>NW_028126434.1:0-1415299 GCF_965194825.1 Balaenoptera physalus | reverse complement strand
AAAGGGCGTATGCGTTTTTTCCTGAATATATTCAGGAAAAAACGCATACGCCCTTTTTGGCCAACCAAGCAACCTGGAAAGGCAAATCAGCGCTACAAAGAAGTCTCGCTTCCCATCGGTCAAAAGGGACATGCTGAAAAATGTGTCAAAACCAGAAATGCAGGACAGGCCATGGAGAAATGGGAGCCTTGCTACACTGATGGGCGGGATGTAAATTGCCAACAGCCACTCTGGAGAAGTGTACGGTGTGTCCTGAAACATCTAAAAAACACAGCTTAGAGAGCATAGGGCACTTCCACGCATGGGGGGATAAAGTGGGAAAATTGAAAATCAGCAAGACACAAGCACCCCAAAGGTTAGGGCTGCTCTGTTGACAAGGACCTCCACTTCCTTCCACCTTAAATATCCCAGGAAAGCGAAAAATGGATAAAAAAGTTGTGGTCCTTATGTACAATGGAATATCACTCAGCCATGAAATCAATGTCATAAGGCTAGTAGCAGCATGATGAGTGGATTTAGGTAAGACGATTCTAAGTGAAATAAGTCACACAGAAAAGGACACTTCTCATAAGGTGTCACTTATAGAGGGAATGTAAAAACCGTTACACTTGAACTGAATTACAAAACAGAACAGAGTCACACATGCAGAAAACACACTATGGCTGCTTAACGGGAAAGGTGAGGTGGGGTGATACATAAAACAAGAGTTTCAAATTAGCTCAGATACCGTTCCATAAACCCAATATGGAATAGACAAGACCTACTCCTTGCTCAGAGAACTGGACTCAACACGCCCGATTCACCGCACAAGAATATATCTGACTAGTAATAATCTTAAAACCTATGTATTGATATCTCTCTGTTAGTGTGTCAAGTGGGTGTAAAGCGGCCTAAACACAGCCGTGAAAAGCAGCTAAACCCCATTATAAAAATAAATTACTTTTAAAAACCCATGAAACAAAGACAGGGAAAGAGAGAGAAATTCTTACACAATTCGTTCAGGGGCTGTGATGCAACCTGGATTGACCATATCTAGACCCACAGCTGGATGAGACATAAGGGTGGACACTCTTGGGGCTGAGAGGTTCGGTGAGGTTGGGTGAGCAAACGCAGACCCTTTAAAGTAATACTGCGTGCTACCCATCGCATGGGTCCCAAATCTCCAGGTTCAAGGGCATCTTCCTACATCGAAAACATGCATGAGAAACCCAGAAGATGGTACACCGTGTGATGGGGAAAGGTTTCTAAAACGCACCGCATTTCTCATCTCCTTGTGCTCGGGTTGGCCATTCCAGCCACTTTACTAGCAATCTCCCTACTTGGAGCATCAGCACCTTTAACCTCCTGTTCCGTACAGGTTGCAATTTGTCCTGAGGATGAACGGGAAGACGGGGAACCAATGAGAGACTAGCTCTTGGTGTTGGGACAGGCACAGGTCACTCTATTTTCCCATCAGGAAGAAGAATTAACCACAGGCTCAGCCTGCCCCCCGGAACCAGAACAGGGCCTGAAGCCATCCTGCGCTTTTGCGGCCGGCTCCCAAAAAAGCGACTTGTAAAATGGAGCTTCAGGGCACTGCAATTCACAAACCTGCAGAGTTATAAATGATAACTCTCGTCCACAAATATATTGAGGGAAGGCAAAGAAGAGGATTTGAAATCAAGGCAGAATTGCAGGAAACAGATTTCAGGAGGAAGATGCGAATCGCCTTTAAAGCACATGAAAAGCGGCAAAACGTTGACAATGATGCCCTTGGCCAAAAAGGGCGTATGCGTTTTTTCCTGAATATATTCAGGAAAAAACGCATACGCCCTTTTTGGCCAACCAAGGAACCTGGAAAGGCAAATCACCGCTACAAAGAAGTCTCGCTTCCCATCGGTCAAAAGGGACATGCTGAAAAAGTTGTCAAAACCAAAAATGCAGGACAGGCCGTGGAGAAATGGGAGCCTTGCTACACTGATGGGCGGGATGTAAATTGCCAACAGCCACTCTGGAGAAGTGTACGGTGTGTCCTGAAACATCTAAAAAACACAGCTTAGAGAGCATAGGGCACTTCCACGCATGGGGGGATAAAGTGGGAAAATTGAAAATCAGCAAGACACAAGCACCCCAAAGTTTAGGGCTGCTCTGTTGACAAGGACCTCCACTTCCTTCCACCTTAAATATCCCAGGAAAGCGAAAAATGGATAAAAAAGTTGTGGTCCTTATGTACAATGGAATATCACTCAGCCATGAAATCAATGTCATAAGGCTAGTAGCAGCATGATGAGTGGATTTAGGTAAGACGATTCTAAGTGAAATAAGTCACACAGAAAAGGACACTTCTCATAAGGTGTCACTTATAGAGGGAATGTAAAAACCGTTACACTTGAACTGAATTACAAAACAGAACAGAGTCACACATGCAGAAAACACACTATGGCTGCTTAACGGGAAAGGTGAGGTGGGGTGATACATAAAACAAGAGTTTCAAATTAGCTCAGATACCGTTCCATAAACCCAATATGGAATAGACAAGACCTACTCCTTGCTCAGAGAACTGGACTCAACACGCCCGATTCACCGCACAAGAATATATCTGACTAGTAATAATCTTAAAACCTATGTATTGATATCTCTCTGTTAGTGTGTCAAGTGGGTGTAAAGCGGCCTAAACACAGCCGTGAAAAGCAGCTAAACCCCATTATAAAAATAAATTACTTTTAAAAACCCATGAAACAAAGACAGGGAAAGAGAGAGAAATTCTTACACAATTCGTTCAGGGGCTGTGATGCAACCTGGATTGACCATATCTAGACCCACAGCTGGATGAGACATAAGGGTGGACACTCTTGGGGCTGAGAGGTTCGGTGAGGTTGGGTGAGCAAACGCAGACCCTTTAAAGTAATACTGCGTGCTACCCATCGCATGGGTCCCAAATCTCCAGGTTCAAGGGCATCTTCCTACATCGAAAACATGCATGAGAAACCCAGAAGATGGTACACCGTGTGATGGGGAAAGGTTTCTAAAACGCATCTCATTTCTCATCTCCTTGTGCTCGGGTTCGCCATTCCAGGCACTTTACTAGCAATCTCCCTACTTGGAGCATCAGCACCTTTAACCTCCTGTTCCGTACAGGTTGCAATTTGTCCTGAGGATGAACGGGAAGACGGGGAACCAATGAGAGACTAGCTCTTGGTGTTGGGACAGGCACAGGTCACTCTATTTTCCCATCAGGAAGAAGAATTAACCACAGGCTCAGCCTGCCCCCCGGAACCAGAACAGGGCCTGAAGCCATCCTGCGCTTTTGCGGCCGGCTCCCAAAAAAGCGACTTGTAAAATGGAGCTTCAGGGCACTGCAATTCACAAACCTGCAGAGTTATAAATGATAACTCTCGTCCACAAATATATTGAGGGAAGGCAAAGAAGAGGATTTGAAATCAAGGCAGAATTGCAGGAAACAGATTTCAGGAGGAAGATTCGAATCGCCTTTAAAGCACATGAAAAGCGGCAAAACGTTGACAATGATGCCCTTGGCCAAAAAGGGCGTATGCGTTTTTTCCTGAATATATTCAGGAAAAAACGCATACGCCCTTTTTAGCCAACCAAGCAACCTGGAAAGGCAAATCAGCGCTACAAAGAAGTCTCGCTTCCCATCGGTCAAAAGGGACATGCTGAAAAAGTTGTCAAAACCAGAAATGCAGGACAGGCCATGGAGAAATGGGAGCCTTGCTACACTGATGGGCGGGATGTAAATTGCCAACAGCCACTCTGGAGAAGTGTACGGTGTGTCCTGAAACATCTAAAAAACACAGCTTAGAGAGCATAGGGCACTTCCACGCATGGGGGGATAAAGTGGGAAAATTGAAAATCAGCAAGACACAAGCACCCCAAAGTTTAGGGCTGCTCTGTTGACAAGGACCTCCACTTCCTTCCACCTTAAATATCCCAGGAAAGCGAAAAATGGATAAAAATGTTGTGGTCCTTATGTACAATGGAATATCACTCAGCCATGAAATCAATGTCATAAGGCTAGTAGCAGCATGATGAGTGGATTTAGGTAAGACGATTCTAAGTGAAATAAGTCACACAGAAAAGGACACTTCTCATAAGGTGTCACTTATAGAGGGAATGTAAAAACCGTTACACTTGAACTGAATTACAAAACAGAACAGAGTCACACATGCAGAAAACACACTATGGCTGCTTAACGGGAAAGGTGAGGTGGGGTGATACATAAAACAAGAGTTTCAAATTAGCTCAGATACCGTTCCATAAACCCAATATGGAATAGACAAGACCTACTCCTTGCTCAGAGAACTGGACTCAACACGCCCGATTCACCGCACAAGAATATATCTGACTAGTAATAATCTTAAAACCTATGTATTGATATCTCTCTGTTAGTGTGTCAAGTGGGTGTAAAGCGGCCTAAACACAGCCGTGAAAAGCAGCTAAACCCCATTATAAAAATAAATTACTTTTAAAAACCCATGAAACAAAGACAGGGAAAGAGAGAGAAATTCTTACACAATTCGTTCAGGGGCTGTGATGCAACCTGGATTGACCATATCTAGACCCACAGCTGGATGAGACATAAGGGTGGACACTCTTGGGGCTGAGAGGTTCGGTGAGGTTGGGTGAGCAAACGCAGACCCTTTAAAGTAATACTGCGTGCTACCCATCGCATGGGTCCCAAATCTCCAGGTTCAAGGGCATCTTCCTACATCGAAAACATGCATGAGAAACCCAGAAGATGGTACACCGTGTGATGGGGAAAGGTTTCTAAAACGCACCGCATTTCTCATCTCCTTGTGCTCGGGTTGGCCATTCCAGCCACTTTACTAGCAATCTCCCTACTTGGAGCATCAGCACCTTTAACCTCCTGTTCCGTACAGGTTGCAATTTGTCCTGAGGATGAACGGGAAGACGGGGAACCAATGAGAGACTAGCTCTTGGTGTTGGGACAGGCACAGGTCACTCAATTTTCCCATCAGGAAGAAGAATTAACCACAGGTTCAGCCTGCCCCCCGGAACCAGAACAGGGCCTGAAGACATCCTGCGCTATTGCGGCCGACTCCCAAAAAAGCGACTTGTAAAATGGAGCTTCAGGGCACTGCAATTCACAAACCTGCAGAATTATAAATGATAACTCTCGTCCACAAATATATTGAGGGAAGGCAAAGAAGAGGATTTGAAATCAAGGCAGAATTGCAGGAAACAGATTTCAGGAGGTAGATTCGAATCGCCTTTAAAGCACATGAAAAGCGGCAAAACGTTGACAATGATGCCCTTGGCCAAAAAGGGCGTATGCGTTTTTTCCTGAATATATTCAGGAAAAAACGCATACGCCCTTTTTGGCCAACCAAGCAACCTGGAAAGGCAAATCAGCGCTACAAAGCAGTCTCGCTTCCCATCGGTCAAAAGGGCCATGCTGAAAAAAGTGTCAAAACCAGAAATGCAGGACAGGCCATGGAGAAATGGGAGCCTTGCTACACTGATGGGCGGGATGTAAATTGCCAACAGCCACTCTGGAGAAGTGTACGGTGTGTCCTGAAACATCTAAAAAACACAGCTTAGAGAGCATAGGGCACTTCCACGCATGGGGGGATAAAGTGGGAAAATTGAAAATCAGCAAGACACAAGCACCCCAAAGTTTAGGGCTGCTCTGTTGACAAGGACCTCCACTTCCTTCCACCTTAAATATCCCAGGAAAGCGAAAAATGGATAAAAAAGTTGTGGTCCTTATGTACAATGGAATATCACTCAGCCATGAAATCAATGTCATAAGGCTAGTAGCAGCATGATGAGTGGATTTAGGTAAGACGATTCTAAGTGAAATAAGTCACACAGAAAAGGACACTTCTCATAAGGTGTCACTTATAGAGGGAATGTAAAAACCGTTACACTTGAACTGAATTACAAAACAGAACAGAGTCACACATGCAGAAAACACACTATGGCTGCTTAACGGGAAAGGTGAGGTGGGGTGATACATAAAACAAGAGTTTCAAATTAGCTCAGATACCGTTCCATAAACCCAATATGGAATAGACAAGACCTACTCCTTGCTCAGAGAACTGGACTCAACACGCCCGATTCACCGCACAAGAATATATCTGACTAGTAATAATCTTAAAACCTATGTATTGATATCTCTCTGTTAGTGTGTCAAGTGGGTGTAAAGCGGCCTAAACACAGCCGTGAAAAGCAGCTAAACCCCATTATAAAAATAAATTACTTTTAAAAACCCATGAAACAAAGACAGGGAAAGAGAGAGAAATTCTTACACAATTCGTTCAGGGGCTGTGATGCAACCTGGATTGACCATATCTAGACCCACAGCTGGATGAGACATAAGGGTGGACACTCTTGGGGCTGAGAGGTTCGGTGAGGTTGGGTGAGCAAACGCAGACCCTTTAAAGTAATACTGCGTGCTACCCATTGCATGGGTCCCAAATCTCCAGGTTCAAGGGCATCTTCCTACATCGAAAACATGCATGAGAAACCCAGAAGATGGTACACCGTGTGATGGGGAAAGGTTTCTAAAACGCACCGCATTTCTCATCTCCTTGTGCTCGGGTTGGCCATTCCAGCCACTTTACTAGCAATCTCCCTACTTGGAGCATCAGCACCTTTAACCTCCTGTTCCGTACAGGTTGCAATTTGTCCTGAGGATGAACGGGAAGACGGGGAACCAATGAGAGACTAGCTCTTGGTGTTGGGACAGGCACAGGTCACTCAATTTTCCCATCAGGAAGAAGAATTAACCACAGGTTCAGCCTGCCCCCCGGAACCAGAACAGGGCCTGAAGACATCCTGCGCTATTGCGGCCGACTCCCAAAAAAGCGACTTGTAAAATGGAGCTTCAGGGCACTGCAATTCACAAACCTGCAGAATTATAAATGATAACTCTCGTCCACAAATATATTGAGGGAAGGCAAAGAAGAGGATTTGAAATCAAGGCAGAATTGCAGGAAACAGATTTCAGGAGGTAGATTCGAATCGCCTTTAAAGCACATGAAAAGCGGCAAAACGTTGACAATGATGCCCTTGGCCAAAAAGGGCGTATGCGTTTTTTCCTGAATATATTCAGGAAAAAACGCATACGCCCTTTTTGGCCAACCAAGCAACCTGGAAAGGCAAATCAGCGCTACAAAGAAGTCTCGCTTCCCATCGGTCAAAAGGGACATGCTGAAAAATGTGTCAAAACCAGAAATGCAGGACAGGCCATGGAGAAATGGGAGCCTTGCTACACTGATGGGCGGGATGTAAATTGCCAACAGCCACTCTGGAGAAGTGTACGGTGTGTCCTGAAACATCTAAAAAACACAGCTTAGAGAGCATAGGGCACTTCCACGCATGGGGGGATAAAGTGGGAAAATTGAAAATCAGCAAGAAACAAGCACCCCAAAGGTTAGGGCTGCTCTGTTGACAAGGACCTCCACTTCCTTCCACCTTAAATATCCCAGGAAAGCGAAAAATGGATAAAAAAGTTGTGGTCCTTATGTACAATGGAATATCACTCAGCCATGAAATCAATGTCATAAGGCTAGTAGCAGCATGATGAGTGGATTTAGGTAAGACGATTCTAAGTGAAATAAGTCACACAGAAAAGGACACTTCTCATAAGGTGTCACTTATAGAGGGAATGTTAAAACCGTTACACTTGAACTGAATTACAAAACAGAACAGAGTCACACATGCAGAAAACACACTATGGCTGCTTAACGGGAAAGGTGAGGTGGGGTGATACATAAAACAAGAGTTTCAAATTAGCTCAGATACCGTTCCATAAACCCAATATGGAATAGACAAGACCTACTCCTTGCTCAGAGAACTGGACTCAACACGCCCGATTCACCGCACAAGAATATATCTGACTAGTAATAATCTTAAAACCTATGTATTGATATCTCTCTGTTAGTGTGTCAAGTGGGTGTAAAGCGGCCTAAACACAGACGTGAAAAGCAGCTAAACCCCATTATAAAAATAAATTACTTTTAAAAACCCATGAAACAAAGACAGGGAAAGAGAGAGAAATTCTTACACAATTCGTTCAGGGGCTGTGATGCAACCTGCATTGACCATATCTAGACCCACAGCTGGATGAGACATAAGGGTGGACACTCTTGGGGCTGAGAGGTTCGGTGAGGTTGGGTGAGCAAACGCAGACCCTTTAAAGTAATACTGCGTGCTACCCATCGCATGGGTCCCAAATCTCCAGGTTCAAGGGCATCTTCCTACATCGAAAACATGCATGAGAAACCCAGAAGATGGTACACCGTGTGATGGGGAAAGGTTTCTAAAACGCATCTAATTTCTCATCTCCTTGTGCTCGGGTTCGCCATTCCAGCCACTTTACTAGCAATCTCCCTACTTGGAGCATCAGCACCTTTAACCTCCTGTTCCGTACAGGTTGCAATTTGTCCTGAGGATGAACGGGAAGACGGGGAACCAATGAGAGACTAGCTCTTGGTGTTGGGACAGGCACAGGTCACTCTATTTTCCCATCAGGAAGAAGAATTAACCACAGGCTCAGCCTGCCCCCCGGAACCAGAACAGGGCCTGAAGCCATCCTGCGCTTTTGCGGCCGGCTCCCAAAAAAGCGACTTGTAAAATGGAGCTTCAGGGCACTGCAATTCACAAACCTGCAGAGTTATAAATGATAACTCTCGTCCACAAATATATTGAGGGAAGGCAAAGAAGAGGATTTGAAATCAAGGCAGAATTGCAGGAAACAGATTTCAGGAGGAAGATTCGAATCGCCTTTAAAGCACATGAAAAGCGGCAAAACGTTGACAATGATGCCCTTGTCCAAAAAGGGCGTATGCGTTTTTTCCTGAATATATTCAGGAAAAAACGCATACGCCCTTTTTGGCCAACCAAGCAACCTGGAAAGGCAAATCAGCGCTACAAAGAAGTCTCGCTTCCCATCGGTCAAAAGGGCCATGCTGAAAAAAGTGTCAAAACCAGAAATGCAGGACAGGCCATGGAGAAATGGGAGCCTTGCTACACTGATGGGCGGGATGTAAATTGCCAACAGCCACTCTGGAGAAGTGTACGGTGTGTCCTGAAACATCTAAAAAACACAGCTTAGAGAGCATAGGGCACTTCCACGCATGGGGGGATAAAGTGGGAAAATTGAAAATCAGCAAGACACAAGCACCCCAAAGTTTAGGGCTGCTCTGTTGACAAGGACCTCCACTTCCTTCCACCTTAAATATCCCAGGAAAGCGAAAAATGGATAAAAAAGTTGTGGTCCTTATGTACAATGGAATATCACTCAGCCATGAAATCAATGTCATAAGGCTAGTAGCAGCATGATGAGTGGATTTAGGTAAGACGATTCTAAGTGAAATAAGTCACACAGAAAAGGACACTTCTCATAAGGTGTCACTTATAGAGGGAATGTAAAAACCGTTACACTTGAACTGAATTACAAAACAGAACAGAGTCACACATGCAGAAAACACACTATGGCTGCTTAACGGGAAAGGTGAGGTGGGGTGATACATAAAACAAGAGTTTCAAATTAGCTCAGATACCGTTCCATAAACCCAATATGGAATAGACAAGACCTACTCCTTGCTCAGAGAACTGGACTCAACACGCCCGATTCACCGCACAAGAATATATCTGACTAGTAATAATCTTAAAACCTATGTATTGATATCTCTCTGTTAGTGTGTCAAGTGGGTGTAAAGCGGCCTAAACACAGCCGTGAAAAGCAGCTAAACCCCATTATAAAAATAAATTACTTTTAAAAACCCATGAAACAAAGACAGGGAAAGAGAGAGAAATTCTTACACAATTCGTTCAGGGGCTGTGATGCAACCTGGATTGACCATATCTAGACCCACAGCTGGATGAGACATAAGGGTGGACACTCTTGGGGCTGAGAGGTTCGGTGAGGTTGGGTGAGCAAACACAGACCCTTTAAAGTAATACTGCGTGCTACCCATCGCATGGGTCCCAAATCTCCAGGTTCAAGGGCATCTTCCTACATCGAAAACATGCATGAGAAACCCAGAAGATGGTACACCGTGTGATGGGGAAAGGTTTCTAAAACGCACCGCATTTCTCATCTCCTTGTGCTCGGGTTGGCCATTCCAGCCACTTTACTAGCAATCTCCCTACTTGGAGCATCAGCACCTTTAACCTCCTGTTCCGTACAGTTTGCAATTTGTCCTGAGGATGAACGGGAAGACGGGGAACCAATGAGAGACTAGCTCTTGGTGTTGGGACAGGCACAGGTCACTCAATTTTCCCATCAGGAAGAAGAATTAACCACAGGTTCAGCCTGCCCCCCGGAACCAGAACAGGGCCTGAAGACATCCTGCGCTATTGCGGCCGACTCCCAAAAAAGCGACTTGTAAAATGGAGCTTCAGGGCACTGCAATTCACAAACCTGCAGAATTATAAATGATAACTCTCGTCCACAAATATATTGAGGGAAGGCAAAGAAGAGGATTTGAAATCAAGGCAGAATTGCAGGAAACAGATTTCAGGAGGTAGATTCGAATCGCCTTTAAAGCACATGAAAAGCGGCAAAACGTTGACAATGATGCCCTTGGCCAAAAAGGGCGTATGCGTTTTTTCCTGAATATATTCAGGAAAAAACGCATACGCCCTTTTTGGCCAACCAAGCAACCTGGAAAGGCAAATCAGCGCTACAAAGAAGTCTCGCTTCCCATCGGTCAAAAGGGACATGCTGAAAAATGTGTCAAAACCAGAAATGCAGGACAGGCCATGGAGAAATGGGAGCCTTGCTACACTGATGGGCGGGATGTAAATTGCCAACAGCCACTCTGGAGAAGTGTACGGTGTGTCCTGAAACATCTAAAAAACACAGCTTAGAGAGCATAGGGCACTTCCACGCATGGGGGGATAAAGTGGGAAAATTGAAAATCAGCAAGACACAAGCACCCCAAAGGTTAGGGCTGCTCTGTTGACAAGGACCTCCACTTCCTTCCACCTTAAATATCCCAGGAAAGCGAAAAATGGATAAAAAAGTTGTGGTCCTTATGTACAATGGAATATCACTCAGCCATGAAATCAATGTCATAAGGCTAGTAGCAGCATGATGAGTGGATTTAGGTAAGACGATTCTAAGTGAAATAAGTCACACAGAAAAGGACACTTCTCATAAGGTGTCACTTATAGAGGGAATGTTAAAACCGTTACACTTGAACTGAATTACAAAACAGAACAGAGTCACACATGCAGAAAACACACTATGGCTGCTTAACGGGAAAGGTGAGGTGGGGTGATACATAAAACAAGAGTTTCAAATTAGCTCAGATACCGTTCCATAAACCCAATATGGAATAGACAAGACCTACTCCTTGCTCAGAGAACTGGACTCAACACGCCCGATTCACCGCACAAGAATATATCTGACTAGTAATAATCTTAAAACCTATGTATTGATATCTCTCTGTTAGTGTGTCAAGTGGGTGTAAAGCGGCCTAAACACAGACGTGAAAAGCAGCTAAACCCCATTATAAAAATAAATTACTTTTAAAAACCCATGAAACAAAGACAGGGAAAGAGAGAGAAATTCTTACACAATTCGTTCAGGGGCTGTGATGCAACCTGCATTGACCATATCTAGACCCACAGCTGGATGAGACATAAGGGTGGACACTCTTGGGGCTGAGAGGTTCGGTGAGGTTGGGTGAGCAAACGCAGACCCTTTAAAGTAATACTGCGTGCTACCCATCGCATGGGTCCCAAATCTCCAGGTTCAAGGGCATCTTCCTACATCGAAAACATGCATGAGAAACCCAGAAGATGGTACACCGTGTGATGGGGAAAGGTTTCTAAAACGCATCTAATTTCTCATCTCCTTGTGCTCGGGTTCGCCATTCCAGCCACTTTACTAGCAATCTCCCTACTTGGAGCATCAGCACCTTTAACCTCCTGTTCCGTACAGGTTGCAATTTGTCCTGAGGATGAACGGGAAGACGGGGAACCAATGAGAGACTAGCTCTTGGTGTTGGGACAGGCACAGGTCACTCTATTTTCCCATCAGGAAGAAGAATTAACCACAGGCTCAGCCTGCCCCCCGGAACCAGAACAGGGCCTGAAGCCATCCTGCGCTTTTGCGGCCGGCTCCCAAAAAAGCGACTTGTAAAATGGAGCTTCAGGGCACTGCAATTCACAAACCTGCAGAGTTATAAATGATAACTCTCGTCCACAAATATATTGAGGGAAGGCAAAGAAGAGGATTTGAAATCAAGGCAGAATTGCAGGAAACAGATTTCAGGAGGAAGATTCGAATCGCCTTTAAAGCACATGAAAAGCGGCAAAACGTTGACAATGATGCCCTTGTCCAAAAAGGGCGTATGCGTTTTTTCCTGAATATATTCAGGAAAAAACGCATACGCCCTTTTTGGCCAACCAAGCAACCTGGAAAGGCAAATCAGCGCTACAAAGAAGTCTCGCTTCCCATCGGTCAAAAGGGCCATGCTGAAAAAAGTGTCAAAACCAGAAATGCAGGACAGGCCATGGAGAAATGGGAGCCTTGCTACACTGATGGGCGGGATGTAAATTGCCAACAGCCACTCTGGAGAAGTGTACGGTGTGTCCTGAAACATCTAAAAAACACAGCTTAGAGAGCATAGGGCACTTCCACGCATGGGGGGATAAAGTGGGAAAATTGAAAATCAGCAAGACACAAGCACCCCAAAGTTTAGGGCTGCTCTGTTGACAAGGACCTCCACTTCCTTCCACCTTAAATATCCCAGGAAAGCGAAAAATGGATAAAAAAGTTGTGGTCCTTATGTACAATGGAATATCACTCAGCCATGAAATCAATGTCATAAGGCTAGTAGCAGCATGATGAGTGGATTTAGGTAAGACGATTCTAAGTGAAATAAGTCACACAGAAAAGGACACTTCTCATAAGGTGTCACTTATAGAGGGAATGTAAAAACCGTTACACTTGAACTGAATTACAAAACAGAACAGAGTCACACATGCAGAAAACACACTATGGCTGCTTAACGGGAAAGGTGAGGTGGGGTGATACATAAAACAAGAGTTTCAAATTAGCTCAGATACCGTTCCATAAACCCAATATGGAATAGACAAGACCTACTCCTTGCTCAGAGAACTGGACTCAACACGCCCGATTCACCGCACAAGAATATATCTGACTAGTAATAATCTTAAAACCTATGTATTGATATCTCTCTGTTAGTGTGTCAAGTGGGTGTAAAGCGGCCTAAACACAGCCGTGAAAAGCAGCTAAACCCCATTATAAAAATAAATTACTTTTAAAAACCCATGAAACAAAGACAGGGAAAGAGAGAGAAATTCTTACACAATTCGTTCAGGGGCTGTGATGCAACCTGGATTGACCATATCTAGACCCACAGCTGGATGAGACATAAGGGTGGACACTCTTGGGGCTGAGAGGTTCGGTGAGGTTGGGTGAGCAAACGCAGACCCTTTAAAGTAATACTGCGTGCTACCCATCGCATGGGTCCCAAATCTCCAGGTTCAAGGGCATCTTCCTACATCGAAAACATGCATGAGAAACCCAGAAGATGGTACACCGTGTGATGGGGAAAGGTTTCTAAAACGCACCGCATTTCTCATCTCCTTGTGCTCGGGTTGGCCATTCCAGCCACTTTACTAGCAATCTCCCTACTTGGAGCATCAGCACCTTTAACCTCCTGTTCCGTACAGGTTGCAATTTGTCCTGAGGATGAACGGGAAGACGGGGAACCAATGAGAGACTAGCTCTTGGTGTTGGGACAGGCACAGGTCACTCAATTTTCCCATCAGGAAGAAGAATTAACCACAGGTTCAGCCTGCCCCCCGGAACCAGAACAGGGCCTGAAGACATCCTGCGCTATTGCGGCCGATTCCCAAAAAAGCGACTTGTAAAATGGAGCTTCAGGGCACTGCAATTCACAAACCTGCAGAATTATAAATGATAACTCTCGTCCACAAATATATTGAGGGAAGGCAAAGAAGAGGATTTGAAATCAAGGCAGAATTGCAGGAAACAGATTTCAGGAGGTAGATTCGAATCGCCTTTAAAGCACATGAAAAGCGGCAAAACGTTGACAATGATGCCCTTGGCCAAAAAGGGCGTATGCGTTTTTTCCTGAATATATTCAGGAAAAAACGCATACGCCCTTTTTGGCCAACCAAGCAACCTGGAAAGGCAAATCAGCGCTACAAAGAAGTCTCGCTTCCCATCGGTCAAAAGGGACATGCTGAAAAATGTGTCAAAACCAGAAATGCAGGACAGGCCATGGAGAAATGGGAGCCTTGCTACACTGATGGGCGGGATGTAAATTGCCAACAGCCACTCTGGAGAAGTGTACGGTGTGTCCTGAAACATCTAAAAAACACAGCTTAGAGAGCATAGGGCACTTCCACGCATGGGGGGATAAAGTGGGAAAATTGAAAATCAGCAAGACACAAGCACCCCAAAGGTTAGGGCTGCTCTGTTGACAAGGACCTCCACTTCCTTCCACCTTAAATATCCCAGGAAAGCGAAAAATGGATAAAAAAGTTGTGGTCCTTATGTACAATGGAATATCACTCAGCCATGAAATCAATGTCATAAGGCTAGTAGCAGCATGATGAGTGGATTTAGGTAAGACGATTCTAAGTGAAATAAGTCACACAGAAAAGGACACTTCTCATAAGGTGTCACTTATAGAGGGAATGTAAAAACCGTTACACTTGAACTGAATTACAAAACAGAACAGAGTCACACATGCAGAAAACACACTATGGCTGCTTAACGGGAAAGGTGAGGTGGGGTGATACATAAAACAAGAGTTTCAAATTAGCTCAGATACCGTTCCATAAACCCAATATGGAATAGACAAGACCTACTCCTTGCTCAGAGAACTGGACTCAACACGCCCGATTCACCGCACAAGAATATATCTGACTAGTAATAATCTTAAAACCTATGTATTGATATCTCTCTGTTAGTGTGTCAAGTGGGTGTAAAGCGGCCTAAACACAGCCGTGAAAAGCAGCTAAACCCCATTATAAAAATAAATTACTTTTAAAAACCCATGAAACAAAGACAGGGAAAGAGAGAGAAATTCTTACACAATTCGTTCAGGGGCTGTGATGCAACCTGGATTGACCATATCTAGACCCACAGCTGGATGAGACATAAGGGTGGACACTCTTGGGGCTGAGAGGTTCGGTGAGGTTGGGTGAGCAAACGCAGACCCTTTAAAGTAATACTGCGTGCTACCCATCGCATGGGTCCCAAATCTCCAGGTTCAAGGGCATCTTCCTACATCGAAAACATGCATGAGAAACCCAGAAGATGGTACACCGTGTGATGGGGAAAGGTTTCTAAAACGCACCGCATTTCTCATCTCCTTGTGCTCGGGTTGGCCATTCCAGCCACTTTACTAGCAATCTCCCTACTTGGAGCATCAGCACCTTTAACCTCCTGTTCCGTACAGGTTGCAATTTGTCCTGAGGATGAACGGGAAGACGGGGAACCAATGAGAGACTAGCTCTTGGTGTTGGGACAGGCACAGGTCACTCTATTTTCCCATCAGGAAGAAGAATTAACCACAGGCTCAGCCTGCCCCCCGGAACCAGAACAGGGCCTGAAGCCATCCTGCGCTTTTGCGGCCGGCTCCCAAAAAAGCGACTTGTAAAATGGAGCTTCAGGGCACTGCAATTCACAAACCTGCAGAGTTATAAATGATAACTCTCGTCCACAAATATATTGAGGGAAGGCAAAGAAGAGGATTTGAAATCAAGGCAGAATTGCAGGAAACAGATTTCAGGAGGAAGATGCGAATCGCCTTTAAAGCACATGAAAAGCGGCAAAACGTTGACAATGATGCCCTTGGCCAAAAAGGGCGTATGCGTTTTTTCCTGAATATATTCAGGAAAAAACGCATACGCCCTTTTTGGCCAACCAAGGAACCTGGAAAGGCAAATCACCGCTACAAAGAAGTCTCGCTTCCCATCGGTCAAAAGGGACATGCTGAAAAAGTTGTCAAAACCAAAAATGCAGGACAGGCCGTGGAGAAATGGGAGCCTTGCTACACTGATGGGCGGGATGTAAATTGCCAACAGCCACTCTGGAGAAGTGTACGGTGTGTCCTGAAACATCTAAAAAACACAGCTTAGAGAGCATAGGGCACTTCCACGCATGGGGGGATAAAGTGGGAAAATTGAAAATCAGCAAGACACAAGCACCCCAAAGTTTAGGGCTGCTCTGTTGACAAGGACCTCCACTTCCTTCCACCTTAAATATCCCAGGAAAGCGAAAAATGGATAAAAAAGTTGTGGTCCTTATGTACAATGGAATATCACTCAGCCATGAAATCAATGTCATAAGGCTAGTAGCAGCATGATGAGTGGATTTAGGTAAGACGATTCTAAGTGAAATAAGTCACACAGAAAAGGACACTTCTCATAAGGTGTCACTTATAGAGGGAATGTAAAAACCGTTACACTTGAACTGAATTACAAAACAGAACAGAGTCACACATGCAGAAAACACACTATGGCTGCTTAACGGGAAAGGTGAGGTGGGGTGATACATAAAACAAGAGTTTCAAATTAGCTCAGATACCGTTCCATAAACCCAATATGGAATAGACAAGACCTACTCCTTGCTCAGAGAACTGGACTCAACACGCCCGATTCACCGCACAAGAATATATCTGACTAGTAATAATCTTAAAACCTATGTATTGATATCTCTCTGTTAGTGTGTCAAGTGGGTGTAAAGCGGCCTAAACACAGCCGTGAAAAGCAGCTAAACCCCATTATAAAAATAAATTACTTTTAAAAACCCATGAAACAAAGACAGGGAAAGAGAGAGAAATTCTTACACAATTCGTTCAGGGGCTGTGATGCAACCTGGATTGACCATATCTAGACCCACAGCTGGATGAGACATAAGGGTGGACACTCTTGGGGCTGAGAGGTTCGGTGAGGTTGGGTGAGCAAACGCAGACCCTTTAAAGTAATACTGCGTGCTACCCATCGCATGGGTCCCAAATCTCCAGGTTCAAGGGCATCTTCCTACATCGAAAACATGCATGAGAAACCCAGAAGATGGTACACCGTGTGATGGGGAAAGGTTTCTAAAACGCATCTCATTTCTCATCTCCTTGTGCTCGGGTTCGCCATTCCAGGCACTTTACTAGCAATCTCCCTACTTGGAGCATCAGCACCTTTAACCTCCTGTTCCGTACAGGTTGCAATTTGTCCTGAGGATGAACGGGAAGACGGGGAACCAATGAGAGACTAGCTCTTGGTGTTGGGACAGGCACAGGTCACTCTATTTTCCCATCAGGAAGAAGAATTAACCACAGGCTCAGCCTGCCCCCCGGAACCAGAACAGGGCCTGAAGCCATCCTGCGCTTTTGCGGCCGGCTCCCAAAAAAGCGACTTGTAAAATGGAGCTTCAGGGCACTGCAATTCACAAACCTGCAGAGTTATAAATGATAACTCTCGTCCACAAATATATTGAGGGAAGGCAAAGAAGAGGATTTGAAATCAAGGCAGAATTGCAGGAAACAGATTTCAGGAGGAAGATTCGAATCGCCTTTAAAGCACATGAAAAGCGGCAAAACGTTGACAATGATGCCCTTGGCCAAAAAGGGCGTATGCGTTTTTTCCTGAATATATTCAGGAAAAAACGCATACGCCCTTTTTAGCCAACCAAGCAACCTGGAAAGGCAAATCAGCGCTACAAAGAAGTCTCGCTTCCCATCGGTCAAAAGGGACATGCTGAAAAAGTTGTCAAAACCAGAAATGCAGGACAGGCCATGGAGAAATGGGAGCCTTGCTACACTGATGGGCGGGATGTAAATTGCCAACAGCCACTCTGGAGAAGTGTACGGTGTGTCCTGAAACATCTAAAAAACACAGCTTAGAGAGCATAGGGCACTTCCACGCATGGGGGGATAAAGTGGGAAAATTGAAAATCAGCAAGACACAAGCACCCCAAAGTTTAGGGCTGCTCTGTTGACAAGGACCTCCACTTCCTTCCACCTTAAATATCCCAGGAAAGCGAAAAATGGATAAAAATGTTGTGGTCCTTATGTACAATGGAATATCACTCAGCCATGAAATCAATGTCATAAGGCTAGTAGCAGCATGATGAGTGGATTTAGGTAAGACGATTCTAAGTGAAATAAGTCACACAGAAAAGGACACTTCTCATAAGGTGTCACTTATAGAGGGAATGTAAAAACCGTTACACTTGAACTGAATTACAAAACAGAACAGAGTCACACATGCAGAAAACACACTATGGCTGCTTAACGGGAAAGGTGAGGTGGGGTGATACATAAAACAAGAGTTTCAAATTAGCTCAGATACCGTTCCATAAACCCAATATGGAATAGACAAGACCTACTCCTTGCTCAGAGAACTGGACTCAACACGCCCGATTCACCGCACAAGAATATATCTGACTAGTAATAATCTTAAAACCTATGTATTGATATCTCTCTGTTAGTGTGTCAAGTGGGTAAAAAGCGGCCTAAACACAGCCGTGAAAAGCAGCTAAACCCCATTATAAAAATAAATTACTTTTAAAAACCCATGAAACAAAGACAGGGAAAGAGAGAGGAATTCTTACACAATTCGTTCAGGGGCTGTGATGCAACCTGGATTGACCATATCTAGACCCACAGCTGGATGAGACATAAGGGTGGACACTCTTGGGGCTGAGAGGTTCGGTGAGGTTGGGTGAGCAAACGCAGACCCTTTAAAGTAATACTGCGTGCTACCCATCGCATGGGTCCCAAATCTCCAGGTTCAAGGGCATCTTCCTACATCGAAAACATGCATGAGAAACCCAGAAGATGGTACACCGTGTGATGGGGAAAGGTTTCTAAAACGCACCGCATTTCTCATCTCCTTGTGCTCGGGTTGGCCATTCCAGCCACTTTACTAGCAATCTCCCTACTTGGAGCATCAGCACCTTTAACCTCCTGTTCCGTACAGGTTGCAATTTGTCCTGAGGATGAACGGGAAGACGGGGAACCAATGAGAGACTAGCTCTTGGTGTTGGGACAGGCACAGGTCACTCAATTTTCCCATCAGGAAGAAGAATTAACCACAGGTTCAGCCTGCCCCCCGGAACCAGAACAGGGCCTGAAGACATCCTGCGCTATTGCGGCCGACTCCCAAAAAAGCGACTTGTAAAATGGAGCTTCAGGGCACTGCAATTCACAAACCTGCAGAATTATAAATGATAACTCTCGTCCACAAATATATTGAGGGAAGGCAAAGAAGAGGATTTGAAATCAAGGCAGAATTGCAGGAAACAGATTTCAGGAGGTAGATTCGAATCGCCTTTAAAGCACATGAAAAGCGGCAAAACGTTGACAATGATGCCCTTGGCCAAAAAGGGCGTATGCGTTTTTTCCTGAATATATTCAGGAAAAAACGCATACGCCCTTTTTGGCCAACCAAGCAACCTGGAAAGGCAAATCAGCGCTACAAAGAAGTCTCGCTTCCCATCGGTCAAAAGGGACATGCTGAAAAATGTGTCAAAACCAGAAATGCAGGACAGGCCATGGAGAAATGGGAGCCTTGCTACACTGATGGGCGGGATGTAAATTGCCAACAGCCACTCTGGAGAAGTGTACGGTGTGTCCTGAAACATCTAAAAAACACAGCTTAGAGAGCATAGGGCACTTCCACGCATGGGGGGATAAAGTGGGAAAATTGAAAATCAGCAAGACACAAGCACCCCAAAGGTTAGGGCTGCTCTGTTGACAAGGACCTCCACTTCCTTCCACCTTAAATATCCCAGGAAAGCGAAAAATGGATAAAAAAGTTGTGGTCCTTATGTACAATGGAATATCACTCAGCCATGAAATCAATGTCATAAGGCTAGTAGCAGCATGATGAGTGGATTTAGGTAAGACGATTCTAAGTGAAATAAGTCACACAGAAAAGGACACTTCTCATAAGGTGTCACTTATAGAGGGAATGTTAAAACCGTTACACTTGAACTGAATTACAAAACAGAACAGAGTCACACATGCAGAAAACACACTATGGCTGCTTAACGGGAAAGGTGAGGTGGGGTGATACATAAAACAAGAGTTTCAAATTAGCTCAGATACCGTTCCATAAACCCAATATGGAATAGACAAGACCTACTCCTTGCTCAGAGAACTGGACTCAACACGCCCGATTCACCGCACAAGAATATATCTGACTAGTAATAATCTTAAAACCTATGTATTGATATCTCTCTGTTAGTGTGTCAAGTGGGTGTAAAGCGGCCTAAACACAGACGTGAAAAGCAGCTAAACCCCATTATAAAAATAAATTACTTTTAAAAACCCATGAAACAAAGACAGGGAAAGAGAGAGAAATTCTTACACAATTCGTTCAGGGGCTGTGATGCAACCTGGATTGACCATATCTAGACCCACAGCTGGATGAGACATAAGGGTGGACACTCTTGTGGCTGAGAGGTTCGG
Source organism: Balaenoptera physalus (assembly GCF_965194825.1). NCBI lineage: Eukaryota > Metazoa > Chordata > Mammalia > Artiodactyla > Balaenopteridae > Balaenoptera > Balaenoptera physalus. The sequence continues at coordinate 1,394,849 of NW_028126434.1, read as the reverse complement.
TGAGGTTGGGTGAGCAAACGCAGACCCTTTAAAGTAATACTGCGTGCTACCCATCGCATGGGTCCCAAATCTCCAGGTTCAAGGGCATCTTCCTACATCGAAAACATGCATGAGAAACCCAGAAGATGGTACACCGTGTGATGGGGAAAGGTTTCTAAAACGCACCTCATTTCTCATCTCCTTGTGCTCGGGTTCGCCATTCCAGCCACTTTACTAGCAATCTCCCTACTTGGAGCATCAGCACCTTTAACCTCCTGTTCCGTACAGGTTGCAATTTGTCCTGAGGATGAACGGGAAGACGGGGAACCAATGAGAGACTAGCTCTTGGTGTTGGGACAGGCACAGGTCACTCTATTTTCCCATCAGGAAGAAGAATTAACCACAGGCTCAGCCTGCCCCCCGGAACCAGAACAGGGCCTGAAGCCATCCTGCGCTTTTGCGGCCGGCTCCCAAAAAAGTGACTTGTAAAATGGAGCTTCAGGGCACTGCAATTCACAAACCTGCAGAGTTATAAATGATAACTCTCGTCCACAAATATATTGAGGGAAGGCAAAGAAGAGGATTTGAAATCAAGGCAGAATTGCAGGAAACAGATTTCAGGAGGAAGATTCGAATCGCCTTTAAAGCACATGAAAAGCGGCAAAACGTTGACAATGATGCCCTTGGCCAAAAAGGGCGTATGCGTTTTTTCCTGAATATATTCAGGAAAAAACGCATACGCCCTTTTTGGCCAACCAAGCCACCTGGAAAGGCAAATCAGCGCTACAAAGCAGTCTCGCTTCCCATCGGTCAAAAGGGCCATGCTGTAAAAAGTGTCAAAACCAGAAATGCAGGACAGGCCATGGAGAAATGGGAGCCTTGCTACACTGATGGGCGGGATGTAAATTGCCAACAGCCACTCTGGAGAAGTGTACGGTGTGTCCTGAAACATCTAAAAAACACAGCTTAGAGAGCATAGGGCACTTCCACGCATGGGGGGATAAAGTGGGAAAATTGAAAATCAGCAAGACACAAGCACCCCAAAGTTTAGGGCTGCTCTGTTGACAAGGACCTCCACTTCCTTCCACCTTAAATATCCCAGGAAAGCGAAAAATGGATAAAAAAGTTGTGGTCCTTATGTACAATGGAATATCACTCAGCCATGAAATCAATGTCATAAGGCTAGTAGCAGCATGATGAGTGGATTTAGGTAAGACGATTCTAAGTGAAATAAGTCACACAGAAAAGGACACTTCTCATAAGGTGTCACTTATAGAGGGAATGTAAAAACCGTTACACTTGAACTGAATTACAAAACAGAACAGAGTCACACATGCAGAAAACACACTATGGCTGCTTAACGGGAAAGGTGAGGTGGGGTGATACATAAAACAAGAGTTTCAAATTAGCTCAGATACCGTTCCATAAACCCAATATGGAATAGACAAGACCTACTCCTTGCTCAGAGAACTGGACTCAACACGCCCGATTCACCGCACAAGAATATATCTGACTAGTAATAATCTTAAAACCTATGTATTGATATCTCTCTGTTAGTGTGTCAAGTGGGTAAAAAGCGGCCTAAACACAGCCGTGAAAAGCAGCTAAACCCCATTATAAAAATAAATTACTTTTAAAAACCCATGAAACAAAGACAGGGAAAGAGAGAGAAATTCTTACACAATTCGTTCAGGGGCTGTGATACAACCTGGATTGACCATATCTAGACCCACAGCTGGATGAGACATAAGGGTGGACACTCTTGGGGCTGAGAGGTTCGGTGAGGTTGGGTGAGCAAACGCAGACCCTTTAAAGTAATACTGCGTGCTACCCATCGCATGGGTCCCAAATCTCCAGGTTCAAGGGCATCTTCCTACATCGAAAACATGCATGAGAAACCCAGAAGATGGTACACCGTGTGATGGGGAAAGGTTTCTAAAACGCACCGCATTTCTCATCTCCTTGTGCTCGGGTTGGCCATTCCAGCCACTTTACTAGCAATCTCCCTACTTGGAGCATCAGCACCTTTAACCTCCTGTTCCGTACAGGTTGCAATTTGTCCTGAGGATGAACGGGAAGACGGGGAACCAATGAGAGACTAGCTCTTGGTGTTGGGACAGGCACAGGTCACTCAATTTTCCCATCAGGAAGAAGAATTAACCACAGGTTCAGCCTGCCCCCCGGAACCAGAACAGGGCCTGAAGACATCCTGCGCTATTGCGGCCGACTCCCAAAAAAGCGACTTGTAAAATGGAGCTTCAGGGCACTGCAATTCACAAACCTGCAGAATTATAAATGATAACTCTCGTCCACAAATATATTGAGGGAAGGCAAAGAAGAGGATTTGAAATCAAGGCAGAATTGCAGGAAACAGATTTCAGGAGGTAGATTCGAATCGCCTTTAAAGCACATGAAAAGCGGCAAAACGTTGACAATGATGCCCTTGGCCAAAAAGGGCGTATGCGTTTTTTCCTGAATATATTCAGGAAAAAACGCATACGCCCTTTTTGGCCAACCAAGCAACCTGGAAAGGCAAATCAGCGCTACAAAGAAGTCTCGCTTCCCATCGGTCAAAAGGGACATGCTGAAAAATGTGTCAAAACCAGAAATGCAGGACAGGCCATGGAGAAATGGGAGCCTTGCTACACTGATGGGCGGGATGTAAATTGCCAACAGCCACTCTGGAGAAGTGTACGGTGTGTCCTGAAACATCTAAAAAACACAGCTTAGAGAGCATAGGGCACTTCCACGCATGGGGGGATAAAGTGGGAAAATTGAAAATCAGCAAGACACAAGCACCCCAAAGGTTAGGGCTGCTCTGTTGACAAGGACCTCCACTTCCTTCCACCTTAAATATCCCAGGAAAGCGAAAAATGGATAAAAAAGTTGTGGTCCTTATGTACAATGGAATATCACTCAGCCATGAAATCAATGTCATAAGGCTAGTAGCAGCATGATGAGTGGATTTAGGTAAGACGATTCTAAGTAAAATAAGTCACACAGAAAAGGACACTTCTCATAAGGTGTCACTTATAGAGGGAATGTTAAAACCGTTACACTTGAACTGAATTACAAAACAGAACAGAGTCACACATGCAGAAAACACACTATGGCTGCTTAACGGGAAAGGTGAGGTGGGGTGATACATAAAACAAGAGTTTCAAATTAGCTCAGATACCGTTCCATAAACCCAATATGGAATAGAAAAGACCTACTCCTTGCTCAGAGAACTGGACTCAACACGCCCGATTCACCGCACAAGAATATATCTGACTAGTAATAATCTTAAAACCTATGTATTGATATCTCTCTGTTAGTGTGTCAAGTGGGTGTAAAGCGGCCTAAACACAGACGTGAAAAGCAGCTAAACCCCATTATAAAAATAAATTACTTTTAAAAACCCATGAAACAAAGACAGGGAAAGAGAGAGAAATTCTTACACAATTCGTTCAGGGGCTGTGATGCAACCTGCATTGACCATATCTAGACCCACAGCTGGATGAGACATAAGGGTGGACACTCTTGTGGCTGAGAGGTTCGGTGAGGTTGGGTGAGCAAACGCAGACCCTTTAAAGTAATACTGCGTGCTACCCATCGCATGGGTCCCAAATCTCCAGGTTCAAGGGCATCTTCCTACATCGAAAACATGCATGAGAAACCCAGAAGATGGTACACCGTGTGATGGGGAAAGGTTTCTAAAACGCATCTAATTTCTCATCTCCTTGTGCTCGGGTTCGCCATTCCAGCCACTTTACTAGCAATCTCCCTACTTGGAGCATCAGCACCTTTAACCTCCTGTTCCGTACAGGTTGCAATTTGTCCTGAGGATGAACGGGAAGACGGGGAACCAATGAGAGACTAGCTCTTGGTGTTGGGACAGGCACAGGTCACTCTATTTTCCCATCAGGAAGAAGAATTAACCACAGGCTCAGCCTGCCCCCCGGAACCAGAACAGGGCCTGAAGCCATCCTGCGCTTTTGCGGCCGGCTCCCAAAAAAGCGACTTGTAAAATGGAGCTTCAGGGCACTGCAATTCACAAACCTGCAGAGTTATAAATGATAACTCTCGTCCACAAATATATTGAGGGAAGGCAAAGAAGAGGATTTGAAATCAAGGCAGAATTGCAGGAAACAGATTTCAGGAGGAAGATTCGAATCGCCTTTAAAGCACATGAAAAGCGGCAAAACGTTGACAATGATGCCCTTGGCCAAAAAGGGCGTATGCGTTTTTTCCTGAATATATTCAGGAAAAAACGCATACGCCCTTTTTGGCCAACCAAGCAACCTGGAAAGGCAAATCAGCGCTACAAAGAAGTCTCGCTTCCCATCGGTCAAAAGGGCCATGCTGAAAAAAGTGTCAAAACCAGAAATGCAGGACAGGCCATGGAGAAATGGGAGCCTTGCTACACTGATGGGCGGGATGTAAATTGCCAACAGCCACTCTGGAGAAGTGTACGGTGTGTCCTGAAACATCTAAAAAACACAGCTTAGAGAGCATAGGGCACTTCCACGCATGGGGGGATAAAGTGGGAAAATTGAAAATCAGCAAGACACAAGCACCCCAAAGGTTAGGGCTGCTCTGTTGACAAGGACCTCCACTTCCTTCCACCTTAAATATCCCAGGAAAGCGAAAAATGGATAAAAAAGTTGTGGTCCTTATGTACAATGGAATATCACTCAGCCATGAAATCAATGTCATAAGGCTAGTAGCAGCATGATGAGTGGATTTAGGTAAGACGATTCTAAGTGAAATAAGTCACACAGAAAAGGACACTTCTCATAAGGTGTCACTTATAGAGGGAATGTTAAAACCGTTACACTTGAACTGAATTACAAAACAGAACAGAGTCACACATGCAGAAAACACACTATGGCTGCTTAACGGGAAAGGTGAGGTGGGGTGATACATAAAACAAGAGTTTCAAATTAGCTCAGATACCGTTCCATAAACCCAATATGGAATAGACAAGACCTACTCCTTGCTCAGAGAACTGGACTCAACACGCCCGATTCACCGCACAAGAATATATCTGACTAGTAATAATCTTAAAACCTATGTATTGATATCTCTCTGTTAGTGTGTCAAGTGGGTGTAAAGCGGCCTAAACACAGCCGTGAAAAGCAGCTAAACCCCATTATAAAAATAAATTACTTTTAAAAACCCATGAAACAAAGACAGGGAAAGAGAGAGAAATTCTTACACAATTCGTTCAGGGGCTGTGATGCAACCTGGATTGACCATATCTAGACCCACAGCTGGATGAGACATAAGGGTGGACACTCTTGGGGCTGAGAGGTTCGGTGAGGTTGGGTGAGCAAACGCAGACCCTTTAAAGTAATACTGCGTGCTACCCATCGCATGGGTCCCAAATCTCCAGGTTCAAGGGCATCTTCCTACATCGAAAACATGCATGAGAAACCCAGAAGATGGTACACCGTGTGATGGGGAAAGGTTTCTAAAACGCACCTCATTTCTCATCTCCTTGTGCTCGTGTTCGCCATTCCAGCCACTTTACTAGCAATCTCCCTACTTGGAGCATCAGCACCTTTAACCTCCTGTTCCGTACAGGTTGCAATTTGTCCTGAGGATGAACGGGAAGACGGGGAACCAATGAGAGACTAGCTCTTGGTGTTGGGACAGGCACAGGTCACTCTATTTTCCCATCAGGAAGAAGAATTAACCACAGGCTCAGCCTGCCCCCCGGAACCAGAACAGGGCCTGAAGCCATCCTGCGCTTTTGCGGCCGGCTCCCAAAAAAGCGACTTGTAAAATGGAGCTTCAGGGCACTGCAATTCACAAACCTGCAGAGTTATAAATGATAACTCTCGTCCACAAATATATTGAGGGAAGGCAAAGAAGAGGATTTGAAATCAAGGCAGAATTGCAGGAAACAGATTTCAGGAGGAAGATGCGAATCGCCTTTAAAGCACATGAAAAGCGGCAAAACGTTGACAATGATGCCCTTGGCCAAAAAGGGCGTATGCGTTTTTTCCTGAATATATTCAGGAAAAAACGCATACGCCCTTTTTGGCCAACCAAGGAACCTGGAAAGGCAAATCACCGCTACAAAGAAGTCTCGCTTCCCATCGGTCAAAAGGGACATGCTGAAAAAGTTGTCAAAACCAAAAATGCAGGACAGGCCATGGAGAAATGGGAGCCTTGCTACACTGATGGGCGGGATGTAAATTGCCAACAGCCACTCTGGAGAAGTGTACGGTGTGTCCTGAAACATCTAAAAAACACAGCTTAGAGAGCATAGGGCACTTCCACGCATGGGGGGATAAAGTGGGAAAATTGAAAATCAGCAAGACACAAGCACCCCAAAGTTTAGGGCTGCTCTGTTGACAAGGACCTCCACTTCCTTCCACCTTAAATATCCCAGGAAAGCGAAAAATGGATAAAAAAGTTGTGGTCCTTATGTACAATGGAATATCACTCAGCCATGAAATCAATGTCATAAGGCTAGTAGCAGCATGATGAGTGGATTTAGGTAAGACGATTCTAAGTGAAATAAGTCACACAGAAATGGACACTTCTCATAAGGTGTCACTTATAGAGGGAATGTAAAAACCGTTACACTTGAACTGAATTACAAAACAGAACAGAGTCACACATGCAGAAAACACACTATGGCTGCTTAACGGGAAAGGTGAGGTGGGGTGATACATAAAACAAGAGTTTCAAATTAGCTCAGATACCGTTCCATAAACCCAATATGGAATAGACAAGACCTACTCCTTGCTCAGAGAACTGGACTCAACACGCCCGATTCACCGCACAAGAATATATCTGACTAGTAATAATCTTAAAACCTATGTATTGATATCTCTCTGTTAGTGTGTCAAGTGGGTGTAAAGCGGCCTAAACACAGCCGTGAAAAGCAGCTAAACCCCATTATAAAAATAAATTACTTTTAAAAACCCATGAAACAAAGACAGGGAAAGAGAGAGAAATTCTTACACAATTCGTTCAGGGGCTGTGATGCAACCTGGATTGACCATATCTAGACCCACAGCTGGATGAGACATAAGGGTGGACACTCTTGGGGCTGAGAGGTTCGGTGAGGTTGGGTGAGCAAACGCAGACCCTTTAAAGTAATACTGCGTGCTACCCATCGCATGGGTCCCAAATCTCCAGGTTCAAGGGCATCTTCCTACATCGAAAACATGCATGAGAAACCCAGAAGATGGTACACCGTGTGATGGGGAAAGGTTTCTAAAACGCATCTCATTTCTCATCTCCTTGTGCTCGGGTTCGCCATTCCAGCCACTTTACTAGCAATCTCCCTACTTGGAGCATCAGCACCTTTAACCTCCTGTTCCGTACAGGTTGCAATTTGTCCTGAGGATGAACGGGAAGACGGGGAACCAATGAGAGACTAGCTCTTGGTGTTGGGACAGGCACAGGTCACTCTATTTTCCCATCAGGAAGAAGAATTAACCACAGGCTCAGCCTGCCCCCCGGAACCAGAACAGGGCCTGAAGCCATCCTGCGCTTTTGCGGCCGGCTCCCAAAAAAGCGACTTGTAAAATGGAGCTTCAGGGCACTGCAATTCACAAACCTGCAGAGTTATAAATGATAACTCTCGTCCACAAATATATTGAGGGAAGGCAAAGAAGAGGATTTGAAATCAAGGCAGAATTGCAGGAAACAGATTTCAGGAGGAAGATTCGAATCGCCTTTAAAGCACATGAAAAGCGGCAAAACGTTGACAATGATGCCCTTGGCCAAAAAGGGCGTATGCGTTTTTTCCTGAATATATTCAGGAAAAAACGCATACGCCCTTTTTGGCCAACCAAGCAACCTGGAAAGGCAAATCAGCGCTACAAAGCAGTCTCGCTTCCCATCGGTCAAAAGGGCCATGCTGAAAAAAGTGTCAAAACCAGAAATGCAGGACAGGCCATGGAGAAATGGGAGCCTTGCTACACTGATGGGCGGGATGTAAATTGCCAACAGCCACTCTGGAGAAGTGTACGGTGTGTCCTGAAACATCTAAAAAACACAGCTTAGAGAGCATAGGGCACTTCCACGCATGGGGGGATAAAGTGGGAAAATTGAAAATCAGCAAGACACAAGCACCCCAAAGTTTAGGGCTGCTCTGTTGACAAGGACCTCCACTTCCTTCCACCTTAAATATCCCAGGAAAGCGAAAAATGGATAAAAAAGTTGTGGTCCTTATGTACAATGGAATATCACTCAGCCATGAAATCAATGTCATAAGGCTAGTAGCAGCATGATGAGTGGATTTAGGTAAGACGATTCTAAGTGAAATAAGTCACACAGAAAAGGACACTTCTCATAAGGTGTCACTTATAGAGGGAATGTAAAAACCGTTACACTTGAACTGAATTACAAAACAGAACAGAGTCACACATGCAGAAAACACACTATGGCTGCTTAACGGGAAAGGTGAGGTGGGCTGATACATAAAACAAGAGTTTCAAATTAGCTCAGATACCGTTCCATAAACCCAATATGGAATAGACAAGACCTACTCCTTGCTCAGAGAACTGGACTCAACACGCCCGATTCACCGCACAAGAATATATCTGACTAGTAATAATCTTAAAACCTATGTATTGATATCTCTCTGTTAGTGTGTCAAGTGGGTGTAAAGCGGCCTAAACACAGACGTGAAAAGCAGCTAAACCCCATTATAAAAATAAATTACTTTTAAAAACCCATGAAACAAAGACAGGGAAAGAGAGAGAAATTCTTACACAATTCGTTCAGGGGCTGTGATGCAACCTGGATTGACCATATCTAGACCCACAGCTGGATGAGACATAAGGGTGGACACTCTTGGGGCTGAGAGGTTCGGTGAGGTTGGGTGAGCAAACGCAGACCCTTTAAAGTAATACTGCGTGCTACCCATCGCATGGGTCCCAAATCTCCAGGTTCAAGGCCATCTTCCTACATCGAAAACATGCATGAGAAACCCAGAAGATGGTACACCGTGTGATGGGGAAAGGTTTCTAAAACGCACCTCATTTCTCATCTCCTTGTGCTCGGGTTCGCCATTCCAGCCACTTTACTAGCAATCTCCCTACTTGGAGCATCAGCACCTTTAACCTCCTGTTCCGTACAGGTTGCAATTTGTCCTGAGGATGAACGGGAAGACGGGGAACCAATGAGAGACTAGCTCTTGGTGTTGGGACAGGCACAGGTCACTCTATTTTCCCATCAGGAAGAAGAATTAACCACAGGCTCAGCCTGCCCCCCGGAACCAGAACAGGGCCTGAAGCCATCCTGCGCTTTTGCGGCCGGCTCCCAAAAAAGCGACTTGTAAAACGGAGCTTCAGGGCACTGCAATTCACAAACCTGCAGAGTTATAAATGATAACTCTCGTCCACAAATATATTGAGGGAAGGCAAAGAAGAGGATTTGAAATCAAGGCAGAATTGCAGGAAACAGATTTCAGGAGGAAGATTCGAATCGCCTTTAAAGCACATGAAAAGCGGCAAAACGTTGACAATGATGCCCTTGGCCAAAAAGGGCGTATGCGTTTTTTCCTGAATATATTCAGGAAAAAACGCATACGCCCTTTTTGGCCAACCAAGAAACCTGGAAAGGCAAATCAGCGCTACAAAGCAGTCTCGCTTCCCATCGGTCAAAAGGGCCATGCTGAAAAAAGTGTCAAAACCAGAAATGCAGGACAGGCCATGGAGAAATGGGAGCCTTGCTACACTGATGGGCGGGATGTAAATTGCCAACAGCCACTCTGGAGAAGTGTACGGTGTGTCCTGAAACATCTAAAAAACACAGCTTAGAGAGCATAGGGCACTTCCACGCATGGGGGGATAAAGTGGGAAAATTGAAAATCAGCAAGACACAAGCACCCCAAAGTTTAGGGCTGCTCTGTTGACAAGGACCTCCACTTCCTTCCACCTTAAATATCCCAGGAAAGCGAAAAATGGATAAAAAAGTTGTGGTCCTTATGTACAATGGAATATCACTCAGCCATGAAATCAATGTCATAAGGCTAGTAGCAGCATGATGAGTGGATTTAGGTAAGACGATTCTAAGTGAAATAAGTCACACAGAAAAGGACACTTCTCATAAGGTGTCACTTATAGAGGGAATGTAAAAACCGTTACACTTGAACTGAATTACAAAACAGAACAGAGTCACACATGCAGAAAACACACTATGGCTGCTTAACGGGAAAGGTGAGGTGGGGTGATACATAAAACAAGAGTTTCAAATTAGCTCAGATACCGTTCCATAAACCCAATATGGAATAGACAAGACCTACTCCTTGCTCAGAGAACTGGACTCAACACGCCCGATTCACCGCACAAGAATATATCTGACTAGTAATAATCTTAAAACCTATGTATTGATATCTCTCTGTTAGTGTGTCAAGTGGGTGTAAAGCGGCCTAAACACAGACGTGAAAAGCAGCTAAACCCCATTATAAAAATAAATTACTTTAAAAAACCCATGAAACAAAGACAGGGAAAGAGAGAGAAATTCTTACACAATTCGTTCAGGGGCTGTGATGCAACCTGGATTGACCATATCTAGACCCACAGCTGGATGAGACATAAGGGTGGACACTCTTGGGGCTGAGAGGTTCGGTGAGGTTGGGTGAGCAAACGCAGACCCTTTAAAGTAATACTGCGTGCTACCCATCGCATGGGTCCCAAATCTCCAGGTTCAAGGGCATCTTCCTACATCGAAAACATGCATGAGAAACCCAGAAGATGGTACACCGTGTGATGGGGAAAGGTTTCTAAAACGCACCTCATTTCTCATCTCCTTGTGCTCGGGTTCGCCATTCCAGCCACTTTAGTAGCAATCTCCCTACTTGGAGCATCAGCACCTTTAACCTCCTGTTCCGTACAGGTTGCAATTTGTCCTGAGGATGAATGGGAAGACGGGGAACCAATGAGAGACTAGCTCTTGGTGTTGGGACAGGCACAGGTCACTCTATTTTCCCATCAGGAAGAAGAATTAACCACAGGCTCAGCCTGCCCCCCGGAACCAGAACAGGGCCTGAAGCCATCCTGCGCTTTTGCGGCCGGCTCCCAAAAAAGCGACTTGTAAAATGGAGCTTCAGGGCACTGCAATTCACAAACCTGCAGAGTTATAAATGATAACTCTCGTCCACAAATATATTGAGGGAAGGCAAAGAAGAGGATTTGAAATCAAGGCAGAATTGCAGGAAACAGATTTCAGGAGGAAGATTCGAATCGCCTTTAAAGCACATGAAAAGCGGCAAAACGTTGACAATGATGCCCTTGGCCAAAAAGGGCGTATGCGTTTTTTCCTGAATATATTCAGGAAAAAACGCATACGCCCTTTTTGGCCAACCAAGGAACCTGGAAAGGCAAATCAGCGCTACAAAGCAGTCTCGCTTCCCATCGGTCAAAAGGGCCATGCTGAAAAAAGTGTCAAAACCAGAAATGCAGGACAGGCCATGGAGAAATGGGAGCCTTGCTACACTGATGGGCGGGATGTAAATTGCCAACAGCCACTCTGGAGAAGTGTACGGTGTGTCCTGAAACATCTAAAAAAAACAGCTTAGAGAGCATAGGGCACTTCCACGCATGGGGGGATAAAGTGGGAAAATTGAAAATCAGCAAGACACAAGCACCCCAAAGTTTAGGGCTGCTCTGTTGACAAGGACCTCCACTTCCTTCCACCTTAAATATCCCAGGAAAGCGAAAAATGGATAAAAAAGTTGTGGTCCTTATGTACAATGGAATATCACTCAGCCATGAAATCAATGTCATAAGGCTAGTAGCAGCATGATGAGTGGATTTAGGTAAGACGATTCTAAGTGAAATAAGTCACACAGAAAAGGACACTTCTCATAAGGTGTCACTTATAGAGGGAATGTAAAAACCGTTACACTTGAACTGAATTACAAAACAGAACAGAGTCACACATGCAGAAAACACACTATGGCTGCTTAACGGGAAAGGTGAGGTGGGGTGATACATAAAACAAGAGTTTCAAATTAGCTCAGATACCGTTCCATAAACCCAATATGGAATAGACAAGACCTACTCCTTGCTCAGAGAACTGGACTCAACACGCCCGATTCACCGCACAAGAATATATCTGACTAGTAATAATCTTAAAACCTATGTATTGATATCTCTCTGTTAGTGTGTCAAGTGGGTGTAAAGCGGCCTAAACACAGACGTGAAAAGCAGCTAAACCCCATTATAAAAATAAATTACTTTTAAAAACCCATGAAACAAAGACAGGGAAAGAGAGAGAAATTCTTACACAATTCGTTCAGGGGCTGTGATGCAACCTGGATTGACCATATCTAGACCCACAGCTGGATGAGACATAAGGGTGGACACTCTTGGGGCTGAGAGGTTCGGTGAGGTTGGGTGAGCAAACGCAGACCCTTTAAAGTAATACTGCGTGCTACCCATCGCATGGGTCCCAAATCTCCAGGTTCAAGGGCATCTTCCTACATCGAAAACATGCATGAGAAACCCAGAAGATGGTACACCGTGTGATGGGGAAAGGTTTCTAAAACGCACCTCATTTCTCATCTCCTTGTGCTCGGGTTCGCCATTCCAGCCACTTTAGTAGCAATCTCCCTACTTGGAGCATCAGCACCTTTAACCTCCTGTTCCGTACAGGTTGCAATTTGTCCTGAGGATGAACGGGAAGACGGGGAACCAATGAGAGACTAGCTCTTGGTGTTGGGACAGGCACAGGTCACTCTATTTTCCCATCAGGAAGAAGAATTAACCACCGGCTCAGCCTGCCCCCCGGAACCAGAACAGGGCCTGAAGCCATCCTGCGCTTTTGCGGCCGGCTCCCAAAAAAGCGACTTGTAAAATGGAGCTTCAGGGCACTGCAATTCACAAACCTGCAGAGTTATAAATGATAACTCTCGTCCACAAATATATTGAGGGAAGGCAAAGAAGAGGATTTGAAATTAAGGCAGAATTGCAGGAAACAGATTTCAGGAGGAAGATTCGAATCGCCTCTAAAGCACATGAAAAGCGGCAAAACGTTGACAATGATGCCCTTGGCCAAAAAGGGCGTATGCGTTTTTTCCTGAATATATTCAGGAAAAAACGCATACGCCCTTTTTGGCCAACCAAGCAACCTGGAAAGGCAAATCAGCGCTACAAAGCAGTCTCGCTTCCCATCGGTCAAAAGGGCCATGCTGAAAAAAGTGTCAAAACCAGAAATGCAGGACAGGCCATGGAGAAATGGGAGCCTTGCTACACTGATGGGCGGGATGTAAATTGCCAACAGCCACTCTGGAGAAGTGTACGGTGTGTCCTGAAACATCTAAAAAACACAGCTTAGCGAGCATAGGGCACTTCCACGCATGGGGGGATAAAGTGGGAAAATTGAAAATCAGCAAGACACAAGCACCCCAAAGTTTAGGGCTGCTCTGTTGACAAGGACCTCCACTTCCTTCCACCTTAAATATCCCAGGAAAGCGAAAAATGGATAAAAAAGTTGTGGTCCTTATGTACAATGGAATATCACTCAGCCATGAAATCAATGTCATAAGGCTAGTAGCAGCATGATGAGTGGATTTAGGTAAGACGATTCTAAGTGAAATAAGTCACACAGAAAAGGACACTTCTCATAAGGTGTCACTTATAGAGGGAATGTAAAAACCGTTACACTTGAACTGAATTACAAAACAGAACAGAGTCACACATGCAGAAAACACACTATGGCTGCTTAACGGGAAAGGTGAGGTGGGGTGATACATAAAACAAGAGTTTCAAATTAGCTCAGATACCGTTCCATAAACCCAATATGGAATAGACAAGACCTACTCCTTGCTCAGAGAACTGGACTCAACATGCCCGATTCACCGCACAAGAATATATCTGACTAGTAATAATCTTAAAACCTATGTATTGATATCTCTCTGTTAGTGTGTCAAGTGGGTGTAAAGCGGCCTAAACACAGACGTGAAAAGCAGCTAAACCCCATTATAAAAATAAATTACTTCTAAAAACCCATGAAACAAAGACAGGGAAAGAGAGAGAAATTCTTACACAATTCGTTCAGGGGCTGTGATGCAACCTGGATTGACCATATCTAGACCCACAGCTGGATGAGACATAAGGGTGGACACTCTTGGGGCTGAGAGGTTCGGTGAGGTTGGGTGAGCAAACGCAGACCCTTTAAAGTAATACTGCGTGCTACCCATCGCATGGGTCCCAAATCTCCAGGTTCAAGGGCATCTTCCTACATCGAAAACATGCATGAGAAACCCAGAAGATGGTACACCGTGTGATGGGGAAAGGTTTCCAAAAAGGCACCTCATTTCTCATCTCCTTGTGCTCGTGTTCGCCATTCCAGCCACTTTAGTAGCAATCTCCCTACTTGGAGCATCAGCACCTTTAACCTCCTGTTCCGTACAGGTTGCAATTTGTCCTGAGGATGAATGGGAAGACGGGGAACCAATGAGAGACTAGCTCTTGGTGTTGGGACAGGCACAGGTCACTCTATTTTCCCATCAGGAAGAAGAATTAACCACAGGCTCAGCCTGCCCCCCGGAACCAGAACAGGGCCTGAAGCCATCCTGCGCTTTTGCGGCCGGCTCCCAAAAAAGCGACTTGTAAAATGGAGCTTCAGGGCACTGCAATTCACAAACCTGCAGAGTTATAAATGATAACTCTCGTCCACAAATATATTGAGGGAAGGCAAAGAAGAGGATTTGAAATCAAGGCAGAATTGCAGGAAACAGATTTCAGGAGGAAGATTCGAATCGCCTTTAAAGCACATGAAAAGCGGCAAAACGTTGACAATGATGCCCTTGGCCAAAAAGGGCGTATGCGTTTTTTCCTGAATATATTCAGGAAAAAACGCATACGCCCTTTTTGGCCAACCAAGCAACCTGAAAAGGCAAATCAGCGCTACAAAGCAGTCTCGCTTCCCATCGGTCAAAAGGGCCATGCTGAAAAAAGTGTCAAAACCAGAAATGCAGGACAGGCCATGGAGAAATGGGACCGCACAAGAATATATCTGACTAGTAATAATCTTAAAACCTATGTATTGATATCTCTCTGTTAGTGTGTCAAGTGGGTGTAAAGCGGCCTAAACACAGACGTGAAAAGCAGCTAAACCCCATTATAAAAATAAATTACTTTTAAAAACCCATGAAACAAAGACAGGGAAAGAGAGAGAAATTCTTACACAATTCGTTCAGGGGCTGTGATGCAACCTGGATTGACCATATCTAGACCCACAGCTGGATGAGACATAAGGGTGGACACTCTTGGGGCTGAGAGGTTCGGTGAGGTTGGGTGAGCAAACGCAGACCCTTTAAAGTAATACTGCGTGCTACCCATCGCATGGGTCCCAAATCTCCAGGTTCAAGGGCATCTTCCTACATCGAAAACATGCATGAGAAACCCAGAAGATGGTACACCGTGTGATGGGGAAAGGTTTCTAAAACGCACCGCATTTCTCATCTCCTTGTGCTCGGGTTCGCCATTCCAGCCACTTTACTAGCAATCTCCCTACTTGGAGCATCAGCACCTTTAACCTCCTGTTCCGTACAGGTTGCAATTTGTCCTGAGGATGAACGGGAAGACGGGGAACCAATGAGAGACTAGCTCTTGGTGTTGGGACAGGGACAGGTCACTCAATTTTCCCATCAGGAAGAAGAATTAACCACAGGCTCAGCCTGCCCCCCGGAACCAGAACAGGGCCTGAAGCCATCCTGCGCTTTTGCGGCCGACTCCCAAAAAAGCGACTTGTAAAATGCAGCTTCAGGGCACTGCAATTCACAAACCTGCAGAGTTATAAATGATAACTCTCGTCCACAAATATATTGAGGGAAGGCAAAGAAGAGGATTTGAAATCAAGGCAGAATTGCAGGAAACAGATTTCAGGAGGTAGATTCGAATCGCCTTTAAAGCACATGAAAAGCGGCAAAACGTTGACAATGGTGCCCTTGGCCAAAAAGGGCGTATGCGTTTTTTCCTGAATATATTCAGGAAAAAACGCATACGCCCTTTTTGGCCAACCAAGCAACCTGGAAAGGCAAATCAGCGCTACAAAGAAGTCTCGCTTCCCATCGGTCAAAAGGGCCATGCTGAAAAAAGTGTCAAAACCAGAAATGCAGGACAGGCCATGGAGAAATGGGAGCCTTGCTACACTGATGGGCGGGATGTAAATTGCAAACAGCCACTCTGGAGAAGTGTACGGTGTGTCCTGAAACATCTAAAAAACACAGCTTAGAGAGCATAGGGCACTTCTACGCATGGGGGGATAAAGTGGGAAAATTGAAAATCAGCAAGACACAAGCACCCCAAAGTTTAGGGCTGCTCTGTTGACAAGACCTCCACTTCATTCCACCTTAAATATCCCAGGAAAGCGAAAAATGGATAAAAAAGTTGTGGTCCTTATGTACAATGGAATATCACTCAGCCATGAAATCAATGTCATAAGGCTAGTAGCAGCATGATGAGTGGATTTAGGTAAGACGATTCTAAGCGAAATAAGTCACACAGAAAAGGACACTTCTCATAAGGTGTCACTTATAGAGGGAATGTAAAAACCGTTACACTTGAACTGAATTACAAAACAGAACAGAGTCACACATGCACAAAACACACTATGGCTGCTTAACGGGAAAGGTGAGGTGGGGTGATACATAAAACAAGAGTTTCAAATTAGCTCAGATACCGTTCCATAAACCCAATATGGAATAGACAAGACCTACTCCTTGCTCAGAGAACTGGACTCAACACGCCCGATTCACCGCACAAGAATATATCTGACTAGTAATAATCTTAAAACCTATGTATTGATATCTCTCTGTTAGTGTGTCAAGTATGTGTAAGGCGGCATAAACACGGCCGTGAAAAGCAGCTAAACCCCATTATAAAAATAAATTACTTTTAAAAACCCATGAAACAAAGACAGGGAAAGAGAGAGAAATTCTTACACAATTCGTTCGGGGGCTGTGATGCAACCTGGATTGACCATATCTAGACCCACAGCTGGATGAGATATAAGGGTGGACACTCTTGGGGCTGAGAGGTTTGGTGAGGTTGGGTGAGCAAACGCAGACCCTTTAAAGTAATACTGCGTGCTACCCATCGCATGGGTCCCAAATCTCCAGGTTCAAGGGCATCTTCCTACATCGAAAACATGCATGAGAAACCCAGAAGATGGTACACCGTGTGATGGGGAAAGGTTTCTAAAACGCACCGCATTTCTCATCTCCTTGTGCTCGGGTTCGCCATTCCAGCCACTTTACTAGCAATCTCCCTACTTGGAGCATCAGCACCTTTAACCTCCTGTTCCGTACAGGTTGCAATTTGTCCTGAGGATGAACGGGAAGACGGGGAACCAATGAGAGACTAGCTCTTGGTGTTGGGACAGGCACAGGTCACTCAATTTTCCCATCAGGAAGAAGAATTAACCACAGGCTCAGCCTGCCCCCCGGAACCAGAACAGGGCCTGAAGCCATCCTGCGCTTTTGCGGCCGACTCCCAAAAAAGCGACTTGTAAAATGCAGCTTCAGGGCACTGCAATTCACAAACCTGCAGAGTTATAAATGATAACTCTCGTCCACAAATATATTGAGGGAAGGCAAAGAAGAGGATTTGAAATCAAGGCAGAATTGCAGGAAACAGATTTCAGGAGGTAGATTCGAATCGCCTTTAAAGCACATGAAAAGCGGCAAAACGTTGACAATGGTGCCCTTGGCCAAAAAGGGCGTATGCGTTTTTTCCTGAATATATTCAGGAAAAAACGCATACGCCCTTTTTGGCCAACCAAGCAACCTGGAAAGGCAAATCAGCGCTACAAAGAAGTCTCGCTTCCCATCGGTCAAAAGGGCCATGCTGAAAAAAGTGTCAAAACCAGAAATGCAGGACAGGCCATGGAGAAATGGGAGCCTTGCTACACTGATGGGCGGGATGTAAATTGCAAACAGCCACTCTGGAGAAGTGTACGGTGTGTCCTGAAACATCTAAAAAACACAGCTTAGAGAGCATAGGGCACTTCTACGCATGGGGGGATAAAGTGGGAAAATTGAAAATCAGCAAGACACAAGCACCCCAAAGTTTAGGGCTGCTCTGTTGACAAGACCTCCACTTCATTCCACCTTAAATATCCCAGGAAAGCGAAAAATGGATAAAAAAGTTGTGGTCCTTATGTACAATGGAATATCACTCAGCCATGAAATCAATGTCATAAGGCTAGTAGCAGCATGATGAGTGGATTTAGGTAAGACGATTCTAAGTGAAATAAGTCACACAGAAAAGGACACTTCTCATAAGGTGTCACTTATAGAGGGAATGTAAAAACCGTTACACTTGAACTGAATTACAAAACAGAACAGAGTCACACATGCAGAAAACACACTATGGCTGCTTAACGGGAAAGGTGAGGTGGGGTGATACATAAAACAAGAGTTTCAAATTAGCTCAGATACCGTTCCATAAACCCAATATGGAATAGACAAGACCTACTCCTTGCTCAGAGAACTGGACTCAACACGCCCGATTCACCGCACAAGAATATATCTGACTAGTAATAATCTTAAAACCTATGTATTGATATCTCTCTGTTAGTGTGTCAAGTATGTGTAAGGCGGCATAAACACGGCCGTGAAAAGCAGCTAAACCCCATTATAAAAATAAATTACTTTTAAAAACCCATGAAACAAAGACAGGGAAAGAGAGAGAAATTCTTACACAATTCGTTCGGGGGCTGTGATGCAACCTGGATTGACCATATCTAGACCCACAGCTGGATGAGACATAAGGGTGGACACTCTTGGGGCTGAGAGGTTTGGTGAGGTTGGGTGAGCAAACGCAGACCCTTTAAAGTAATACTGCGTGCTACCCATCGCATGGGTCCCAAATCTCCAGGTTCAAGGGCATCTTCCTACATCGAAAACATGCATGAGAAACCCAGAAGATGGTACACCGTGTGATGGGGAAAGGTTTCTAAAACGCACCGCATTTCTCATCTCCTTGTGCTCGGGTTCGCCATTCCAGCCACTTTACTAGCAATCTCCCTACTTGGAGCATCAGCACCTTTAACCTCCTGTTCCGTACAGGTTGCAATTTGTCCTGAGGATGAACGGGAAGACGGGGAACCAATGAGAGACTAGCTCTTGGTGTTGGGACAGGCACAGGTCACTCAATTTTCCCATCAGGAAGAAGAATTAACCACAGGCTCAGCCTGCCCCCCGGAACCAGAACAGGGCCTGAAGCCATCCTGCGCTTTTGCGGCCGACTCCCAAAAAAGCGACTTGTAAAATGCAGCTTCAGGGCACTGCAATTCACAAACCTGCAGAGTTATAAATGATAACTCTCGTCCACAAATATATTGAGGGAAGGCAAAGAAGAGGATTTGAAATCAAGGCAGAATTGCAGGAAACAGATTTCAGGAGGTAGATTCGAATCGCCTTTAAAGCACATGAAAAGCGGCAAAACGTTGACAATGGTGCCCTTGGCCAAAAAGGGCGTATGCGTTTTTTCCTGAATATATTCAGGAAAAAACGCATACGCCCTTTTTGGCCAACCAAGCAACCTGGAAAGGCAAATCAGCGCTACAAAGAAGTCTCGCTTCCCATCGGTCAATAGGGCCATGCTGAAAAAAGTGTCAAAACCAGAAATGCAGGACAGGCCATGGAGAAATGGGAGCCTTGCTACACTGATGGGCGGGATGTAAATTGCAAACAGCCACTCTGGAGAAGTGTACGGTGTGTCCTGAAACATCTAAAAAACACAGCTTAGAGAGCATAGGGCACTTCTACGCATGGGGGGATAAAGTGGGAAAATTGAAAATCAGCAAGACACAAGCACCCCAAAGTTTAGGGCTGCTCTGTTGACAAGACCTCCACTTCATTCCACCTTAAATATCCCAGGAAAGCGAAAAATGGATAAAAAAGTTGTGGTCCTTATGTACAATGGAATATCACTCAGCCATGAAATCAATGTCATAAGGCTAGTAGCAGCATGATGAGTGGATTTAGGTAAGACGATTCTAAGTGAAATAAGTCACACAGAAAAGGACACTTCTCATAAGGTGTCACTTATAGAGGGAATGTAAAAACCGTTACACTTGAACTGAATTACAAAACAGAACAGAGTCACACATGCAGAAAACACACTATGGCTGCTTAACGGGAAAGGTGAGGTGGGGTGATACATAAAACAAGAGTTTCAAATTAGCTCAGATACCGTTCCATAAACCCAATATGGAATAGACAAGACCTACTCCTTGCTCAGAGAACTGGACTCAACACGCCCGATTCACCGCACAAGAATATATCTGACTAGTAATAATCTTAAAACCTATGTATTGATATCTCTCTGTTAGTGTGTCAAGTGGGTGTAAAGCGGCCTAAACACAGCCGTGAAAAGCAGCTAAACCCCATTATAAAAATAAATTACTTTTAAAAACCCATGAAACAAAGACAGGGAAAGAGAGAGAAATTCTTACACAATTCGTTCGGGGGCTGTGATGCAACCTGGATTGACCATATCTAGACCCACAGCTGGATGAGACATAAGGGTGGACACTCTTGGGGCTGAGAGGTTTGGTGAGGTTGGGTGAGCAAACGCAGACCCTTTAAAGTAATACTGCGTGCTACCCATCGCATGGGTCCCAAATCTCCAGGTTCAAGGGCATCTTCCTACATCGAAAACATGCATGAGAAACCCAGAAGATGGTACACCGTGTGATGGGGAAAGGTTTCTAAAACGCACCTCATTTCTCACCTCCTTGTGCTCGTGTTCGCCATTCCAGCCACTTTACTAGCAATCTCCCTACTTGGAGCATCAGCACCTTTAACCTCCTGTTCCGTACAGGTTGCAATTTGTCCTGAGGATGAACGGGAAGACGGGAAACCAATGAGAGACTAGCTCTTGGTGTTGGGACAGGCACAGGTCACTCAATTTTCCCATCAGGAAGAAGAATTAACCACAGGCTCAGCCTGCCCCCCGGAACCAGAACAGGGCCTGAAGCCATCCTGCGCTTTTGCGGCCGGCTCCCAAAAAAGCGACTTGTAAAATGCAGCTTCAGGGCACTGCAATTCACAAACCTGCAGAGTTATAAATGATAACTCTCGTCCACAAATATATTGAGGGAAGGCAAAGAAGAGGATTTGAAATCAAGGCAGAATTGCAGGAAACAGATTTCAGGAGGTAGATTCGAATCGCCTTTAAAGCACATGAAAAGCGGGAAAACGTTGACAATGATGCCCTTGGCCAAAAAGGGCGTATGCCTTTTTTCCTGAATATATTCAGGAAAAAACGCATACGCCCTTTTTGGCCAACCAAGCAACCTGGAAAGGCAAATCAGCGCTACAAAGAAGTCTCGCTTCCCATCGATCAAAAGGGACATGCTGAAAAAGGTGTCAAAACCAGAAATGCAGGACAGGCCATGGAGAAATGGGAGCCTTGCTACACTGATGGGCGGGATGTAAATTGCCAACAGCCACTCTGGAGAAGTGTACGGTGTGTCCTGAAACATCTAAAAAACACAGCTTAGAGAGCATAGGGCACTTCTACGCATGGGGGGATAAAGTGGGAAAATTGAAAATCAGCAAGACACAAGCACCCGAAAGTTTAGGGCTGCTCTGTTGACAAGGACCTCCACTTCATTCCACCTTAAATACCCCAGGAAAGCGAAAAATGGATAAAAAAGTTGTGGTCCTTATGTACAATGGACTATCACTCAGCCATGAAATCAATGTCATAAGGCTAGTAGCAGCATGATGAGTGGATTTAGGTAAGACGATTCTAAGTGAAATAAGTCACACAGAAAAGGACACTTCTCATAAGGTGTCACTTATAGAGGGAATGTAAAAACCGTTACACTTGAACTGAATTACAAAACAGAACAGAGTCACACATGCAGAAAACACACTATGGCTGCTTAACGGGAAAGGTGAGGTGGGGTGATACATAAAACAAGAGTTTCAAATTTCTCAGATACCGTTCCATAAACCCAATATGTAATAGACAAGACCTACTCCTTGCTCAGAGAACTGGACTCAACACGCCCGATTCACCGCACAAGAATATATCTGACTACTAATAATCTTAAAACCTATGTATTGATATCTCTCTGTTAGTGTGTCAAGTGGGTGTAAAGCGGCCTAAACACAGCCGTGAAAAGCAGCTAAACCCCATTATAAAAATAAATTACTTTTAAAAACCCATGAAACAAAGACAGGGAAAGAGAGAGAAATTCTTACACAATTCGTTCAGGGGCTGTGATGCAACCTGGATTGACCATATCTAGACCCACAGCTGGATGAGACATAAGGGTGGACACTCTTGGGGCTGAGAGGTTCGGTGAGGTTGGGTGAGCAAACGCAGACCCTTTAAAGTGATACTGCCTGCTACCCATCGCATGGGTCCCAAATCTCCAGGTTCAAGGGCATCTTCCTACATCGAAAACATGCATGAGAAACCCAGAAGATGGTACACCGTGTGATGGGGAAAGGTTTCTAAAACGCACCTCATTTCTCATCTCCTTGTGCTCGGGTTCGCCATTCCAGCCACTTTAGTAGCAATCTCCCTACTTGGAGCATCAGCACCTTTAACCTCCTGTTCCGTACAGGTTGCAATTTGTCCTGAGGATGAATGGGAAGACGGGGAACCAATGAGAGACTAGCTCTTGGTGTTGGGACAGGCACAGGTCACTCTATTTTCCCATCAGGAAGAAGAATTAACCACAGGCTCAGCCTGCCCCCCGGAACCAGAACAGGGCCTGAAGCCATCCTGCGCTTTTGCGGCCGGCTCCCAAAAAAGCGACTTGTAAAATGGAGCTTCAGGGCACTGCAATTCACAAACCTGCAGAGTTATAAATGATAACTCTCGTCCACAAATATATTGAGGGAAGGCAAAGAAGAGGATTTGAAATCAAGGCAGAATTGCAGGAAACAGATTTCAGGAGGAAGATGCGAATCTCCTTTAAAGCACATGAAAAGCGGCAAAACGTTGACAATGATGCCCTTGGCCAAAAAGGGCGTATGCGTTTTTTCCTGAATATATTCAGGAGAAAACGCATACGCCCTTTTTGGCCAACCAAGCAACCTGGAAAGGCAAATCAGCGCTACAAAGAAGTCTCGCTTCCCATCGGTCAAAAGGGCCATGCTGAAAAAAGTGTCAAAACCAGAAATGCAGGACAGGCCATGGAGAAATGGGAGCCTTGCTACACTGATGGGCGGGATGTAAATTGCCAACAGCCACTCTGGAGAAGTGTACGGTGTGTCCTGAAACATCTAAAAAACACAGCTTAGAGAGCATAGGGCACTTCCACGCATGGGGGGATAAAGTGGGAAAATTGAAAATCAGCAAGACACAAGCACCCCAAAGTTTAGGGCTGCTCTGTTGACAAGGACCTCCACTTCCTTCCACCTTAAATATCCCAGGAAAGCGAAAAATGGATAAAAAAGTTGTGGTCCTTATGTACAATGGAATATCACTCAGCCATGAAATCAATGTCATAAGGCTAGTAGCAGCATGATGAGTGGATTTAGGTAAGACGATTCTAAGTGAAATAAGTCACACAGAAAAGGACACTTCTCATAAGGTGTCACTTATAGAGGGAATGTAAAAACCGTTACACTTGAACTGAATTACAAAACAGAACAGAGTCACACATGCAGAAAACACACTATGGCTGCTTAACGGGAAAGGTGAGGTGGGGTGATACATAAAACAAGAGTTTCAAATTAGCTCAGATACCGTTCCATAAACCCAATATGGAATAGACAAGACCTACTCCTTGCTCAGAGAACTGGACTCAACACGCCCGATTCACCGCACAAGAATATATCTGACTAGTAATAATCTTAAAACCTATGTATTGATATCTCTCTGTTAGTGTGTCAAGTGGGTGTAAAGCGGCCTAAACACAGACGTGAAAAGCAGCTAAACCCCATTATAAAAATAAATTACTTTTAAAAACCCATGAAACAAAGACAGGGAAAGAGAGAGAAATTCTTACACAATTCGTTCAGGGGCTGTGATGCAACCTGGATTGACCATATCTAGACCCACAGCTGGATGAGACATAAGGGTGGACACTCTTGGGGCTGAGAGGTTCGGTGAGGTTGGGTGAGCAAACGCAGACCCTTTAAAGTAATACTGCGTGCTACCCATCGCATGGGTCCCAAATCTCCAGGTTCAAGGGCATCTTCCTACATCGAAAACATGCATGAGAAACCCAGAAGATGGTACACCGTGTGATGGGGAAAGGTTTCTAAAACGCACCTCATTTCTCATCTCCTTGTGCTCGGGTTCGCCATTCCAGCCACTTTACTAGCAATCTCCCTACTTGGAGCATCAGCACCTTTAACCTCCTGTTCCGTACAGGTTGCAATTTGTCCTGAGGATGAACGGGAAGACGGGGAACCAATGTGAGACTAGCTCTTGGTGTTGGGACAGGCACAGGTCACTCTATTTTCCCATCAGGAAGAAGAATTAACCACAGGCTCACCCTGCCCCCCGGAACCAGAACAGGGCCTGAAGCCATCCTGCGCTTTTGCGGCCGGCTCCCAAAAAAGCGACTTGTAAAATGGAGCTTCAGGGCACTGCAATTCACAAACCTGCAGAGTTATAAATGATAACTCTCGTCCACAAATATATTGAGGGAAGGCAAAGAAGAGGATTTGAAATCAAGGCAGAATTGCAGGAAACAGATTTCAGGAGGAAGATGCGAATCTCCTTTAAAGCACATGAAAAGCGGCAAAACGTTGACAATGATGCCCTTGGCCAAAAAGGGCGTATGCGTTTTTTCCTGAATATATTCAGGAGAAAACGCATACGCCCTTTTTGGCCAACCAAGCAACCTTGAAAGGCAAATCAGCGCTACAAAGAAGTCTCGCTTCCCATCGGTCAAAAGGGCCATGCTGAAAAAAGTGTCAAAACCAGAAATGCAGGACAGGCCATGGAGAAATGGGAGCCTTGCTACACTGATGGGCGGGATGTAAATTGCCAACAGCCACTCTGGAGAAGTGTACGGTGTGTCCTGAAACATCTAAAAAACTCAGCTTAGAGAGCATAGGGCACTTCCACGCATGGGGGGATAAAGTGGGAAAATTGAAAATCAGCAAGACACAAGCACCCCAAAGGTTAGGGCTGCTCTGTTGACAAGGACCTCCACTTCCTTCCACCTTAAATATCCCAGGAAAGCGAAAAATGGATAAAAAAGTTGTGGTCCTTATGTACAATGGAATATCACTCAGCCATGAAATCAATGTCATAAGGCTAGTAGCAGCATGATGAGTGGATTTAGGTAAGACGATTCTAAGTGAAATAAGTCACACAGAAAAGGACACTTCTCATAAGGTGTCACTTATAGAGGGAATGTTAAAACCGTTACACTTGAACTGAATTACAAAACAGAACAGAGTCACACATGCAGAAAACACACTATGGCTGCTTAAGGGGAAAGGTGAGGTGGGGTGATACATAAAACAAGAGTTTCAAATTAGCTCAGATACCGTTCCATAAACCCAATATGGAATAGACAAGACCTACTCCTTGCTCAGAGAACTGGACTCAACACGCCCGATTCACTGCACAAGAATATATCTGACTAGTAATAATCTTAAAACCTATGTATTGATATCTCTCTGTTAGTGTGTCAAGAGGGTGTAAAGCGGCCTAAACACAGCCGTGAAAAGCAGCTAAACCCCATTATAAAAATAAATTACTTTTAAAAACCCATGAAACAAAGACAGGGAAAGAGAGAGAAATTCTTACACAATTCGTTCAGGGGCTGTGATGCAACCTGGATTGACCATATCTAGACCCACAGCTGGATGAGACATAAGGGTGGACACTCTTGGGGCTGAGAGGTTCGGTGAGGTTGGGTGAGCAAACGCAGACCCTTTAAAGTGATACTGCCTGCTACCCATCGCATGGGTCCCAAATCTCCAGGTTCAAGGGCATCTTCCTACATCGAAAACATGCATGAGAAACCCAGAAGATGGTACACCGTGTGATGGGGAAAGTTTTCTAAAACGCATCTAATTTCTCATCTCCTTGTGCTCGGGTTCGCCATTCCAGCCACTTTACTAGCAATCTCCCTACTTGGAGCATCAGCACCTTTAACCTCCTGTTCCGTACAGGTTGCAATTTGTCCTGAGGATGAACGGGAAGACGGGGAACCAATGAGAGACTAGCTCTTGGTGTTGGGACAGGCACAGGTCACTCTATTTTCCCATCAGGAAGAAGAATTAACCACAGGCTCAGCCTGCCCCCCGGAACCAGAACAGGGCCTGAAGCCATCCTGCGCTTTTGCGGCCGGCTCCCAAAAAAGCGACTTGTAAAATGGAGCTTCAGGGCACTGCAATTCACAAACCTGCAGAGTTATAAATGATAACTCTCGTCCACAAATATATTGAGGGAAGGCAAAGAAGAGGATTTGAAATCAAGGCAGAATTGCAGGAAACAGATTTCAGGAGGAAGATGCGAATCGCCTTTAAAGCACATGAAAAGCGGCAAAACGTTGACAATGATGCCCTTGGCCAAAAAGGGCGTATGCGTTTTTTCCTGAATATATTCAGGAGAAAACGCATACGCCCTTTTTGGCCAACCAAGCAACCTGGAAAGGCAAATCAGCGCTACAAAGAAGTCTCGCTTCCCATCGGTCAAAAGGGCCATGCTGAAAAAAGTGTCAAAACCAGAAATGCAGGACAGGCCATGGAGAAATGGGAGCCTTGCTACACTGATGGGCGGGATGTAAATTGCCAACAGCCACTCTG
Source organism: Balaenoptera physalus (assembly GCF_965194825.1). Lineage (NCBI taxonomy): Eukaryota > Metazoa > Chordata > Mammalia > Artiodactyla > Balaenopteridae > Balaenoptera > Balaenoptera physalus. The sequence continues at coordinate 1,368,166 of NW_028126434.1, read as the reverse complement.
GAGAAGTGTACGGTGTGTCCTGAAACATCTAAAAAACACAGCTTAGAGAGCATAGGGCACTTCCACGCATGGGGGGATAAAGTGGGAAAATTGAAAATCAGCAAGACACAAGCACCCCAAAGTTTAGGGCTGCTCTGTTGACAAGGACCTCCACTTCCTTCCACCTTAAATATCCCAGGAAAGCGAAAAATGGATAAAAAAGTTGTGGTCCTTATGTACAATGGAATATCACTCAGCCATGAAATCAATGTCATAAGGCTAGTAGCAGCATGATGAGTGGATTTAGGTAAGACGATTCTAAGTGAAATAAGTCACACAGAAAAGGACACTTCTCATAAGGTGTCACTTATAGAGGGAATGTAAAAACCGTTACACTTGAAGTGAGTTACAAAACAGAGCAGAGTCACACATGCAGAAAACACACTATGGCTGCTTAACGGGAAAGGTGAGGTGGGGTGATACATAAAACAAGAGTTTCAAATTAGCTCAGATACCGTTCCATAAACCCAATATGGAATAGACAAGACCTACTCCTTGCTCAGAGAACTGGACTCAACACGCCCGATTCACCGCACAAGAATATATCTGACTAGTAATAATCTTAAAACCTATGTATTGATATCTCTCTGTTAGTGTGTCAAGTGGGTGTAAAGCGGCCTAAACACAGCCGTGAAAAGCAGCTAAACCCCATTATAAAAATAAATTACTTTTAAAAACCCATGAAACAAAGACAGGGAAAGAGAGAGAAATTCTTACACAATTCGTTCAGGGGCTGTGATGCAACCTGGATTGACCATATCTAGACCCACAGCTGGATGAGACATAAGGGTGGACACTCTTGGGGCTGAGAGGTTCGGTGAGGTTGGGTGAGCAAACGCAGACCCTTTAAAGTGATACTGCCTGCTACCCATCGCATGGGTCCCAAATCTCCAGGTTCAAGGGCATCTTCCTACATCGAAAACATGCATGAGAAACCCAGAAGATGGTACACCGTGTGATGGGGAAAGGTTTCTAAAACGCACCTCATTTCTCATCTCCTTGTGCTCGGGTTCGCCATTCCAGCCACTTTACTAGCAATCTCCCTACTTGGAGCATCAGCACCTTTAACCTCCTGTTCCGTACAGGTTGCAATTTGTCCTGAGGATGAACGGGAAGACGGGGAACCAATGTGAGACTAGCTCTTGGTGTTGGGACAGGCACAGGTCACTCTATTTTCCCATCAGGAAGAAGAATTAACCACAGGCTCACCCTGCCCCCCGGAACCAGAACAGGGCCTGAAGCCATCCTGCGCTTTTGCGGCCGGCTCCCAAAAAAGCGACTTGTAAAATGGAGCTTCAGGGCACTGCAATTCACAAACCTGCAGAGTTATAAATGATAACTCTCGTCCACAAATATATTGAGGGAAGGCAAAGAAGAGGATTTGAAATCAAGGCAGAATTGCAGGAAACAGATTTCAGGAGGAAGATGCGAATCGCCTTTAAAGCACATGAAAAGCGGCAAAACGTTGACAATGATGCCCTTGGCCAAAAAGGGCGTATGCGTTTTTTCCTGAATATATTCAGGAGAAAACGCATACGCCCTTTTTGGCCAACCAAGCAACCTTGAAAGGCAAATCAGCGCTACAAAGAAGTCTCGCTTCCCATCGGTCAAAAGGGCCATGCTGAAAAAAGTGTCAAAACCAGAAATGCAGGACAGGCCATGGAGAAATGGGAGCCTTGCTACACTGATGGGCGGGATGTAAATTGCCAACAGCCACTCTGGAGAAGTGTACGGTGTGTCCTGAAACATCTAAAAAACTCAGCTTAGAGAGCATAGGGCACTTCCACGCATGGGGGGATAAAGTGGGAAAATTGAAAATCAGCAAGACACAAGCACCCCAAAGGTTAGGGCTGCTCTGTTGACAAGGACCTCCACTTCCTTCCACCTTAAATATCCCAGGAAAGCGAAAAATGGATAAAAAAGTTGTGGTCCTTATGTACAATGGAATATCACTCAGCCATGAAATCAATGTCATAAGGCTAGTAGCAGCATGATGAGTGGATTTAGGTAAGACGATTCTAAGTGAAATAAGTCACACAGAAAAGGACACTTCTCATAAGGTGTCACTTATAGAGGGAATGTTAAAACCGTTACACTTGAACTGAATTACAAAACAGAACAGAGTCACACATGCAGAAAACACACTATGGCTGCTTAAGGGGAAAGGTGAGGTGGGGTGATACATAAAACAAGAGTTTCAAATTAGCTCAGATACCGTTCCATAAACCCAATATGGAATAGACAAGACCTACTCCTTGCTCAGAGAACTGGACTCAACACGCCCGATTCACTGCACAAGAATATATCTGACTAGTAATAATCTTAAAACCTATGTATTGATATCTCTCTGTTAGTGTGTCAAGAGGGTGTAAAGCGGCCTAAACACAGCCGTGAAAAGCAGCTAAACCCCATTATAAAAATAAATTACTTTTAAAAACCCATGAAACAAAGACAGGGAAAGAGAGAGAAATTCTTACACAATTCGTTCAGGGGCTGTGATGCAACCTGGATTGACCATATCTAGACCCACAGCTGGATGAGACATAAGGGTGGACACTCTTGGGGCTGAGAGGTTCGGTGAGGTTGGGTGAGCAAACGCAGACCCTTTAAAGTGATACTGCCTGCTACCCATCGCATGGGTCCCAAATCTCCAGGTTCAAGGGCATCTTCCTATATCGAAAACATGCATGAGAAACCCAGAAGATGGTACACCGTGTGATGGGGAAAGGTTTCTAAAACGCACCTCATTTCTCATCTCCTTGTGCTCGGGTTCGCCATTCCAGCCACTTTAGTAGCAATCTCCCTATTTGGAGCATCAGCACCTTTAACCTCCTGTTCCGTACAGGTTGCAATTTGTCCTGAGGATGAACGGGAAGACGGGGAACCAATGAGAGACTAGCTCTTGGTGTTGGGACAGGCACAGGTCACTCTATTTTCCCATCAGGAAGAAGAATTAACCACAGGCTCAGCCTGCCCCCCGGAACCAGAACAGGGCCTGAAGCCATCCTGCGCTTTTGCGGCCGGCTCCCAAAAAAGCGACTTGTAAAATGGAGCTTCAGGGCACTGCAATTCACACACCTGCAGAGTTATAAATGATAACTCTCGTCCACAAATATATTGAGGGAAGGCAAAGAAGAGGATTTGAAATCAAGGCAGAATTGCAGGAAACAGATTTCAGGAGGAAGATGCGAATCGCCTTTAAAGCACATGAAAAGCGGCAAAACGTTGACAATGATGCCCTTGGCCAAAAAGGGCGTATGCGTTTTTTCCTGAATATATTCAGGAGAAAACGCATACGCCCTTTTTGGCCAACCAAGCAACCGGGAAAGGCAAATCAGCGCTACAAAGAAGTCTCGCTTCCCATCGGTCAAAAGGGCCATGCTGAAAAAAGTGTCAAAACCAGAAATGCAGGACAGGCCATGGAGAAATGGGAGCCTTGCTACACTGATGGGCGGGATGTAAATTGCCAACAGCCACTCTGGAGAAGTGTACGGTGTGTCCTGAAACATCTAAAAAACACAGCTTAGAGAGCATAGGGCACTTCCACGCATGGGGGGATAAAGTGGGAAAATTGAAAATCAGCAAGACACAAGCACCCCAAAGTTTAGGGCTGCTCTGTTGACAAGGACCTCCACTTCCTTCCACCTTAAATATCCCAGGAAAGCGAAAAATGGATAAAAAAGTTGTGGTCCTTATGTACAATGGAATATCACTCAGCCATGAAATCAATGTCATAAGGCTAGTAGCAGCATGATGAGTGGATTTAGGTAAGACGATTCTAAGTGAAATAAGTCACACAGAAAAGGACACTTCTCATAAGGTGTCACTTATAGAGGGAATGTAAAAACCGTTACACTTGAACTGAATTACAAAACAGAACAGAGTCACACATGCAGAAAACACACTATGGCTGCTTAACGGGAAAGGTGAGGTGGGGTGATACATAAAACAAGAGTTTCAAATTAGCTCAGATACCATTCCATAAACCCAATATGGAACAGACAAGACCTACTCCTTGCTCAGAGAACTGGACTCAACACGCCCGATTCACCGCACAAGAATATATCTGACTAGTAATAATCTTAAAACCTATGTATTGATATCTCTCTGTTAGTGTGTCAAGTGGGTGTAAAGCGGCCTAAACACAGCCGTGAAAAGCAGCTAAACCCCATTATAAAAATAAATTACTTTTAAAAACCCATGAAACAAAGACAGGGAAAGAGAGAGAAATTCTTACACAATTCGTTCAGGGGCTGTGATGCAACCTGGATTGACCATATCTAGACCCACAGCTGGATGAGACATAAGGGTGGACACTCTTGGGGCTGAGAGGTTCGGTGAGCTTGGGTGAGCAAACGCAGACCCTTTAAAGTGATACTGCCTGCTACCCATCGCATGGGTCCCAAATCTCCAGGTTCAAGGGCATCTTCCTACATCGAAAACATGCATGAGAAACCCAGAAGATGGTACACCGTGTGATGGGGAAAGGTTTCTAAAACGCACCTCATTTCTCATCTCCTTGTGCTCGGGTTCGCCATTCCAGCCACTTTAGTAGCAATCTCCCTATTTGGAGCATCAGCACCTTTAACCTCCTGTTCCGTACAGGTTGCAATTTGTCCTGAGGATGAACGGGAAGACGGGGAACCAATGAGAGACTAGCTCTTGGTGTTGGGACAGGCACAGGTCACTCTATTTTCCCATCAGGAAGAAGAATTAACCACAGGCTCAGCCTGCCCCCCGGAACCAGAACAGGGCCTGAAGCCATCCTGCGCTTTTGCGGCCGGCTCCCAAAAAAGCGACTTGTAAAATGGAGCTTCAGGGCACTGCAATTCACACACCTGCAGAGTTATAAATGATAACTCTCGTCCACAAATATATTGAGGGAAGGCAAAGAAGAGGATTTGAAATCAAGGCAGAATTGCAGGAAACAGATTTCAGGAGGAAGATGCGAATCGCCTTTAAAGCACATGAAAAGCGGCAAAACGTTGACAATGATGCCCTTGGCCAAAAAGGGCGTATGCGTTTTTTCCTGAATATATTCAGGAGAAAACGCATACGCCCTTTTTGGCCAACCAAGCAACCTGGAAAGGCAAATCAGCGCTACAAAGAAGTCTCGCTTCCCATCGGTCAAAAGGGCCATGCTGAAAAAAGTGTCAAAACCAGAAATGCAGGACAGGCCATGGAGAAATGGGAGCCTTGCTACACTGATGGGCGGGATGTAAATTGCCAACAGCCACTCTGGAGAAGTGTACGGTGTGTCCTGAAACATCTAAAAAACACAGCTTAGAGAGCATAGGGCACTTCCACGCATGGGGGGATAAAGTGGGAAAATTGAAAATCAGCAAGACACAAGCACCCCAAAGTTTAGGGCTGCTCTGTTGACAAGGACCTCCACTTCCTTCCACCTTAAATATCCCAGGAAAGCGAAAAATGGATAAAAAAGTTGTGGTCCTTATGTACAATGGAATATCACTCAGCCATGAAATCAATGTCATAAGGCTAGTAGCAGCATGATGAGTGGATTTAGGTAAGACGATTCTAAGTGAAATAAGTCACACAGAAAAGGACACTTCTCATAAGGTGTCACTTATAGAGGGAATGTAAAAACCGTTACACTTGAACTGAATTACAAAACAGAACAGAGTCACACATGCAGAAAACACACTATGGCTGCTTAACGGGAAAGGTGAGGTGGGGTGATACATAAAACAAGAGTTTCAAATTAGCTCAGATACCATTCCATAAACCCAATATGGAACAGACAAGACCTACTCCTTGCTCAGAGAACTGGACTCAACACGCCCGATTCACCGCACAAGAATATATCTGACTAGTAATAATCTTAAAACCTATGTATTGATATCTCTCTGTTAGTGTGTCAAGTGGGTGTAAAGCGGCCTAAACACAGCCGTGAAAAGCAGCTAAACCCCATTATAAAAATAAATTACTTTTAAAAACCCATGAAACAAAGACAGGGAAAGAGAGAGAAATTCTTACACAATTCGTTCAGGGGCTGTGATGCAACCTGGATTGACCATATCTAGACCCACAGCTGGATGAGACATAAGGGTGGACACTCTTGGGGCTGAGAGGTTCGGTGAGGTTGGGTGAGCAAACGCAGACCCTTTAAAGTGATACTGCGTGCTACCCATCGCATGGGTCCCAAATCTCCAGGTTCAAGGCCATCTTCCTACATCGAAAACATGCATGAGAAACCCAGAAGATGGTACACCGTGTGATGGGGAAAGGTTTCTAAAACGCATCTAATTTCTCATCTCCTTGTGCTCGGGTTCGCCATTCCAGCCACTTTACTAGCAATCTCCCTACTTGGAGCATCAGCACCTTTAACCTCCTGTTCCGTACAGGTTGCAATTTGTCCTGAGGATGAACGGGAAGACGGGGAACCAATGAGAGACTAGCTCTTGGTGTTGGGACAGGCACAGGTCACTCTATTTTCCCATCAGGAAGAAGAATTAACCACAGGCTCAGCCTGCCCCCCGGAACCAGAACAGGGCCTGAAGCCATCCTGCGCTTTTGCGGCCGGCTCCCAAAAAAGCGACTTGTAAAATGGAGCTTCAGGGCACTGCAATTCACAAACCTGCAGAGTTATAAATGATAACTCTCGTCCACAAATATATTGAGGGAAGGCAAAGAAGAGGATTTGAAATCAAGGCAGAATTGCAGGAAACAGATTTCAGGAGGAAGATGCGAATCGCCTTTAAAGCACATGAAAAGCGGCAAAACGTTGACAATGATGCCCTTGGCCAAAAAGGGCGTATGCGTTTTTTCCTGAATATATTCAGGAGAAAACGCATACGCCCTTTTTGGCCAACCAAGCAACCTGGAAAGGCAAATCAGCGCTACAAAGAAGTCTCGCTTCCCATCGGTCAAAAGGGCCATGCTGAAAAAAGTGTCAAAACCAGAAATGCAGGACAGGCCATGGAGAAATGGGAGCCTTGCTACACTGATGGGCGGGATGTAAATTGCCAACAGCCACTCTGGAGAAGTGTACGGTGTGTCCTGAAACATCTAAAAAACACAGCTTAGAGAGCATAGGGCACTTCCACGCATGGGGGGATAAAGTGGGAAAATTGAAAATCAGCAAGACACAAGCACCCCAAAGTTTAGGGCTGCTCTGTTGACAAGGACCTCCACTTCCTTCCACCTTAAATATCCCAGGAAAGCGAAAAATGGATAAAAAAGTTGTGGTCCTTATGTACAATGGAATATCACTCAGCCATGAAATCAATGTCATAAGGCTAGTAGCAGCATGATGAGTGGATTTAGGTAAGACGATTCTAAGTGAAATAAGTCACACAGAAAAGGACACTTCTCATAAGGTGTCACTTATAGAGGGAATGTAAAAACCGTTACACTTGAACTGAATTACAAAACAGAACAGAGTCACACATGCAGAAAACACACTATGGCTGCTTAACGGGAAAGGTGAGGTGGGGTGATACATAAAACAAGAGTTTCAAATTAGCTCAGATACCATTCCATAAACCCAATATGGAACAGACAAGACCTACTCCTTGCTCAGAGAACTGGACTCAACACGCCCGATTCACCGCACAAGAATATATCTGACTAGTAATAATCTTAAAACCTATGTATTGATATCTCTCTGTTAGTGTGTCAAGTGGGTGTAAAGCGGCCTAAACACAGCCGTGAAAAGCAGCTAAACCCCATTATAAAAATAAATTACTTTTAAAAACCCATGAAACAAAGACAGGGAAAGAGAGAGAAATTCTTACACAATTCGTTCAGGGGCTGTGATGCAACCTGGATTGACCATATCTAGACCCACAGCTGGATGAGACATAAGGGTGGACACTCTTGGGGCTGAGAGGTTCGGTGAGGTTGGGTGAGCAAACGCAGACCCTTTAAAGTGATACTGCGTGCTACCCATCGCATGGGTCCCAAATCTCCAGGTTCAAGGCCATCTTCCTACATCGAAAACATGCATGAGAAACCCAGAAGATGGTACACCGTGTGATGGGGAAAGGTTTCTAAAACGCATCTAATTTCTCATCTCCTTGTGCTCGGGTTCGCCATTCCAGCCACTTTACTAGCAATCTCCCTACTTGGAGCATCAGCACCTTTAACCTCCTGTTCCGTACAGGTTGCAATTTGTCCTGAGGATGAACGGGAAGACGGGGAACCAATGAGAGACTAGCTCTTGGTGTTGGGACAGGCACAGGTCACTCTATTTTCCCATCAGGAAGAAGAATTAACCACAGGCTCAGCCTGCCCCCCGGAACCAGAACAGGGCCTGAAGCCATCCTGCGCTTTTGCGGCCGGCTCCCAAAAAAGCGACTTGTAAAATGGAGCTTCAGGGCACTGCAATTCACACACCTGCAGAGTTATAAATGATAACTCTCGTCCACAAATATATTGAGGGAAGGCAAAGAAGAGGATTTGAAATCAAGGCAGAATTGCAGGAAACAGATTTCAGGAGGAAGATGCGAATCGCCTTTAAAGCACATGAAAAGCGGCAAAACGTTGACAATGATGCCCTTGGCCAAAAAGGGCGTATGCGTTTTTTCCTGAATATATTCAGGAGAAAACGCATACGCCCTTTTTGGCCAACCAAGCAACCTGGAAAGGCAAATCAGCGCTACAAAGAAGTCTCGCTTCCCATCGGTCAAAAGGGCCATGCTGAAAAAAGTGTCAAAACCAGAAATGCAGGACAGGCCATGGAGAAATGGGAGCCTTGCTACACTGATGGGCGGGATGTAAATTGCCAACAGCCACTCTGGAGAAGTGTACGGTGTGTCCTGAAACATCTAAAAAACACAGCTTAGAGAGCATAGGGCACTTCCACGCATGGGGGGATAAAGTGGGAAAATTGAAAATCAGCAAGACACAAGCACCCCAAAGTTTAGGGCTGCTCTGTTGACAAGGACCTCCACTTCCTTCCACCTTAAATATCCCAGGAAAGCGAAAAATGGATAAAAAAGTTGTGGTCCTTATGTACAATGGAATATCACTCAGCCATGAAATCAATGTCATAAGGCTAGTAGCAGCATGATGAGTGGATTTAGGTAAGACGATTCTAAGTGAAATAAGTCACACAGAAAAGGACACTTCTCATAAGGTGTCACTTATAGAGGGAATGTAAAAACCGTTACACTTGAACTGAATTACAAAACAGAACAGAGTCACACATGCAGAAAACACACTATGGCTGCTTAACGGGAAAGGTGAGGTGGGCTGATACATAAAACAAGAGTTTCAAATTAGCTCAGATACCGTTCCATAAACCCAATATGGAATAGACAAGACCTACTCCTTGCTCAGAGAACTGGACTCAACACGCCCGATTCACCGCACAAGAATATATCTGACTAGTAATAATCTTAAAACCTATGTATTGATATCTCTCTGTTAGTGTGTCAAGTGGGTGTAAAGCGGCCTAAACACAGCCGTGAAAAGCAGCTAAACCCCATTATAAAAATAAATTACTTTTAAAAACCCATGAAACAAAGACAGGGAAAGAGAGAGAAATTCTTACACAATTCGTTCAGGGGCTGTGATGCAACCTGGATTGACCATATCTAGACCCACAGCTGGATGAGACATAAGGGTGGACACTCTTGGGGCTGAGAGGTTCGGTGAGGTTGGGTGAGCAAACGCAGACCCTTTAAAGTGATACTGCGTGCTACCCATCGCATGGGTCCCAAATCTCCAGGTTCAAGGGCATCTTCCTACATCGAAAACATGCATGAGAAACCCAGAAGATGGTACACCGTGTGATGGGGAAAGGTTTCTAAAACGCATCTAATTTCTCATCTCCTTGTGCTCGGGTTCGCCATTCCAGCCACTTTACTAGCAATCTCCCTACTTGGAGCATCAGCACCTTTAACCTCCTGTTCCGTACAGGTTGCAATTTGTCCTGAGGATGAACGGGAAGACGGGGAACCAATGAGAGACTAGCTCTTGGTGTTGGGACAGGCACAGGTCACTCTATTTTCCCATCAGGAAGAAGAATTAACCACAGGCTCAGCCTGCCCCCCGGAACCAGAACAGGGCCTGAAGCCATCCTGCGCTTTGGCGGCCGGCTCCCAAAAAAGCGACTTGTAAAATGGAGCTTCAGGGCACTGCAATTCACAAACCTGCAGAGTTATAAATGATAACTCTCGTCCACAAATATATTGAGGGAAGGCAAAGAAGAGGATTTGAAATCAAGGCAGAATTGCAGGAAACAGATTTCAGGAGGAAGATGCGAATCGCCTTTAAAGCACATAAAAAGCGGCAAAACGTTGACAATGATGCCCTTGGCCAAAAAGGGCGTATGCGTTTTTTCCTGAATATATTCAGGAGAAAACGCATACGCCCTTTTTGGCCAACCAAGCAACCTGGAAAGGCAAATCAGCGCTACAAAGAAGTCTCGCTTCCCATCGGTCAAAAGGGCCATGCTGAAAAAAGTGTCAAAACCAGAAATGCAGGACAGGCCATGGAGAAATGGGAGCCTTGCTACACTGATGGGCGGGATGTAAATTGCCAACAGCCACTCTGGAGAAGTGTACGGTGTGTCCTGAAACATCTAAAAAACACAGCTTAGAGAGCATAGGGCACTTCCACGCATGGGGGGATAAAGTGGGAAAATTGAAAATCAGCAAGACACAAGCACCCCAAAGGTTAGGGCTGCTCTGTTGACAAGGACCTCCACTTCCTTCCACCTTAAATATCCCAGGAAAGCGAAAAATGGATAAAAAAGTTGTGGTCCTTATGTACAATGGAATATCACTCAGCCATGAAATCAATGTCATAAGGCTAGTAGCAGCATGATGAGTGGATTTAGGTAAGACGATTCTAAGTGAAATAAGTCACACAGAAAAGGACACTTCTCATAAGGTGTCACTTATAGAGGGAATGTTAAAACCGTTACACTTGAACTGAATTACAAAACAGAACAGAGTCACACATGCAGAAAACACACTATGGCTGCTTAACGGGAAAGGTGAGGTGGGGTGATACATAAAACAAGAGTTTCAAATTAGCTCAGATACCGTTCCATAAACCCAATATGGAATAGACAAGACCTACTCCTTGCTCAGAGAACTGGACTCAACACGCCCGATTCACTGCACAAGAATATATCTGACTAGTAATAATCTTAAAACCTATGTATTGATATCTCTCTGTTAGTGTGTCAAGAGGGTGTAAAGCGGCCTAAACACAGCCGTGAAAAGCAGCTAAACCCCATTATAAAAATAAATTACTTTTAAAAACCCATGAAACAAAGACAGGGAAAGAGAGAGAAATTCTTACACAATTCGTTCAGGGGCTGTGATGCAACCTGGATTGACCATATCTAGACCCACAGCTGGATGAGACATAAGGGTGGACACTCTTGGGGCTGAGAGGTTCGGTGAGGTTGGGTGAGCAAACGCAGACCCTTTAAAGTGATACTGCCTGCTACCCATCGCATGGGTCCCAAATCTCCAGGTTCAAGGGCATCTTCCTACATCGAAAACATGCATGAGAAACCCAGAAGATGGTACACCGTGTGATGGGGAAAGGTTTCTAAAACGCACCTCATTTCTCATCTCCTTGTGCTCGGGTTCGCCATTCCAGCCACTTTAGTAGCAATCTCCCTATTTGGAGCATCAGCACCTTTAACCTCCTGTTCCGTACAGGTTGCAATTTGTCCTGAGGATGAACGGGAAGACGGGGAACCAATGAGAGACTAGCTCTTGGTGTTGGGACAGGCACAGGTCACTCTATTTTCCCATCAGGAAGAAGAATTAACCACAGGCTCAGCCTGCCCCCCGGAACCAGAACAGGGCCTGAAGCCATCCTGCGCTTTTGCGGCCGGCTCCCAAAAAAGCGACTTGTAAAATGGAGCTTCAGGGCACTGCAATTCACACACCTGCAGAGTTATAAATGATAACTCTCGTCCACAAATATATTGAGGGAAGGCAAAGAAGAGGATTTGAAATCAAGGCAGAATTGCAGGAAACAGATTTCAGGAGGAAGATGCGAATTGCCTTTAAAGCACATGAAAAGCGGCAAAACGTTGACAATGATGCCCTTGGCCAAAAAGGGCGTATGCGTTTTTTCCTGAATATATTCAGGAGAAAACGCATACGCCCTTTTTGGCCAACCAAGCAACCTGGAAAGGCAAATCAGCGCTACAAAGAAGTCTCGCTTCCCATCGGTCAAAAGGGCCATGCTGAAAAAAGTGTCAAAACCAGAAATGCAGGACAGGCCATGGAGAAATGGGAGCCTTGCTACACTGATGGGCGGGATGTAAATTGCCAACAGCCACTCTGGAGAAGTGTACGGTGTGTCCTGAAACATCTAAAAAACACAGCTTAGAGAGCATAGGGCACTTCCACGCATGGGGGGATAAAGTGGGAAAATTGAAAATCAGCAAGACACAAGCACCCCAAAGTTTAGGGCTGCTCTGTTGACAAGGACCTCCACTTCCTTCCACCTTAAATATCCCAGGAAAGCGAAAAATGGATAAAAAAGTTGTGGTCCTTATGTACAATGGAATATCACTCAGCCATGAAATCAATGTCATAAGGCTAGTAGCAGCATGATGAGTGGATTTAGGTAAGACGATTCTAAGTGAAATAAGTCACACAGAAAAGGACACTTCTCATAAGGTGTCACTTATAGAGGGAATGTAAAAACCGTTACACTTGAACTGAATTACAAAACAGAACAGAGTCACACATGCAGAAAACACACTATGGCTGCTTAACGGGAAAGGTGAGGTGGGGTGATACATAAAACAAGAGTTTCAAATTAGCTCAGATACCATTCCATAAACCCAATATGGAACAGACAAGACCTACTCCTTGCTCAGAGAACTGGACTCAACACGCCCGATTCACCGCACAAGAATATATCTGACTAGTAATAATCTTAAAACCTATGTATTGATATCTCTCTGTTAGTGTGTCAAGTGGGTGTAAAGCGGCCTAAACACAGCCGTGAAAAGCAGCTAAACCCCATTATAAAAATAAATTACTTTTAAAAACCCATGAAACAAAGACAGGGAAAGAGAGAGAAATTCTTACACAATTCGTTCAGGGGCTGTGATGCAACCTGGATTGACCATATCTATACCCACAGCTGGATGAGACATAAGGGTGGACACTCTTGGGGCTGAGAGGTTCGGTGAGGTTGGGTGAGCAAACGCAGACCCTTTAAAGTGATACTGCCTGCTACCCATCGCATGGGTCCCAAATCTCCAGGTTCAAGGGCATCTTCCTACATCGAAAACATGCATGAGAAACCCAGAAGATGGTACACCGTGTGATGGGGAAAGGTTTCTAAAACGCACCTCATTTCTCATCTCCTTGTGCTCGGGTTCGCCATTCCAGCCACTTTAGTAGCAATCTCCCTATTTGGAGCATCAGCACCTTTAACCTCCTGTTCCGTACAGGTTGCAATTTGTCCTGAGGATGAACGGGAAGACGGGGAACCAATGAGAGACTAGCTCTTGGTGTTGGGACAGGCACAGGTCACTCTATTTTCCCATCAGGAAGAAGAATTAACCACAGGCTCAGCCTGCCCCCCGGAACCAGAACAGGGCCTGAAGCCATCCTGCGCTTTTGCGGCCGGCTCCCAAAAAAGCGACTTGTAAAATGGAGCTTCAGGGCACTGCAATTCACACACCTGCAGAGTTATAAATGATAACTCTCGTCCACAAATATATTGAGGGAAGGCAAAGAAGAGGATTTGAAATCAAGGCAGAATTGCAGGAAACAGATTTCAGGAGGAAGATGCGAATTGCCTTTAAAGCACATGAAAAGCGGCAAAACGTTGACAATGATGCCCTTGGCCAAAAAGGGCGTATGCGTTTTTTCCTGAATATATTCAGGAGAAAACGCATACGCCCTTTTTGGCCAACCAAGCAACCTGGAAAGGCAAATCAGCGCTACAAAGAAGTCTCGCTTCCCATCGGTCAAAAGGGCCATGCTGAAAAAAGTGTCAAAACCAGAAATGCAGGACAGGCCATGGAGAAATGGGAGCCTTGCTACACTGATGGGCGGGATGTAAATTGCCAACAGCCACTCTGGAGAAGTGTACGGTGTGTCCTGAAACATCTAAAAAACACAGCTTAGAGAGCATAGGGCACTTCCACGCATGGGGGGATAAAGTGGGAAAATTGAAAATCAGCAAGACACAAGCACCCCAAAGTTTAGGGCTGCTCTGTTGACAAGGACCTCCACTTCCTTCCACCTTAAATATCCCAGGAAAGCGAAAAATGGATAAAAAAGTTGTGGTCCTTATGTACAATGGAATATCACTCAGCCATGAAATCAATGTCATAAGGCTAGTAGCAGCATGATGAGTGGATTTAGGTAAGACGATTCTAAGTGAAATAAGTCACACAGAAAAGGACACTTCTCATAAGGTGTCACTTATAGAGGGAATGTAAAAACCGTTACACTTGAACTGAATTACAAAACAGAACAGAGTCACACATGCAGAAAACACACTATGGCTGCTTAACGGGAAAGGTGAGGTGGGGTGATACATAAAACAAGAGTTTCAAATTAGCTCAGATACCATTCCATAAACCCAATATGGAACAGACAAGACCTACTCCTTGCTCAGAGAACTGGACTCAACACGCCCGATTCACCGCACAAGAATATATCTGACTAGTAATAATCTTAAAACCTATGTATTGATATCTCTCTGTTAGTGTGTCAAGTGGGTGTAAAGCGGCCTAAACACAGCCGTGAAAAGCAGCTAAACCCCATTATAAAAATAAATTACTTTTAAAAACCCATGAAACAAAGACAGGGAAAGAGAGAGAAATTCTTACACAATTCGTTCAGGGGCTGTGATGCAACCTGGATTGACCATATCTAGACCCACAGCTGGATGAGACATAAGGGTGGACACTCTTGGGGCTGAGAGGTTCGGTGAGGTTGGGTGAGCAAACGCAGACCCTTTAAAGTGATACTGCGTGCTACCCATCGCATGGGTCCCAAATCTCCAGGTTCAAGGGCATCTTCCTACATCGAAAACATGCATGAGAAACCCAGAAGATGGTACACCGTGTGATGGGGAAAGGTTTCTAAAACGCATCTAATTTCTCATCTCCTTGTGCTCGGGTTCGCCATTCCAGCCACTTTACTAGCAATCTCCCTACTTGGAGCATCAGCACCTTTAACCTCCTGTTCCGTACAGGTTGCAATTTGTCCTGAGGATGAACGGGAAGACGGGGAACCAATGAGAGACTAGCTCTTGGTGTTGGGACAGGCACAGGTCACTCTATTTTCCCATCAGGAAGAAGAATTAACCACAGGCTCAGCCTGCCCCCCGGAACCAGAACAGGGCCTGAAGCCATCCTGCGCTTTTGCGGCCGGCTCCCAAAAAAGCGACTTGTAAAATGGAGCTTCAGGGCACTGCAATTCACAAACCTGCAGAGTTATAAATGATAACTCTCGTCCACAAATATATTGAGGGAAGGCAAAGAAGAGGATTTGAAATCAAGGCAGAATTGCAGGAAACAGATTTCAGGAGGAAGATGCGAATCGCCTTTAAAGCACATGAAAAGCGGCAAAACGTTGACAATGATGCCCTTGGCCAAAAAGGGCGTATGCGTTTTTTCCTGAATATATTCAGGAGAAAACGCATACGCCCTTTTTGGCCAACCAAGCAACCTGGAAAGGCAAATCAGCGCTACAAAGAAGTCTCGCTTCCCATCGGTCAAAAGGGCCATGCTGAAAAAAGTGTCAAAACCAGAAATGCAGGACAGGCCATGGAGAAATGGGAGCCTTGCTACACTGATGGGCGGGATGTAAATTGCCAACAGCCACTCTGGAGAAGTGTACGGTGTGTCCTGAAACATCTAAAAAACACAGCTTAGAGAGCATAGGGCACTTCCACGCATGGGGGGATAAAGTGGGAAAATTGAAAATCAGCAAGACACAAGCACCCCAAAGTTTAGGGCTGCTCTGTTGACAAGGACCTCCACTTCCTTCCACCTTAAATATCCCAGGAAAGCGAAAAATGGATAAAAAAGTTGTGGTCCTTATGTACAATGGAATATCACTCAGCCATGAAATCAATGTCATAAGGCTAGTAGCAGCATGATGAGTGGATTTAGGTAAGACGATTCTAAGTGAAATAAGTCACACAGAAAAGGACACTTCTCATAAGGTGTCACTTATAGAGGGAATGTAAAAACCGTTACACTTGAACTGAATTACAAAACAGAACAGAGTCACACATGCAGAAAACACACTATGGCTGCTTAACGGGAAAGGTGAGGTGGGCTGATACATAAAACAAGAGTTTCAAATTAGCTCAGATACCGTTCCATAAACCCAATATGGAATAGACAAGACCTACTCCTTGCTCAGAGAACTGGACTCAACACGCCCGATTCACCGCACAAGAATATATCTGACTAGTAATAATCTTAAAACCTATGTATTGATATCTCTCTGTTAGTGTGTCAAGTGGGTGTAAAGCGGCCTAAACACAGCCGTGAAAAGCAGCTAAACCCCATTATAAAAATAAATTACTTTTAAAAACCCATGAAACAAAGACAGGGAAAGAGAGAGAAATTCTTACACAATTCGTTCAGGGGCTGTGATGCAACCTGGATTGACCATATCTAGACCCACAGCTGGATGAGACATAAGGGTGGACACTCTTGGGGCTGAGAGGTTCGGTGAGGTTGGGTGAGCAAACGCAGACCCTTTAAAGTGATACTGCCTGCTACCCATCGCATGGGTCCCAAATCTCCAGGTTCAAGGGCATCTTCCTACATCGAAAACATGCATGAGAAACCCAGAAGATGGTACACCGTGTGATGGGGAAAGGTTTCTAAAACGCACCTCATTTCTCATCTCCTTGTGCTCGGGTTCGCCATTCCAGCCACTTTAGTAGCAATCTCCCTATTTGGAGCATCAGCACCTTTAACCTCCTGTTCCGTACAGGTTGCAATTTGTCCTGAGGATGAACGGGAAGACGGGGAACCAATGAGAGACTAGCTCTTGGTGTTGGGACAGGCACAGGTCACTCTATTTTCCCATCAGGAAGAAGAATTAACCACAGGCTCAGCCTGCCCCCCGGAACCAGAACAGGGCCTGAAGCCATCCTGCGCTTTTGCGGCCGGCTCCCAAAAAAGCGACTTGTAAAATGGAGCTTCAGGGCACTGCAATTCACACACCTGCAGAGTTATAAATGATAACTCTCGTCCACAAATATATTGAGGGAAGGCAAAGAAGAGGATTTGAAATCAAGGCAGAATTGCAGGAAACAGATTTCAGGAGGAAGATGCGAATCGCCTTTAAAGCACATGAAAAGCGGCAAAACGTTGACAATGATGCCCTTGGCCAAAAAGGGCGTATGCGTTTTTTCCTGAATATATTCAGGAGAAAACGCATACGCCCTTTTTGGCCAACCAAGCAACCTGGAAAGGCAAATCAGCGCTACAAAGAAGTCTCGCTTCCCATCGGTCAAAAGGGCCATGCTGAAAAAAGTGTCAAAACCAGAAATGCAGGACAGGCCATGGAGAAATGGGAGCCTTGCTACACTGATGGGCGGGATGTAAATTGCCAACAGCCACTCTGGAGAAGTGTACGGTGTGTCCTGAAACATCTAAAAAACACAGCTTAGAGAGCATAGGGCACTTCCACGCATGGGGGGATAAAGTGGGAAAATTGAAAATCAGCAAGACACAAGCACCCCAAAGTTTAGGGCTGCTCTGTTGACAAGGACCTCCACTTCCTTCCACCTTAAATATCCCAGGAAAGCGAAAAATGGATAAAAAAGTTGTGGTCCTTATGTACAATGGAATATCACTCAGCCATGAAATCAATGTCATAAGGCTAGTAGCAGCATGATGAGTGGATTTAGGTAAGACGATTCTAAGTGAAATAAGTCACACAGAAAAGGACACTTCTCATAAGGTGTCACTTATAGAGGGAATGTAAAAACCGTTACACTTGAACTGAATTACAAAACAGAACAGAGTCACACATGCAGAAAACACACTATGGCTGCTTAACGGGAAAGGTGAGGTGGGGTGATACATAAAACAAGAGTTTCAAATTAGCTCAGATACCATTCCATAAACCCAATATGGAACAGACAAGACCTACTCCTTGCTCAGAGAACTGGACTCAACACGCCCGATTCACCGCACAAGAATATATCTGACTAGTAATAATCTTAAAACCTATGTATTGATATCTCTCTGTTAGTGTGTCAAGTGGGTGTAAAGCGGCCTAAACACAGCCGTGAAAAGCAGCTAAACCCCATTATAAAAATAAATTACTTTTAAAAACCCATGAAACAAAGACAGGGAAAGAGAGAGAAATTCTTACACAATTCGTTCAGGGGCTGTGATGCAACCTGGATTGACCATATCTAGACCCACAGCTGGATGAGACATAAGGGTGGACACTCTTGGGGCTGAGAGGTTCGGTGAGGTTGGGTGAGCAAACGCAGACCCTTTAAAGTGATACTGCGTGCTACCCATCGCATGGGTCCCAAATCTCCAGGTTCAAGGGCATCTTCCTACATCGAAAACATGCATGAGAAACCCAGAAGATGGTACACCGTGTGATGGGGAAAGGTTTCTAAAACGCATCTAATTTCTCATCTCCTTGTGCTCGGGTTCGCCATTCCAGCCACTTTACTAGCAATCTCCCTACTTGGAGCATCAGCACCTTTAACCTCCTGTTCCGTACAGGTTGCAATTTGTCCTGAGGATGAACGGGAAGACGGGGAACCAATGAGAGACTAGCTCTTGGTGTTGGGACAGGCACAGGTCACTCTATTTTCCCATCAGGAAGAAGAATTAACCACAGGCTCAGCCTGCCCCCCGGAACCAGAACAGGGCCTGAAGCCATCCTGCGCTTTTGCGGCCGGCTCCCAAAAAAGCGACTTGTAAAATGGAGCTTCAGGGCACTGCAATTCACAAACCTGCAGAGTTATAAATGATAACTCTCGTCCACAAATATATTGAGGGAAGGCAAAGAAGAGGATTTGAAATCAAGGCAGAATTGCAGGAAACAGATTTCAGGAGGAAGATGCGAATCGCCTTTAAAGCACATGAAAAGCGGCAAAACGTTGACAATGATGCCCTTGGCCAAAAAGGGCGTATGCGTTTTTTCCTGAATATATTCAGGAGAAAACGCATACGCCCTTTTTGGCCAACCAAGCAACCTGGAAAGGCAAATCAGCGCTACAAAGAAGTCTCGCTTCCCATCGGTCAAAAGGGCCATGCTGAAAAAAGTGTCAAAACCAGAAATGCAGGACAGGCCATGGAGAAATGGGAGCCTTGCTACACTGATGGGCGGGATGTAAATTGCCAACAGCCACTCTGGAGAAGTGTACGGTGTGTCCTGAAACATCTAAAAAACACAGCTTAGAGAGCATAGGGCACTTCCACGCATGGGGGGATAAAGTGGGAAAATTGAAAATCAGCAAGACACAAGCACCCCAAAGTTTAGGGCTGCTCTGTTGACAAGGACCTCCACTTCCTTCCACCTTAAATATCCCAGGAAAGCGAAAAATGGATAAAAAAGTTGTGGTCCTTATGTACAATGGAATATCACTCAGCCATGAAATCAATGTCATAAGGCTAGTAGCAGCATGATGAGTGGATTTAGGTAAGACGATTCTAAGTGAAATAAGTCACACAGAAAAGGACACTTCTCATAAGGTGTCACTTATAGAGGGAATGTAAAAACCGTTACACTTGAACTGAATTACAAAACAGAACAGAGTCACACATGCAGAAAACACACTATGGCTGCTTAACGGGAAAGGTGAGGTGGGCTGATACATAAAACAAGAGTTTCAAATTAGCTCAGATACCGTTCCATAAACCCAATATGGAATAGACAAGACCTACTCCTTGCTCAGAGAACTGGACTCAACACGCCCGATTCACCGCACAAGAATATATCTGACTAGTAATAATCTTAAAACCTATGTATTGATATCTCTCTGTTAGTGTGTCAAGTGGGTGTAAAGCGGCCTAAACACAGCCGTGAAAAGCAGCTAAACCCCATTATAAAAATAAATTACTTTTAAAAACCCATGAAACAAAGACAGGGAAAGAGAGAGAAATTCTTACACAATTCGTTCAGGGGCTGTGATGCAACCTGGATTGACCATATCTAGACCCACAGCTGGATGAGACATAAGGGTGGACACTCTTGGGGCTGAGAGGTTCGGTGAGGTTGGGTGAGCAAACGCAGACCCTTTAAAGTGATACTGCCTGCTACCCATCGCATGGGTCCCAAATCTCCAGGTTCAAGGGCATCTTCCTACATCGAAAACATGCATGAGAAACCCAGAAGATGGTACACCGTGTGATGGGGAAAGGTTTCTAAAACGCACCTCATTTCTCATCTCCTTGTGCTCGGGTTCGCCATTCCAGCCACTTTAGTAGCAATCTCCCTATTTGGAGCATCAGCACCTTTAACCTCCTGTTCCGTACAGGTTGCAATTTGTCCTGAGGATGAACGGGAAGACGGGGAACCAATGAGAGACTAGCTCTTGGTGTTGGGACAGGCACAGGTCACTCTATTTTCCCATCAGGAAGAAGAATTAACCACAGGCTCAGCCTGCCCCCCGGAACCAGAACAGGGCCTGAAGCCATCCTGCGCTTTTGCGGCCGGCTCCCAAAAAAGCGACTTGTAAAATGGAGCTTCAGGGCACTGCAATTCACACACCTGCAGAGTTATAAATGATAACTCTCGTCCACAAATATATTGAGGGAAGGCAAAGAAGAGGATTTGAAATCAAGGCAGAATTGCAGGAAACAGATTTCAGGAGGAAGATGCGAATCGCCTTTAAAGCACATGAAAAGCGGCAAAACGTTGACAATGATGCCCTTGGCCAAAAAGGGCGTATGCGTTTTTTCCTGAATATATTCAGGAGAAAACGCATACGCCCTTTTTGGCCAACCAAGCAACCTGGAAAGGCAAATCAGCGCTACAAAGAAGTCTCGCTTCCCATCGGTCAAAAGGGCCATGCTGAAAAAAGTGTCAAAACCAGAAATGCAGGACAGGCCATGGAGAAATGGGAGCCTTGCTACACTGATGGGCGGGATGTAAATTGCCAACAGCCACTCTGGAGAAGTGTACGGTGTGTCCTGAAACATCTAAAAAACACAGCTTAGAGAGCATAGGGCACTTCCACGCATGGGGGGATAAAGTGGGAAAATTGAAAATCAGCAAGACACAAGCACCCCAAAGTTTAGGGCTGCTCTGTTGACAAGGACCTCCACTTCCTTCCACCTTAAATATCCCAGGAAAGCGAAAAATGGATAAAAAAGTTGTGGTCCTTATGTACAATGGAATATCACTCAGCCATGAAATCAATGTCATAAGGCTAGTAGCAGCATGATGAGTGGATTTAGGTAAGACGATTCTAAGTGAAATAAGTCACACAGAAAAGGACACTTCTCATAAGGTGTCACTTATAGAGGGAATGTAAAAACCGTTACACTTGAACTGAATTACAAAACAGAACAGAGTCACACATGCAGAAAACACACTATGGCTGCTTAACGGGAAAGGTGAGGTGGGGTGATACATAAAACAAGAGTTTCAAATTAGCTCAGATACCATTCCATAAACCCAATATGGAACAGACAAGACCTACTCCTTGCTCAGAGAACTGGACTCAACACGCCCGATTCACCGCACAAGAATATATCTGACTAGTAATAATCTTAAAACCTATGTATTGATATCTCTCTGTTAGTGTGTCAAGTGGGTGTAAAGCGGCCTAAACACAGCCGTGAAAAGCAGCTAAACCCCATTATAAAAATAAATTACTTTTAAAAACCCATGAAACAAAGACAGGGAAAGAGAGAGAAATTCTTACACAATTCGTTCAGGGGCTGTGATGCAACCTGGATTGACCATATCTAGACCCACAGCTGGATGAGACATAAGGGTGGACACTCTTGGGGCTGAGAGGTTCGGTGAGGTTGGGTGAGCAAACGCAGACCCTTTAAAGTGATACTGCGTGCTACCCATCGCATGGGTCCCAAATCTCCAGGTTCAAGGGCATCTTCCTACATCGAAAACATGCATGAGAAACCCAGAAGATGGTACACCGTGTGATGGGGAAAGGTTTCTAAAACGCATCTAATTTCTCATCTCCTTGTGCTCGGGTTCGCCATTCCAGCCACTTTACTAGCAATCTCCCTACTTGGAGCATCAGCACCTTTAACCTCCTGTTCCGTACAGGTTGCAATTTGTCCTGAGGATGAACGGGAAGACGGGGAACCAATGAGAGACTAGCTCTTGGTGTTGGGACAGGCACAGGTCACTCTATTTTCCCATCAGGAAGAAGAATTAACCACAGGCTCAGCCTGCCCCCCGGAACCAGAACAGGGCCTGAAGCCATCCTGCGCTTTTGCGGCCGGCTCCCAAAAAAGCGACTTGTAAAATGGAGCTTCAGGGCACTGCAATTCACAAACCTGCAGAGTTATAAATGATAACTCTCGTCCACAAATATATTGAGGGAAGGCAAAGAAGAGGATTTGAAATCAAGGCAGAATTGCAGGAAACAGATTTCAGGAGGAAGATGCGAATCGCCTTTAAAGCACATGAAAAGCGGCAAAACGTTGACAATGATGCCCTTGGCCAAAAAGGGCGTATGCGTTTTTTCCTGAATATATTCAGGAGAAAACGCATACGCCCTTTTTGGCCAACCAAGCAACCTGGAAAGGCAAATCAGCGCTACAAAGAAGTCTCGCTTCCCATCGGTCAAAAGGGCCATGCTGAAAAAAGTGTCAAAACCAGAAATGCAGGACAGGCCATGGAGAAATGGGAGCCTTGCTACACTGATGGGCGGGATGTAAATTGCCAACAGCCACTCTGGAGAAGTGTACGGTGTGTCCTGAAACATCTAAAAAACACAGCTTAGAGAGCATAGGGCACTTCCACGCATGGGGGGGTAAAGTGGGAAAATTGAAAATCAGCAAGACACAAGCACCCCAAAGTTTAGGGCTGCTCTGTTGACAAGGACCTCCACTTCCTTCCACCTTAAATATCCCAGGAAAGCGAAAAATGGATAAAAAAGTTGTGGTCCTTATGTACAATGGAATATCACTCAGCCATGAAATCAATGTCATAAGGCTAGTAGCAGCATGATGAGTGGATTTAGGTAAGACGATTCTAAGTGAAATAAGTCACACAGAAAAGGACACTTCTCATAAGGTGTCACTTATAGAGGGAATGTAAAAACCGTTACACTTGAACTGAATTACAAAACAGAACAGAGTCACACATGCAGAAAACACACTATGGCTGCTTAACGGGAAAGGTGAGGTGGGCTGATACATAAAACAAGAGTTTCAAATTAGCTCAGATACCGTTCCATAAACCCAATATGGAATAGACAAGACCTACTCCTTGCTCAGAGAACTGGACTCAACACGCCCGATTCACCGCACAAGAATATATCTGACTAGTAATAATCTTAAAACCTATGTATTGATATCTCTCTGTTAGTGTGTCAAGTGGGTGTAAAGCGGCCTAAACACAGCCGTGAAAAGCAGCTAAACCCCATTATAAAAATAAATTACTTTTAAAAACCCATGAAACAAAGACAGGGAAAGAGAGAGAAATTCTTACACAATTCGTTCAGGGGCTGTGATGCAACCTGGATTGACCATATCTAGACCCACAGCTGGATGAGACATAAGGGTGGACACTCTTGGGGCTGAGAGGTTCGGTGAGGTTGGGTGAGCAAACGCAGACCCTTTAAAGTGATACTGCGTGCTACCCATCGCATGGGTCCCAAATCTCCAGGTTCAAGGGCATCTTCCTACATCGAAAACATGCATGAGAAACCCAGAAGATGGTACACCGTGTGATGGGGAAAGGTTTCTAAAACGCACCTCATTTCTCATCTCCTTGTGCTCGGGTTCGCCATTCCAGCCACTTTACTAGCAATCTCCCTATTTGGAGCA
Source organism: Balaenoptera physalus (assembly GCF_965194825.1). Lineage (NCBI taxonomy): Eukaryota > Metazoa > Chordata > Mammalia > Artiodactyla > Balaenopteridae > Balaenoptera > Balaenoptera physalus. Next base: position 1,344,192 of record NW_028126434.1, on the reverse strand, counting down.
TCAGCACCTTTAACCTCCTGTTCCGTACAGGTTGCAATTTGTCCTGAGGATGAACGGGAAGACGGGGAACCAATGAGAGACTAGCTCTTGGTGTTGGGACAGGCACAGGTCACTCTATTTTCCCATCAGGAAGAAGAATTAACCACAGGCTCAGCCTGCCCCCCGGAACCAGAACAGGGCCTGAAGCCATCCTGCGCTTTTGCGGCCGGCTCCCAAAAAAGCGACTTGTAAAATGGAGCTTCAGGGCACTGCAATTCACAAACCTGCAGAGTTATAAATGATAACTCTCGTCCACAAATATATTGAGGGAAGGCAAAGAAGAGGATTTGAAATCAAGGCAGAATTGCAGGAAACAGATTTCAGGAGGAAGATGCGAATCGCCTTTAAAGCACATGAAAAGCGGCAAAACGTTGACAATGATGCCCTTGGCCAAAAAGGGCGTATGCGTTTTTTCCTGAATATATTCAGGAGAAAACGCATACGCCCTTTTTGGCCAACCAAGCAACCTGGAAAGGCAAATCAGCGCTACAAAGAAGTCTCGCTTCCCATCGGTCAAAAGGGCCATGCTGAAAAAAGTGTCAAAACCAGAAATGCAGGACAGGCCATGGAGAAATGGGAGCCTTGCTACACTGATGGGCGGGATGTAAATTGCCAACAGCCACTCTGGAGAAGTGTACGGTGTGTCCTGAAACATCTAAAAAACACAGCTTAGAGAGCATAGGGCACTTCCACGCATGGGGGGATAAAGTGGGAAAATTGAAAATCAGCAAGACACAAGCACCCCAAAGTTTAGGGCTGCTCTGTTGACAAGGACCTCCACTTCCTTCCACCTTAAATATCCCAGGAAAGCGAAAAATGGATAAAAAAGTTGTGGTCCTTATGTACAATGGAATATCACTCAGCCATGAAATCAATGTCATAAGGCTAGTAGCAGCATGATGAGTGGATTTAGGTAAGACGATTCTAAGTGAAATAAGTCACACAGAAAAGGACACTTCTCATAAGGTGTCACTTATAGAGGGAATGTAAAAACCGTTACACTTGAACTGAATTACAAAACAGAACAGAGTCACACATGCAGAAAACACACTATGGCTGCTTAACGGGAAAGGTGAGGTGGGGTGATACATAAAACAAGAGTTTCAAATTAGCTCAGATACCATTCCATAAACCCAATATGGAACAGACAAGACCTACTCCTTGCTCAGAGAACTGGACTCAACACGCCCGATTCACCGCACAAGAATATATCTGACTAGTAATAATCTTAAAACCTATGTATTGATATCTCTCTGTTAGTGTGTCAAGTGGGTGTAAAGCGGCCTAAACACAGCCGTGAAAAGCAGCTAAACCCCATTATAAAAATAAATTACTTTTAAAAACCCATGAAACAAAGACAGGGAAAGAGAGAGAAATTCTTACACAATTCGTTCAGGGGCTGTGATGCAACCTGGATTGACCATATCTAGACCCACAGCTAGATGAGACATAAGGGTGGACACTCTTGGGGCTGAGAGGTTCGGTGAGGTTGGGTGAGCAAACGCAGACCCTTTAAAGTGATACTGCGTGCTACCCATCGCATGGGTCCCAAATCTCCAGGTTCAAGGGCATCTTCCTACATCGAAAACATGCATGAGAAACCCAGAAGATGGTACACCGTGTGATGGGGAAAGGTTTCTAAAACGCATCTAATTTCTCATCTCCTTGTGCTCGGGTTCGCCATTCCAGCCACTTTACTAGCAATCTCCCTACTTGGAGCATCAGCACCTTTAACCTCCTGTTCCGTACAGGTTGCAATTTGTCCTGAGGATGAACGGGAAGACGGGGAACCAATGAGAGACTAGCTCTTGGTGTTGGGACAGGCACAGGTCACTCTATTTTCCCATCAGGAAGAAGAATTAACCACAGGCTCAGCCTGCCCCCCGGAACCAGAACAGGGCCTGAAGCCATCCTGCGCTTTTGCGGCCGGCTCCCAAAAAAGCGACTTGTAAAATGGAGCTTCAGGGCACTGCAATTCACAAACCTGCAGAGTTATAAATGATAACTCTCGTCCACAAATATATTGAGGGAAGGCAAAGAAGAGGATTTGAAATCAAGGCAGAATTGCAGGAAACAGATTTCAGGAGGAAGATGCGAATCGCCTTTAAAGCACATGAAAAGCGGCAAAACGTTGACAATGATGCCCTTGGCCAAAAAGGGCGTATGCGTTTTTTCCTGAATATATTCAGGAGAAAACGCATACGCCCTTTTTGGCCAACCAAGCAACCTGGAAAGGCAAATCAGCGCTACAAAGAAGTCTCGCTTCCCATCGGTCAAAAGGGCCATGCTGAAAAAAGTGTCAAAACCAGAAATGCAGGACAGGCCATGGAGAAATGGGAGCCTTGCTACACTGATGGGCGGGATGTAAATTGCCAACAGCCACTCTGGAGAAGTGTACGGTGTGTCCTGAAACATCTAAAAAACACAGCTTAGAGAGCATAGGGCACTTCCACGCATGGGGGGATAAAGTGGGAAAATTGAAAATCAGCAAGACACAAGCACCCCAAAGTTTAGGGCTGCTCTGTTGACAAGGACCTCCACTTCCTTCCACCTTAAATATCCCAGGAAAGCGAAAAATGGATAAAAAAGTTGTGGTCCTTATGTACAATGGAATATCACTCAGCCATGAAATCAATGTCATAAGGCTAGTAGCAGCATGATGAGTGGATTTAGGTAAGACGATTCTAAGTGAAATAAGTCACACAGAAAAGGACACTTCTCATAAGGTGTCACTTATAGAGGGAATGTAAAAACCGTTACACTTGAACTGAATTACAAAACAGAACAGAGTCACACATGCAGAAAACACACTATGGCTGCTTAACGGGAAAGGTGAGGTGGGCTGATACATAAAACAAGAGTTTCAAATTAGCTCAGATACCGTTCCATAAACCCAATATGGAATAGACAAGACCTACTCCTTGCTCAGAGAACTGGACTCAACACGCCCGATTCACCGCACAAGAATATATCTGACTAGTAATAATCTTAAAACCTATGTATTGATATCTCTCTGTTAGTGTGTCAAGTGGGTGTAAAGCGGCCTAAACACAGCCGTGAAAAGCAGCTAAACCCCATTATAAAAATAAATTACTTTTAAAAACCCATGAAACAAAGACAGGGAAAGAGAGAGAAATTCTTACACAATTCGTTCAGGGGCTGTGATGCAACCTGGATTGACCATATCTAGACCCACAGCTGGATGAGACATAAGGGTGGACACTCTTGGGGCTGAGAGGTTCGGTGAGGTTGGGTGAGCAAACGCAGACCCTTTAAAGTGATACTGCGTGCTACCCATCGCATGGGTCCCAAATCTCCAGGTTCAAGGGCATCTTCCTACATCGAAAACATGCATGAGAAACCCAGAAGATGGTACACCGTGTGATGGGGAAAGGTTTCTAAAACGCACCTCATTTCTCATCTCCTTGTGCTCGGGTTCGCCATTCCAGCCACTTTACTAGCACTCTCCCTATTTGGAGCATCAGCACCTTTAACCTCCTGTTCCGTACAGGTTGCAATTTGTCCTGAGGATGAACGGGAAGACGGGGAACCAATGAGAGACTAGCTCTTGGTGTTGGGACAGGCACAGGTCACTCTATTTTCCCATCAGGAAGAAGAATTAACCACAGGCTCAGCCTGCCCCCCGGAACCAGAACAGGGCCTGAAGCCATCCTGCGCTTTTGCGGCCGGCTCCCAAAAAAGCGACTTGTAAAATGGAGCTTCAGGGCACTGCAATTCACAAACCTGCAGAGTTATAAATGATAACTCTCGTCCACAAATATATTGAGGGAAGGCAAAGAAGAGGATTTGAAATCAAGGCAGAATTGCAGGAAACAGATTTCAGGAGGAAGATGCGAATCGCCTTTAAAGCACATGAAAAGCGGCAAAACGTTGACAATGATGCCCTTGGCCAAAAAGGGCGTATGCGTTTTTTCCTGAATATATTCAGGAGAAAACGCATACGCCCTTTTTGGCCAACCAAGCAACCTGGAAAGGCAAATCAGCGCTACAAAGAAGTCTCGCTTCCCATCGGTCAAAAGGGCCATGCTGAAAAAAGTGTCAAAACCAGAAATGCAGGACAGGCCATGGAGAAATGGGAGCCTTGCTACACTGATGGGCGGGATGTAAATTGCCAACAGCCACTCTGGAGAAGTGTACGGTGTGTCCTGAAACATCTAAAAAACACAGCTTAGAGAGCATAGGGCACTTCCACGCATGGGGGGATAAAGTGGGAAAATTGAAAATCAGCAAGACACAAGCACCCCAAAGTTTAGGGCTGCTCTGTTGACAAGGACCTCCACTTCCTTCCACCTTAAATATCCCAGGAAAGCGAAAAATGGATAAAAAAGTTGTGGTCCTTATGTACAATGGAATATCACTCAGCCATGAAATCAATGTCATAAGGCTAGTAGCAGCATGATGAGTGGATTTAGGTAAGACGATTCTAAGTGAAATAAGTCACACAGAAAAGGACACTTCTCATAAGGTGTCACTTATAGAGGGAATGTAAAAACCGTTACACTTGAACTGAATTACAAAACAGAACAGAGTCACACATGCAGAAAACACACTATGGCTGCTTAACGGGAAAGGTGAGGTGGGCTGATACATAAAACAAGAGTTTCAAATTAGCTCAGATACCGTTCCATAAACCCAATATGGAATAGACAAGACCTACTCCTTGCTCAGAGAACTGGACTCAACACGCCCGATTCACCGCACAAGAATATATCTGACTAGTAATAATCTTAAAACCTATGTATTGATATCTCTCTGTTAGTGTGTCAAGTGGGTGTAAAGCGGCCTAAACACAGCCGTGAAAAGCAGCTAAACCCCATTATAAAAATAAATTACTTTTAAAAACCCATGAAACAAAGACAGGGAAAGAGAGAGAAATTCTTACACAATTCGTTCAGGGGCTGTGATGCAACCTGGATTGACCATATCTAGACCCACAGCTGGATGAGACATAAGGGTGGACACTCTTGGGGCTGAGAGGTTCGGTGAGGTTGGGTGAGCAAACGCAGACCCTTTAAAGTGATACTGCGTGCTACCCATCGCATGGGTCCCAAATCTCCAGGTTCAAGGGCATCTTCCTACATCGAAAACATGCATGAGAAACCCAGAAGATGGTACACCGTGTGATGGGGAAAGGTTTCTAAAACGCACCTCATTTCTCATCTCCTTGTGCTCGGGTTCGCCATTCCAGCCACTTTACTAGCAATCTCCCTATTTGGAGCATCAGCACCTTTAACCTCCTGTTCCGTACAGGTTGCAATTTGTCCTGAGGATGAACGGGAAGACGGGGAACCAATGAGAGACTAGCTCTTGGTGTTGGGACAGGCACAGGTCACTCTATTTTCCCATCAGGAAGAAGAATTAACCACAGGCTCAGCCTGCCCCCCGGAACCAGAACAGGGCCTGAAGCCATCCTGCGCTTTTGCGGCCGGCTCCCAAAAAAGCGACTTGTAAAATGGAGCTTCAGGGCACTGCAATTCACACACCTGCAGAGTTATAAATGATAACTCTCGTCCACAAATATATTGAGGGAAGGCAAAGAAGAGGATTTGAAATCAAGGCAGAATTGCAGGAAACAGATTTCAGGAGGAAGATGCGAATCGCCTTTAAAGCACATGAAAAGCGGCAAAACGTTGACAATGATGCCCTTGGCCAAAAAGGGCGTATGCGTTTTTTCCTGAATATATTCAGGAGAAAACGCATACGCCCTTTTTGGCCAACCAAGCAACCTGGAAAGGCAAATCAGCGCTACAAAGAAGTCTCGCTTCCCATCGGTCAAAAGGGCCATGCTGAAAAAAGTGTCAAAACCAGAAATGCAGGACAGGCCATGGAGAAATGGGAGCCTTGCTACACTGATGGGCGGGATGTAAATTGCCAACAGCCACTCTGGAGAAGTGTACGGTGTGTCCTGAAACATCTAAAAAACACAGCTTAGAGAGCATAGGGCACTTCCACGCATGGGGGGATAAAGTGGGAAAATTGAAAATCAGCAAGACACAAGCACCCCAAAGTTTAGGGCTGCTCTGTTGACAAGGACCTCCACTTCCTGCCACCTTAAATATCCCAGGAAAGCGAAAAATGGATAAAAAAGTTGTGGTCCTTATGTACAATGGAATATCACTCAGCCATGAAATCAATGTCATAAGGCTAGTAGCAGCATGATGAGTGGATTTAGGTAAGACGATTCTAAGTGAAATAAGTCACACAGAAAAGGACACTTCTCATAAGGTGTCACTTATAGAGGGAATGTAAAAACCGTTACACTTGAACTGAATTACAAAACAGAACAGAGTCACACATGCAGAAAACACACTATGGCTGCTTAACGGGAAAGGTGAGGTGGGCTGATACATAAAACAAGAGTTTCAAATTAGCTCAGATACCGTTCCATAAACCCAATATGGAATAGACAAGACCTACTCCTTGCTCAGAGAACTGGACTCAACACGCCCGATTCACCGCACAAGAATATATCTGACTAGTAATAATCTTAAAACCTATGTATTGATATCTCTCTGTTAGTGTGTCAAGTGGGTGTAAAGCGGCCTAAACACAGCCGTGAAAAGCAGCTAAACCCCATTATAAAAATAAATTACTTTTAAAAACCCATGAAACAAAGACAGGGAAAGAGAGAGAAATTCTTACACAATTCGTTCAGGGGCTGTGATGCAACCTGGATTGACCATATCTAGACCCACAGCTGGATGAGACATAAGGGTGGACCCTCTTGGGGCTGAGAGGTTCGGTGAGGTTGGGTGAGCAAACGCAGACCCTTTAAAGTGATACTGCGTGCTACCCATCGCATGGGTCCCAAATCTCCAGGTTCAAGGGCATCTTCCTACATCGAAAACATGCATGAGAAACCCAGAAGATGGTACACCGTGTGATGGGGAAAGGTTTCTAAAACGCATCTCATTTCTCATCTCCTTGTGCTCGGGTTCGCCATTCCAGCCACTTTACTAGCAATCTCCCTACTTGGAGCATCAGCACCTTTAACCTCCTGTTCCGTACAGGTTGCAATTTGTCCTGAGGATGAACGGGAAGACGGGGAACCAATGAGAGACTAGCTCTTGGTGTTGGGACAGGCACAGGTCACTCTATTTTCCCATCAGGAAGAAGAATTAACCACAGGCTCAGCCTGCCCCCCGGAACCAGAACAGGGCCTGAAGCCATCCTGCGCTTTTGCGGCCGGCTCCCAAAAAAGCGACTTGTAAAATGGAGCTTCAGGGCACTGCAATTCACAAACCTGCAGAGTTATAAATGATAACTCTCGTCCACAAATATATTGAGGGAAGGCAAAGAAGAGGATTTGAAATCAAGGCAGAATTGCAGGAAACAGATTTCAGGAGGAAGATTCGAATCGCCTTTAAAGCACATGAAAAGCGGCAAAACGTTGACAATGATGCCCTTGGCCAAAAAGGGCGTATGCGTTTTTTCCTGAATATATTCAGGAAAAAACGCATACGCCCTTTTTGGCCAACCAAGCAACCTGGAAAGGCAAATCAGCGCTACAAAGCAGTCTCGCTTCCCATCGGTCAAAAGGGCCATGCTGAAAAAAGTGTCAAAACCAGAAATGCAGGACAGGCCATGGAGAAATGGGAGCCTTGCTACACTGATGGGCGGGATGTAAATTGCCAACAGCCACTCTGGAGAAGTGTACGGTGTGTCCTGAAACATCTAAAAAACACAGCTTAGAGAGCATAGGGCACTTCCACGCATGGGGGGATAAAGTGGGAAAATTGAAAATCAGCAAGACACAAGCACCCCAAAGTTTAGGGCTGCTCTGTTGACAAGGACCTCCACTTCCTTCCACCTTAAATATCCCAGGAAAGCGAAAAATGGATAAAAAAGTTGTGGTCCTTATGTACAATGGAATATCACTCAGCCATGAAATCAATGTCATAAGGCTAGTAGCAGCATGATGAGTGGATTTAGGTAAGACGATTCTAAGTGAAATAAGTCACACAGAAAAGGACACTTCTCATAAGGTGTCACTTATAGAGGGAATGTAAAAACCGTTACACTTGAACTGAATTACAAAACAGAACAGAGTCACACATGCAGAAAACACACTATGGCTGCTTAACGGGAAAGGTGAGGTGGGGTGATACATAAAACAAGAGTTTCAAATTAGCTCAGATACCGTTCCATAAACCCAATATGGAATAGACAAGACCTACTCCTTGCTCAGAGAACTGGACTCAACACGCCCGATTCACCGCACAAGAATATATCTGACTAGTAATAATCTTAAAACCTATGTATTGATATCTCTCTGTTAGTGTGTCAAGTGGGTGTAAAGCGGCCTAAACACAGACGTGAAAAGCAGCTAAACCCCATTATAAAAATAAATTACTTTTAAAAACCCATGAAACAAAGACAGGGAAAGAGAGAGAAATTCTTACACAATTCGTTCAGGGGCTGTGATGCAACCTGGATTGACCATATCTAGACCCACAGCTGGATGAGACATAAGGGTGGACACTCTTGGGGCTGAGAGGTTCGGTGAGGTTGGGTGAGCAAACGCAGACCCTTTAAAGTAATACTGCGTGCTACCCATCGCATGGGTCCCAAATCTCCAGGTTCAAGGGCATCTTCCTACATCGAAAACATGCATGAGAAACCCAGAAGATGGTACACCGTGTGATGGGGAAAGGTTTCTAAAACGCACCTCATTTCTCATCTCCTTGTGCTCGGGTTTGCCATTCCAGCCACTTTAGTAGCAATCTCCCTACTTGGAGCATCAGCACCTTTAACCTCCTGTTCCGTACAGGTTGCAATTTGTCCTGAGGATGAATGGGAAGACGGGGAACCAATGAGAGACTAGCTCTTGGTGTTGGGACAGGCACAGGTCACTCTATTTTCCCATCAGGAAGAAGAATTAACCACAGGCTCAGCCTGCCCCCCGGAACCAGAACAGGGCCTGAAGCCATCCTGCGCTTTTGCGGCCGGCTCCCAAAAAAGCGACTTGTAAAATGGAGCTTCAGGGCACTGCAATTCACAAACCTGCAGAGTTATAAATGATAACTCTCGTCCACAAATATATTGAGGGAAGGCAAAGAAGAGGATTTGAAATCAAGGCAGAATTGCAGGAAACAGATTTCAGGAGGAAGATTCGAATCGCCTTTAAAGCACATGAAAAGCGGCAAAACGTTGACAATGATGCCCTTGTCCAAAAAGGGCGTATGCGTTTTTTCCTGAATATATTCAGGAAAAAACGCATACGCCCTTTTTGGCCAACCAAGCAACCTGAAAAGGCAAATCAGCGCTACAAAGCAGTCTCGCTTCCCATCGGTCAAAAGGGCCATGCTGAAAAAAGTGTCAAAACCAGAAATGCAGGACAGGCCATGGAGAAATGGGAGCCTTGCTACACTGATGGGCGGGATGTAAATTGCCAACAGCCACTCTGGAGAAGTGTACGGTGTGTCCTGAAACATCTAAAAAACACAGCTTAGAGAGCATAGGGCACTTCCACGCATGGGGGGATAAAGTGGGAAAATTGAAAATCAGCAAGACACAAGCACCCCAAAGTTTAGGGCTGCTCTGTTGACAAGGACCTCCACTTCCTTCCACCTTAAATATCCCAGGAAAGCGAAAAATGGATAAAAAAGTTGTGGTCCTTATGTACAATGGAATATCACTCAGCCATGAAATCAATGTCATAAGGCTAGTAGCAGCATGATGAGTGGATTTAGGTAAGACGATTCTAAGTGAAATAAGTCACACAGAAAAGGACACTTCTCATAAGGTGTCACTTATAGAGGGAATGTAAAAACCGTTACACTTGAACTGAATTACAAAACAGAACAGAGTCACACATGCAGAAAACACACTATGGCTGCTTAACGGGAAAGGTGAGGTGGGGTGATACATAAAACAAGAGTTTCAAATTAGCTCAGATACCGTTCCATAAACCCAATATGGAATAGACAAGACCTACTCCTTGCTCAGAGAACTGGACTCAACACGCCCGATTCACCGCACAAGAATATATCTGACTAGTAATAATCTTAAAACCTATGTATTGATATCTCTCTGTTAGTGTGTCAAGTGGGTGTAAAGCGGCCTAAACACAGACGTGAAAAGCAGCTAAACCCCATTATAAAAATAAATTACTTTTAAAAACCCATGAAACAAAGACAGGGAAAGAGAGAGAAATTCTTACACAATTCGTTCAGGGGCTGTGATGCAACCTGGATTGACCATATCTAGACCCACAGCTGGATGAGACATAAGGGTGGACACTCTTGGGGCTGAGAGGTTCGGTGAGGTTGGGTGAGCAAACGCAGACCCTTTAAAGTAATACTGCGTGCTACCCATCGCATGGGTCCCAAATCTCCAGGTTCAAGGGCATCTTCCTACATCGAAAACATGCATGAGAAACCCAGAAGATGGTACACCGTGTGATGGGGAAAGGTTTCTAAAACGCACCTCATTTCTCATCTCCTTGTGCTCGGGTTCGCCATTCCAGCCACTTTACTAGCAATCTCCCTACTTGGAGCATCAGCACCTTTAACCTCCTGTTCCGTACAGGTTGCAATTTGTCCTGAGGATGAACGGGAAGACGGGGAACCAATGAGAGACTAGCTCTTGGTGTTGGGACAGGCACAGGTCACTCTATTTTCCCATCAGGAAGAAGAATTAACCACCGGCTCAGCCTGCCCCCCGGAACCAGAACAGGGCCTGAAGCCATCCTGCGCTTTTGCGGCTGGCTCCCAAAAAAGCGACTTGTAAAATGGAGCTTCAGGGCACTGCAATTCACAAACCTGCAGAGTTATAAATGATAACTCTCGTCCACAAATATATTGAGGGAAGGCAAAGAAGAGGATTTGAAATCAAGGCAGAATTGCAGGAAACAGATTTCAGGAGGAAGATGCGAATCGCCTTTAAAGCACATGAAAAGCGGCAAAACGTTGACAATGATGCCCTTGGCCAAAAAGGGCGTATGCGTTTTTTCCTGAATATATTCAGGAAAAAACGCATACGCCCTTTTTGGCCAACCAAGCAACCTGGAAAGGCAAATCAGCGCTACAAAGAAGTCTCGCTTCCCATCGGTCAAAAGGGCCATGCTGAAAAAAGTGTCAAAACCAGAAATGCAGGACAGGCCATGGAGAAATGGGAGCCTTGCTACACTGATGGGCGGGATGTAAATTGCCAACAGCCACTCTGGAGAAGTGTACGGTGTGTCCTGAAACATCTAAAAAACACAGCTTAGAGAGCATAGGGCACTTCCACGCATGGGGGGATAAAGTGGGAAAATTGAAAATCAGCAAGACACAAGCACCCCAAAGTTTAGGGCTGCTCTGTTGACAAGGACCTCCACTTCCTTCCACCTTAAATATCCCAGGAAAGCGAAAAATGGATAAAAAAGTTGTGGTCCTTATGTACAATGGAATATCACTCAGCCATGAAATCAATGTCATAAGGCTAGTAGCAGCATGATGAGTGGATTTAGGTAAGACGATTCTAAGTGAAATAAGTCACACAGAAAAGGACACTTCTCATAAGGTGTCACTTATAGAGGGAATGTAAAAACCGTTACACTTGAACTGAATTACAAAACAGAACAGAGTCACACATGCAGAAAACACACTATGGCTGCTTAACGGGAAAGGTGAGGTGGGGTGATACATAAAACAAGAGTTTCAAATTAGCTCAGATACCGTTCCATAAACCCAATATGGAATAGACAAGACCTACTCCTTGCTCAGAGAACTGGACTCAACACGCCCGATTCACCGCACAAGAATATATCTGACTAGTAATAATCTTAAAACCTATGTATTGATATCTCTCTGTTAGTGTGTCAAGTGGGTGTAAAGCGGCCTAAACACAGACGTGAAAAGCAGCTAAACCCCATTATAAAAATAAATTACTTCTAAAAACCCATGAAACAAAGACAGGGAAAGAGAGAGAAATTCTTACACAATTCGTTCAGGGGCTGTGATGCAACCTGGATTGACCATATCTAGACCCACAGCTGGATGAGACATAAGGGTGGACACTCTTGGGGCTGAGAGGTTCGGTGAGGTTGGGTGAGCAAACGCAGACCCTTTAAAGTAATACTGCGTGCTACCCATCGCATGGGTCCCAAATCTCCAGGTTCAAGGGCATCTTCCTACATCGAAAACATGCATGAGAAACCCAGAAGATGGTACACCGTGTGATGGGGAAAGGTTTCTAAAACGCACCTCATTTCTCATCTCCTTGTGCTCGGGTTCGCCATTCCAGCCACTTTACTAGCAATCTCCCTACTTGGAGCATCAGCACCTTTAACCTCCTGTTCCGTACAGGTTGCAATTTGTCCTGAGGATGAACGGGAAGACGGGGAACCAATGAGAGACTAGCTCTTGGTGTTGGGACAGGCACAGGTCACTCTATTTTCCCATCAGGAAGAAGAATTAACCACAGGCTCAGCCTGCCCCCCGGAAACAGAACAGGGCCTGAAGCCATCCTGCGCTTTTGCGGCCGGCTCCCAAAAAAGCGACTTGTAAAATGGAGCTTCAGGGCACTGCAATTCACAAACCTGCAGAGTTATAAATGATAACTCTCGTCCACAAATATATTGAGGGAAGGCAAAGAAGAGGATTTGAAATCAAGGCAGAATTGCAGGAAACAGATTTCAGGAGGAAGATGCGAATCGCCTTTAAAGCACATGAAAAGCGGCAAAACGTTGACAATGATGCCCTTGGCCAAAAAGGGCGTATGCGTTTTTTCCTGAATATATTCAGGAGAAAACGCATACGCCCTTTTTGGCCAACCAAGCAACCTGGAAAGGCAAATCAGCGCTACAAAGAAGTCTCGCTTCCCATCGGTCAAAAGGGCCATGCTGAAAAAAGTGTCAAAACCAGAAATGCAGGACAGGCCATGGAGAAATGGGAGCCTTGCTACACTGATGGGCGGGATGTAAATTGCCAACAGCCACTCTGGAGAAGTGTACGGTGTGTCCTGAAACATCTAAAAAACACAGCTTAGAGAGCATAGGGCACTTCCACGCATGGGGGGATAAAGTGGGAAAATTGAAAATCAGCAAGACACAAGCACCCCAAAGTTTAGGGCTGCTCTGTTGACAAGGACCTCCACTTCCTTCCACCTTAAATATCCCAGGAAAGCGAAAAATGGATAAAAAAGTTGTGGTCCTTATGTACAATGGAATATCACTCAGCCATGAAATCAATGTCATAAGGCTAGTAGCAGCATGATGAGTGGATTTAGGTAAGACGATTCTAAGTGAAATAAGTCACACAGAAAAGGACACTTCTCATAAGGTGTCACTTATAGAGGGAATGTAAAAACCGTTACACTTGAACTGAATTACAAAACAGAACAGAGTCACACATGCAGAAAACACACTATGGCTGCTTAACGGGAAAGGTGAGGTGGGGTGATACATAAAACAAGAGTTTCACATTAGCTCAGATACCGTTCCATAAACCCAATATGGAATAGACAAGACCTACTCCTTGCTCAGAGAACTGGACTCAACACGCCCGATTCACCGCACAAGAATATATCTGACTAGTAATAATCTTAAAACCTATGTATTGATATCTCTCTGTTAGTGTGTCAAGTGGGTGTAAAGCGGCCTAAACACAGCCGTGAAAAGCAGCTAAACCCCATTATAAAAATAAATTACTTTTAAAAACCCATGAAACAAAGACAGGGAAAGAGAGAGAAATTCTTACACAATTCGTTCAGGGGCTGTGATGCAACCTGGATTGACCATATCTAGACCCACAGCTGGATGAGACATAAGGGTGGACACTCTTGGGGCTGAGAGGTTCGGTGAGGTTGGGTGAGCAAACGCAGACCCTTTAAAGTAATACTGCGTGCTACCCATCGCATGGGTCCCAAATCTCCAGGTTCAAGGGCATCTTCCTACATCGAAAACATGCATGAGAAACCCAGAAGATGGTACACCGTGTGATGGGGAAAGGTTTCTAAAACGCACCTCATTTCTCATCTCCTTGTGCTCGGGTTCGCCATTCCAGCCACTTTACTAGCAATCTCCCTACTTGGAGCATCAGCACCTTTAACCTCCTGTTCCGTACAGGTTGCAATTTGTCCTGAGGATGAACGGGAAGACGGGGAACCAATGAGAGACTAGCTCTTGGTGTTGGGACAGGCACAGGTCACTCTATTTTCCCATCAGGAAGAAGAATTAACCACAGGCTCAGCCTGCCCCCCGGAACCAGAACAGGGCCTGAAGCCATCCTGCGCTTTTGCGGCCGGCTCCCAAAAAAGCGACTTGTAAAATGGACCTTCAGGGCACTGCAATTCACAAACCTGCAGAGTTATAAATGATAACTCTCGTCCACAAATATATTGAGGGAAGGCAAAGAAGAGGATTTGAAATCAAGGCAGAATTGCAGGAAACAGATTTCAGGAGGAAGATGCGAATCGCCTTTAAAGCACATGAAAAGCGGCAAAACGTTGACAATGATGCCCTTGGCCAAAAAGGGCGTATGCGTTTTTTCCTGAATATATTCAGGAGAAAACGCATACGCCCTTTTTGGCCAACCAAGCAACCTGGAAAGGCAAATCAGCGCTACAAAGAAGTCTCGCTTCCCATCGGTCAAAAGGGCCATGCTGAAAAAAGTGTCAAAACCAGAAATGCAGGACAGGCCATGGAGAAATGGGAGCCTTGCTACACTGATGGGCGGGATGTAAATTGCCAACAGCCACTCTGGAGAAGTGTACGGTGTGTCCTGAAACATCTAGAAAACACAGCTTAGAGAGCATAGGGCACTTCCACGCATGGGGGGATAAAGTGGGAAAATTGAAAATCAGCAAGACACATGCACCCCAAAGGTTAGGGCTGCTCTGTTGACAAGGACCTCCACTTCCTTCCACCTTAAATATCCCAGGAAAGCGAAAAATGGATAAAAAAGTTGTGGTCCTTATGTACAATGGAATATCACTCAGCCATGAAATCAATGTCATAAGGCTAGTAGCAGCATGATGAGTGGATTTAGGTAAGACGATTCTAAGTGAAATAAGTCACACAGAAAAGGACACTTCTCATAAGGTGTCACTTATAGAGGGAATGTAAAAACCGTTACACTTGAACTGAATTACAAAACAGAACAGAGTCACACATGCAGAAAACACACTATGGCTGCTTAACGGGAAAGGTGAGGTGGGGTGATACATAAAACAAGAGTTTCACATTAGCTCAGATACCGTTCCATAAACCCAATATGGAATAGACAAGACCTACTCCTTGCTCAGAGAACTGGACTCAACACGCCCGATTCACCGCACAAGAATATATCTGACTAGTAATAATCTTAAAACCTATGTATTGATATCTCTCTGTTAGTGTGTCAAGTGGGTGTAAAGCGGCCTAAACACAGCCGTGAAAAGCAGCTAAACCCCATTATAAAAATAAATTACTTTTAAAAACCCATGAAACAAAGACAGGGAAAGAGAGAGAAATTCTTACACAATTCGTTCAGGGGCTGTGATGCAACCTGGATTGACCATATCTAGACCCACAGCTGGATGAGACATAAGGGTGGACACTCTTGGGGCTGAGAGGTTCGGTGAGGTTGGGTGAGCAAACGCAGACCCTTTAAAGTAATACTGCGTGCTACCCATCGCATGGGTCCCAAATCTCCAGGTTCAAGGGCATCTTCCTACATCGAAAACATGCATGAGAAACCCAGAAGATGGTACACCGTGTGATGGGGAAAGGTTTCTAAAACGCACCTCATTTCTCATCTCCTTGTGCTCGGGTTCGCCATTCCAGCCACTTTACTAGCAATCTCCCTACTTGGAGCATCAGCACCTTTAACCTCCTGTTCCGTACAGGTTGCAATTTGTCCTGAGGATGAACGGGAAGACGGGGAACCAATGAGAGACTAGCTCTTGGTGTTGGGACAGGCACAGGTCACTCTATTTTCCCATCAGGAAGAAGAATTAACCACAGGCTCAGCCTGCCCCCCGGAACCAGAACAGGGCCTGAAGCCATCCTGCGCTTTTGCGGCCGGCTCCCAAAAAAGCGACTTGTAAAATGGACCTTCAGGGCACTGCAATTCACAAACCTGCAGAGTTATAAATGATAACTCTCGTCCACAAATATATTGAGGGAAGGCAAAGAAGAGGATTTGAAATCAAGGCAGAATTGCAGGAAACAGATTTCAGGAGGAAGATGCGAATCGCCTTTAAAGCACATGAAAAGCGGCAAAACGTTGACAATGATGCCCTTGGCCAAAAAGGGCGTATGCGTTTTTTCCTGAATATATTCAGGAGAAAACGCATACGCCCTTTTTGGCCAACCAAGCAACCTGGAAAGGCAAATCAGCGCTACAAAGAAGTCTCGCTTCCCATCGGTCAAAAGGGCCATGCTGAAAAAAGTGTCAAAACCAGAAATGCAGGACAGGCCATGGAGAAATGGGAGCCTTGCTACACTGATGGGCGGGATGTAAATTGCCAACAGCCACTCTGGAGAAGTGTACGGTGTGTCCTGAAACATCTAGAAAACACAGCTTAGAGAGCATAGGGCACTTCCACGCATGGGGGGATAAAGTGGGAAAATTGAAAATCAGCAAGACACAAGCACCCCAAAGGTTAGGGCTGCTCTGTTGACAAGGACCTCCACTTCCTTCCACCTTAAATATCCCAGGAAAGCGAAAAATGGATAAAAAAGTTGTGGTCCTTATGTACAATGGAATATCACTCAGCCATGAAATCAATGTCATAAGGCTAGTAGCAGCATGATGAGTGGATTTAGGTAAGACGATTCTAAGTGAAATAAGTCACACAGAAAAGGACACTTCTCATAAGGTGTCACTTATAGAGGGAATGTAAAAACCGTTACACTTGAACTGAATTACAAAACAGAACAGAGTCACACATGCAGAAAACACACTATGGCTGCTTAACGGGAAAGGTGAGGTGGGGTGATACATAAAACAAGAGTTTCAAATTAGCTCAGATACCGTTCCATAAACCCAATATGGAATAGACAAGACCTACTCCTTGCTCAGAGAACTGGACTCAACACGCCCGATTCACCGCACAAGAATATATCTGACTAGTAATAATCTTAAAACCTATGTATTGATATCTCTCTGTTAGTGTGTCAAGTGGGTGTAAAGCGGCATAAACACAGCCGTGAAAAGCAGCTAAACCCCATTATAAAAATAAATTTCTTTTAAAAACCCATGAAACAAAGACAGGGAAAGAGAGAGAAATTCTTACACAATTCGTTCAGGGGCTTTGATGCAACCTGGATTGACCATATCTAGACCCACAGCTGGATGAGACATAAGGGTGGACACTCTTGGGGCTGAGAGGTTCGGTGAGGTTGGGTGAGCAAACGCAGACCCTTTAAAGTAATACTGCGTGCTACCCATCGCATGGGTCCCAAATCTCCAGGTTCAAGGGCATCTTCCTACATCGAAAACATGCATGAGAAACCCAGAAGATGGTACACCGTGTGATGGGGAAAGGTTCCTAAAACGCACCTCATTTCTCATCTCCTTGTGCTCGGGTTCGCCATTCCAGCCACTTTAGTAGCAATCTCCCTACTTGGAGCATCAGCACCTTTAACCTCCTGTTCCGTACAGGTTGCAATTTGTCCTGAGGATGAACGGGAAGACGGGGAACCAATGAGAGACTAGCTCTTGGTGTTGGGACAGGCACAGGTCACTCTATTTTCCCATCAGGAAGAAGAATTAACCACAGGCTCAGCCTGCCCCCCGGAACCAGAACAGGGCCTGAAGCCATCCTGCGCTTTTGCGGCCGGATCCCAAAAAAGCGACTTCTAAAATGGAGCTTCAGGGCACTGCAATTCACAAACCTGCAGAGTTACAAATGATAACTCTCGTCCACAAATATATTGAAGGAAGGCAAAGAAGAGGATTTGAAATCAAGGCAGAATTGCAGGAAACAGATTTCAGGAGGTAGATTCGAATCGCCTTTAAAGCACATGAAAAGCGGCAAAACGTTGACAATGATGCCCTTGGCCAAAACGGGCGTATGCGTTTTTTCCTGAATATATTCAGGAGAAAACGCATACGCCCTTTTTGGCCAACCAAGCAACCTGGAAAGGCAAATCAGCGCTACAAAGAAGTCTCGCTTCCCATCGGTCAAAAGGGCCATGCTGAAAAAAGTGTCAAAACCAGAAATGCAGGACAGGCCATGGAGAAATGGGAGCCTTGCTACACTGATGGGCGGGATGTAAATTGCCAACAGCCACTCTGGAGAAGTGTACGGTGTGTCCTGAAACATCTAAAAAACACAGCTTAGAGAGCATAGGGCACTTCCACGCATGGGGGGATAAAGTGGGAAAATTGAAAATCAGCAAGACACAAGCACCGCAAAGGTTAGGGCTGCTCTGTTGACAAGGACCTCCACTTCCTTCCACCTTAAATATCCCAGGAAAGCGAAAAATGGATAAAAAAGTTGTGGTCCTTATGTACAATGGAATATCACTCAGCCATGAAATCAATGTCATAAGGCTAGTAGCAGCATGATGAGTGGATTTAGGTAAGACGATTCTAAGTGAAATAAGTCACACAGAAAAGGACACTTCTCATAAGGTGTCACTTATAGAGGGAATGTAAAAACCGTTACACTTGAACTGAATTACAAAACAGAACAGAGTCACACATGCAGAAAACACACTATGGCTGCTTAACGGGAAAGGTGAGGTGGGGTGATACATAAAACAAGAGTTTCAAATTAGCTCAGATACCGTTCCATAAACCCAATATGGAATAGACAAGACCTACTCCTTGCTCAGAGAACTGGACTCAACACGCCCGATTCACCGCACAAGAATATATCTGACTAGTAATAATCTTAAAACCTATGTATTGATATCTCTCTGTTAGTGTGTCAAGTGGGTGTAAAGCGGCCTAAACACAGCCGTGAAAAGCAGCTAAACCCCATTATAAAAATAAATTACTTTTAAAAACCCATGAAACAAAGACAGGGAAAGAGAGAGAAATTCTTACACAATTCGTTCAGGGGCTGTGATGCAACCTGGATTGACCATATCTAGACCCACAGCTGGATGAGACATAAGGGTGGACACTCTGGGGGCTGAGAGGTTCGGTGAGGTTGGGTGAGCAAACGCAGACCCTTTAAAGTAATACTGCGTGCTACCCATCGCATGGGTCCCAAATCTCCAGGTTCAAGGGCATCTTCCTACATCGAAAACATGCATGAGAAACCCAGAAGATGGTACACCGTGTGATGGGGAAAGGTTTCTAAAACGCACCTCATTTCTCATCTCCTTGTGCTCGGGTTCGCCATTCCAGCCACTTTACTAGCAATCTCCCTACTTGGAGCATCAGCACCTTTAACCTCCTGTTCCGTACAGGTTGCAATTTGTCCTGAGGATGAACGGGAAGACGGGGAACCAATGAGAGACTAGCTCTTGGTGTTGGGACAGTCACAGGTCACTCTATTTTCCCATCAGGAAGAAGAATTAACCACAGGCTCACCCTGCCCCCCGGAACCAGAACAGGGCCTGAAGCCATCCTGCGCTTTTGCGGCCGGCTCCCAAAAAAGCGACTTGTAAAATGGAGCTTCAGGGCACTGCAATTCACAAACCTGCAGAGTTATAAATGATAACTCTCGTCCACAAATATATTGAGGGAAGGCAAAGAAGAGGATTTGAAATCAAGGCAGAATTGCAGGAAACAGATTTCAGGAGGAAGATGCGAATCGCCTTTAAAGCACATGAAAAGCGGCAAAACGTTGACAATGATGCCCTTGGCCAAAAAGGGCGTATGCGTTTTTTCCTGAATATATTCAGGAGAAAACGCATACGCCCTTTTTGGCCAACCAAGCAACCTGGAAAGGCAAATCAGCGCTACAAAGAAGTCTCGCTTCCCATCGGTCAAAAGGGCCATGCTGAAAAAAGTGTCAAAACCAGAAATGCAGGACAGGCCATGGAGAAATGGGAGCCTTGCTACACTGATGGGCGGGATGTAAATTGCCAACAGCCACTCTGGAGAAGTGTACGGTGTGTCCTGAAACATCTAAAAAACACAGCTTAGAGAGCATAGGGCACTTCCACGCATGGGGGGATAAAGTGGGAAAATTGAAAATCAGCAAGACACAAGCACCCCAAAGTTTAGGGCTGCTCTGTTGACAAGGACCTCCACTTCCTTCCACCTTAAATATCCCAGGAAAGCGAAAAATGGATAAAAAAGTTGTGGTCCTTATGTACAATGGAATATCACTCAGCCATGAAATCAATGTCATAAGGCTAGTAGCAGCATGATGAGTGGATTTAGTTAAGACGATTCTAAGTGAAATAAGTCACACAGAAAAGGACACTTCTCATAAGGTGTCACTTATAGAGGGAATGTAAAAACCGTTACACTTGAACTGAATTACAAAACAGAACAGAGTCACACATGCAGAAAACACACTATGGCTGCTTAACGGGAAAGGTGAGGTGGGGTGATACATAAAACAAGAGTTTCAAATTAGCTCAGATACCGTTCCATAAACCCAATATGGAATAGACAAGACCTACTCCTTGCTCAGAGAACTGGACTCAACACGCCCGATTCACCGCACAAGAATATATCTGACTAGTAATAATCTTAAAACCTATGTATTGATATCTCTCTGTTAGTGTGTCAAGTGGGTGTAAAGCGGCCTAAACACAGACGTGAAAAGCAGCTAAACCCCATTATAAAAATAAATTACTTTTAAAAACCCATGAAACAAAGACAGGGAAAGAGAGAGAAATTCTTACACAATTCGTTCAGGGGCTGTGATGCAACCTGGATTGACCATATCTAGACCCACAGCTGGATGAGACATAAGGGTGGACACTCTTGGGGCTGAGAGGTTCGGTGAGGTTGGGTGAGCAAACGCAGACCCTTTAAAGTAATACTGCGTGCTACCCATCGCATGGGTCCCAAATCTCCAGGTTCAAGGGCATCTTCCTACATCGAAAACATGCATGAGAAACCCAGAAGATGGTACACCGTGTGATGGGGAAAGGTTTCTAAAACGCACCTCATTTCTCATCTCCTTGTGCTCGGGTTCGCCATTCCAGCCACTTTACTAGCAATCTCCCTACTTGGAGCATCAGCACCTTTAACCTCCTGTTCCGTACAGGTTGCAATTTGTCCTGAGGATGAACGGGAAGACGGGGAACCAATGAGAGACTAGCTCTTGGTGTTGGGACAGGCACAGGTCACTCTATTTTCCCATCAGGAAGAAGAATTAACCACAGGCTCAGCCTGCCCCCCGGAACCAGAACAGGGCCTGAAGCCATCCTGCGCTTTTGCGGCCGGCTCCCAAAAAAGCGACTTGTAAAATGGAGCTTCAGGGCACTGCAATTCACAAACCTGCAGAGTTATAAATGATAACTCTCGTCCACAAATATATTGAGGGAAGGCAAAGAAGAGGATTTGAAATCAAGGCAGAATTGCAGGAAACAGATTTCAGGAGGAAGATGCGAATCGCCTTTAAAGCACATGAAAAGCGGCAAAACGTTGACAATGATGCCCTTGGCCAAAAAGGGCGTATGCGTTTTTTCCTGAATATATTCAGGAGAAAACGCATACGCCCTTTTTGGCCAACCAAGCAACCTGGAAAGGCAAATCAGCGCTACAAAGAAGTCTCGCTTCCCATCGGTCAAAAGGGCCATGCTGAAAAAAGTGTCAAAACCAGAAATGCAGGACAGGCCATGGAGAAATGGGAGCCTTGCTACACTGATGGGCGGGATGTAAATTGCCAACAGCCACTCTGGAGAAGTGTACGGTGTGTCCTGAAACATCTAAAAAACACAGCTTAGAGAGCATAGGGCACTTCCACGCATGGGGGGATAAAGTGGGAAAATTGAAAATCAGCAAGACACAAGCACCCCAAAGGTTAGGGCTGCTCTGTTGACAAGGACCTCCACTTCCTTCCACCTTAAATATCCCAGGAAAGCGAAAAATGGATAAAAAAGTTGTGGTCCTTATGTACAATGGAATATCACTCAGCCATGAAATCAATGTCATAAGGCTAGTAGCAGCATGATGAGTGGATTTAGGTAAGACGATTCTAAGTGAAATAAGTCACACAGAAAAGGACACTTCTCATAAGGTGTCACTTATAGAGGGAATGTAAAAACCGTTACACTTGAACTGAATTACAAAACAGAACAGAGTCACACATGCAGAAAACACACTATGGCTGCTTAACGGGAAAGGTGAGGTGGGGTGATACATAAAACAAGAGTTTCAAATTAGCTCAGATACCGTTCCATAAACCCAATATGGAATAGACAAGACCTACTCCTTGCTCAGAGAACTGGACTCAACACCCCCGATTCACCGCACAAGAATATATCTGACTAGTAATAATCTTAAAACCTATGTATTGATATCTCTCTGTTAGTGTGTCAAGTGGGTGTAAAGCGGCCTAAACACAGCCGTGAAAAGCAGCTAAACCCCATTATAAAAATAAATTACTTTTAAAAACCCATGAAACAAAGACAGGGAAAGAGAGAGAAATTCTTACACAATTCGTTCGCGGGCTGTGATGCAACCTGGATTGACCATATCTAGACCCACAGCTGGATGAGACATAAGGGTGGACACTCTTGGGGCTGAGAGGTTCGGTGAGGTTGGGTGAGCAAACGCAGACCCTTTAAAGTAATACTGCGTGCTACCCATCGCATGGGTCCCAAATCTCCAGGTTCAAGGGCATCTTCCTACATCGAAAACATGCATGAGAAACCCAGAAGATGGTACACCGTGTGATGGGGAAAGGTTTCTAAAACGCACCTCATTTCTCACCTCCTTGTGCTCGTGTTCGCCATTCCAGCCACTTTACTAGCAATCTCCCTACTTGGAGCATCAGCACCTTTAACCTCCTGTTCCGTACAGGTTGCAATTTGTCCTGAGGATGAACGGGAAGACGGGGAACCAATGAGAGACTAGCTCTTGGTGTTGGGACAGGCACAGGTCACTCTATTTTCCCATCAGGAAGAAGAATTAACCACAGGCTCACCCTGCCCCCCGGAACCAGAACAGGGCCTGAAGCCATCCTGCGCTTTTGCGGCCGGCTCCCAAAAAAGCGACTTGTAAAATGGAGCTTCAGGGCACTGCAATTCACAAACCTGCAGAGTTACAAATGATAACTCTCGTCCACAAATATATTGAGGGAAGGCAAAGAAGAGGATTTGAAATCAAGGCAGAATTGCAGGAAACAGATTTCAGGAGGAAGATGCGAATCGCCTTTAAAGCACATGAAAAGCGGCAAAACGTTGACAATGATGCCCTTGGCCAAAAAGGGCGTATGCGTTTTTTCCTGAATATATTCAGGAGAAAACGCATACGCCCTTTTTGGCCAACCAAGCAACCTGGAAAGGCAAATCAGCGCTACAAAGAAGTCTCGCTTCCCATCGGTCAAAAGGGCCATGCTGAAAAAAGTGTCAAAACCAGAAATGCAGGACAGGCCATGGAGAAATGGGAGCCTTGCTACACTGATGGGCGGGATGTAAATTGCCAACAGCCACTCTGGAGAAGTGTACGGTGTGTCCTGAAACATCTAAAAAACACAGCTTAGAGAGCATAGGGCACTTCCACGCATGGGGGGATAAAGTGGGAAAATTGAAAATCAGCAAGACACAAGCACCGCAAAGGTTAGGGCTGCTCTGTTGACAAGGACCTCCACTTCCTTCCACCTTAAATATCCCAGGAAAGCGAAAAATGGATAAAAAAGTTGTGGTCCTTATGTACAATGGAATATCACTCAGCCATGAAATCAATGTCATAAGGCTAGTAGCAGCATGATGAGTGGATTTAGGTAAGACGATTCTAAGTGAAATAAGTCACACAGAAAAGGACACTTCTCATAAGGTGTCACTTATAGAGGGAATGTAAAAACCGTTACACTTGAACTGAATTACAAAACAGAACAGAGTCACACATGCAGAAAACACACTATGGCTGCTTAACGGGAAAGGTGAGGTGGGGTGATACATAAAACAAGAGTTTCAAATTAGCTCAGATACCGTTCCATAAACCCAATATGGAATAGACAAGACCTACTCCTTGCTCAGAGAACTGGACTCAACACGCCCGATTCACCGCACAAGAATATATCTGACTAGTAATAATCTTAAAACCTATGTATTGATATCTCTCTGTTAGTGTGTCAAGTGGGTGTAAAGCGGCCTAAACACAGCCGTGAAAAGCAGCTAAACCCCATTATAAAAATAAATTACTTTTAAAAACCCATGAAACAAAGACAGGGAAAGAGAGAGAAATTCTTACACAATTCGTTCAGGGGCTGTGATGCAACCTGGATTGACCATATCTAGACCCACAGCTGGATGAGACATAAGGGTGGACACTCTGGGGGCTGAGAGGTTCGGTGAGGTTGGGTGAGCAAACGCAGACCCTTTAAAGTAATACTGCGTGCTACCCATCGCATGGGTCCCAAATCTCCAGGTTCAAGGGCATCTTCCTACATCGAAAACATGCATGAGAAACCCAGAAGATGGTACACCGTGTGATGGGGAAAGGTTTCTAAAACGCACCTCATTTCTCATCTCCTTGTGCTCGGGTTCGCCATTCCAGCCACTTTACTAGCAATCTCCCTACTTGGAGCATCAGCACCTTTAACCTCCTGTTCCGTACAGGTTGCAATTTGTCCTGAGGATGAACGGGAAGACGGGGAACCAATGAGAGACTAGCTCTTGGTGTTGGGACAGGCACAGGTCACTCTATTTTCCCATCAGGAAGAAGAATTAACCACAGGCTCACCCTGCCCCCCGGAACCAGAACAGGGCCTGAAGCCATCCTGCGCTTTTGCGGCCGGCTCCCAAAAAAGCGACTTGTAAAATGGAGCTTCAGGGCACTGCAATTCACAAACCTGCAGAGTTATAAATGATAACTCTCGTCCACAAATATATTGAGGGAAGGCAAAGAAGAGGATTTGAAATCAAGGCAGAATTGCAGGAAACAGATTTCAGGAGGAAGATGCGAATCGCCTTTAAAGCACATGAAAAGCGGCAAAACGTTGACAATGATGCCCTTGGCCAAAAAGGGCGTATGCGTTTTTTCCTGAATATATTCAGGAGAAAACGCATACGCCCTTTTTGGCCAACCAAGCAACCTGGAAAGGCAAATCAGCGCTACAAAGAAGTCTCGCTTCCCATCGGTCAAAAGGGCCATGCTGAAAAAAGTGTCAAAACCAGAAATGCAGGACAGGCCATGGAGAAATGGGAGCCTTGCTACACTGATGGGCGGGATGTAAATTGCCAACAGCCACTCTGGAGAAGTGTACGGTGTGTCCTGAAACATCTAAAAAACACAGCTTAGAGAGCATAGGGCACTTCCACGCATGGGGGGATAAAGTGGGAAAATTGAAAATCAGCAAGACACAAGCACCCCAAAGTTTAGGGCTGCTCTGTTGACAAGGACCTCCACTTCCTTCCACCTTAAATATCCCAGGAAAGCGAAAAATGGATAAAAAAGTTGTGGTCCTTATGTACAATGGAATATCACTCAGCCATGAAATCAATGTCATAAGGCTAGTAGCAGCATGATGAGTGGATTTAGTTAAGACGATTCTAAGTGAAATAAGTCACACAGAAAAGGACACTTCTCATAAGGTGTCACTTATAGAGGGAATGTAAAAACCGTTACACTTGAACTGAATTACAAAACAGAACAGAGTCACACATGCAGAAAACACACTATGGCTGCTTAACGGGAAAGGTGAGGTGGGGTGATACATAAAACAAGAGTTTCAAATTAGCTCAGATACCGTTCCATAAACCCAATATGGAATAGACAAGACCTACTCCTTGCTCAGAGAACTGGACTCAACACGCCCGATTCACCGCACAAGAATATATCTGACTAGTAATAATCTTAAAACCTATGTATTGATATCTCTCTGTTAGTGTGTCAAGTGGGTGTAAAGCGGCCTAAACACAGACGTGAAAAGCAGCTAAACCCCATTATAAAAATAAATTACTTTTAAAAACCCATGAAACAAAGACAGGGAAAGAGAGAGAAATTCTTACACAATTCGTTCAGGGGCTGTGATGCAACCTGGATTGACCATATCTAGACCCACAGCTGGATGAGACATAAGGGTGGACACTCTTGGGGCTGAGAGGTTCGGTGAGGTTGGGTGAGCAAACGCAGACCCTTTAAAGTAATACTGCGTGCTACCCATCGCATGGGTCCCAAATCTCCAGGTTCAAGGGCATCTTCCTACATCGAAAACATGCATGAGAAACCCAGAAGATGGTACACCGTGTGATGGGGAAAGGTTTCTAAAACGCACCTCATTTCTCATCTCCTTGTGCTCGGGTTCGCCATTCCAGCCACTTTACTAGCAATCTCCCTACTTGGAGCATCAGCACCTTTAACCTCCTGTTCCGTACAGGTTGCAATTTGTCCTGAGGATGAACGGGAAGACGGGGAACCAATGAGAGACTAGCTCTTGGTGTTGGGACAGGCACAGGTCACTCTATTTTCCCATCAGGAAGAAGAATTAACCACAGGCTCAGCCTGCCCCCCGGAACCAGAACAGGGCCTGAAGCCATCCTGAGCTTTTGCGGCCGGCTCCCAAAAAAGCGACTTGTAAAATGGAGCTTCAGGGCACTGCAATTCACAAACCTGCAGAGTTATAAATGATAACTCTCGTCCACAAATATATTGAGGGAAGGCAAAGAAGAGGATTTGAAATCAAGGCAGAATTGCAGGAAACAGATTTCAGGAGGAAGATGCGAATCGCCTTTAAAGCACATGAAAAGCGGCAAAACGTTGACAATGATGCCCTTGGCCAAAAAGGGCGTATGCGTTATTTCCTGAATATATTCAGGAGAAAACGCATACGCCCTTTTTGGCCAACCAAGCAACCTGGAAAGGCAAATCAGCGCTACAAAGAAGTCTCGCTTCCCATCGGTCAAAAGGGCCATGCTGAAAAAAGTGTCAAAACCAGAAATGCAGGACAGGCCATGGAGAAATGGGAGCCTTGCTACACTGATGGGCGGGATGTAAATTGCCAACAGCCACTCTGGAGAAGTGTACGGTGTGTCCTGAAACATCTAAAAAACACAGCTTAGAGAGCATAGGGCACTTCCACGCATGGGGGGATAAAGTGGGAAAATTGAAAATCAGCAAGACACAAGCACCCCAAAGGTTAGGGCTGCTCTGTTGACAAGGACCTCCACTTCCTTCCACCTTAAATATCCCAGGAAAGCGAAAAATGGATAAAAAAGTTGTGGTCCTTATGTACAATGGAATATCACTCAGCCATGAAATCAATGTCATAAGGCTAGTAGCAGCATGATGAGTGGATTTAGGTAAGACGATTCTAAGTGAAATAAGTCACACAGAAAAGGACACTTCTCATAAGGTGTCACTTATAGAGGGAATGTAAAAACCGTTACACTTGAACTGAATTACAAAACAGAACAGAGTCACACATGCAGAAAACACACTATGGCTGCTTAACGGGAAAGGTGAGGTGGGGTGATACATAAAACAAGAGTTTCAAATTAGCTCAGATACCGTTCCATAAACCCAATATGGAATAGACAAGACCTACTCCTTGCTCAGAGAACTGGACTCAACACGCCCGATTCACCGCACAAGAATATATCTGACTAGTAATAATCTTAAAACCTATGTATTGATATCTCTCTGTTAGTGTGTCAAGTGGGTGTAAAGCGGCCTAAACACAGCCGTGAAAAGCAGCTAAACCCCATTATAAAAATAAATTACTTTTAAAAACCCATGAAACAAAGACAGGGAAAGAGAGAGAAATTCTTACACAATTCGTTCGCGGGCTGTGATGCAACCTGGATTGACCATATCTAGACCCACAGCTGGATGAGACATAAGGGTGGACACTCTTGGGGCTGAGAGGTTTGGTGAGGTTGGGTGAGCAAACGCAGACCCTTTAAAGTAATACTGCGTGCTACCCATCGCATGGGTCCCAAATCTCCAGGTTCAAGGGCATCTTCCTACATCGAAAACATGCATGAGAAACCCAGAAGATGGTACACCGTGTGATGGGGAAAGGTTTCTAAAACGCACCTCATTTCTCATCTCCTTGTGCTCGGGTTCGCCATTCCAGCCACTTTACTAGCAATCTCCCTACTTGGAGCATCAGCACCTTTAACCTCCTGTTCCGTACAGGTTGCAATTTGTCCTGAGGATGAACGGGAAGACGGGGAACCAATGAGAGACTAGCTCTTGGTGTTGGGACAGGCACAGGTCACTCTATTTTCACATCAGAAAGAAGAATTAACCACAGGCTCAGCCTGCCCCCCGGAACCAGAACAGGGCCTGAAGCCATCCTGCGCTTTTGCGGCCGGCTCCCAAAAAAGCGACTTGTAAAATGGAGCTTCAGGGCACTGCAATTCACAAACCTGCAGAGTTATAAATGATAACTCTCGTCCACAAATATATTGAGGGAAGGCAAAGAAGAGGATTTGAAATCAAGGCAGAATTGCAGGAAACAGATTTCAGGAGGAAGATGCGAATCGCCTTTAAAGCACATGAAAAACGGCAAAACGTTGACAATGATGCCCTTGGCCAAAAAGGGCGTATGCGTTTTTTCCTGAATATATTCAGGAGAAAACGCATACGCCCTTTTTGGCCAACCAAGCAACCTGGAAAGGCAAATCAGCGCTACAAAGAAGTCTCGCTTCCCATCGGTCAAAAGGGCCATGCTGAAAAAAGTGTCAAAACCAGAAATGCAGGACAGGCCATGGAGAAATGGGAGCCTTGCTACACTGATGGGCAGGATGTAAATTGCCAACAGCCACTCTGGAGAAGTGTACGGTGTGTCCTGAAACATCTAAAAAACACAGCTTAGAGAGCATAGGGCACTTCCACGCATGGGGGGATAAAGTGGGAAAATTGAAAATCAGCAAGACACAAGCACCCCAAAGGTTAGGGCTGCTCTGTTGACAAGGACCTCCACTTCCTTCCACCTTAAATATCCCAGGAAAGCGAAAAATGGATAAAAAAGTTGTGGTCCTTATGTACAATGGAATATCACTCAGCCATGAAATCAATGTCATAAGGCTAGTAGCAGCATGATGAGTGGATTTAGGTAAGACGATTCTAAGTGAAATAAGTCACACAGAAAAGGACACTTCTCATAAGGTGTCACTTATAGAGGGAATGTAAAAACCGTTACACTTGAACTGAATTACAAAACAGAACAGAGTCACACATGCAGAAAACACACTATGGCTGCTTATCGGGAAAGGTGAGGTGGGGTGATACATAAAACAAGAGTTTCAAATTAGCTCAGATACCGTTCCATAAACCCAATATGGAATAGACAAGACCTACTCCTTGCTCAGAGAACTGGACTCAACACGCCCGATTCACTGCACAAGAATATATCTGACTAGTAATAATCTTAAAAACCTATGTATTGATATCTCTCTTTTAGTGTGTCAAGTGGGTGTAAAGCGGCCTAAACACAGCCGTGAAAAGCAGCTAAACCCCATTATAAAAATAAATTACTTTTAAAAACCCATGAAACAAAGACAGGGAAAGAGAGAGAAATTCTTACACAATTCGTTCAGGGGCTGTGATGCAACCTGGATTGACCATATCTAGACCCACAGCTGGATGAGACATAAGGGTGGACACTCTTGGGGCTGAGAGGTTCGGTGAGGTTGGGTGAGCAAACGCAGACCCTTTAAAGTAATACTGCGTGCTACCCATCGCATGGGTCCCAAATCTCCAGGTTCAAGGGCATCTTCCTACATCGAAAACATGCATGAGAAACCCAGAAGATGGTACACCGTGTGATGGGGAAAGGTTTCTAAAACGCACCTCATTTCTCATCTCCTTGTGCTCGGGTTCGCCATTCCAGCCACTTTACTAGCAATCTCCCTACTTGGAGCATCAGCACCTTTAACCTCCTGTTCCGTACAGGTTGCAATTTGTCCTGAGGATGAACGGGAAGACGGGGAACCAATGAGAGACTAGCTCTTGGTGTTGGGACAGGCACAGGTCACTCTATTTTCCCATCAGGAAGAAGAATTAACCACAGGCTCAGCCTGCCCCCCGGAACCAGAACAGGGCCTGAAGCCATCCTGCGCTTTTGCGGCCGGCTCCCAAAAAAGCGACTTGTAAAATGGAGCTTCAGGGCACTGCAATTCACAAACCTGCAGAGTTATAAATGATAACTCTCGTCCACAAATATATTGAGGGAAGGCAAAGAAGAGGATTTGAAATCAAGGCAGAATTGCAGGAAACAGATTTCAAGAGGAAGATGCGAATCGCCTTTAAAGCACATGAAAAGCGGCAAAACGTTGACAATGATGCCCTTGGCCAAAAAGGGCGTATGCGTTTTTTCCTGAATATATTCAGGAAAAAATGCATACGCCCTTTTTGGCCAACCAAGCAACCTGGAAAGGCAAATCAGCGCTACAAAGAAGTCTCGCTTCCCATCGGTCAAAAGGGCCATGCTGAAAAAAGTGTCAAAACCAGAAATGCAGGACAGGCCATGGAGAAATGGGAGCCTTGCTACACTGATGGGCGGGATGTAAATTGCCAACAGCCACTCTGGAGAAGTGTACGGTGTGTCCTGAAACATCTAAAAAACACAGCTTAGAGAGCATAGGGCACTTCCACGCATGGGGGGATAAAGTGGGAAAATTGAAAATCAGCAAGACACAAGCACCCCAAAGTTTAGGGCTGCTCTGTTGACAAGGACCTCCACTTCCTTCCACCTTAAATATCCCAGGAAAGCGAAAAATGGATAAAAAAGTTGTGGTCCTTATGTACAATGGAATATCACTCAGCCATGAAATCAATGTCATAAGGCTAGTAGCAGCATGATGAGTGGATTTAGGTAAGACGATTCTAAGTGAAATAAGTCACACAGAAAAGGACACTTCTCATAAGGTGTCACTTATAGAGGGAATGTAAAAACCGTTACACTTGAACTGAATTACAAAACAGAGCAGAGTCACACATGCAGAAAACACACTATGGCTGCTTAACGGGAAAGGTGAGGTGGGGTGATACATAAAACAAGATTTTCAAATTAGCTCAGATACCGTTCCATAAACCCAATATGGAATAGACAAGATCTACTCCTTGCTCAGAGAACTGGACTCAACACGCCCGATTCACCGCACAAGAATATATCTGACTAGTAATAATCTTAAAACCTATGTATTGATATCTCTCTGTTAGTGTGTCAAGTGGGTGTAAAGCGGCCTAAACACAGCCGTGAAAAGCAGCTAAACCCCATTATAAAAATAAATTACTTTTAAAAACCCATGAAACAAAGACAGGGAAAGAGAGAGAAATTCTTACACAATTCGTTCAGGGGCTGTGATGCAACCTGGATTGACCATATCTAGACCCACAGCTGGATGAGACATAAGGGTGGACACTCTTGGGGCTGAGAGGTTTGGTGAGGTTGGGTGAGCAAACGCAGACCCTTTAAAGTAATACTGCGTGCTACCCATCGCATGGGTCCCAAATCTCCAGGTTCAAGGGCATCTTCCTACATCGAAAACATGCATGAGAAACCCAGAAGATGGTACACCGTGTGATGGGGAAAGGTTTCTAAAACGCACCTCATTTCTCATCTCCTTGTGCTCGGGTTCGCCATTCCAGCCACTTTACTAGCAATCTCCCTACTTGGAGCATCAGCACCTTTAACCTCCTGTTCCGTACAGGTTGCAATTTGTCCTGAGGATGAACGGGAAGACGGGGAACCAATGAGAGACTAGCTCTTGGTGTTGGGACAGGCACAGGTCACTCTATTTTCCCATCAGGAAGAAGAATTAACCACAGGCTCAGCCTGCCCCCCGGAACCAGAACAGGGCCTGAAGCCATCCTGCGCTTTTGCGGCCGGCTCCCAAAAAAGCGACTTGTAAAATGGAGCTTCAGGGCACTGCAATTCACAAACCTGCAGAATTATAAATGATAACTCTCGTCCACAAATATATTGAGGGAAGGCAAAGAAGAGGATTTGAAATCAAGGCAGAATTGCAGGAAACAGATTTCAGGAGGAAGATGCGAATCGCCTTTAAAGCACATGAAAAGCGGCAAAACGTTGACAATGATGCCCTTGGCCAAAAAGGGCGTATGCGTTTTTTCCTGAATATATTCAGGAAAAAACGCATACGCCCTTTTTGGCCAACCAAGCAACCTGGAAAGGCAAATCAGCGCTACAAAGAAGTCTCGCTTCCCATCGGTCAAAAGGGCCATGCTGAAAAAAGTGTCAAAACCAGAAATGCAGGACAGGCCATGGAGAAATGGGAGCCTTGCTACACTGATGGGCGGGATGTAAATTGCCAAAAGCCACTCTGGAGAAGTGTACGGTGTGTCCTGAAACATCTAAAAAACACAGCTTAGAGAGCATAGGGCACTTCCACGCATGGGGGGATAAAGTGGGAAAATTGAAAATCAGCAAGACACAAGCACCCCAAAGTTTAGGGCTGCTCTGTTGACAAGGACCTCCACTTCCTTCCACCTTAAATATCCCAGGAAAGCGAAAAATGGATAAAAAAGTTGTGGTCCTTATGTACAATGGAATATCACTCAGCCATGAAATCAATGTCATAAGGCTAGTAGCAGCATGATGAGTGGATTTAGGTAAGACGATTCTAAGTGAAATAAGTCACACAGAAAAGGACACTTCTCATAAGGTGTCACTTATAGAGGGAATGTAAAAACCGTTACACTTGAACTGAATTACAAAACAGAGCAGAGTCACACATGCAGAAAACACACTATGGCTGCTTAACGGGAAAGGTGAGGTGGGGTGATACATAAAACAAGAGTTTCAAATTAGCTCAGATACCGTTCCATAAACCCAATATGGAATAGACAAGACCTACTCCTTGCTCAGAGAACTGGACTCAACACGCCCGATTCACCGCACAAGAATATATCTGACTAGTAATAATCTTAAAACCTATGTATTGATATCTCTCTGTTAGTGTGTCAAGTGGGTGTAAAGCGGCCTAAACACAGACGTGAAAAGCAGCTAAACCCCATTATAAAAATAAATTACTTTTAAAAACCCATGAAACAAAGACAGGGAAAGAGAGAGAAATTCTTACACAATTCGTTCAGGGGCTGTGATGCAACCTGGATTGACCATATCTAGACCCACAGCTGGATGAGACATAAGGGTGGACACTCTTGGGGCTGAGAGGTTCGGTGAGGTTGGGTGAGCAAACGCAGACCCTTTAAAGTAATACTGCGTGCTACCCATCGCATGGGTCCCAAATCTCCAGGTTCAAGGGCATCTTCCTACATCGAAAACATGCATGAGAAACCCAGAAGATGGTACACCGTGTGATGGGGAAAGGTTTCTAAAACGCACCTCATTTCTCATCTCCTTGTGCTCGGGTTCGCCATTCCAGCCACTTTACTAGCAATCTCCCTACTTGGAGCATCAGCACCTTTAACCTCCTGTTCCGTACAGGTTGCAATTTGTCCTGAGGATGAACGGGAAGACGGGGAACCAATGAGAGACTAGCTCTTGGTGTTGGGACAGGCACAGGTCACTCTATTTTCCCATCAGGAAGAAGAATTAACCACAGGCTCAGCCTGCCCCCCGGAACCAGAACAGGGCCCGAAGCATCCTGCGCTTTTGCGGCCGGCTCCCAAAAAAGCGACTTGTAAAATGGAGCTTCAGGGCACTGCAATTCACAAACCTGCAGAGTTATAAATGATAACTCTCGTCCACAAATATATTGAGGGAAGGCAAAGAAGAGGATTTGAAATCAAGGCAGAATTGCAGGAAACAGATTTCAGGAGGAAGATGCGAATCGCCTTTAAAGCACATGAAAAGCGGCAAAACGTTGACAATGATGCCCTTGGCCAAAAAGGGCGTATGCGTTTTTTCCTGAATATATTCAGGAGAAAACGCATACGCCCTTTTTGGCCAACCAAGCAACCTGGAAAGGCAAATCAGCGCTACAAAGAAGTCTCGCTTCCCATCGGTCAAAAGGGCCATGCTGAAAAAAGTGTCAAAACCAGAAATGCAGGACAGGCCATGGAGAAATGGGAGCCTTGCTACACTGATGGGCGGGATGTAAATTGCCAACAGCCACTCTGGAGAAGTGTATGGTGTGTCCTGAAACATCTAAAAAACACAGCTTAGAGAGCATAGGGCACTTCCACGCATGGGGGGATAAAGTGGGAAAATTGAAAATCAGCAAGACACAAGCACCCCAAAGTTTAGGGCTGCTCTGTTGACAAGGACCTCCACTTCCTTCCACCTTAAATATCCCAGGAAAGCGAAAAATGGATAAAAAAGTTGTGGTCCTTATGTACAATGGAATATCACTCAGCCATGAAATCAATGTCATAAGGCTAGTAGCAGCATGATGAGTGGATTTAGGTAAGACGATTCTAAGTGAAATAAGTCACACAGAAAAGGACACTTCTCATAAGGTGTCACTTATAGAGGGAATGTAAAAACCGTTACACTTGAACTGAATTACAAAACAGAGCAGAGTCACACATGCAGAAAACACACTATGGCTGCTTAACGGGAAAGGTGAGGTGGGGTGATACATAAAACAAGAGTTGCAAATTAGCTCAGATACCGTTCCATAAACCCAATATGGAATAGACAAGATCTACTCCTTGCTCAGAGAACTGGACTCAACACGCCCGATTCACCGCACAAGAATATATCTGACTAGTAATAATCTTAAAACCTATGTATTGATATCTCTCTGTTAGTGTGTCAAGTGGGTGTAAAGCGGCCTAAACACAGCCGTGAAAAGCAGCTAAACCCCATTATAAAAATAAATTACTTTTAAAAACCCATGAAACAAAGACAGGGAAGGAGAGAGAAATTCTTACACAATTATTTCAGGGGCTGTGATGCAACCTGGATTGACCATATCTAGACCCACAGCTGGATGAGACATAAGGGTGGACACTCTTGGGGCTGAGAGGTTCGGTGAGGTTGGGTGAGCAAACGCAGACCCTTTAAAGTGATACTGCCTGCTACCCATCGCATAGGTCCCAAATCTCCAGGTTCAAGGGCATCTTCCTACATCGAAAACATGCATGAGAAACCCAGAAGATGGTACACCGTGTGATGGGGAAAGGTTTCTAAAACGCACCTCATTTCTCATCTCCTTGTGCTCGGGTTCGCCATTCCAGCCACTTTACTAGCAATCTCCCTACTTGGAGCATCAGCACCTTTAACCTCCTGTTCCGTACAGGTTGCAATTTGTCCTGAGGATGAACGGGAAGACGGGGAACCAATGAGAGACTAGCTCTTGGTGTTGGGACAGGCACAGGTCACTCTATTTTCCCATCAGGAAGAAGAATTAACCACAGGCTCAGCCTGCCCCCCGGAACCAGAACAGGGCCTGAAGCCATCCTGCGCTTTTGCGGCCGGCTCCCAAAAAAGCGACTTGTAAAATGGAGCTTCAGGGCACTGCAATTCACAAACCTGCAGAGTTATAAATGATAACTCTCGTCCACAAATATATTGAGGGAAGGCAAAGAAGAGGATTTGAAATCAAGGCAGAATTGCAGGAAACAGATTTCAGGAGGAAGATGCGAATCGCCTTTAAAGCACATGAAAAGCGGCAAAACGTTGACAATGATGCCCTTGGCCAAAAAGGGCGTATGCGTTTTTTCCTGAATATATTCAGGAAAAAATGCATACGCCCTTTTTGGCCAACCAAGCAACCTGGAAAGGCAAATCAGCGCTACAAAGAAGTCTCGCTTCCCATCGGTCAAAAGGGCCATGCTGAAAAAAGTGTCAAAACCAGAAATGCAGGACAGGCCATGGAGAAATGGGAGCCTTGCTACACTGATGGGCGGGATGTAAATTGCCAACAGCCACTCTGGAGAAGTGTACGGTGTGTCCTGAAACAT
The DNA here is from genome assembly GCF_965194825.1 of Balaenoptera physalus. Classification (NCBI taxonomy): domain Eukaryota; kingdom Metazoa; phylum Chordata; class Mammalia; order Artiodactyla; family Balaenopteridae; genus Balaenoptera; species Balaenoptera physalus. The sequence continues at coordinate 1,308,298 of NW_028126434.1, read as the reverse complement.
CTAAAAAACACAGCTTAGAGAGCATAGGGCACTTCCACGCATGGGGGGATAAAGTGGGAAAATTGAAAATCAGCAAGACACAAGCACCCCAAAGTTTAGGGCTGCTCTGTTGACAAGGACCTCCACTTCCTTCCACCTTAAATATCCCAGGAAAGCGAAAAATGGATAAAAAAGTTGTGGTCCTTATGTACAATGGAATATCACTCAGCCATGAAATCAATGTCATAAGGCTAGTAGCAGCATGATGAGTGGATTTAGGTAAGACGATTCTAAGTGAAATAAGTCACACAGAAAAGGACACTTCTCATAAGGTGTCACTTATAGAGGGAATGTAAAAACCGTTACACTTGAACTGAATTACAAAACAGAGCAGAGTCACACATGCAGAAAACACACTATGGCTGCTTAACGGGAAAGGTGAGGTGGGGTGATACATAAAACAAGATTTTCAAATTAGCTCAGATACCGTTCCATAAACCCAATATGGAATAGACAAGATCTACTCCTTGCTCAGAGAACTGGACTCAACACGCCCGATTCACCGCACAAGAATATATCTGACTAGTAATAATCTTAAAACCTATGTATTGATATCTCTCTGTTAGTGTGTCAAGTGGGTGTAAAGCGGCCTAAACACAGCCGTGAAAAGCAGCTAAACCCCATTATAAAAATAAATTACTTTTAAAAACCCATGAAACAAAGACAGGGAAAGAGAGAGAAATTCTTACACAATTCGTTCAGGGGCTGTGATGCAACCTGGATTGACCATATCTAGACCCACAGCTGGATGAGACATAAGGGTGGACACTCTTGGGGCTGAGAGATTTGGTGAGGTTGGGTGAGCAAACGCAGACCCTTTAAAGTAATACTGCGTGCTACCCATCGCATGGGTCCCAAATCTCCAGGTTCAAGGGCATCTTCCTACATCGAAAACATGCATGAGAAACCCAGAAGATGGTACACCGTGTGATGGGGAAAGGTTTCTAAAACGCACCTCATTTCTCATCTCCTTGTGCTCGGGTTCGCCATTCCAGCCACTTTACTAGCAATCTCCCTACTTGGAGCATCAGCACCTTTAACCTCCTGTTCCGTACAGGTTGCAATTTGTCCTGAGGATGAACGGGAAGACGGGGAACCAATGAGAGACTAGCTCTTGGTGTTGGGACAGGCACAGGTCACTCTATTTTCCCATCAGGAAGAAGAATTAACCAAAGGCTCAGCCTGCCCCCCGGAACCAGAACAGGGCCTGAAGCCATCCTGCGCTTTTGCGGCCGGCTCCCAAAAAAGCGACTTGTAAAATGGAGCTTCAGGGCACTGCAATTCACAAACCTGCAGAGTTATAAATGATAACTCTCATCCACAAATATATTGAGGGAAGGCAAAGAAGAGGATTTGAAATCAAGGCAGAATTGCAGGAAACAGATTTCAGGAGGAAGATGCGAATCGCCTTTAAAGCACATGAAAAGCGGCAAAACGTTGACAATGATGCCCTTGGCCAAAAAGGGCGTATGCGTTTTTTCCTGAATATATTCAGGAAAAAACGCATACGCCCTTTTTGGCCAACCAAGCAACCTGGAAAGGCAAATCAGCGCTACAAAGAAGTCTCGCTTCCCATCGGTCAAAAGGGCCATGCTGAAAAAAGTGTCAAAACCAGAAATGCAGGACAGGCCATGGAGAAATGGGAGCCTTGCTACACTGATGGGCGGGATGTAAATTGCCAAAAGCCACTCTGGAGAAGTGTACGGTGTGTCCTGAAACATCTAAAAAACACAGCTTAGAGAGCATAGGGCACTTCCACGCATGGGGGGATAAAGTGGGAAAATTGAAAATCAGCAAGACACAAGCACCCCAAAGTTTAGGGCTGCTCTGTTGACAAGGACCTCCACTTCCTTCCACCTTAAATATCCCAGGAAAGCGAAAAATGGATAAAAAAGTTGTGGTCCTTATGTACAATGGAATATCACTCAGCCATGAAATCAATGTCATAAGGCTAGTAGCAGCATGATGAGTGGATTTAGGTAAGACGATTCTAAGTGAAATAAGTCACACAGAAAAGGACACTTCTCATAAGGTGTCACTTATAGAGGGAATGTAAAAACCGTTACACTTGAACTGAATTACAAAACAGAGCAGAGTCACACATGCAGAAAACACACTATGGCTGCTTAACGGGAAAGGTGAGGTGGGGTGATACATAAAACAAGAGTTTCAAATTAGCTCAGATACCGTTCCATAAACCCAATATGGAATAGACAAGACCTACTCCTTGCTCAGAGAACTGGACTCAACATGCCCGATTCACCGCACAAGAATATATCTGACTAGTAATAATCTTAAAACCTATGTATTGATATCTCTCTGTTAGTGTGTCAAGTGGGTGTAAAGCGGCCTAAACACAGCCGTGAAAAGCAGCTAAACCCCATTATAAAAATAAATTACTTTTAAAAACCCATGAAACAAAGACAGGGAAAGAGAGAGAAATTCTTACACAATTCGTTCAGGGGCTGTGATGCAACCTGGATTGACCATATCTAGACCCACAGCTGGATGAGACATAAGGGTGGACACTCTTGGGGCTGAGAGGTTCGGTGAGGTTGGGTGAGCAAACGCAGACCCTTTAAAGTAATACTGCGTGCTACCCATCGCATGGGTCCCAAATCTCCAGGTTCAAGGGCATCTTCCTACATCGAAAACATGCATGAGAAACCCAGAAGATGGTACACCGTGTGATGGGGAAATGTTTCTAAAACGCACCTCATTTCTCATCTCCTTGTGCTCGGGTTCGCCATTCCAGCCACTTTACTAGCAATCTCCCTACTTGGAGCATCAGCACCTTTAACCTCCTGTTCCGTACAGGTTGCAATTTGTCCTGAGGATGAACGGGAAGACGGGGAACGAATGAGAGACTAGCTCATGGTGTTGTGACAGGCACAGGTCACTCTCTTTTCCCATCAGGAAGAAGAATTAACCACAGGCTCAGCCTGCCCCCCGGAACCAGAACAGGGCCTGAAGCCATCCTGCGCTTTTGCGGCCGGCTCCCAAAAAAGCGACTTGTAAAATGGAGCTTCAGGGCACTGCAATTCACAAACCTGCAGAGTTATAAATGATAACTCTCGTCCACAAATATATTGAGGGAAGGCAAAGAAGAGGATTTGAAATCAAGGCAGAATTGCAGGAAACAGATTTCAGGAGGAAGATGCGAATCGCCTTTAAAGCACATGAAAAGCGGCAAAACGTTGACAATGATGCCCTTGGCCAAAAAGGGCGTATGCGTTTTTTCCTGAATATATTCAGGAAAAAACGCATACGCCCTTTTTGGCCAACCAAGCAACCTGGAAAGGCAAATCAGCGCTACAAAGAAGTCTCGCTTCCCATCGGTCAAAAGGGCCATGCTGAAAAAAGTGTCAAAACCAGAAATGCAGGACAGGCCATGGAGAAATGGGAGCCTTGCTACACTGATGGGCGGGATGTAAATTGCCAACAGCCACTCTGGAGAAGTGTACGGTGTGTCCTGAAACATCTAAAAAACACAGCTTAGAGAGCATAGGGCACTTCCACGCATGGGGGGATAAAGTGGGAAAATTGAAAATCAGCAAGACACAAGCACCCCAAAGGTTAGGGCTGCTCTGTTGACAAGGACCTCCACTTCCTTCCACCTTAAATATCCCAGGAAAGCGAAAAATGGATAAAAAAGTTGTGGTCCTTATGTACAATGGAATATCACTCAGCCATGAAATCAATGTCATAAGGCTAGTAGCAGCATGATGAGTGGATTTAGGTAAGACGATTCTAAGTGAAATAAGTCACACAGAAAAGGACACTTCTCATAAGGTGTCACTTATAGAGGGAATGTTAAAACCGTTACACTTGAACTGAATTACAAAACAGAACAGAGTCACACATGCAGAAAACACACTATGGCTGCTTAACGGGAAAGGTGAGGTGGGGTGATACATAAAACAAGAGTTTCAAATTAGCTCAGATACCGTTCCATAAACCCAATATGGAATAGACAAGACCTACTCCTTGCTCAGAGAACTGGACTCAACACGCCCGATTCACCGCACAAGAATATATCTGACTAGTAATAATCTTAAAACCTATGTATTGATATCTCTCTGTTAGTGTGTCAAGTGGGTGTAAAGCGGCCTAAACACAGCCGTGAAAAGCAGCTAAACCCCATTATAAAAATAAATTACTTTTAAAAACCCATGAAACAAAGACAGGGAAAGAGAGAGAAATTCTTACACAATTCGTTCAGGGGCTGTGATGCAACCTGGATTGACCATATCTAGACCCACAGCTGGATGAGACATAAGGGTGGACACTCTTGGGGCTGAGAGGTTCGGTGAGGTTGGGTGAGCAAACGCAGACCCTTTAAAGTAATACTGCGTGCTACCCATCGCATGGGTCCCAAATCTCCAGGTTCAAGGGCATCTTCCTACATCGAAAACATGCATGAGAAACCCAGAAGATGGTACACCGTGTGATGGGGAAAGGTTTCTAAAACGCACCTCATTTCTCATCTCCTTGTGCTCGGGTTCGCCATTCCAGCCACTTTACTAGCAATCTCCCTACTTGGAGCATCAGCACCTTTAACCTCCTGTTCCGTACAGGTTGCAATTTGTCCTGAGGATGAACGGGAAGACGGGGAACCAATGAGAGACTAGCTCTTGGTGTTGGGACAGGCACAGGTCACTCTATTTTCCCATCAGGAAGAAGAATTAACCACAGGCTCAGCCTGCCCCCCGGAACCAGAACAGGGCCTGAAGCCATCCTGCGCTTTTGCGGCCGGCTCCCAAAAAAGCGACTTGTAAAATGGAGCTTCAGGGCACTGCAATTCACAAACCTGCAGAGTTATAAATGATAACTCTCGTCCACAAATATATTGAGGGAAGGCAAAGAAGAGGATTTGAAATCAAGGCAGAATTGCAGGAAACAGATTTCAGGAGGAAGATGCGAATCGCCTTTAAAGCACATGAAAAGCGGCAAAACGTTGACAATGATGCCCTTGGCCAAAAAGGGCGTATGCGTTTTTTCCTGAATATATTCAGGAGAAAACGCATATGCCCTTTTTCGCCAACCAAGCAACCTGAAAGGCAAATCAGCGCTACAAAGAAGTCTCGCTTCCCATCGGTCAAAAGGGCCATGCTGAAAAAAGTGTCAAAACCAGAAATGCAGGACAGGCCATGGAGAAATGGGAGCCTTGCTACACTGATGGGCGGGATGTAAATTGCCAACAGCCACTCTGGAGAAGTGTACGGTGTGTCCTGAAACATCTAAAAAACACAGCTTAGAGAGCATAGGGCACTTCCACGCATGGGGGGATAAAGTGGGAAAATTGAAAATCAGCAAGACACAAGCACCCCAAAGTTTAGGGCTGCTCTGTTGACAAGGACCTCCACTTCCTTCCACCTTAAATATCCCAGGAAAGCGAAAAATGGATAAAAAAGTTGTGGTCCTTATGTACAATGGAATATCACTCAGCCATGAAATCAATGTCATAAGGCTAGTAGCAGCATGATGAGTGGATTTAGGTAAGACGATTCTAAGTGAAATAAGTCACACAGAAAAGGACACTTCTCATAAGGTGTCACTTATAGAGGGAATGTAAAAACCGTTACACTTGAACTGAATTACAAAACAGAGCAGAGTCACACATGCAGAAAACACACTATGGCTGCTTAACGGGAAAGGTGAGGTGGGGTGATACATAAAACAAGATTTTCAAATTAGCTCAGATACCGTTCCATAAACCCAATATGGAATAGACAAGATCTACTCCTTGCTCAGAGAACTGGACTCAACACGCCCGATTCACCGCACAAGAATATATCTGACTAGTAATAATCTTAAAACCTATGTATTGATATCTCTCTGTTAGTGTGTCAAGTGGGTGTAAAGCGGCCTAAACACAGCCGTGAAAAGCAGCTAAACCCCATTATAAAAATAAATTACTTTTAAAAACCCATGAAACAAAGACAGGGAAAGAGAGAGAAATTCTTACACAATTCGTTCAGGGGCTGTGATGCAACCTGGATTGACCATATCTAGACCCACAGCTGGATGAGACATAAGGGTGGACACTCTTGGGGCTGAGAGGTTTGGTGAGGTTGGGTGAGCAAACGCAGACCCTTTAAAGTAATACTGCGTGCTACCCATCGCATGGGTCCCAAATCTCCAGGTTCAAGGGCATCTTCCTACATCGAAAACATGCATGAGAAACCCAGAAGATGGTACACCGTGTGATGGGGAAAGGTTTCTAAAACGCACCTCATTTCTCATCTCCTTGTGCTCGGGTTCGCCATTCCAGCCACTTTACTAGCAATCTCCCTACTTGGAGCATCAGCACCTTTAACCTCCTGTTCCGTACAGGTTGCAATTTGTCCTGAGGATGAACGGGAAGACGGGGAACCAATGAGAGACTAGCTCTTGGTGTTGGGACAGGCACAGGTCACTCTATTTTCCCATCAGGAAGAAGAATTAACCAAAGGCTCAGCCTGCCCCCCGGAACCAGAACAGGGCCTGAAGCCATCCTGCGCTTTTGCGGCCGGCTCCCAAAAAAGCGACTTGTAAAATGGAGCTTCAGGGCACTGCAATTCACAAACCTGCAGAGTTATAAATGATAACTCTCGTCCACAAATATATTGAGGGAAGGCAAAGAAGAGGATTTGAAATCAAGTCAGAATTGCAGGAAACAGATTTCAGGAGGAAGATGCGAATCGCCTTTAAAGCACATGAAAAGCGGCAAAACGTTGACAATGATGCCCTTGGCCAAAAAGGGCGTATGCGTTTTTTCCTGAATATATTCAGGAAAAAACGCATACGCCCTTTTTGGCCAACCAAGCAACCTGGAAAGGCAAATCAGCGCTACAAAGAAGTCTCGCTTCCCATCGGTCAAAAGGGCCATGCTGAAAAAAGTGTCAAAACCAGAAATGCAGGACAGGCCATGGAGAAATGGGAGCCTTGCTACACTGATGGGCGGGATGTAAATTGCCAAAAGCCACTCTGGAGAAGTGTACGGTGTGTCCTGAAACATCTAAAAAACACAGCTTAGAGAGCATAGGGCACTTCCACGCATGGGGGGATAAAGTGGGAAAATTGAAAATCAGCAAGACACAAGCACCCCAAAGTTTAGGGCTGCTCTGTTGACAAGGACCTCCACTTCCTTCCACCTTAAATATCCCAGGAAAGCGAAAAATGGATAAAAAAGTTGTGGTCCTTATGTACAATGGAATATCACTCAGCCATGAAATCAATGTCATAAGGCTAGTAGCAGCATGATGAGTGGATTTAGGTAAGACGATTCTAAGTGAAATAAGTCACACAGAAAAGGACACTTCTCATAAGGTGTCACTTATAGAGGGAATGTAAAAACCGTTACACTTGAACTGAATTACAAAACAGAGCAGAGTCACACATGCAGAAAACACACTATGGCTGCTTAACGGGAAAGGTGAGGTGGGGTGATACATAAAACAAGATTTTCAAATTAGCTCAGATACCGTTCCATAAACCCAATATGGAATAGACAAGATCTACTCCTTGCTCAGAGAACTGGACTCAACACGCCCGATTCACCGCACAAGAATATATCTGACTAGTAATAATCTTAAAACCTATGTATTGATATCTCTCTGTTAGTGTGTCAAGTGGGTGTAAAGCGGCCTAAACACAGCCGTGAAAAGCAGCTAAACCCCATTATAAAAATAAATTACTTTTAAAAACCCATGAAACAAAGACAGGGAAAGAGAGAGAAATTCTTACACAATTCGTTCAGGGGCTGTGATGCAACCTGGATTGACCATATCTAGACCCACAGCTGGATGAGACATAAGGGTGGACACTCTTGGGGCTGAGAGGTTTGGTGAGGTTGGGTGAGCAAACGCAGACCCTTTAAAGTAATACTGCGTGCTACCCATCGCATGGGTCCCAAATCTCCAGGTTCAAGGGCATCTTCCTACATCGAAAACATGCATGAGAAACCCAGAAGATGGTACACCGTGTGATGGGGAAAGGTTTCTAAAACGCACCTCATTTCTCATCTCCTTGTGCTCGGGTTCGCCATTCCAGCCACTTTACTAGCAATCTCCCTACTTGGAGCATCAGCACCTTTAACCTCCTGTTCCGTACAGGTTGCAATTTGTCCTGAGGATGAACGGGAAGACGGGGAACCAATGAGAGACTAGCTCTTGGTGTTGGGACAGGCACAGGTCACTCTATTTTCCCATCAGGAAGAAGAATTAACCAAAGGCTCAGCCTGCCCCCCGGAACCAGAACAGGGCCTGAAGCCATCCTGCGCTTTTGCGGCCGGCTCCCAAAAAAGCGACTTGTAAAATGGAGCTTCAGGGCACTGCAATTCACAAACCTGCAGAGTTATAAATGATAACTCTCGTCCACAAATATATTGAGGGAAGGCAAAGAAGAGGATTTGAAATCAAGGCAGAATTGCAGGAAACAGATTTCAGGAGGAAGATGCGAATCGCCTTTAAAGCACATGAAAAGCGGCAAAACGTTGACAATGATGCCCTTGGCCAAAAAGGGCGTATGCGTTTTTTCCTGAATATATTCAGGAAAAAACGCATACGCCCTTTTTGGCCAACCAAGCAACCTGGAAAGGCAAATCAGCGCTACAAAGAAGTCTCGCTTCCCATCGGTCAAAAGGGCCATGCTGAAAAAAGTGTCAAAACCAGAAATGCAGGACAGGCCATGGAGAAATGGGAGCCTTGCTACACTGATGGGCGGGATGTAAATTGCCAAAAGCCACTCTGGAGAAGTGTACGGTGTGTCCTGAAACATCTAAAAAACACAGCTTAGAGAGCATAGGGCACTTCCACGCATGGGGGGATAAAGTGGGAAAATTGAAAATCAGCAAGACACAAGCACCCCAAAGTTTAGGGCTGCTCTGTTGACAAGAACCTCCACTTCCTTCCACCTTAAATATCCCAGGAAAGCGAAAAATGGATAAAAAAGTTGTGGTCCTTATGTACAATGGAATATCACTCAGCCATGAAATCAATGTCATAAGGCTAGTAGCAGCATGATGAGTGGATTTAGGTAAGACGATTCTAAGTGAAATAAGTCACACAGAAAAGGACACTTCTCATAAGGTGTCACTTATAGAGGGAATGTAAAAACCGTTACACTTGAACTGAATTACAAAACAGAGCAGAGTCACACATGCAGAAAACACACTATGGCTGCTTAACGGGAAAGGTGAGGTGGGGTGATACATAAAACAAGAGTTTCAAATTAGCTCAGATACCGTTCCATAAACCCAATATGGAATAGACAAGACCTACTCCTTGCTCAGAGAACTGGACTCAACATGCCCGATTCACCGCACAAGAATATATCTGACTAGTAATAATCTTAAAACCTATGTATTGATATCTCTCTGTTAGTGTGTCAAGTGGGTGTAAAGCGGCCTAAACACAGCCGTGAAAAGCAGCTAAACCCCATTATAAAAATAAATTACTTTTAAAAACCCATGAAACAAAGACAGGGAAAGAGAGAGAAATTCTTACACAATTCGTTCAGGGGCTGTGATGCAACCTGGATTGACCATATCTAGACCCACAGCTGGATGAGACATAAGGGTGGACACTCTTGGGGCTGAGAGGTTCGGTGAGGTTGGGTGAGCAAACGCAGACCCTTTAAAGTAATACTGCGTGCTACCCATCGCATGGGTCCCAAATCTCCAGGTTCAAGGGCATCTTCCTACATCGAAAACATGCATGAGAAACCCAGAAGATGGTACACCGTGTGATGGGGAAATGTTTCTAAAACGCACCTCATTTCTCATCTCCTTGTGCTCGGGTTCGCCATTCCAGCCACTTTACTAGCAATCTCCCTACTTGGAGCATCAGCACCTTTAACCTCCTGTTCCGTACAGGTTGCAATTTGTCCTGAGGATGAACGGGAAGACGGGGAACGAATGAGAGACTAGCTCATGGTGTTGTGACAGGCACAGGTCACTCTATTTTCCCATCAGGAAGAAGAATTAACCACAGGCTCAGCCTGCCCCCCGGAACCAGAACAGGGCCTGAAGCCATCCTGCGCTTTTGCGGCTGGCTCCCAAAAAAGCGACTTGTAAAATGGAGCTTCAGGGCACTGCAATTCACAAACCTGCAGAGTTATAAATGATAACTCTCGTCCACAAATATATTGAGGGAAGGCAAAGAAGAGGATTTGAAATCAAGGCAGAATTGCAGGAAACAGATTTCAGGAGGAAGATGCGAATCGCCTTTAAAGCACATGAAAAGCGGCAAAACGTTGACAATGATGCCCTTGGCCAAAAAGGGCGTATGCGTTTTTTCCTGAATATATTCAGGAAAAAACGCATACGCCCTTTTTGGCCAACCAAGCAACCTGGAAAGGCAAATCAGCGCTACAAAGAAGTCTCGCTTCCCATCGGTCAAAAGGGCCATGCTGAAAAAAGTGTCAAAACCAGAAATGCAGGACAGGCCATGGAGAAATGGGAGCCTTGCTACACTGATGGGCGGGATGTAAATTGCCAACAGCCACTCTGGAGAAGTGTACGGTGTGTCCTGAAACATCTAAAAAACACAGCTTAGAGAGCATAGGGCACTTCCACGCATGGGGGGATAAAGTGGGAAAATTGAAAATCAGCAAGACACAAGCACCCCAAAGGTTAGGGCTGCTCTGTTGACAAGGACCTCCACTTCCTTCCACCTTAAATATCCCAGGAAAGCGAAAAATGGATAAAAAAGTTGTGGTCCTTATGTACAATGGAATATCACTCAGCCATGAAATCAATGTCATAAGGCTAGTAGCAGCATGATGAGTGGATTTAGGTAAGACGATTCTAAGTGAAATAAGTCACACAGAAAAGGACACTTCTCATAAGGTGTCACTTATAGAGGGAATGTTAAAACCGTTACACTTGAACTGAATTACAAAACAGAACAGAGTCACACATGCAGAAAACACACTATGGCTGCTTAACGGGAAAGGTGAGGTGGGGTGATACATAAAACAAGAGTTTCAAATTAGCTCAGATACCGTTCCATAAACCCAATATGGAATAGACAAGACCTACTCCTTGCTCAGAGAACTGGACTCAACACGCCCGATTCACCGCACAAGAATATATCTGACTAGTAATAATCTTAAAACCTATGTATTGATATCTCTCTGTTAGTGTGTCAAGTGGGTGTAAAGCGGCCTAAACACAGCCGTGAAAAGCAGCTAAACCCCATTATAAAAATAAATTACTTTTAAAAACCCATGAAACAAAGACAGGGAAAGAGAGAGAAATTCTTACACAATTCGTTCAGGGGCTGTGATGCAACCTGGATTGACCATATCTAGACCCACAGCTGGATGAGACATAAGGGTGGACACTCTTGGGGCTGAGAGGTTCGGTGAGGTTGGGTGAGCAAACGCAGACCCTTTAAAGTAATACTGCGTGCTACCCATCGCATGGGTCCCAAATCTCCAGGTTCAAGGGCATCTTCCTACATCGAAAACATGCATGAGAAACCCAGAAGATGGTACACCGTGTGATGGGGAAAGGTTTCTAAAACGCACCTCATTTCTCATCTCCTTGTGCTCGGGTTCGCCATTCCAGCCACTTTACTAGCAATCTCCCTACTTGGAGCATCAGCACCTTTAACCTCCTGTTCCGTACAGGTTGCAATTTGTCCTGAGGATGAACGGGAAGACGGGGAACCAATGAGAGACTAGCTCTTGGTGTTGGGACAGGCACAGGTCACTCTATTTTCCCATCAGGAAGAAGAATTAACCACAGGCTCAGCCTGCCCCCCGGAACCAGAACAGGGCCTGAAGCCATCCTGCGCTTTTGCGGCCGGCTCCCAAAAAAGCGACTTGTAAAATGGAGCTTCAGGGCACTGCAATTCACAAACCTGCAGAGTTATAAATGATAACTCTCGTCCACAAATATATTGAGGGAAGGCAAAGAAGAGGATTTGAAATCAAGGCAGAATTGCAGGAAACAGATTTCAGGAGGAAGATGCGAATCGCCTTTAAAGCACATGAAAAGCGGCAAAACGTTGACAATGATGCCCTTGGCCAAAAAGGGCGTATGCGTTTTTTCCTGAATATATTCAGGAGAAAACGCATATGCCCTTTTTCGCCAACCAAGCAACCTGAAAGGCAAATCAGCGCTACAAAGAAGTCTCGCTTCCCATCGGTCAAAAGGGCCATGCTGAAAAAAGTGTCAAAACCAGAAATGCAGGACAGGCCATGGAGAAATGGGAGCCTTGCTACACTGATGGGCGGGATGTAAATTGCCAACAGCCACTCTGGAGAAGTGTACGGTGTGTCCTGAAACATCTAAAAAACACAGCTTAGAGAGCATAGGGCACTTCCACGCATGGGGGGATAAAGTGGGAAAATTGAAAATCAGCAAGACACAAGCACCCCAAAGTTTAGGGCTGCTCTGTTGACAAGGACCTCCACTTCCTTCCACCTTAAATATCCCAGGAAAGCGAAAAATGGATAAAAAAGTTGTGGTCCTTATGTACAATGGAATATCACTCAGCCATGAAATCAATGTCATAAGGCTAGTAGCAGCATGATGAGTGGATTTAGGTAAGACGATTCTAAGTGAAATAAGTCACACAGAAAAGGACACTTCTCATAAGGTGTCACTTATAGAGGGAATGTAAAAACCGTTACACTTGAACTGAATTACAAAACAGAGCAGAGTCACACATGCAGAAAACACACTATGGCTGCTTAACGGGAAAGGTGAGGTGGGGTGATACATAAAACAAGATTTTCAAATTAGCTCAGATACCGTTCCATAAACCCAATATGGAATAGACAAGATCTACTCCTTGCTCAGAGAACTGGACTCAACACGCCCGATTCACCGCACAAGAATATATCTGACTAGTAATAATCTTAAAACCTATGTATTGATATCTCTCTGTTAGTGTGTCAAGTGGGTGTAAAGCGGCCTAAACACAGCCGTGAAAAGCAGCTAAACCCCATTATAAAAATAAATTACTTTTAAAAACCCATGAAACAAAGACAGGGAAAGAGAGAGAAATTCTTACACAATTCGTTCAGGGGCTGTGATGCAACCTGGATTGACCATATCTAGACCCACAGCTGGATGAGACATAAGGGTGGACACTCTTGGGGCTGAGAGGTTTGGTGAGGTTGGGTGAGCAAACGCAGACCCTTTAAAGTAATACTGCGTGCTACCCATCGCATGGGTCCCAAATCTCCAGGTTCAAGGGCATCTTCCTACATCGAAAACATGCATGAGAAACCCAGAAGATGGTACACCGTGTGATGGGGAAAGGTTTCTAAAACGCACCTCATTTCTCATCTCCTTGTGCTCGGGTTCGCCATTCCAGCCACTTTACTAGCAATCTCCCTACTTGGAGCATCAGCACCTTTAACCTCCTGTTCCGTACAGGTTGCAATTTGTCCTGAGGATGAACGGGAAGACGGGGAACCAATGAGAGACTAGCTCTTGGTGTTGGGACAGGCACAGGTCACTCTATTTTCCCATCAGGAAGAAGAATTAACCAAAGGCTCAGCCTGCCCCCCGGAACCAGAACAGGGCCTGAAGCCATCCTGCGCTTTTGCGGCCGGCTCCCAAAAAAGCGACTTGTAAAATGGAGCTTCAGGGCACTGCAATTCACAAACCTGCAGAGTTATAAATGATAACTCTCGTCCACAAATATATTGAGGGAAGGCAAAGAAGAGGATTTGAAATCAAGTCAGAATTGCAGGAAACAGATTTCAGGAGGAAGATGCGAATCGCCTTTAAAGCACATGAAAAGCGGCAAAACGTTGACAATGATGCCCTTGGCCAAAAAGGGCGTATGCGTTTTTTCCTGAATATATTCAGGAAAAAACGCATACGCCCTTTTTGGCCAACCAAGCAACCTGGAAAGGCAAATCAGCGCTACAAAGAAGTCTCGCTTCCCATCGGTCAAAAGGGCCATGCTGAAAAAAGTGTCAAAACCAGAAATGCAGGACAGGCCATGGAGAAATGGGAGCCTTGCTACACTGATGGGCGGGATGTAAATTGCCAAAAGCCACTCTGGAGAAGTGTACGGTGTGTCCTGAAACATCTAAAAAACACAGCTTAGAGAGCATAGGGCACTTCCACGCATGGGGGGATAAAGTGGGAAAATTGAAAATCAGCAAGACACAAGCACCCCAAAGTTTAGGGCTGCTCTGTTGACAAGGACCTCCACTTCCTTCCACCTTAAATATCCCAGGAAAGCGAAAAATGGATAAAAAAGTTGTGGTCCTTATGTACAATGGAATATCACTCAGCCATGAAATCAATGTCATAAGGCTAGTAGCAGCATGATGAGTGGATTTAGGTAAGACGATTCTAAGTGAAATAAGTCACACAGAAAAGGACACTTCTCATAAGGTGTCACTTATAGAGGGAATGTAAAAACCGTTACACTTGAACTGAATTACAAAACAGAGCAGAGTCACACATGCAGAAAACACACTATGGCTGCTTAACGGGAAAGGTGAGGTGGGGTGATACATAAAACAAGATTTTCAAATTAGCTCAGATACCGTTCCATAAACCCAATATGGAATAGACAAGATCTACTCCTTGCTCAGAGAACTGGACTCAACACGCCCGATTCACCGCACAAGAATATATCTGACTAGTAATAATCTTAAAACCTATGTATTGATATCTCTCTGTTAGTGTGTCAAGTGGGTGTAAAGCGGCCTAAACACAGCCGTGAAAAGCAGCTAAACCCCATTATAAAAATAAATTACTTTTAAAAACCCATGAAACAAAGACAGGGAAAGAGAGAGAAATTCTTACACAATTCGTTCAGGGGCTGTGATGCAACCTGGATTGACCATATCTAGACCCACAGCTGGATGAGACATAAGGGTGGACACTCTTGGGGCTGAGAGGTTTGGTGAGGTTGGGTGAGCAAACGCAGACCCTTTAAAGTAATACTGCGTGCTACCCATCGCATGGGTCCCAAATCTCCAGGTTCAAGGGCATCTTCCTACATCGAAAACATGCATGAGAAACCCAGAAGATGGTACACCGTGTGATGGGGAAAGGTTTCTAAAACGCACCTCATTTCTCATCTCCTTGTGCTCGGGTTCGCCATTCCAGCCACTTTACTAGCAATCTCCCTACTTGGAGCATCAGCACCTTTAACCTCCTGTTCCGTACAGGTTGCAATTTGTCCTGAGGATGAACGGGAAGACGGGGAACCAATGAGAGACTAGCTCTTGGTGTTGGGACAGGCACAGGTCACTCTATTTTCCCATCAGGAAGAAGAATTAACCAAAGGCTCAGCCTGCCCCCCGGAACCAGAACAGGGCCTGAAGCCATCCTGCGCTTTTGCGGCCGGCTCCCAAAAAAGCGACTTGTAAAATGGAGCTTCAGGGCACTGCAATTCACAAACCTGCAGAGTTATAAATGATAACTCTCGTCCACAAATATATTGAGGGAAGGCAAAGAAGAGGATTTGAAATCAAGTCAGAATTGCAGGAAACAGATTTCAGGAGGAAGATGCGAATCGCCTTTAAAGCACATGAAAAGCGGCAAAACGTTGACAATGATGCCCTTGGCCAAAAAGGGCGTATGCGTTTTTTCCTGAATATATTCAGGAAAAAACGCATACGCCCTTTTTGGCCAACCAAGCAACCTGGAAAGGCAAATCAGCGCTACAAAGAAGTCTCGCTTCCCATCGGTCAAAAGGGCCATGCTGAAAAAAGTGTCAAAACCAGAAATGCAGGACAGGCCATGGAGAAATGGGAGCCTTGCTACACTGATGGGCGGGATGTAAATTGCCAAAAGCCACTCTGGAGAAGTGTACGGTGTGTCCTGAAACATCTAAAAAACACAGCTTAGAGAGCATAGGGCACTTCCACGCATGGGGGGATAAAGTGGGAAAATTGAAAATCAGCAAGACACAAGCACCCCAAAGTTTAGGGCTGCTCTGTTGACAAGAACCTCCACTTCCTTCCACCTTAAATATCCCAGGAAAGCGAAAAATGGATAAAAAAGTTGTGGTCCTTATGTACAATGGAATATCACTCAGCCATGAAATCAATGTCATAAGGCTAGTAGCAGCATGATGAGTGGATTTAGGTAAGACGATTCTAAGTGAAATAAGTCACACAGAAAAGGACACTTCTCATAAGGTGTCACTTATAGAGGGAATGTAAAAACCGTTACACTTGAACTGAATTACAAAACAGAGCAGAGTCACACATGCAGAAAACACACTATGGCTGCTTAACGGGAAAGGTGAGGTGGGGTGATACATAAAACAAGAGTTTCAAATTAGCTCAGATACCGTTCCATAAACCCAATATGGAATAGACAAGACCTACTCCTTGCTCAGAGAACTGGACTCAACACGCCCGATTCACCGCACAAGAATATATCTGACTAGTAATAATCTTAAAACCTATGTATTGATATCTCTCTGTTAGTGTGTCAAGTGGGTGTAAAGCGGCCTAAACACAGCCGTGAAAAGCAGCTAAACCCCATTATAAAAATAAATTACTTTTAAAAACCCATGAAACAAAGACAGGGAAAGAGAGAGAAATTCTTACACAATTCGTTCAGGGGCTGTGATGCAACCTGGATTGACCATATCTAGACCCACAGCTGGATGAGACATAAGGGTGGACACTCTTGGGGCTGAGAGGTTCGGTGAGGTTGGGTGAGCAAACGCAGACCCTTTAAAGTAATACTGCGTGCTACCCATCGCATGGGTCCCAAATCTCCAGGTTCAAGGGCATCTTCCTACATCGAAAACATGCATGAGAAACCCAGAAGATGGTACACCGTGTGATGGGGAAAGGTTTCTAAAACGCACCTCATTTCTCATCTCCTTGTGCTCGGGTTCGCCATTCCAGCCACTTTACTAGCAATCTCCCTACTTGGAGCATCAGCACCTTTAACCTCCTGTTCCGTACAGGTTGCAATTTGTCCTGAGGATGAACGGGAAGACGGGGAACCAATGAGAGACTAGCTCTTGGTGTTGGGACAGGCACAGGTCACTCTATTTTCCCATCAGGAAGAAGAATTAACCACAGGCTCAGCCTGCCCCCCGGAACCAGAACAGGGCCTGAAGCCATCCTGCGCTTTTGCGGCCGGCTCCCAAAAAAGCGACTTGTAAAATGGAGCTTCAGGGCACTGCAATTCACAAACCTGCAGAGTTATAAATGATAACTCTCGTCCACAAATATATTGAGGGAAGGCAAAGAAGAGGATTTGAAATCAAGGCAGAATTGCAGGAAACAGATTTCAGGAGGAAGATGTGAATCGCCTTTAAAGCACATGAAAAGCGGCAAAACGTTGACAATGATGCCCTTGGCCAAAAAGGGCGTATGCGTTTTTTCCTGAATATATTCAGGAGAAAACGCATATGCCCTTTTTCGCCAACCAAGCAACCTGAAAGGCAAATCAGCGCTACAAAGAAGTCTCGCTTCCCATCGGTCAAAAGGGCCATGCTGAAAAAAGTGTCAAAACCAGAAATGCAGGACAGGCCATGGAGAAATGGGAGCCTTGCTACACTGATGGGCGGGATGTAAATTGCCAACAGCCACTCTGGAGAAGTGTACGGTGTGTCCTGAAACATCTAAAAAACACAGCTTAGAGAGCATAGGGCACTTCTACGCATGGGGGGATAAAGTGGGAAAATTGAAAATCAGCAAGACACAAGCACCCCAAAGGTTAGGGCTGCTCTGTTGACAAGGACCTCCACTTCCTTCCACCTTAAATATCCCAGGAAAGCGAAAAATGGATAAAAAAGTTGTGGTCCTTATGTACAATGGAATATCACTCAGCCATGAAATCAATGTCATAAGGCTAGTAGCAGCATGATGAGTGGATTTAGGTAAGACGATTCTAAGTGAAATAAGTCACACAGAAAAGGACACTTCTCATAAGGTGTCACTTATAGAGGGAATGTTAAAACCGTTACACTTGAACTGAATTACAAAACAGAACAGAGTCACACATGCAGAAAACACACTATGGCTGCTTATCGGGAAAGGTGAGGTGGGGTGATACATAAAACAAGAGTTTCAAATTAGCTCAGATACCGTTCCATAAACCCAATATGGAATAGACAAGACCTACTCCTTGCTCAGAGAACTGGACTCAACACGCCCGATTCACTGCACAAGAATATATCTGACTAGTAATAATCTTAAAACCTATGTATTGATATCTCTCTGTTAGTGTGTCAAGTGGGTGTAAAGCGGCCTAAACACAGCCGTGAAAAGCAGCTAAACCCCATTATAAAAATAAATTACTTTTAAAAACCCATGAAACAAAGACAGGGAAAGAGAGAGAAATTCTTACACAATTCGTTCAGGGGCTGTGATGCAACCTGGATTGACCATATCTAGACCCACAGCTGGATGAGACATAAGGGTGGACACTCTTGGGGCTGAGAGGTTCGGTGAGGTTGGGTGAGCAAACGCAGACCCTTTAAAGTAATACTGCGTGCTACCCATCGCATGGGTCCCAAATCTCCAGGTTCAAGGGCATCTTCCTACATCGAAAACATGCATGAGAAACCCAGAAGATGGTACACCGTGTGATGGGGAAAGGTTTCTAAAACGCACCTCATTTCTCATCTCCTTGTGCTCGGGTTCGCCATTCCAGCCACTTTACTAGCAATCTCCCTACTTGGAGCATCAGCACCTTTAACCTCCTGTTCCGTACAGGTTGCAATTTGTCCTGAGGATGAACGGGAAGACGGGGAACCAATGAGAGACTAGCTCTTGGTGTTGGGACAGGCACAGGTCACTCTATTTTCCCATCAGGAAGAAGAATTAACCACAGGCTCAGCCTGCCCCCCGGAACCAGAACAGGGCCTGAAGCCATCCTGCGCTTTTGCGGCCGGCTCCCAAAAAAGCGACTTGTAAAATGGAGCTTCAGGGCACTGCAATTCACAAACCTGCAGAGTTATAAATGATAACTCTCGTCCACAAATATATTGAGGGAAGGCAAAGAAGAGGATTTGAAATCAAGGCAGAATTGCAGGAAACAGATTTCAAGAGGAAGATGCGAATCGCCTTTAAAGCACATGAAAAGCGGCAAAACGTTGACAATGATGCCCTTGGCCAAAAAGGGCGTATGCGTTTTTTCCTGAATATATTCAGGAAAAAATGCATACGCCCTTTTTGGCCAACCAAGCAACCTGGAAAGGCAAATCAGCGCTACAAAGAAGTCTCGCTTCCCATCGGTCAAAAGGGCCATGCTGAAAAAAGTGTCAAAACCAGAAATGCAGGACAGGCCATGGAGAAATGGGAGCCTTGCTACACTGATGGGCGGGATGTAAATTGCCAACAGCCACTCTGGAGAAGTGTACGGTGTGTCCTGAAACATCTAAAAAACACAGCTTAGAGAGCATAGGGCACTTCCACGCATGGGGGGATAAAGTGGGAAAATTGAAAATCAGCAAGACACAAGCACCCCAAAGTTTAGGGCTGCTCTGTTGACAAGGACCTCCACTTCCTTCCACCTTAAATATCCCAGGAAAGCGAAAAATGGATAAAAAAGTTGTGGTCCTTATGTACAATGGAATATCACTCAGCCATGAAATCAATGTCATAAGGCTAGTAGCAGCATGATGAGTGGATTTAGGTAAGACGATTCTAAGTGAAATAAGTCACACAGAAAAGGACACTTCTCATAAGGTGTCACTTATAGAGGGAATGTAAAAACCGTTACACTTGAACTGAATTACAAAACAGAGCAGAGTCACATGCAGAAAACACACTATGGCTGCTTAACGGGAAAGGTGAGGTGGGGTGATACATAAAACAAGATTTTCAAATTAGCTCAGATACCGTTCCATAAACCCAATATGGAATAGACAAGATCTACTCCTTGCTCAGAGAACTGGACTCAACACGCCCGATTCACCGCACAAGAATATATCTGACTAGTAATAATCTTAAAACCTATGTATTGATATCTCTCTTTTAGTGTGTCAAGTGGGTGTAAAGCGGCCTAAACACAGCCGTGAAAAGCAGCTAAACCCCATTATAAAAATAAATTACTTTTAAAAACCCATGAAACAAAGACAGGGAAAGAGAGAGAAATTCTTACACAATTCGTTCAGGGGCTGTGATGCAACCTGGATTGACCATATCTAGACCCACAGCTGGATGAGACATAAGGGTGGACACTCTTGGGGCTGAGAGGTTTGGTGAGGTTGGGTGAGCAAACGCAGACCCTTTAAAGTAATACTGCGTGCTACCCATCGCATGGGTCCCAAATCTCCAGGTTCAAGGGCATCTTCCTACATCGAAAACATGCATGAGAAACCCAGAAGATGGTACACCGTGTGATGGGGAAAGGTTTCTAAAACGCACCTCATTTCTCATCTCCTTGTGCTCGGGTTCGCCATTCCAGCCACTTTACTAGCAATCTCCCTACTTGGAGCATCAGCACCTTTAACCTCCTGTTCCGTACAGGTTGCAATTTGTCCTGAGGATGAACGGGAAGACGGGGAACCAATGAGAGACTAGCTCTTGGTGTTGGGACAGGCACAGGTCACTCTATTTTCCCATCAGGAAGAAGAATTAACCAAAGGCTCAGCCTGCCCCCCGGAACCAGAACAGGGCCTGAAGCCATCCTGCGCTTTTGCGGCCGGCTCCCAAAAAAGCGACTTGTAAAATGGAGCTTCAGGGCACTGCAATTCACAAACCTGCAGAGTTATAAATGATAACTCTCGTCCACAAATATATTGAGGGAAGGCAAAGAAGAGGATTTGAAATCAAGGCAGAATTGCAGGAAACAGATTTCAGGAGGAAGATGCGAATCGCCTTTAAAGCACATGAAAAGCGGCAAAACGTTGACAATGATGCCCTTGGCCAAAAAGGGCGTATGCGTTTTTTCCTGAATATATTCAGGAAAAAACGCATACGCCCTTTTTGGCCAACCAAGCAACCTGGAAAGGCAAATCAGCGCTACAAAGAAGTCTCGCTTCCCATCGGTCAAAAGGGCCATGCTGAAAAAAGTGTCAAAACCAGAAATGCAGGACAGGCCATGGAGAAATGGGAGCCTTGCTACACTGATGGGCGGGATGTAAATTGCCAAAAGCCACTCTGGAGAAGTGTACGGTGTGTCCTGAAACATCTAAAAAACACAGCTTAGAGAGCATAGGGCACTTCCACGCATGGGGGGATAAAGTGGGAAAATTGAAAATCAGCAAGACACAAGCACCCCAAAGGTTAGGGCTGCTCTGTTGACAAGGACCTCCACTTCCTTCCACCTTAAATATCCCAGGAAAGCGAAAAATGGATAAAAAAGTTGTGGTCCTTATGTACAATGGAATATCACTCAGCCATGAAATCAATGTCATAAGGCTAGTAGCAGCATGATGAGTGGATTTAGGTAAGACGATTCTAAGTGAAATAAGTCACACAGAAAAGGACACTTCTCATAAGGTGTCACTTATAGAGGGAATGTAAAAACCGTTACACTTGAACTGAATTACAAAACAGAGCAGAGTCACACATGCAGAAAACACACTATGGCTGCTTAACGGGAAAGGTGAGGTGGGGTGATACATAAAACAAGAGTTTCAAATTAGCTCAGATACCGTTCCATAAACCCAATATGGAATAGACAAGACCTACTCCTTGCTCAGAGAACTGGACTCAACATGCCCGATTCACCGCACAAGAATATATCTGACTAGTAATAATCTTAAAACCTATGTATTGATATCTCTCTGTTAGTGTGTCAAGTGGGTGTAAAGCGGCCTAAACACAGCCGTGAAAAGCAGCTAAACCCCATTATAAAAATAAATTACTTTTAAAAACCCATGAAACAAAGACAGGGAAAGAGAGAGAAATTCTTACACAATTCGTTCAGGGGCTGTGATGCAACCTGGATTGACCATATCTAGACCCACAGCTGGATGAGACATAAGGGTGGACACTCTTGGGGCTGAGAGGTTCGGTGAGGTTGGGTGAGCAAACGCAGACCCTTTAAAGTAATACTGCGTGCTACCCATCGCATGGGTCCCAAATCTCCAGGTTCAAGGGCATCTTCCTACATCGAAAACATGCATGAGAAACCCAGAAGATGGTACACCGTGTGATGGGGAAATGTTTCTAAAACGCACCTCATTTCTCATCTCCTTGTGCTCGGGTTCGCCATTCCAGCCACTTTACTAGCAATCTCCCTACTTGGAGCATCAGCACCTTTAACCTCCTGTTCCGTACAGGTTGCAATTTGTCCTGAGGATGAACGGGAAGACGGGGAACGAATGAGAGACTAGCTCATGGTGTTGGGACAGGCACAGGTCACTCTATTTTCCCATCAGGAAGAAGAATTAACCACAGGCTCAGCCTGCCCCCCGGAACCAGAACAGGGCCTGAAGCCATCCTGCGCTTTTGCGGCCGGCTCCCAAAAAAGCGACTTGTAAAATGGAGCTTCAGGGCACTGCAATTCACAAACCTGCAGAGTTATAAATGATAACTCTCGTCCACAAATATATTGAGGGAAGGCAAAGAAGAGGATTTGAAATCAAGGCAGAATTGCAGGAAACAGATTTCAGGAGGAAGATGCGAATCGCCTTTAAAGCACATGAAAAGCGGCAAAACGTTGACAATGATGCCCTTGGCCAAAAAGGGCGTATGCGTTTTTTCCTGAATATATTCAGGAAAAAACGCATACGCCCTTTTTGGCCAACCAAGCAACCTGGAAAGGCAAATCAGCGCTACAAAGAAGTCTCGCTTCCCATCGGTCAAAAGGGCCATGCTGAAAAAAGTGTCAAAACCAGAAATGCAGGACAGGCCATGGAGAAATGGGAGCCTTGCTACACTGATGGGCGGGATGTAAATTGCCAACAGCCACTCTGGAGAAGTGTACGGTGTGTCCTGAAACATCTAAAAAACACAGCTTAGAGAGCATAGGGCACTTCCACGCATGGGGGGATAAAGTGGGAAAATTGAAAATCAGCAAGACACAAGCACCCCAAAGGTTAGGGCTGCTCTGTTGACAAGGACCTCCACTTCCTTCCACCTTAAATATCCCAGGAAAGCGAAAAATGGATAAAAAAGTTGTGGTCCTTATGTACAATGGAATATCACTCAGCCATGAAATCAATGTCATAAGGCTAGTAGCAGCATGATGAGTGGATTTAGGTAAGACGATTCTAAGTGAAATAAGTCACACAGAAAAGGACACTTCTCATAAGGTGTCACTTATAGAGGGAATGTTAAAACCGTTACACTTGAACTGAATTACAAAACAGAACAGAGTCACACATGCAGAAAACACACTATGGCTGCTTAACGGGAAAGGTGAGGTGGGGTGATACATAAAACAAGAGTTTCAAATTAGCTCAGATACCGTTCCATAAACCCAATATGGAATAGACAAGACCTACTCCTTGCTCAGAGAACTGGACTCAACACGCCCGATTCACCGCACAAGAATATATCTGACTAGTAATAATCTTAAAACCTATGTATTGATATCTCTCTGTTAGTGTGTCAAGTGGGTGTAAAGCGGCCTAAACACAGCCGTGAAAAGCAGCTAAACCCCATTATAAAAATAAATTACTTTTAAAAACCCATGAAACAAAGACAGGGAAAGAGAGAGAAATTCTTACACAATTCGTTCAGGGGCTGTGATGCAACCTGGATTGACCATATCTAGACCCACAGCTGGATGAGACATAAGGGTGGACACTCTTGGGGCTGAGAGGTTCGGTGAGGTTGGGTGAGCAAACGCAGACCCTTTAAAGTAATACTGCGTGCTACCCATCGCATGGGTCCCAAATCTCCAGGTTCAAGGGCATCTTCCTACATCGAAAACATGCATGAGAAACCCAGAAGATGGTACACCGTGTGATGGGGAAAGGTTTCTAAAACGCACCTCATTTCTCATCTCCTTGTGCTCGGGTTCGCCATTCCAGCCACTTTACTAGCAATCTCCCTACTTGGAGCATCAGCACCTTTAACCTCCTGTTCCGTACAGGTTGCAATTTGTCCTGAGGATGAACGGGAAGACGGGGAACCAATGAGAGACTAGCTCTTGGTGTTGGGACAGGCACAGGTCACTCTATTTTCCCATCAGGAAGAAGAATTAACCAAAGGCTCAGCCTGCCCCCCGGAACCAGAACAGGGCCTGAAGCCATCCTGCGCTTTTGCGGCCGGCTCCCAAAAAAGCGACTTGTAAAATGGAGCTTCAGGGCACTGCAATTCACAAACCTGCAGAGTTATAAATGATAACTCTCGTCCACAAATATATTGAGGGAAGGCAAAGAAGAGGATTTGAAATCAAGGCAGAATTGCAGGAAACAGATTTCAGGAGGAAGATGCGAATCGCCTTTAAAGCACATGAAAAGCGGCAAAACGTTGACAATGATGCCCTTGGCCAAAAAGGGCGTATGCGTTTTTTCCTGAATATATTCAGGAAAAAACGCATACGCCCTTTTTGGCCAACCAAGCAACCTGGAAAGGCAAATCAGCGCTACAAAGAAGTCTCGCTTCCCATCGGTCAAAAGGGCCATGCTGAAAAAAGTGTCAAAACCAGAAATGCAGGACAGGCCATGGAGAAATGGGAGCCTTGCTACACTGATGGGCGGGATGTAAATTGCCAAAAGCCACTCTGGAGAAGTGTACGGTGTGTCCTGAAACATCTAAAAAACACAGCTTAGAGAGCATAGGGCACTTCCACGCATGGGGGGATAAAGTGGGAAAATTGAAAATCAGCAAGACACAAGCACCCCAAAGTTTAGGGCTGCTCTGTTGACAAGGACCTCCACTTCCTTCCACCTTAAATATCCCAGGAAAGCGAAAAATGGATAAAAAAGTTGTGGTCCTTATGTACAATGGAATATCACTCAGCCATGAAATCAATGTCATAAGGCTAGTAGCAGCATGATGAGTGGATTTAGGTAAGACGATTCTAAGTGAAATAAGTCACACAGAAAAGGACACTTCTCATAAGGTGTCACTTATAGAGGGAATGTAAAAACCGTTACACTTGAACTGAATTACAAAACAGAGCAGAGTCACACATGCAGAAAACACACTATGGCTGCTTAACGGGAAAGGTGAGGTGGGGTGATACATAAAACAAGAGTTTCAAATTAGCTCAGATACCGTTCCATAAACCCAATATGGAATAGACAAGACCTACTCCTTGCTCAGAGAACTGGACTCAACATGCCCGATTCACCGCACAAGAATATATCTGACTAGTAATAATCTTAAAACCTATGTATTGATATCTCTCTGTTAGTGTGTCAAGTGGGTGTAAAGCGGCCTAAACACAGCCGTGAAAAGCAGCTAAACCCCATTATAAAAATAAATTACTTTTAAAAACCCATGAAACAAAGACAGGGAAAGAGAGAGAAATTCTTACACAATTCGTTCAGGGGCTGTGATGCAACCTGGATTGACCATATCTAGACCCACAGCTGGATGAGACATAAGGGTGGACACTCTTGGGGCTGAGAGGTTCGGTGAGGTTGGGTGAGCAAACGCAGACCCTTTAAAGTAATACTGCGTGCTACCCATCGCATGGGTCCCAAATCTCCAGGTTCAAGGGCATCTTCCTACATCGAAAACATGCATGAGAAACCCAGAAGATGGTACACCGTGTGATGGGGAAATGTTTCTAAAACGCACCTCATTTCTCATCTCCTTGTGCTCGGGTTCGCCATTCCAGCCA
Source organism: Balaenoptera physalus (assembly GCF_965194825.1). Taxonomy (NCBI): domain Eukaryota; kingdom Metazoa; phylum Chordata; class Mammalia; order Artiodactyla; family Balaenopteridae; genus Balaenoptera; species Balaenoptera physalus. The sequence continues at coordinate 1,282,626 of NW_028126434.1, read as the reverse complement.
CTTTACTAGCAATCTCCCTACTTGGAGCATCAGCACCTTTAACCTCCTGTTCCGTACAGGTTGCAATTTGTCCTGAGGATGAACGGGAAGACGGGGAACGAATGAGAGACTAGCTCATGGTGTTGGGACAGGCACAGGTCACTCTATTTTCCCATCAGGAAGAAGAATTAACCACAGGCTCAGCCTGCCCCCCGGAACCAGAACAGGGCCTGAAGCCATCCTGCGCTTTTGCGGCCGGCTCCCAAAAAAGCGACTTGTAAAATGCAGCTTCAGGGCACTGCAATTCACAAACCTGCAGAGTTATAAATGATAACTCTCGTCCACAAATATATTGAGGGAAGGCAAAGAAGAGGATTTGAAATCAAGGCAGAATTGCAGGAAACAGATTTCAGGAGGAAGATGCTAATCGCCTTTAAAGCACATGAAAAGCGGCAAAACGTTGACAATGATGCCCTTGGCCAAAAAGGGCGTATGCGTTTTTTCCTGAATATATTCAGGAAAAAACGCATACGCCCTTTTTGGCCAACCAAGCAACCTGGAAAGGCAAATCAGCGCTACAAAGAAGTCTCGCTTCCCATCGGTCAAAAGGGCCATGCTGAAAAAAGTGTCAAAACCAGAAATGCAGGACAGGCCATGGAGAAATGGGAGCCTTGCTACACTGATGGGCGGGATGTAAATTGCCAACAGCCACTCTGGAGAAGTGTACGGTGTGTCCTGAAACATCTAAAAAACACAGCTTAGAGAGCATAGGGCACTTCCACGCATGGGGGGATAAAGTGGGAAAATTGAAAATCAGCAAGACACAAGCACCCCAAAGGTTAGGGCTGCTCTGTTGACAAGGACCTCCACTTCCTTCCACCTTAAATATCCCAGGAAAGCGAAAAATGGATAAAAAAGTTGTGGTCCTTATGTACAATGGAATATCACTCAGCCATGAAATCAATGTCATAAGGCTAGTAGCAGCATGATGAGTGGATTTAGGTAAGACGATTCTAAGTGAAATAAGTCACACAGAAAAGGACACTTCTCATAAGGTGTCACTTATAGAGGGAATGTTAAAACCGTTACACTTGAACTGAATTACAAAACAGAACAGAGTCACACATGCAGAAAACACACTATGGCTGCTTAACGGGAAAGGTGAGGTGGGGTGATACATAAAACAAGAGTTTCAAATTAGCTCAGATACCGTTCCATAAACCCAATATGGAATAGACAAGACCTACTCCTTGCTCAGAGAACTGGACTCAACACGCCCGATTCACCGCACAAGAATATATCTGACTAGTAATAATCTTAAAACCTATGTATTGATATCTCTCTGTTAGTGTGTCAAGTGGGTGTAAAGCGGCCTAAACACAGCCGTGAAAAGCAGCTAAACCCCATTATAAAAATAAATTACTTTTAAAAACCCATGAAACAAAGACAGGGAAAGAGAGAGAAATTCTTACACAATTCGTTCAGGGGCTGTGATGCAACCTGGATTGACCATATCTAGACCCACAGCTGGATGAGACATAAGGGTGGACACTCTTGGGGCTGAGAGGTTCGGTGAGGTTGGGTGAGCAAACGCAGACCCTTTAAAGTAATACTGCGTGCTACCCATCGCATGGGTCCCAAATCTCCAGGTTCAAGGGCATCTTCCTACATCGAAAACATGCATGAGAAACCCAGAAGATGGTACACCGTGTGATGGGGAAAGGTTTCTAAAACGCACCTCATTTCTCATCTCCTTGTGCTCGGGTTCGCCATTCCAGCCACTTTACTAGCAATCTCCCTACTTGGAGCATCAGCACCTTTAACCTCCTGTTCCGTACAGGTTGCAATTTGTCCTGAGGATGAACGGGAAGACGGGGAACCAATGAGAGACTAGCTCTTGGTGTTGGGACAGGCACAGGTCACTCTATTTTCCCATCAGGAAGAAGAATTAACCACAGGCTCAGCCTGCCCCCCGGAACCAGAACAGGGCCTGAAGCCATCCTGCGCTTTTGCGGCCGGCTCCCAAAAAAGCGACTTGTAAAATGGAGCTTCAGGGCACTGCAATTCACAAACCTGCAGAGTTATAAATGATAACTCTCGTCCACAAATATATTGAGGGAAGGCAAAGAAGAGGATTTGAAATCAAGGCAGAATTGCAGGAAACAGATTTCAGGAGGAAGATGCGAATCGCCTTTAAAGCACATGAAAAGCGGCAAAACGTTGACAATGATGCCCTTGGCCAAAAAGGGCGTATGCGTTTTTTCCTGAATATATTCAGGAGAAAACGCATATGCCCTTTTTCGCCAACCAAGCAACCTGAAAGGCAAATCAGCGCTACAAAGAAGTCTCGCTTCCCATCGGTCAAAAGGGCCATGCTGAAAAAAGTGTCAAAACCAGAAATGCAGGACAGGCCATGGAGAAATGGGAGCCTTGCTACACTGATGGGCGGGATGTAAATTGCCAACAGCCACTCTGGAGAAGTGTACGGTGTGTCCTGAAACATCTAAAAAACACAGCTTAGAGAGCATAGGGCACTTCCACGCATGGGGGGATAAAGTGGGAAAATTGAAAATCAGCAAGACACAAGCACCCCAAAGTTTAGGGCTGCTCTGTTGACAAGGACCTCCACTTCCTTCCAACTTAAATATCCCAGGAAAGCGAAAAATGGATAAAAAAGTTGTGGTCCTTATGTACAATGGAATATCACTCAGCCATGAAATCAATGTCATAAGGCTAGTAGCAGCATGATGAGTGGATTTAGGTAAGACGATTCTAAGTGAAATAAGTCACACAGAAAAGGACACTTCTCATAAGGTGTCACTTATAGAGGGAATGTAAAAACCGTTACACTTGAACTGAATTACAAAACAGAGCAGAGTCACACATGCAGAAAACACACTATGGCTGCTTAACGGGAAAGGTGAGGTGGGGTGATACATAAAACAAGATTTTCAAATTAGCTCAGATACCGTTCCATAAACCCAATATGGAATAGACAAGATCTACTCCTTCCTCAGAGAACTGGACTCAACACGCCCGATTCACCGCACAAGAATATATCTGACTAGTAATAATCTTAAAACCTATGTATTGATATCTCTCTGTTAGTGTGTCAAGTGGGTGTAAAGCGGCCTAAACACAGCCGTGAAAAGCAGCTAAACCCCATTATAAAAATAAATTACTTTTAAAAACCCATGAAACAAAGACAGGGAAAGAGAGAGAAATTCTTACACAATTCGTTCAGGGGCTGTGATGCAACCTGGATTGACCATATCTAGACCCACAGCTGGATGAGACATAAGGGTGGACACTCTTGGGGCTGAGAGGTTCGGTGAGGTTGGGTGAGCAAACGCAGACCCTTTAAAGTAATACTGCATGCTACCCATCGCATGGGTCCCAAATCTCCAGGTTCAAGGGCATCTTCCTACATCGAAAACATGCATGAGAAACCCAGAAGATGGTACACCGTGTGATGGGGAAAGGTTTCTAAAACGCACCTCATTTCTCATCTCCTTGTGCTCGGGTTCGCCATTCCAGCCACTTTACTAGCAATCTCCCTACTTGGAGCATCAGCACCTTTAACCTCCTGTTCCGTACAGGTTGCAATTTGTCCTGAGGATGAACGGGAAGACGGGGAACCAATGAGAGACTAGCTCTTGGTGTTGGGACAGGCACAGGTCACTCTATTTTCCCATCAGGAAGAAGAATTAACCAAAGGCTCAGCCTGCCCCCCGGAACCAGAACAGGGCCTGAAGCCATCCTGCGCTTTTGCGGCCGGCTCCCAAAAAAGCGACTTGTAAAATGGAGCTTCAGGGCACTGCAATTCACAAACCTGCAGAGTTATAAATGATAACTCTCGTCCACAAATATATTGAGGGAAGGCAAAGAAGAGGATTTGAAATCAAGGCAGAATTGCAGGAAACAGATTTCAGGAGGAAGATGCGAATCGCCTTTAAAGCACATGAAAAGCGGCAAAACGTTGACAATGATGCCCTTGGCCAAAAAGGGCGTATGCGTTTTTTCCTGAATATATTCAGGAAAAAACGCATACGCCCTTTTTGGCCAACCAAGCAACCTGGAAAGGCAAATCAGCGCTACAAAGAAGTCTCGCTTCCCATCGGTCAAAAGGGCCATGCTGAAAAAAGTGTCAAAACCAGAAATGCAGGACAGGCCATGGAGAAATGGGAGCCTTGCTACACTGATGGGCGGGATGTAAATTGCCAAAAGCCACTCTGGAGAAGTGTACGGTGTGTCCTGAAACATCTAAAAAACACAGCTTAGAGAGCATAGGGCACTTCCACGCATGGGGGGATAAAGTGGGAAAATTGAAAATCAGCAAGACACAAGCACCCCAAAGTTTAGGGCTGCTCTGTTGACAAGGACCTCCACTTCCTTCCACCTTAAATATCCCAGGAAAGCGAAAAATGGATAAAAAAGTTGTGGTCCTTATGTACAATGGAATATCACTCAGCCATGAAATCAATGTCATAAGGCTAGTAGCAGCATGATGAGTGGATTTAGGTAAGACGATTCTAAGTGAAATAAGTCACACAGAAAAGGACACTTCTCATAAGGTGTCACTTATAGAGGGAATGTAAAAACCGTTACACTTGAACTGAATTACAAAACAGAGCAGAGTCACACATGCAGAAAACACACTATGGCTGCTTAACGGGAAAGGTGAGGTGGGGTGATACATAAAACAAGAGTTTCAAATTAGCTCAGATACCGTTCCATAAACCCAATATGGAATAGACAAGACCTACTCCTTGCTCAGAGAACTGGACTCAACATGCCCGATTCACCGCACAAGAATATATCTGACTAATAATAATCTTAAAACCTATGTATTGATATCTCTCTGTTAGTGTGTCAAGTGGGTGTAAAGCGGCCTAAACACAGCCGTGAAAAGCAGCTAAACCCCATTATAAAAATAAATTACTTTTAAAAACCCATGAAACAAAGACAGGGAAAGAGAGAGAAATTCTTACACAATTCGTTCAGGGGCTGTGATGCAACCTGGATTGACCATATCTAGACCCACAGCTGGATGAGACATAAGGGTGGACACTCTTGGGGCTGAGAGGTTCGGTGAGGTTGGGTGAGCAAACGCAGACCCTTTAAAGTAATACTGCGTGCTACCCATCGCATGGGTCCCAAATCTCCAGGTTCAAGGGCATCTTCCTACATCGAAAACATGCATGAGAAACCCAGAAGATGGTACACCGTGTGATGGGGAAATGTTTCTAAAACGCACCTCATTTCTCATCTCCTTGTGCTCGGGTTCGCCATTCCAGCCACTTTACTAGCAATCTCCCTACTTGGAGCATCAGCACCTTTAACCTCCTGTTCCGTACAGGTTGCAATTTGTCCTGAGGATGAACGGGAAGACGGGGAACGAATGAGAGACTAGCTCATGGTGTTGGGACAGGCACAGGTCACTCTATTTTCCCATCAGGAAGAAGAATTAACCACAGGCTCAGCCTGCCCCCCGGAACCAGAACAGGGCCTGAAGCCATCCTGCGCTTTTGCGGCCGGCTCCCAAAAAAGCGACTTGTAAAATGCAGCTTCAGGGCACTGCAATTCACAAACCTGCAGAGTTATAAATGATAACTCTCGTCCACAAATATATTGAGGGAAGGCAAAGAAGAGGATTTGAAATCAAGGCAGAATTGCAGGAAACAGATTTCAGGAGGAAGATGCGAATCGCCTTTAAAGCACATGAAAAGCGGCAAAACGTTGACAATGATGCCCTTGGCCAAAAAGGGCGTATGCGTTTTTTCCTGAATATATTCAGGAAAAAACGCATACGCCCTTTTTGGCCAACCAAGCAACCTGGAAAGGCAAATCAGCGCTACAAAGAAGTCTCGCTTCCCATCGGTCAAAAGGGCCATGCTGAAAAAAGTGTCAAAACCAGAAATGCAGGACAGGCCATGGAGAAATGGGAGCCTTGCTACACTGATGGGCGGGATGTAAATTGCCAACAGCCACTCTGGAGAAGTGTACGGTGTGTCCTGAAACATCTAAAAAACACAGCTTAGAGAGCATAGGGCACTTCCACGCATGGGGGGATAAAGTGGGAAAATTGAAAATCAGCAAGACACAAGCACCCCAAAGGTTAGGGCTGCTCTGTTGACAAGGACCTCCACTTCCTTCCACCTTAAATATCCCAGGAAAGCGAAAAATGGATAAAAAAGTTGTGGTCCTTATGTACAATGGAATATCACTCAGCCATGAAATCAATGTCATAAGGCTAGTAGCAGCATGATGAGTGGATTTAGGTAAGACGATTCTAAGTGAAATAAGTCACACAGAAAAGGACACTTCTCATAAGGTGTCACTTATAGAGGGAATGTTAAAACCGTTACACTTGAACTGAATTACAAAACAGAACAGAGTCACACATGCAGAAAACACACTATGGCTGCTTAACGGGAAAGGTGAGGTGGGGTGATACATAAAACAAGAGTTTCAAATTAGCTCAGATACCGTTCCATAAACCCAATATGGAATAGACAAGACCTACTCCTTGCTCAGAGAACTGGACTCAACACGCCCGATTCACCGCACAAGAATATATCTGACTAGTAATAATCTTAAAACCTATGTATTGATATCTCTCTGTTAGTGTGTCAAGTGGGTGTAAAGCGGCCTAAACACAGCCGTGAAAAGCAGCTAAACCCCATTATAAAAATAAATTACTTTTAAAAACCCATGAAACAAAGACAGGGAAAGAGAGAGAAATTCTTACACAATTCGTTCAGGGGCTGTGATGCAACCTGGATTGACCATATCTAGACCCACAGCTGGATGAGACATAAGGGTGGACACTCTTGGGGCTGAGAGGTTCGGTGAGGTTGGGTGAGCAAACGCAGACCCTTTAAAGTAATACTGCGTGCTACCCATCGCATGGGTCCCAAATCTCCAGGTTCAAGGGCATCTTCCTACATCGAAAACATGCATGAGAAACCCAGAAGATGGTACACCGTGTGATGGGGAAAGGTTTCTAAAACGCACCTCATTTCTCATCTCCTTGTGCTCGGGTTCGCCATTCCAGCCACTTTACTAGCAATCTCCCTACTTGGAGCATCAGCACCTTTAACCTCCTGTTCCGTACAGGTTGCAATTTGTCCTGAGGATGAACGGGAAGACGGGGAACCAATGAGAGACTAGCTCTTGGTGTTGGGACAGGCACAGGTCACTCTATTTTCCCATCAGGAAGAAGAATTAACCACAGGCTCAGCCTGCCCCCCGGAACCAGAACAGGGCCTGAAGCCATCCTGCGCTTTTGCGGCCGGCTCCCAAAAAAGCGACTTGTAAAATGGAGCTTCAGGGCACTGCAATTCACAAACCTGCAGAGTTATAAATGATAACTCTCGTCCACAAATATATTGAGGGAAGGCAAAGAAGAGGATTTGAAATCAAGGCAGAATTGCAGGAAACAGATTTCAGGAGGAAGATGCGAATCGCCTTTAAAGCACATGAAAAGCGGCAAAACGTTGACAATGATGCCCTTGGCCAAAAAGGGCGTATGCGTTTTTTCCTGAATATATTCAGGAGAAAACGCATATGCCCTTTTTCGCCAACCAAGCAACCTGAAAGGCAAATCAGCGCTACAAAGAAGTCTCGCTTCCCATCGGTCAAAAGGGCCATGCTGAAAAAAGTGTCAAAACCAGAAATGCAGGACAGGCCATGGAGAAATGGGAGCCTTGCTACACTGATGGGCGGGATGTAAATTGCCAACAGCCACTCTGGAGAAGTGTACGGTGTGTCCTGAAACATCTAAAAAACACAGCTTAGAGAGCATAGGGCACTTCCACGCATGGGGGGATAAAGTGGGAAAATTGAAAATCAGCAAGACACAAGCACCCCAAAGTTTAGGGCTGCTCTGTTGACAAGGACCTCCACTTCCTTCCAACTTAAATATCCCAGGAAAGCGAAAAATGGATAAAAAAGTTGTGGTCCTTATGTACAATGGAATATCACTCAGCCATGAAATCAATGTCATAAGGCTAGTAGCAGCATGATGAGTGGATTTAGGTAAGACGATTCTAAGTGAAATAAGTCACACAGAAAAGGACACTTCTCATAAGGTGTCACTTATAGAGGGAATGTAAAAACCGTTACACTTGAACTGAATTACAAAACAGAGCAGAGTCACACATGCAGAAAACACACTATGGCTGCTTAACGGGAAAGGTGAGGTGGGGTGATACATAAAACAAGATTTTCAAATTAGCTCAGATACCGTTCCATAAACCCAATATGGAATAGACAAGATCTACTCCTTCCTCAGAGAACTGGACTCAACACGCCCGATTCACCGCACAAGAATATATCTGACTAGTAATAATCTTAAAACCTATGTATTGATATCTCTCTGTTAGTGTGTCAAGTGGGTGTAAAGCGGCCTAAACACAGCCGTGAAAAGCAGCTAAACCCCATTATAAAAATAAATTACTTTTAAAAACCCATGAAACAAAGACAGGGAAAGAGAGAGAAATTCTTACACAATTCGTTCAGGGGCTGTGATGCAACCTGGATTGACCATATCTAGACCCACAGCTGGATGAGACATAAGGGTGGACACTCTTGGGGCTGAGAGGTTTGGTGAGGTTGGGTGAGCAAACGCAGACCCTTTAAAGTAATACTGCATGCTACCCATCGCATGGGTCCCAAATCTCCAGGTTCAAGGGCATCTTCCTACATCGAAAACATGCATGAGAAACCCAGAAGATGGTACACCGTGTGATGGGGAAAGGTTTCTAAAACGCACCTCATTTCTCATCTCCTTGTGCTCGGGTTCGCCATTCCAGCCACTTTACTAGCAATCTCCCTACTTGGAGCATCAGCACCTTTAACCTCCTGTTCCGTACAGGTTGCAATTTGTCCTGAGGATGAACGGGAAGACGGGGAACCAATGAGAGACTAGCTCTTGGTGTTGGGACAGGCACAGGTCACTCTATTTTCCCATCAGGAAGAAGAATTAACCAAAGGCTCAGCCTGCCCCCCGGAACCAGAACAGGGCCTGAAGCCATCCTGCGCTTTTGCGGCCGGCTCCCAAAAAAGCGACTTGTAAAATGGAGCTTCAGGGCACTGCAATTCACAAACCTGCAGAGTTATAAATGATAACTCTCGTCCACAAATATATTGAGGGAAGGCAAAGAAGAGGATTTGAAATCAAGGCAGAATTGCAGGAAACAGATTTCAGGAGGAAGATGCGAATCGCCTTTAAAGCACATGAAAAGCGGCAAAACGTTGACAATGATGCCCTTGGCCAAAAAGGGCGTATGCGTTTTTTCCTGAATATATTCAGGAAAAAACGCATATGCCCTTTTTGGCCAACCAAGCAACCTGGAAAGGCAAATCAGCGCTACAAAGAAGTCTCGCTTCCCATCGGTCAAAAGGGCCATGCTGAAAAAAGTGTCAAAACCAGAAATGCAGGACAGGCCATGGAGAAATGGGAGCCTTGCTACACTGATGGGCGGGATGTAAATTGCCAAAAGCCACTCTGGAGAAGTGTACGGTGTGTCCTGAAACATCTAAAAAACACAGCTTAGAGAGCATAGGGCACTTCCACGCATGGGGGGATAAAGTGGGAAAATTGAAAATCAGCAAGACACAAGCACCCCAAAGTTTAGGGCTGCTCTGTTGACAAGGACCTCCACTTCCTTCCACCTTAAATATCCCAGGAAAGCGAAAAATGGATAAAAAAGTTGTGGTCCTTATGTACAATGGAATATCACTCAGCCATGAAATCAATGTCATAAGGCTAGTAGCAGCATGATGAGTGGATTTAGGTAAGACGATTCTAAGTGAAATAAGTCACACAGAAAAGGACACTTCTCATAAGGTGTCACTTATAGAGGGAATGTAAAAACCGTTACACTTGAACTGAATTACAAAACAGAGCAGAGTCACACATGCAGAAAACACACTATGGCTGCTTAACGGGAAAGGTGAGGTGGGGTGATACATAAAACAAGAGTTTCAAATTAGCTCAGATACCGTTCCATAAACCCAATATGGAATAGACAAGACCTACTCCTTGCTCAGAGAACTGGACTCAACACGCCCGATTCACCGCACAAGAATATATCTGACTAGTAATAATCTTAAAACCTATGTATTGATATCTCTCTGTTAGTGTGTCAAGTGGGTGTAAAGCGGCCTAAACACAGCCGTGAAAAGCAGCTAAACCCCATTATAAAAATAAATTACTTTTAAAAACCCATGAAACAAAGACAGGGAAAGAGAGAGAAATTCTTACACAATTCGTTCAGGGGCTGTGATGCAACCTGGATTGACCATATCTAGACCCACAGCTGGATGAGACATAAGGGTGGACACTCTTGGGGCTGAGAGGTTCGGTGAGGTTGGGTGAGCAAACGCAGACCCTTTAAAGTAATACTGCGTGCTACCCATCGCATGGGTCCCAAATCTCCAGGTTCAAGGGCATCTTCCTACATCGAAAACATGCATGAGAAACCCAGAAGATGGTACACCGTGTGATGGGGAAAGGTTTCTAAAACGCACCTCATTTCTCATCTCCTTGTGCTCGGGTTCGCCATTCCAGCCACTTTACTAGCAATCTCCCTACTTGGAGCATCAGCACCTTTAACCTCCTGTTCCGTACAGGTTGCAATTTGTCCTGAGGATGAACGGGAAGACGGGGAACCAATGAGAGACTAGCTCTTGGTGTTGGGACAGGCACAGGTCACTCTATTTTCCCATCAGGAAGAAGAATTAACCACAGGCTCAGCCTGCCCCCCGGAACCAGAACAGGGCCTGAAGCCATCCTGCGCTTTTGCGGCCGGCTCCCAAAAAAGCGACTTGTAAAATGGAGCTTCAGGGCACTGCAATTCACAGACCTGCAGAGTTATAAATGATAACTCTCGTCCACAAATATATTGAGGGAAGGCAAAGAAGAGGATTTGAAATCAAGGCAGAATTGCAGGAAACAGATTTCAGGAGGAAGATGCGAATCGCCTTTAAAGCACATGAAAAGCGGCAAAACGTTGACAATGATGCCCTTGGCCAAAAAGGGCGTATGCGTTTTTTCCTGAATATATTCAGGAAAAAACGCATACGCCCTTTTTGGCCAACCAAGCAACCTGGAAAGGCAAATCAGCGCTACAAAGAAGTCTCGCTTCCCATCGGTCAAAAGGGCCATGCTGAAAAAAGTGTCAAAACCAGAAATGCAGGACAGGCCATGGAGAAATGGGAGCCTTGCTACACTGATGGGCGGGATGTAAATTGCCAACAGCCACTCTGGAGAAGTGTACGGTGTGTCCTGAAACATCTAAAAAACACAGCTTAGAGAGCATAGGGCACTTCCACGCATGGGGGGATAAAGTGGGAAAATTGAAAATCAGCAAGACACAAGCACCCCAAAGTTTAGGGCTGCTCTGTTGACAAGGACCTCCACTTCCTTCCACCTTAAATATCCCAGGAAAGCGAAAAATGGATAAAAAAGTTGTGGTCCTTATGTACAATGGAATATCACTCAGCCATGAAATCAATGTCATAAGGCTAGTAGCAGCATGATGAGTGGATTTAGGTAAGACGATTCTAAGTGAAATAAGTCACACAGAAAAGGACACTTCTCATAAGGTGTCACTTATAGAGGGAATGTTAAAACCGTTACACTTGAACTGAATTACAAAACAGAACAGAGTCACACATGCAGAAAACACACTATGGCTGCTTAACGGGAAAGGTGAGGTGGGGTGATACATAAAACAAGAGTTTCAAATTAGCTCAGATACCGTTCCATAAACCCAATATGGAATAGACAAGACCTACTCCTTGCTCAGAGAACTGGACTCAACACGCCCGATTCACCGCACAAGAATATATCTGACTAGTAATAATCTTAAAACCTATGTATTGATATCTCTCTGTTAGTGTGTCAAGTGGGTGTAAAGCGGCCTAAACACAGCCGTGAAAAGCAGCTAAACCCCATTATAAAAATAAATTACTTTTAAAAACCCATGAAACAAAGACAGGGAAAGAGAGAGAAATTCTTACACAATTCGTTCAGGGGCTGTGATGCAACCTGGATTGACCATATCTAGACCCACAGCTGGATGAGACATAAGGGTGGACACTCTTGGGGCTGAGAGGTTCGGTGAGGTTGGGTGAGCAAACGCAGACCCTTTAAAGTAATACTGCGTGCTACCCATCGCATGGGTCCCAAATCTCCAGGTTCAAGGGCATCTTCCTACATCGAAAACATGCATGAGAAACCCAGAAGATGGTACACCGTGTGATGGGGAAAGGTTTCTAAAACGCACCTCATTTCTCATCTCCTTGTGCTCGGGTTCGCCATTCCAGCCACTTTACTAGCAATCTCCCTACTTGGAGCATCAGCACCTTTAACCTCCTGTTCCGTACAGGTTGCAATTTGTCCTGAGGATGAACGGGAAGACGGGGAACCAATGAGAGACTAGCTCTTGGTGTTGGGACAGGCACAGGTCACTCTATTTTCCCATCAGGAAGAAGAATTAACCACAGGCTCAGCCTGCCCCCCGGAACCAGAACAGGGCCTGAAGCCATCCTGCGCTTTTGCGGCCGGCTCCCAAAAAAGCGACTTGTAAAATGGAGCTTCAGGGCACTGCAATTCACAGACCTGCAGAGTTATAAATGATAACTCTCGTCCACAAATATATTGAGGGAAGGCAAAGAAGAGGATTTGAAATCAAGGCAGAATTGCAGGAAACAGATTTCAGGAGGAAGATGCGAATCGCCTTTAAAGCACATGAAAAGCGGCAAAACGTTGACAATGATGCCCTTGGCCAAAAAGGGCGTATGCGTTTTTTTCTGAATATATTCAGGAGAAAACGCATACGCCCTTTTTGGCCAACCAAGCAACCTGGAAAGGCAAATCAGCGCTACAAAGAAGTCTCGCTTCCCATCGGTCAAAAGGGCCATGCTGAAAAAAGTGTCAAAACCAGAAATGCAGGACAGGCCATGGAGAAATGGGAGCCTTGCTACACTGATGGGCGGGATGTAAATTGCCAACAGCCACTCTGGAGAAGTGTACGGTGTGTCCTGAAACATCTAAAAAACACAGCTTAGAGAGCATAGGGCACTTCCACGCATGGGGGGATAAAGTGGGAAAATTGAAAATCAGCAAGACACAAGCACCCCAAAGGTTAGGGCTGCTCTGTTGACAAGGACCTCCACTTCCTTCCACCTTAAATATCCCAGGAAAGCGAAAAATGGATAAAAAATTTGTGGTCCTTATGTACAATGGAATATCACTCAGCCATGAAATCAATGTCATAAGGCTAGTAGCAGCATGATGAGTGGATTTAGGTAAGACGATTCTAAGTGAAATAAGTCACACAGAAAAGGACACTTCTCATAAGGTGTCACTTATAGAGGGAATGTAAAAACCGTTACACTTGAACTGAATTACAAAACAGAACAGAGTCACACATGCAGAAAACACACTATGGCTGCTTATCGGGAAAGGTGAGGTGGGGTGATACATAAAACAAGAGTTTCAAATTAGCTCAGATACCGTTCCATAAACCCAATATGGAATAGACAAGACCTACTCCTTGCTCAGAGAACTGGACTCAACACGCCCGATTCACTGCACAAGAATATATCTGACTAGTAATAATCTTAAAACCTATGTATTGATATCTCTCTGTTAGTGTGTCAAGTGGGTGTAAAGCGGCCTAAACACAGCCGTGAAAAGCAACTAAACCCCATTATAAAAATAAATTACTTTTAAAAACCCATGAAACAAAGACAGGGAAAGAGAGAGAAATTCTTACACAATTCGTTCAGGGGCTGTGATGCAACCTGGATTGACCATATCTCGATCCACAGCTGGATGAGACATAAGGGTGGACACTCTTGGGGCTGAGAGGTTCGGTGAGGTTGGGTGAGCAAACGCAGACCCTTTAAAGTAATACTGCGTGCTACCCATCGCATGGGTCCCAAATCTCCAGGTTCAAGGGCATCTTCCTACATCGAAAACATGCATGAGAAACCCAGAAGATGGTACACCGTGTGATGGGGAAAGGTTTCTAAAACGCACCTCATTTCTCATCTCCTTGTGCTCGGGTTCGCCATTCCAGCCACTTTACTAGCAATCTCCCTACTTGGAGCATCAGCACCTTTAACCTCCTGTTCCGTACAGGTTGCAATTTGTCCTGAGGATGAACGGGAAGACGGGGAACCAATGAGAGACTAGCTCTTGGTGTTGGGACAGGCACAGGTCACTCTATTTTCCCATCAGGAAGAAGAATTAACCACAGGCTCAGCCTGCCCCCCGGAACCAGAACAGGGCCTGAAGCCATCCTGCGCTTTTGCGGCCGGCTCCCAAAAAAGCGACTTGTAAAATGGAGCTTCAGGGCACTGCAATTCACAAACCTGCAGAGTTATAAATGATAACTCTCGTCCACAAATATATTGAGGGAAGGCAAAGAAGAGGATTTGAAATCAAGGCAGAATTGCAGGAAACAGATTTCAGGAGGAAGATGCGAATCGCCTTTAAAGCACATGAAAAGCGGCAAAACGTTGACAATGATGCCCTTGGCCAAAAAGGGCGTATGCGTTTTTTCCTGAATATATTCAGGAAAAAACGCATACGCCCTTTTTGGCCAACCAAGCAACCTGGAAAGGCAAATCAGCGCTACAAAGAAGTCTCGCTTCCCATCGGTCAAAAGGGCCATGCTGAAAAAAGTGTCAAAACCAGAAATGCAGGACAGGCCATGGAGAAATGGGAGCCTTGCTACACTGATGGGCGGGATGTAAATTGCCAACAGCCACTCTGGAGAAGTGTACGGTGTGTCCTGAAACATCTAAAAAACACAGCTTAGAGAGCATAGGGCACTTCCACGCATGGGGGGATAAAGTGGGAAAATTGAAAATCAGCAAGACACAAGCACCCCAAAGGTTAGGGCTGCTCTGTTGACAAGGACCTCCACTTCCTTCCACCTTAAATATCCCAGGAAAGCGAAAAATGGATAAAAAAGTTGTGGTCCTTATGTACAATGGAATATCACTCAGCCATGAAATCAATGTCATAAGGCTAGTAGCAGCATGATGAGTGGATTTAGGTAAGACGATTCTAAGTGAAATAAGTCACACAGAAAAGGACACTTCTCATAAGGTGTCACTTATAGAGGGAATGTTAAAACCGTTACACTTGAACTGAATTACAAAACAGAACAGAGTCACACATGCAGAAAACACACTATGGCTGCTTAACGGGAAAGGTGAGGTGGGGTGATACATAAAACAAGAGTTTCAAATTAGCTCAGATACCGTTCCATAAACCCAATATGGAATAGACAAGACCTACTCCTTGCTCAGAGAACTGGACTCAACACGCCCGATTCACCGCACAAGAATATATCTGACTAGTAATAATCTTAAAACCTATGTATTGATATCTCTCTGTTAGTGTGTCAAGTGGGTGTAAAGCGGCCTAAACACAGCCGTGAAAAGCAGCTAAACCCCATTATAAAAATAAATTACTTTTAAAAACCCATGAAACAAAGACAGGGAAAGAGAGAGAAATTCTTACACAATTCGTTCAGGGGCTGTGATGCAACCTGGATTGACCATATCTAGACCCACAGCTGGATGAGACATAAGGGTGGACACTCTTGGGGCTGAGAGGTTCGGTGAGGTTGGGTGAGCAAACGCAGACCCTTTAAAGTAATACTGCGTGCTACCCATCGCATGGGTCCCAAATCTCCAGGTTCAAGGGCATCTTCCTACATCGAAAACATGCATGAGAAACCCAGAAGATGGTACACCGTGTGATGGGGAAAGGTTTCTAAAACGCACCTCATTTCTCATCTCCTTGTGCTCGGGTTCGCCATTCCAGCCACTTTACTAGCAATCTCCCTACTTGGAGCATCAGCACCTTTAACCTCCTGTTCCGTACAGGTTGCAATTTGTCCTGAGGATGAACGGGAAGACGGGGAACCAATGAGAGACTAGCTCTTGGTGTTGGGACAGGCACAGGTCACTCTATTTTCCCATCAGGAAGAAGAATTAACCACAGGCTCAGCCTGCCCCCCGGAACCAGAACAGGGCCTGAAGCCATCCTGCGCTTTTGCGGCCAGCTCCCAAAAAAGCGACTTGTAAAATGGAGCTTCAGGGCACTGCAATTCACAAACCTGCAGAGTTATAAATGATAACTCTCGTCCACAAATATATTGAGGGAAGGCAAAGAAGAGGATTTGAAATCAAGGCAGAATTGCAGGAAACAGATTTCAGGAGGAAGATGCGAATCGCCTTTAAAGCACATGAAAAGCGGCAAAACGTTGACAATGATGCCCTTGGCCAAAAAGGGCGTATGCGTTTTTTCCTGAATATATTCAGGAGAAAACGCATATGCCCTTTTTCGCCAACCAAGCAACCTGAAAGGCAAATCAGCGCTACAAAGAAGTCTCGCTTCCCATCGGTCAAAAGGGCCATGCTGAAAAAAGTGTCAAAACCAGAAATGCAGGACAGGCCATGGAGAAATGGGAGCCTTGCTACACTGATGGGCGGGATGTAAATTGCCAACAGCCACTCTGGAGAAGTGTACGGTGTGTCCTGAAACATCTAAAAAACACAGCTTAGAGAGCATAGGGCACTTCCACGCATGGGGGGATAAAGTGGGAAAATTGAAAATCAGCAAGACACAAGCACCCCAAAGTTTAGGGCTGCTCTGTTGACAAGGACCTCCACTTCCTTCCACCTTAAATATCCCAGGAAAGCGAAAAATGGATAAAAAAGTTGTGGTCCTTATGTACAATGGAATATCACTCAGCCATGAAATCAATGTCATAAGGCTAGTAGCAGCATGATGAGTGGATTTAGGTAAGACGATTCTAAGTGAAATAAGTCACACAGAAAAGGACACTTCTCATAAGGTGTCACTTATAGAGGGAATGTAAAAACCGTTACACTTGAACTGAATTACAAAACAGAGCAGAGTCACACATGCAGAAAACACACCATGGCTGCTTAACGGGAAAGGTGAGGTGGGGTGATACATAAAACAAGAGTTTCAAATTAGCTCAGATACCGTTCCATAAACCCAATATGGAATAGACAAGACCTACTCCTTGCTCAGAGAACTGGACTCAACATGCCCGATTCACCGCACAAGAATATATCTGACTAGTAATAATCTTAAAACCTATGTATTGATATCTCTCTGTTAGTGTGTCAAGTGGGTGTAAAGCGGCCTAAACACAGCCGTGAAAAGCAGCTAAACCCCATTATAAAAATAAATTACTTTTAAAAACCCATGAAACAAAGACAGGGAAAGAGAGAGAAATTCTTACACAATTCGTTCAGGGGCTGTGATGCAACCTGGATTGACCATATCTAGACCCACAGCTGGATGAGACATAAGGGTGGACACTCTTGGGGCTGAGAGGTTTGGTGAGGTTGGGTGAGCAAACGCAGACCCTTTAAAGTAATACTGCGTGCTACCCATCGCATGGGTCCCAAATCTCCAGGTTCAAGGGCATCTTCCTACATCGAAAACATGCATGAGAAACCCAGAAGATGGTACACCGTGTGATGGGGAAAGGTTTCTAAAACGCACCTCATTTCTCATCTCCTTGTGCTCGGGTTCGCCATTCCAGCCACTTTACTAGCAATCTCCCTACTTGGAGCATCAGCACCTTTAACCTCCTGTTCCGTACAGGTTGCAATTTGTCCTGAGGATGAACGGGAAGACGGGGAACCAATGAGAGACTAGCTCTTGGTGTTGGGACAGGCACAGGTCACTCTATTTTCCCATCAGGAAGAAGAATTAACCAAAGGCTCAGCCTGCCCCCCGGAACCAGAACAGGGCCTGAAGCCATCCTGCGCTTTTGCGGCCGGCTCCCAAAAAAGCGACTTGTAAAATGGAGCTTCAGGGCACTGCAATTCACAAACCTGCAGAGTTATAAATGATAACTCTCGTCCACAAATATATTGAGGGAAGGCAAAGAAGAGGATTTGAAATCAAGTCAGAATTGCAGGAAACAGATTTCAGGAGGAAGATGCGAATCGCCTTTAAAGCACATGAAAAGCGGCAAAACGTTGACAATGATGCCCTTGGCCAAAAAGGGCGTATGCGTTTTTTCCTGAATATATTCAGGAAAAAACGCATACGCCCTTTTTGGCCAACCAAGCAACCTGGAAAGGCAAATCAGCGCTACAAAGAAGTCTCGCTTCCCATCGGTCAAAAGGGCCATGCTGAAAAAAGTGTCAAAACCAGAAATGCAGGACAGGCCATGGAGAAATGGGAGCCTTGCTACACTGATGGGCGGGATGTAAATTGCCAAAAGCCACTCTGGAGAAGTGTACGGTGTGTCCTGAAACATCTAAAAAACACAGCTTAGAGAGCATAGGGCACTTCCACGCATGGGGGGATAAAGTGGGAAAATTGAAAATCAGCAAGACACAAGCACCCCAAAGTTTAGGGCTGCTCTGTTGACAAGGACCTCCACTTCCTTCCACCTTAAATATCCCAGGAAAGCGAAAAATGGATAAAAAAGTTGTGGTCCTTATGTACAATGGAATATCACTCAGCCATGAAATCAATGTCATAAGGCTAGTAGCAGCATGATGAGTGGATTTAGGTAAGACGATTCTAAGTGAAATAAGTCACACAGAAAAGGACACTTCTCATAAGGTGTCACTTATAGAGGGAATGTAAAAACCGTTACACTTGAACTGAATTACAAAACAGAGCAGAGTCACACATGCAGAAAACACACTATGGCTGCTTAACGGGAAAGGTGAGGTGGGGTGATACATAAAACAAGAGTTTCAAATTAGCTCAGATACCGTTCCATAAACCCAATATGGAATAGACAAGACCTACTCCTTGCTCAGAGAACTGGACTCAACACGCCCGATTCACCGCACAAGAATATATCTGACTAGTAATAATCTTAAAACCTATGTATTGATATCTCTCTGTTAGTGTGTCAAGTGGGTGTAAAGCGGCCTAAACACAGCCGTGAAAAGCAGCTAAACCCCATTATAAAAATAAATTACTTTTAAAAACCCATGAAACAAAGACAGGGAAAGAGAGAGAAATTCTTACACAATTCGTTCAGGGGCTGTGATGCAACCTGGATTGACCATATCTAGACCCACAGCTGGATGAGACATAAGGGTGGACACTCTTGGGGCTGAGAGGTTCGGTGAGGTTGGGTGAGCAAACGCAGACCCTTTAAAGTAATACTGCGTGCTACCCATCGCATGGGTCCCAAATCTCCAGGTTCAAGGGCATCTTCCTACATCGAAAACATGCATGAGAAACCCAGAAGATGGTACACCGTGTGATGGGGAAAGGTTTCTAAAACGCACCTCATTTCTCATCTCCTTGTGCTCGGGTTCGCCATTCCAGCCACTTTACTAGCAATCTCCCTACTTGGAGCATCAGCACCTTTAACCTCCTGTTCCGTACAGGTTGCAATTTGTCCTGAGGATGAACGGGAAGACGGGGAACCAATGAGAGACTAGCTCTTGGTGTTGGGACAGGCACAGGTCACTCTATTTTCCCATCAGGAAGAAGAATTAACCACAGGCTCAGCCTGCCCCCCGGAACCAGAACAGGGCCTGAAGCCATCCTGCGCTTTTGCGGCCGGCTCCCAAAAAAGCGACTTGTAAAATGGAGCTTCAGGGCACTGCAATTCACAAACCTGCAGAGTTATAAATGATAACTCTCGTCCACAAATATATTGAGGGAAGGCAAAGAAGAGGATTTGAAATCAAGGCAGAATTGCAGGAAACAGATTTCAGGAGGAAGATGTGAATCGCCTTTAAAGCACATGAAAAGCGGCAAAACGTTGACAATGATGCCCTTGGCCAAAAAGGGCGTATGCGTTTTTTCCTGAATATATTCAGGAGAAAACGCATATGCCCTTTTTCGCCAACCAAGCAACCTGAAAGGCAAATCAGCGCTACAAAGAAGTCTCGCTTCCCATCGGTCAAAAGGGCCATGCTGAAAAAAGTGTCAAAACCAGAAATGCAGGACAGGCCATGGAGAAATGGGAGCCTTGCTACACTGATGGGCGGGATGTAAATTGCCAACAGCCACTCTGGAGAAGTGTACGGTGTGTCCTGAAACATCTAAAAAACACAGCTTAGAGAGCATAGGGCACTTCTACGCATGGGGGGATAAAGTGGGAAAATTGAAAATCAGCAAGACACAAGCACCCCAAAGGTTAGGGCTGCTCTGTTGACAAGGACCTCCACTTCCTTCCACCTTAAATATCCCAGGAAAGCGAAAAATGGATAAAAAAGTTGTGGTCCTTATGTACAATGGAATATCACTCAGCCATGAAATCAATGTCATAAGGCTAGTAGCAGCATGATGAGTGGATTTAGGTAAGACGATTCTAAGTGAAATAAGTCACACAGAAAAGGACACTTCTCATAAGGTGTCACTTATAGAGGGAATGTTAAAACCGTTACACTTGAACTGAATTACAAAACAGAACAGAGTCACACATGCAGAAAACACACTATGGCTGCTTATCGGGAAAGGTGAGGTGGGGTGATACATAAAACAAGAGTTTCAAATTAGCTCAGATACCGTTCCATAAACCCAATATGGAATAGACAAGACCTACTCCTTGCTCAGAGAACTGGACTCAACACGCCCGATTCACTGCACAAGAATATATCTGACTAGTAATAATCTTAAAACCTATGTATTGATATCTCTCTGTTAGTGTGTCAAGTGGGTGTAAAGCGGCCTAAACACAGCCGTGAAAAGCAGCTAAACCCCATTATAAAAATAAATTACTTTTAAAAACCCATGAAACAAAGACAGGGAAAGAGAGAGAAATTCTTACACAATTCGTTCAGGGGCTGTGATGCAACCTGGATTGACCATATCTAGACCCACAGCTGGATGAGACATAAGGGTGGACACTCTTGGGGCTGAGAGGTTCGGTGAGGTTGGGTGAGCAAACGCAGACCCTTTAAAGTAATACTGCGTGCTACCCATCGCATGGGTCCCAAATCTCCAGGTTCAAGGGCATCTTCCTACATCGAAAACATGCATGAGAAACCCAGAAGATGGTACACCGTGTGATGGGGAAAGGTTTCTAAAACGCACCTCATTTCTCATCTCCTTGTGCTCGGGTTCGCCATTCCAGCCACTTTACTAGCAATCTCCCTACTTGGAGCATCAGCACCTTTAACCTCCTGTTCCGTACAGGTTGCAATTTGTCCTGAGGATGAACGGGAAGACGGGGAACCAATGAGAGACTAGCTCTTGGTGTTGGGACAGGCACAGGTCACTCTATTTTCCCATCAGGAAGAAGAATTAACCACAGGCTCAGCCTGCCCCCCGGAACCAGAACAGGGCCTGAAGCCATCCTGCGCTTTTGCGGCCGGCTCCCAAAAAAGCGACTTGTAAAATGGAGCTTCAGGGCACTGCAATTCACAAACCTGCAGAGTTATAAATGATAACTCTCGTCCACAAATATATTGAGGGAAGGCAAAGAAGAGGATTTGAAATCAAGGCAGAATTGCAGGAAACAGATTTCAGGAGGAAGATGCGAATCGCCTTTAAAGCACATGAAAAGCGGCAAAACGTTGACAATGATGCCCTTGGCCAAAAAGGGCGTATGCGTTTTTTCCTGAATATATTCAGGAAAAAATGCATACGCCCTTTTTGGCCAACCAAGCAACCTGGAAAGGCAAATCAGCGCTACAAAGAAGTCTCGCTTCCCATCGGTCAAAAGGGCCATGCTGAAAAAAGTGTCAAAACCAGAAATGCAGGACAGGCCATGGAGAAATGGGAGCCTTGCTACACTGATGGGCGGGATGTAAATTGCCAACAGCCACTCTGGAGAAGTGTACGGTGTGTCCTGAAACATCTAAAAAACACAGCTTAGAGAGCATAGGGCACTTCCACGCATGGGGGGATAAAGTGGGAAAATTGAAAATCAGCAAGACACAAGCACCCCAAAGTTTAGGGCTGCTCTGTTGACAAGGACCTCCACTTCCTTCCACCTTAAATATCCCAGGAAAGCGAAAAATGGATAAAAAAGTTGTGGTCCTTATGTACAATGGAATATCACTCAGCCATGAAATCAATGTCATAAGGCTAGTAGCAGCATGATGAGTGGATTTAGGTAAGACGATTCTAAGTGAAATAAGTCACACAGAAAAGGACACTTCTCATAAGGTGTCACTTATAGAGGGAATGTAAAAACCGTTACACTTGAACTGAATTACAAAACAGAGCAGAGTCACACATGCAGAAAACACACTATGGCTGCTTAACGGGAAAGGTGAGGTGGGGTGATACATAAAACAAGATTTTCAAATTAGCTCAGATACCGTTCCATAAACCCAATATGGAATAGACAAGATCTACTCCTTGCTCAGAGAACTGGACTCAACACGCCCGATTCACCGCACAAGAATATATCTGACTAGTAATAATCTTAAAACCTATGTATTGATATCTCTCTTTTAGTGTGTCAAGTGGGTGTAAAGCGGCCTAAACACAGCCGTGAAAAGCAGCTAAACCCCATTATAAAAATAAATTACTTTTAAAAACCCATGAAACAAAGACAGGGAAAGAGAGAGAAATTCTTACACAATTCGTTCAGGGGCTGTGATGCAACCTGGATTGACCATATCTAGACCCACAGCTGGATGAGACATAAGGGTGGACACTCTTGGGGCTGAGAGGTTTGGTGAGGTTGGGTGAGCAAACGCAGACCCTTTAAAGTAATACTGCGTGCTACCCATCGCATGGGTCCCAAATCTCCAGGTTCAAGGGCATCTTCCTACATCGAAAACATGCATGAGAAACCCAGAAGATGGTACACCGTGTGATGGGGAAAGGTTTCTAAAACGCACCTCATTTCTCATCTCCTTGTGCTCGGGTTCGCCATTCCAGCCACTTTACTAGCAATCTCCCTACTTGGAGCATCAGCACCTTTAACCTCCTGTTCCGTACAGGTTGCAATTTGTTCTGAGGATGAACGGGAAGACGGGGAACCAATGAGAGACTAGCTCTTGGTGTTGGGACAGGCACAGGTCACTCTATTTTCCCATCAGGAAGAAGAATTAACCAAAGGCTCAGCCTGCCCCCCGGAACCAGAACAGGGCCTGAAGCCATCCTGCGCTTTTGCGGCCGGCTCCCAAAAAAGCGACTTGTAAAATGGAGCTTCAGGGCACTGCAATTCACAAACCTGCAGAGTTATAAATGATAACTCTCGTCCACAAATATATTGAGGGAAGGCAAAGAAGAGGATTTGAAATCAAGGCAGAATTGCAGGAAACAGATTTCAGGAGGAAGATGCGAATCGCCTTTAAAGCACATGAAAAGCGGCAAAACGTTGACAATGATGCCCTTGGCCAAAAAGGGCGTATGCGTTTTTTCCTGAATATATTCAGGAAAAAACGCATACGCCCTTTTTGGCCAACCAAGCAACCTGGAAAGGCAAATCAGCGCTACAAAGAAGTCTCGCTTCCCATCGGTCAAAAGGGCCATGCTGAAAAAAGTGTCAAAACCAGAAATGCAGGACAGGCCATGGAGAAATGGGAGCCTTGCTACACTGATGGGCGGGATGTAAATTGCCAAAAGCCACTCTGGAGAAGTGTACGGTGTGTCCTGAAACATCTAAAAAACACAGCTTAGAGAGCATAGGGCACTTCCACGCATGGGGGGATAAAGTGGGAAAATTGAAAATCAGCAAGACACAAGCACCCCAAAGTTTAGGGCTGCTCTGTTGACAAGGACCTCCACTTCCTTCCACCTTAAATATCCCAGGAAAGCGAAAAATGGATAAAAAAGTTGTGGTCCTTATGTACAATGGAATATCACTCAGCCATGAAATCAATGTCATAAGGCTAGTAGCAGCATGATGAGTGGATTTAGGTAAGACGATTCTAAGTGAAATAAGTCACACAGAAAAGGACACTTCTCATAAGGTGTCACTTATAGAGGGAATGTAAAAACCGTTACACTTGAACTGAATTACAAAACAGAGCAGAGTCACACATGCAGAAAACACACTATGGCTGCTTAACGGGAAAGGTGAGGTGGGGTGATACATAAAACAAGAGTTTCAAATTAGCTCAGATACCGTTCCATAAACCCAATATGGAATAGACAAGACCTACTCCTTGCTCAGAGAACTGGACTCAACATGCCCGATTCACCGCACAAGAATATATCTGACTAGTAATAATCTTAAAACCTATGTATTGATATCTCTCTGTTAGTGTGTCAAGTGGGTGTAAAGCGGCCTAAACACAGCCGTGAAAAGCAGCTAAACCCCATTATAAAAATAAATTACTTTTAAAAACCCATGAAACAAAGACAGGGAAAGAGAGAGAAATTCTTACACAATTCGTTCAGGGGCTGTGATGCAACCTGGATTGACCATATCTAGACCCACAGCTGGATGAGACATAAGGGTGGACACTCTTGGGGCTGAGAGGTTCGGTGAGGTTGGGTGAGCAAACGCAGACCCTTTAAAGTAATACTGCGTGCTACCCATCGCATGGGTCCCAAATCTCCAGGTTCAAGGGCATCTTCCTACATCGAAAACATGCATGAGAAACCCAGAAGATGGTACACCGTGTGATGGGGAAATGTTTCTAAAACGCACCTCATTTCTCATCTCCTTGTGCTCGGGTTCGCCATTCCAGCCACTTTACTAGCAATCTCCCTACTTGGAGCATCAGCACCTTTAACCTCCTGTTCCGTACAGGTTGCAATTTGTCCTGAGGATGAACGGGAAGACGGGGAACGAATGAGAGACTAGCTCATGGTGTTGGGACAGGCACAGGTCACTCTATTTTCCCATCAGGAAGAAGAATTAACCACAGGCTCAGCCTGCCCCCCGGAACCAGAACAGGGCCTGAAGCCATCCTGCGCTTTTGCGGCCGGCTCCCAAAAAAGCGACTTGTAAAATGGAGCTTCAGGGCACTGCAATTCACAAACCTGCAGAGTTATAAATGATAACTCTCGTCCACAAATATATTGAGGGAAGGCAAAGAAGAGGATTTGAAATCAAGGCAGAATTGCAGGAAACAGATTTCAGGAGGAAGATGCGAATCGCCTTTAAAGCACATGAAAAGCGGCAAAACGTTGACAATGATGCCCTTGGCCAAAAAGGGCGTATGCGTTTTTTCCTGAATATATTCAGGAAAAAACGCATACGCCCTTTTTGGCCAACCAAGCAACCTGGAAAGGCAAATCAGCGCTACAAAGAAGTCTCGCTTCCCATCGGTCAAAAGGGCCATGCTGAAAAAAGTGTCAAAACCAGAAATGCAGGACAGGCCATGGAGAAATGGGAGCCTTGCTACACTGATGGGCGGGATGTAAATTGCCAACAGCCACTCTGGAGAAGTGTACGGTGTGTCCTGAAACATCTAAAAAACACAGCTTAGAGAGCATAGGGCACTTCCACGCATGGGGGGATAAAGTGGGAAAATTGAAAATCAGCAAGACACAAGCACCCCAAA
This sequence comes from Balaenoptera physalus, assembly GCF_965194825.1. NCBI lineage: Eukaryota > Metazoa > Chordata > Mammalia > Artiodactyla > Balaenopteridae > Balaenoptera > Balaenoptera physalus. The sequence goes on along the minus strand of NW_028126434.1, from coordinate 1,257,174 downwards.
GGTTAGGGCTGCTCTGTTGACAAGGACCTCCACTTCCTTCCACCTTAAATATCCCAGGAAAGCGAAAAATGGATAAAAAAGTTGTGGTCCTTATGTACAATGGAATATCACTCAGCCATGAAATCAATGTCATAAGGCTAGTAGCAGCATGATGAGTGGATTTAGGTAAGACGATTCTAAGTGAAATAAGTCACACAGAAAAGGACACTTCTCATAAGGTGTCACTTATAGAGGGAATGTTAAAACCGTTACACTTGAACTGAATTACAAAACAGAACAGAGTCACACATGCAGAAAACACACTATGGCTGCTTAACGGGAAAGGTGAGGTGGGGTGATACATAAAACAAGAGTTTCAAATTAGCTCAGATACCGTTCCATAAACCCAATATGGAATAGACAAGACCTACTCCTTGCTCAGAGAACTGGACTCAACACGCCCGATTCACCGCACAAGAATATATCTGACTAGTAATAATCTTAAAACCTATGTATTGATATCTCTCTGTTAGTGTGTCAAGTGGGTGTAAAGCGGCCTAAACACAGCCGTGAAAAGCAGCTAAACCCCATTATAAAAATAAATTACTTTTAAAAACCCATGAAACAAAGACAGGGAAAGAGAGAGAAATTCTTACACAATTCGTTCAGGGGCTGTGATGCAACCTGGATTGACCATATCTAGACCCACAGCTGGATGAGACATAAGGGTGGACACTCTTGGGGCTGAGAGGTTCGGTGAGGTTGGGTGAGCAAACGCAGACCCTTTAAAGTAATACTGCGTGCTACCCATCGCATGGGTCCCAAATCTCCAGGTTCAAGGGCATCTTCCTACATCGAAAACATGCATGAGAAACCCAGAAGATGGTACACCGTGTGATGGGGAAAGGTTTCTAAAACGCACCTCATTTCTCATCTCCTTGTGCTCGGGTTCGCCATTCCAGCCACTTTACTAGCAATCTCCCTACTTGGAGCATCAGCACCTTTAACCTCCTGTTCCGTACAGGTTGCAATTTGTCCTGAGGATGAACGGGAAGACGGGGAACCAATGAGAGACTAGCTCTTGGTGTTGGGACAGGCACAGGTCACTCTATTTTCCCATCAGGAAGAAGAATTAACCACAGGCTCAGCCTGCCCCCCGGAACCAGAACAGGGCCTGAAGCCATCCTGCGCTTTTGCGGCCGGCTCCCAAAAAAGCGACTTGTAAAATGGAGCTTCAGGGCACTGCAATTCACAAACCTGCAGAGTTATAAATGATAACTCTCGTCCACAAATATATTGAGGGAAGGCAAAGAAGAGGATTTGAAATCAAGGCAGAATTGCAGGAAACAGATTTCAGGAGGAAGATGCGAATCGCCTTTAAAGCACATGAAAAGCGGCAAAACGTTGACAATGATGCCCTTGGCCAAAAAGGGCGTATGCGTTTTTTCCTGAATATATTCAGGAGAAAACGCATATGCCCTTTTTCGCCAACCAAGCAACCTGAAAGGCAAATCAGCGCTACAAAGAAGTCTCGCTTCCCATCGGTCAAAAGGGCCATGCTGAAAAAAGTGTCAAAACCAGAAATGCAGGACAGGCCATGGAGAAATGGGAGCCTTGCTACACTGATGGGCGGGATGTAAATTGCCAACAGCCACTCTGGAGAAGTGTACGGTGTGTCCTGAAACATCTAAAAAACACAGCTTAGAGAGCATAGGGCACTTCCACGCATGGGGGGATAAAGTGGGAAAATTGAAAATCAGCAAGACACAAGCACCCCAAAGTTTAGGGCTGCTCTGTTGACAAGGACCTCCACTTCCTTCCACCTTAAATATCCCAGGAAAGCGAAAAATGGATAAAAAAGTTGTGGTCCTTATGTACAATGGAATATCACTCAGCCATGAAATCAATGTCATAAGGCTAGTAGCAGCATGATGAGTGGATTTAGGTAAGACGATTCTAAGTGAAATAAGTCACACAGAAAAGGACACTTCTCATAAGGTGTCACTTATAGAGGGAATGTAAAAACCGTTACACTTGAACTGAATTACAAAACAGAGCAGAGTCACACATGCAGAAAACACACTATGGCTGCTTAACGGGAAAGGTGAGGTGGGGTGATACATAAAACAAGATTTTCAAATTAGCTCAGATACCGTTTAATAAACCCAATATGGAATAGACAAGATCTACTCCTTCCTCAGAGAACTGGACTCAACACGCCCGATTCACCGCACAAGAATATATCTGACTAGTAATAATCTTAAAACCTATGTATTGATATCTCTCTGTTAGTGTGTCAAGTGGGTGTAAAGCGGCCTAAACACAGCCGTGAAAAGCAGCTAAACCCCATTATAAAAATAAATTACTTTTAAAAACCCATGAAACAAAGACAGGGAAAGAGAGAGAAATTCTTACACAATTCGTTCAGGGGCTGTGATGCAACCTGGATTGACCATATCTAGACCCACAGCTGGATGAGACATAAGGGTGGACACTCTTGGGGCTGAGAGGTTCGGTGAGGTTGGGTGAGCAAACGCAGACCCTTTAAAGTAATACTGCATGCTACCCATCGCATGGGTCCCAAATCTCCAGGTTCAAGGGCATCTTCCTACATCGAAAACATGCATGAGAAACCCAGAAGATGGTACACCGTGTGATGGGGAAAGGTTTCTAAAACGCACCTCATTTCTCATCTCCTTGTGCTCGGGTTCGCCATTCCAGCCACTTTACTAGCAATCTCCCTACTTGGAGCATCAGCACCTTTAACCTCCTGTTCCGTACAGGTTGCAATTTGTCCTGAGGATGAACGGGAAGACGGGGAACCAATGAGAGACTAGCTCTTGGTGTTGGGACAGGCACAGGTCACTCTATTTTCCCATCAGGAAGAAGAATTAACCAAAGGCTCAGCCTGCCCCCCGGAACCAGAACAGGGCCTGAAGCCATCCTGCGCTTTTGCGGCCGGCTCCCAAAAAAGCGACTTGTAAAATGGAGCTTCAGGGCACTGCAATTCACAAACCTGCAGAGTTATAAATGATAACTCTCGTCCACAAATATATTGAGGGAAGGCAAAGAAGAGGATTTGAAATCAAGGCAGAATTGCAGGAAACAGATTTCAGGAGGAAGATGCGAATCGCCTTTAAAGCACATGAAAAGCGGCAAAACGTTGACAATGATGCCCTTGGCCAAAAAGGGCGTATGCGTTTTTTCCTGAATATATTCAGGAAAAAACGCATACGCCCTTTTTGGCCAACCAAGCAACCTGGAAAGGCAAATCAGCGCTACAAAGAAGTCTCGCTTCCCATCGGTCAAAAGGGCCATGCTGAAAAAAGTGTCAAAACCAGAAATGCAGGACAGGCCATGGAGAAATGGGAGCCTTGCTACACTGATGGGCGGGATGTAAATTGCCAACAGCCACTCTGGAGAAGTGTACGGTGTGTCCTGAAACATCTAAAAAACACAGCTTAGAGAGCATAGGGCACTTCCACGCATGGGGGGATAAAGTGGGAAAATTGAAAATCAGCAAGACACAAGCACCCCAAAGTTTAGGGCTGCTCTGTTGACAAGGACCTCCACTTCCTTCCACCTTAAATATCCCAGGAAAGCGAAAAATGGATAAAAAAGTTGTGGTCCTTATGTACAATGGAATATCACTCAGCCATGAAATCAATGTCATAAGGCTAGTAGCAGCATGATGAGTGGATTTAGGTAAGACGATTCTAAGTGAAATAAGTCACACAGAAAAGGACACTTCTCATAAGGTGTCACTTATAGAGGGAATGTAAAAACCGTTACACTTGAACTGAATTACAAAACAGAGCAGAGTCACACATGCAGAAAACACACTATGGCTGCTTAACGGGAAAGGTGAGGTGGGGTGATACATAAAACAAGATTTTCAAATTAGCTCAGATACCGTTCCATAAACCCAATATGGAATAGACAAGATCTACTCCTTCCTCAGAGAACTGGACTCAACACGCCCGATTCACCGCACAAGAATATATCTGACTAGTAATAATCTTAAAACCTATGTATTGATATCTCTCTGTTAGTGTGTCAAGTGGGTGTAAAGCGGCCTAAACACAGCCGTGAAAAGCAGCTAAACCCCATTATAAAAATAAATTACTTTTAAAAACCCATGAAACAAAGACAGGGAAAGAGAGAGAAATTCTTACACAATTCGTTCAGGGGCTGTGATGCAACCTGGATTGACCATATCTAGACCCACAGCTGGATGAGACATAAGGGTGGACACTCTTGGGGCTGAGAGGTTCGGTGAGGTTGGGTGAGCAAACGCAGACCCTTTAAAGTAATACTGCGTGCTACCCATCGCATGGGTCCCAAATCTCCAGGTTCAAGGGCATCTTCCTACATCGAAAACATGCATGAGAAACCCAGAAGATGGTACACCGTGTGATGGGGAAATGTTTCTAAAACGCACCTCATTTCTCATCTCCTTGTGCTCGGGTTCGCCATTCCAGCCACTTTACTAGCAATCTCCCTACTTGGAGCATCAGCACCTTTAACCTCCTGTTCCGTACAGGTTGCAATTTGTCCTGAGGATGAACGGGAAGACGGGGAACGAATGAGAGACTAGCTCATGGTGTTGGGACAGGCACAGGTCACTCTATTTTCCCATCAGGAAGAAGAATTAACCACAGGCTCAGCCTGCCCCCCGGAACCAGAACAGGGCCTGAAGCCATCCTGCGCTTTTGCGGCCGGCTCCCAAAAAAGCGACTTGTAAAATGGAGCTTCAGGGCACTGCAATTCACAAACCTGCAGAGTTATAAATGATAACTCTCGTCCACAAATATATTGAGGGAAGGCAAAGAAGAGGATTTGAAATCAAGTCAGAATTGCAGGAAACAGATTTCAGGAGGAAGATGCGAATCGCCTTTAAAGCACATGAAAAGCGGCAAAACGTTGACAATGATGCCCTTGGCCAAAAAGGGCGTATGCGTTTTTTCCTGAATATATTCAGGAAAAAACGCATACGCCCTTTTTGGCCAACCAAGCAACCTGGAAAGGCAAATCAGCGCTACAAAGAAGTCTCGCTTCCCATCGGTCAAAAGGGCCATGCTGAAAAAAGTGTCAAAACCAGAAATGCAGGACAGGCCATGGAGAAATGGGAGCCTTGCTACACTGATGGGCGGGATGTAAATTGCCAACAGCCACTCTGGAGAAGTGTACGGTGTGTCCTGAAACATCTAAAAAACACAGCTTAGAGAGCATAGGGCACTTCCACGCATGGGGGGATAAAGTGGGAAAATTGAAAATCAGCAAGACACAAGCACCCCAAAGTTTAGGGCTGCTCTGTTGACAAGGACCTCCACTTCCTTCCACCTTAAATATCCCAGGAAAGCGAAAAATGGATAAAAAAGTTGTGGTCCTTATGTACAATGGAATATCACTCAGCCATGAAATCAATGTCATAAGGCTAGTAGCAGCATGATGAGTGGATTTAGGTAAGACGATTCTAAGTGAAATAAGTCACACAGAAAAGGACACTTCTCATAAGGTGTCACTTATAGAGGGAATGTTAAAACCGTTACACTTGAACTGAATTACAAAACAGAACAGAGTCACACATGCAGAAAACACACTATGGCTGCTTAACGGGAAAGGTGAGGTGGGGTGATACATAAAACAAGAGTTTCAAATTAGCTCAGATACCGTTCCATAAACCCAATATGGAATAGACAAGACCTACTCCTTGCTCAGAGAACTGGACTCAACACGCCCGATTCACCGCACAAGAATATATCTGACTAGTAATAATCTTAAAACCTATGTATTGATATCTCTCTGTTAGTGTGTCAAGTGGGTGTAAAGCGGCCTAAACACAGCCGTGAAAAGCAGCTAAACCCCATTATAAAAATAAATTACTTTTAAAAACCCATGAAACAAAGACAGGGAAAGAGAGAGAAATTCTTACACAATTCGTTCAGGGGCTGTGATGCAACCTGGATTGACCATATCTAGACCCACAGCTGGATGAGACATAAGGGTGGACACTCTTGGGGCTGAGAGGTTCGGTGAGGTTGGGTGAGCAAACGCAGACCCTTTAAAGTAATACTGCGTGCTACCCATCGCATGGGTCCCAAATCTCCAGGTTCAAGGGCATCTTCCTACATCGAAAACATGCATGAGAAACCCAGAAGATGGTACATACACCGTGTGATGGGGAAAGGTTTCTAAAACGCACCTCATTTCTCATCTCCTTGTGCTCGGGTTCGCCATTCCAGCCACTTTACTAGCAATCTCCCTACTTGGAGCATCAGCACCTTTAACCTCCTGTTCCGTACAGGTTGCAATTTGTCCTGAGGATGAACGGGAAGACGGGGAACCAATGAGAGACTAGCTCTTGGTGTTGGGACAGGCACAGGTCACTCTATTTTCCCATCAGGAAGAAGAATTAACCACAGGCTCAGCCTGCCCCCCGGAACCAGAACAGGGCCTGAAGCCATCCTGCGCTTTTGCGGCCGGCTCCCAAAAAAGCGACTTGTAAAATGGAGCTTCAGGGCACTGCAATTCACAAACCTGCAGAGTTATAAATGATAACTCTCGTCCACAAATATATTGAGGGAAGGCAAAGAAGAGGATTTGAAATCAAGGCAGAATTGCAGGAAACAGATTTCAGGAGGAAGATGCGAATCGCCTTTAAAGCACATGAAAAGCGGCAAAACGTTGACAATGATGCCCTTGGCCAAAAAGGGCGTATGCGTTTTTTCCTGAATATATTCAGGAGAAAACGCATATGCCCTTTTTCGCCAACCAAGCATCCTGAAAGGCAAATCAGCGCTACAAAGAAGTCTCGCTTCCCATCGGTCAAAAGGGCCATGCTGAAAAAAGTGTCAAAACCAGAAATGCAGGACAGGCCATGGAGAAATGGGAGCCTTGCTACACTGATGGGCGGGATGTAAATTGCCAACAGCCACTCTGGAGAAGTGTACGGTGTGTCCTGAAACATCTAAAAAACACAGCTTAGAGAGCATAGGGCACTTCCACGCATGGGGGGATAAAGTGGGAAAATTGAAAATCAGCAAGACACAAGCACCCCAAAGTTTAGGGCTGCTCTGTTGACAAGGACCTCCACTTCCTTCCACCTTAAATATCCCAGGAAAGCGAAAAATGGATAAAAAAGTTGTGGTCCTTATGTACAATGGAATATCACTCAGCCATGAAATCAATGTCATAAGGCTAGTAGCAGCATGATGAGTGGATTTAGGTAAGACGATTCTAAGTGAAATAAGTCACACAGAAAAGGACACTTCTCATAAGGTGTCACTTATAGAGGGAATGTAAAAACCGTTACACTTGAACTGAATTACAAAACAGAGCAGAGTCACACATGCAGAAAACACACTATGGCTGCTTAACGGGAAAGGTGAGGTGGGGTGATACATAAAACAAGATTTTCAAATTAGCTCAGATACCGTTCCATAAACCCAATATGGAATAGACAAGATCTACTCCTTCCTCAGAGAACTGGACTCAACACGCCCGATTCACCGCACAAGAATATATCTGACTAGTAATAATCTTAAAACCTATGTATTGATATCTCTCTGTTAGTGTGTCAAGTGGGTGTAAAGCGGCCTAAACACAGCCGTGAAAAGCAGCTAAACCCCATTATAAAAATAAATTACTTTTAAAAACCCATGAAACAAAGACAGGGAAAGAGAGAGAAATTCTTACACAATTCGTTCAGGGGCTGTGATGCAACCTGGATTGACCATATCTAGACCCACAGCTGGATGAGACATAAGGGTGGACACTCTTGGGGCTGAGAGGTTCGGTGAGGTTGGGTGAGCAAACGCAGACCCTTTAAAGTAATACTGCATGCTACCCATCGCATGGGTCCCAAATCTCCAGGTTCAAGGGCATCTTCCTACATCGAAAACATGCATGAGAAACCCAGAAGATGGTACACCGTGTGATGGGGAAAGGTTTCTAAAACGCACCTCATTTCTCATCTCCTTGTGCTCGGGTTCGCCATTCCAGCCACTTTACTAGCAATCTCCCTACTTGGAGCATCAGCACCTTTAACCTCCTGTTCCGTACAGGTTGCAATTTGTCCTGAGGATGAACGGGAAGACGGGGAACCAATGAGAGACTAGCTCTTGGTGTTGGGACAGGCACAGGTCACTCTATTTTCCCATCAGGAAGAAGAATTAACCAAAGGCTCAGCCTGCCCCCCGGAACCAGAACAGGGCCTGAAGCCATCCTGCGCTTTTGCGGCCGGCTCCCAAAAAAGCGACTTGTAAAATGGAGCTTCAGGGCACTGCAATTCACAAACCTGCAGAGTTATAAATGATAACTCTCGTCCACAAATATATTGAGGGAAGGCAAAGAAGAGGATTTGAAATCAAGGCAGAATTGCAGGAAACAGATTTCAGGAGGAAGATGCGATTCGCCTTTAAAGCACATGAAAAGCGGCAAAACGTTGACAATGATGCCCTTGGCCAAAAAGGGCGTATGCGTTTTTTCCTGAATATATTCAGGAAAAAACGCATACGCCCTTTTTGGCCAACCAAGCAACCTGGAAAGGCAAATCAGCGCTACAAAGAAGTCTCGCTTCCCATCGGTCAAAAGGGCCATGCTGAAAAAAGTGTCAAAACCAGAAATGCAGGACAGGCCATGGAGAAATGGGAGCCTTGCTACACTGATGGGCGGGATGTAAATTGCCAAAAGCCACTCTGGAGAAGTGTACGGTGTGTCCTGAAACATCTAAAAAACACAGCTTAGAGAGCATAGGACACTTCCACGCATGGGGGGATAAAGTGGGAAAATTGAAAATCAGCAAGACACAAGCACCCCAAAGTTTAGGGCTGCTCTGTTGACAAGGACCTCCACTTCCTTCCACCTTAAATATCCCAGGAAAGCGAAAAATGGATAAAAAAGTTGTGGTCCTTATGTACAATGGAATATCACTCAGCCATGAAATCAATGTCATAAGGCTAGTAGCAGCATGATGAGTGGATTTAGGTAAGACGATTCTAAGTGAAATAAGTCACACAGAAAAGGACACTTCTCATAAGGTGTCACTTATAGAGGGAATGTAAAAACCGTTACACTTGAACTGAATTACAAAACAGAGCAGAGTCACACATGCAGAAAACACACTATGGCTGCTTAACGGGAAAGGTGAGGTGGGGTGATACATAAAACAAGAGTTTCAAATTAGCTCAGATACCGTTCCATAAACCCAATATGGAATAGACAAGACCTACTCCTTGCTCAGAGAACTGGACTCAACACGCCCGATTCACCGCACAAGAATATATCTGACTAGTAATAATCTTAAAACCTATGTATTGATATCTCTCTGTTAGTGTGTCAAGTGGGTGTAAAGCGGCCTAAACACAGCCGTGAAAAGCAGCTAAACCCCATTATAAAAATAAATTACTTTTAAAAACCCATGAAACAAAGACAGGGAAAGAGAGAGAAATTCTTACACAATTCGTTCAGGGGCTGTGATGCAACCTGGATTGACCATATCTAGACCCACAGCTGGATGAGACATAAGGGTGGACACTCTTGGGGCTGAGAGGTTCGGTGAGGTTGGGTGAGCAAACGCAGACCCTTTAAAGTAATACTGCGTGCTACCCATCGCATGGGTCCCAAATCTCCAGGTTCAAGGGCATCTTCCTACATCGAAAACATGCATGAGAAACCCAGAAGATGGTACACCGTGTGATGGGGAAAGGTTTCTAAAACGCACCTCATTTCTCATCTCCTTGTGCTCGGGTTCGCCATTCCAGCCACTTTACTAGCAATCTCCCTACTTGGAGCATCAGCACCTTTAACCTCCTGTTCCGTACAGGTTACAATTTGTCCTGAGGATGAACGGGAAGACGGGGAACGAATGAGAGACTAGCTCATGGTGTTGGGACAGGCACAGGTCACTCTATTTTCCCATCAGGAAGAAGAATTAACCACAGGCTCAGCCTGCCCCCCGGAACCAGAACAGGGCCTGAAGCCATCCTGCGCTTTTGCGGCCGGCTCCCAAAAAAGCGACTTGTAAAATGGAGCTTCAGGGCACTGCAATTCACACACCTGCAGAGTTATAAATGATAACTCTCGTCCACAAATATATTGAGGGAAGGCAAAGAAGAGGATTTGAAATCAAGGCAGAATTGCAGGAAACAGATTTCAGGAGGAAGATGCGAATCGCCTTTAAAGCACATGAAAAGCGGCAAAACGTTGACAATGATGCCCTTGGCCAAAAAGGGCGTATGCGTTTTTTCCTGAATATATTCAGGAAAAAACGCATACGCCCTTTTTGGCCAACCAAGCAACCTGGAAAGGCAAATCAGCGCTACAAAGAAGTCTCGCTTCCCATCGGTCAAAAGGGCCATGCTGAAAAAAGTGTCAAAACCAGAAATGCAGGACAGGCCATGGAGAAATGGGAGCCTTGCTACACTGATGGGCGGGATGTAAATTGCCAACAGCCACTCTGGAGAAGTGTACGGTGTGTCCTGAAACATCTAAAAAACACAGCTTAGAGAGCATAGGGCACTTCCACGCATGGGGGGATAAAGTGGGAAAATTGAAAATCAGCAAGACACAAGCACCCCAAAGGTTAGGGCTGCTCTATTGACAAGGACCTCCACTTCCTTCCACCTTAAATATCCCAGGAAAGCGAAAAATGGATAAAAAAGTTGTGGTCCTTATGTACAATGGAATATCACTCAGCCATGAAATCAATGTCATAAGGCTAGTAGCAGCATGATGAGTGGATTTAGGTAAGACGATTCTAAGTGAAATAAGTCACACAGAAAAGGACACTTCTCATAAGGTGTCACTTATAGAGGGAATGTTAAAACCGTTACACTTGAACTGAATTACAAAACAGAACAGAGTCACACATGCAGAAAACACACTATGGCTGCTTAACGGGAAAGGTGAGGTGGGGTAATACATAAAACAAGAGTTTCAAATTAGCTCAGATACCGTTCCATAAACCCAATATGGAATAGACAAGACCTACTCCTTGCTCAGAGAACTGGACTCAACACGCCCGATTCACCGCACAAGAATATATCTGACTAGTAATAATCTTAAAACCTATGTATTGATATCTCTCTGTTAGTGTGTCAAGTGGGTGTAAAGCGGCCTAAACACAGCCGTGAAAAGCAGCTAAACCCCATTATAAAAATAAATTACTTTTAAAAACCCATGAAACAAAGACAGGGAAAGAGAGAGAAATTCTTACACAATTCGTTCAGGGGCTGTGATGCAACCTGGATTGACCATATCTAGACCCACAGCTGGATGAGACATAAGGGTGGACACTCTTGGGGCTGAGAGGTTCGGTGAGGTTGGGTGAGCAAACGCAGACCCTTTAAAGTAATACTGCGTGCTACCCATCGCATGGGTCCCAAATCTCCAGGTTCAAGGGCATCTTCCTACATCGAAAACATGCATGAGAAACCCAGAAGATGGTACACCGTGTGATGGGGAAAGGTTTCTAAAACGCACCTCATTTCTCATCTCCTTGTGCTCGGGTTCGCCATTCCAGCCACTTTACTAGCAATCTCCCTACTTGGAGCATCAGCACCTTTAACCTCCTGTTCCGTACAGGTTGCAATTTGTCCTGAGGATGAACGGGAAGACGGGGAACCAATGAGAGACTAGCTCTTGGTGTTGGGACAGGCACAGGTCACTCTATTTTCCCATCAGGAAGAAGAATTAACCACAGGCTCAGCCTGCCCCCCGGAACCAGAACAGGGCCTGAAGCCATCCTGCGCTTTTGCGGCCGGCTCCCAAAAAAGCGACTTGTAAAATGGAGCTTCAGGGCACTGCAATTCACAGACCTGCAGAGTTATAAATGATAACTCTCGTCCACAAATATATTGAGGGAAGGCAAAGAAGAGGATTTGAAATCAAGGCAGAATTGCAGGAAACAGATTTCAGGAGGAAGATGCGAATCGCCTTTAAAGCACATGAAAAGCGGCAAAACGTTGACAATGATGCCCTTGGCCAAAAAGGGCGTATGCGTTTTTTTCTGAATATATTCAGGAGAAAACGCATACGCCCTTTTTGGCCAACCAAGCAACCTGGAAAGGCAAATCAGCGCTACAAAGAAGTCTCGCTTCCCATCGGTCAAAAGGGCCATGCTGAAAAAAGTGTCAAAACCAGAAATGCAGGACAGGCCATGGAGAAATGGGAGCCTTGCTACACTGATGGGCGGGATGTAAATTGCCAACAGCCACTCTGGAGAAGTGTACGGTGTGTCCTGAAACATCTAAAAAACACAGCTTAGAGAGCATAGGGCACTTCCACGCATGGGGGGATAAAGTGGGAAAATTGAAAATCAGCAAGACACAAGCACCCCAAAGTTTAGGGCTGCTCTGTTGACAAGGACCTCCACTTCCTTCCACCTTAAATATCCCAGGAAAGCGAAAAATGGATAAAAAAGTTGTGGTCCTTATGTACAATGGAATATCACTCAGCCATGAAATCAATGTCATAAGGCTAGTAGCAGCATGATGAGTGGATTTAGGTAAGACGATTCTAAGTGAAATAAGTCACACAGAAAAGGACACTTCTCATAAGGTGTCACTTATAGAGGGAATGTAAAAACCGTTACACTTGAACTGAATTACAAAACAGAGCAGAGTCACACATGCAGAAAACACACTATGGCTGCTTAACGGGAAAGGTGAGGTGGGGTGATACATAAAACAAGATTTTCAAATTAGCTCAGATACCGTTCCATAAACCCAATATGGAATAGACAAGATCTACTCCTTCCTCAGAGAACTGGACTCAACACGCCCGATTCACCGCACAAGAATATATCTGACTAGTAATAATCTTAAAACCTATGTATTGATATCTCTCTGTTAGTGTGTCAAGTGGGTGTAAAGCGGCCTAAACACAGCCGTGAAAAGCAGCTAAACCCCATTATAAAAATAAATTACTTTTAAAAACCCATGAAACAAAGACAGGGAAAGAGAGAGAAATTCTTACACAATTCGTTCAGGGGCTGTGATGCAACCTGGATTGACCATATCTAGACCCACAGCTGGATGAGACATAAGGGTGGACACTCTTGGGGCTGAGAGGTTCGGTGAGGTTGGGTGAGCAAACGCAGACCCTTTAAAGTAATACTGCATGCTACCCATCGCATGGGTCCCAAATCTCCAGGTTCAAGGGCATCTTCCTACATCGAAAACATGCATGAGAAACCCAGAAGATGGTACACCGTGTGATGGGGAAAGGTTTCTAAAACGCACCTCATTTCTCATCTCCTTGTGCTCGGGTTCGCCATTCCAGCCACTTTACTAGCAATCTCCCTACTTGGAGCATCAGCACCTTTAACCTCCTGTTCCGTACAGGTTGCAATTTGTCCTGAGGATGAACGGGAAGACGGGGAACCAATGAGAGACTAGCTCTTGGTGTTGGGACAGGCACAGGTCACTCTATTTTCCCATCAGGAAGAAGAATTAACCAAAGGCTCAGCCTGCCCCCCGGAACCAGAACAGGGCCTGAAGCCATCCTGCGCTTTTGCGGCCGGCTCCCAAAAAAGCGACTTGTAAAATGGAGCTTCAGGGCACTGCAATTCACAAACCTGCAGAGTTATAAATGATAACTCTCGTCCACAAATATATTGAGGGAAGGCAAAGAAGAGGATTTGAAATCAAGGCAGAATTGCAGGAAACAGATTTCAGGAGGAAGATGCGATTCGCCTTTAAAGCACATGAAAAGCGGCAAAACGTTGACAATGATGCCCTTGGCCAAAAAGGGCGTATGCGTTTTTTCCTGAATATATTCAGGAAAAAACGCATACGCCCTTTTTGGCCAACCAAGCAACCTGGAAAGGCAAATCAGCGCTACAAAGAAGTCTCGCTTCCCATCGGTCAAAAGGGCCATGCTGAAAAAAGTGTCAAAACCAGAAATGCAGGACAGGCCATGGAGAAATGGGAGCCTTGCTACACTGATGGGCGGGATGTAAATTGCCAAAAGCCACTCTGGAGAAGTGTACGGTGTGTCCTGAAACATCTAAAAAACACAGCTTAGAGAGCATAGGACACTTCCACGCATGGGGGGATAAAGTGGGAAAATTGAAAATCAGCAAGACACAAGCACCCCAAAGTTTAGGGCTGCTCTGTTGACAAGGACCTCCACTTCCTTCCACCTTAAATATCCCAGGAAAGCGAAAAATGGATAAAAAAGTTGTGGTCCTTATGTACAATGGAATATCACTCAGCCATGAAATCAATGTCATAAGGCTAGTAGCAGCATGATGAGTGGATTTAGGTAAGACGATTCTAAGTGAAATAAGTCACACAGAAAAGGACACTTCTCATAAGGTGTCACTTATAGAGGGAATGTAAAAACCGTTACACTTGAACTGAATTACAAAACAGAGCAGAGTCACACATGCAGAAAACACACTATGGCTGCTTAACGGGAAAGGTGAGGTGGGGTGATACATAAAACAAGAGTTTCAAATTAGCTCAGATACCGTTCCATAAACCCAATATGGAATAGACAAGACCTACTCCTTGCTCAGAGAACTGGACTCAACACGCCCGATTCACCGCACAAGAATATATCTGACTAGTAATAATCTTAAAACCTATGTATTGATATCTCTCTGTTAGTGTGTCAAGTGGGTGTAAAGCGGCCTAAACACAGCCGTGAAAAGCAGCTAAACCCCATTATAAAAATAAATTACTTTTAAAAACCCATGAAACAAAGACAGGGAAAGAGAGAGAAATTCTTACACAATTCGTTCAGGGGCTGTGATGCAACCTGGATTGACCATATCTAGACCCACAGCTGGATGAGACATAAGGGTGGACACTCTTGGGGCTGAGAGGTTCGGTGAGGTTGGGTGAGCAAACGCAGACCCTTTAAAGTAATACTGCGTGCTACCCATCGCATGGGTCCCAAATCTCCAGGTTCAAGGGCATCTTCCTACATCGAAAACATGCATGAGAAACCCAGAAGATGGTACACCGTGTGATGGGGAAAGGTTTCTAAAACGCACCTCATTTCTCATCTCCTTGTGCTCGGGTTCGCCATTCCAGCCACTTTACTAGCAATCTCCCTACTTGGAGCATCAGCACCTTTAACCTCCTGTTCCGTACAGGTTACAATTTGTCCTGAGGATGAACGGGAAGACGGGGAACGAATGAGAGACTAGCTCATGGTGTTGGGACAGGCACAGGTCACTCTATTTTCCCATCAGGAAGAAGAATTAACCACAGGCTCAGCCTGCCCCCCGGAACCAGAACAGGGCCTGAAGCCATCCTGCGCTTTTGCGGCCGGCTCCCAAAAAAGCGACTTGTAAAATGGAGCTTCAGGGCACTGCAATTCACAAACCTGCAGAGTTATAAATGATAACTCTCGTCCACAAATATATTGAGGGAAGGCAAAGAAGAGGATTTGAAATCAAGGCAGAATTGCAGGAAACAGATTTCAGGAGGAAGATGCGAATCGCCTTTAAAGCACATGAAAAGCGGCAAAACGTTGACAATGATGCCCTTGGCCAAAAAGGGCGTATGCGTTTTTTCCTGAATATATTCAGGAAAAAACGCATACGCCCTTTTTGGCCAACCAAGCAACCTGGAAAGGCAAATCAGCGCTACAAAGAAGTCTCGCTTCCCATCGGTCAAAAGGGCCATGCTGAAAAAAGTGTCAAAACCAGAAATGCAGGACAGGCCATGGAGAAATGGGAGCCTTGCTACACTGATGGGCGGGATGTAAATTGCCAACAGCCACTCTGGAGAAGTGTACGGTGTGTCCTGAAACATCTAAAAAACACAGCTTAGAGAGCATAGGGCACTTCCACGCATGGGGGGATAAAGTGGGAAAATTGAAAATCAGCAAGACACAAGCACCCCAAAGGTTAGGGCTGCTCTATTGACAAGGACCTCCACTTCCTTCCACCTTAAATATCCCAGGAAAGCGAAAAATGGATAAAAAAGTTGTGGTCCTTATGTACAATGGAATATCACTCAGCCATGAAATCAATGTCATAAGGCTAGTAGCAGCATGATGAGTGGATTTAGGTAAGACGATTCTAAGTGAAATAAGTCACACAGAAAAGGACACTTCTCATAAGGTGTCACTTATAGAGGGAATGTTAAAACCGTTACACTTGAACTGAATTACAAAACAGAACAGAGTCACACATGCAGAAAACACACTATGGCTGCTTAACGGGAAAGGTGAGGTGGGGTAATACATAAAACAAGAGTTTCAAATTAGCTCAGATACCGTTCCATAAACCCAATATGGAATAGACAAGACCTACTCCTTGCTCAGAGAACTGGACTCAACACGCCCGATTCACCGCACAAGAATATATCTGACTAGTAATAATCTTAAAACCTATGTATTGATATCTCTCTGTTAGTGTGTCAAGTGGGTGTAAAGCGGCCTAAACACAGCCGTGAAAAGCAGCTAAACCCCATTATAAAAATAAATTACTTTTAAAAACCCATGAAACAAAGACAGGGAAAGAGAGAGAAATTCTTACACAATTCGTTCAGGGGCTGTGATGCAACCTGGATTGACCATATCTAGACCCACAGCTGGATGAGACATAAGGGTGGACACTCTTGGGGCTGAGAGGTTCGGTGAGGTTGGGTGAGCAAACGCAGACCCTTTAAAGTAATACTGCGTGCTACCCATCGCATGGGTCCCAAATCTCCAGGTTCAAGGGCATCTTCCTACATCGAAAACATGCATGAGAAACCCAGAAGATGGTACACCGTGTGATGGGGAAATGTTTCTAAAACGCACCTCATTTCTCATCTCCTTGTGCTCGGGTTCGCCATTCCAGCCACTTTACTAGCAATCTCCCTACTTGGAGCATCAGCACCTTTAACCTCCTGTTCCGTACAGGTTGCAATTTGTCCTGAGGATGAACGGGAAGACGGGGAACGAATGAGAGACTAGCTCATGGTGTTGGGACAGGCACAGGTCACTCTATTTTCCCATCAGGAAGAAGAATTAACCACAGGCTCAGCCTGCCCCCCGGAACCAGAACAGGGCCTGAAGCCATCCTGCGCTTTTGCGGCCGGCTCCCAAAAAAGCGACTTGTAAAATGGAGCTTCAGGGCACTGCAATTCACACACCTGCAGAGTTATAAATGATAACTCTCGTCCACAAATATATTGAGGGAAGGCAAAGAAGAGGATTTGAAATCAAGGCAGAATTGCAGGAAACAGATTTCAGGAGGAAGATGCGAATCGCCTTTAAAGCACATGAAAAGCGGCAAAACGTTGACAATGATGCCCTTGGCCAAAAAGGGCGTATGCGTTTTTTCCTGAATATATTCAGGAAAAAACGCATACGCCCTTTTTGGCCAACCAAGCAACCTGGAAAGGCAAATCAGCGCTACAAAGAAGTCTCGCTTCCCATCGGTCAAAAGGGCCATGCTGAAAAAAGTGTCAAAACCAGAAATGCAGGACAGGCCATGGAGAAATGGGAGCCTTGCTACACTGATGGGCGGGATGTAAATTGCCAACAGCCACTCTGGAGAAGTGTACGGTGTGTCCTGAAACATCTAAAAAACACAGCTTAGAGAGCATAGGGCACTTCCACGCATGGGGGGATAAAGTGGGAAAATTGAAAATCAGCAAGACACAAGCACCCCAAAGTTTAGGGCTGCTCTGTTGACAAGGACCTCCACTTCCTTCCACCTTAAATATCCCAGGAAAGCGAAAAATGGATAAAAAAGTTGTGGTCCTTATGTACAATGGAATATCACTCAGCCATGAAATCAATGTCATAAGGCTAGTAGCAGCATGATGAGTGGATTTAGGTAAGACGATTCTAAGTGAAATAAGTCACACAGAAAAGGACACTTCTCATAAGGTGTCACTTATAGAGGGAATGTTAAAACCGTTACACTTGAACTGAATTACAAAACAGAACAGAGTCACACATGCAGAAAACACACTATGGCTGCTTAACGGGAAAGGTGAGGTGGGGTGATACATAAAACAAGAGTTTCAAATTAGCTCAGATACCGTTCCATAAACCCAATATGGAATAGACAAGACCTACTCCTTGCTCAGAGAACTGGACTCAACACGCCCGATTCACCGCACAAGAATATATCTGACTAGTAATAATCTTAAAACCTATGTATTGATATCTCTCTGTTAGTGTGTCAAGTGGGTGTAAAGCGGCCTAAACACAGCCGTGAAAAGCAGCTAAACCCCATTATAAAAATAAATTACTTTTAAAAACCCATGAAACAAAGACAGGGAAAGAGAGAGAAATTCTTACACAATTCGTTCAGGGGCTGTGATGCAACCTGGATTGACCATATCTAGACCCACAGCTGGATGAGACATAAGGGTGGACACTCTTGGGGCTGAGAGGTTCGGTGAGGTTGGGTGAGCAAACGCAGACCCTTTAAAGTAATACTGCGTGCTACCCATCGCATGGGTCCCAAATCTCCAGGTTCAAGGGCATCTTCCTACATCGAAAACATGCATGAGAAACCCAGAAGATGGTACACCGTGTGATGGGGAAAGGTTTCTAAAACGCACCTCATTTCTCATCTCCTTGTGCTCGGGTTCGCCATTCCAGCCACTTTACTAGCAATCTCCCTACTTGGAGCATCAGCACCTTTAACCTCCTGTTCCGTACAGGTTGCAATTTGTCCTGAGGATGAACGGGAAGACGGGGAACCAATGAGAGACTAGCTCTTGGTGTTGGGACAGGCACAGGTCACTCTATTTTCCCATCAGGAAGAAGAATTAACCACAGGCTCAGCCTGCCCCCCGGAACCAGAACAGGGCCTGAAGCCATCCTGCGCTTTTGCGGCCGGCTCCCAAAAAAGCGACTTGTAAAATGGAGCTTCAGGGCACTGCAATTCACAGACCTGCAGAGTTATAAATGATAACTCTCGTCCACAAATATATTGAGGGAAGGCAAAGAAGAGGATTTGAAATCAAGGCAGAATTGCAGGAAACAGATTTCAGGAGGAAGATGCGAATCGCCTTTAAAGCACATGAAAAGCGGCAAAACGTTGACAATGATGCCCTTGGCCAAAAAGGGCGTATGCGTTTTTTTCTGAATATATTCAGGAGAAAACGCATACGCCCTTTTTGGCCAACCAAGCAACCTGGAAAGGCAAATCAGCGCTACAAAGAAGTCTCGCTTCCCATCGGTCAAAAGGGCCATGCTGAAAAAAGTGTCAAAACCAGAAATGCAGGACAGGCCATGGAGAAATGGGAGCCTTGCTACACTGATGGGCGGGATGTAAATTGCCAACAGCCACTCTGGAGAAGTGTACGGTGTGTCCTGAAACATCTAAAAAACACAGCTTAGAGAGCATAGGGCACTTCCACGCATGGGGGGATAAAGTGGGAAAATTGAAAATCAGCAAGACACAAGCACCCCAAAGGTTAGGGCTGCTCTGTTGACAAGGACCTCCACTTCCTTCCACCTTAAATATCCCAGGAAAGCGAAAAATGGATAAAAAAGTTGTGGTCCTTATGTACAATGGAATATCACTCAGCCATGAAATCAATGTCATAAGGCTAGTAGCAGCATGATGAGTGGATTTAGGTAAGACGATTCTAAGTGAAATAAGTCACACAGAAAAGGACACTTCTCATAAGGTGTCACTTATAGAGGGAATGTAAAAACCGTTACACTTGAACTGAATTACAAAACAGAGCAGAGTCACACATGCAGAAAACACACTATGGCTGCTTAACGGGAAAGGTGAGGTGGGGTGATACATAAAACAAGATTTTCAAATTAGCTCAGATACCATTCCATAAACCCAATATGGAATAGACAAGATCTACTCCTTGCTCAGAGAACTGGACTCAACACGCCCGATTCACCGCACAAGAATATATCTGACTAGTAATAATCTTAAAACCTATGTATTGATATCTCTCTGTTAGTGTGTCAAGTGGGTGTAAAGCGGCCTAAACACAGCCGTGAAAAGCAGCTAAACCCCATTATAAAAATAAATTACTTTTAAAAACCCATGAAACAAAGACAGGGAAAGAGAGAGAAATTCTTACACAATTCGTTCAGGGGCTGTGATGCAACCTGGATTGACCATATCTAGACCCACAGCTGGATGAGACATAAGGGTGGACACTCTTGGGGCTGAGAGGTTCGGTGAGTTTGGGTGAGCAAACGCAGACCCTTTAAAGTAATACTGCGTGCTACCCATCGCATGGGTCCCAAATCTCCAGGTTCAAGGGCATCTTCCTACATCGAAAACATGCATGAGAAACCCAGAAGATGGTACACCGTGTGATGGGGAAAGGTTTCTAAAACGCACCTCATTTCTCATCTCCTTGTGCTCGGGTTCGCCATTCCAGCCACTTTACTAGCAATCTCCCTACTTGGAGCATCAGCACCTTTAACCTCCTGTTCCGTACAGGTTGCAATTTGTCCTGAGGATGAACGGGAAGACGGGGAACGAATGAGAGACTAGCTCTTGGTGTTGGGACAGGCACAGGTCACTCTATTTTCCCATCAGGAAGAAGAATTAACCACAGGCTCAGCCTGCCCCCCGGAACCAGAACAGGGCCTGAAGCCATCCTGCGCTTTTGCGGCCGGCTCCCAAAAAAGCGACTTGTAAAATGGAGCTTCAGGGCACTGCAATTCACAAACCTGCAGAGTTATAAATGATAACTCTCGTCCACAAATATATTGAGGGAAGGCAAAGAAGAGGATTTGAAATCAAGGCAGAATTGCAGGAAACAGATTTCAGGAGGAAGATGCGAATCGCCTTTAAAGCACATGAAAAGCGGCAAAACGTTGACAATGATGCCCTTGGCCAAAAAGGGCGTATGCGTTTTTTCCTGAATATATTCAGGAGAAAACGCATACGCCCTTTTTCGCCAACCAAGCAACCTGAAAGGCAAATCAGCGCTACAAAGAAGTCTCGCTTCCCATCGGTCAAAAGGGCCATGCTGAAAAAAGTGTCAAAACCAGAAATGCAGGACAGGCCATGGAGAAATGGGAGCCTTGCTACACTGATGGGCGGGATGTAAATTGCCAACAGCCACTCTGGAGAAGTGTACGGTGTGTCCTGAAACATCTAAAAAACACAGCTTAGAGAGCATAGGGCACTTCTACGCATGGGGGGATAAAGTGGGAAAATTGAAAATCAGCAAGACACAAGCACCCCAAAGGTTAGGGCTGCTCTGTTGACAAGGACCTCCACTTCCTTCCACCTTAAATATCCCAGGAAAGCGAAAAATGGATAAAAAAGTTGTGGTCCTTATGTACAATGGAATATCACTCAGCCATGAAATCAATGTCATAAGGCTAGTAGCAGCATGATGAGTGGATTTAGGTAAGACGATTCTAAGTGAAATAAGTCACACAGAAAAGGACACTTCTCATAAGGTGTCACTTATAGAGGGAATGTTAAAACCGTTACACTTGAACTGAATTACAAAACAGAACAGAGTCACACATGCAGAAAACACACTATGGCTGCTTAACGGGAAAGGTGAGGTGGGGTGATACATAAAACAAGAGTTTCAAATTAGCTCAGATACCGTTCCATAAACCCAATATGGAATAGACAAGACCTACTCCTTGCTCAGAGAACTGGACTCAACACGCCCGATTCACCGCACAAGAATATATCTGACTAGTAATAATCTTAAAACCTATGTATTGATATCTCTCTGTTAGTGTGTCAAGTGGGTGTAAAGCGGCCTAAACACAGCCGTGAAAAGCAGCTAAACCCCATTATAAAAATAAATTACTTTTAAAAACCCATGAAACAAAGACAGGGAAAGAGAGAGAAATTCTTACACAATTCGTTCAGGGGCTGTGATGCAACCTGGATTGACCATATCTAGACCCACAGCTGGATGAGACATAAGGGTGGACACTCTTGGGGCTGAGAGGTTCGGTGAGGTTGGGTGAGCAAACGCAGACCCTTTAAAGTAATACTGCGTGCTACCCATCGCATGGGTCCCAAATCTCCAGGTTCAAGGGCATCTTCCTACATCGAAAACATGCATGAGAAACCCAGAAGATGGTACACCGTGTGATGGGGAAAGGTTTCTAAAACGCACCTCATTTCTCATCTCCTTGTGCTCGGGTTCGCCATTCCAGCCACTTTACTAGCAATCTCCCTACTTGGAGCATCAGCACCTTTAACCTCCTGTTCCGTACAGGTTGCAATTTGTCCTGAGGATGAACGGGAAGACGGGGAACCAATGAGAGACTAGCTCTTGGTGTTGGGACAGGCACAGGTCACTCTATTTTCCCATCAGGAAGAAGAATTAACCACAGGCTCAGCCTGCCCCCCGGAACCAGAACAGGGCCTGAAGCCATCCTGCGCTTTTGCGGCCGGCTCCCAAAAAAGCGACTTGTAAAATGGAGCTTCAGGGCACTGCAATTCACAAACCTGCAGAGTTATAAATGATAACTCTCGTCCACAAATATATTGAGGGAAGGCAAAGAAGAGGATTTGAAATCAAGGCAGAATTGCAGGAAACAGATTTCAGGAGGAAGATGCGAATCGCCTTTAAAGCACATGAAAAGCGGCAAAACGTTGACAATGATGCCCTTGGCCAAAAAGGGCGTATGCGTTTTTTCCTGAATATATTCAGGAGAAAACGCATACGCCCTTTTTCGCCAACCAAGCAACCTGAAAGGCAAATCAGCGCTACAAAGAAGTCTCGCTTCCCATCGGTCAAAAGGGCCATGCTGAAAAAAGTGTCAAAACCAGAAATGCAGGACAGGCCATGGAGAAATGGGAGCCTTGCTACACTGATGGGCGGGATGTAAATTGCCAACAGCCACTCTGGAGAAGTGTACGGTGTGTCCTGAAACATCTAAAAAACACAGCTTAGAGAGCCTAGGGCACTTCTACGCATGGGGGGATAAAGTGGGAAAATTGAAAATCAGCAAGACACAAGCACCCCAAAGGTTAGGGCTGCTCTGTTGACAAGGACCTCCACTTCCTTCCACCTTAAATATCCCAGGAAAGCGAAAAATGGATAAAAAAGTTGTGGTCCTTATGTACAATGGAATATCACTCAGCCATGAAATCAATGTCATAAGGCTAGTAGCAGCATGATGAGTGGATTTAGGTAAGACGATTCTAAGTGAAATAAGTCACACAGAAAAGGACACTTCTCATAAGGTGTCACTTATAGAGGGAATGTAAAAACCGTTACACTTGAACTGAATTACAAAACAGAACAGAGTCACACATGCAGAAAACACACTATGGCTGCTTAACGGGAAAGGTGAGGTGGGGTGATACATAAAACAAGAGTTTCAAATTAGCTCAGATACCGTTCCATAAACCCAATATGGAATAGACAAGACCTACTCCTTGCTCAGAGAACTGGACTCAACACGCCCGATTCACCGCACAAGAATATATCTGACTAGTAATAATCTTAAAACCTATGTATTGATATCTCTCTGTTAGTGTGTCAAGTGGGTGTAAAGCGGCCTAAACACAGCCGTGAAAAGCAGCTAAACCCCATTATAAAAATAAATTACTTTTAAAAACCCATGAAACAAAGACAGGGAAAGAGAGAGAAATTCTTACACAATTCGTTCAGGGGCTGTGATGCAACCTGGATTGACCATATCTAGACCCACAGCTGGATGAGACATAAGGGTGGACACTCTTGGGGCTGAGAGGTTCGGTGAGGTTGGGTGAGCAAACGCAGACCCTTTAAAGTAATACTGCGTGCTACCCATCGCATGGGTCCCAAATCTCCAGGTTCAAGGGCATCTTCCTACATCGAAAACATGCATGAGAAACCCAGAAGATGGTACACCGTGTGATGGGGAAAGGTTTCTAAAACGCACCTCATTTCTCATCTCCTTGTGCTCGGGTTCGCCATTCCAGCCACTTTACTAGCAATCTCCCTACTTGGAGCATCAGCACCTTTAACCTCCTGTTCCGTACAGGTTGCAATTTGTCCTGAGGATGAACGGGAAGACGGGGAACCAATGAGAGACTAGCTCTTGGTGTTGGGACAGGCACAGGTCACTCTATTTTCCCATCAGGAAGAAGAATTAACCACAGGCTCAGCCTGCCCCCCGGAACCAGAACAGGGCCTGAAGCCATCCTGCGCTTTTGCGGCCGGCTCCCAAAAAAGCGACTTGTAAAATGGAGCTTCAGGGCACTGCAATTCACAGACCTGCAGAGTTATAAATGATAACTCTCGTCCACAAATATATTGAGGGAAGGCAAAGAAGAGGATTTGAAATCAAGGCAGAATTGCAGGAAACAGATTTCAGGAGGAAGATGCGAATCGCCTTTAAAGCACATGAAAAGCGGCAAAACGTTGACAATGATGCCCTTGGCCAAAAAGGGCGTATGCGTTTTTTCCTGAATATATTCAGGAAAAAACGCATACGCCCTTTTTGGCCAACCAAGCAACCTGGAAAGGCAAATCAGCGCTACAAAGAAGTCTCGCTTCCCATCGGTCAAAAGGGCCATGCTGAAAAAAGTGTCAAAACCAGAAATGCAGGACAGGCCATGGAGAAATGGGAGCCTTGCTACACTGATGGGCGGGATGTAAATTGCCAACAGCCACTCTGGAGAAGTGTACGGTGTGTCCTGAAACATCTAAAAAACACAGCTTAGAGAGCATAGGGCACTTCCACGCATGGGGGGATAAAGTGGGAAAATTGAAAATCAGCAAGACACAAGCACCCCAAAGTTTAGGGCTGCTCTGTTGACAAGGACCTCCACTTCCTTCCACCTTAAATATCCCAGGAAAGCGAAAAATGGATAAAAAAGTTGTGGTCCTTATGTACAATGGAATATCACTCAGCCATGAAATCAATGTCATAAGGCTAGTAGCAGCATGATGAGTGGATTTAGGTAAGACGATTCTAAGTGAAATAAGTCACACAGAAAAGGACACTTCTCATAAGGTGTCACTTATAGAGGGAATGTTAAAACCGTTACACTTGAACTGAATTACAAAACAGAACAGAGTCACACATGCAGAAAACACACTATGGCTGCTTAACGGGAAAGGTGAGGTGGGGTGATACATAAAACAAGAGTTTCAAATTAGCTCAGATACCGTTCCATAAACCCAATATGGAATAGACAAGACCTACTCCTTGCTCAGAGAACTGGACTCAACACGCCCGATTCACCGCACAAGAATATATCTGACTAGTAATAATCTTAAAACCTATGTATTGATATCTCTCTGTTAGTGTGTCAAGTGGGTGTAAAGCGGCCTAAACACAGCCGTGAAAAGCAGCTAAACCCCATTATAAAAATAAATTACTTTTAAAAACCCATGAAACAAAGACAGGGAAAGAGAGAGAAATTCTTACACAATTCGTTCAGGGGCTGTGATGCAACCTGGATTGACCATATCTAGACCCACAGCTGGATGAGACATAAGGGTGGACACTCTTGGGGCTGAGAGGTTCGGTGAGGTTGGGTGAGCAAACGCAGACCCTTTAAAGTAATACTGCGTGCTACCCATCGCATGGGTCCCAAATCTCCAGGTTCAAGGGCATCTTCCTACATCGAAAACATGCATGAGAAACCCAGAAGATGGTACACCGTGTGATGGGGAAAGGTTTCTAAAACGCACCTCATTTCTCATCTCCTTGTGCTCGGGTTCGCCATTCCAGCCACTTTACTAGCAATCTCCCTACTTGGAGCATCAGCACCTTTAACCTCCTGTTCCGTACAGGTTGCAATTTGTCCTGAGGATGAACGGGAAGACGGGGAACCAATGAGAGACTAGCTCTTGGTGTTGGGACAGGCACAGGTCACTCTATTTTCCCATCAGGAAGAAGAATTAACCACAGGCTCAGCCTGCCCCCCGGAACCAGAACAGGGCCTGAAGCCATCCTGCGCTTTTGCGGCCGGCTCCCAAAAAAGCGACTTGTAAAATGGAGCTTCAGGGCACTGCAATTCACAAACCTGCAGAGTTATAAATGATAACTCTCGTCCACAAATATATTGAGGGAAGGCAAAGAAGAGGATTTGAAATCAAGGCAGAATTGCAGGAAACAGATTTCAGGAGGAAGATGCGAATCGCCTTTAAAGCACATGAAAAGCGGCAAAACGTTGACAATGATGCCCTTGGCCAAAAAGGGCGTATGCGTTTTTTCCTGAATATATTCAGGAAAAAACGCATACGCCCTTTTTGGCCAACCAAGCAACCTGGAAAGGCAAATCAGCGCTACAAAGAAGTCTCGCTTCCCATCGGTCAAAAGGGCCATGCTGAAAAAAGTGTCAAAACCAGAAATGCAGGACAGGCCATGGAGAAATGGGAGCCTTGCTACACTGATGGGCGGGATGTAAATTGCCAACAGCCACTCTGGAGAAGTGTACGGTGTGTCCTGAAACATCTAAAAAACACAGCTTAGAGAGCATAGGGCACTTCCACGCATGGGGGGATAAAGTGGGAAAATTGAAAATCAGCAAGACACAAGCACCCCAAAGGTTAGGGCTGCTCTATTGACAAGGACCTCCACTTCCTTCCACCTTAAATATCCCAGGAAAGCGAAAAATGGATAAAAAAGTTGTGGTCCTTATGTACAATGGAATATCACTCAGCCATGAAATCAATGTCATAAGGCTAGTAGCAGCATGATGAGTGGATTTAGGTAAGACGATTCTAAGTGAAATAAGTCACACAGAAAAGGACACTTCTCATAAGGTGTCACTTATAGAGGGAATGTTAAAACCGTTACACTTGAACTGAATTACAAAACAGAACAGAGTCACACATGCAGAAAACACACTATGGCTGCTTAACGGGAAAGGTGAGGTGGGGTAATACATAAAACAAGAGTTTCAAATTAGCTCAGATACCGTTCCATAAACCCAATATGGAATAGACAAGACCTACTCCTTGCTCAGAGAACTGGACTCAACACGCCCGATTCACCGCACAAGAATATATCTGACTAGTAATAATCTTAAAACCTATGTATTGATATCTCTCTGTTAGTGTGTCAAGTGGGTGTAAAGCGGCCTAAACACAGCCGTGAAAAGCAGCTAAACCCCATTATAAAAATAAATTACTTTTAAAAACCCATGAAACAAAGACAGGGAAAGAGAGAGAAATTCTTACACAATTCGTTCAGGGGCTGTGATGCAACCTGGATTGACCATATCTAGACCCACAGCTGGATGAGACATAAGGGTGGACACTCTTGGGGCTGAGAGGTTCGGTGAGGTTGGGTGAGCAAACGCAGACCCTTTAAAGTAATACTGCGTGCTACCCATCGCATGGGTCCCAAATCTCCAGGTTCAAGGGCATCTTCCTACATCGAAAACATGCATGAGAAACCCAGAAGATGGTACACCGTGTGATGGGGAAAGGTTTCTAAAACGCACCTCATTTCTCATCTCCTTGTGCTCGGGTTCGCCATTCCAGCCACTTTACTAGCAATCTCCCTACTTGGAGCATCAGCACCTTTAACCTCCTGTTCCGTACAGGTTGCAATTTGTCCTGAGGATGAACGGGAAGATGGGGAACCAATGAGAGACTAGCTCTTGGTGTTGGGACAGGCACAGGTCACTCTATTTTCCCATCAGGAAGAAGAATTAACCACAGGCTCAGCCTGCCCCCCGGAACCAGAACAGGGCCTGAAGCCATCCTGCGCTTTTGCGGCCGGCTCCCAAAAAAGCGACTTGTAAAATGGAGCTTCAGGGCACTGCAATTCACAGACCTGCAGAGTTATAAATGATAACTCTCGTCCACAAATATATTGAGGGAAGGCAAAGAAGAGGATTTGAAATCAAGGCAGAATTGCAGGAAACAGATTTCAGGAGGAAGATGCGAATCGCCTTTAAAGCACATGAAAAGCGGCAAAACGTTGACAATGATGCCCTTGGCCAAAAAGGGCGTATGCGTTTTTTCCTGAATATATTCAGGAAAAAACGCATACGCCCTTTTTGGCCAACCAAGCAACCTGGAAAGGCAAATCAGCGCTACAAAGAAGTCTCGCTTCCCATCGGTCAAAAGGGCCATGCTGAAAAAAGTGTCAAAACCAGAAATGCAGGACAGGCCATGGAGAAATGGGAGCCTTGCTACACTGATGGGCGGGATGTAAATTGCCAACAGCCACTCTGGAGAAGTGTACGGTGTGTCCTGAAACATCTAAAAAACACAGCTTAGAGAGCATAGGGCACTTCCACGCATGGGGGGATAAAGTGGGAAAATTGAAAATCAGCAAGACACAAGCACCCCAAAGTTTAGGGCTGCTCTGTTGACAAGGACCTCCACTTCCTTCCACCTTAAATATCCCAGGAAAGCGAAAAATGGATAAAAAAGTTGTGGTCCTTATGTACAATGGAATATCACTCAGCCATGAAATCAATGTCATAAGGCTAGTAGCAGCATGATGAGTGGATTTAGGTAAGACGATTCTAAGTGAAATAAGTCACACAGAAAAGGACACTTCTCATAAGGTGTCACTTATAGAGGGAATGTTAAAAC
The DNA here is from genome assembly GCF_965194825.1 of Balaenoptera physalus. NCBI lineage: Eukaryota > Metazoa > Chordata > Mammalia > Artiodactyla > Balaenopteridae > Balaenoptera > Balaenoptera physalus. The sequence continues at coordinate 1,228,768 of NW_028126434.1, read as the reverse complement.
CGTTACACTTGAACTGAATTACAAAACAGAACAGAGTCACACATGCAGAAAACACACTATGGCTGCTTAACGGGAAAGGTGAGGTGGGGTGATACATAAAACAAGAGTTTCAAATTAGCTCAGATACCGTTCCATAAACCCAATATGGAATAGACAAGACCTACTCCTTGCTCAGAGAACTGGACTCAACACGCCCGATTCACCGCACAAGAATATATCTGACTAGTAATAATCTTAAAACCTATGTATTGATATCTCTCTGTTAGTGTGTCAAGTGGGTGTAAAGCGGCCTAAACACAGCCGTGAAAAGCAGCTAAACCCCATTATAAAAATAAATTACTTTTAAAAACCCATGAAACAAAGACAGGGAAAGAGAGAGAAATTCTTACACAATTCGTTCAGGGGCTGTGATGCAACCTGGATTGACCATATCTAGACCCACAGCTGGATGAGACATAAGGGTGGACACTCTTGGGGCTGAGAGGTTCGGTGAGGTTGGGTGAGCAAACGCAGACCCTTTAAAGTAATACTGCGTGCTACCCATCGCATGGGTCCCAAATCTCCAGGTTCAAGGGCATCTTCCTACATCGAAAACATGCATGAGAAACCCAGAAGATGGTACACCGTGTGATGGGGAAAGGTTTCTAAAACGCACCTCATTTCTCATCTCCTTGTGCTCGGGTTCGCCATTCCAGCCACTTTACTAGCAATCTCCCTACTTGGAGCATCAGCACCTTTAACCTCCTGTTCCGTACAGGTTGCAATTTGTCCTGAGGATGAACGGGAAGACGGGGAACCAATGAGAGACTAGCTCTTGGTGTTGGGACAGGCACAGGTCACTCTATTTTCCCATCAGGAAGAAGAATTAACCACAGGCTCAGCCTGCCCCCCGGAACCAGAACAGGGCCTGAAGCCATCCTGCGCTTTTGCGGCCGGCTCCCAAAAAAGCGACTTGTAAAATGGAGCTTCAGGGCACTGCAATTCACAGACCTGCAGAGTTATAAATGATAACTCTCGTCCACAAATATATTGAGGGAAGGCAAAGAAGAGGATTTGAAATCAAGGCAGAATTGCAGGAAACAGATTTCAGGAGGAAGATGCGAATCGCCTTTAAAGCACATGAAAAGCGGCAAAACGTTGACAATGATGCCCTTGGCCAAAAAGGGCGTATGCGTTTTTTTCTGAATATATTCAGGAGAAAACGCATACGCCCTTTTTGGCCAACCAAGCAACCTGGAAAGGCAAATCAGCGCTACAAAGAAGTCTCGCTTCCCATCGGTCAAAAGGGCCATGCTGAAAAAAGTGTCAAAACCAGAAATGCAGGACAGGCCATGGAGAAATGGGAGCCTTGCTACACTGATGGGCGGGATGTAAATTGCCAACAGCCACTCTGGAGAAGTGTACGGTGTGTCCTGAAACATCTAAAAAACACAGCTTAGAGAGCATAGGGCACTTCCACGCATGGGGGGATAAAGTGGGAAAATTGAAAATCAGCAAGACACAAGCACCCCAAAGGTTAGGGCTGCTCTGTTGACAAGGACCTCCACTTCCTTCCACCTTAAATATCCCAGGAAAGCGAAAAATGGATAAAAAAGTTGTGGTCCTTATGTACAATGGAATATCACTCAGCCATGAAATCAATGTCATAAGGCTAGTAGCAGCATGATGAGTGGATTTAGGTAAGACGATTCTAAGTGAAATAAGTCACACAGAAAAGGACACTTCTCATAAGGTGTCACTTATAGAGGGAATGTAAAAACCGTTACACTTGAACTGAATTACAAAACAGAGCAGAGTCACACATGCAGAAAACACACTATGGCTGCTTAACGGGAAAGGTGAGGTGGGGTGATACATAAAACAAGATTTTCAAATTAGCTCAGATACCATTCCATAAACCCAATATGGAATAGACAAGATCTACTCCTTGCTCAGAGAACTGGACTCAACACGCCCGATTCACCGCACAAGAATATATCTGACTAGTAATAATCTTAAAACCTATGTATTGATATCTCTCTGTTAGTGTGTCAAGTGGGTGTAAAGCGGCCTAAACACAGCCGTGAAAAGCAGCTAAACCCCATTATAAAAATAAATTACTTTTAAAAACCCATGAAACAAAGACAGGGAAAGAGAGAGAAATTCTTACACAATTCGTTCAGGGGCTGTGATGCAACCTGGATTGACCATATCTAGACCCACAGCTGGATGAGACATAAGGGTGGACACTCTTGGGGCTGAGAGGTTTGGTGAGTTTGGGTGAGCAAACGCAGACCCTTTAAAGTAATACTGCGTGCTACCCATCGCATGGGTCCCAAATCTCCAGGTTCAAGGGCATCTTCCTACATCGAAAACATGCATGAGAAACCCAGAAGATGGTACACCGTGTGATGGGGAAAGGTTTCTAAAACGCACCTCATTTCTCATCTCCTTGTGCTCGGGTTCGCCATTCCAGCCACTTTACTAGCAATCTCCCTACTTGGAGCATCAGCACCTTTAACCTCCTGTTCCGTACAGGTTGCAATTTGTCCTGAGGATGAACGGGAAGACGGGGAACGAATGAGAGACTAGCTCTTGGTGTTGGGACAGGCACAGGTCACTCTATTTTCCCATCAGGAAGAAGAATTAACCACAGGCTCAGCCTGCCCCCCGGAACCAGAACAGGGCCTGAAGCCATCCTGCGCTTTTGCGGCCGGCTCCCAAAAAAGCGACTTGTAAAATGGAGCTTCAGGGCACTGCAATTCACAAACCTGCAGAGTTATAAATGATAACTCTCGTCCACAAATATATTGAGGGAAGGCAAAGAAGAGGATTTGAAATCAAGGCAGAATTGCAGGAAACAGATTTCAGGAGGAAGATGCGAATCGCCTTTAAAGCACATGAAAAGCGGCAAAACGTTGACAATGATGCCCTTGGCCAAAAAGGGCGTATGCGTTTTTTCCTGAATATATTCAGGAAAAAACGCATACGCCCTTTTTGGCCAACCAAGCAACCTGGAAAGGCAAATCAGCGCTACAAAGAAGTCTCGCTTCCCATCGGTCAAAAGGGCCATGCTGAAAAAAGTGTCAAAACCAGAAATGCAGGACAGGCCATGGAGAAATGGGAGCCTTGCTACACTGATGGGCGGGATGTAAATTGCCAACAGCCACTCTGGAGAAGTGTACGGTGTGTCCTGAAACATCTAAAAAACACAGCTTAGAGAGCATAGGGCACTTCCACGCATGGGGGGATAAAGTGGGAAAATTGAAAATCAGCAAGACACAAGCACCCCAAAGGTTAGGGCTGCTCTGTTGACAAGGACCTCCACTTCCTTCCACCTTAAATATCCCAGGAAAGCGAAAAATGGATAAAAAAGTTGTGGTCCTTATGTACAATGGAATATCACTCAGCCATGAAATCAATGTCATAAGGCTAGTAGCAGCATGATGAGTGGATTTAGGTAAGACGATTCTAAGTGAAATAAGTCACACAGAAAAGGACACTTCTCATAAGGTGTCACTTATAGAGGGAATGTAAAAACCGTTACACTTGAACTGAATTACAAAACAGAGCAGAGTCACACATGCAGAAAACACACTATGGCTGCTTAACGGGAAAGGTGAGGTGGGGTGATACATAAAACAAGAGTTTCAAATTAGCTCAGATACCGTTCCATAAACCCAATATGGAATAGACAAGACCTACTCCTTGCTCAGAGAACTGGACTCAACACGCCCGATTCACCGCACAAGAATATATCTGACTAGTAATAATCTTAAAACCTATGTATTGATATCTCTCTGTTAGTGTGTCAAGTGGGTGTAAAGCGGCCTAAACACAGCCGTGAAAAGCAGCTAAACCCCATTATAAAAATAAATTACTTTTAAAAACCCATGAAACAAAGACAGGGAAAGAGAGAGAAATTCTTACACAATTCGTTCAGGGGCTGTGATGTAACCTGGATTGACCATATCTAGACCCACAGCTGGATGAGACATAAGGGTGGACACTCTTGGGGCTGAGAGGTTCGGTGAGGTTGGGTGAGCAAACGCAGACCCTTTAAAGTAATACTGCGTGCTACCCATCGCATGGGTCCCAAATCTCCAGGTTCAAGGGCATCTTCCTACATCGAAAACATGCATGAGAAACACAGAAGATGGTACACCGTGTGATGGGGAAAGGTTTCTAAAACGCACCTCATTTCTCATCTCCTTGTGCTCGGGTTCGCCATTCCAGCCACTTTACTAGCAATCTCCCTACTTGGAGCATCAGCACCTTTAACCTCCTGTTCCGTACAGGTTGCAATTTGTCCTGAGGATGAACGGGAAGACGGGGAACCAATGAGAGACTAGCTCTTGGTGTTGGGACAGGCACAGGTCACTCTATTTTCCCATCAGGAAGAAGAATTAACGACAGGCTCAGCCTGCCCCCCGGAACCAGAACAGGGCCTGAAGCCATCCTGCGCTTTTGCGGCCGGCTCCCAAAAAAGCGACTTGTAAAATGGAGCTTCAGGGCACTGCAATTCACAAACCTGCAGAGTTATAAATGATAACTCTCGTCCACAAATATATTGAGGGAAGGCAAAGAAGAGGATTTGAAATCAAGGCAGAATTGCAGGAAACAGATTTCAGGAGGAAGATGCGAATCGCCTTTAAAGCACATGAAAAGCGGCAAAACGTTGACAATGATGCCCTTGGCCAAAAAGGGCGTATGCGTTTTTTCCTGAATATATTCAGGAGAAAACGCATACGCCCTTTTTCGCCAACCAAGCAACCTGAAAGGCAAATCAGCGCTACAAAGAAGTCTCGCTTCCCATCGGTCAAAAGGGCCATGCTGAAAAAAGTGTCAAAACCAGAAATGCAGGACAGGCCATGGAGAAATGGGAGCCTTGCTACACTGATGGGCGGGATGTAAATTGCCAACAGCCACTCTGGAGAAGTGTACGGTGTGTCCTGAAACATCTAAAAAACACAGCTTAGAGAGCATAGGGCACTTCTACGCATGGGGGGATAAAGTGGGAAAATTGAAAATCAGCAAGACACAAGCACCCCAAAGGTTAGGGCTGCTCTGTTGACAAGGACCTCCACTTCCTTCCACCTTAAATATCCCAGGAAAGCGAAAAATGGATAAAAAAGTTGTGGTCCTTATGTACAATGGAATATCACTCAGCCATGAAATCAATGTCATAAGGCTAGTAGCAGCATGATGAGTGGATTTAGGTAAGACGATTCTAAGTGAAATAAGTCACACAGAAAAGGACACTTCTCATAAGGTGTCACTTATAGAGGGAATGTAAAAACCGTTACACTTGAACTGAATTACAAAACAGAGCAGAGTCACACATGCAGAAAACACACTATGGCTGCTTAACGGGAAAGGTGAGGTGGGGTGATACATAAAACAAGATTTTCAAATTAGCTCAGATACCATTCCATAAACCCAATATGGAATAGACAAGATCTACTCCTTGCTCAGAGAACTGGACTCAACACGCCCGATTCACCGCACAAGAATATATCTGACTAGTAATAATCTTAAAACCTATGTATTGATATCTCTCTGTTAGTGTGTCAAGTGGGTGTAAAGCGGCCTAAACACAGCCGTGAAAAGCAGCTAAACCCCATTATAAAAATAAATTACTTTTAAAAACCCATGAAACAAAGACAGGGAAAGAGAGAGAAATTCTTACACAATTCGTTCAGGGGCTGTGATGCAACCTGGATTGACCATATCTAGACCCACAGCTGGATGAGACATAAGGGTGGACACTCTTGGGGCTGAGAGGTTTGGTGAGTTTGGGTGAGCAAACGCAGACCCTTTAAAGTAATACTGCGTGCTACCCATCGCATGGGTCCCAAATCTCCAGGTTCAAGGGCATCTTCCTACATCGAAAACATGCATGAGAAACCCAGAAGATGGTACACCGTGTGATGGGGAAAGGTTTCTAAAACGCACCTCATTTCTCATCTCCTTGTGCTCGGGTTCGCCATTCCAGCCACTTTACTAGCAATCTCCCTACTTGGAGCATCAGCACCTTTAACCTCCTGTTCCGTACAGGTTGCAATTTGTCCTGAGGATGAACGGGAAGACGGGGAACGAATGAGAGACTAGCTCTTGGTGTTGGGACAGGCACAGGTCACTCTATTTTCCCATCAGGAAGAAGAATTAACCACAGGCTCAGCCTGCCCCCCGGAACCAGAACAGGGCCTGAAGCCATCCTGCGCTTTTGCGGCCGGCTCCCAAAAAAGCGACTTGTAAAATGGAGCTTCAGGGCACTGCAATTCACACACCTGCAGAGTTATAAATGATAACTCTCGTCCACAAATATATTGAGGGAAGGCAAAGAAGAGGATTTGAAATCAAGGCAGAATTGCAGGAAACAGATTTCAGGAGGAAGATGCGAATCGCCTTTAAAGCACATGAAAAGCGGCAAAACGTTGACAATGATGCCCTTGGCCAAAAAGGGCGTATGCGTTTTTTCCTGAATATATTCAGGAAAAAACGCATACGCCCTTTTTGGCCAACCAAGCAACCTGGAAAGGCAAATCAGCGCTACAAAGAAGTCTCGCTTCCCATCGGTCAAAAGGGCCATGCTGAAAAAAGTGTCAAAACCAGAAATGCAGGACAGGCCATGGAGAAATGGGAGCCTTGCTACACTGATGGGCGGGATGTAAATTGCCAACAGCCACTCTGGAGAAGTGTACGGTGTGTCCTGAAACATCTAAAAAACACAGCTTAGAGAGCATAGGGCACTTCCACGCATGGGGGGATAAAGTGGGAAAATTGAAAATCAGCAAGACACAAGCACCCCAAAGGTTAGGGCTGCTCTGTTGACAAGGACCTCCACTTCCTTCCACCTTAAATATCCCAGGAAAGCGAAAAATGGATAAAAAAGTTGTGGTCCTTATGTACAATGGAATATCACTCAGCCATGAAATCAATGTCATAAGGCTAGTAGCAGCATGATGAGTGGATTTAGGTAAGACGATTCTAAGTGAAATAAGTCACACAGAAAAGGACACTTCTCATAAGGTGTCACTTATAGAGGGAATGTAAAAACCGTTACACTTGAACTGAATTACAAAACAGAGCAGAGTCACACATGCAGAAAACACACTATGGCTGCTTAACGGGAAAGGTGAGGTGGGGTGATACATAAAACAAGAGTTTCAAATTAGCTCAGATACCGTTCCATAAACCCAATATGGAATAGACAAGACCTACTCCTTGCTCAGAGAACTGGACTCAACACGCCCGATTCACCGCACAAGAATATATCTGACTAGTAATAATCTTAAAACCTATGTATTGATATCTCTCTGTTAGTGTGTCAAGTGGGTGTAAAGCGGCCTAAACACAGCCGTGAAAAGCAGCTAAACCCCATTATAAAAATAAATTACTTTTAAAAACCCATGAAACAAAGACAGGGAAAGAGAGAGAAATTCTTACACAATTCGTTCAGGGGCTGTGATGTAACCTGGATTGACCATATCTAGACCCACAGCTGGATGAGACATAAGGGTGGACACTCTTGGGGCTGAGAGGTTCGGTGAGGTTGGGTGAGCAAACGCAGACCCTTTAAAGTAATACTGCGTGCTACCCATCGCATGGGTCCCAAATCTCCAGGTTCAAGGGCATCTTCCTACATCGAAAACATGCATGAGAAACACAGAAGATGGTACACCGTGTGATGGGGAAAGGTTTCTAAAACGCACCTCATTTCTCATCTCCTTGTGCTCGGGTTCGCCATTCCAGCCACTTTACTAGCAATCTCCCTACTTGGAGCATCAGCACCTTTAACCTCCTGTTCCGTACAGGTTGCAATTTGTCCTGAGGATGAACGGGAAGACGGGGAACCAATGAGAGACTAGCTCTTGGTGTTGGGACAGGCACAGGTCACTCTATTTTCCCATCAGGAAGAAGAATTAACGACAGGCTCAGCCTGCCCCCCGGAACCAGAACAGGGCCTGAAGCCATCCTGCGCTTTTGCGGCCGGCTCCCAAAAAAGCGACTTGTAAAATGGAGCTTCAGGGCACTGCAATTCACAAACCTGCAGAGTTATAAATGATAACTCTCGTCCACAAATATATTGAGGGAAGGCAAAGAAGAGGATTTGAAATCAAGGCAGAATTGCAGGAAACAGATTTCAGGAGGAAGATGCGAATCGCCTTTAAAGCACATGAAAAGCGGCAAAACGTTGACAATGATGCCCTTGGCCAAAAAGGGCGTATGCGTTTTTTCCTGAATATATTCAGGAGAAAACGCATACGCCCTTTTTCGCCAACCAAGCAACCTGAAAGGCAAATCAGCGCTACAAAGAAGTCTCGCTTCCCATCGGTCAAAAGGGCCATGCTGAAAAAAGTGTCAAAACCAGAAATGCAGGACAGGCCATGGAGAAATGGGAGCCTTGCTACACTGATGGGCGGGATGTAAATTGCCAACAGCCACTCTGGAGAAGTGTACGGTGTGTCCTGAAACATCTAAAAAACACAGCTTAGAGAGCATAGGGCACTTCTACGCATGGGGGGATAAAGTGGGAAAATTGAAAATCAGCAAGACACAAGCACCCCAAAGGTTAGGGCTGCTCTGTTGACAAGGACCTCCACTTCCTTCCACCTTAAATATCCCAGGAAAGCGAAAAATGGATAAAAAAGTTGTGGTCCTTATGTACAATGGAATATCACTCAGCCATGAAATCAATGTCATAAGGCTAGTAGCAGCATGATGAGTGGATTTAGGTAAGACGATTCTAAGTGAAATAAGTCACACAGAAAAGGACACTTCTCATAAGGTGTCACTTATAGAGGGAATGTTAAAACCGTTACACTTGAACTGAATTACAAAACAGAACAGAGTCACACATGCAGAAAACACACTATGGCTGCTTAACGGGAAAGGTGAGGTGGGGTGATACATAAAACAAGAGTTTCAAATTAGCTCAGATACCGTTCCATAAACCCAATATGGAATAGACAAGACCTACTCCTTGCTCAGAGAACTGGACTCAACACGCCCGATTCACCGCACAAGAATATATCTGACTAGTAATAATCTTAAAACCTATGTATTGATATCTCTCTGTTAGTGTGTCAAGTGGGTGTAAAGCGGCCTAAACACAGCCGTGAAAAGCAGCTAAACCCCATTATAAAAATAAATTACTTTTAAAAACCCATGAAACAAAGACAGGGAAAGAGAGAGAAATTCTTACACAATTCGTTCAGGGGCTGTGATGCAACCTGGATTGACCATATCTAGACCCACAGCTGGATGAGACATAAGGGTGGACACTCTTGGGGCTGAGAGGTTCGGTGAGGTTGGGTGAGCAAACGCAGACCCTTTAAAGTAATACTGCGTGCTACCCATCGCATGGGTCCCAAATCTCCAGGTTCAAGGGCATCTTCCTACATCGAAAACATGCATGAGAAACCCAGAAGATGGTACACCGTGTGATGGGGAAAGGTTTCTAAAACGCACCTCATTTCTCATCTCCTTGTGCTCGGGTTCGCCATTCCAGCCACTTTACTAGCAATCTCCCTACTTGGAGCATCAGCACCTTTAACCTCCTGTTCCGTACAGGTTGCAATTTGTCCTGAGGATGAACGGGAAGACGGGGAACGAATGAGAGACTAGCTCTTGGTGTTGGGACAGGCACAGGTCACTCTATTTTCCCATCAGGAAGAAGAATTAACCACAGGCTCAGCCTGCCCCCCGGAACCAGAACAGGGCCTGAAGCCATCCTGCGCTTTTGCGGCCGGCTCCCAAAAAAGCGACTTGTAAAATGGAGCTTCAGGGCACTGCAATTCACAAACCTGCAGAGTTATAAATGATAACTCTCGTCCACAAATATATTGAGGGAAGGCAAAGAAGAGGATTTGAAATCAAGGCAGAATTGCAGGAAACAGATTTCAGGAGGAAGATGCGAATCGCCTTTAAAGCACATGAAAAGCGGCAAAACGTTGACAATGATGCCCTTGGCCAAAAAGGGCGTATGCGTTTTTTCCTGAATATATTCAGGAGAAAACGCATACGCCCTTTTTCGCCAACCAAGCAACCTGAAAGGCAAATCAGCGCTACAAAGAAGTCTCGCTTCCCATCGGTCAAAAGGGCCATGCTGAAAAAAGTGTCAAAACCAGAAATGCAGGACAGGCCATGGAGAAATGGGAGCCTTGCTACACTGATGGGCGGGATGTAAATTGCCAACAGCCACTCTGGAGAAGTGTACGGTGTGTCCTGAAACATCTAAAAAACACAGCTTAGAGAGCATAGGGCACTTCTACGCATGGGGGGATAAAGTGGGAAAATTGAAAATCAGCAAGACACAAGCACCCCAAAGGTTAGGGCTGCTCTGTTGACAAGGACCTCCACTTCCTTCCACCTTAAATATCCCAGGAAAGCGAAAAATGGATAAAAAAGTTGTGGTCCTTATGTACAATGGAATATCACTCAGCCATGAAATCAATGTCATAAGGCTAGTAGCAGCATGATGAGTGGATTTAGGTAAGACGATTCTAAGTGAAATAAGTCACACAGAAAAGGACACTTCTCATAAGGTGTCACTTATAGAGGGAATGTTAAAACCGTTACACTTGAACTGAATTACAAAACAGAACAGAGTCACACATGCAGAAAACACACTATGGCTGCTTAACGGGAAAGGTGAGGTGGGGTGATACATAAAACAAGAGTTTCAAATTAGCTCAGATACCGTTCCATAAACCCAATATGGAATAGACAAGACCTACTCCTTGCTCAGAGAACTGGACTCAACACGCCCGATTCACCGCACAAGAATATATCTGACTAGTAATAATCTTAAAACCTATGTATTGATATCTCTCTGTTAGTGTGTCAAGTGGGTGTAAAGCGGCCTAAACACAGCCGTGAAAAGCAGCTAAACCCCATTATAAAAATAAATTACTTTTAAAAACCCATGAAACAAAGACAGGGAAAGAGAGAGAAATTCTTACACAATTCGTTCAGGGGCTGTGATGCAACCTGGATTGACCATATCTAGACCCACAGCTGGATGAGACATAAGGGTGGACACTCTTGGGGCTGAGAGGTTCGGTGAGGTTGGGTGAGCAAACGCAGACCCTTTAAAGTAATACTGCGTGCTACCCATCGCATGGGTCCCAAATCTCCAGGTTCAAGGGCATCTTCCTACATCGAAAACATGCATGAGAAACCCAGAAGATGGTACACCGTGTGATGGGGAAAGGTTTCTAAAACACACCTCATTTCTCATCTCCTTGTGCTCGGGTTCGCCATTCCAGCCACTTTACTAGCAATCTCCCTACTTGGAGCATCAGCACCTTTAACCTCCTGTTCCGTACAGGTTGCAATTTGTCCTGAGGATGAACGGGAAGACGGGGAACCAATGAGAGACTAGCTCTTGGTGTTGGGACAGGCACAGGTCACTCTATTTTCCCATCAGGAAGAAGAATTAACCACAGGCTCAGCCTGCCCCCCGGAACCAGAACAGGGCCTGAAGCCATCCTGCGCTTTTGCGGCCGGCTCCCAAAAAAGCGACTTGTAAAATGGAGCTTCAGGGCACTGCAATTCACAAACCTGCAGAGTTATAAATGATAACTCTCGTCCACAAATATATTGAGGGAAGGCAAAGAAGAGGATTTGAAATCAAGGCAGAATTGCAGGAAACAGATTTCAGGAGGAAGATGCGAATCGCCTTTAAAGCACATGAAAAGCGGCAAAACGTTGACAATGATGCCCTTGGCCAAAAAGGGCGTATGCGTTTTTTCCTGAATATATTCAGGAGAAAACGCATACGCCCTTTTTCGCCAACCAAGCAACCTGAAAGGCAAATCAGCGCTACAAAGAAGTCTCGCTTCCCATCGGTCAAAAGGGCCATGCTGAAAAAAGTGTCAAAACCAGAAATGCAGGACAGGCCATGGAGAAATGGGAGCCTTGCTACACTGATGGGCGGGATGTAAATTGCCAACAGCCACTCTGGAGAAGTGTACGGTGTGTCCTGAAACATCTAAAAAACACAGCTTAGAGAGCATAGGGCACTTCTACGCATGGGGGGATAAAGTGGGAAAATTGAAAATCAGCAAGACACAAGCACCCCAAAGGTTAGGGCTGCTCTGTTGACAAGGACCTCCACTTCCTTCCACCTTAAATATCCCAGGAAAGCGAAAAATGGATAAAAAAGTTGTGGTCCTTATGTACAATGGAATATCACTCAGCCATGAAATCAATGTCATAAGGCTAGTAGCAGCATGATGAGTGGATTTAGGTAAGACGATTCTAAGTGAAATAAGTCACACAGAAAAGGACACTTCTCATAAGGTGTCACTTATAGAGGGAATGTAAAAACCGTTACACTTGAACTGAATTACAAAACAGAACAGAGTCACACATGCAGAAAACACACTATGGCTGCTTAACGGGAAAGGTGAGGTGGGGTGATACATAAAACAAGAGTTTCAAATTAGCTCAGATACCGTTCCATAAACCCAATATGGAATAGACAAGACCTACTCCTTGCTCAGAGAACTGGACTCAACACGCCCGATTCACCGCACAAGAATATATCTGACTAGTAATAATCTTAAAACCTATGTATTGATATCTCTCTGTTAGTGTGTCAAGTGGGTGTAAAGCGGCCTAAACACAGCCGTGAAAAGCAGCTAAACCCCATTATAAAAATAAATTACTTTTAAAAACCCATGAAACAAAGACAGGGAAAGAGAGAGAAATTCTTACACAATTCGTTCAGGGGCTGTGATGCAACCTGGATTGACCATATCTAGACCCACAGCTGGATGAGACATAAGGGTGGACACTCTTGGGGCTGAGAGGTTCGGTGAGGTTGGGTGAGCAAACGCAGACCCTTTAAAGTAATACTGCGTGCTACCCATCGCATGGGTCCCAAATCTCCAGGTTCAAGGGCATCTTCCTACATCGAAAACATGCATGAGAAACCCAGAAGATGGTACACCGTGTGATGGGGAAAGGTTTCTAAAACGCACCTCATTTCTCATCTCCTTGTGCTCGGGTTCGCCATTCCAGCCACTTTACTAGCAATCTCCCTACTTGGAGCATCAGCACCTTTAACCTCCTGTTCCGTACAGGTTGCAATTTGTCCTGAGGATGAACGGGAAGACGGGGAACCAATGAGAGACTAGCTCTTGGTGTTGGGACAGGCACAGGTCACTCTATTTTCCCATCAGGAAGAAGAATTAACCACAGGCTCAGCCTGCCCCCCGGAACCAGAACAGGGCCTGAAGCCATCCTGCGCTTTTGCGGCCGGCTCCCAAAAAAGCGACTTGTAAAATGGAGCTTCAGGGCACTGCAATTCACAGACCTGCAGAGTTATAAATGATAACTCTCGTCCACAAATATATTGAGGGAAGGCAAAGAAGAGGATTTGAAATCAAGGCAGAATTGCAGGAAACAGATTTCAGGAGGAAGATGCGAATCGCCTTTAAAGCACATGAAAAGCGGCAAAACGTTGACAATGATGCCCTTGGCCAAAAAGGGCGTATGCGTTTTTTCCTGAATATATTCAGGAAAAAACGCATACGCCCTTTTTGGCCAACCAAGCAACCTGGAAAGGCAAATCAGCGCTACAAAGAAGTCTCGCTTCCCATCGGTCAAAAGGGCCATGCTGAAAAAAGTGTCAAAACCAGAAATGCAGGACAGGCCATGGAGAAATGGGAGCCTTGCTACACTGATGGGCGGGATGTAAATTGCCAACAGCCACTCTGGAGAAGTGTACGGTGTGTCCTGAAACATCTAAAAAACACAGCTTAGAGAGCATAGGGCACTTCCACGCATGGGGGGATAAAGTGGGAAAATTGAAAATCAGCAAGACACAAGCACCCCAAAGTTTAGGGCTGCTCTGTTGACAAGGACCTCCACTTCCTTCCACCTTAAATATCCCAGGAAAGCGAAAAATGGATAAAAAAGTTGTGGTCCTTATGTACAATGGAATATCACTCAGCCATGAAATCAATGTCATAAGGCTAGTAGCAGCATGATGAGTGGATTTAGGTAAGACGATTCTAAGTGAAATAAGTCACACAGAAAAGGACACTTCTCATAAGGTGTCACTTATAGAGGGAATGTTAAAACCGTTACACTTGAACTGAATTACAAAACAGAACAGAGTCACACATGCAGAAAACACACTATGGCTGCTTAACGGGAAAGGTGAGGTGGGGTGATACATAAAACAAGAGTTTCAAATTAGCTCAGATACCGTTCCATAAACCCAATATGGAATAGACAAGACCTACTCCTTGCTCAGAGAACTGGACTCAACACGCCCGATTCACCGCACAAGAATATATCTGACTAGTAATAATCTTAAAACCTATGTATTGATATCTCTCTGTTAGTGTGTCAAGTGGGTGTAAAGCGGCCTAAACACAGCCGTGAAAAGCAGCTAAACCCCATTATAAAAATAAATTACTTTTAAAAACCCATGAAACAAAGACAGGGAAAGAGAGAGAAATTCTTACACAATTCGTTCAGGGGCTGTGATGCAACCTGGATTGACCATATCTAGACCCACAGCTGGATGAGACATAAGGGTGGACACTCTTGGGGCTGAGAGGTTCGGTGAGGTTGGGTGAGCAAACGCAGACCCTTTAAAGTAATACTGCGTGCTACCCATCGCATGGGTCCCAAATCTCCAGGTTCAAGGGCATCTTCCTACATCGAAAACATGCATGAGAAACCCAGAAGATGGTACACCGTGTGATGGGGAAAGGTTTCTAAAACGCACCTCATTTCTCATCTCCTTGTGCTCGGGTTCGCCATTCCAGCCACTTTACTAGCAATCTCCCTACTTGGAGCATCAGCACCTTTAACCTCCTGTTCCGTACAGGTTGCAATTTGTCCTGAGGATGAACGGGAAGACGGGGAACCAATGAGAGACTAGCTCTTGGTGTTGGGACAGGCACAGGTCACTCTATTTTCCCATCAGGAAGAAGAATTAACCACAGGCTCAGCCTGCCCCCCGGAACCAGAACAGGGCCTGAAGCCATCCTGCGCTTTTGCGGCCGGCTCCCAAAAAAGCGACTTGTAAAATGGAGCTTCAGGGCACTGCAATTCACAAACCTGCAGAGTTATAAATGATAACTCTCGTCCACAAATATATTGAGGGAAGGCAAAGAAGAGGATTTGAAATCAAGGCAGAATTGCAGGAAACAGATTTCAGGAGGAAGATGCGAATCGCCTTTAAAGCACATGAAAAGCGGCAAAACGTTGACAATGATGCCCTTGGCCAAAAAGGGCGTATGCGTTTTTTCCTGAATATATTCAGGAAAAAACGCATACGCCCTTTTTGGCCAACCAAGCAACCTGGAAAGGCAAATCAGCGCTACAAAGAAGTCTCGCTTCCCATCGGTCAAAAGGGCCATGCTGAAAAAAGTGTCAAAACCAGAAATGCAGGACAGGCCATGGAGAAATGGGAGCCTTGCTACACTGATGGGCGGGATGTAAATTGCCAACAGCCACTCTGGAGAAGTGTACGGTGTGTCCTGAAACATCTAAAAAACACAGCTTAGAGAGCATAGGGCACTTCCACGCATGGGGGGATAAAGTGGGAAAATTGAAAATCAGCAAGACACAAGCACCCCAAAGGTTAGGGCTGCTCTATTGACAAGGACCTCCACTTCCTTCCACCTTAAATATCCCAGGAAAGCGAAAAATGGATAAAAAAGTTGTGGTCCTTATGTACAATGGAATATCACTCAGCCATGAAATCAATGTCATAAGGCTAGTAGCAGCATGATGAGTGGATTTAGGTAAGACGATTCTAAGTGAAATAAGTCACACAGAAAAGGACACTTCTCATAAGGTGTCACTTATAGAGGGAATGTTAAAACCGTTACACTTGAACTGAATTACAAAACAGAACAGAGTCACACATGCAGAAAACACACTATGGCTGCTTAACGGGAAAGGTGAGGTGGGGTAATACATAAAACAAGAGTTTCAAATTAGCTCAGATACCGTTCCATAAACCCAATATGGAATAGACAAGACCTACTCCTTGCTCAGAGAACTGGACTCAACACGCCCGATTCACCGCACAAGAATATATCTGACTAGTAATAATCTTAAAACCTATGTATTGATATCTCTCTGTTAGTGTGTCAAGTGGGTGTAAAGCGGCCTAAACACAGCCGTGAAAAGCAGCTAAACCCCATTATAAAAATAAATTACTTTTAAAAACCCATGAAACAAAGACAGGGAAAGAGAGAGAAATTCTTACACAATTCGTTCAGGGGCTGTGATGCAACCTGGATTGACCATATCTAGACCCACAGCTGGATGAGACATAAGGGTGGACACTCTTGGGGCTGAGAGGTTCGGTGAGGTTGGGTGAGCAAACGCAGACCCTTTAAAGTAATACTGCGTGCTACCCATCGCATGGGTCCCAAATCTCCAGGTTCAAGGGCATCTTCCTACATCGAAAACATGCATGAGAAACCCAGAAGATGGTACACCGTGTGATGGGGAAAGGTTTCTAAAACGCACCTCATTTCTCATCTCCTTGTGCTCGGGTTCGCCATTCCAGCCACTTTACTAGCAATCTCCCTACTTGGAGCATCAGCACCTTTAACCTCCTGTTCCGTACAGGTTGCAATTTGTCCTGAGGATGAACGGGAAGACGGGGAACCAATGAGAGACTAGCTCTTGGTGTTGGGACAGGCACAGGTCACTCTATTTTCCCATCAGGAAGAAGAATTAACCACAGGCTCAGCCTGCCCCCCGGAACCAGAACAGGGCCTGAAGCCATCCTGCGCTTTTGCGGCCGGCTCCCAAAAAAGCGACTTGTAAAATGGAGCTTCAGGGCACTGCAATTCACAGACCTGCAGAGTTATAAATGATAACTCTCGTCCACAAATATATTGAGGGAAGGCAAAGAAGAGGATTTGAAATCAAGGCAGAATTGCAGGAAACAGATTTCAGGAGGAAGATGCGAATCGCCTTTAAAGCACATGAAAAGCGGCAAAACGTTGACAATGATGCCCTTGGCCAAAAAGGGCGTATGCGTTTTTTCCTGAATATATTCAGGAAAAAACGCATACGCCCTTTTTGGCCAACCAAGCAACCTGGAAAGGCAAATCAGCGCTACAAAGAAGTCTCGCTTCCCATCGGTCAAAAGGGCCATGCTGAAAAAAGTGTCAAAACCAGAAATGCAGGACAGGCCATGGAGAAATGGGAGCCTTGCTACACTGATGGGCGGGATGTAAATTGCCAACAGCCACTCTGGAGAAGTGTACGGTGTGTCCTGAAACATCTAAAAAACACAGCTTAGAGAGCATAGGGCACTTCCACGCATGGGGGGATAAAGTGGGAAAATTGAAAATCAGCAAGACACAAGCACCCCAAAGTTTAGGGCTGCTCTGTTGACAAGGACCTCCACTTCCTTCCACCTTAAATATCCCAGGAAAGCGAAAAATGGATAAAAAAGTTGTGGTCCTTATGTACAATGGAATATCACTCAGCCATGAAATCAATGTCATAAGGCTAGTAGCAGCATGATGAGTGGATTTAGGTAAGACGATTCTAAGTGAAATAAGTCACACAGAAAAGGACACTTCTCATAAGGTGTCACTTATAGAGGGAATGTTAAAACCGTTACACTTGAACTGAATTACAAAACAGAACAGAGTCACACATGCAGAAAACACACTATGGCTGCTTAACGGGAAAGGTGAGGTGGGGTGATACATAAAACAAGAGTTTCAAATTAGCTCAGATACCGTTCCATAAACCCAATATGGAATAGACAAGACCTACTCCTTGCTCAGAGAACTGGACTCAACACGCCCGATTCACCGCACAAGAATATATCTGACTAGTAATAATCTTAAAACCTATGTATTGATATCTCTCTGTTAGTGTGTCAAGTGGGTGTAAAGCGGCCTAAACACAGCCGTGAAAAGCAGCTAAACCCCATTATAAAAATAAATTACTTTTAAAAACCCATGAAACAAAGACAGGGAAAGAGAGAGAAATTCTTACACAATTCGTTCAGGGGCTGTGATGCAACCTGGATTGACCATATCTAGACCCACAGCTGGATGAGACATAAGGGTGGACACTCTTGGGGCTGAGAGGTTCGGTGAGGTTGGGTGAGCAAACGCAGACCCTTTAAAGTAATACTGCGTGCTACCCATCGCATGGGTCCCAAATCTCCAGGTTCAAGGGCATCTTCCTACATCGAAAACATGCATGAGAAACCCAGAAGATGGTACACCGTGTGATGGGGAAAGGTTTCTAAAACGCACCTCATTTCTCATCTCCTTGTGCTCGGGTTCGCCATTCCAGCCACTTTACTAGCAATCTCCCTACTTGGAGCATCAGCACCTTTAACCTCCTGTTCCGTACAGGTTGCAATTTGTCCTGAGGATGAACGGGAAGACGGGGAACCAATGAGAGACTAGCTCTTGGTGTTGGGACAGGCACAGGTCACTCTATTTTCCCATCAGGAAGAAGAATTAACCACAGGCTCAGCCTGCCCCCCGGAACCAGAACAGGGCCTGAAGCCATCCTGCGCTTTTGCGGCCGGCTCCCAAAAAAGCGACTTGTAAAATGGAGCTTCAGGGCACTGCAATTCACAGACCTGCAGAGTTATAAATGATAACTCTCGTCCACAAATATATTGAGGGAAGGCAAAGAAGAGGATTTGAAATCAAGGCAGAATTGCAGGAAACAGATTTCAGGAGGAAGATGCGAATCGCCTTTAAAGCACATGAAAAGCGGCAAAACGTTGACAATGATGCCCTTGGCCAAAAAGGGCGTATGCGTTTTTTTCTGAATATATTCAGGAGAAAACGCATACGCCCTTTTTGGCCAACCAAGCAACCTGGAAAGGCAAATCAGCGCTACAAAGAAGTCTCGCTTCCCATCGGTCAAAAGGGCCATGCTGAAAAAAGTGTCAAAACCAGAAATGCAGGACAGGCCATGGAGAAATGGGAGCCTTGCTACACTGATGGGCGGGATGTAAATTGCCAACAGCCACTCTGGAGAAGTGTACGGTGTGTCCTGAAACATCTAAAAAACACAGCTTAGAGAGCATAGGGCACTTCCACGCATGGGGGGATAAAGTGGGAAAATTGAAAATCAGCAAGACACAAGCACCCCAAAGGTTAGGGCTGCTCTGTTGACAAGGACCTCCACTTCCTTCCACCTTAAATATCCCAGGAAAGCGAAAAATGGATAAAAAAGTTGTGGTCCTTATGTACAATGGAATATCACTCAGCCATGAAATCAATGTCATAAGGCTAGTAGCAGCATGATGAGTGGATTTAGGTAAGACGATTCTAAGTGAAATAAGTCACACAGAAAAGGACACTTCTCATAAGGTGTCACTTATAGAGGGAATGTAAAAACCGTTACACTTGAACTGAATTACAAAACAGAGCAGAGTCACACATGCAGAAAACACACTATGGCTGCTTAACGGGAAAGGTGAGGTGGGGTGATACATAAAACAAGATTTTCAAATTAGCTCAGATACCATTCCATAAACCCAATATGGAATAGACAAGATCTACTCCTTGCTCAGAGAACTGGACTCAACACGCCCGATTCACCGCACAAGAATATATCTGACTAGTAATAATCTTAAAACCTATGTATTGATATCTCTCTGTTAGTGTGTCAAGTGGGTGTAAAGCGGCCTAAACACAGCCGTGAAAAGCAGCTAAACCCCATTATAAAAATAAATTACTTTTAAAAACCCATGAAACAAAGACAGGGAAAGAGAGAGAAATTCTTACACAATTCGTTCAGGGGCTGTGATGCAACCTGGATTGACCATATCTAGACCCACAGCTGGATGAGACATAAGGGTGGACACTCTTGGGGCTGAGAGGTTTGGTGAGTTTGGGTGAGCAAACGCAGACCCTTTAAAGTAATACTGCGTGCTACCCATCGCATGGGTCCCAAATCTCCAGGTTCAAGGGCATCTTCCTACATCGAAAACATGCATGAGAAACCCAGAAGATGGTACACCGTGTGATGGGGAAAGGTTTCTAAAACGCACCTCATTTCTCATCTCCTTGTGCTCGGGTTCGCCATTCCAGCCACTTTACTAGCAATCTCCCTACTTGGAGCATCAGCACCTTTAACCTCCTGTTCCGTACAGGTTGCAATTTGTCCTGAGGATGAACGGGAAGACGGGGAACGAATGAGAGACTAGCTCTTGGTGTTGGGACAGGCACAGGTCACTCTATTTTCCCATCAGGAAGAAGAATTAACCACAGGCTCAGCCTGCCCCCCGGAACCAGAACAGGGCCTGAAGCCATCCTGCGCTTTTGCGGCCGGCTCCCAAAAAAGCGACTTGTAAAATGGAGCTTCAGGGCACTGCAATTCACAAACCTGCAGAGTTATAAATGATAACTCTCGTCCACAAATATATTGAGGGAAGGCAAAGAAGAGGATTTGAAATCAAGGCAGAATTGCAGGAAACAGATTTCAGGAGGAAGATGCGAATCGCCTTTAAAGCACATGAAAAGCGGCAAAACGTTGACAATGATGCCCTTGGCCAAAAAGGGCGTATGCGTTTTTTCCTGAATATATTCAGGAAAAAACGCATACGCCCTTTTTGGCCAACCAAGCAACCTGGAAAGGCAAATCAGCGCTACAAAGAAGTCTCGCTTCCCATCGGTCAAAAGGGCCATGCTGAAAAAAGTGTCAAAACCAGAAATGCAGGACAGGCCATGGAGAAATGGGAGCCTTGCTACACTGATGGGCGGGATGTAAATTGCCAACAGCCACTCTGGAGAAGTGTACGGTGTGTCCTGAAACATCTAAAAAACACAGCTTAGAGAGCATAGGGCACTTCCACGCATGGGGGGATAAAGTGGGAAAATTGAAAATCAGCAAGACACAAGCACCCCAAAGGTTAGGGCTGCTCTGTTGACAAGGACCTCCACTTCCTTCCACCTTAAATATCCCAGGAAAGCGAAAAATGGATAAAAAAGTTGTGGTCCTTATGTACAATGGAATATCACTCAGCCATGAAATCAATGTCATAAGGCTAGTAGCAGCATGATGAGTGGATTTAGGTAAGACGATTCTAAGTGAAATAAGTCACACAGAAAAGGACACTTCTCATAAGGTGTCACTTATAGAGGGAATGTAAAAACCGTTACACTTGAACTGAATTACAAAACAGAGCAGAGTCACACATGCAGAAAACACACTATGGCTGCTTAACGGGAAAGGTGAGGTGGGGTGATACATAAAACAAGAGTTTCAAATTAGCTCAGATACCGTTCCATAAACCCAATATGGAATAGACAAGACCTACTCCTTGCTCAGAGAACTGGACTCAACACGCCCGATTCACCGCACAAGAATATATCTGACTAGTAATAATCTTAAAACCTATGTATTGATATCTCTCTGTTAGTGTGTCAAGTGGGTGTAAAGCGGCCTAAACACAGCCGTGAAAAGCAGCTAAACCCCATTATAAAAATAAATTACTTTTAAAAACCCATGAAACAAAGACAGGGAAAGAGAGAGAAATTCTTACACAATTCGTTCAGGGGCTGTGATGTAACCTGGATTGACCATATCTAGACCCACAGCTGGATGAGACATAAGGGTGGACACTCTTGGGGCTGAGAGGTTCGGTGAGGTTGGGTGAGCAAACGCAGACCCTTTAAAGTAATACTGCGTGCTACCCATCGCATGGGTCCCAAATCTCCAGGTTCAAGGGCATCTTCCTACATCGAAAACATGCATGAGAAACACAGAAGATGGTACACCGTGTGATGGGGAA
Organism: Balaenoptera physalus; assembly: GCF_965194825.1. Lineage (NCBI taxonomy): Eukaryota > Metazoa > Chordata > Mammalia > Artiodactyla > Balaenopteridae > Balaenoptera > Balaenoptera physalus. The sequence continues at coordinate 1,207,014 of NW_028126434.1, read as the reverse complement.
AGGTTTCTAAAACGCACCTCATTTCTCATCTCCTTGTGCTCGGGTTCGCCATTCCAGCCACTTTACTAGCAATCTCCCTACTTGGAGCATCAGCACCTTTAACCTCCTGTTCCGTACAGGTTGCAATTTGTCCTGAGGATGAACGGGAAGACGGGGAACCAATGAGAGACTAGCTCTTGGTGTTGGGACAGGCACAGGTCACTCTATTTTCCCATCAGGAAGAAGAATTAACGACAGGCTCAGCCTGCCCCCCGGAACCAGAACAGGGCCTGAAGCCATCCTGCGCTTTTGCGGCCGGCTCCCAAAAAAGCGACTTGTAAAATGGAGCTTCAGGGCACTGCAATTCACAAACCTGCAGAGTTATAAATGATAACTCTCGTCCACAAATATATTGAGGGAAGGCAAAGAAGAGGATTTGAAATCAAGGCAGAATTGCAGGAAACAGATTTCAGGAGGAAGATGCGAATCGCCTTTAAAGCACATGAAAAGCGGCAAAACGTTGACAATGATGCCCTTGGCCAAAAAGGGCGTATGCGTTTTTTCCTGAATATATTCAGGAGAAAACGCATACGCCCTTTTTCGCCAACCAAGCAACCTGAAAGGCAAATCAGCGCTACAAAGAAGTCTCGCTTCCCATCGGTCAAAAGGGCCATGCTGAAAAAAGTGTCAAAACCAGAAATGCAGGACAGGCCATGGAGAAATGGGAGCCTTGCTACACTGATGGGCGGGATGTAAATTGCCAACAGCCACTCTGGAGAAGTGTACGGTGTGTCCTGAAACATCTAAAAAACACAGCTTAGAGAGCATAGGGCACTTCTACGCATGGGGGGATAAAGTGGGAAAATTGAAAATCAGCAAGACACAAGCACCCCAAAGGTTAGGGCTGCTCTGTTGACAAGGACCTCCACTTCCTTCCACCTTAAATATCCCAGGAAAGCGAAAAATGGATAAAAAAGTTGTGGTCCTTATGTACAATGGAATATCACTCAGCCATGAAATCAATGTCATAAGGCTAGTAGCAGCATGATGAGTGGATTTAGGTAAGACGATTCTAAGTGAAATAAGTCACACAGAAAAGGACACTTCTCATAAGGTGTCACTTATAGAGGGAATGTAAAAACCGTTACACTTGAACTGAATTACAAAACAGAGCAGAGTCACACATGCAGAAAACACACTATGGCTGCTTAACGGGAAAGGTGAGGTGGGGTGATACATAAAACAAGATTTTCAAATTAGCTCAGATACCATTCCATAAACCCAATATGGAATAGACAAGATCTACTCCTTGCTCAGAGAACTGGACTCAACACGCCCGATTCACCGCACAAGAATATATCTGACTAGTAATAATCTTAAAACCTATGTATTGATATCTCTCTGTTAGTGTGTCAAGTGGGTGTAAAGCGGCCTAAACACAGCCGTGAAAAGCAGCTAAACCCCATTATAAAAATAAATTACTTTTAAAAACCCATGAAACAAAGACAGGGAAAGAGAGAGAAATTCTTACACAATTCGTTCAGGGGCTGTGATGCAACCTGGATTGACCATATCTAGACCCACAGCTAGATGAGACATAAGGGTGGACACTCTTGGGGCTGAGAGGTTTGGTGAGTTTGGGTGAGCAAACGCAGACCCTTTAAAGTAATACTGCGTGCTACCCATCGCATGGGTCCCAAATCTCCAGGTTCAAGGGCATCTTCCTACATCGAAAACATGCATGAGAAACCCAGAAGATGGTACACCGTGTGATGGGGAAAGGTTTCTAAAACGCACCTCATTTCTCATCTCCTTGTGCTCGGGTTCGCCATTCCAGCCACTTTACTAGCAATCTCCCTACTTGGAGCATCAGCACCTTTAACCTCCTGTTCCGTACAGGTTGCAATTTGTCCTGAGGATGAACGGGAAGACGGGGAACGAATGAGAGATTAGCTCTTGGTGTTGGGACAGGCACAGGTCACTCTATTTTCCCATCAGGAAGAAGAATTAACCACAGGCTCAGCCTGCCCCCCGGAACCAGAACAGGGCCTGAAGCCATCCTGCGCTTTTGCGGCCGGCTCCCAAAAAAGCGACTTGTAAAATGGAGCTTCAGGGCACTGCAATTCACAAACCTGCAGAGTTATAAATGATAACTCTCGTCCACAAATATATTGAGGGAAGGCAAAGAAGAGGATTTGAAATCAAGGCAGAATTGCAGGAAACAGATTTCAGGAGGAAGATGCGAATCGCCTTTAAAGCACATGAAAAGCGGCAAAACGTTGACAATGATGCCCTTGGCCAAAAAGGGCGTATGCGTTTTTTCCTGAATATATTCAGGAAAAAACGCATACGCCCTTTTTGGCCAACCAAGCAACCTGGAAAGGCAAATCAGCGCTACAAAGAAGTCTCGCTTCCCATCGGTCAAAAGGGCCATGCTGAAAAAAGTGTCAAAACCAGAAATGCAGGACAGGCCATGGAGAAATGGGAGCCTTGCTACACTGATGGGCGGGATGTAAATTGCCAACAGCCACTCTGGAGAAGTGTACGGTGTGTCCTGAAACATCTAAAAAACACAGCTTAGAGAGCATAGGGCACTTCCACGCATGGGGGGATAAAGTGGGAAAATTGAAAATCAGCAAGACACAAGCACCCCAAAGGTTAGGGCTGCTCTGTTGACAAGGACCTCCACTTCCTTCCACCTTAAATATCCCAGGAAAGCGAAAAATGGATAAAAAAGTTGTGGTCCTTATGTACAATGGAATATCACTCAGCCATGAAATCAATGTCATAAGGCTAGTAGCAGCATGATGAGTGGATTTAGGTAAGACGATTCTAAGTGAAATAAGTCACACAGAAAAGGACACTTCTCATAAGGTGTCACTTATAGAGGGAATGTAAAAACCGTTACACTTGAACTGAATTACAAAACAGAGCAGAGTCACACATGCAGAAAACACACTATGGCTGCTTAACGGGAAAGGTGAGGTGGGGTGATACATAAAACAAGAGTTTCAAATTAGCTCAGATACCGTTCCATAAACCCAATATGGAATAGACAAGACCTACTCCTTGCTCAGAGAACTGGACTCAACACGCCCGATTCACCGCACAAGAATATATCTGACTAGTAATAATCTTAAAACCTATGTATTGATATCTCTCTGTTAGTGTGTCAAGTGGGTGTAAAGCGGCCTAAACACAGCCGTGAAAAGCAGCTAAACCCCATTATAAAAATAAATTACTTTTAAAAACCCATGAAACAAAGACAGGGAAAGAGAGAGAAATTCTTACACAATTCGTTCAGGGGCTGTGATGTAACCTGGATTGACCATATCTAGACCCACAGCTGGATGAGACATAAGGGTGGACACTCTTGGGGCTGAGAGGTTCGGTGAGGTTGGGTGAGCAAACGCAGACCCTTTAAAGTAATACTGCGTGCTACCCATCGCATGGGTCCCAAATCTCCAGGTTCAAGGGCATCTTCCTACATCGAAAACATGCATGAGAAACACAGAAGATGGTACACCGTGTGATGGGGAAAGGTTTCTAAAACGCACCTCATTTCTCATCTCCTTGTGCTCGGGTTCGCCATTCCAGCCACTTTACTAGCAATCTCCCTACTTGGAGCATCAGCACCTTTAACCTCCTGTTCCGTACAGGTTGCAATTTGTCCTGAGGATGAACGGGAAGACGGGGAACCAATGAGAGACTAGCTCTTGGTGTTGGGACAGGCACAGGTCACTCTATTTTCCCATCAGGAAGAAGAATTAACGACAGGCTCAGCCTGCCCCCCGGAACCAGAACAGGGCCTGAAGCCATCCTGCGCTTTTGCGGCCGGCTCCCAAAAAAGCGACTTGTAAAATGGAGCTTCAGGGCACTGCAATTCACAAACCTGCAGAGTTATAAATGATAACTCTCGTCCACAAATATATTGAGGGAAGGCAAAGAAGAGGATTTGAAATCAAGGCAGAATTGCAGGAAACAGATTTCAGGAGGAAGATGCGAATCGCCTTTAAAGCACATGAAAAGCGGCAAAACGTTGACAATGATGCCCTTGGCCAAAAAGGGCGTATGCGTTTTTTCCTGAATATATTCAGGAGAAAACGCATACGCCCTTTTTCGCCAACCAAGCAACCTGAAAGGCAAATCAGCGCTACAAAGAAGTCTCGCTTCCCATCGGTCAAAAGGGCCATGCTGAAAAAAGTGTCAAAACCAGAAATGCAGGACAGGCCATGGAGAAATGGGAGCCTTGCTACACTGATGGGCGGGATGTAAATTGCCAACAGCCACTCTGGAGAAGTGTACGGTGTGTCCTGAAACATCTAAAAAACACAGCTTAGAGAGCATAGGGCACTTCTACGCATGGGGGGATAAAGTGGGAAAATTGAAAATCAGCAAGACACAAGCACCCCAAAGGTTAGGGCTGCTCTGTTGACAAGGACCTCCACTTCCTTCCACCTTAAATATCCCAGGAAAGCGAAAAATGGATAAAAAAGTTGTGGTCCTTATGTACAATGGAATATCACTCAGCCATGAAATCAATGTCATAAGGCTAGTAGCAGCATGATGAGTGGATTTAGGTAAGACGATTCTAAGTGAAATAAGTCACACAGAAAAGGACACTTCTCATAAGGTGTCACTTATAGAGGGAATGTTAAAACCGTTACACTTGAACTGAATTACAAAACAGAACAGAGTCACACATGCAGAAAACACACTATGGCTGCTTAACGGGAAAGGTGAGGTGGGGTGATACATAAAACAAGAGTTTCAAATTAGCTCAGATACCGTTCCATAAACCCAATATGGAATAGACAAGACCTACTCCTTGCTCAGAGAACTGGACTCAACACGCCCGATTCACCGCACAAGAATATATCTGACTAGTAATAATCTTAAAACCTATGTATTGATATCTCTCTGTTAGTGTGTCAAGTGGGTGTAAAGCGGCCTAAACACAGCCGTGAAAAGCAGCTAAACCCCATTATAAAAATAAATTACTTTTAAAAACCCATGAAACAAAGACAGGGAAAGAGAGAGAAATTCTTACACAATTCGTTCAGGGGCTGTGATGCAACCTGGATTGACCATATCTAGACCCACAGCTGGATGAGACATAAGGGTGGACACTCTTGGGGCTGAGAGGTTCGGTGAGGTTGGGTGAGCAAACGCAGACCCTTTAAAGTAATACTGCGTGCTACCCATCGCATGGGTCCCAAATCTCCAGGTTCAAGGGCATCTTCCTACATCGAAAACATGCATGAGAAACCCAGAAGATGGTACACCGTGTGATGGGGAAAGGTTTCTAAAACGCACCTCATTTCTCATCTCCTTGTGCTCGGGTTCGCCATTCCAGCCACTTTACTAGCAATCTCCCTACTTGGAGCATCAGCACCTTTAACCTCCTGTTCCGTACAGGTTGCAATTTGTCCTGAGGATGAACGGGAAGACGGGGAACCAATGAGAGACTAGCTCTTGGTGTTGGGACAGGCACAGGTCACTCTATTTTCCCATCAGGAAGAAGAATTAACCACAGGCTCAGCCTGCCCCCCGGAACCAGAACAGGGCCTGAAGCCATCCTGCGCTTTTGCGGCCGGCTCCCAAAAAAGCGACTTGTAAAATGGAGCTTCAGGGCACTGCAATTCACAGACCTGCAGAGTTATAAATGATAACTCTCGTCCACAAATATATTGAGGGAAGGCAAAGAAGAGGATTTGAAATCAAGGCAGAATTGCAGGAAACAGATTTCAGGAGGAAGATGCGAATCGCCTTTAAAGCACATGAAAAGCGGCAAAACGTTGACAATGATGCCCTTGGCCAAAAAGGGCGTATGCGTTTTTTCCTGAATATATTCAGGAAAAAACGCATACGCCCTTTTTGGCCAACCAAGCAACCTGGAAAGGCAAATCAGCGCTACAAAGAAGTCTCGCTTCCCATCGGTCAAAAGGGCCATGCTGAAAAAAGTGTCAAAACCAGAAATGCAGGACAGGCCATGGAGAAATGGGAGCCTTGCTACACTGATGGGCGGGATGTAAATTGCCAACAGCCACTCTGGAGAAGTGTACGGTGTGTCCAGAAACATCTAAAAAACACAGCTTAGAGAGCATAGGGCACTTCCACGCATGGGGGGATAAAGTGGGAAAATTGAAAATCAGCAAGACACAAGCACCCCAAAGTTTAGGGCTGCTCTGTTGACAAGGACCTCCACTTCCTTCCACCTTAAATATCCCAGGAAAGCGAAAAATGGATAAAAAAGTTGTGGTCCTTATGTACAATGGAATATCACTCAGCCATGAAATCAATGTCATAAGGCTAGTAGCAGCATGATGAGTGGATTTAGGTAAGACGATTCTAAGTGAAATAAGTCACACAGAAAAGGACACTTCTCATAAGGTGTCACTTATAGAGGGAATGTTAAAACCGTTACACTTGAACTGAATTACAAAACAGAACAGAGTCACACATGCAGAAAACACACTATGGCTGCTTAACGGGAAAGGTGAGGTGGGGTGATACATAAAACAAGAGTTTCAAATTAGCTCAGATACCGTTCCATAAACCCAATATGGAATAGACAAGACCTACTCCTTGCTCAGAGAACTGGACTCAACACGCCCGATTCACCGCACAAGAATATATCTGACTAGTAATAATCTTAAAACCTATGTATTGATATCTCTCTGTTAGTGTGTCAAGTGGGTGTAAAGCGGCCTAAACACAGCCGTGAAAAGCAGCTAAACCCCATTATAAAAATAAATTACTTTTAAAAACCCATGAAACAAAGACAGGGAAAGAGAGAGAAATTCTTACACAATTCGTTCAGGGGCTGTGATGCAACCTGGATTGACCATATCTAGACCCACAGCTGGATGAGACATAAGGGTGGACACTCTTGGGGCTGAGAGGTTCGGTGAGGTTGGGTGAGCAAACGCAGACCCTTTAAAGTAATACTGCGTGCTACCCATCGCATGGGTCCCAAATCTCCAGGTTCAAGGGCATCTTCCTACATCGAAAACATGCATGAGAAACCCAGAAGATGGTACACCGTGTGATGGGGAAAGGTTTCTAAAACGCACCTCATTTCTCATCTCCTTGTGCTCGGGTTCGCCATTCCAGCCACTTTACTAGCAATCTCCCTACTTGGAGCATCAGCACCTTTAACCTCCTGTTCCGTACAGGTTGCAATTTGTCCTGAGGATGAACGGGAAGACGGGGAACCAATGAGAGACTAGCTCTTGGTGTTGGGACAGGCACAGGTCACTCTATTTTCCCATCAGGAAGAAGAATTAACCACAGGCTCAGCCTGCCCCCCGGAACCAGAACAGGGCCTGAAGCCATCCTGCGCTTTTGCGGCCGGCTCCCAAAAAAGCGACTTGTAAAATGGAGCTTCAGGGCACTGCAATTCACAGACCTGCAGAGTTATAAATGATAACTCTCGTCCACAAATATATTGAGGGAAGGCAAAGAAGAGGATTTGAAATCAAGGCAGAATTGCAGGAAACAGATTTCAGGAGGAAGATGCGAATCGCCTTTAAAGCACATGAAAAGCGGCAAAACGTTGACAATGATGCCCTTGGCCAAAAAGGGCGTATGCGTTTTTTCCTGAATATATTCAGGAAAAAACGCATACGCCCTTTTTGGCCAACCAAGCAACCTGGAAAGGCAAATCAGCGCTACAAAGAAGTCTCGCTTCCCATCGGTCAAAAGGGCCATGCTGAAAAAAGTGTCAAAACCAGAAATGCAGGACAGGCCATGGAGAAATGGGAGCCTTGCTACACTGATGGGCGGGATGTAAATTGCCAACAGCCACTCTGGAGAAGTGTACGGTGTGTCCAGAAACATCTAAAAAACACAGCTTAGAGAGCATAGGGCACTTCCACGCATGGGGGGATAAAGTGGGAAAATTGAAAATCAGCAAGACACAAGCACCCCAAAGTTTAGGGCTGCTCTGTTGACAAGGACCTCCACTTCCTTCCACCTTAAATATCCCAGGAAAGCGAAAAATGGATAAAAAAGTTGTGGTCCTTATGTACAATGGAATATCACTCAGCCATGAAATCAATGTCATAAGGCTAGTAGCAGCATGATGAGTGGATTTAGGTAAGACGATTCTAAGTGAAATAAGTCACACAGAAAAGGACACTTCTCATAAGGTGTCACTTATAGAGGGAATGTTAAAACCGTTACACTTGAACTGAATTACAAAACAGAACAGAGTCACACATGCAGAAAACACACTATGGCTGCTTAACGGGAAAGGTGAGGTGGGGTGATACATAAAACAAGAGTTTCAAATTAGCTCAGATACCGTTCCATAAACCCAATATGGAATAGACAAGACCTACTCCTTGCTCAGAGAACTGGACTCAACACGCCCGATTCACCGCACAAGAATATATCTGACTAGTAATAATCTTAAAACCTATGTATTGATATCTCTCTGTTAGTGTGTCAAGTGGGTGTAAAGCGGCCTAAACACAGCCGTGAAAAGCAGCTAAACCCCATTATAAAAATAAATTACTTTTAAAAACCCATGAAACAAAGACAGGGAAAGAGAGAGAAATTCTTACACAATTCGTTCAGGGGCTGTGATGCAACCTGGATTGACCATATCTAGACCCACAGCTGGATGAGACATAAGGGTGGACACTCTTGGGGCTGAGAGGTTCGGTGAGGTTGGGTGAGCAAACGCAGACCCTTTAAAGTAATACTGCGTGCTACCCATCGCATGGGTCCCAAATCTCCAGGTTCAAGGGCATCTTCCTACATCGAAAACATGCATGAGAAACCCAGAAGATGGTACACCGTGTGATGGGGAAAGGTTTCTAAAACGCACTTCATTTCTCATCTCCTTGTGCTCGGGTTCGCCATTCCAGCCACTTTACTAGCAATCTCCCTACTTGGAGCATCAGCACCTTTAACCTCCTGTTCCGTACAGGTTGCAATTTGTCCTGAGGATGAACGGGAAGACGGGGAACCAATGAGAGACTAGCTCTTGGTGTTGGGACAGGCACAGGTCACTCTATTTTCCCATCAGGAAGAAGAATTAACCACAGGCTCAGCCTGCCCCCCGGAACCAGAACAGGGCCTGAAGCCATCCTGCGCTTTTGCGGCCGGCTCCCAAAAAAGCGACTTGTAAAATGGAGCTTCAGGGCACTGCAATTCACAAACCTGCAGAGTTATAAATGATAACTCTCGTCCACAAATATATTGAGGGAAGGCAAAGAAGAGGATTTGAAATCAAGGCAGAATTGCAGGAAACAGATTTCAGGAGGAAGATGCGAATCGCCTTTAAAGCACATGAAAAGCGGCAAAACGTTGACAATGATGCCCTTGGCCAAAAAGGGCGTATGCGTTTTTTCCTGAATATATTCAGGAAAAAACGCATACGCCCTTTTTGGCCAACCAAGCAACCTGGAAAGGCAAATCAGCGCTACAAAGAAGTCTCGCTTCCCATCGGTCAAAAGGGCCATGCTGAAAAAAGTGTCAAAACCAGAAATGCAGGACAGGCCATGGAGAAATGGGAGCCTTGCTACACTGATGGGCGGGATGTAAATTGCCAACAGCCACTCTGGAGAAGTGTACGGTGTGTCCTGAAACATCTAAAAAACACAGCTTAGAGAGCATAGGGCACTTCCACGCATGGGGGGATAAAGTGGGAAAATTGAAAATCAGCAAGACACAAGCACCCCAAAGGTTACGGCTGCTCTGTTGACAAGGACCTCCACTTCCTTCCACCTTAAATATCCCAGGAAAGCGAAAAATGGATAAAAAAGTTGTGGTCCTTATGTACAATGGAATATCACTCAGCCATGAAATCAATGTCATAAGGCTAGTAGCAGCATGATGAGTGGATTTAGGTAAGACGATTCTAAGTGAAATAAGTCACACAGAAAAGGACACTTCTCATAAGGTGTCACTTATAGAGGGAATGTAAAAACCGTTACACTTGAACTGAATTACAAAACAGAACAGAGTCACACATGCAGAAAACACACTATGGCTGCTTAACGGGAAAGGTGAGGTGGGGTGATACATAAAACAAGAGTTTCAAATTAGCTCAGATACCGTTCCATAAACCCAGTATGGAATAGACAAGACCTACTCCTTGCTCAGAGAACTGGACTCAACACGCCCGATTCACCGCACAAGAATATATCTGACTAGTAATAATCTTAAAACCTATGTATTGATATCTCTCTGTTAGTGTGTCAAGTGGGTGTAAAGCGGCCTAAACACAGCCGTGAAAAGCAGCTAAACCCCATTATAAAAATAAATTACTTTTAAAAACCCATGAAACAAAGACAGGGAAAGAGAGAGAAATTCTTACACAATTCGTTCAGGGGCTGTGATGCAACCTGGATTGACCATATCTAGACCCACAGCTGGATGAGACATAAGGATGGACACTCTTGGGGCTGAGAGGTTCGGTGAGGTTGGGTGAGCAAACGCAGACCCTTTAAAGTAATACTGCGTGCTACCCATCGCATGGGTCCCAAATCTCCAGGTTCAAGGGCATCTTCCTACATCGAAAACATGCATGAGAAACCCAGAAGATGGTACACCGTGTGATGGGGAAAGGTTTCTAAAACGCACCTCATTTCTCATCTCCTTGTGCTCGGGTTCGCCATTCCAGCCACTTTACTAGCAATCTCCCTACTTGGAGCATCAGCACCTTTAACCTCCTGTTCCGTACAGGTTGCAATTTGTCCTGAGGATGAACGGGAAGACGGGGAACCAATGAGAGACTAGCTCTTGGTGTTGGGACAGGCACAGGTCACTCTATTTTCCCATCAGGAAGAAGAATTAACCACAGGCTCAGCCTGCCCCCCGGAACCAGAACAGGGCCTGAAGCCATCCTGCGCTTTTGCGGCCGGCTCCCAAAAAAGCGACTTGTAAAATGGAGCTTCAGGGCACTGAAATTCACAAACCTGCAGAGTTATAAATGATAACTCTCGTCCACAAATATATTGAGGGAAGGCAAAGAAGAGGATTTGAAATCAAGGAAGAATTGCAGGAAACAGATTTCACGAGGTAGATTCGAATCGCCTTTAAAGCCCACAAAAAGCAGCAAAACGTTGACAATGATGCCCTTGGCCATAAAGGGCGTATGCGTTTTTTCCTGAATATATTCAGGAAAAAAAGCATACGCCCTTTTTGGCCAACCAAGCAACCTGGAAAGGCAAATCAGCGCTACAAAGAAGTCTCGCTTCCCATCGGTCAAAAGGGCCATGCTGAAAAAAGTGTCAAAACCAGAAATGCAGGACAGGCCATGGAGAAATGAGAGCCTTGCTACACTGATGGGCGGGATGTAAATTGCCAACAGCCACTCTGGAGAAGTGTACGGTGTGTCCTGAAACATCTAAAAAACACAGCTTAGAGAGCATACGGCACTTCCACGCATGGGGGTATAAAGTGGGAAAATTGAAAATCAGCAAGACACAAGCACCCCAAAGTTTAGGGCTGCTCTGTTGACAAGGACCTCCACTTCATTCCACCTTAAAAATCCCAGGAAAGCGAAAAATGGATAAAAAAGTTGTGGTCCTTATGTACAATGGAATATCACTCAGCCATGAAATCAATGTTATAAGGCTAGTAGCAGCATGATGGGTGGATTTAGGTACGACGATTCTAAGTGAAATAAGTCACACAGAAGAGGACACTTCTCATAAGGTGTCACTTATAGAGGGAATGTAAAAACCGTTACACTTGAACTGAATTACAAAACAGAACAGAGTCACACATGCAGAAAACACACTATGGCTGCTTAACGGGAAAGGTGAAGTGGGGTGATACATAAAACAAGAGTTTCAAATTAGCTCAGATACCTTTCCATAAACCCAATATGTAGTAGACAAGACCTACTCCTTGCTCAGAGAACTGGACTCAACACGCCCGATTCACCGCACAAGAATATACCTGACTAGTAATAATCTTAAAACCTATGTATTGATATCTCTCTCTTAGTGTGTCAAGTGGGTGTAAAGCGGCATAAACACAGCCGTGAAAAGCAGCTGAACCCCATTATAAAAATAAATTACTTTAAAAACCCATGAAACAAAGACAGGGAAAGAGAAAGAAATTCTTACACAATTCGTTCAGGGGCTGTGATGCAACCTGGATTGACCATATCTAGACCCACAGCTGGATGAGACATAAGGGAAGACACTCCTGGGGTTGAGAGGTTTGGTGAGGTTGGGTGAGCAAACACAGACCCTTTAAAGTAATACTGCGTGCTACCCATCGCATGGGTCCCAAATCTCCAGGTTCAAGGGCATCTTCCTACATCGAAAACATGCATGAGAAACCCAGAAGATGGTACACCGTGTGATGGGGAAAGGTTTCTAAAACGCACCTCATTTCTCATCTCCTTGTGCTCGGGTTCGCCATTCCAGCCACTTTACTAGCAATCTCCCTACTTGGAGCATCAGCACCTTTAACCTCCTGTTCCGTACAGGTGGCAATTTGTCCTGAGGATGAACGGGAAGATGGGGAACCAATGAGAGACTAGCTCTTGGTGTTGGGACAGGCACAGGTCACTCTATTTTCCCATCAGGAAGAAGAATTAACCACAGGCTCAGCCTGCCCCCCGGAACCAGAACAGGGCCTGAAGCCATCCTGCGCTTTTGCGGCCAGCTCCCAAAAAAGCGAGTTGTAAAATGGAGCTTCAGGGCACTGCAATTCACAAACCTGCAGAGTTATAAATGATAACTCTCGTCCACAAATATATTGAGGGAAGGCAAAGAAGAGGATTTGAAATCAAGGAAGAATTGCAGGAAACAGATTTCAGGAGGTAGATTCGAATCGCCTTTAAAGCACATGAAAAGCGGCAAAACGTGGACAATGATGCCCTTGGCCAAAAAGGGCGTATGCGTTTTTTCCTGAATATATTCAGGAAAAAACGCATATGCCCTTTTTGGCCAACCAAGCAACCTGGAAAGGCAAATCAGCGCTACAAAGAAGTCTCGCTTCCCATCGGTCAAAAGGGCCATGCTGAAAAAAGTTTCAAAACCAGAAATGCAGGACAGGCCATAGAGAAATGGGAGCCTTGCTACACTGATGGGCGGGATGTAAACTGCCAACAGCCACGCTGGAGAAGGGTACGGTGTGTCCTGAAACAGCTAAAAAACACAGCTTAGAAAGCATAGGGCACTTCCACGCATTTGGGTATAGTGGGAAAATTGAAAATCAGCAAGACACAAGCACCCCAAAGTTTAGGGCTGCCCTGTTGACAAGGACCTCCACTTCATTCCACCTTAAATATCCCAGGAAAGCGAAAAATGGATAAAAAAGTTGTGGTCCTTATGTACAATGGAATATCACTCAGCCATGAAATCAATGTCATAAGGCTAGTAGCAGCATGATGAGTGGATTTAGGTACGACGATTCTAAGTGAAATAAGTCACACAGAAAAGGACACTTCTCATAAGGTGTCACTTATAGAGGGAATGTAAAAACCGTTACACTTGAACTGAATTACAAAACAGAACAGAGTCACACATGCAGAAAACACACTATGGCTTCTTAACGGGAAAGGTGAGGTGGGGTGATACATAAAACAAGAGTTTCAAATTAGCTCAGAAACCGTTCCAGAAACCCAATATGTAATAGACAAGACCTACTCCTTGCTCAGAGATCTGGACTCAACACGCACGATTCACCGCAGAAGAATATATCTGACTAGTAATAATCTTAAAACCTATGTATTGATATGTCTCTGTTAGTGTGTCAAGTGGGTGTAAAGCGGCATAAACACAGCCGTGAAAAGCAGCTAAACCCCATTATAAAAATAAATTACTTTTAAAAACCCATGAAACAAAGACAGGGAAAGAGAGAGAAATTCTTACACAATTCGTTCAGGGGCTGTGATGCAACCTGGATTGACCATATCTAGACCCACAGCTGGATGAGACATAAGGGTGGACACTCTTGGGGCTGAGAGGTTTGGTGAGGTTGGGTGAGCAAACGCAGACCCTTTAAAGTAATACTGCGTGCTACCCATCGCATGGGTCCCAAATCTCCAGGTTCAAGGGCATCTTCTTACATTGAAAACATTCATGAGAAACCCAGAAGATGGTACACCGTGTGATGGGGAAAGGTTTCTAAAACGCACCTCATTTCTCATCTCCTTGTTCTCGGGTTCGCCATTCCAGCCACTTTACTAGCAATCTCCCTACTTGGAGCATCAGCACCTTTAACCTCCTGTTCCGAACAGGTTGCAATTTGTCCTGAGGATGAACGGGAAGACGGGGAACCAATGAGAGACTAGCTCTTGGTGTTGGGACAGGCACAGGTCACTCTATTTTCCCATCAGGAAGAAGAATTAACCACAGGCTCAGCCTGCCCCCCGGAACCAGAACAGGGCCTGAAGCCATCCTGCGCCTTTGCGGCCAGCTGCCAAAAAAGCGAGTTGTAAAATGGAGCTTCAGGGCACAGCAATTCACAAACCTGCAGAGTTATAAATGATAACTCTCGTCCACAAATATATTGAGGGAAGGCAAAGAAGAGACTTTGAAATCAAGGCAGAATTGCAGGAAACAGATTTCATGAGGTAGATCCAAAACACCTTTAAAGCTCATGAAAAGCGGCAAAACGTTGACAATGATGCCCTTGGCCAAAAAGGGCGTATGCGTTTTTTCCTGAATATATTCAGGAAAAAACGCATACGCCCTTTTTGGCCAACCAAGCAACCTGGAAAGGCAAATCAGCGCTCCAAAGAAGTCTCGCTTCCCATCGGTCAAAAGGGCCATGCTGAGAAAAGTGTCAAAACCAGAAATGCAGGACAGGCCATGGAGAAATGGGAGCCTTGCTACGCTGATGGCGGGATGTAAATTGCCAACAGCCACTCTGGAGAAGTGTACGGTGTGTCCTGAAACATCTAAAAAACACAGCTTAGAGAGCATAGGGCCCTTCCACTCATGGGCGTATAAATTGGGAAAACTAAAAATCAGCAAGACACAGGCACACCAAAGTTTAGGGCTGCTCTCTTGACAAGAACCTCCTCTTCATTACACCTTAAATATCCCAGGAAATAGGAAAATGGATAACGATGTTGTGGTCCTTATGTACAATGGAATATCACTCAGCCATGAAATCAATGTCATAAGGCTATTAGAAGCATGATGAGTGGATTTAGGTTCGACAATTCTAAGTGAAATAAGTCACACAGAAAAAGACACTTATCATAAGATATCACTTATAGAGGGAATGTAAAAACCGCTACAATTGAACTGAATTACAAAACAGAATAGAGTCACACATTTAGAAAACACACTATGGCTGCTTAACGGGAAAGGTGAGGTGGGGTGATGCATAAAACAAGGGTTTCATATTAGCTCAGATACCGATCCATAAACCCAATATGTAATAGACAAGACCTACTCCTTGCTCCGTGAAGTGGACGCAACACCCCCTATTCAACGAACAAGTGTATATCTGACTACTAAAAATCTTAAAACCTATGTATTGATTTCTCTCTGTAAGTTAATCAATGGGTGTAAAGGGGCATAAACACAGCAGTGAAAATCAGGTAAACCCCATTATAAAAATAAATTACTTTAAAATCCCAAAAAAACAAAGATAGTGATAGAGGGAGAAATTTTTACATAATTCTTTCCGGGGCTTTGATGCAACCTGGTGTGACCATATCTAGACCCACAGCTGGATGAGAAATAAAGCTGGACACTCTTGGGGCTGAAGGTCTCTTTCCGTATTTACCAGATTGGGAACATAGAAAGGCTGCCACCCTCTGGCCGTTACCTGCACAAGCAGCTTTAAAACCTGTGCTAATGGTCACTTCATATGAACAAGTACTTCAGGGCTGTAAATGAAACGTGCCCTCAAAATGTCTTGAGGGATTTAATGGCCAAAAATTTTCAAAATGTGACACTTACTTTAAGAAAACACTTTGAAGAACTAAGCTGTAGTCACAGTTTGATAAATAAAAAGGGCATGCTTTAAAGCTCAATTTCAACAGATTATGGGACACATGCAAATTCAACCACAGATAGGTATCAGCTCACACCTGTTAGAATAACCATCAGCAAGAAAACTACAAATAATAAATATTGAAGGTGTTTTGGAGAAATGCATACCCTCAATTTTAAGTGGGACGTATCCTGGAAAGAGCCACTAATGAGAACTGAATGGGGGTGCCTTTAAAACATACACACTGAGCTACCATATGATACAGCAAGCCCACTCCTTGGCCTATAAAATAAGAAGATATAACTGGAAAGACACAGGCAAGCAAATGTGCATTGCAGCAGTATTGCAATAGCCAAGACATGGAGGCAACCAGAAAGTCCATCAAGAGGTGCGTGGCCAAAGAAGAACTGGTACACGTACAGATGGAATATTAGCCAGGGAAAAAAATGAAACAATGCCATTTGCAGCACCATGTATGATTCTTGAGGTAATCAGGCAAATTGTACTAAGTCAGAAAGCAAAAGACACATATCCTATAATATCACTTATAGGTCTTAGCTAAAAATTGATACCAATGAAGTTATTTCCACAGAGAAATGCAATCACAGATTCATTAAACAAACTTATGGTTCACCAAATGGAAAGGTGTGAGGATTGGATACATTAGGATATTGGGGTTAAGATAGATATAGAAACACATGTGAAATATGTAATCACCAAAGACCTACGTAATACCAAGACAAGACTACTCAACATCGTGTCATAACCTACATGGGAAAATGATCCAAAGAAAAATAGATATATGTATATGTTTAAAAGAACCACATCTTGCACACCTAGAAGAAACAAAACATTTTAATTAAATTTGCTCTGACAAAAAATAAAAATTAAATTAAAAAAAGAACAAGAAGTAATGAGACATAAACTTAAGGGGCTATTTGCTGGCACATTGCATTCTAATTTACAACCAGAACATGACTTCCATTAAGGCTCTGTCATCACTAATAAAGCAGCTTTATAAGCAATGTTGAAGGTAGCTTAAAAGAAGTCTCACTAATTATTGATAGTAACAAGGAAACAAAGAAAAGTAAAAATCTCACTGCAAAAAGTATACATAGGGTAAGGATAGTAGATCAAACACTTATTAAACTTCTGTAAAGAATAAAAGAAAACAGTCATATGTTTTTTTAAAAAGAGAGGGCCCAAATAAATCTGAAATGAAAGAGATGATGTTACAACAGACACCACAGAAATACAAAGTATCCTAAGATACACACAGGGTAACTCAGGGCTCAGACTGGACAGAGCCCACTCTCCAGTCCCCTGTACATGACTTACAGGAGCCTCAGGAACTGAGGAGGGGGTCCCTGAAGAGAGGCTCAAGATAGAATATGGTAGGCATTAACATGACTGCATTCATCTTAAACATGCCTGAACTACATTCACACGAGATGATTTTGTCCTGTATGTACATCGGCACCTCTAGTTGGAACTGCAGATCTTTGGCTTCAACACCTCTACTGACAACATTAGTGTCACCTGCTGTGGACCGTCTCCTATAGGATTTCTAGAATCAGAAAACATCGAAGCTTCACAGGACCCAGAGTCTGTGCGAGTCCACACAGAGTCTCAGAGTCTCAACTCCACTCAGATACTCCACTCTTGGAGGGCACACACAAAGTAGTGTGCACATCAGGACCCAGGGGAAGGAGCAGTGACCCTGTAGGAGAATGACCAGAACTACCTGCTACTTTTAGAGGGTCTCCTGCAGAGGCAGGTGGTGGCTGTGGCTGTGGCTCACCGTGAGGACAACGACACTGGCAGCAGAAGTTCTGGGAAATACTCCTTGGTGTGTGCCCTCCCAGAGTCCGCCATTAGCCCCACCAAGAGCAAGGTAGGCTCCAGGGCTGGGTCGCCTCAGGCCAAACAACCAACAGGGAGGGAACCCAGCCCCATGCATCAGCAGACAAGCGGATTAAACTTTTTATTAAAGTTTTATTTAATCCATAGACAAGCGGATTAAAGCTCTGCCCACCAAAGCAACACCCAGCTCTACCCACCACCAGTCCCTCCCATCAGGAAGCTTGCACTAGCCTCTAAGATAGACTCATCCACCGGAGAGCAGACAACAGAAGCAAGAAGAACTACAATTCTGCAGCCTGTGGAAGGAAAACCACATTCACAGAAAGATAGACAAAATGAAAAGGCAGAGGACTTTATACCAGATCAAGGAACAAGATAAAACCCCAGAAAAAAAACGAAATGAGGTGGAGATAGGGAACCTTCCAGAAAAAGAATTCAGAATAATGATAGTGAAGTTGAGCCAAGACCTTGGAAAAAAAAAGGAGGCAAAGATCGAGAAGATGCAAGAAATGTTTAACAAGGACCTAGAAGAATTAAAGAACCAACAAACAGAGGTGAACAATGTAATAACTGAAATGAAAAATACACTAGAAGGAATCAGTAGCAGAATAACTGTGGCAGAAGAACGGATAAGTGACCTGGAAGACAGAGAGGTGGAAATCACTGCCATGGAACAGAATAAAGAAAAAGAATGAAAATAAACGAAGACACCCCAAGAGTCCTCTGGGACAACATTAAACGCAACAACATTCGCATTATAGGGGTCCCAGAAGGAGAAGAGAGAGAGAAAGGACCCGAGAATATATTTGAAGAGATTATGGTCAAAAACTTCCCTAGCATGGGAAAAGAAATAGCCACCCAAGTCCAGAAGCACAGAGTGTCCCAGGCAGGATAAACCAAAGGAGAAAAATGACAAGACACATAGTAATCAAATTGACAAAAATTAACGACAAAGAAAAATGATTGAAAGCAGCAAGGGAAAAATGACCAATAACATACAAGGGAACTCCCATAAGGATAACAACTGATTTCTCAGCAGAAAATCTACAAGCCAGAAGGAAGTGGCATGATAAATTTAAAGTGATGAAAGGGAAGAACCTACAACCAAGAGTACTCCATCCTGCAAAGAGCTCATTCAGATTTGATGGAGAAATCAAAAGCCTTACAGACAAGCAAAAGCTAAGAGAATTCAGCACCATGAAACCAGCTCTACACCAAATGCTAAAGGAACTTCTCTAAGTGGGAAATGATCCAAAGAAAAATAGATATATGTATATGTTTAAAAGAACCACATCTTGCACACCTAGAAGAAACAAAACATTTTAATTAAATTTGCTCTGACAAAAAATAAAAATTAAATTAAAAAAAGAACAAGAAGTAATGAGACATAAACTTAAGGGGCTATTTGCTGGCACATTGCATTCTAATTTACAACCAGAACATGACTTCCATTAAGGCTCTGTCATCACTAATAAAGCAGCTTTATAAGCAATGTTGAAGGTAGCTTAAAAGAAGTCTCACTAATTATTGATAGTAACAAGGAAACAAAGAAAAGTAAAAATCTCACTGCAAAAAGTATACATAGGGTAAGGATAGTAGATCAAACACTTATTAAACTTCTGTAAAGAATAAAAGAAAACAGTCATATGTTTTTTTAAAAAGAGAGGGCCCAAATAAATCTGAAATGAAAGAGATGATGTTACAACAGACACCACAGAAATACAAAGTATCCTAAGATACACACAGGGTAACTCAGGGCTCAGACTGGACAGAGCCCACTCTCCAGTCCCCTGTACATGACTTACAGGAGCCTCAGGAACTGAGGAGGGGGTCCCTGAAGAGAGGCTCAAGATAGAATATGGTAGGCATTAACATGACTGCATTCATCTTAAACATGCCTGAACTACATTCACACGAGATGATTTTGTCCTGTATGTACATCGGCACCTCTAGTTGGAACTGCAGATCTTTGGCTTCAACACCTCTACTGACAACATTAGTGTCACCTGCTGTGGACCGTCTCCTATAGGATTTCTAGAATCAGAAAACATCGAAGCTTCACAGGACCCAGAGTCTGTGCGAGTCCACACAGAGTCTCAGAGTCTCAACTCCACTCAGATACTCCACTCTTGGAGGGCACACAGAAAGTAGTGTGCACATCAGGACCCAGGGGAAGGAGCAGTGACCCTTTAGGAGAATGACCAGAACTACCTGCTACTTTTAGAGGGTCTCCTGCAGAGGCAGGTGGTGGCTGTGGCTGTGGCTCACCGTGAGGACAACGACACTGGCAGCAGAAGTTCTGGGAAATACTCCTTGGTGTGTGCCCTCCCAGAGTCCGCCATTAGCCCCACCAAGAGCAAGGTAGGCTCCAGGGCTGGGTCGCCTCAGGCCAAACAACCAACAGGGAGGGAACCCAGCCCCATGCATCAGCAGACAAGCGGATTAAACTTTTTATTAAAGTTTTATTTAATCCATAGACAAGCGGATTAAAGCTCTGCCCACCAAAGCAACACCCAGCTCTACCCACCACCAGTCCCTCCCATCAGGAAGCTTGCACTAGCCTCTAAGATAGACTCATCCACCGGAGAGCAGACAACAGAAGCAAGAAGAACTACAATTCTGCAGCCTGTGGAAGGAAAACCACATTCACAGAAAGATAGACAAAATGAAAAGGCAGAGGACTTTATACCAGATCAAGGAACAAGATAAAACCCCAGAAAAAAAACGAAATGAGGTGGAGATAGGGAACCTTCCAGAAAAAGAATTCAGAATAATGATAGTGAAGTTGAGCCAAGACCTTGGAAAAAAAAAGGAGGCAAAGATCGAGAAGATGCAAGAAATGTTTAACAAGGACCTAGAAGAATTAAAGAACCAACAAACAGAGGTGAACAATGTAATAACTGAAATGAAAAATACACTAGAAGGAATCAGTAGCAGAATAACTGTGGCAGAAGAACGGATAAGTGACCTGGAAGACAGAGAGGTGGAAATCACTGCCATGGAACAGAATAAAGAAAAAGAATGAAAATAAACGAAGACACCCCAAGAGTCCTCTGGGACAACATTAAACGCAACAACATTCGCATTATAGGGGTCCCAGAAGGAGAAGAGAGAGAGAAAGGACCCGAGAATATATTTGAAGAGATTATGGTCAAAAACTTCCCTAGCATGGGAAAAGAAATAGCCACCCAAGTCCAGAAGCACAGAGTGTCCCAGGCAGGATAAACCAAAGGAGAAAAATGACAAGACACATAGTAATCAAATTGACAAAAATTAACGACAAAGAAAAATGATTGAAAGCAGCAAGGGAAAAATGACCAATAACATACAAGGGAACTCCCATAAGGATAACAACTGATTTCTCAGCAGAAAATCTACAAGCCAGAAGGAAGTGGCATGATAAATTTAAAGTGATGAAAGGGAAGAACCTACAACCAAGAGTACTCCATCCTGCAAAGAGCTCATTCAGATTTGATGGAGAAATCAAAAGCCTTACAGACAAGCAAAAGCTAAGAGAATTCA
This sequence comes from Balaenoptera physalus, assembly GCF_965194825.1. Lineage (NCBI taxonomy): Eukaryota > Metazoa > Chordata > Mammalia > Artiodactyla > Balaenopteridae > Balaenoptera > Balaenoptera physalus. Next base: position 1,185,723 of record NW_028126434.1, on the reverse strand, counting down.
GCACCATGAAACCAGCTCTACACCAAATGCTAAAGGAACTTCTCTAAGTGGGAAACACAAGAGAAGAAAAGGACCCACCAAGACAAACCCATAACAATTAAGAAAATAGTAGTAGGAACATACATATCGATAATTACCTTAAACGTGAATGCACTAAATGTTCCAACCAAAAGACACAGGCTCGCTGAATGGATACAAAAACAAGACCCATATATATGCTGTCTACAAGAGATCCATTTCAGACCTAGGGACACATACAGACTCAAAGTGAGGCGATGGAAAAATATACTCTATGCAAATGAAAATCAAAAGAAAGCTGGAGTAGCAATACTCATATCAGATAAAATAGACTTTAAAATAAAGAATGTTACAAGAGACAAGGAAAGACACTACATAATGGTCAGGGGATCAATCCAAGAAGAAGATATAACAATTATAAATATATATGTACCCAAAATAGGAGCACCTCAATGTATAAGGCAACTGCTAACAGCTATAAAAGAGGAAATCGACAGTAACACAATAATAGCGGGGGACTTTAACAGCTCACTTACACCAGTGGAGATCAGCCAGACAGAAAATTAATAAGGAAACACAAGCTTTAAATGACACAATAGACCAGATAGAGTTAATTGATATTTATAGGACATTCCATCCAAAAACAGCAGATTACACGTTCTTCTCAACTGCACACGGAACATTCTCCAGGATAGATCACATCTTGGGTCACAGATAAAGCCTCAGTAAATTTAAGAAAACTGAAATCATATCAAGCAGCTGTTCCGACCACAATGCTATGAGATTAGAAATCAATTACACGGAAAAAAACGTAAAAAACACAAACACATGGAGGCTAAACAATACGTTACTAAATAACCAAGAGATCACTGAAGAAATCAAAGAGGAAATCAAAAACTACCTAGAGACAAACGACAACAAAAACACGATGATCCAAAACCTATGAGATGCAGCAAAAGGAGTTCTAAGAGGGAAGTTTATAGCAATACAAGCCTACCTCAAGAAACAAGAAAAATCCCAAATAAACAATCGAACCTTACACCTAGAGGAACTAGAGAAAGAAGAACAAAACCCAAAGTTAGTAGAAGGAAAGAAATCATAAACATCAGAGCAGAAATAAATGAAATAGAAACAAAGAAAACGAAAGCAAAGATCAATAAAACTAAAAGCTGGTTCTTTGAGAAGATAAGCAAAAATGATCAACCTTTAGCCAGACTTAAGAAAAAGAGGGAGAAGACGCAAATCAACAAAATTAGAAGTGAAAAAGCAGAAGTTACAACAGACACAACAGGAATACAAAGCATCCTAAGAGACTACTACAAGCAACTCTAGGCCAATAAAATGGACAATCTGGAAGAAATGGACAAATTCTTAGAAAGGGATAACCTTCTAAGACTGAACCAGGAAGAAATAGAAAATATGAACAAACCTATCACAAGCAATGAAATTGAAACTGTGATTAAAAATCTTCCAATAAACCAAAGTCCAGAACCAGATGGCATCACAGGTGAATTCTATCAAACATTTAGAGAAGAGCTAACACCCAACCTTCTCAAATTCTTCAAAACAATTGCAGGGGAAGGAACACTCCCAAACTCATTCTATGAGACCACCATCACCCTGATACCAAAATCAGACAGAGATACTACAAGGAAAGAAAATTATAGACCAATATCACTGATGAATATAGATGTAAAAATCCTCAACAAAATACTAGCAAACAGAATCGAACAACACATTAAAAGGATCATACACCATGATCAAGTGGGGTTTATCCCAGGGATGCAAGGATTCTTCAATATACACAAATCAATGTGATACACCATATTAACAAATTGTAGAATAAAACCATATGATCATCTCAATAGATGAAGGAAAAGATTTTGAGAAAATTCAACACTCATTTACGATAAAAACTCTGCAGAGTGTGGGCATAGAGGGAAACTACCTCAACATAATAAAGGCCATATATGACAAACCCACAGCAAACAGCATTCTCAATGGTGAAAAACTGAAAGCGTTTCCTCTAAGATCAGGAACAAGACGAGGATGTCCACTCTCACCACTGCTATTCAACATAGTTTTGGAAGTCCTAGCCATGGCAATCAGAGAAGAAAAAGAAATAAAAGGAATACAAAAAGGAAAAGAAGAAGTAAAATTGTCACTGTTTGCAGATGACATGATATCATAGATAGAGAATCCTAAAGATGCCACCAGAAAACCACTGGAGCTAATCAATGAATTTGGTAAAGTTGCAGGATACAAAATTAATGCACAGAAATTGCTTGCATTCCTCTACACTAACAATGAAAGATCAGAAAGAGAAATTAAGGAAACAATCCCATTACCACTGCAACAATAAGAATAAAATACCTAGGAATAAACCTACCTAAGGAAGTAAAAGACCTGTACTCAGAAAACTAAAAGACACTGATGAAAGAAATCAAAGATGATATAAACAGATGGAGACATATACCATGTTCTCGGATTAGAAGAATCAATATTGTGAAAATGACTATACTACCCAAAGCAATCTACATATTCAATGCAATCCCGATCAAAATACCTTTGGCATTTTCTACAGAACAAGAAAAAAAATCTTAAAATTTGTAGGGAGACACAAAAGACCCTGGATAGCCAAAGCAGTCTTGAGGGGGAAAAAAAAGAGCTGGAGGAATCAGACTTCCAGACTTCAGACTATATTACAAAGCTAGAGTAATCAAGATAATATGGTACTGACACAAAAACAGAAATATAGGTCAATAGAACAGGATAGAAAGCACAGAGATAAACCCACGTACCTATGGTTCACTAATCTATGACAAAGGAGGCAAGGGTATACAATGGAGAAAAGACAGTGTCTTCAGCAAGTGGTGCTGAGAAAACTGGACAGTTACATGTAAAAGAATGAAATTAGTACACTCCCTAACACCATACACAAAAATAAACTCAAAATGGATTAGAGACCTAAATATAAGACCAGCCACTATAAAACGCTTAGAGGAAAACATAAGCAGAACAGTCTATGACATAAATCACAGCAAGATCCTTTTTGACCCACCTCCTAGAGAAATGGAAATAAAAACAAAAATTAAAAAATGGGACCGAATGAAACATAAATTCTTTTGCACAGCAAAGGAAAACATAAGCAAGATGAAAAGACAACCATCAGAATGGGAGAAAATATTTTCAAATGAAGCAAATGGCAAAGGATTAATCTCCAAAAAGCAGCTCATGTAGCTCAATATCACAAAACCGAACAACCCAATCCAAAAATGGGCAGAAGACCTAAATAGACATTTCTCCAAAGAAGATATACAGGTTGCCAACAAACACATGAAAGGATGCTGAACATCACTAATCATTAGAGAAATGCAAATCAAAACTACAGTGAGGTATCACCTCACACCAGTCAGAATGGCCATCATCAAAAAATCTCCCAACAATAAATGCTGGAGAGGCATTTATTGGAGAAAAGGGAACCCTCTTGCACTGTTGGTGGGAATGTAAATTGATATAGCCACTAGGGAGAACGGTATGGGGGTTCCTTAAAAACTAAAAATAGAACTACCATACAACCCAGCAAACCCACTCCTGGACATTTACCCTGAGAAAACCATGATTCAAAAAGAGTCATGTACCACAATGTTCACTGTAGCTCTATTTACAATAGCCAGGACATGGAAGCAACCTAAGCGTCCATCAACAGATAAATGGATAAAGAAGATGTGGCACATATATATACAATGGAACATTATTCAGCCATAAAAAGAAATGAAATTGAGTTATTTTTAGTGAGGTGGATGGATCTAGAGTCTGTCCTACAGAGTGAAGTAAGTCAGAAAGAGAAAAACAAATACCGTATGCTAACACATATATATGGAATCTTAAAAAAAAACTTTATGAAGAACCTAGGGGCAGGAAAGGATTAAGGACACAGACGTAGAGAAAGGACTTGAGGACATGGGGAGAGGGAAGGGTAAGCTGGGACAAAGTGAGAGAGTGGTATGGACATATATACACTACCAAATGTAAAATTGATAGCTACTGGGAAGCAACCACATAGCACAGGGAGATCAGCTCTGTGCTTTGTGACCACCTAAAAGGGTGGGATAAGGGAGTGAGAGGGAGGTGCAAGAGGGAGGGGATATGGTGTTATATGTATACGCACAGCCGATTCACTTTTTTATACAGCAGAAACTAACACACAATTGTAAAGCAATTATACTCCAATAAAGATGTAAAAGAAAAAAAAAGCCCAGAGATAAACCTACACACCTATGGCCCACTAATCTATGACAAAGGAGGCAAGGGTATACAAAGGAGAAAAGAAAGTCTCTTCAATAAGTGGTGCTGGGGAAAATGGACAGTTACATGTAAAAGAATGAAATTAGAACACTCCCAAACACCATACACAAAAAATAAACTCAAAATGGATTAGAGACCGAAATGTAAGACCGGACACTATAAAACTCTTAGAGGAAAACATAGGAAGAATACTCTTTGACATAAATCACAGCAAGATCTTTTTTGATCCACCTCCTAGAGTAATGGAATAAAATAAAATAAACATATGGGAGCAAATGAAACCTAAAAGCTTTTGCAAAGCAAAGGAAACTACAAATAAGACGAAAAGACAACCCTCACAATGGGAGAAAATATTTGCAAACGAATCAATGGACAAAGGAGTAATCTCCAATGTATATAAACAGCTCATGCAGCTCAACAGTAAAAAAACAAACAACCCAATCCAAAAAGGGGCAGATGACGTAAATAGACATTTATCCCAAGAAGACATACAGATGACCAAGAAGCACATGAAAAGCTGCTCAACATCACTAATTATTAGAGAAATATAAACCAAAACTACAATGAGGTATCACCTCACACGAGTTAGAATGGGCATCATCAGAAAATCTACAAGCAACAAATGCTGGAGAGGGTGTGGAGAAAAGGGAACCCTCTTACACTATTTGTGGGAATGTAAATTGATACAGTCACTATGGAGAACAGCATGGAGGTTCCTTAAAATACTAAAAATAGAATTACCATATGACCCAGCAATCCCACTACTGGCCATATACCCAGAGAAAACCATAATTCAAAAAGACATATTCACCACAATATTCATTGCAGCACTATTTACAATAGCCAGGTCATGGAAGCAACCTAAATGCCCATAGACAGACGAACAGAAAAGATGTGCTACATATATAAAATGGAATATTACTCAGCCATAAAAAGGAATGAAATTGGGTCATTTGTAGAGACGTGGATAGATCTAGAGACTGGCATACAGAGTGAAGTAAGTCAGAAAGAGAAAAACAAATATCGTATATTAACGCATACATGTGGAACCTAGAAAAATGGTAAAGATGAACCGGTTTGCAAGGCAGAAATAGAGACACAGATGTAGAGAACAAATGTATGGACACCAAGGGGGGAAAGTGGCAGGGTGGTGGTGGTGGGATGAATTGCGAGCCTGGGATTGACATATATACACTTATATGTATAAAATAGGTAACCAATAAGAGCCTGCTGTATAAAAAAATGAATAAAATAAATTCAAAAATTAAAAAATAAATAATACTTAAAAAAATAAAACAGAAAAAAAAGTTCTGTCCTTCCCATAGACGTATTTATATGAATGAATTATTTCCATGCTTATATGCATAAATACAAAAAGAGGAATAAAACTTACCTTGAACCAAAAAAGAAAAAAAAAAAAAAACAGAACCCACTGGTCATACAGAGGAAAACCCTATCAGGGCACTTGCTCCATTGGTAAACAATTCTGAAGTTGGTCACAGGTGGGGAATCATCTCCCATGCAGCCAGCAGCCCCCACACGAGGAGCGTCCTCATTGCAAAGCTGGGGGACCGTGAGGAGGCGTCTCTGAGTAAACGTGAGCTGAGCCCCAGGCCAGCTGCTGCTGAACTTTTCCCACCCTTCCCAGGTAAAACACCTGAATGTGTGCAAAGACTTTAAAAACTAGAGGAAGGGGCTTGGAGTCACACCAGCGACAGCACGCAGGCCGACTTGGTGCCTGCAGGCCAGCCAGGATGGTCCTGGCCCCGGGCACTCGTCTGGAAGCTTTCCATTTCCCTGCCTGAGGTAACCCTCCTGTCCCGGCCCCCACTGCTTTTTTCCTTCCTCATCTCTGCCCGGGGAGAAATTCCAGCAGCAAGTATGGGTGACACATCCTCTTCTTTAGCAGGTGGCAGCCCGGCAACTCCTGCAGAAAGTCCAGCAGAGCCCCAGTCACACCGGGCCACTCATAGAGCCGTGGGCCCTACTCCTTCCCACCACCCCAACCCCGAGACTGCTGATGGGGCAGAGAATATGGCGTCAGGCACAGCTGCAGAGGCTTTTGCTGCCTGGAGGGGTGTTTATATTGACCTCAACCTAGGCACACCTGGGAAGGGCTGGCCGGCCGGGTCAGGCTGCCCAAGTCAGCCAATCCTCGCCCCTCAGGGGCTCAGAGTTGCAGAAAATGGGCCTTGCTGCACCGGCCAGATCCAAGGAACAGGTGTAGGGTCCCCAGAGTCAGGATAGATAAGGGGCGGCAGCCCTGGCTTGTTTTCTAATCATTTTATCTGGTCCATGAGTGGGAGACAACTTCAAGAAGACCCTCTGCTAATGAGAGGAACCCAGGAGTCAGGGAGAGGAGGGGTGGTGGGTGGAGACAGAGGCCTGGTGCCCTGGCTGCAGTGGAAGCCCCTGGAAGACCAGGCAGAGGGAGGCCGCACAGAGTGAAGCTTAGGGTCACAGACCTGTTGGAGCTGCTGTTTGTTAGTTCAAGCTCTGCTCTGAGGTGCTCTGTGTCAGCTCTGAGTGACAGGTATGCTGGGGGTGCTCTGCAATGAGGGCTATGTGCACGGTTCCTGTGTGCCCAGCCCTGCCGGTGTACCTATCCACAGGAGCTCCATATCCAGGGAGGGGCCTGCCCACGAGAGCCCCGTGGGCTGCTGCGTACCTGCCCAGGTGAGCTCCATATCCTGGGAGCGGCCTAACCACCAGAGCCCCGTGGGCTGCTGGGTACCTGCCCAGGTGAGCTCCATATCCTGGGAGGGGCCTGACCACAAGAGCCCCGTGAGCTGCTGGGGACCTGGTAGAGGACGCCAGGACAGTCAGTGAAGCCACAGAGGATATACATCTAGTAGTTCCTAATTCCTACACCCTGCTGGTCATTCTACCATCCACCAGGACATGGCATTCTGTATTAGACTTTAATGATGCCTTCTTCTGTATTCCATTAGTCCCAGAGTCACAAGAAATTTTGGCTGTGAGTGGCAGGACTCAACATACAACAAAAACAATACTGCTGTGCCGTCCTGCCCCAGGGGTTCAAAAATTCCCACACCATCTTTGGGGAAACGTTAGCTAAAGACCTAAAAGATCTACCTCTGGAGAAGGGAACCCTCCTTCAATATGCAGATGACATTCTGATCACCAGCCCGACTAAGGAGGCCTCTGAACTACCTAGCCAATAAAAGATAGAAGGTGTCCAAGGAAAAGGCTCAAATATCACAAACTAAGGTGGCCTTCCTGGGCTTCATTCGCACAGAAGGTCGGAGAAGCCCACCCCAGGAAAGGGAAGAAGCCATTTGCAGCCTCAGCCTTCCTGAAACTAGAAGACAGCTTAGGGGTTCCTGGGGAGACCGGGGTTTGCTGCATCTGGATCCCTAACTACAGTCTAATAGCTGGGCCTCTATATGAAACACTGAAAGGAAAAGATGATGATCCTTTTGAATAGAATCCAGAAGCGGCCTTTCAAGATTGGAAAGAGCAGTCAATTCAGACCCTGGCCCTGGACCTCCCTAAGTTAGCTAAACCCTTTGACCTTTACATTGCTGGTCCAAGGCGAATCGCCCTTGGAGTATTAGTGCAAAAACTGGGACCACTTGAAATGGAACAATGCAAGAATGCCCTCCAGGCATTGGCCAGCCACCCCATCCGACCAGGATACTGGGGGTATCTAAAAACCTGGAAATCAGCAGCCCGCAAGGCCAGCTCCCTCCTAAGGGAAAAGGACGCCACTTGGTGATCCTAACCACCCACCATGCCCTGAAGTTGCAGGGATTGCTCCGTGGGCACAATGACCTCGAGTGAGGAGGCCCTCCAACACCAACCTCCAGAGAGACAACCTGGGGCAATGGGCCCCCATGACGACTCGTGTGACCATCACTTGACCTGGAGCTTCTCTCAGAAAACAACAAGAGTGTGCCCCAAAAGAGCAGACTATTGCTTACAGGACTTACTGCACCCAGAGCGGAGCTAATAAACTTGCCAGGGGAACCATAAATAACGCTGCTACCATAGAAAAGCCTACAGACACTGTGGTGACGGCGGCCAGTGAGACCGGCTGTACTCCTGGCTACTTCAAAAGGCCGTTGACTGAGTGGCCATCATGGTCCTGGATCACCACCGGCCCTGGACTGTCTGGGAGTTGAGCAAGCAGGGCTCTGACACCTGGTGCTGTTTGTACGTTAATTCAGTGGCCTAACTGAAGAAAGTGCAGACTACTGGTCAGAGCATCTAGGCTGGCAGAAACCGTCAGCCTAAGGGGGCCGAACCAATGTGGAGCAGGGTAAAACCGCCCACCCCCCCAGCGTCTCTGCACATCTCTTTCCTGGACCCTTAAAGGTCATTAGAATCTGTAAAACTTCCAATGCTGGTGCTCAGGCAGACGAGCAGTGAGGGAGGAGGCCTGCGGACAATCAACCTCACCTGGAGGCTGCTGGGGAGAAGTCCTGCCCCTCCCCCCGGGTATGAGGACACCCAACTCAGCATGAAGCATTTACAGAAGACGTGTCTGCACCCTCAGCGCCCCAAGAATGAGGAATGGGACAAAAGGCAGAGGAGGGCTTTGTCACTGGCAAAGCCCATTAAAAATTCCTGGGAGATAAAAATAGAATCTGGGCAATAAAATAAAGTCTAACCATTTTTTCCTTTGTGCTTTGTCTAATTTCACTTGCTCCTAGGTTTCCACAGGCAGAGGTCCCACACCCGACACTTCAGACCCGATTTCCTAGTGCAAAATGGCTGGGCCGACACCTCAGCTCGTGGGGCCCTGTGCAGACTCTGCGACATAGAGCCTGAGCTCCAGCCAACCCGGCCCTCGAGAGCTCCGCCCCCTCCCTCCCGCTGATGCTGACAGGATCCCTACACAGCAGCCCGGCCCACAACCCGCAGGGGAGCACACACTCTCACCTCTCCATTCTCTGATCAAAATATAAAGTTTTCCTTTGCTTCTGAACCAAAGTCAGTCTCGATCTGTTGGCTCCAATGACACTGGGCAGGGAGACCCTTGTTGGGGCCCACTCTGCAGGATCAGTAACAGAATTTGAGAACATTGTAACTTCAATGAACAGATGTGTGAGCCAAACTGTAATTAACATAGAGCAGTGTATAATGCTCGTGTAAAATAAGATGTTTCTAACACTTCCATTTGATATTTCCATCACTTTATTATAAGCAAGTTCAGTGGAGGGGTTTGTCTTATTTGTCAGGTCAACAGTAGAGAAATGCAGTGATTTCTTTCCAAGGATGTACATCTAATAATCTTGGTTGAAGTTTCAACCTTGTTTTGAATGATTTTCCATTGAAAATGATACCTCTCTTTCAGCTCCTAGATTTCTGAGAAGTATAAAATCTTATATTTTTTATTACCAAAGGGGAAAGGTGGGAGGAGGGATAAATTAACAGTTTCAGATTAACATATACACACTGCTATGTATAAAATATATCATCAACAAGGAACTACTGTATAGCACAGGGAACTATATTCAATATTTTGTAATGACCCCTAAGGGGAAATAATCTGAAAAACAAAAGATATCTATATCGACATCATCTATCAACTACAGATAAAATGGAAACTAAAGGAGGCCAATGGTGAGCGTTTCTGAACCTGAAGACTTCAATCATCTAAAGTTCGGACTCTGCCTACGGCCCAAGTCCCTTAATGAACACACATGTACCAGTAGCTTAAAAATTCCCCAGATTGGATTTCGGGAAGACACTGATTTCGAAAAATCCCTTGTGCTCTCCTGACATACACGGGACCTTTCCTACAGCTAAAACATGCCTGTGACACCCAGAAGATGGAACACGGTTGGATCAGGAAGATTTTGGAAAAGGCACCAAAACTCCTAATTTCCTGTTTGTTGGGTTCACGCCTCCAGCCTTTTTCCTTAAAATCTCCCCACTTGAGGATGTCAGCACCTTCAACATCCAGTTGCACAGAAATTGGAATTTGTCCAAAGGAAGAAGGGGAAGGAGGAGAAACAAGGAGAGCCAAGCCCTAGATGTTCGGAGAGGCACATGTCACTCTACTTTCCAGTCAGGAAGAAGAATTAAGCAAAGGCTTAGCCTGCCACCGGGAACCAGAGTAGGGCCAGAAGCAAACCAGCGGTTCTGCGGAAAGCTCCCAAAAAAGCGAGTTGAAAAATGGAGCTCAGGGGCACTGCAATTCACAAACCTGCAGAGTTATAAATGATAACTCTCGTCCACAAATATATTGAGGGAAGGCAACGAAGAAGATTTGAAATCAAGTCAGAATTGCAGGAAACAGATTTCAGGAGTAAGATTCGAATCGCCCCTAAAGCACATGAAAAGCAGCAAAACGTCGACAATGATGCACTTGGACAAACAGAGCATATGCGTTTTTCTCTGAATGAATTCAGGAAAAAACCCATAGGCCCTTTTTGGCAAACCAAGCAAGCCGGAAATGCAATTCAGCACTACAAAGAAGTCTGACTTCCCTTCGGTCAAAATGGCCTTCCTAAAAAAGTGTAAAAACAAGAAATGCAGGAGAGGACAGGGAGGAAAGGGAGCCTTGTTACACTGATGGGTGGGATGTAAATTGCCAATGACGACTTTGGAGAAGGGTATGGTGTTTCCTGAAACATCTAAAAAACACAGCTAGAGAGAAAAGGGCACATCCACTCATGGGCGTATAAATTGGGAAAACTAAAAATCAGCAAGACACAGGCACCCCAAACTTTAGGGCTGCTCTGTTGACAAGAACCTCCACTTAATTCCACCATAAATATCCCAGGAAAGATAAAAATGGATAAAGAAGTTGTGGTCCATATGTAAAATGTAATATCACTCGGGCGTGAAATCAATATCATAAGGCTAGTAGCAGCATGATGAGTGGATTTAGGTACGACGATTCTAAGTGAAATAAGTCACACAGAAAAAGACACTTATCATAAGATATCACTAACAGAGAGAATGTAAAAAGCGCTACACTTGAACGGAATTACAAAACAGAACAGAGTCACACATTTAGAAAACACACTATGGTTGCTTAACGGGAAAGGTGAGGTGGGGTGATGCATAAAACAAGGATTTCAAATTATCTCAGATAACGTTCCATAAACACAATATGTTATAGACAAGACCTACTCCTTGCTCAGAGAACTGGACTCAACACCCCCTATTCACCGCACAAGAATATATCTGACTAGTAAGAATCTTAAAACCTATGTATTGATATATCTATGGAAGTGAGTCAAGTGGGTGTAAAGCGGCATAAACACAGCCGTGAAAAGCAGCTAAACCCCATTATAAAAATAAATTACTTTTAAAAACCCATGAAACAAAGACAGGGAAAGAGAGAGAAATTCTTACACAATTCATGCAGAGGCTGTGATGCAATCTGGAGTGACCATATCTAGACCCACAGCTGGATGAGACAGAAGGGTGGACACTCTCGGGGCTGAGAGGTTTGGTGGGGTTGGGGGAGCAAACGCAGACCCTTTAAAGTAACACTGCCTGTTGCCCATCCCATGGGTCCCAAATCTCCAAGTTCAAGGGCATCTTCCTACATCGAAAACATGCATGAGAAACCCAGAAGGTGGTACACCGTGTGACCGGGAAAGGTTTCTAAAACGCACCTCATTTCTAATCTCCTTGTGCTCGGGTTTGCCATTCCAGCCGCTTTACTAGCAATCTCCCTCCTTGGAGAATCAGCACCTTTAACCCTCCAGTTCCATACAGCTAGCAAATTGTCCTGAGGATGAACGGGAAGAGGGGGAGCCAATAAGACACTAGCTCTAGGTGTTGGGACAGGCACAGGTCACTCTATTTTCCCATCAAAAAGAAGAATTAAACACAGGCTCGGCCTGCCGCCCGGAATCAGAATAGGGCCTGAGGCCATCCTGTTCTTTTGTGGCCAGCTCCCAAAAAAGCGAGTTGAAAAATGGAGCTCAGGGGCACTGCAATTCACAAACCTGCAGAGTTATAAATGATAATTCTCGTCCACAAATATATTGAGGGAAGGCAACTAAGAGGATATGAAATCAAGGCAGAATTGCAGGAAACAGATTTCAGGAGGTAGATTCGAATCGCGTTTAAAGCACATTAAAAGCGGCAAAACGTTGACAATGATGCCCTTGGCCAAAAAGGGCGTATGCGTTTTTTCCTGAATATATTCAGGAAAAAACGCATACGCCCTTTTTGGCCAACCAAACAACCTGGAAAGGCAAATCAGCGCTACAAGGAAGTCTCGCTTCCCATCGGTCAAAAGGGCCATGCTGAAAAAAGTGTCAAAACCAGAAATGCAGGACAGGCCATGGAGAAATGGGAGCCTTGCTACGCTGACGGGCGGGATGTAAATTGCCAACAGCCACTCTGGAGAAGTGTACGGTGTGTTCTGAAACATCGAAAAAACACAGCTTAGAGCGCATAGGACAATGACACTCATGGGCGTATAAATTGGGAAAATTAAAAATCAGCAAGACACAGGCACCCCAAAGTTTAGGGCTGCTCTGTTGACAAGAACCTCCACTTCATGACACCTTAAATATCCCAGGAAAGAGAAAAATGGATAAAGAAGTGGTGGTCCTTATGTACAATAGAATATCACTCAGCCATGAAATCAATGTCATAAGGCTAGTAGCAGCATGATGAGTGGATTTAGGTACGACGATTCTAAGTGAAATAAGTCACACAGAAAAGGACACTTATCATAAGCTATCACTTATAGAGGGAATGTAAAAACCGCTACACTTGAACTGAATTACAAAACAGAACAGAGTCACACACGCAGAAAACACACTATGGTTGCTTAACGGGAAAGGTAAGGTGGGGTGATGCATAAAACAAGGGTTTCAAATTAGCTCAGATACAGTTCAATAAACCCAATAAGTAACAGAAAGACTTAGTCCTTGCTCAGTAAACTGGACTCAACATCCCCTATTCACTGCACAAGAATATATCTCACTAGTAAGAATGTTAAAACCTATGTATTGATATCTCTCTGGAAGTGAGTCAAGTGGGTGTAAAGTGGCATAAACACAGCCGTGCAAAGCAGCTAAACCCCATTATAAAAATAAATTACTTTTAAAAACCCGTGAAACAGAGACAGTGAAAGAAAGAAATTCATAAAAAATTCGTTCGGGGGCTGTGATGCAACCTGGATAGACCATATCTAGACACACAGCTGGATGAGAAATAAGGGTGGACAGTCTTCGGGTTGAGAGGTTTGGTGAGGCTGGGGGAGCAAACGCAGACCCTAACACGTACCCTAATCCTAACCCATACACTAAACCGAGCCCTAACACTAACACTAACCCTAACCCTAACCCTAACCCATACCCTACACCGTACCCGAAGACTTCCCCGAACCCATACCCTAAGCCGTACCCTAAGCCTAACCCTAAGCCTAACCCTAACCCTAGGCTACCCTTGACTGCTTCTGCCTCCAATAGATTTCCTAAGCACTTGTGTTTTAAGGAACAGCTTAAAAAGAGAATCCTAATGTGATTTCTTTATAATATGTGTGTTCCTTATATTATCTTAGTGTCTAAACTCTTCTCCATGGGTGGACCCCCAAATAATATTCCTTTACGTGCTAAGGTGTATCTAGAGAGTGGGATACGTTTAATAACTACCCTAACTCTAACGCGTACCCTAAACCTAACCCCTACCCTAACCCTTACACGTACCCTAATCCTAACCCGTAACCTAAACAGAGCCCTAACCCTAACACTAACACTAACCCTAACCCTAACCCATACCCTACGACGTACCCGAACCCCTCTCCGAACCCGTACCCTAAGCCGTACCGTAAGCCTAACCCTAAGCCTAACCCTAACCCTAGGCTACCCTTGACTGCTTCTGCCTCCAATAGATTTCCTAAGCACTAGTGTTTTAAGGAACAGTTTAAAAAGAGAATCCTAATGTGATTTCTTTATAATGGGTGTGTTCCTTATCTTATCCTAGTGTCTAAACTCTTCTCCATGGCTGGACCCCCAAATAATATTCCTTTACGTGCTAAGGGGTATCTAGAGAGTGGGATAGGTTTAATCACTACCTTAACCCTAACACGTACACTAACCCTAACAACTACCCTAACCCTAACACGTACCCTAATCCTAACCCGTACCCTAAACCGAGCCCTAACCCTAACACTAACCCTAACCCTAACCCTAACCCATACCCTATGCAGTACCCGAATCCCTCCCCGAACCCGTACCCTAAGCCGTACCCTAACCCTAACCCTAAGCCTAACCCTAACCCTAGGCTACCCTTGACTGCTTCTGCCTCCAATAGATTTCCTAAGCACTAGTGTTTTAAGGAAGAGTTTAAAAAGAGAATCCTAATGTGATTTCTTTATAATGTGTGTGTTCCTTACCTTATCCTAGTGTCTAAACTCTTCTCCATGGCTGGACCTCCAAATAATATTCCTTTACGTGCTAAGAGGTATCTAGAGAGTGGGATAGGTTTAATAACTACCCTAACCCTAACGCGCACCATAACACTAACCCCTACCCTAACCCTAACACGTACCCTAATCCTAACCAATACACTAAACCGAGCCCTAACCCTAACAGTAACCCTAACCCTAACCAATACACTACGCCATACCCGAAGCCCTACCCGAACCCGTACCCTAAGCCGTACCCTAAGCCGTACCCTAAGCCTAACCCTAACCCTAGGCTACCCTTGACTGCTTCTGCCTCCAATAGATTTCCTAAGCACTCGTGTTTTAAGGAACAACTTAAAAAGAGAATCCTAATGTGATTTCTTTATAATGGGTGTGTTCCTTATCTTATCCTAGTGTCTAAACTCTTCTCAATGGCTGGACCCCCAAATAATATTCCTTTACGTGCTAAGGTGTATCTAGAGAGTTGGATAGTTTTAATAACTACCCTAACTCTAACGCGTACCCTACCCCTAACCCCTTCCCTAACCCTAACACGTACCCTAAACCGAGACCTAACCCTAACACTAACCCTAACCCTAAGCCTATCCCATACCCGACGCCGTAACCGAACCCCTCCCCGAACCCATACCCTAAAGCCGTACCATAACCCTAACCCTAAGCCTAAGCCTAACCCTAACCCTAACCCTAACCCTAACCCTAACCCATACCCTATGCCATACCCGAAGCCCTCCCGGAACCCGTACCCTAAGCCGTACCCTAACCCTAACCCAGAGCCTAACCCTAACCCTAGGCTACCCTTGACTGCTTCTGCCTCCAATAGATTTCCTAAGCACTAGTGTTTTAAGGAACAGCATAAAAAGAGAATCCTAATGTGATTTCTTTATAATGTGTGTGTTCCTTATCTTATCCTAGTGTCTAAACTCTTCTCCATGGCTGGACCCCCAAATAATATTCCTTTACGTGCTAAGGGGTATCTAGAGAGTGGGATAGGTTTAATCACTACCTTAACCCTAACACGTACACTAACCCTAACCACAACCCTAACCCTAACACGTACCCTAATTCTAACCCGTACCCTAAACCGAGCCCTAACCCTAACACTAACCCTAACCCTAACCCTAACCCATACCCTACGCCGTACCCGAAGCCCTCCCCGAACCCGTACCCTAAGTCGTACCGCAACCCTAACCCTAAGCCTAACCCTAACCCTAGGCTACCCTTGACTGCTTCTGCCTCCAATAGAATTCCTAAGCACTAGTGTTTTAAGGAACAGCTTAAAAAGAGAATCCTAATGTGATTTCTTTATAATGAGTGTGTTCCTTATCTTATCCTAGTGTCTAAACTCTTCTCCATGGCTGGACCTCCAAATAATATTCCTTTACGTGCTAATGGGTATCTAGAGAGTGGGATAGGTTTAATAACTACCCTAACCCTAACGTGTACCCTAACCCTAACCCCTACCCTAACCCTAACACGTACCCTAATCCTAAACAATACCCTAAACCGAGCCCTAACCCTAACAGTAACCCTAACCCTAACCCATACCCTACGCCGTACCCGAAGCCCTCCCCGAACCCGTACCCTAAGCCGTACCCTAAGCCTAACCCTAACCCTAGGTTACCGTTGACTGCTTCTGCCTCCAATAGATTTCCTAAGCACTAGTGTTTTAAGGAACAACTTAAAAAGAGAATCCTAATGTGATTTCTTTATAATGGGTGTGTTCCTTATCTTATCCTAGTGTCTAAACTCTTTTCCACTGCTGGACCCCCAAATAATATTCCTTTACGTGCTAAGGTGTATCTAGAGAGTGGGATAGGTTTAATAAGTACCTTAACTCTAACGCGTACCCTATTCCTAACCCCTACCCTAACCCTAACACGTACCCTAATCCTAAACAATACCCTAAACCGAGCCCTAACCCTAACAGTAACCCTAACCCTAACCCATACCCTACGCCGTACCCGAAGCCCTCCCCGAACCCGTACCCTAACCCTAACCCTAAGCCTAACCGTAACCCTAGGCTACCCTTGACTGCTTCTGCCTCCAATAGAATTCCTAAGCACTAGTGTTTTAAGGAACAGCTTAAAAAGAGAATCCTAATGTGATTTCTTTATAATGGGTGTGTTCCTTGTCTTATCCAAGTGTCTAAACTCTTCTCCATGGCTGGACCCCCAAATAATATTCCTTTACGTGCTAAGGGTTATCTAGAGAGTGGGATAGGTTTAATCACTACCCTAACCCTAACACGTGCACTAACCCTAACCACAACCCTAACCCTAACACGTACCCTAATCCAAACCCGTACCCTAAACCTAGCCCTAACCCTAACACTAACCCTAACCCTAACCCTAACCCATACCCTACGCCATACCCGAAGCCGTCCCCGAACCCGTACCCTAAGCCGTACCCTAACCCTAACCCTAAGCCTAACCCTAACCCTAGGCTACCCTTGACTGCTTCTGCCTCCATTAGATTTCCTAAGCACTAGTGTTTTAAGGAACAGCTTAAAAAGAGAATCCTAATGTGATTTCTTTATAATGTGTGTGTTCCTTATCTTATCCTAGTGTCTAAACTCTTCTCCATGGCTGGACCTCCAAATAATATTCCTTTACGTGCTAAGGGGTATCTAGAGAGTGGGCTAGGTTTAATAACTACCCTACCCCTAACGCGTACCATAACCCTAACCCCTACCCTAACCCTAACACGTACCTAATCCTAAACAATACCCTAAACCGAGCCCTAACCCTAACACTAACCCTAACCCTAAACCATACCCTACGCCGTACCCGAAGCCCTCCCCGAACCCGTACCCTAAGCCGTACCCTATGCCGTACCCTAAGCCTAACCCTAACCCTAGGCTACCCTTGACTGCTTCTGCCTCCAATAGATTTCCTAAGCACTAGTGTTTTAAGTAACAACTTAAAAAGAGAATCCTAATGTGATTTCTTTATAATGGGTGTGTTACTTATCTTATCCTAGTGTCTAAACTCTTTTCCATTGCTGGACCCCCAAATAATATTCCTTTACGTGCTAAGGTGTAACTAAAGAGTGGTATAGGTTTAATACCTACCTTAACTCTAACGCGTACCCTAGCCCTAACACCTACCCTAACCCTAACACGTACCCTAAACCGAGACCTAACCCTAACACTAACCCTAACCCTAAGCCTAACCCATACCCTACGCCGTACCCGAACCCCTCCCCGAACCTGTACTCTAAGCCGTACCCTAACCCTAACCCTAAGCCTAAGCCTAACCCTAACGCTAACCCTAACCCTAACCCTAACCCTAACCCTAACCCTAACCCATACCCTACGCCATACCCGAAGCCCTCCCCGAACGCGTACCCTAAGCCGTACCCTAACCCTAACCCTAAGCCTAACCCTAACCCTAGGCTACCCTTGACTTCTTCTGCCTCCAATAGATTTCCTAAGCACTAGTGTTTTAAGGAACAGCTTAAAAAGAGAGTCCTAATGTGATTTCTTTATAATGGGTGTGTTCCTTGTCTTATCCTAGTATCTAAACACTTCTCCATGGCTGGACCCCTAAATAATATTCCTTTACGTGCTAAGGGTTATCTAGAGAGTGGGATAGGTTTAATCACTACTGTAACCCTAACACGTACATTATCCCTAACCACTATCCTAACCCTAACACGTACCCTAATCCTAACCCGTACCCTAAACCGAGCCCTAACCCTAACACTAACCGTAACCCTAACCCTAACCCATACCCTACGCCGTACCCGAAGCCCTCCCCGAACCCATACCCTAAGCCGTACGCTAACCCTAACCCTAAGCCTAACCCTAACCATAGGCTACGCTTGACTGCTTCTGCCTCCAATAGATTTCCTAAGCACTAGTGTTTTAAGGAACAGCTTAAAAAGAGAATCCTAATGTGATTTCTTTATAATGGGTGTGTTCCTTATCTTATCCTAGTGTCTAAACTCTTCTCCATGGCTGGACCTCCAAATAATATTCCTTTACGTGCTAAGAGGTATCTAGAAAGTGGGATAGGTTTAATAACTACCCTAACGCTAACGCGTACCCTAACCCTAACCCCTACCCTAACCCTAACACGTACCCTAATCCTAACCAATACCCTAAACCGAGCCCTAACCCTAACAGTAACCCTAACCCTAACCCATACCCTACGCCGTACCCGAAGCCCTCCCCGAACCCGTACCCTAAGCCGTACCCTAAGCCTAACCCTAACCCTAGGTTACCGTTGACTGCTTCTGCCTCCAATAGATTTCCTAAGCACTAGTGTTTTAAGGAACAACTTAAAAAGAGAATCCTAATGTGATTTCTTTATAATGGGTGTGTTCCTTATCTTATCCTAGTGTCTAAACTCTTTTCCACTGCTGGACACCCAAATAATATTCCTTTACGTGCTAAGGTGTATCTAGAGAGTGGGATAGGTTTAATAAGTACCTTAACTCTAACGCGTACCCTAGCCCTAACCCCTACCCTAACCCTAACACATACCCTAAACCGAGACCTAACCCTAACACTAACCCTAACCCTAAGCCTAACCCATAGCCTACGCTGTACCCGAACCCCTCCCTGAACCCGTACCCTAAGCCGTACCCTAACCCTAACACTAAGCCTAACCCTAACCCTAGGCTACCCTTGACTGCTTCTGCCTCCAATAGAATTCCTAAGCACTAGTGTTTTAAGGAAGAGCTTAAAAAGAGAATCCTAATGTGATTTCTTTATAATGGGTGTGTTCCTTATCTTATCCAAGTGTCTAAACTCTTCTCCATGGCTGGACCCCCAAATAATATTCCTTTACGTGCTAAGGGTTATCTAGAGAGTGGGATAGGTTTAATCACTACCCTAACCCTAACACGTGCACTAACCCTAACCACAACCCTAACCCTAACACGTACCCTAATCCAAACCCGTACCCTAAACCTAGCCCTAACCCTAACACTAACCCTAACCCTAACCCTAACCCATACCCTACGCCATACCCGAAGCCGTCCCCGAACCCGTACCCTAAGCCGTACCCTAACCCTAACCCTAAGCCTAACCCTAACCCTAGGCTACCCTTGACTGCTTCTGCCTCCATTAGATTTCCTAAGCACTAGTGTTTTAAGGAACAGCTTAAAAAGAGAATCCTAATGTGATTTCTTTATAATGTGTGTGTTCCTTATCTTATCCTAGTGTCTAAACTCTTCTCCATGGCTGGACCTCCAAATAATATTCCTTTACGTGCTAAGGGGTATCTAGAGAGTGGGCTAGGTTTAATAACTACCCTACCCCTAACGCGTACCATAACCCTAACCCCTACCCTAACCCTAACACGTACCCTAATCCTAAACAACACCCTAAACCGAGCCCTAAGCCTAATACTAACCCTAACCCTAACCCTAAACCTAACCCATACCCTACGCAGTACCCGAAGCCCTCCCCGAACCCTTACCCTAAGCCGTACCCTAAGCCGTACCGCAACCCTAACCCTAAGCCTAACCCTAACCCTAGGCTACCCTTGACTGCTTCTGCCTCCAATAGATTTCCTAAGCACTAATGTTTTAAGGAACAGCTTAAAAAGAGAATCCTAATGTGATTTCTTTATAATGTGTGTGTTCCTTATCTTATCCTAGTGTCTAAACTCTTCTCCATGGCTGGACCTCCAAATAATATTCCTTTACGTGCTAAGGGGTATCTAGAGAGTGGGATAGGTTTAATAACTACCCTAACCCTAACGCGTACCCTAACCCTAACCCCTATCCTAACCCTAACACGTACCCTAATCCTAAACAATACCCTAAACCGAGCCCTAACCCTAACACTAACCCTAACCCTAACCCATACCCTACGCCGTACCCGAAGCCCTCCCCGAACCCGTACCCTAAGCCGTACCCTATGCCGTACCCTAAGCCTAACCCTAACCCTAGGCTACCCTTGACTGCTTCTGCCTCCAATAGATTTCCTAAGCACTAGTGTTTTAAGAAACAACTTAAAAAGAGAATCCTAATGTGATTTCTTTATAATTGGTGTGTTACTTATCTTATCCTAGTGTCTAAACTCTTTTCCATTGCTGGACCCCCAAATAATATTCCTTTACGTGCTAAGGTGTAACTAAAGAGTGGTATAGGTTTAATACCTACCTTAACTCTAACGCGTACCCTAGCCCTAACACCTACCCTAATCCTAACCCGTACCCTAAACCGAGCCCTATCCCTAACACTAACCCTAATCCTAACCCTGACCCATACCCTACGCCGTACCCGAACCCCTCCCCGAACCCGTACCCTAAGCCGTAACCTAAGCCTAACCCTAAGCCTAACACTAACCCTAGGCTACCCTTGACTGCTTCTGCCTCCAGTAGGTTTCCTAAGCACTAGTGTTTTAAGGAACAGCTTAAAAAGAGAGTCCTAATGTGATTTCTTTATAATGGGTGTGTTCCTTATCTTATCCTAGTATCTAAACACTTCTCCATGGCTGGACCCCCAAATAATATTCCTTTACGTGCTAAGGGGTATCTAGAGAGTGGGATAGTTTTAATCACTACTGTAACCCTAACACGTACATTATCCCTAACCACTATCCTAACACTAACACGTACCCTAATCCTAACCCGTACCCTAAACCGAGCCCTAACCCTAACACTAACCCTAACCCTAACCCTAACCCATACCCTACGCCGTACCCGAAGCCGTACGCTAATTCTTCTCCATGGCTGGACCCCCAAATAATATTCCTTTACGTGGTAATGTTTATCTAGAGAGTATGATAGGTTTAATAACTACCCTAACCCTAACACGTACCCTAACCCTAACCCCTAACCTAACACTAACGCGTACCCTAACCCTAACCCCTACCCTAACCTTAACACGTACACTAATCCTAACCCGAACCCTAAACCGAGCCCTAACCCTAACACTAACCCAAACCCTAACCCTAACCCATACCTTACGCCGTACCCGAACCCCTCCCCGAACCCGTACCCTAAGCCGTACCCTAAGCCTAACCCTAACCCTAGGCTACCCTTGACTGCTTCTGCCTCCAATAGATTTCCTAAGCACTAGTGTTTTAAGGAACAGCTTAAAAAGAGAATCCTACTGTGATTTCTTTATAATGGGTGTGTTCCTTATTTTATCCTACTGTCTAAACTCTTCTCCATGGCTGGACCTCTAAATAATATTCCTTTACGTGCTAAGGGGTATCTAGAGAGTGGGATAGGTTTAATAACTACCCTAACGCTAACGTGTACCCTAACCCTAACCACTACCCTAACCCTAACACATACCCTAATCCTAACCAATACCTTAAACTGAGCCCTAACCCTGACACAAACCCTAACCCTAACCCTAACCCATACCCAACGCCGTACCTTAAGCCCTCCCCGAACCCGTACCATAAGCCGTACGCTAACCCTAACCCTAAGCCTGACCCTAACCCTAAGGTACCCTTGACTGCTTCTGCCTCCAATAGATTTCCTAAGCACTAGTGTTTTAAGGAAGAGCTTAAAAATGGAATCCTAATGTGATTTCTTTATAATGGGTGTGTTCCTTATCTTATCCTAGTGTCTAAACTCTTCTCCATGGCTGGACCCCAAATAATATTCCTTTACGTGATAAGGTGTATCTAGAGAGTTGGATAGGTATAATAACTACCCTAACTCTAACGCGTACCCTAACCCTAACCCCTAACCTAACCCTAACACGTACCCTAATCCTAACCCGTACCCTAAACCGAGCCCTATCCCTAACACTAACCCTAATCCTAACCCTGACCCATACCCTACGCCGTACCCGATCCCCTCCTCGAACCCGTACCCTAAGCCGTACCCTAAGCCTAACCCTAATCCTAACACTAACGCTAGGCTACCCTTGACTGCTTCTGCCTCCAATAGGTTTCCTAAGCACTAGTGTTTTAAGGAACAGCTTAAAAAGAGAGTCCTAATGTGATTTCTTTATAATGGGTGATTTCCTTATCTTATCCTAGTATCTAAACACTTCTCCATGGCTGGACCCCCAAATAATATTCTTTACGTGCTAAGGGGTATCTAGAGAGTGGGATAGGTTTAATCACTACTGTAACCTTAACACGTACATTATCCCTAACCACTATCCTAACCCTAACACGTACCCTAATCCTAACCCGTACCCTAAACCGAGCCCTAACCCTAACACTAACCCTAACCCTAACCCTAACCCATACCCAACGCCGTACCTTAAGCCCTCCCCGAACCCGTACCATAAGCCGTACGCTAACCCTAACCCTAAGCCTGACCCTAACCCTAAGGTACCCTTGACTGCTTCTGCCTCCAATAGATTTCCTAAGCACTAGTGTTTTAAGAAACAGCTTAAAAAGAGAATCCTACTGTGATTTATTTATAATGGGTGTGTTCCTTATCTTATCCTAGTGTCTAAACTCTTCTCCATGGCTGGATCTCCAAATAATATTCCTTTACGTGCTATGGGGTATCTAGAGAGTGGGATAGGTTTAATAACTACCCTAACGCTAACGTGTACCCTAACCCTAACCCCTACCCTAACCCTAACACGTACCCTAATCCTAACCAATACCTTAAACCGAGCCCTAACCCTAAAACTAACCCTAACCCTAACCCTAACCCATACCATACGCCGTACCCGAAGCCCTCCCCGAACCCGTACCCTAAGCCGTACCCTAATCCTAACCCTAAGCCTAACAATAACCCTAGGCTACCCTTGACTGCTTCTGCCTCCAATAGGTTTCCTAAGCATTAGTGTTTTAAGGAACAGCTTAAAAAGAGAGTCCTAATGTGATTTCTTTATAATGGGTGTGTTCCTTATCTTATCCTAGTATCTAAACACTTCTCCATGGCTGGACCCCCAAATAATATTCTTTACGTGCTAAGGGGTATCTAGAGAGTGGGATAGGTTTAATCACTACTGTAACCCTAACACGTACATTATCCCTAACCACTATCCTAACCCTAACACGTACCCTAATCCTAACCCGTACCCTAAACCGAGCCCTAACCCTAACACTAACCCTAACCCTAACCCTAACCCATACCCTACGCCGTACCTGAAGCCCTCCCCGAACCCGTACCCTAAGCCGTACGCTAACCGTAACCCTAATCCTAACCCTAACCCTCAGGTACCCTTGACTGCTTCTGCCTCCAATAGATTTCCTAAGCACTAGTGTTTTAAGAAACAGCTTAAAAAGAGAATCCTACTGTGATTTATTTATAATGGGTGTGTTCCTTATCTTATCCTAGTGTCTAAACTCTTCTCCATGGCTGGATCTCCAAATAATATTCCTTTACGTGCTAAGGGGTATCTACAGAGTAGGATAGGTTTAATAACTACCCTAACGCTAACGTGTACCCTATCCCTAACCCCTACCCTAACCCTAACACGTACCCTAATCCTAACAAATAACTTAAACCGAGCCCTAACCCTAACACTAACCCTAACCCTAACCCTAACCCATACCCTACGCCGTACCCGAAGCCCTCCCCGAACCCGTACCCTAAGCCGTACCCTAATCCTAACCCTATGCCTAAACCTTACCCTAGGCTACCCTTGACTGCTTCTGCCTCCAATAGATTTCCTAAGCACTAGTGTTTTAAGGAAGAGCTTAAAAAGGGAATCCTAATGTGATTTCTTTATAATGGGTGTGTTCCTTATCTTATCCTAGTGTCTAAACTCTTCTCCATGGCTGGACCCCAAATAATATTCCTTCACGTGATAAGGTGTATCTAGAGAGTGGGATAGGTATAATAACTACCCTAACTCTAACGCGTACCCTAACCCTAACCCCTACCCTAACCCTAACACGTACCCTAATCCTAACCCGTACCCTAAACCGAGCCCTAACCCTAACACTAACCCTAACCCATACCCTACGCCGTATCCGAAACCCACCCGAATCCGTACCCTAAGCCGTACCCTAAGCCTAACCCTAAGCCTAACCCAAACCCTAGGCTACCCTTGACTGCTTCTGCCTCCAATAGATTTCCTAAGCACTAGTGTTTTAAGGAACAGCTTAAAAAGAGAATCCTAATGTGATTTCTTTATAATGGGTGTGTTCCTTATCTTATACTAGTGTCTAAACTCTTCTCCATTGCTGGACCCCCAAATAATATTCCTTTACGTGCTAAGGGGTATCTAGAGAGTGGGATAGGTTTAATAGCTACCCTAACCCTAACGCGTAACCTAACCCTAACCCCTACCCTAACCCTAACACGTACCCTAATCCTAAACCGTACCCTAAACCGAGCCCTAACCCTAACACTAACCCTAACCCTAACCCTAACCCATACCCTACTCCGTGCCCGAACCCCTCCCCGAACCCATACCCTAAGCCGTACCCTAACCCTAACCCTAAGCCTAAGCCTAACCCTAGGCTACCCTTGACTGCTTCTGCCTCCAATAGATTTCCTAAGCACTAGTGTTTTAAGGAACAGCTTAAAAAGAGAATCCTAATGTGATTTCTTTATAATGGGTGTGTTCTTTATCTTATCCTAGTGTCTAAACTCTTCTCCATGGCTGGACCCCCAAATAATATTTCTTTACGTGCTAAGGGGTATCTAGAGAGTGGGATAGGTTTAATAACTACGCTAAGCCTAAGGCGTACCCTAACCCTAACCCGTACCCTCAACCGAGCCCTATCCCTAACACTAAACCTAATCCTAACCCTAACCCATACCCTACGCCGTACCCGAACCCCTCCCCGAACCCGTACCCTAAGCAGTACACTAAGCCTTACCCTAAGCCTAACCCTAACCCTAGGCTACCCTTGACTGCTTTTGCCTGCAGTAGGTTTCCTAAGCACTAGTGTTTTAAGGAACAGCTTAAAAAGAGAATTCTAATGTGATTTCTTTATAATGGGTGTTTTCCTTATCTTATCCTAGTATCTAAACTCTTCTCCATGGCTGGACCCCCAAATAATATTCCTTTACGTGCTAAGGGGTATCTAGAGAGTGGGATAGGTTTAATCACTACCCTAACCCTAACACGTACATTAACCCTAACCACTATCCTAACCCTAACACGTACCCTAATCCTAACCCGTTCCGTAAACCGAGCCCTAACCCTAACACTAACCCTAACCCTAACCCTAACCCATACCCTACGCCGTACCCGAAGCCCTCCCCGAACCCGTACCCTTAGCCGTACGCTAACCCTAACCCTAAGCCTAACCCTAACCCTAGGCTACCCTTGACTGCTTCTGCCTCCAATAGATTTCCTAAGCACTAGTGTTTTAAGGAACAGCTTAAAAAGAGAATCCTAATGTGATTTCTTTATAATGGGTGTGTTCCTTATCTTATCCTAGTGTCTAAACTCTTCTCCATGGCTGTACCTCCAAATAATATTCCATTACGTGCTAAGGGGTATCTAGAGTGTGGGATAGGTTTAATAACTACCCTAACGCTAATGCGTACCCTAACCCTAACCCCTACCCTAACCCTAACACGTACCCTAATCCTAACCAATACCCTAAACCGAGCCCTAACCCTAAAACTAACCCTAACACTAACCCTAACCCATATCCTACGACGTAACCGTAGCCCTCCCCGAACCCGTACCCTAAGCCGTACCCTAGCCTAACCCTAAGCCTAACCCTAACCCTAGGCTACCCTTGACTGCTTCTGCCTCCAATAGATTTCCTAAGCACTAGTGTTTTAAGGAACAGCTTAAAAATAGAATCCTAATGTGATTTTTTATAATGGGTGTGTTCCTTATCTTATCCTAGTGTCTAAACTCTTCTCCATGGCTGGACACCCAAATAATATTCTTTATGTGCTAAGGGGTATCTAGAGAGTGGGATAGGTTTAATAACTACCCTAACCCTAACACGTACCCTAACCCTAACCACTACCATAATCCTAAACCGTACCCTAAACCGAGCCCTAACCCTAACACTAACCCTAACCCTAACCCTAACACATAACCTACGCCGTACCCGAAGCCCTCGCCGAACCCGTACCCTAAGTAGTACCCTAAGCCTAACCCTAAGCCTAAATCTAACCCTAGGCTACCCTTGACTGCTTCTGCCCCCAAGAGATTTCCTAAGCACTAGTGTTTTAAGCAACAGCTTAAAAAGAGAATCCTAATGTGATTTCTTTATAATGCGTGTGTTCCTTATATTATCCCAGTGTCTAAACTCTTCTCCATGTGTGGACCCCTAAATAATATTCCTTTACGTGCTAATGTGTATCTAGAGAGTATGATAGGTTTAATAACTACCCTAACCCTAACACGTACCCTAACCTTAACCCCTAGCCTAACCCTAACGCATACCCGAACCCTAACCCCTACCCTAACTCTAACACGTACCCTAATCCTAACCCCTACACTAAACCGAGCCCTAACACTAAGCCTAACCCTAACCCTAACCCTAACCCATACCCTATGCCGTACCCGAACCCCTCCCCGAACCCGTACCCTAAGCCGTACCCTAGCCTAACCCTAAGCCTAACCCTAACCCTAGGCTACCCTTGACTGCTTCTGCCTCCAATAGATTTCCTAAGCACTAGTGTTTTAAGGAACAGCTTAAAAATAGAATCCTAATGTGATTTTTTATAATGGGTGTGTTCCTTATCTTATCCTAGTGTCTAAACTCTTCTCCATGGCTGGACCCCCAAATAATATTCCTTTACATGCTAAGGGATATCTAGAGAGTGGGATAGGTTTAATTAGTACCCTAACCCTAACACGTACCCTAATCCTAACCCCTACCCTAACCCTAACACGTACCCTAATCCTAAACCGTACCCTAAACCGAACCCTAACCCTAACACTAACCCTAACCCTATCCCATACCCTACGCCGTACCTGAAGCCCTCCCCGAACCCGTACCCTAAGCCGTACCCTAAGCCTAACCCTAAGCCTAACCATAACCCTAGGCTACCCTTGACTGCTTCTGCCTCCAATAGATTTCCTAAGCACTAGTGTTTTAAGGAACAGCTTAAAAAGAGAATCCTAATGTGATTTCTTTATAATGTTTGTGTTCCTTGTCTTATCCTACTGTCTAAACTCTTCTCCATGGCTGGACCCCCAAATAATATTCCTTTACGTGCTAAGGGTATCTAGAGAGTGGGATAGGTTTAATAACTAACCTAACCCTAATGCGTACCCTAACCCTTACCCCTATCCTAACTCTAACACGTACCCTAATCCTAACCCGTACCCTAAACCGAGCCCTAACCCTAACACTAACCCTAACCCTAACCCTAAACCATACCCTACGCCGTACCCGAAGCCCTCCCCGAACACGTACCCTAAGCCGTACCCTAAGCCTAAACCTAACCCTAGGCTACCCTTGACTGCTTTTGCCTGCAATAGGTTTCCTAAGCACTAGTGTTTTAAGGAACAGCTTAAAAAGAGAATTCCAATGTGATTTCTTTATAATGGGTGTTTTCCTTATCTTATCCTAGTATCTAAACTCTTCTCCATGGCTGGACCCCCAAATAATATTCCTTTACGTGCTAAGGGGTATCTAGAGAGTGGGATAGGTTTAATCACTACCCTAACCCTAACACGTACATTAACCCTAACAACTATCCTAACCCTAACACGTACCCTAATCCTAACACGTTCCGTAAACCGAGCCCTAACCCTAACACTAACCCTAACCCTAACCCTAACCCATACCCTACGCCGTACCCGAAGCCCTCCCCGAACCCGTACCCTTAGCCGTACGCTAACCCTAACCCTAAGCCTAACCCTAACCCTAGGCTACCCTTGACTGCCTCTGCCTCCAATAGATTTCCTAAGCACTAGTGTTTTAAGGAACAGCTTAAAAAGAGAATCCTAATGTGCTTTCTTTATAATGGGTGTGTTCCTTATCTTATCCTAGTGTCTAAACTCTTCTCCATGGCTGTACCTCCAAATAATATTCCATTACGTGCTAAGGGGTATCTAGAGTGTGGGATAGGTTTAATAACTACCCTAACGCTAACGCGTACCCTAACCGTAACCCCTACCCTAACCCTAACACGTACCCTAATCCTAACCAATACCCTAAACCGAGCCCTAACCCTAAAACTAACCCTAACACTTACCCTAACCCATATCCTACGACGTACCCGAAGCCCTCCCCGAACCCGTAACCTAAGCCCTACCCTAAGCCTAACCCTAAGCCTAAACCTAACCCTAGGCTACCCTTGACTGCTTCTGCCTCCAATAGATTTCCTAAGCACTAGTGTTTTAAGGAACAGCTTAAAAAGAGAATCCTAATGTGATTTCTTTATAATGGGTGTGTTCCTTATCTTATCCTAGTGTCTAAACTCTTCTCCAGGGCTGGACCCCCAAATAATATTCCTTTACGTGCTAAGCGGTATCTAGAGAGTGGGATAGGTTTAATCACTACCCTAACCCTAACACGTACACTAACCCTAACCACTATCCTAACCCTAACACGTACCCTAATCCTAACACGTAACCTAAACTGAGCCCTAACCCTAACACTAACACTAACACTAACCCTAACCCATACCCTACGCCGTACCCGAAGCCCTCCCCGATCCCGTACCCTAAGCCGTACCCTAACCCTAACCCTAAGCCTAAGACTAACCCTAGGCTACCCTTGACTGCTTCTGCCTCCAATAGATTTCCTAAGCACTAGTGTTTTAAGGAACAGCTTAAAAAGAGAATCCTAATGTGATTTCTTTATAATGGGTGTGTACCTTATCTTATCCTAGTGTCTAAACTCTTCTCCATGGCTGGACCCCCAAATAATATTCATTATGTGCTAAGGGGTATCTAGAGAGTGGGATATGTTTAATAACTACCCTAACCCTAACACGTACCCTAACCCTAACCACTACCCTAATCCTAAACCGTACCCTAAACCGAGCCCTAACCCTAACACTAACCCTAACCCTAACCCTAACCCATAACCTACGCCGTACACGAAGCCCTCCCCGAACCCGTACCCTAAGCCGTACCCTAAGCCTAACCCTAAGCCTAAACCTAACCCTAGGCTACCCTTGATTGCTTCTGCCTCCAATAGATTTCCTAAGCACTAGTGTTTTAAGGAAGAGCTTAAAAAGAGAATCCTAATGTGATTTCTTTATAATGGGTGTGTTCCTTATCTTATCCTAGTGTCTAAACTCTTCTCCATGGCTGGACCCCAAATAATATTCCTTTACATGCTAAGGTGTATCTAGAGAGTGGGATAGGTTTAATAACTACCCTAATTCTAACGCGTACCCTAACCCTAACCCCTACCCTAACCCTAACACGTACCCTAATCCTAAACCGTACCCTAAACCGAGCCCTAACCCTAACACTAACCCTAACCCTAACCCTAACCCATACACTACTCCATGCCCGAACCCCTCCCCGAACCCATACCCTAAGCCGTACCCTAACCCTAACCCTAATCCTAACCCTAACCCTAGGCTACCCTTGACTGCTTCTGCCTCCAATAGATTTCCTAAGCACTAGTGTTTTAAGGAACAGCTTAAAAAGAGAATCCTAATGTGATTTCTTTATAATGGGTGTGTTCTTTATCTTATCCTAGTGTCTAAACTCTTCTCCATGGCTGGACCCCCAAATAATATTCCTTTACGTGCTAAGGGGTATCTAGAGAGTGGGATAGGTTTAATAACTACCCTAAGCCTAAGGCGTACCCTAACCCTAACCCGTACCCTAAACCGAGCCCTATCCCTAACACTAAACCTAATCCTAACCCTCACCCATACCCTACGCCGTACCCGAACCCCTCTCCGAACCCGTACCCTAAGCAGTACCCTAAGCCTAACCCTAAGCCTAACCCTAAACCTAGGCTACCCTTGACTGCTTTTTCCTGCAATAGGTTTCCTAAGCACTAGTGTTTTAAGGACAGCTTAAAAAGAGAATTCTAATGTGATTTCTTTATAATGGGTGTTTTCCTTATCTTATCCTAGTATCTAAACTCTTCTCCATGGCTGGACCCCCAAATAATATTCCTTTACGTGCTAAGGGGTATCTAGAGAGTGGGATAGGTTTAATCACTACCCTAACCCTAACACGTACATTAACCCTAACCACTATCCTAACCCTAACACGTACCCTAATCCTAACCCGTTCCGTAAACCGAGCCCTAACCCTAACACTAACCCTAACCCTAACCCTAACCCATACCCTACGCCGGACCCGAAGCCCTCCCCGAACCCGTACCCTTAGCCGTACGCTATCCCTAACCCTAAGCCTAACCCTAACCCTAGGCTACCCTTGACTGCTTCTGCCTCCAATAGATTTCCTAAGCACGAGTGTTTTAAGGAACAGCTTAAAAAGAGAATCCTAATGTGATTTCTTTATAATGGGTGTGTTCCTTATCTTATCCTAGTGTCTAAACTCTTCTCCATGGCTGGACCCCAAATAATATTCCTTTACATGCTAAGGTGTATCTAGAGAGTGGGATAAGTTTAATAACTACCCTAAATCTAACGCGTACCCTAACCCTAACCCCTACCCTAACCCTAACACGTACCCTAATACTAAACCGTACCCTAAACCGAGCCCTAACCCTAACACTAACCCTAACCCTAACCCTAACCCATACACTACTCCGTGCCCGAACCCCTCCCCGAACCCATACCCTAAGCCGTACCCTAACCCTAACCCTAAGCCTAAGCCTAACCCTAGGCTACCCTTGACTGCTTCTGCCTCCAATAGATTTCCTAAGCACTAGTGTTTTAAGGAACAGCTTAAAAAGAGAATCCTAATGTGATTTCTTTATAATGGGTGTGTTCTTTATCTTATCCTAGTGTCTAAACTCTTCTCCATGGCTGGACCCCCAAATAATATTCCTTTACGTGCTAAGAGGTATCTAGAGAGTGGGATAGGCTTAATAACTACCCTAAGCCTAAGGCGTACCCTAACCCTAACCCGTACCCTAAACCGAGCCCTATCCCTAACACTAAACCTAATCCTAACCCTAACCCATACCCTACGCCGTACCCGAACCCCTCCCCGAACCCGTACCCTAAGCAGTACCCTAAGCCTAACCCTAATCCTAACCCTAACCCTAGGCTACCCTTGACTGCTTTTGCCTGCAATAGGTTTCCTAAGCACTAGTGTTTTAAGGAACAGCTTAAAAAGAGAATTCCAATGTGATTTCTTTATAATGGGTGTTTTCCTTATCTTATCCTAGTATCTAAACTCTTCTCCATGGCTGGACCCCCAAATAATATTCCTTTACGTGCTAAGGGGTATCTAGAGAGTGGGATAGGTTTAATCACTACCCTAACCCTAACACGTACATTAACCCTAACCACTATCCTAACCCTAACACGTACCCTAATCCTAACCCGTTCCGTAAACCGAGCCCTAACCCTAACACTAACCCTAACCATAACCCTAACCCATACCCTACGCCGGACCCGAAGCCCTCCCCGAACCCGTACCCTAAGCCGTACCCTAAGCCTAACCCTAAGCCTAAACCTAACCCTAGGCTACCCTTGATTGCTTCTGCCTCCAATAGATTTCCTAAGCACTAGTGTTTTAAGGAAGAGCTTAAAAAGAGAATCCTAATGTGATTTCTTTATAATGGGTGTGTTCCTTATCTTATCCTAGTGTCTAAACTCTTCTCCATGGCTGGACCCCAAATAATATTCCTTTACATGCTAAGGTGTATCTAGAGAGTGGGATAGGTTTAATAACTACCCTAAATCTAACGCGTACCCTAACCCTAACCCCTACCCTAACCCTAACACGTACCCTAATACTAAACCGTACCCTAAACCGAGCCCTAACCCTAACACTAACCCTAACCCTAACCCTAACCCATACACTACTCCGTGCCCGAACCCCTCCCCGAACCCATACCCTAAGCCGTACCCTAACCCTAACCCTAAGCCTAAGCCTAACCCTAGGCTACCCTTGACTGCTTCTGCCTCCAATAGATTTCCTAAGCACTAGTGTTTTAAGGAACAGCTTAAAAAGAGAATCCTAATGTGATTTCTTTATAATGGGTGTGTTCTTTATCTTATCCTAGTGTCTAAACTCTTCTCCATGGCTGGACCCCCAAATAATATTCCTTTACGTGCTAAGGGTATCTAGAGAGTGGGATAGGTTTAATAACTAACCTAACCCTAATGCGTACCCTAACCCTTACCCCTATCCTAACTCTAACACGTACCCTAATCCTAACCCGTACCCTAAACCGAGCCCTAACCCTAACACTAACCCTAACCCTAACCCTAAACCATACCCTACGCCGTACCCGAAGCCCTCCCCGAACACGTACCCTAAGCCGTACCCTAAGCCTAAACCTAACCCTAGGCTACCCTTGACTGCTTTTGCCTGCAATAGGTTTCCTAAGCACTAGTGTTTTAAGGAACAGCTTAAAAAGAGAATTCCAATGTGATTTCTTTATAATGGGTGATTTCCTTATCTTATCCTAGTATCTAAACACTTCTCCATGGCTGGACCCCCAAATAATATTCTTTACGTGCTAAGGGGTATCTAGAGAGTGGGATAGGTTTAATCACTACTGTAACCTTAACACGTACATTATCCCTAACCACTATCCTAACCCTAACACGTACCCTAATCCTAACCCGTACCCTAAACCGAGCCCTAACCCTAACACTAACCCTAACCCTAACCCTAACCCATACCCAACGCCGTACCTTAAGCCCTCCCCGAACCCGTACCATAAGCCGTACGCTAACCCTAACCCTAAGCCTGACCCTAACCCTAAGGTACCCTTGACTGCTTCTGCCTCCAATAGATTTCCTAAGCACTAGTGTTTTAAGAAACAGCTTAAAAAGAGAATCCTACTGTGATTTATTTATAATGGGTGTGTTCCTTATCTTATCCTAGTGTCTAAACTCTTCTCCATGGCTGGATCTCCAAATAATATTCCTTTACGTGCTATGGGGTATCTAGAGAGTGGGATAGGTTTAATAACTACCCTAACGCTAACGTGTACCCTAACCCTAACCCCTACCCTAACCCTAACACGTACCCTAATCCTAACCAATACCTTAAACCGAGCCCTAACCCTAAAACTAACCCTAACCCTAACCCTAACCCATACCATACGCCGTACCCGAAGCCCTCCCCGAACCCGTACCCTAAGCCGTACCCTAATCCTAACCCTAAGCCTAACAATAACCCTAGGCTACCCTTGACTGCTTCTGCCTCCAATAGGTTTCCTAAGCATTAGTGTTTTAAGGAACAGCTTAAAAAGAGAGTCCTAATGTGATTTCTTTATAATGGGTGTGTTCCTTATCTTATCCTAGTATCTAAACACTTCTCCATGGCTGGACCCCCAAATAATATTCTTTACGTGCTAAGGGGTATCTAGAGAGTGGGATAGGTTTAATCACTACTGTAACCCTAACACGTACATTATCCCTAACCACTATCCTAACCCTAACACGTACCCTAATCCTAACCCGTACCCTAAACCGAGCCCTAACCCTAACACTAACCCTAACCCTAACCCTAACCCATACCCTACGCCGTACCTGAAGCCCTCCCCGAACCCGTACCCTAAGCCGTACGCTAACCGTAACCCTAATCCTAACCCTAACCCTCAGGTACCCTTGACTGCTTCTGCCTCCAATAGATTTCCTAAGCACTAGTGTTTTAAGAAACAGCTTAAAAAGAGAATCCTACTGTGATTTATTTATAATGGGTGTGTTCCTTATCTTATCCTAGTGTCTAAACTCTTCTCCATGGCTGGATCTCCAAATAATATTCCTTTACGTGCTAAGGGGTATCTACAGAGTAGGATAGGTTTAATAACTACCCTAACGCTAACGTGTACCCTATCCCTAACCCCTACCCTAACCCTAACACGTACCCTAATCCTAACAAATAACTTAAACCGAGCCCTAACCCTAACACTAACCCTAACCCTAACCCTAACCCATACCCTACGCCGTACCCGAAGCCCTCCCCGAACCCGTACCCTAAGCCGTACCCTAATCCTAACCCTATGCCTAAACCTTACCCTAGGCTACCCTTGACTGCTTCTGCCTCCAATAGATTTCCTAAGCACTAGTGTTTTAAGGAAGAGCTTAAAAAGGGAATCCTAATGTGATTTCTTTATAATGGGTGTGTTCCTTATCTTATCCTAGTGTCTAAACTCTTCTCCATGGCTGGACCCCAAATAATATTCCTTCACGTGATAAGGTGTATCTAGAGAGTGGGATAGGTATAATAACTACCCTAACTCTAACGCGTACCCTAACCCTAACCCCTACCCTAACCCTAACACGTACCCTAATCCTAACCCGTACCCTAAACCGAGCCCTAACCCTAACACTAACCCTAACCCATACCCTACGCCGTATCCGAAACCCACCCGAATCCGTACCCTAAGCCGTACCCTAAGCCTAACCCTAAGCCTAACCCAAACCCTAGGCTACCCTTGACTGCTTCTGCCTCCAATAGATTTCCTAAGCACTAGTGTTTTAAGGAACAGCTTAAAAAGAGAATCCTAATGTGATTTCTTTATAATGGGTGTGTTCCTTATCTTATACTAGTGTCTAAACTCTTCTCCATTGCTGGACCCCCAAATAATATTCCTTTACGTGCTAAGGGGTATCTAGAGAGTGGGATAGGTTTAATAGCTACCCTAACCCTAACGCGTAACCTAACCCTAACCCCTACCCTAACCCTAACACGTACCCTAATCCTAAACCGTACCCTAAACCGAGCCCTAACCCTAACACTAACCCTAACCCTAACCCTAACCCATACCCTACTCCGTGCCCGAACCCCTCCCCGAACCCATACCCTAAGCCGTACCCTAACCCTAACCCTAAGCCTAAGCCTAACCCTAGGCTACCCTTGACTGCTTCTGCCTCCAATAGATTTCCTAAGCACTAGTGTTTTAAGGAACAGCTTAAAAAGAGAATCCTAATGTGATTTCTTTATAATGGGTGTGTTCTTTATCTTATCCTAGTGTCTAAACTCTTCTCCATGGCTGGACCCCCAAATAATATTTCTTTACGTGCTAAGGGGTATCTAGAGAGTGGGATAGGTTTAATAACTACGCTAAGCCTAAGGCGTACCCTAACCCTAACCCGTACCCTCAACCGAGCCCTATCCCTAACACTAAACCTAATCCTAACCCTAACCCATACCCTACGCCGTACCCGAACCCCTCCCCGAACCCGTACCCTAAGCAGTACACTAAGCCTTACCCTAAGCCTAACCCTAACCCTAGGCTACCCTTGACTGCTTTTGCCTGCAGTAGGTTTCCTAAGCACTAGTGTTTTAAGGAACAGCTTAAAAAGAGAATTCTAATGTGATTTCTTTATAATGGGTGTTTTCCTTATCTTATCCTAGTATCTAAACTCTTCTCCATGGCTGGACCCCCAAATAATATTCCTTTACGTGCTAAGGGGTATCTAGAGAGTGGGATAGGTTTAATCACTACCCTAACCCTAACACGTACATTAACCCTAACCACTATCCTAACCCTAACACGTACCCTAATCCTAACCCGTTCCGTAAACCGAGCCCTAACCCTAACACTAACCCTAACCCTAACCCTAACCCATACCCTACGCCGTACCCGAAGCCCTCCCCGAACCCGTACCCTTAGCCGTACGCTAACCCTAACCCTAAGCCTAACCCTAACCCTAGGCTACCCTTGACTGCTTCTGCCTCCAATAGATTTCCTAAGCACTAGTGTTTTAAGGAACAGCTTAAAAAGAGAATCCTAATGTGATTTCTTTATAATGGGTGTGTTCCTTATCTTATCCTAGTGTCTAAACTCTTCTCCATGGCTGTACCTCCAAATAATATTCCATTACGTGCTAAGGGGTATCTAGAGTGTGGGATAGGTTTAATAACTACCCTAACGCTAATGCGTACCCTAACCCTAACCCCTACCCTAACCCTAACACGTACCCTAATCCTAACCAATACCCTAAACCGAGCCCTAACCCTAAAACTAACCCTAACACTAACCCTAACCCATATCCTACGACGTAACCGTAGCCCTCCCCGAACCCGTACCCTAAGCCGTACCCTAGCCTAACCCTAAGCCTAACCCTAACCCTAGGCTACCCTTGACTGCTTCTGCCTCCAATAGATTTCCTAAGCACTAGTGTTTTAAGGAACAGCTTAAAAATAGAATCCTAATGTGATTTTTTATAATGGGTGTGTTCCTTATCTTATCCTAGTGTCTAAACTCTTCTCCATGGCTGGACACCCAAATAATATTCTTTATGTGCTAAGGGGTATCTAGAGAGTGGGATAGGTTTAATAACTACCCTAACCCTAACACGTACCCTAACCCTAACCACTACCATAATCCTAAACCGTACCCTAAACCGAGCCCTAACCCTAACACTAACCCTAACCCTAACCCTAACACATAACCTACGCCGTACCCGAAGCCCTCGCCGAACCCGTACCCTAAGTAGTACCCTAAGCCTAACCCTAAGCCTAAATCTAACCCTAGGCTACCCTTGACTGCTTCTGCCCCCAAGAGATTTCCTAAGCACTAGTGTTTTAAGCAACAGCTTAAAAAGAGAATCCTAATGTGATTTCTTTATAATGCGTGTGTTCCTTATATTATCCCAGTGTCTAAACTCTTCTCCATGTGTGGACCCCTAAATAATATTCCTTTACGTGCTAATGTGTATCTAGAGAGTATGATAGGTTTAATAACTACCCTAACCCTAACACGTACCCTAACCTTAACCCCTAGCCTAACCCTAACGCATACCCGAACCCTAACCCCTACCCTAACTCTAACACGTACCCTAATCCTAACCCCTACACTAAACCGAGCCCTAACACTAAGCCTAACCCTAACCCTAACCCTAACCCATACCCTATGCCGTACCCGAACCCCTCCCCGAACCCGTACCCTAAGCCGTACCCTAGCCTAACCCTAAGCCTAACCCTAACCCTAGGCTACCCTTGACTGCTTCTGCCTCCAATAGATTTCCTAAGCACTAGTGTTTTAAGGAACAGCTTAAAAATAGAATCCTAATGTGATTTTTTATAATGGGTGTGTTCCTTATCTTATCCTAGTGTCTAAACTCTTCTCCATGGCTGGACCCCCAAATAATATTCCTTTACATGCTAAGGGATATCTAGAGAGTGGGATAGGTTTAATTAGTACCCTAACCCTAACACGTACCCTAATCCTAACCCCTACCCTAACCCTAACACGTACCCTAATCCTAAACCGTACCCTAAACCGAACCCTAACCCTAACACTAACCCTAACCCTATCCCATACCCTACGCCGTACCTGAAGCCCTCCCCGAACCCGTACCCTAAGCCGTACCCTAAGCCTAACCCTAAGCCTAACCATAACCCTAGGCTACCCTTGACTGCTTCTGCCTCCAATAGATTTCCTAAGCACTAGTGTTTTAAGGAACAGCTTAAAAAGAGAATCCTAATGTGATTTCTTTATAATGTTTGTGTTCCTTGTCTTATCCTACTGTCTAAACTCTTCTCCATGGCTGGACCCCCAAATAATATTCCTTTACGTGCTAAGGGTATCTAGAGAGTGGGATAGGTTTAATAACTAACCTAACCCTAATGCGTACCCTAACCCTTACCCCTATCCTAACTCTAACACGTACCCTAATCCTAACCCGTACCCTAAACCGAGCCCTAACCCTAACACTAACCCTAACCCTAACCCTAAACCATACCCTACGCCGTACCCGAAGCCCTCCCCGAACACGTACCCTAAGCCGTACCCTAAGCCTAAACCTAACCCTAGGCTACCCTTGACTGCTTTTGCCTGCAATAGGTTTCCTAAGCACTAGTGTTTTAAGGAACAGCTTAAAAAGAGAATTCCAATGTGATTTCTTTATAATGGGTGTTTTCCTTATCTTATCCTAGTATCTAAACTCTTCTCCATGGCTGGACCCCCAAATAATATTCCTTTACGTGCTAAGGGGTATCTAGAGAGTGGGATAGGTTTAATCACTACCCTAACCCTAACACGTACATTAACCCTAACAACTATCCTAACCCTAACACGTACCCTAATCCTAACACGTTCCGTAAACCGAGCCCTAACCCTAACACTAACCCTAACCCTAACCCTAACCCATACCCTACGCCGTACCCGAAGCCCTCCCCGAACCCGTACCCTTAGCCGTACGCTAACCCTAACCCTAAGCCTAACCCTAACCCTAGGCTACCCTTGACTGCCTCTGCCTCCAATAGATTTCCTAAGCACTAGTGTTTTAAGGAACAGCTTAAAAAGAGAATCCTAATGTGCTTTCTTTATAATGGGTGTGTTCCTTATCTTATCCTAGTGTCTAAACTCTTCTCCATGGCTGTACCTCCAAATAATATTCCATTACGTGCTAAGGGGTATCTAGAGTGTGGGATAGGTTTAATAACTACCCTAACGCTAACGCGTACCCTAACCGTAACCCCTACCCTAACCCTAACACGTACCCTAATCCTAACCAATACCCTAAACCGAGCCCTAACCCTAAAACTAACCCTAACACTTACCCTAACCCATATCCTACGACGTACCCGAAGCCCTCCCCGAACCCGTAACCTAAGCCCTACCCTAAGCCTAACCCTAAGCCTAAACCTAACCCTAGGCTACCCTTGACTGCTTCTGCCTCCAATAGATTTCCTAAGCACTAGTGTTTTAAGGAACAGCTTAAAAAGAGAATCCTAATGTGATTTCTTTATAATGGGTGTGTTCCTTATCTTATCCTAGTGTCTAAACTCTTCTCCAGGGCTGGACCCCCAAATAATATTCCTTTACGTGCTAAGCGGTATCTAGAGAGTGGGATAGGTTTAATCACTACCCTAACCCTAACACGTACACTAACCCTAACCACTATCCTAACCCTAACACGTACCCTAATCCTAACACGTAACCTAAACTGAGCCCTAACCCTAACACTAACACTAACACTAACCCTAACCCATACCCTACGCCGTACCCGAAGCCCTCCCCGATCCCGTACCCTAAGCCGTACCCTAACCCTAACCCTAAGCCTAAGACTAACCCTAGGCTACCCTTGACTGCTTCTGCCTCCAATAGATTTCCTAAGCACTAGTGTTTTAAGGAACAGCTTAAAAAGAGAATCCTAATGTGATTTCTTTATAATGGGTGTGTACCTTATCTTATCCTAGTGTCTAAACTCTTCTCCATGGCTGGACCCCCAAATAATATTCATTATGTGCTAAGGGGTATCTAGAGAGTGGGATATGTTTAATAACTACCCTAACCCTAACACGTACCCTAACCCTAACCACTACCCTAATCCTAAACCGTACCCTAAACCGAGCCCTAACCCTAACACTAACCCTAACCCTAACCCTAACCCATAACCTACGCCGTACACGAAGCCCTCCCCGAACCCGTACCCTAAGCCGTACCCTAAGCCTAACCCTAAGCCTAAACCTAACCCTAGGC
Organism: Balaenoptera physalus; assembly: GCF_965194825.1. NCBI lineage: Eukaryota > Metazoa > Chordata > Mammalia > Artiodactyla > Balaenopteridae > Balaenoptera > Balaenoptera physalus. The sequence continues at coordinate 1,145,710 of NW_028126434.1, read as the reverse complement.
TACCCTTGATTGCTTCTGCCTCCAATAGATTTCCTAAGCACTAGTGTTTTAAGGAAGAGCTTAAAAAGAGAATCCTAATGTGATTTCTTTATAATGGGTGTGTTCCTTATCTTATCCTAGTGTCTAAACTCTTCTCCATGGCTGGACCCCAAATAATATTCCTTTACATGCTAAGGTGTATCTAGAGAGTGGGATAGGTTTAATAACTACCCTAATTCTAACGCGTACCCTAACCCTAACCCCTACCCTAACCCTAACACGTACCCTAATCCTAAACCGTACCCTAAACCGAGCCCTAACCCTAACACTAACCCTAACCCTAACCCTAACCCATACACTACTCCATGCCCGAACCCCTCCCCGAACCCATACCCTAAGCCGTACCCTAACCCTAACCCTAATCCTAACCCTAACCCTAGGCTACCCTTGACTGCTTCTGCCTCCAATAGATTTCCTAAGCACTAGTGTTTTAAGGAACAGCTTAAAAAGAGAATCCTAATGTGATTTCTTTATAATGGGTGTGTTCTTTATCTTATCCTAGTGTCTAAACTCTTCTCCATGGCTGGACCCCCAAATAATATTCCTTTACGTGCTAAGGGGTATCTAGAGAGTGGGATAGGTTTAATAACTACCCTAAGCCTAAGGCGTACCCTAACCCTAACCCGTACCCTAAACCGAGCCCTATCCCTAACACTAAACCTAATCCTAACCCTCACCCATACCCTACGCCGTACCCGAACCCCTCTCCGAACCCGTACCCTAAGCAGTACCCTAAGCCTAACCCTAAGCCTAACCCTAAACCTAGGCTACCCTTGACTGCTTTTTCCTGCAATAGGTTTCCTAAGCACTAGTGTTTTAAGGACAGCTTAAAAAGAGAATTCTAATGTGATTTCTTTATAATGGGTGTTTTCCTTATCTTATCCTAGTATCTAAACTCTTCTCCATGGCTGGACCCCCAAATAATATTCCTTTACGTGCTAAGGGGTATCTAGAGAGTGGGATAGGTTTAATCACTACCCTAACCCTAACACGTACATTAACCCTAACCACTATCCTAACCCTAACACGTACCCTAATCCTAACCCGTTCCGTAAACCGAGCCCTAACCCTAACACTAACCCTAACCCTAACCCTAACCCATACCCTACGCCGGACCCGAAGCCCTCCCCGAACCCGTACCCTTAGCCGTACGCTATCCCTAACCCTAAGCCTAACCCTAACCCTAGGCTACCCTTGACTGCTTCTGCCTCCAATAGATTTCCTAAGCACGAGTGTTTTAAGGAACAGCTTAAAAAGAGAATCCTAATGTGATTTCTTTATAATGGGTGTGTTCCTTATCTTATCCTAGTGTCTAAACTCTTCTCCATGGCTGGACCCCAAATAATATTCCTTTACATGCTAAGGTGTATCTAGAGAGTGGGATAAGTTTAATAACTACCCTAAATCTAACGCGTACCCTAACCCTAACCCCTACCCTAACCCTAACACGTACCCTAATACTAAACCGTACCCTAAACCGAGCCCTAACCCTAACACTAACCCTAACCCTAACCCTAACCCATACACTACTCCGTGCCCGAACCCCTCCCCGAACCCATACCCTAAGCCGTACCCTAACCCTAACCCTAAGCCTAAGCCTAACCCTAGGCTACCCTTGACTGCTTCTGCCTCCAATAGATTTCCTAAGCACTAGTGTTTTAAGGAACAGCTTAAAAAGAGAATCCTAATGTGATTTCTTTATAATGGGTGTGTTCTTTATCTTATCCTAGTGTCTAAACTCTTCTCCATGGCTGGACCCCCAAATAATATTCCTTTACGTGCTAAGAGGTATCTAGAGAGTGGGATAGGCTTAATAACTACCCTAAGCCTAAGGCGTACCCTAACCCTAACCCGTACCCTAAACCGAGCCCTATCCCTAACACTAAACCTAATCCTAACCCTAACCCATACCCTACGCCGTACCCGAACCCCTCCCCGAACCCGTACCCTAAGCAGTACCCTAAGCCTAACCCTAATCCTAACCCTAACCCTAGGCTACCCTTGACTGCTTTTGCCTGCAATAGGTTTCCTAAGCACTAGTGTTTTAAGGAACAGCTTAAAAAGAGAATTCCAATGTGATTTCTTTATAATGGGTGTTTTCCTTATCTTATCCTAGTATCTAAACTCTTCTCCATGGCTGGACCCCCAAATAATATTCCTTTACGTGCTAAGGGGTATCTAGAGAGTGGGATAGGTTTAATCACTACCCTAACCCTAACACGTACATTAACCCTAACCACTATCCTAACCCTAACACGTACCCTAATCCTAACCCGTTCCGTAAACCGAGCCCTAACCCTAACACTAACCCTAACCATAACCCTAACCCATACCCTACGCCGGACCCGAAGCCCTCCCCGAACCCGTACCCTAAGCCGTACCCTAAGCCTAACCCTAAGCCTAAACCTAACCCTAGGCTACCCTTGATTGCTTCTGCCTCCAATAGATTTCCTAAGCACTAGTGTTTTAAGGAAGAGCTTAAAAAGAGAATCCTAATGTGATTTCTTTATAATGGGTGTGTTCCTTATCTTATCCTAGTGTCTAAACTCTTCTCCATGGCTGGACCCCAAATAATATTCCTTTACATGCTAAGGTGTATCTAGAGAGTGGGATAGGTTTAATAACTACCCTAAATCTAACGCGTACCCTAACCCTAACCCCTACCCTAACCCTAACACGTACCCTAATACTAAACCGTACCCTAAACCGAGCCCTAACCCTAACACTAACCCTAACCCTAACCCTAACCCATACACTACTCCGTGCCCGAACCCCTCCCCGAACCCATACCCTAAGCCGTACCCTAACCCTAACCCTAAGCCTAAGCCTAACCCTAGGCTACCCTTGACTGCTTCTGCCTCCAATAGATTTCCTAAGCACTAGTGTTTTAAGGAACAGCTTAAAAAGAGAATCCTAATGTGATTTCTTTATAATGGGTGTGTTCTTTATCTTATCCTAGTGTCTAAACTCTTCTCCATGGCTGGACCCCCAAATAATATTCCTTTACGTGCTAAGGGTATCTAGAGAGTGGGATAGGTTTAATAACTAACCTAACCCTAATGCGTACCCTAACCCTTACCCCTATCCTAACTCTAACACGTACCCTAATCCTAACCCGTACCCTAAACCGAGCCCTAACCCTAACACTAACCCTAACCCTAACCCTAAACCATACCCTACGCCGTACCCGAAGCCCTCCCCGAACACGTACCCTAAGCCGTACCCTAAGCCTAAACCTAACCCTAGGCTACCCTTGACTGCTTTTGCCTGCAATAGGTTTCCTAAGCACTAGTGTTTTAAGGAACAGCTTAAAAAGAGAATTCCAATGTGATTTCTTTATAATGGGTGTTTTCCTTATCTTATCCTAGTATCTAAACTCTTCTCCATGGCTGGACCCCCAAATAATATTCCTTTACGTGCTAAGGGGTATCTAGAGAGTGGGATAGGTTTAATCACTACCCTAACCCTAACACGTACATTAACCCTAACAACTATCCTAACCCTAACACGTACCCTAATCCTAACCCGTTCCGTAAACCGAGCCCTAACCCTAACACTAACCCTAACCCTAACCCTAACCCATACCCTACGCCGTACCCGAAGCCCTCCCCGAACCCGTACCCTTAGCCGTACGCTAACCCTAACCCTAAGCCTAACCCTAACCCTAGGCTACCCTTGACTGCCTCTGCCTCCAATAGATTTCCTAAGCACTAGTGTTTTAAGGAACAGCTTAAAAAGAGAATCCTAATGTGCTTTCTTTATAATGGGTGTGTTCCTTATCTTATCCTAGTGTCTAAACTCTTCTCCATGGCTGTACCTCCAAATAATATTCCATTACGTGCTAAGGGGTATCTAGAGTGTGGGATAGGTTTAATAACTACCCTAACGCTAACGCGTACCCTAACCGTAACCCCTACCCTAACCCTAACACGTACCCTAATCCTAACCAATACCCTAAACCGAGCCCTAACCCTAAAACTAACCCTAACACTTACCCTAACCCATATCCTACGACGTACCCGAAGCCCTCCCCGAACCCGTAACCTAAGCCCTACCCTAAGCCTAACCCTAAGCCTAAACCTAACCCTAGGCTACCCTTGACTGCTTCTGCCTCCAATAGATTTCCTAAGCACTAGTGTTTTAAGGAACAGCTTAAAAAGAGAATCCTAATGTGATTTCTTTATAATGGGTGTGTTCCTTATCTTATCCTAGTGTCTAAACTCTTCTCCAGGGCTGGACCCCCAAATAATATTCCTTTACGTGCTAAGCGGTATATAGAGAGTGGGATAGGTTTAATCACTACCCTAACCCTAACACGTACACTAACCCTAACCACTATCCTAACCCTAACACGTACCCTAATCCTAACACGTAACCTAAACTGAGCCCTAACCCTAACACTAACACTAACACTAACCCTAACCCATACCCTACGCCGTACCCGAAGCCCTCCCCGATCCCGTACCCTAAGCCGTACCCTAACCCTAACCCTAAGCCTAAGACTAACCCTAGGCTACCCTTGACTGCTTCTGCCTCCAATAGATTTCCTAAGCACTAGTGTTTTAAGGAACAGCTTAAAAAGAGAATCCTAATGTGATTTCTTTATAATGGGTGTGTACCTTATCTTATCCTAGTGTCTAAACTCTTCTCCATGGCTGGACCCCCAAATAATATTCATTATGTGCTAAGGGGTATCTAGAGAGTGGGATATGTTTAATAACTACCCTAACCCTAACACGTACCCTAACCCTAACCACTACCCTAATTCTAAACCGTACCCTAAACCGAGCCCTAACCCTAACACTAACCCTAACCCTAACCCTAACCCATAACCTACGCCGTACACGAAGCCCTCCCCGAACCCGTACCCTAAGCCGTACCCTAAGCCTAACCCTAAGCCTAAACCTAACCCTAGGCTACCCTTGATTGCTTCTGCCTCCAATAGATTTCCTAAGCACTAGTGTTTTAAGGAAGAGCTTAAAAAGAGAATCCTAATGTGATTTCTTTATAATGGGTGTGTTCCTTATCTTATCCTAGTGTCTAAACTCTTCTCCAGGGCTGGACCCCCAAATAATATTCCTTTACGTGCTAAGCGGTATCTAGAGAGTGGGATAGGTTTAATCACTACCCTAACCCTAACACGTACACTAACCCTAACCACTATCCTAACCCTAACACGTACCCTAATCCTAACACGTAACCTAAACTGAGCCCTAACCCTAACACTAACACTAACACTAACCCTAACCCATACCCTACGCCGTACCCGAAGCCCTCCCCGATCCCGTACCCTAAGCCGTACCCTAACCCTAACCCTAAGCCTAAGACTAACCCTAGGCTACCCTTGACTGCTTCTGCCTCCAATAGATTTCCTAAGCACTAGTGTTTTAAGGAACAGCTTAAAAAGAGAATCCTAATGTGATTTCTTTATAATGGGTGTGTTCCTTATCTTATCCTAGTGTCTAAACTCTTCTCCATGGCTGGACCCCAAATAATATTCCTTTACATGCTAAGGTGTATCTAGAGAGTGGGATAGGTTTAATAACTACCCTAATTCTAACGCGTACCCTAACCCTAACCCCTACCCTAACCCTAACACGTACCCTAATCCTTAACCGTACCCTAAACCGAGCCCTAACCCTAACACTAACCCTAACCCTAACCCTAACCCATACACTACTCCATGCCCGAACCCCTCCCCGAACCCATACCCTAAGCCGTACCCTAACCCTAACCCTAATCCTAACCCTAACCCTAGGCTACCCTTGACTGCTTCTGCCTCCAATAGATTTCCTAAGCACTAGTGTTTTAAGGAACAGCTTAAAAAGAGAATCCTAATGTGATTTCTTTATAATGGGTGTGTTCTTTATCTTATCCTAGTGTCTAAACTCTTCTCCATGGCTGGACCCCCAAATAATATTCCTTTACGTGCTAAGGGGTATCTAGAGAGTGGGATAGGTTTAATAACTACCCTAAGCCTAAGGCGTACCCTAACCCTAACCCGTACCCTAAACCGAGCCCTATCCCTAACACTAAACCTAATCCTAACCCTCACCCATACCCTACGCCGTACCCGAACCCCTCTCCGAACCCGTACCCTAAGCAGTACCCTAAGCCTAACCCTAAGCCTAACCCTAAACCTAGGCTACCCTTGACTGCTTTTTCCTGCAATAGGTTTCCTAAGCACTAGTGTTTTAAGGACAGCTTAAAAAGAGAATTCTAATGTGATTTCTTTATAATGGGTGTTTTCCTTATCTTATCCTAGTATCTAAACTCTTCTCCATGGCTGGACCCCCAAATAATATTCCTTTACGTGCTAAGGGGTATCTAGAGAGTGGGATAGGTTTAATCACTACCCTAACCCTAACACGTACATTAACCCTAACCACTATCCTAACCCTAACACGTACCCTAATCCTAACCCGTTCCGTAAACCGAGCCCTAACCCTAACACTAACCCTAACCCTAACCCTAACCCATACCCTACGCCGGACCCGAAGCCCTCCCCGAACCCGTACCCTTAGCCGTACGCTATCCCTAACCCTAAGCCTAACCCTAACCCTAGGCTACCCTTGACTGCTTCTGCCTCCAATAGATTTCCTAAGCACGAGTGTTTTAAGGAACAGCTTAAAAAGAGAATCCTAATGTGATTTCTTTATAATGGGTGTGTTCCTTATCTTATCCTAGTGTCTAAACTCTTCTCCATGGCTGGACCCCAAATAATATTCCTTTACATGCTAAGGTGTATCTAGAGAGTGGGATAAGTTTAATAACTACCCTAAATCTAACGCGTACCCTAACCCTAACCCCTACCCTAACCCTAACACGTACCCTAATACTAAACCGTACCCTAAACCGAGCCCTAACCCTAACACTAACCCTAACCCTAACCCTAACCCATACACTACTCCGTGCCCGAACCCCTCCCCGAACCCATACCCTAAGCCGTACCCTAACCCTAACCCTAAGCCTAAGCCTAACCCTAGGCTACCCTTGACTGCTTCTGCCTCCAATAGATTTCCTAAGCACTAGTGTTTTAAGGAACAGCTTAAAAAGAGAATCCTAATGTGATTTCTTTATAATGGGTGTGTTCTTTATCTTATCCTAGTGTCTAAACTCTTCTCCATGGCTGGACCCCCAAATAATATTCCTTTACGTGCTAAGAGGTATCTAGAGAGTGGGATAGGCTTAATAACTACCCTAAGCCTAAGGCGTACCCTAACCCTAACCCGTACCCTAAACCGAGCCCTATCCCTAACACTAAACCTAATCCTAACCCTAACCCATACCCTACGCCGTACCCGAACCCCTCCCCGAACCCGTACCCTAAGCAGTACCCTAAGCCTAACCCTAATCCTAACCCTAACCCTAGGCTACCCTTGACTGCTTTTGCCTGCAATAGGTTTCCTAAGCACTAGTGTTTTAAGGAACAGCTTAAAAAGAGAATTCCAATGTGATTTCTTTATAATGGGTGTTTTCCTTATCTTATCCTAGTATCTAAACTCTTCTCCATGGCTGGACCCCCAAATAATATTCCTTTACGTGCTAAGGGGTATCTAGAGAGTGGGATAGGTTTAATCACTACCCTAACCCTAACACGTACATTAACCCTAACCACTATCCTAACCCTAACACGTACCCTAATCCTAACCCGTTCCGTAAACCGAGCCCTAACCCTAACACTAACCCTAACCCTAACCCTAACCCATACCCTACGCCGGACCCGAAGCCCTCCCCGAACCCGTACCCTAAGCCGTACCCTAAGCCTAACCCTAAGCCTAAACCTAACCCTAGGCTACCCTTGATTGCTTCTGCCTCCAATAGATTTCCTAAGCACTAGTGTTTTAAGGAAGAGCTTAAAAAGAGAATCCTAATGTGATTTCTTTATAATGGGTGTGTTCCTTATCTTATCCTAGTGTCTAAACTCTTCTCCATGGCTGGACCCCAAATAATATTCCTTTACATGCTAAGGTGTATCTAGAGAGTGGGATAGGTTTAATAACTACCCTAAATCTAACGCGTACCCTAACCCTAACCCCTACCCTAACCCTAACACGTACCCTAATACTAAACCGTACCCTAAACCGAGCCCTAACCCTAACACTAACCCTAACCCTAACCCTAACCCATACACTACTCCGTGCCCGAACCCCTCCCCGAACCCATACCCTAAGCCGTACCCTAACCCTAACCCTAAGCCTAAGCCTAACCCTAGGCTACCCTTGACTGCTTCTGCCTCCAATAGATTTCCTAAGCACTAGTGTTTTAAGGAACAGCTTAAAAAGAGAATCCTAATGTGATTTCTTTATAATGGGTGTGTTCTTTATCTTATCCTAGTGTCTAAACTCTTCTCCATGGCTGGACCCCCAAATAATATTCCTTTACGTGCTAAGAGGTATCTAGAGAGTGGGATAGGCTTAATAACTACCCTAAGCCTAAGGCGTACCCTAACCCTAACCCGTACCCTAAACCGAGCCCTATCCCTAACACTAAACCTAATCCTAACCCTAACCCATACCCTACGCCGTACCCGAACCCCTCCCCGAACCCGTACCCTAAGCAGTACCCTAAGCCTAACCCTAATCCTAACCCTAACCCTAGGCTACCCTTGACTGCTTTTGCCTGCAATAGGTTTCCTAAGCACTAGTGTTTTAAGGAACAGCTTAAAAAGAGAATTCCAATGTGATTTCTTTATAATGGGTGTTTTCCTTATCTTATCCTAGTATCTAAACTCTTCTCCATGGCTGGACCCCCAAATAATATTCCTTTACGTGCTAAGGGGTATCTAGAGAGTGGGATAGGTTTAATCACTACCCTAACCCTAACACGTACATTAACCCTAACAACTATCCTAACCCTAACACGTACCCTAATCCTAACCCGTTCCGTAAACCGAGCCCTAACCCTAACACTAACCCTAAACCTAACCCTAACCCATACCCTACGCCGTACCCGAAGCCCTCCCCGAACCCGTACCCTTAGCCGTACGCTAACCCTAACCCTAAGCCTAACCCTAACCCTAGGCTACCCTTGACTGCCTCTGCCTCCAATAGATTTCCTAAGCACTAGTGTTTTAAGGAACAGCTTAAAAAGAGAATCCTAATGTGATTTCTTTATAATGGGTGTGTTCCTTATCTTATCCTAGTGTCTAAACTCTTCTCCATGGCTGTACCTCCAAATAATATTCCATTCCGTGCTAAGGGGTATCTAGAGTGTGGGATAGGTTTAATAACTACCCTAACGCTAACGCGTACCCTAACCCTAACCCCTACCCTAACCCTAACACGTACCCTAATCCTAACCAATACCCTAAACCGAGCCCTAACCCTAAAACTAACCCTAACACTTACCCTAACCCATATCCTACGACGTACCCGAAGCCCTCCCCGAACCCGTAACCTAAGCCCTACCCTAAGCCTAACCCTAAGCCTAAACCTAACCCTAGGCTACCCTTGACTGCGTCTGCCTCCAATAGATTTCCTAAGCACTAGTGTTTTAAGGAACAGCTTAAAAAGAGAATCCTAATGTGATTTCTTTATAATGGGTGTGTTCCTTATCTTATCCTAGTGTCTAAACTCTTCTCCAGGGCTGGACGCCCAAATAATATTCCTTTACGTGCTAAGGGGTATCTAGAGAGTGGGATAGGTTTAATCACTACCCTAACCCTAACACGTACACTAACCCTAACCACTATCTTAACCCTAACACGTACCCTAATCCTAACACGTAACCTAAACTGAGCCCTAACCCTAACACTAACACTAACACTAACCCTACCCCATACCCTACGCCGTACCCGAAGCCCTCCCCGATCCCGTACCCTAAGCCGTACCCTAACCCTAACCCTAAGCCTAAGACTAACCCTAGGCTACCCTTGACTGCTTCTGCCTCCAATAGATTTCCTAAGCACTAGTGTTTTAAGGAACAGCTTAAAAAGAGAATCCTAATGTGATTTCTTTATAATGGGTGTGTACCTTATCTTATCCTAGTGTCTAAACTCTTCTCCATGGCTGGACCCCCAAATAATATTCATTATGTGCTAAGGGGTATCTAGAGAGTGGGATATGTTTAATAACTACCCTAACCCTAACACGTACCCTAACCCTAACCACTACCCTAATCCTAAACCGTACCCTAAACCGAGCCCTAACCCTAACACTAACCCTAACCCTAACCCTAACCCATAACCTACGCCGTACCCGAAGTCCTCCCCGAACCCGTACCCTAAGCCGTACCTTAAGCCCAACCCTAAGCCTAAACCTAACCCTAGGCTACCCTTGACTGCTTCTGCCTCCAATAGATTTCCTAAGCACTAGTGTTTTAAGGAAGAGCTTAAAAAGAGAATCCTAATGTGATTTCTTTATAATGGGTGTGTTCCTTATCTTATCCTAGTGTCTAAACTCTTCTCCATGGCTGGACCCCAAATAATATTCCTTTACATACTAAGGTGTATCTAGAGAGTGGGATAGGTTTAATAACTACCCTAATTCTAACGCGTACCCTAACCCTAACCCCTACCCTAACCCTAACACGTTCCCTAATCCTAAACCGTACCCTAAACCGAGCCCTAACCCTAACACTAACCCTAACCCTAACCCTAACCCATACACTACTCCATGCCCGAACCCCTCCCCGAACCCATACCCTAAGCCGTACCCTAACCCTAACCCTAATCCTAACCCTAACCCTAGGCTACCCTTGACTGCTTCTGCCTCCAATAGATTTCCTAAGCACTAGTGTTTTAAGGAACAGCTTAAAAAGAGAATCCTAATGTGATTTCTTTATAATGGGTGTGTTCTTTATCTTATCCTAGTGTCTAAACTCTTCTCCATGGCTGGACCCCCAAATAATATTCCTTTACGTGCTAAGGGGTATCTAGAGAGTGGGATAGGTTTAATAACTACCCTAAGCCTAAGGCGTACCCTAACCCTAACCCGTACCCTAAACCGAGCCCTATCCCTAACACTAAACCTAATCCTAACCCTCACCCATACCCTACGCCGTACCCGAACCCCTCTCCGAACCCGTACCCTAAGCAGTACCCTAAGCCTAACCCTAAGCCTAACCCTAACCCTAGGCTACCCTTGACTGCTTTTGCCTGCAATAGGTTTCCTAAGCACTAGTGTTTTAAGGACAGCTTAAAAAGAGAATTCTAATGTGATTTCTTTATAATGGCTGTTTTCCTTATCTTATCCTAGTATCTAAACTCTTCTCCATGGGTGGACCCCCAAATAATATTCCTTTACGTGCTAAGGGGTATCTAGAGAGTGGGATAGGTTTAATCACTACCCTAACCCTAACACGTACATTAACCCTAACCACTATCCTAACCCTAACACGTACCCTAATCCTAACCCGTTCCGTAAACCGAGCCCTAACCCTAACACTAACCCTAACCCTAACCCTAACCCATACCCTACGCCGGACCCGAAGCCCTCCCCGAACCCGTACCCTTAGCCGTACGCTAACCCTAACCCTAAGCCTAACCCTAACCCTAGGCTACCCTTGACTGCTTCTGCCTCCAATAGATTTCCTAAGCACGAGTGTTTTAAGGAACAGCTTAAAAAGAGAATCCTAATGTGATTTCTTTATAATGGGTGTGTTCCTTATCTTATCCTAGTGTCTAAACTCTTCTCCATGGCTGTACCTCCAAATAATATTCCATTACGTGCTAAGGGGTATCTAGAGTGTGGGATAGGTTTAATAACTACCCTAACGCTAATGCGTACCCTAACCCTAACCCCTACCCTAACCCTAACACGTACCCTAATCCTAACCAATACCCTAAACCGAGCCCTAACCCTAAAACTAACCCTAACACTAACCCTAACCCATATCCTACGACGTACCCGTAGCCCTCCCCGAACCCGTACCCTAAGCCCTACACTAACACTAACCCTAAGCCTAAACCTAACCCTAGGCTACCCTTGACTGCTTCTGCCTCCAATAGATTTCCTAAGCACTAGTGTTTTAAGGAAGAGCTTAAAAAGAGAATCCTAATGTGATTTCTTTATAATGGGTGTGTTCCTTATCTTATCCTAGTGTCTAAACTCTTCTCCAGGGCTGGACCCCCAAATAATATTCCTTTACGTGCTAAAGGGTATCTAGAGAGTGGGATAGGTTTAATCACTACTCTAACCCTAACACGTACACTAACCCTAACCACTACCCTAACCCTAACACGTACCCTAATCCTAACCCGTAACCTAAACTGAGCCCTAACCCTAACACTAACACTAACACTAACCCTAACCCATACCCTACGCCGTACCCGAAGCCCTCCCCGATCCCGTACCCTAAGCCGTACCCTAGCCTAACCCTAAGCCTAACCCTAACCCTAGGCTACCCTTGACTGCTTCTGCCTCCAATAGATTTCCTAAGCACTAGTGTTTTAAGGAACAGCTTAAAAAGAGAATCCTAATGTGATTTCTTTATAATGGGTGTGTACCTTATCTTATCCTAGTGTCTAAACTCTTCTCCATGGCTGGACCCCCAAATAATATTCATTATGTGCTAAGGGGTATCTAGAGAGTGGGATATGTTTAATAACTACCCTAACCCTAACACGTACCCTAACCCTAACCACTACCCTAATCCTAAACCGTACCCTAAACCGAGCCCTAACCCTAACACTAACGCTAACCCTAACCCTAACCCATAACCTACGCCTTACCCGAAGCCCTCCCCGAACCCGTACCCTAAGCCGTACCCTAAGCCTAACCCTAAGCCTAAACCTAACCCTAGGCTACCCTTGACTGCTTCTGCCTCCAATAGATTTCCTAAGCACTAGTGTTTTAAGGAAGAGCTTAAAAAGAGAATCCTAATGTGATTTCTTTATAATGGGTGTGTTCCTTATCTTATCCTAGTGTCTAAACTCTTCTCCATGGCTGGACCCCAAATAATATTCCTTTACATGCTAAGGTGTATCTAGAGAGTGGGATAGGTTTAATAACTACCCTAATTCTAACGCGTACCCTAACCCTAACCCCTACCCTAACCCTAACACGTACCCTAATCCTAAACCGTACCCTAAACCGAGCCCTAACCCTAACACTAACCCTAACCCTAACCCTAACCCATACACTACTCCATGCCCGAACCCCTCCCCGAACCCATACCCTAAGCCGTACCCTAACCCTAACCCTAATCCTAACCCTAACCCTAGGCTACCCTTGACTGCTTCTGCCTCCAATAGATTTCCTAAGCACTAGTGTTTTAAGGAACAGCTTAAAAAGAGAATCCTAATGTGATTTCTTTATAATGGGTGTGTTCTTTATCTTATCCTAGTGTGTAAACTCTTCTCCATGGCTGGACCCCCAAATAATATTCCTTTACGTGCTAAGGGGTATCTAGAGAGTGGGATAGGTTTAATAACTACCCTAAGCCTAAGGCGTACCCTAACCCTAACCCGTACCCTAAACCGAGCCCTATCCCTAACACTAAACCTAATCCTAACCCTCACCCATACCCTACGCCGTACCCGAACCCCTCTCCGAACCCGTACCCTAAGCAGTACCCTAAGCCTAACCCTAAGCCTAACCCTAACCCTAGGCTACCCTTGACTGCTTTTGCCTGCAATAGGTTTCCTAAGCACTAGTGTTTTAAGGACAGCTTAAAAAGAGAATTCTAATGTGATTTCTTTATAATGGGTGTTTTCCTTATCTTATCCTAGTATCTAAACTCTTCTCCATGGCTGGACCCCCAAATAATATTCCTTTACGTGCTAAGGGGTATCTAGAGAGTGGGATAGGTTTAATCACTACCCTAACCCTAACACGTACATTAACCCTAACCACTATCCTAACCCTAACACGTACCCTAATCCTAACCCGTTCCGTAAACCGAGCCCTAACCCTAACACTAACCCTAACCCTAACCCTAACCCATACCCTACGCCGGACCCGAAGCCCTCCCCGAACCCGTACCCTTAGCCGTACGCTAACCCTAACCCTAAGCCTAACCCTAACCCTAGGCTACCCTTGACTGCTTCTGCCTCCAATAGATTTCCTAAGCACGAGTGTTTTAAGGAACAGCTTAAAAAGAGAATCCTAATGTGATTTCTTTATAATGGGTGTGTTCCTTATCTTATACTAGTGTCTAAACTCTTCTCCATGGCTGTACCTCCAAATAATATTCCATTACGTGCTAAGGGGTATCTAGAGTGTGGGATAGGTTTAATAACTACCCTAACGCTAATGCGTACCCTAACCCTAACCCCTACCCTAACCCTAACACGTACCCTAATCCTAACCAATACCCTAAACCGAGCCCTAACCCTAAAACTAACCCTAACACTAACCCTAACCCATATCCTACGACGTACCCGTAGCCCTCCCCGAACCCGTACCCTAAGCCCTACCCTAACCCTAACCCTAAGCCTAAACCTAACCCTAGGCTACCCTTGACTGCTTCTGCCTCCAATAGATTTCCTAAGCACTAGTGTTTTAAGGAAGAGCTTAAAAAGAGAATCCTAATGTGATTTCTTTATAATGGGTGTGTTCCTTATCTTATCCTAGTGTCTAAACTCTTCTCCAGGGCTGGACCCCCAAATAATATTCTTTTACGTGCTAAGGGGTATCTAGAGAGTGGGATAGGTTTAATCACTACTCTAACCCTAACACGTACACTAACCCTAACCACTACCCTAACCCTAACACGTACCCTAATCCTAACCCGTAACCTAAACTGAGCCCTAACCCTAACACTAACACTAACACTAACCCTAACCCATACCCTACGCCGTACCCGAAGCCCTCCCCGATCCCGTACCCTAAGCCGTACCCTAGCCTAACCCTAAGCCTAACCCTAACCCTAGGCTACCCTTGACTGCTTCTGCCTCCAATAGATTTCCTAAGCACTAGTGTTTTAAGGAACAGCTTAAAAATAGAATCCTAATGTGATTTTTTATAATGGGTGTGTTCCTTATCTTATCCTAGTGTCTAAACTCTTCTCCATGGCTGGACCCCCAAATAATATTCCTTTACATGCTAAGGGATATCTAGAGAGTGGGATAGGTTTAATAAGTACCCTAACCCTAACACGTACCCTAATCCTAACCCCTACCCTAACCCTAACACGTACCCTAATCCTAAACCGTACCCTAAACCGAACCCTAACCCTAACACTAACCCTAACCCTATCCCATACCCTACGCCGTACCCGAAGCCCTCCCCGAACCCGTACCCTAAGTAGTACCCTAAGCCTAACCCTAAGCCTAAATCTAACCCTAGGCTACCCTTGACTGCTTCTGCACCCAAGAGATTTCCTAAGCACTAGTGTTTTAAGCAACAGCTTAAAAAGAGAATCCTAATGTGATTTCTTTATAATGCGTGTGTTCCTTATATTATCCTAGTGTCTAAACTCTTCTCCATGGGTGGACCCCTAAATAATATTCCTTTACGTGCTAATGTGTATCTAGAGAGTATGATAGGTTTAATAACTACCCTAACCCTAACACGTACCCTAACCTTAACCCCTAGCCTAACCCTAACGCATACCCGAACCCTAACCCCTACCCTAACTCTAACACGTACCCTAATCCTAACCCGTACACTAAACCGAGCCCTAACACTAAGCCTAACCCTAACCCTAACCCTAACCCATACCCTACATCGTACCCGAAGCCTTCCCCGAACCCATACCCTAAACCGTACCCTAAGCCTAACCCTAAGCCTAACCCTAACCCTAGGCTACCCTTGACTGCTTCTGCCTCCAATAGATTTCCTAAGGACTAGTGTGTTAAGGAACAGCTTAGAAAGAGAATCCTAATGTGATTTCTTTATAATGGGTGTGTTCCTTATCTTATCCTAGTGTCTAAACTCTTCTCCATGGCTGGACCCCCAAATAATATTCCTTTACGTGATAAGGGTATCTAGAGAGTGGGATAGGTTTAATAACTAACCTAACCCTAATGCGTACCCTAACCTTTACACCTATCCTAACTCTAACACGTACCCTAATCCTAACCCGTACCCTAAACCGAGCCCTAACCCTAACCCTAACCCTAACCCTAACCCTAACCCATACCCTACGCCGTACCCGAAGCCCTCCCCGAACCCGTACCCTAAGCCGTACCCTAAGCCTAACCCTAACCCTAGGTTACCGTTGACTGCTTCTGCCTCCAATAGATTTCCTAAGCACTAGTGTTTTAAGGAACAACTTAAAAAGAGAATCCTAATGTGATTTCTTTATAATGGGTGTGTTCCTTATCTTATCCTAGTGTCTAAACTCTTTTCCACTGCTGGACCCCCAAATAATATTCCTTTACGTGCTAAGGTGTATCTAGAGAGTGGGATAGGTTTAATAAGTACCTTAACTCTAACGCGTACCCTATTCCTAACCCCTACCCTAACCCTAACACGTACCCTAATCCTAAACAATACCCTAAACCGAGCCCTAACCCTAACAGTAACCCTAACCCTAACCCATACCCTACGCCGTACCCGAAGCCCTCCCCGAACCCGTACCCTAACCCTAACCCTAAGCCTAACCGTAACCCTAGGCTACCCTTGACTGCTTCTGCCTCCAATAGAATTCCTAAGCACTAGTGTTTTAAGGAACAGCTTAAAAAGAGAATCCTAATGTGATTTCTTTATAATGGGTGTGTTCCTTGTCTTATCCAAGTGTCTAAACTCTTCTCCATGGCTGGACCCCCAAATAATATTCCTTTACGTGCTAAGGGTTATCTAGAGAGTGGGATAGGTTTAATCACTACCCTAACCCTAACACGTGCACTAACCCTAACCACAACCCTAACCCTAACACGTACCCTAATCCAAACCCGTACCCTAAACCTAGCCCTAACCCTAACACTAACCCTAACCCTAACCCTAACCCATACCCTACGCCATACCCGAAGCCGTCCCCGAACCCGTACCCTAAGCCGTACCCTAACCCTAACCCTAAGCCTAACCCTAACCCTAGGCTACCCTTGACTGCTTCTGCCTCCATTAGATTTCCTAAGCACTAGTGTTTTAAGGAACAGCTTAAAAAGAGAATCCTAATGTGATTTCTTTATAATGTGTGTGTTCCTTATCTTATCCTAGTGTCTAAACTCTTCTCCATGGCTGGACCTCCAAATAATATTCCTTTACGTGCTAAGGGGTATCTAGAGAGTGGGCTAGGTTTAATAACTACCCTACCCCTAACGCGTACCATAACCCTAACCCCTACCCTAACCCTAACACGTACCCTAATCCTAAACAATACCCTAAACCGAGCCCTAACCCTAACACTAACCCTAACCCTAAACCATACCCTACGCCGTACCCGAAGCCCTCCCCGAACCCGTACCCTAAGCCGTACCCTATGCCGTACCCTAAGCCTAACCCTAACCCTAGGCTACCCTTGACTGCTTCTGCCTCCAATAGATTTCCTAAGCACTAGTGTTTTAAGTAACAACTTAAAAAGAGAATCCTAATGTGATTTCTTTATAATGGGTGTGTTACTTATCTTATCCTAGTGTCTAAACTCTTTTCCATTGCTGGACCCCCAAATAATATTCCTTTACGTGCTAAGGTGTAACTAAAGAGTGGTATAGGTTTAATACCTACCTTAACTCTAACGCGTACCCTAGCCCTAACACCTACCCTAACCCTAACACGTACCCTAAACCGAGACCTAACCCTAACACTAACCCTAACCCTAAGCCTAACCCATACCCTACGCCGTACCCGAACCCCTCCCCGAACCTGTACTCTAAGCCGTACCCTAACCCTAACCCTAAGCCTAAGCCTAACCCTAACGCTAAACCTAACCCTAACCCTAACCCTAACCCTAACCCTAACCCATACCCTACGCCATACCCGAAGCCCTCCCCGAACGCGTACCCTAAGCCGTACCCTAACCCTAACCCTAAGCCTAACCCTAACCCTAGGCTACCCTTGACTTCTTCTGCCTCCAATAGATTTCCTAAGCACTAGTGTTTTAAGGAACAGCTTAAAAAGAGAGTCCTAATGTGATTTCTTTATAATGGGTGTGTTCCTTGTCTTATCCTAGTATCTAAACACTTCTCCATGGCTGGACCCCTAAATAATATTCCTTTACGTGCTAAGGGTTATCTAGAGAGTGGGATAGGTTTAATCACTACTGTAACCCTAACACGTACATTATCCCTAACCACTATCCTAACCCTAACACGTACCCTAATCCTAACCCGTACCCTAAACCGAGCCCTAACCCTAACACTAACCGTAACCCTAACCCTAACCCATACCCTACGCCGTACCCGAAGCCCTCCCCGAACCCATACCCTAAGCCGTACGCTAACCCTAACCCTAAGCCTAACCCTAACCATAGGCTACGCTTGACTGCTTCTGCCTCCAATAGATTTCCTAAGCACTAGTGTTTTAAGGAACAGCTTAAAAAGAGAATCCTAATGTGATTTCTTTATAATGGGTGTGTTCCTTATCTTATCCTAGTGTCTAAACTCTTCTCCATGGCTGGACCTCCAAATAATATTCCTTTACGTGCTAAGGGGTATCTAGAAAGTGGGATAGGTTTAATAACTACCCTAACGCTAACGCGTACCCTAACCCTAACCCCTACCCTAACCCTAACACGTACCCTAATCCTAACCAATACCCTAAACCGAGCCCTAACCCTAACAGTAACCCTAACCCTAACCCATACCCTACGCCGTACCCGAAGCCCTCCCCGAACCCGTACCCTAAGCCGTACCCTAAGCCTAACCCTAACCCTAGGTTACCGTTGACTGCTTCTGCCTCCAATAGATTTCCTAAGCACTAGTGTTTTAAGGAACAACTTAAAAAGAGAATCCTAATGGGATTTCTTTATAATGGGTGTGTTCCTTATCTTATCCTAGTGTCTAAACTCTTTTCCACTGCTGGACACCCAAATAATATTCCTTTACGTGCTAAGGTGTATCTAGAGAGTGGGATAGGTTTAATAAGTACCTTAACTCTAACGCGTACCCTAGCCCTAACCCCTACCCTAACCCTAACACATACCCTAAACCGAGACCTAACCCTAACACTAACCCTAACCCTAAGCCTAACCCATAGCCTACGCTGTACCCGAACCCCTCCCTGAACCCGTACCCTAAGCCGTACCCTAACCCTAACACTAAGCCTAACCCTAACCCTAACACTAAGCCTAACCCTAACCCTAGGCTACCCTTGACTGCTTCTGCCTCCAATAGAATTCCTAAGCACTAGTGTTTTAAGGAAGAGCTTAAAAAGAGAATCCTAATGTGATTTCTTTATAATGGGTGTGTTCCTTATCTTATCCAAGTGTCTAAACTCTTCTCCATGGCTGGACCCCCAAATAATATTCCTTTACGTGCTAAGGGTTATCTAGAGAGTGGGATAGGTTTAATCACTACCCTAACCCTAACACGTGCACTAACCCTAACCACAACCCTAACCCTAACACGTACCCTAATCCAAACCCGTACCCTAAACCTAGCCCTAACCCTAACACTAACCCTAACCCTAACCCTAACCCATACCCTACGCCATACCCGAAGCCGTCCCCGAACCCGTACCCTAAGCCGTACCCTAACCCTAACCCTAAGCCTAACCCTAACCCTAGGCTACCCTTGACTGCTTCTGCCTCCATTAGATTTCCTAAGCACTAGTGTTTTAAGGAACAGCTTAAAAAGAGAATCCTAATGTGATTTCTTTATAATGTGTGTGTTCCTTATCTTATCCTAGTGTCTAAACTCTTCTCCATGGCTGGACCTCCAAATAATATTCCTTTACGTGCTAAGGGGTATCTAGAGAGTGGGCTAGGTTTAATAACTACCCTACCCCTAACGCGTACCATAACCCTAACCCCTACCCTAACCCTAACACGTACCCTAATCCTAAACAACACCCTAAACCGAGCCCTAAGCCTAATACTAACCCTAACCCTAACCCTAAACCTAACCCATACCCTACGCAGTACCCGAAGCCCTCCCCGAACCCTTACCCTAAGCCGTACCCTAAGCCGTACCCTAAGCCTAACCCTAACCCTAGGCTACCCTTGACTGCTTCTGCCTCCAATAGATTTCCTAAGCACTAGTGTTTTAAGGAACAAATTAAAAAGGGAATCCTAATGTGATTTCTTTATAATGGGTGTGTTCCTTATCTTATCCTAGTGTCTAAACTATTCTCCATGGCTGGACCCCCAAATAATATTCCTTTACGTGCTAAGGTGTATCTAGAGAGTTGGATAGATTTAATAACTACCCTAACTCTAACGCGTAACCTAACCCTAACCCCTACCCTAACCCTAACACGTACCCTAAACCGTGACCTAACCCTAACACTAACACTAAACCTAAGCCTAACCCATACCCGACGCAGTAACCGAACCCCTCCCCGAAACTGTACCCTAAGCCGTACCATAACCCTAACCCTAAGCCTAAGCCTAACCCTAACGCTAACCCTAACCCTAACCCTAACCCTAACCCTAACCCTAACACATACCCTACGCCATACCCGAAGCCCTCCCCGAACGCGTACCCTAAGCCGTACCCTAACCCTAACCCTAAGCCTAACCCTAACACTAGGCTACCCTTGACTTCTTCTGCCTCCAATAGATTTCCTAAGCACTAGTGTTTTAAGGAACAGCTTAAAAAGAGAATCCTAATTTGATTTCTTTATAATGGGTGTGTTCCTTATCTTATCCTAGTGTCTAAACTCTTCTCCATGACTGGACCCCCAAATAATATTCTTTATGTGCTAAGGGGTATCTAGAGAGTGGGATAGGTTTAATAACTACCCTAACCCTAACACGTACCCTAACCCTAACCCCTACCCTAACCCTAACACGTACCCTAATCCTAAACCGTACCGTAAACAAAGCCCTAACCCTAACACTAACCCTAACCCTAACCCTAACCCATACCCTATGCCATACCCGAAGCCCTCCCCGAACCTGTACCCTAAGCCGTACCCTAACCCTAACCCTAAGCCTAACCCTAACCCTAGGCTACCCTTTACTGCTTCTGCCTCCAATAGATTTCCTAAGCACTAATGTTTTAAGGAACAGCTTAAAAAGAGAATCCTAATGTGATTTCTTTATAATGTGTGTGTTCCTTATCTTATCCTAGTGTCTAAACTCTTCTCCATGGCTGGACCTCCAAATAATATTCCTTTACGTGCTAAGGGGTATCTAGAGAGTGGGATAGGTTTAATAACTACCCTAACCCTAACGCGTACCCTAACCCTAACCCCTATCCTAACCCTAACACGTACCCTAATCCTAAACAATACCCTAAACCGAGCCCTAACCCTAACACTAACCCTAACCCTAACCCATACCCTACGCCGTACCCGAAGCCCTCCCCGAACCCGTACCCTAAGCCGTACCCTATGCCGTACCCTAAGCCTAACCCTAACCCTAGGCTACCCTTGACTGCTTCTGCCTCCAATAGATTTCCTAAGCACTAGTGTTTTAAGTAACAACTTAAAAAGAGAATCCTAATGTGATTTCTTTATAATTGGTGTGTTACTTATCTTATCCTAGTGTCTAAACTCTTTTCCATTGCTGGACCCCCAAATAATATTCCTTTACGTGCTAAGGTGTAACTAAAGAGTGGTATAGGTTTAATACCTACCTTAACTCTAACGCGTACCCTAGCCCTAACACCTACCCTAATCCTAACCCGTACCCTAAACCGAGCCCTATCCCTAACACTAACCCTAATCCTAACCCTGACCCATACCCTACGCCGTACCCGAACCCCTCCCCGAACCCGTACCCTAAGCCGTAACCTAAGCCTAACCCTAAGCCTAACACTAACCCTAGGCTACCCTTGACTGCTTCTGCCTCCAGTAGGTTTCCTAAGCACTAGTGTTTTAAGGAACAGCTTAAAAAGAGAGTCCTAATGTGATTTCTTTATAATGGGTGTGTTCCTTATCTTATCCTAGTATCTAAACACTTCTCCATGGCTGGACCCCCAAATAATATTCCTTTACGTGCTAAGGGGTATCTAGAGAGTGGGATAGTTTTAATCACTACTGTAACCCTAACACGTACATTATCCCTAACCACTATCCTAACACTAACACGTACCCTAATCCTAACCCGTACCCTAAACCGAGCCCTAACCCTAACACTAACCCTAACCCTAACCCTAACCCATACCCTACGCCGTACCCGAAGCCGTACGCTAATTCTTCTCCATGGCTGGACCCGCAAATAATATTCCTTTACGTGGTAATGTTTATCTAGAGAGTATGATAGGTTTAATAACTACCCTAACCCTAACACGTACCCTAACCCTAACCCCTAACCTAACACTAACGCGTACCCTAACCCTAACCCCTACCCTAACCTTAACACGTACACTAATCCTAACCCGAACCCTAAACCGAGCCCTAACCCTAACACTAACCCAAACCCTAACCCTAACCCATACCTTACGCCGTACCCGAACCCCTCCCCGAACCCGTACCCTAAGCCGTACCCTAAGCCTAACCCTAACCCTAGGCTACCCTTGACTGCTTCTGCCTCCAATAGATTTCCTAAGCACTAGTGTTTTAAGGAACAGCTTAAAAAGAGAATCCTACTGTGATTTCTTTATAATGGGTGTGTTCCTTATTTTATCCTACTGTCTAAACTCTTCTCCATGGCTGGACCTCTAAATAATATTCCTTTACGTGCTAAGGGGTATCTAGAGAGTGGGATAGGTTTAATAACTACCCTAACGCTAACGTGTACCCTAACCCTAACCACTACCCTAACCCTAACACATACCCTAATCCTAACCAATACCTTAAACTGAGCCCTAACCCTGACACAAACCCTAACCCTAACCCTAACCCATACCCAACGCCGTACCTTAAGCCCTCCCCGAACCCGTACCATAAGCCGTACGCTAACCCTAACCCTAAGCCTGACCCTAACCCTAAGGTACCCTTGACTGCTTCTGCCTCCAATAGATTTCCTAAGCACTAGTGTTTTAAGGAAGAGCTTAAAAATGGAATCCTAATGTGATTTCTTTATAATGGGTGTGTTCCTTATCTTATCCTAGTGTCTAAACTCTTCTCCATGGCTGGACCCCAAATAATATTCCTTTACGTGATAAGGTGTATCTAGAGAGTTGGATAGGTATAATAACTACCCTAACTCTAACGCGTACCCTAACCCTAACCCCTAACCTAACCCTAACACGTACCCTAATCCTAACCCGTACCCTAAACCGAGCCCTATCCCTAACACTAACCCTAATCCTAACCCTGACCCATACCCTACGCCGTACCCGATCCCCTCCTCGAACCCGTACCCTAAGCCGTACCCTAAGCCTAACCCTAATCCTAACACTAACGCTAGGCTACCCTTGACTGCTTCTGCCTCCAATAGGTTTCCTAAGCACTAGTGTTTTAAGGAACAGCTTAAAAAGAGAGTCCTAATGTGATTTCTTTATAATGGGTGATTTCCTTATCTTATCCTAGTATCTAAACACTTCTCCATGGCTGGACCCCCAAATAATATTCTTTACGTGCTAAGGGGTATCTAGAGAGTGGGATAGGTTTAATCACTACTGTAACCTTAACACGTACATTATCCCTAACCACTATCCTAACCCTAACACGTACCCTAATCCTAACCCGTACCCTAAACCGAGCCCTAACCCTAACACTAACCCTAACCCTAACCCTAACCCATACCCAACGCCGTACCTTAAGCCCTCCCCGAACCCGTACCATAAGCCGTACGCTAACCCTAACCCTAAGCCTGACCCTAACCCTAAGGTACCCTTGACTGCTTCTGCCTCCAATAGATTTCCTAAGCACTAGTGTTTTAAGAAACAGCTTAAAAAGAGAATCCTACTGTGATTTATTTATAATGGGTGTGTTCCTTATCTTATCCTAGTGTCTAAACTCTTCTCCATGGCTGGATCTCCAAATAATATTCCTTTACGTGCTATGGGGTATCTAGAGAGTGGGATAGGTTTAATAACTACCCTAACGCTAACGTGTACCCTAACCCTAACCCCTACCCTAACCCTAACACGTACCCTAATCCTAACCAATACCTTAAACCGAGCCCTAACCCTAAAACTAACCCTAACCCTAACCCTAACCCATACCATACGCCGTACCCGAAGCCCTCCCCGAACCCGTACCCTAAGCCGTACCCTAATCCTAACCCTAAGCCTAACAATAACCCTAGGCTACCCTTGACTGCTTCTGCCTCCAATAGGTTTCCTAAGCATTAGTGTTTTAAGGAACAGCTTAAAAAGAGAGTCCTAATGTGATTTCTTTATAATGGGTGTGTTCCTTATCTTATCCTAGTATCTAAACACTTCTCCATGGCTGGACCCCCAAATAATATTCTTTACGTGCTAAGGGGTATCTAGAGAGTGGGATAGGTTTAATCACTACTGTAACCCTAACACGTACATTATCCCTAACCACTATCCTAACCCTAACACGTACCCTAATCCTAACCCGTACCCTAAACCGAGCCCTAACCCTAACACTAACCCTAACCCTAACCCTAACCCATACCCTACGCCGTACCTGAAGCCCTCCCCGAACCCGTACCCTAAGCCGTACGCTAACCGTAACCCTAATCCTAACCCTAACCCTCAGGTACCCTTGACTGCTTCTGCCTCCAATAGATTTCCTAAGCACTAGTGTTTTAAGAAACAGCTTAAAAAGAGAATCCTACTGTGATTTATTTATAATGGGTGTGTTCCTTATCTTATCCTAGTGTCTAAACTCTTCTCCATGGCTGGATCTCCAAATAATATTCCTTTACGTGCTAAGGGGTATCTACAGAGTAGGATAGGTTTAATAACTACCCTAACGCTAACGTGTACCCTATCCCTAACACCTACCCTAACCCTAACACGTACCCTAATCCTAACAAATAACTTAAACCGAGCCCTAACCCTAACACTAACCCTAACCCTAACCCTAACCCATACCCTACGCCGTACCCGAAGCCCTCCCCGAACCCGTACCCTAAGCCGTACCCTAATCCTAACCCTATGCCTAAACCTTACCCTAGCCTACCCTTGACTGCTTCTGCCTCCAATAGATTTCCTAAGCACTAGTGTTTTAAGGAAGAGCTTAAAAAGGGAATCCTAATGTGATTTCTTTATAATGGGTGTGTTCCTTATCTTATCCTAGTGTCTAAACTCTTCTCCATGGCTGGACCCCAAATAATATTCCTTCACGTGATAAGGTGTATCTAGAGAGTGGGATAGGTATAATAACTACCCTAACTCTAACGCGTACCCTAACCCTAACCCCTACCCTAACCCTAACACGTACCCTAATCCTAACCCGTACCCTAAACCGAGCCCTAGCCCTAACACTAACCCTAACCCATACCCTACGCCGTATCCGAAACCCACCCGAATCCGTACCCTAAGCCGTACCCTAAGCCTAACCCTAAGCCTAACCCAAACCCTAGGCTACCCTTGACTGCTTCTGCCTCCAATAGATTTCCTAAGCACTAGTGTTTTAAGGAACAGCTTAAAAAGAGAATCCTAATGTGATTTCTTTATAATGGGTGTGTTCCTTATCTTATACTAGTGTCTAAACTCTTCTCCATTGCTGGACCCCCAAATAATATTCCTTTACGTGCTAAGGGGTATCTAGAGAGTGGGATAGGTTTAATAGCTACCCTAACCCTAACACGTAACCTAACCCTAACCCCTACCCTAACCCTAACACGTACCCTAATCCTAAACCGTACCCTAAACCGAGCCCTAACCCTAACACTAACCCTAACCCTAACCCTAACCCATACCCTACTCCGTGCCCGAACCCCTCCCCGAACCCATACCCTAAGCCGTACCCTAACCCTAACCCTAAGCCTAAGCCTAACCCTAGGCTACCCTTGACTGCTTCTGCCTCCAATAGATTTCCTAAGCACTAGTGTTTTAAGGAACAGCTTAAAAAGAGAATCCTAATGTGATTTCTTTATAATGGGTGTGTTCTTTATCTTATCCTAGTGTCTAAACTCTTCTCCATGGCTGGACCCCCAAATAATATTTCTTTACGTGCTAAGGGGTATCTAGAGAGTGGGATAGGTTTAATAACTACGCTAAGCCTAAGGCGTACCCTAACCCTAACCCGTACCCTCAACCGAGCCCTATCCCTAACACTAAACCTAATCCTAACCCTAACCCATACCCTACGCCGTACCCGAACCCCTCCCCGAACCCGTACCCTAAGCAGTACACTAAGCCTTACCCTAAGCCTAACCCTAACCCTAGGCTACCCTTGACTGCTTTTGCCTGCAATAGGTTTCCTAAGCACTAGTGTTTTAAGGAACAGCTTAAAAAGAGAATTCTAATGTGATTTCTTTATAATGGGTGTTTTCCTTATCTTATCCTAGTATCTAAACTCTTCTCCATGGCTGGACCCCCAAATAATATTCCTTTACGTGCTAAGGGGTATCTAGAGAGTGGGATAGGTTTAATCACTACCCTAACCCTAACACGTACATTAACCCTAACCACTATCCTAACCCTAACACGTACCCTAATCCTAACCCGTTCCGTAAACCGAGCCCTAACCCTAACACTAACCCTAACCCTAACCCTAACCCATACCCTACGCCGTACCCGAAGCCCTCCCCGAACCCGTACCCTTAGCCGTACGCTAACCCTAACCCTAAGCCTAACCCTAACCCTAGGCTACCCTTGACTGCTTCTGCCTCCAATAGATTTCCTAAGCACTAGTGTTTTAAGGAACAGCTTAAAAAGAGAATCCTAATGTGATTTCTTTATAATGGGTGTGTTCCTTATCTTATCCTAGTGTCTAAACTCTTCTCCATGGCTGTACCTCCAAATAATATTCCATTACGTGCTAAGGGGTATCTAGAGTGTGGGATAGGTTTAATAACTACCCTAACGCTAATGCGTACCCTAACCCTAACCCCTACCCTAACCCTAACACGTACCCTAATCCTAACCAATACCCTAAACCGAGCCCTAACCCTAAAACTAACCCTAACACTAACCCTAACCCATATCCTACGACGTAACCGTAGCCCTCCCCGAACCCGTACCCTAAGCCGTACCCTAGCCTAACCCTAAGCCTAACCCTAACCCTAGGCTACCCTTGACTTCTTCTGCCTCCAATAGATTTCCTAAGCACTAGTGTTTTAAGGAACAGCTTAAAAATAGAATCCTAATGTGATTTTTTATAATGGGTGTGTTCCTTATCTTATCCTAGTGTCTAAACTCTTCTCCATGGCTGGACACCCAAATAATATTCTTTATGTGCTAAGGGGTATCTAGAGAGTGGGATAGGTTTAATAACTACCCTAACCCTAACACGTACCCTAACCCTAACCACTACCATAATCCTAAACCGTACCCTAAACCGAGCCCTAACCCTAACACTAACCCTAACCCTAACCCTAACACATAACCTACGCCGTACCCGAAGCCCTCGCCGAACCCGTACCCTAAGTAGTACCCTAAGCCTAACCCTAAGCCTAAATCTAACCCTAGGCTACCCTTGACTGCTTCTGCCCCCAAGAGATTTCCTAAGCACTAGTGTTTTAAGCAACAGCTTAAAAAGAGAATCCTAATGTGATTTCTTTATAATGCGTGTGTTCCTTATATTATCCCAGTGTCTAAACTCTTCTCCATGTGTGGACCCCTAAATAATATTCCTTTACGTGCTAATGTGTATCTAGAGAGTATGATAGGTTTAATAACTACCCTAACCCTAACACGTACCCTAACCTTAACCCCTAGCCTAACCCTAACGCATACCCGAACCCTAACACCTACCCTAACTCTAACACGTACCCTAATCCTAACCCCTACACTAAACCGAGCCCTAACACTAAGCCTAACCCTAACCCTAACCCTAACCCATACCCTATGCCGTACCCGAACCCCTCCCCGAACCCGTACCCTAAGCCGTGCCCTAGCCTAACCCTAAGCCTAACCCTAACCCTAGGCTACCCTTGACTGCTTCTGCCTCCAATAGATTTCCTAAGCACTAGTGTTTTAAGGAACAGCTTAAAAATAGAATCCTAATGTGATTTTTTATAATGGGTGTGTTCCTTATCTTATCCTAGTGTCTAAACTCTTCTCCATGGCTGGACCCCCAAATAATATTCCTTTACATGCTAAGGGATATCTAGAGAGTGGGATAGGTTTAATTAGTACCCTAACCCTAACACGTACCCTAATCCTAACCCCTACCCTAACCCTAACACGTACCCTAATCCTAAACCGTACCCTAAACCGAACCCTAACCCTAACACTAACCCTAACCCTATCCCATACCCTACGCCGTACCTGAAGCCCTCCCCGAACCCGTACCCTAAGCCGTACCCTAAGCCTAACCCTAAGCCTAACCATAACCCTAGGCTACCCTTGACTGCTTCTGCCTCCAATAGATTTCCTAAGCACTAGTGTTTTAAGGAACAGCTTAAAAAGAGAATCCTAATGTGATTTCTTTATAATGTTTGTGTTCCTTGTCTTATCCTACTGTCTAAACTCTTCTCCATGGCTGGACCCCCAAATAATATTCCTTTACGTGCTAAGGGTATCTAGAGAGTGGGATAGGTTTAATAACTAACCTAACCCTAATGCGTACCCTAACCCTTACCCCTATCCTAACTCTAACACGTACCCTAATCCTAACCCGTACCCTAAACCGAGCCCTAACCCTAACACTAACCCTAACCCTAACCCTAACCCATACCCTACGCCGTACCCGAAGCCCTCCCCGAACACGTACCCTAAGCCGTACCCTAAGCCTAAACCTAACCCTAGGCTACCCTTGACTGCTTTTGCCTGCAATAGGTTTCCTAAGCACTAGTGTTTTAAGGAACAGCTTAAAAAGAGAATTCCAATGTGATTTCTTTATAATGGGTGTTTTCCTTATCTTATCCTAGTATCTAAACTCTTCTCCATGGCTGGACCCCCAAATAATATTCCTTTACGTGCTAAGGGGTATCTAGAGAGTGGGATAGGTTTAATCACTACCCTAACCCTAACACGTACATTAACCCTAACAACTATCCTAACCCTAACACGTACCCTAATCCTAACCTGTTCCGTAAACCGAGCCCTAACCCTAACACTAACCCTAACCCTAACCCTAACCCATACCCTACGCCGTACCCGAAGCCCTCCCCGAACCCGTACCCTTAGCCGTACGCTAACCCTAACCCTAAGCCTAACCCTAACCCTAGGCTACCCTTGACTGCCTCTGCCTCCAATAGATTTCCTAAGCACTAGTGTTTTAAGGAACAGCTTAAAAAGAGAATCCTAATGTGATTTCTTTATAATGGGTGTGTTCCTTATCTTATCCTAGTGTCTAAACTCTTCTCCATGGCTGTACCTCCAAATAATATTCCATTACGTGCTAAGGGGTATCTAGAGTGTGGGATAGGTTTAATAACTACCCTAACGCTAACGCGTACCCTAACCCTAACCCCTACCCTAACCCTAACACGTACCCTAATCCTAACCAATACCCTAAACCGAGCCCTAACCCTAAAACTAACCCTAACACTTACCCTAACCCATATCCTACGACGTACCCGAAGCCCTCCCCGAACCCGTAACCTAAGCCCTACCCTAAGCCTAACCCTAAGCCTAAACCTAACCCTAGGCTACCCTTGACTGCTTCTGCCTCCAATAGATTTCCTAAGCACTAGTGTTTTAAGGAACAGCTTAAAAAGAGAATCCTAATGTGATTTCTTTATAATGGGAGTGTTCCTTATCTTATCCTAGTGTCTAAACTCTTCTCCAGGGCTGGACGCCCAAATAATATTCCTTTACGTGCTAAGGGGTATCTAGAGAGTGGGATAGGTTTAATCACTACCCTAACCCTAACACGTACACTAACCCTAACCACTATCCTAACCCTAACACGTACCCTAATCCTAACACGTAACCTAAACTGAGCCCTAACCCTAACACTAACACTAACACTAACCCTAACCCATACCCTACGCCGTACCCGAAGCCCTCCCCGATCCCGTACCCTAAGCCGTACCCTAACCCTAACCCTAAGCCTAAGACTAACCCTAGGCTACCCTTGACTGCTTCTGCCTCCAATAGATTTCCTAAGCACTAGTGTTTTAAGGAACAGCTTAAAAAGAGAATCCTAATGTGATTTCTTTATAATGGGTGTGTACCTTATCTTATCCTAGTGTCTAAACTCTTCTCCATGGCTGGACCCCCAAATAATATTCATTATGTGCTAAGGGGTATCTAGAGAGTGGGATATGTTTAATAACTACCCTAACCCTAACACGTACCCTAACCCTAACCACTACCCTAATCCTAAACCGTACCCTAAACCGAGCCCTAACCCTAACACTAACCCTAACCCTAACCCTAACCCATAACCTACGCCGTACCCGAAGTCCTCCCCGAACCCGTACCCTAAGCCGTACCTTAAGCCCAACCCTAAGCCTAAACCTAACCCTAGGCTACCCTTGACTGCTTCTGCCTCCAATAGATTTCCTAAGCACTAGTGTTTTAAGGAAGAGCTTAAAAAGAGAATCCTAATGTGATTTCTTTATAATGGGTGTGTTCCTTATCTTATCCTAGTGTCTAAACTCTTCTCCATGGCTGGACCCCAAATAATATTCCTTTACATACTAAGGTGTATCTAGAGAGTGGGATAGGTTTAATAACTACCCTAATTCTAACGCGTACCCTAACCCTAACCCCTACCCTAACCCTAACACGTACCCTAATCCTAAACCGTACCCTAAACCGAGCCCTAACCCTAACACTAACCCTAACCCTAACCCTAACCCATACACTACTCCATGCCCGAACCCCTCCCCGAACCCATACCCTAAGCCGTACCCTAACCCTAACCCTAATCCTAACCCTAACCCTAGGCTACCCTTGACTGCTTCTGCCTCCAATAGATTTCCTAAGCACTAGTGTTTTAAGGAACAGCTTAAAAAGAGAATCCTAATGTGATTTCTTTATAATGGGTGTGTTCTTTATCTTATCCTAGTGTCTAAACTCTTCTCCATGGCTGGACCCCCAAATAATATTCCTTTACGTGCTAAGGGGTATCTAGAGAGTGGGATAGGTTTAATAACTACCCTAAGCCTAAGGCGTACCCTAACCCTAACCCGTACCCTAAACCGAGCCCTATCCCTAACACTAAACCTAATCCTAACCCTCACCCATACCCTACGCCGTACCCGAACCCCTCTCCGAACCCGTACCCTAAGCAGTACCCTAAGCCTAACCCTAAGCCTAACCCTAACCCTAGGCTACCCTTGACTGCTTTTGCCTGCAATAGGTTTCCTAAGCACTAGTGTTTTAAGGACAGCTTAAAAAGAGAATTCTAATGTGATTTCTTTATAATGGGTGTTTTCCTTATCTTATCCTAGTATCTAAACTCTTCTCCATGGGTGGACCCCCAAATAATATTCCTTTACGTGCTAAGGGGTATCTAGAGAGTGGGATAGGTTTAATCACTACCCTAACCCTAACACGTACATTAACCCTAACCACTATCCTAACCCTAACACGTACCCTAATCCTAACCCGTTCCGTAAACCGAGCCCTAACCCTAACACTAACCCTAACCCTAACCCTAACCCATACCCTACGCCGGACCCGAAGCCCTCCCCGAACCCGTACCCTTAGCCGTACGCTAACCCTAACCCTAAGCCTAACCCTAACCCTAGGCTACCCTTGACTGCTTCTGCCTCCAATAGATTTCCTAAGCACGAGTGTTTTAAGGAACAGCTTAAAAAGAGAATCCTAATGTGATTTCTTTATAATGGGTGTGTTCCTTATCTTATCCTAGTGTCTAAACTCTTCTCCATGGCTGTACCTCCAAATAATATTCCATTACGTGCTAAGGGGTATCTAGAGTGTGGGATAGGTTTAATAACTACCCTAACGCTAATGCGTACCCTAACCCTAACCCCTACCCTAACCCTAACACGTACCCTAATCCTAACCAATACCCTAAACCGAGCCCTAACCCTAAAACTAACCCTAACACTAACCCTAACCCATATCCTACGACGTACCCGTAGCCCTCCCCGAACCCGTACCCTAAGCCCTACCCTAACCCTAACCCTAAGCCTAAACCTAACCCTAGGCTACCCTTGACTGCTTCTGCCTCCAATAGATTTCCTAAGCACTAGTGTTTTAAGGAAGAGCTTAAAAAGAGAATCCTAATGTGATTTCTTTATAATGGGTGTGTTCCTTATCTTATCCTAGTGTCTAAACTCTTCTCCAGGGCTGGACCCCCAAATAATATTCCTTTACATGCTAAGGGATATCTAGAGAGTGGGATAGGTTTAATAAGTACCCTAACCCTAACACGTACCCTAATCCTAACCCCTACCCTAACCCTAACACGTACCCTAATCCTAAACCGTACCCTAAACCGAACCCTAACCCTAACACTAACCCTAACCCTATCCCATACCCTACGCCGTACCCGAAGCCCTCCCCGAACCCGTACCCTAAGTAGTACCCTAAGCCTAACCCTAAGCCTAAATCTAACCCTAGGCTACCCTTGACTGCTTCTGCCCCCAAGAGATTTCCTAAGCACTAGTGTTTTAAGCAACAGCTTAAAAAGAGAATCCTAATGTGATTTCTTTATAATGCGTGTGTTCCTTATATTATCCTAGTGTCTAAACTCTTCTCCATGGGTGGACCCCTAAATAATATTCCTTTACGTGCTAATGTGTATCTAGAGAGTATGATAGGTTTAATAACTACCCTAACCCTAACACGTACCCTAACCTTAACCCCTAGCCTAACCCTAACGCATACCCGAACCCTAACCCCTACCCTAACTCTAACACGTACCCTAATCCTAACCCGTACACTAAACCGAGCCCTAACACTAAGCCTAACCCTAACCCTAACCCTAACCCATACCCTACATCGTACCCGAAGCCTTCCCCGAACCCATACCCTAAACCGTACCCTAAGCCTAACCCTAAGCCTAACCCTAACCCTAGGCTACCCTTGACTGCTTCTGCCTCCAATAGATTTCCTAAGGACTAGTGTGTTAAGGAACAGCTTAGAAAGAGAATCCTAATGTGATTTCTTTATAATGGGTGTGTTCCTTATCTTATCCTAGTGTCTAAACTCTTCTCCATGGCTGGACCCCCAAATAATATTCCTTTACGTGATAAGGGTATCTAGAGAGTGGGATAGGTTTAATAACTAACCTAACCCTAATGCGTACCCTAACCTTTACACCTATCCTAACTCTAACACGTACCCTAATCCTAACCCGTACCCTAAACCGAGCCCTAACCCTAACACTAACCCTAACCCTAACCCTAACCCATACCCTACGCCGTACCCGAAGCCCTCCCGGAACCCGTACCCTAAGCCGTACCCTAAGCCTAACCCTAAGCCTAAACCTAACCCTAGGCTACCCTTGACTGCTTCTGCCTCCAATAGATTTCCTAAGCACTAGTGTTTTAAGGAAGAGCTTAAAAAGAGAATCCTAATGTGATTTCTTTATAATGGGTGTGTTCCTTATCTTATCCTAGTGTCTAAACTCTTCTCCATGGCTGGACCCCAAATAATATTCCTTTACATGCTAAGGTGTATCTAGAGAGTGGGATAGGTTTAATAACTACCCTAATTCTAACGCGTACCCTAACCCTAACCCCTACCCTAACCCTAACACGTACCCTAATCCTAAACCGTACCCTAAACCGAGCCCTAACCCTAACACTAACCCTAACCCTAACCCTAACCCATACACTACTCCGTGCCCGAACCCCTCCCCGAACCCATACCCTAAGCCGTACCCTAACCCTAACCCTAAGCCTAAGCCTAACCCTAGGCTACCCTTGACTGCTTCTGCCTCCAATAGATTTCCTAAGCACTAGTGTTTTAAGGAACAGCTTAAAAAGAGAATCCTAATGTGATTTCTTTATAAGGGGTGTGTTCTTTATCTTATCCTAGTGTCTAAACTCTTCTCCATGGCTGGACCCCCAAATAATATTCCTTTACGTGCTAAGGGGTATCTAGAGAGTGGGATAGGTTTAATAACTACCCTAAGCCTAAGGCGTACCCTAACCCTAACCCGTACCCTAAACCGAGCCCTATCCCTAACACTAAACCTAATCCTAACCCTCACCCATACCCTACGCCGTACCCGAACCCCTCCCCGAACCCGTACCCTAAGCAGTACCCTAAGCCTAACCCTAAGCCTAACCCTAACCCTAGGCTACCCTTGACTGCTTTTGCCTGCAATAGGTTTCCTAAGCACTAGTGTTTTAAGGAAGAGCTTAAAAAGAGAATCCTAATGTGATTTCTTTATAATGGGTGTGTTCCTTATCTTATCCTAGTGTCTAAACTCTTCTCCAGGGCTGGACCCCCAAATAATATTCCTTTACGTGCTAAGGGGTATCTAGAGAGTGGGATAGGTTTAATCACTACTCTAACCCTAACACGTACACTAACCCTAACCACTACCCTAACCCTAACACGTACCCTAATCCTAACCCGTAACCTAAACTGAGCCCTAACCCTAACACTAACACTAACACTAACCCTAACCCATACCCTACGCCGTACCCGAAGCCCTCCCCGATCCCGTACCCTAAGCCGTACCCTAAACCTAACCCTAAGCCTAAACCTAACCCTAGGCTACCCTTGACTGCTTCTGCCTCCAATAGATTTCCTAAGCACTAGTGTTTTAAGGAACAGCTTAAAAAGAGAATCCTAATGTGATTTCTTTATAATGGGTGTGTTCCTTATCTTATCCTAGTGTCTAAACACTTCTCCATGGCTGGACCCCCAAATAATATTCTTTATGTGCTAAGGGGTATCTAGAGAGTGGGATAGGTTTAATAACTACCCTAACCCTAACACGTACCCTAACCCTAACCACTACCCTAATCCTAAACCGTACCCTAAACCGAGCCCTAACCCTAACACTAACCCTAACCCTAACCCTAACCCATAACCTACGCCGTACCCGAAGCCCTCCCCGAACCCGTACCCTAAGTAGTACCCTAAGCCTAACCCTAAGCCTAAATCTAACCCTAGGCTACCCTTGACTGCTTCTGCCCCCAAGAGATTTCCTAAGCACTAGTGTTTTAAGCAACAGCTTAAAAAGAGAATCCTAATGTGATTTCTTTATAATGCGTGTGTTCCTTATATTATCCTAGTGTCTAAACTCTTCTCCATGGGTGGACCCCTAAATAATATTCCTTTACGTGCTAATGTGTATCTAGAGAGTATGATAGGTTTAATAACTACCCTAACCCTAACACGTACCCTAACCTTAACCCCTAGCCTAACCCTAACGCATACCCGAACCCTAACCCCTACCCTAACTCTAACACGTACCCTAATCCTAACCCGTACACTAAACCGAGCCCTAAAACTAAGCCTAACCCTAACCCTAACCCTAAACCATACCCTACGCCGTACCCGAACCCCTCCCCGAACCCGTACCCTAAGCCGTACCCTAGCCTAACCCTAAGCCTAACCCTAACCCTAGGCTACCCTTGACTGCTTCTGCCTCCAATAGATTTCCTAAGCACTAGTGTTTTAAGGAACAGCTTAAAAATAGAATCCTAATGTGATTTTTTATAATGGGTGT
Source organism: Balaenoptera physalus (assembly GCF_965194825.1). NCBI lineage: Eukaryota > Metazoa > Chordata > Mammalia > Artiodactyla > Balaenopteridae > Balaenoptera > Balaenoptera physalus. Next base: position 1,110,155 of record NW_028126434.1, on the reverse strand, counting down.
GTTCCTTATCTTATCCTAGTGTCTAAACTATTCTCCATGGCTGGACCCCCAAATAATATTCCTTTACATGCTAAGGGATATCTAGAGAGTGGGATAGGTTTAATAAGTACCCTAACCCTAACACGTACCCTAATCCTAACCCCTACCCTAACCCTAACACGTACCCTAATCCTAAACCGTACCCTAAACCGAACCCTAACCCTAACACTAACCCTAACCCTATCACATACCCTACGCCGTACCTGAAGCCCTCCCCGAACCCGTACCCTAAGCCGTACCCTAAGCCTAACCCTAAGCCTAACCATAACCCTAGGCTACCCTTGACTGCTTCTGCCTCCAATAGATTTCCTAAGCACTAGTGTTTTAAGGAACAGCTTAGAAAGAGAATCCTAATGTGATTTCTTTATAATGGGTGTGTTCCTTATCTTATCCTAGTGTCTAAACTCTTCTCCATGGCTGGACCCCCAAATAATATTCCTTTACGTGATAAGGGTATCTAGAGAGTGGGATAGGTTTAATAACTAACCTAACCCTAATGCGTACCCTAACCCTTACACCTATCCTAACTCTAACACGTACCCTAATCCTAACCCGTACCCTAAACCGAGCCCTAACCCTAACACTAACCCTAACCCTAACCCTAACCCATACCCTACGCCGTACCCGAAGCCTAACCCTAAGCCTAACCCTAAACCTAGGCTACCCTTGACTGCTTCTGCCTCCAATAGATTTCCTAAGCACTAGTGTTTTAAGGAACAGCTTAAAAAGAGAATCCTAATGAGATTTCTTTATAATAGGTGTGTCCCTTATCTAATCCTAGTGTCTAAACTCTTCTCCATGGCTGGACCCCCAAATAATATTCCTTTACATGCTAAGGGATATCTAGAGAGTGGGATAGGTTTAATAAGTACCCTAACCTTAACACGTACCCTAATCCTAACCCCTACCCTAACCCTAACACGTACCCTAATCCTAAACCGTACCCTAAACCGAACCCTAACCCTAACACTAACCCTAACCCTATCACATACCCTACGCCGTACCTGAAGCCCTCCCCGAACCCGTACCCTAAGCCGTACCCTAAGCCTAACCCTAAGCCTAACCATAACCCTAGGCTACCCTTGACTGCTTCTGCCTCCAATAGATTTCCTAAGCACTAGTGTTTTAAGGAACAGCTTAGAAAGAGAATCCTAATGTGATTTCTTTATAATGGGTGTGTTCCTTATCTTATCCTAGTGTCTAAACTCTTCTCCATGGCTGGACCCCCAAATAATATTCCTTTACGTGATAAGGGTATCTAGAGAGTGGGATAGGTTTAATAACTAACCTAACCCTAATGCGTACCCTAACCCTTACACCTATCCTAACTCTAACACGTACCCTAATCCTAACCCGTACCCTAAACCGAGCCCTAACCCTAACACTAACCCTAACCCTAAACCTAACCCATACCCTACGCCGTACCCGAAGCCCTCCCGGAACCCGTACCCTAAGCCGTACCCTAAGACTAACCCTAAGCCTAAACCTAACCCTAGGCTACCCTTGACTGCTTCTGCCTCCAATAGATTTCCTAAGCACTAGTGTTTTAAGGAAGAGCTTAAAAAGAGAATCCTAATGTGATTTCTTTATAATGGGTGTGTTCCTTATCTTATCCTAGTGTCTAAACTCTTCTCCATGGCTGGACCCCAAATAATATTCCTTTACATGCTAAGGTGTATCTAGAGAGTGGGATAGGTTTAATAACTACCCTAATTCTAACGCGTACCCTAACCCTAACCCCTACCCTAACCCTAACACGTACCCTAATCCTAAACCGTACCCTAAACCGAGCCCTAACCCTAACACTAACCCTAACCCTAACCCTAACCCATACACTACTCCGTGCCCGAACCCCTCCCCGAACCCATACCCTAAGCCGTACCCTAACCCTAACGATAAGCCTAAGCCTAACCCTAGGCTACCCTTGACTGCTTCTGCCTCCAATAGATTTCCTAAGCACTAGTGTTTTAAGGAACAGCTTAAAAAGAGAATCCTAATGTGATTTCTTTATAATGGGTGTGTTCTTTATCTTATCCTAGTGTCTAAACTCTTCTCCATGGCTGGACCCCCAAATAATATTCCTTTACGTGCTAAGGGGTATCTAGAGAGTGGGATAGGTTTAATAACTACCCTAAGCCTAAGGCGTACCCTAACCCTAACCCGTACCCTAAACCGAGCCCTATCCCTAACACTAAACCTAATCCTAACCCTCACCCATACCCTACGCCGTACCCGAAGCCCTCCCCGAACCCGTACCCTAAGCCGTACGCTAACCCTAACCCTAAGCCTAACCCAAACCCTAAGGTACCCTTGACTGCTTCTGCCTCCAATAGATTTCCTAAGCACTAGTGTTTTAAGGAACAGCTTAAAAAGAGAATCCTAATGTGATTTCTTTATAATGGGTGTGTTCCTTATCTTATCCTAGTGTCTAAACTCTTCTCCATGGCTGTACCTCCAAATAATATTCCATTACGTGCTAAGGGGTATCTAGAGTGTGGGATAGGTTTAATCACTACCCTAACGCTAACGCGTACCCTAACCCTAACCCCTACCCTAACCCTAACACGTACCCTAATCCTAACCAATACCCTAAACCGAGCCCTAACCCTAAAACAAACCCTAACACTTACCCTAACCCATATCCTACGACGTACCCGAAGCCCTCCCCGAACCCGTAACCTAAGCCCTACCCTAAGCCTAACCCTAAGCCTAAACCTAACCCTAGGCTACCCTTGACTGCTTCTGCCTCCAATAGATTTCCTAAGCACTAGTGTTTTAAGGAACAGCTTAAAAAGAGAATCCTAATGTGATTTCTTTATAATGGGTGTGTTCCTTATCTTATCCTAGTGTCTAAACTCTTCTCCAGGGCTGGACCCCCAAATAATATTCCTTTACGTGCTAAGGGGTATCTAGAGAGTGGGATAGGTTTAATAACTACCCTAACCCTAACACGTACCCTAACGCTAACCACTACCCTAATCCTAAACCGTACCCTAAACCGAGCCCTAACCCTAACACTAACCCTAACCCTAACCCTAACCCATAACCTACGCCGTACCCGAAGCCCTCCCCGAACCCGTACCCTAAGTAGTACCCTAAGCCTAACCCTAAGCCTAAATCTAACCCTAGGCTACCCTTGACTGCTTCTGCCCCCAAGAGATTTCCTAAGCACTAGTGTTTTAAGCAACAGCTTAAAAAGAGAATCCTAATGTGATTTCTTTATAATGCGTGTATTCCTTATATTATCCTAGTGTCTAAACTCTTCTCCATGGGTGGACCCCTAAATAATATTCCTTTACGTGCTAATGTGTATCTAGAGAGTATGATAGGTTTAATAACTACCCTAACCCTAACACGTACCCTAACCTTAACCCCTAGCCTAACCCTAACGCATACCCGAACCCTAACCCCTACCCTAACTCTAACACGTACCCTAATCCTAACCCGTACACTAAACCGAGCCCTAAAACTAAGCCTAACCCTAACCCTAACCCTAAACCATACCCTACGCCGTACCCGAACCCCTCCCGGAACCCGTACCCTAAGCCGTACCCTAGCCTAACCCTAAGCCTAAACCTAACCCTAGGCTACCCTTGACTGCTTCTGCCTCCAATAGATTTCCTAAGCACTAGTGTTTTAAGGAACAGCTTAAAAATAGAATCCTAATGTGATTTTTTATAATGGGTGTGTTCCTTATCTTATCCTAGTGTCTAAACTATTCTCCATGGCTGGACCCCCAAATAATATTCCTTTACATGCTAAGGGATATCTAGAGAGTGGGATAGGTTTAATAAGTACCCTAACCCTAACACGTACCCTAATCCTAACCCCTACCCTAACCCTAACACGTACCCTAATCCTAAACCGTACCCTAAACCGAACCCTAACCCTAACACTAACCCTAACCCTATCCCATACCCTACGCCGTACCTGAAGCCCTCCCCGAACCCGTACCCTAAGCCGTACCCTAAGCCTAACCCTAAGCCTAACCATAACCCTAGGCTACCCTTGACTGCTTCTGCCTCCAATAGATTTCCTAAGCACTAGTGTTTTAAGGAACAGCTTAAAAAGAGAATCCTAATGTGATTTCTTTATAATGTTTGTGTTCCTTGTCTTATCCTACTGTCTAAACTCTTCTCCATGGCTGGACCCCCAAATAATATTCCTTTACGTGCTAAGGGTATCTAGAGAGTGGGATAGGTTTAATAACTAACCTAACCCTAATGCGTACCCTAACCCTTACCCCTACCCTAACCCTAACACGTACCCTAATCCTAACCAATACCTTAAACCGAGCCCTAACCCTAACACTAAACCTAACCCTAACCGTAACCCATACCCTACGCCGTACCCGAACCCCTCCCCGAACCAGTACCCTAAACCGTACCCTAAGCCTAACCCTAACCCTAGGCTACTCTTCACTGCTTCTGCCTCCAATAGGTTTCCTAAGCACTAGTGTTTTAAGGAACAGCTTAAAAAGAGAATTCTAATGTGATTTCTTTATAATGGGTGTTTTCCTTATCTTATCCTAGTATCTAAACCCTTCTCCATGGCTGGACCCCCAAAAAATATTCCTTTACGTGCTAAGGGGTATCTAGAAAGTGGGATAGGTTTAATCACTACCCTAACCCTAACACGTACATTAAACCTAACCACTATCCTAACCATAACACGTACCCTAATCCTAACCCGTACCCTAAACCGAGCCCTATCCCTAACACAAACCCTAACCCATACCCTACGCCATACCCGAAGCCCTCCCCGAACCCATACCCTAAGCCGTACGCTAAACCTAACCCTAAGCCTAACCCTAACAATAGGCTACCCTTGACTGCTTCTGCCTCCAATAGATTTCCTAAGCACTAGTGTTTTAAGGAACAGCTTAAAAAGAGAATCCTAATGTGATTTCTTTATAATGGGTGTGTTCTTTATCTTATCCTAGTGTCTAAACTCTTCTCCATGGCTGGACCTCCAAATAATATTCCTTTACATGCTCAGGAGTATCTAGAGAGTGGGATAGGTTTAATAACCACCTTAACGCTAACGCGTACCCTAACCCTAACCCCTACCCTAACCCTAACACGTACCCTAATCCTAAACCGTACCCTAAACCGAGACCTAACCCTAACACTAACCCTAAACCTAACCCTAACCCATACACTACGCCATACCTGAAGACCTCCCTGAACCCATACCCTAAGCCGTACCCTAACCCTAACCCTAAGCCTAAACCTATCCCTAGGCTACCCTTGACTGCTTCTGCCTCCAATAGATTTCCTAAGCACTAGTGTTTTAAGGAACAGCTTAAAAAGAGAATCCTAATGTGATTTCTTTATAATGTATGTGTTCCTTATCTTATCCTAGTGTCTAAACTCTTCTCCATGGCTGGACCTCCAAATAATATTCCTTTACGTGCTACGGGGTATCTAGAGAGTGGGATAGGTTTAATAACTACCCTAACCCTAACGCGTACCCTAACCCTAACCCCTACCCTAACCCTAACACGTACCCTGATCCTAACCAACAACCTAAACCGAGGCCTAACCCTAACACTAACCCTAACCCTAACCCTAACCCATACCCTACGCCGTACCCGAAGCCCTCCCCAAACCCGTACCCTAAGCAGTACCCTAAGCCTAACCCTAAGCATAACACTAACCGTAGGCTACCCTTGACTGCTTCTGCCTCCAATAGATTTCCTAAGCACTAGTGTTTTAAGCAACAGCTTAAAAAGAGAATCCTAATGTGATTTCTTTATAATGGGTGTGTTCCTTATCTTATCCTAGTGTCTAAACTCTTCTCCATGGCAGGACCCCCAAATAATATTCCTTTACGTGCTAATGTGTATCTAGAGAGTATGATAGGTTCAATAACTACACTAACCCTAACACGTACCCTAACCCTAACCCCTACCCTAACCCTAACGCGTACCCTAACCCTAACCCCTACCCTAACCCTAAAATGTACCCTAAACCTAACCCATACACTAAATCGAGCCCTAACCCTAACACTAACCCTAATCCTAACCCTAACCCATACCCTACGCCGTACCCGAAGCCCTCCCCGAACCCGTACCCTAAGCCGTACCCTAAGCCTAACCCTAACCTAACCCTAACCCTAGGCTACCCTTGACTGCTTCTGCCTCCAATAGATTTCCGAAGCACTAGTGTTTTAAGGAACAGCTTAAAAAGAGAATCCTAATGTGATTTCTTTATAATGGGTGTGTTCCTTATCTTATCTTAGTGTCTAAACTCTTCTCCATGGCTGGACCTCCAAATAATATTCCTTTACGTGCTAAGGGGTATCTAGAGAGTGGGGTAGGTTTAATAAATACCCTAACGCTAACGCGTACCCTAACCCTAACCCCTACCCTAACCCTAACACGTACCCTAATCCTAACCAATACCCTAAACCGAGCCCTAAACCTAAAACTAACCCTAACCCTAACCCTAACCCATACCCTACGCCGTACCCGAAGACCTCCCCGAACCCGTACCCTAAGCCCTACCCTAAGCCTAACCCTAAGCCTAAACCTAACCCTAGGCTACCCTTGACTGCTTCTGCCTCCAATAGATTTCCTAAGCATTAGTGCTTTAAGGGAGAGTTTAAAAATAGTATCCTAATGTGATTTCTTTATAATGGCTGTTTTCCTTATCTTATCCTAGTGTCTAAACTCTTCTCCAGGGCTGGACCCCCAAATAATATTCCTTTACGTGCTAAGGGGTATCTAGAGAGTGGGATAGGTTTAATCACTACTGTAACCCTAACACGTACATTATCCCTAACCACTATCCTAACCCTAACACTAACCCTAACCCTAACCCTAACCCATACCCTACGCCGTACCCGAAGCCCTCCCCGAACCCGTACCCTAAGCCGTACGCTAACCCTAACACTAAGCCTAACCCTAACCCTAGGCTACCCTTGACAGCTTCTGCCTCCAATAGATTTCTTAAGCACAAGTGTTTTAAGGAACAGCTTAAAAAGAGAATCCTAATGTGATTTCTTTATAATGGGTGTGTTCCTTATCTTATCCTAGTGTCTAAACTCTTCTCCATGCCTGGACCCCCAAATAATATTCCTTTACGTGCTAAGGGGTATCTAGAGAGTGGGATAGGTTTAATAACTACCCTAAACCTAACGCGTACCCTAACCCTAACCCCTACCCTAACCCTAACACGTACCCTAATCCTAACACATACCCTAAACCGAGGCCTAACCCTAACACTAACCCTAATCCTAACCCTAACCCATACCCTACGCCGTACCCGAACCCCTCCCCGAACCCGTACCCTAAGCCGTACCCTAAGCCTAACCCTAACCCTAGGCTACCCTTGACTGTTTCTGCCTCCAATAGATTTCCTAAGCACTAGTGTTTTAAGGAACAGCTTAAAAAGAGAATCCTAATGTGATTTCTTTATAATGTATGTGTTCCTTATCTTATCCTAGTGTCTAAACTCTTCTCCATGGCTGGACCTGCAAATAATATTCCTTTACGTGCTACGGGGTATCTAGAGAGTGGGATAGGTTTAATAACTACCCTAACCCTAACGCGTACCCTAACCCTAACCCCTACCCTAACCCTAACACGTACCCTGATCCTAACCAACACCCTAAACCGAGGCCTAACCCTAACACTAACCCTAATCCTAACCCTAACCCATACCCTACGCCGTACCCGAAGCCCTCCCCAAACCCGTACCCTAAGCAGTACCCTAAGCCTAACCCTAAGCATAACACTAACCGTAGGCTACCCTTGACTGCTTCTGCCTCCAATAGATTTCCTAAGCACTAGTGTTTTAAGCAACAGCTTAAAAAGAGAATCCTAATGTGATTTCTTTATAATGGGTGTGTTCCTTATCTTATCCTAGTGTCTAAACTCTTCTCCATGGCTGGACCCCCAAATAATATTCCTTTACGTGCTAATGTGTATCTAGAGAGTATGATAGGTTCAATAACTACACTAACCCTAACACGTACCCTAACCCTAACCCCTACCCTAACCCTAACGTGTACCCTAACCCTAACCCCTACCCTAACCCTAACATGTACCCTAAACCTAACCCATACCCTAAATCGAGCCCTAACCCTAACACTAACCCTAATCCTAACCCTAACCCATACCCTACGCCGTATCCGAAGCCCTCCCCGAACCCGTACCCTAAGCCGTACCCTAAGCCTAACCCTAACCTAACCCTAACCCTAGGCTACCCTTGACTGCTTCTGCCTCCAATAGATTTCCGAAGCACTAGTGTTTTAAGGAACAGCTTAAAAAGAGAATCCTAATGTGATTTCTTTATAATGGGTGTGTTCCTTATCTTATCTTAGTGTCTAAACTCTTCTCCATGGCTGGACCTCCAAATAATATTCCTTTACGTGCTAAGGGGTATCTAGAGAGTGGGGTAGGTTTAATAACTACCCTAACGCTAACGCGTACCCTAACCCTAACCCCTACCCTAACCCTAACACGTACCCTAATCCTAACCAATACCCTAAACGGAGCCCTAAACCTAAAACTAACCCTAACCCTAACCCTAACCCATAGCCTACGCCGTACCCGAAGACCTCCCCGAACCCGTACCCTAAGCCCTACCCTAAGCCTAACCCTAAGCCTAAACCTAACCCTAGGCTACCCTTGACTGCTTCTGCCTCCAATAGATTTCCTAAGCATTAGTGCTTTAAGGGAGAGCTTAAAAAGAGAATCCTAATGTGATTTCTTTATAATGGCTGTTTTCCTTATCTTTTCCTAGTGTCTAAACTCTTCTCCAGGGCTGGACCCCCAAATAATATTCGTTTACGTGCTAAGGGGTATCTAGAGAGTGGGATAGGTTTAATCAGTACTGTAACCCTAACACGTACATTATCCCTAACCACTATCCTAACCCTAACACGTACCCTAATCCTAACCCGTACCCTAATCCGAGCCCTAACCCTAACACTAACCCTAACCCTAACCCTAACCCATACCCTACGCCGTACCCGAAGCCCTCCCCGAACCCGTACCCTAAGCCGTACGCTAACCCTAACACTAAGCCTAACATTAACCCTAGGCTACCCTTGACAGCTTCTGCCTCCAATAGATTTCCTAAGCACAAGTGTTTTAAGGAACAGCTTAAAAAGAGAATCCTAATGTGATTTCTTTATAATGGGTGTGTTCCTTATCTTATCCTAGTGTCTAAACTCTTCTCCATGCCTGGACCCCCAAATAATATTCCTTTACGTGCTAAGGGGTATCTAGAGAGTGGGATAGGTTTAATAACTACCCTAAACCTAACGCATACCCTAACCCTAACCCCTACCCTAACCCTAACACGTACCCTAATCCTAACACATACCCTAAACCGAGCCCTAACCCTAACACTAACCCTAATCCTAACCCTAACCCATACCCTACGCCGTACCCGAACCCCTCCCCGAACCCGTACCCTAAGCCGTACCCTAAGCCTAACCCTAACCCTAGGCTACCCTTGACTGCTTCTGCCTCCAATAGATTTCCTAAGCACTAGTGTTTTAAGGAACAGCTTAAAAAGAGAATCCTAATGTGATTTCTTTATAATTGGTGTGTTCCTTATCTTATTCTAGTGTCTAAACTCTTCTCCATTGCTGGACCTCCAAATAATATTCCTTTACGTGCTCAGGAGTATCTAGAGAGTGGGATAGGTTTAATAACCACCTTAACGCTAACGCGTACCCTAACCCTAACCCCTACCCTAACCCTAACACGTACCCTAATCCTAAACCGTACCCTAAACCGAGACCTAACCCTAACACTAACCCTAAACTTAACACTAACCCATACCCTACGCCATACCCGAAGACCTCCCCGAACCCATACCCTAAGCCGTACCCTAACCCTAACCCTAAGCCTAACCCTATCCCTAGGCTACCCTTGACTGCTTCTGCCTCCAATAGATTTCCTAAGCACTAGTGTTTTAAGGAACAGCTTAAAAAGAGAATCCTAATGTGATTTCTTTATATCGTATGTGTTCCTTATCTTATCCTAGTGTCTAAACTCTTCTCCATGGCTGGACCTCCAAATAATATTCCTTTACGTGCTACGGGGTATCTAGAGAGTGGGATAGGTTTAATAACTACCCTAACCCTAACGCGTACCCTAACCCTAACCCCTACCCTAACCCTAACACGTACCCTAATCCTAACCAACACCCTAAACCGAGGCCTAACCCTAACACTAACCCTAACCCTTACGCTAACCCATACCCTACGCCGTACCCGAAGCCCTCCCCAAACCCGTACCCTAAGCAGTACCCTAAGCCTAACCCTAAGCATAACACTAACCGTAGGCTACCCTTGACTGCTTCTGCCTCCAATAGATTTCCTAAGCACTAGTGTTTTAAGCAACAGCTTAAAAAGAGAATCCTAATGTGATTTCTTTATAATGGGTGTGTTCCTTATCGTATCCTAGTGTCTAAACTCTTCTCCATGGCTGGACCCCCAAATAATATTCCTTTACGTGCTAATGTGTATCTAGAGAGTATGATAGGTTCAATAACTACACTAACCCTAACACGTACCCTAACCCTAACCCCTACCCTAACCCTAACGCGTACCCTAACCCTAACCCCTACACTAACCCTAACATGTACCCTAATCCTAACCCATACCCAAATCGAGCCCTAACCCTAACACTAAACCTAATCCTAACCCTAACCCATACCCTACGCTGTACCCGAAGCCCTCCCCGAACCCGTACCCTAAGCCGTACCCTAAGCCTAACCCTAACCTAACCCTAACCCTAGGCTACCCTTGACTGCTTCTGCCTCAAATAGATTTCCGAAGCACTAGTGTTTTAAGGAACAGCTTAAAAAGAGAATCCTAATGTGATTTCTTTATAATGGATGTGTTCCTTATCTTATCCTAGTGTCTAAACTCTTCACCATGGCTGGACCCCCAAGTAATATTCCTTTACGTGCTAAGGGGTATCTACAGAGTGAGATAGGTTTAATCACTACCCTAACCCTAACACGTACATTAACCCTAACCACTATCCTAACCGTAACACGTACCCTAATCCTAACCCGTACCCTAAACCGAGCCCTAACCCTAACACTAACCCTAACCCTAACCCTAACCCATACCCTACGCCGTACCCGAAGCCCTCCCCGAACCCGTACCCTAAGCCGTACGCTAACCCTAACCCTAAGCCTAACCCTAACCCTAGGCTACCCTTGACTGCTTCTGCCTCCAATAGATTTCCTAAGCACTAGTGTTTTAAGGAACAGCTTAAAAAGAGAATCCTAATGTGATTTCTTTATAATGGGTGTGTTCCTTATCTTATCCTAGTGTCTAAACTCTTCTCCCTGGCTGGACCTCCAAATAATATTCCTTTACGTGCTAAGGGGTATCTAGAGAGTGGGGTAGGTTTAATAACTACCCTAACGCTAACGCGTACCCTAACCCTAACCCCTACCCTAACCCTAACACGTACCCTAATCCTAACCAATACCCTAAACCGAGCCCTAAACCTAAAACTAACCCTAACCCTAACACTAACCCATACCCTGCGCCGTACCCGAAGACCTCCCCGAACCCGTACCCTAAGCCCTACCCTAAGCCTAACCCTAAGCCTAAACCTAACCCTAGGCTACCCTTGACTGCTTCTGCCTCCAATAGATTTCCTAAGCACTAGTGTTTTAAGGAACAGCTTAAAAAGAGAGTCCTAATGTGATTTCTTTATAATGGGTGTGTTACTTATCTTATCCTAGTATCTAAACACTTATCCATGGCTGGACCCCCAAATAATATTCTTTACGTGCTAAGGGGTATCTAGAGAGTGGGATAGGTTTAATCACTACTGTAACCCTAACACGTACATTATCCCTAACCACTATCCTAAACCTAACACGTACCCTAATCCTAACCCGTAACCTAAACCGAGCCCTAACCCTAACACTAACCCTAACCCTAACTCTAACCCATACCCTACGCCGTACCCGAAGCCCTCCCCGAACCCGTACCCTAAGCCGTACGCTAACCCTAACCCTAAGCCTAACCCTAACCCTAAGGTACCCTTGACTGCTTCTGCCTCCAATAGATTTCCTAAGCACTAGTGTTTTAAGGAACAGCTTAAAAAGAGAATCCTACTGTGATTTATTTATAATGGGTGTGTTCCTTATTTTATCCTAGTGTCTAAACTCTTCTCCATGGCTGGATCTCCAAATAATATTCCTTTACGTGCTAAGGGGTATCTAGAGAGTGGGATAGGTTTAATAACTACCCTAACGCTAACGTGTACCCTAACCCTAACCGCTACCCTAACCCTAACACGTACCCTAATCCTAACCCGTACCCTAAACCGAGCCCTAACCCTAACACTAACCCTAACCCATACCCTACGCCGTATCCGAAACCCCCCGAACCCGTAACCTAAGCCGTACCCTAAGCCTAACCCTAAGCCTAAACCTAACCCTAGGCTACCCTTGACTGCTTCTGCCTCCAATAGATTTCCTAAGCACTAGTGTTTTAAGGAACAGCTTAAAAAGAGAATCCTAATGTGATTTCTTTATAATGGGTGTGTTCCTTATCTTATCCTAGTGTCTAAACTCTTCTCCATGGCTGGACCCCCAAATAATATTCCTTTACGTGCTAAGGGGTATCTAGAGAGTGGGATAGGTTTAATAACTACCCTAACCCTAAGGCGTACCCTAACCCTAACCCGTACCCTAAACCGAGCCCTATCCCTAACACTAACCCTAATCCTAACACTAACCCATACCCTACGCCGTACCCGAACCCCTCCCCGAACCCGTACCCTAAGAAGTACCCTAAGCCTAACCCTAAGCCTAACCCTAACCCTAGGCTACCCTTGACTGCTTCTGCCTGCAATAGGTTTCCTAAGCACTAGTTTTTTAAGGAACAGCTTAAAAAGAGAATTCTAATGTGATTTCTTTATAATGGGTGTTTTCCTTATCTTATGCTAGTATCTAAACACTTCTCCATGGCTGGACCCCCAAATAATATTCCTTTACGTGCTAAGGGGTATCTAGAGAGTGGGATAGGTTTAATCACTACCTAACCCTAACACGTACATTAACCCTAACCACTATCCTAACCCTAACACGTACCCTAATCCTAACCCGTTCCGTAAACCGAGCCCTAACCCTAACACTAACCCTAACCCTAACCCTAACCCATACCCTACGCCGTACCCGAAGCCTTCCCCGAACCCGTACCCTTAGCCGTACGCTAACCCTAACCCTAAACCTAACCCTAACCCTAGGCTACCCTTGACTGCTTCTGCCTCCAATAGATTTCCTAAGCACTAGTGTTTTAAGGAACAGCTTAAAAAGAGAATCCTAATGTGATTTCTTTATAATGGGTGTGTTCCTTATCTTATCCTAGTGTCTAAACTCTTCTCCATGGCTGGACCCCCAAATAATATTCCTTTACGTGCTAAAGGGTATCTAGAGAGTGGGATAGGTTTAATTACTATCCTAACCCTAACACGTACACAAACCCTAACCACTACCCTAACCCTAAGACGTACCCTAATCCTAACCACTACCCTAATCCTAAACCCTACCCTAAACCGAGCCCTAACCCTAACACTAACACTAACCCTAACCCATAACCTACGCCGTACCCGAAGACCTCCCCGAACCCGTACCCTAAGTAGTACCCTAAGCCTAACCCTAAGCCTAAATCTAACCCTAGGCTACCCTTGACTGCTTCTGCCCCCAAGAGATTTCCTAAGCAGTAGTGTTTTAAGCAACAGCTTAAAAAGAGAATCCTAATGTGATTTCTTTATAATGCGTGTGTTCCTTATATTATCCTAGTGTCTAAACTCTTCTCCATGGGTTGACCCCTAAATAATATTCCTGTACGTGCTAATGTGTATCTAGAGAGTATGATAGGTTTAATAACTACCCTAACCCTAACACGTACCCTAACCCTAACCCCTACCCTAACACTAACGCGTACCCTAACCCTAACCCCTACCCTAACCCTAACACGTACCCTAACCCTAACCCCTACCCTAACCCTAACACGTACCCTAATCCTAACCCGTACCCTAATCTGAGCCCTAATCCTAACATTAAACCAAACCCTAACCCTAACACATACCCTACGCCGTACCCGAAGCCCTCCCCTAACCCGTACCCTAAGCCGTACCCTAAGCCTAACCCTAAGCCTAACCCTAATCCTAGGCTACCCTTGACTGCTTCTGCCTCCAATAGATTTCCTAAGCACTAGTGTATTAAGGAACAGCTTAAAAAGAGAATCCTAATGTGATTTCTTTATAATGGGTGTGTTCCTTATCTTATCCTAGTGTCTAAACTCTTCTCCATGGCTGGACCCCCAAATAATATTCCTTATGTGCTAAGGGGTATCTAGAGAGTGGGATAGGTTTAATAACTGCCCTAACCCTAACACGTACCCTAACCCTAACCCCTACACTAAACCTAACACATACCCTAATCCTAAACCATACCCTAAACAGAGCCCTAACCCTAACACTAACCCTAACCCTAACCCATACCATACGCCGTGCCCGAACCCCTACCCGAACCCATACCCTAAGCCGTACCCTAACCCTAACCCTAACCCTAGGCTACCCTTGACTGCTTCTGACTCCAATAAATTTCCTAAGCACTAGTGTTTTAAGGAACAGCTTAAAAAGAGAATCCTAATGTGATTTCTTTATAATGGGTGTGTTCCTTATCTTATCCTAGTGTCTAAACTCTTCTCCATGGCTGGACCCCCAAATAATATTCCTTATGTGCTAAGGGGTATCTAGAGAGTGGGATAGGTTTAATAACTGCCCTAACCCTAACACGTACCCTAACCCTAACCCCTACACTAAACCTAACACATACCCTAATCCTAAACCATACCCTAAACAGAGCCCTAACCCTAACACTAACCCTAACCCTAACCCATACCATACGCCGTGCCCGAACCCCTACCCGAACCCATACCCTAAGCCGTACCCTAACCCTAACCCTAACCCTAGGCTACCCTTGACTGCTTCTGACTCCAATAAATTTCCTAAGCACTAGTGTTTTAAGGAACAGCTTAAAAAGAGAATCCTAATGTGATTTCTTTATAATGGGTGTGTTCCTTATCTTATCCTAGTGTCTAAACTCTTCTCCATGGCTGGACCCCCAAATAATATTCCTTTACATGCTAAGGGGTATCTAGAGAGTGGGATAGGTTTAATAACTAACTTAACCCTAACACGTACCCTAACCCTAACCCCTACCCTAACCATAACACGTACCCTAATCCTAACCAATACCCTAAACCGAGCCCTAACCCTAAAACTAACCCTAACCCTAACCCTAACCCATACCCTACGCCGTACCCGAAGCCCTTCCCGAACCCTTACCCTAAGCCCTACCCTAAACCTAACCCTAAGCCTAACCCTAACCCTAGGCTACCCTTGACTGCTTCTGCCTCCAATAGATTTCCTAAGGACTAGTGTTTTAAGCAACAGCTTAAAAAGAGAATCCTAATGTGATTTCTTTATAATGGGTGTGTTCCTTATCTTATCCTAGTGTCTAAACTCTTCTCCATGGCTGAAACCCCAAATAATATTCCGTTACATCCTATGGGGTATCTAGACAGTGGGATAGGTTTAATAACTACCCTAACCCTAACACGTATCCTAATCCTAACCCCTACCCTAACCCTAAAACGTACCCTAACACGTACCCTAATCCTAAACCGTACCCTAAACCGAACCCTAACCCTAACACTAACCCTAACCCATACCCTACGCCGTACCCGAAGCCCTCCCCGAACCCGTACCCTAAGCCTTACCCTAAGCCTAACCCTAAGCCTTACCCTAACCCTAGGCTACCCTTCACTGCTTCTGTCTCCAATAGATTTCCTAAGCACTAGTGTTTTAAGGAACAGCTTAAAAAGAGAATCCTAATGTGATTTCTTTATAATGGGTGTGTTCCTTATCTTATCCTAGTGTCTAAACTCTTCTCCATGGCTAGACCCCCAAATAATATTCCTTTACGTGCTAATGGGTATCTAGACAGTGGGATAGGTTTAATAACTACCCTAACTCTAATGCGTACCCTAACCCTAACCCCTACCCTAACCCTAACACGTACCATAATCCTACACCGTACCCTAAACCGAGCCCTAACCCTAACACTAACCCTAACCCTAACCCTAACCCATACCCTACACCGTGCCCGAACCCCTACCCGAACCCATACCCTAAGCCGTACCCTAACCCTAACCCTAACCCTAGGCTACCCTTGACTGCTTCTGACTCCAATAAATTTCCTAAGCACTAGTGTTTTAAGGAACAGCTTAAAAAGAGAATCCTAATGTGATTTCTTTATAATGGGTGTGTTCCTTATCTTATCCTAGTGTCTAAACTCTTCCCCATGGCTGGACCCCCAAATAATATTCCTTTACATGCTAAGGGGTATCTAGAGAGTGGGATAGGTTTAATAACTACCCTAACCCTAACACGTACCCTAATCCTAACCCCTACCCTAACCCTAAAACGTACCCTAACACGTACCCTAATCCTAAACCGTACCCTAAACCGAACCCTAACCCTAACACTAACCCTAACCCATACCCTACGCCGTACCCGAAGCCCTCCCCGATCCCGTACCCTAAGCCTTACCCTAAGCCTAACCCTAAGCCTTACCCTAACCCTAGGCTACCCTTCACTGCTTCTGTCTCCAATAGATTTCCTAAGCACTAGTGTTTTAAGGAACGGCTTAAAAAGAGAATCCTAATGTGATTTCTTTATAATGGGTGTGTTCCTTATCTTATCCTAGTGTTTAAACTCTTCTCCATGGCTAGACCCCCAAATAATATTCCTTTACGTGCTAATGGGTATCTACACAGTGGGATAGGTTTAATAACTACCCTAACTCTAATGCGTACCCTAACCCTAACCCCTACCCTAACCCTAACACGTACCATAATCCTAAACCGTACCCTAAACCGAGCGCTAACCCTAACACTAACCCTAACCCTAACCCTAACCCATACCCTACACCGTGCCCGAACCCCTACCCGAACCCATACCCTAAGCCGTACCCTAACCCTAACCCTAACCCTAGGCTACCCTTGACTGCTTCTGCCTCCAATAAATTTCCTAAGCACTAGTGTTTTAAGGAACAGCTTAAAAAGAGAATCCTAATGTGATTTCTTTATAATGGGTGTGTTCCTTATCTTATCCTAGTGTCTAAACTCTTCTCCATGGCTGGACCCCCAAATAATATTCCTTTACATGCTAAGGGGTATCTAGAGAGTGGGATAGGTTTAATAATTACCCTAACCCTAACACGTACCCTAATCCTAACCCCTACCCTAACCCTAACACGTTCCCTAATCCTAAACCGTACCCTAAACCGAACCCTAACCCTAACACTAACCCTAACCCTAACCCTAACCCATACCCAATGTCGTACCCGAAGCCCTCCCCGAACCCGTACCCTAAGCCTTACCCTAAGCCTAACCCTAAGCCTAACCCTAACCCTAGGCTACCCTTCACTGCTTCTGTCTCCAATAGATTTCCTAAGCACTAGTGTTTTAAGGAACAGCTTAAAAAGAGAATCCTAATGTGATTTCTTTATAATGGGTGTGTTCCTTATCTTATCCTAGTGTCTAAACTCTTCTCCATGGCTGGACCCCCAAATAATATTCCTTTACGTGGTAAGGGGTATCTAGAGAGTGGGATAAGTTTAATAACTACCCTAACTCTAATGCGTACCCTAACCCTAACCCCTACCCTAACGCTAACACGTACCCTAAACCGAGCCCTAACCCTAACACTAACACTAACCCTAACCCTAACCCATACCCTACGCCGTACCCGAAGCCCCCCCCGAATCCGTACCCTAAGGCGTACCCTAACCCTAACCCTCAGCCTAACACTAACCCTAGGCTACCCTTGACTGCTTCTGCATCCAATAGATTTCCTAAGCACTAGTGTTTTAAGCAACAGCTTAAAAAGAGAATCCTAATATGATTTCTTTATAATGGGTGTGTTCCTTATCTTATCCTAGTGTCTAAACACTTCTCCATGGCTGGAACTCCAAATAATATTCCTTTATGTGCTAAGGGGTATCTAGAGAGTGGGATAGGTTTAATAACTACATTAATCCTAACGCGTACCCTAACCCTAACCCCTACCCTAACCCTAACACGTACCCTAATCCTAAACAATACCCTACACCGAGCCCTAACCCTAACACTAACCCTAACCCTAACCCTAACACATACCCTACGCCATACCCGAAGCCCTCCCCTAATCCTTACCCTAAGCCGTACCCTAAGCCTAACCCTAAGCCTAACCCTAACCCTAGGCTACCCTTGACTGCTTCTGCCTCCAATAGATTTCCTAAGCACTAGTGTTTTAAGGAACAGCTTAAGAAGAGAATCCTAATGTGATTTCTTTATAATAGGTGTCTTCCTTATCTTATCCTAGTGTCTAAACTCTTCTCCATGGCTGGACCCCCAAATAATGTTCCTTTACGTGTTAAGGGGTATCTAGAGAGTGAGATAGGTTTAATAACTACCCTAACCCTAACGCGTACCCTAACCCTAACCACTACCGTAACCCTAACACATACCCTAATCCTAACCCGTACCCTAAACCGAGCCCTAACGCTAACACTAACCCAAACATTAACCCTAACCCATACCCTACGCCGTACCCGAAGCCCTCCCCGATCCCGTACCCTAAGCCATACCCTAACCCTAACCCTAAGCCTAACCCTAACCCTAGGCTACCCTTGACTGCTTCTGCCTCCAATAGATTTCCTAAGCACTAGTGTTTTAAGGAACAGCTTAAAAAGAGAATCCTAATGTGATTTCTTTATAATGGGTGTGTTCCTTATCTTATCCTAGTGTCTAAACTCTTCTCCATGGGTGGACCCCTAAATAATATTCCTTTACGTGCTAATGTGTATCTAGAGAGTATGATAGGTTTAATAACTACCCTAACCCTAACACGTACCCTAACCTTAACCCCTAGCCTAACCCTAACGCATACCCGAACCCTAACCCCTACCCTTACTCTAACACGTACCCTAAACCTAACCCGTACCCTAAACCGAGCCCTAAACCTAACACTGACCCTAACCCTAACCCTAACCCATACCCTACGCCGTGCCCGAACCCCTCCCCGAACCCATACCCTAAGCCGTACCCTAACCCTAACCCTAAGCCTCAGCCTAACCCTAGGCTACCCTTGACTGCTTCTGCCTCCAATAGATTTCCTAAGCACTAGTGTTTTAAGGAACAACTTAAAAAGAGAATCCTAATGTGATTTCTTTATAATGGGTGTGTTCCTTATCTTATCCTAGTGTCTAAACTCTTTTCCATTGCTGGACCCCCAAATAATATTCCTTTACGTGCTAAGGTGTATCTAGAGAGTGGGATAGGTTTCATAAGTACCTTAACTCTAACGCGTACCCTAGCCCTAACCCCTACCCTAACCCTAACACATACCCTAAACCGAGACCTAACCCTAACACTAACCCTAACCCTAAGCCTAACCCATAGCCTACGCCGTACCCGAACCCCTCCCTGAACCCGTACCCTAAGCCGTACCCTAACCCTAACCCTAAGCCTAACCCTAACCCTAGGCTACCCTTGACTGCTTCTGCCTCCAATAGAATTCCTAAGCACTAGTGTTTTAAGGAACAGCTTAAAAAGAGAATCCTAATGTGATTTCTTTATAATGGGTGTGTTCCTTATCTTATCCAAGTGTCTAAACTCTTCTCCATGGCTGGACCCCCAAATAATATTCCTTTACGTGCTAAGGGTTATCTAGAGAGTGGGATACGTTTAATCACTACCCTAACCCTAACACGTACACTAACCCTAACCACAACCCTAACCCTAACACGTACCCTAATCCAAACCCGTACCCTAAACCGAGCCCTAACCCTAACACTAACCCTAACCCTAACCCTAATCCATTCCCTACGCCATACCCGAAGCCGTCCCCGAACCCGTACCCTAAGACGTACCCTAACCCTAACCCTAAGCCTAACCCTAACCCTAGGCTACCCTTGACTGCTTCTGCCTCCATTAGATTTCCTAAGCACTAGTGTTTTAAGGAACAGCTTAAAAAGAGAATCCTAACGTGATTTCTTTATAATGTGTGTGTTCCTTATCTTATCCTAGTGTCTAAACTCTTCTCCATGGCTGGACCTCCAAATAATATTCCTTTACGTTCTAAGGGGTATCTAGAGAGTGGGCTAGGTTTAATAACTACCCTACCCCTAACGCGTACCATAACCCTAACCCCTACCCTAACCCTAACACGTACCCTAATCCTAAACAACACCCTAAACCGAGCCCTAAGCCTAATACTAACCCTAACCCTAACCCTAAACCTAACCCATACCCTACGCAGTACCCGAAGCCCTCCCCGAACCCTTACCCTAAGCCGTACCCTAAGCCGTACCGCAACCCTAACCCTAAGCCTAACCCTAACCCTAGGCTACCCTTGACTGCTTCTGCCTCCATTACATTTCCTAAGCACTAGTGTTTTAAGGAACAAATTAAAAAGGGAATCCTAATGTGATTTCTTTATAATGGGTGTGTTCCTTATCTTATCCTAGTGTCTAAACTCTTCTCCATGGCTGGACCCCCAAATAATATTCCTTTACGTGCTAAGGTGTATCTAGAGAGTTGGATAGTTTTAATAACTACCATAACTCTAACGCGTACCCTAACCCTAACCCCTACCCTAACCCTAACACGTACCCTAAACCGTGACCTAACCCTAACACTAACACTAAACCTAAGCCTAACCCATACCCGACGCAGTAACCGAACCCCTCCCCGAAACCGTACCCTAAGCCGTACCATAACCCTAACCCTAAGCCTAAGCCTAACCCTAACGCTAACCCTAACCCGAACCCTAACCCTAACCCTAACCCATACCCTACGCCATACCCGAAGCCCTCCCCGAACGCGTACCCTAAGCCGTACCCTAACCCTAACCCTAAGCCTAACCCTAACCCTAGGCTACCCTTGACTGCTTCTGCCTCCAATAGATTTCCTAAGCACTAGTGTTTTAAGGAACAGCTTAAAAAGAGAATCCTAATGTGATTTCTTTATAATGGGTGTGTTCCTTATCTTATCCTAGTGTCTAAACTCTTCTCCATGACTGGACCCCCAAATAATATTCTTTATGTGCTAAGGGGTATCTAGAGAGTGAGATAGGTTTAATAACTACCCTAACCCTAACACGTACCCTAACCCTAACCCCTACCCTAACCCTAACACGTACCCTAATCCTAAACCGTACCGTAAACAAAGCCCTAACCCTAACACTAACCCTAACCCTAACCCTAACCCATACCCTATGCCATACCCGAAGCCCTCCCCGAACCTGTACCCTAAGCCGTACCCTAAACCTAACCCTAAGCCTAACCCTAACCCTAGGCTACCCTTTACTGCTTCTGCCTCCAATAGATTTCCTAAGCACTAATGTTTTAAGGAACAGCTTAAAAAGAGAATCCTAATGTGATTTCTTTATAATGTGTGTGTTCCTTATCTTATCCTAGTGTCTAAACTCTTCTCCATTCCTGGACCTCCAAATAATATTCCTTTACGTGTTAAGGGGTATCTAGAGAGTGGGATAGGTTTAATAACTATCCTAACCCTAACGCGTACCCTAACCCTAACCCCTATCCTAACCCTAACACGTACCCTAATCCTAAACAATACCCTAAACCGAGCCCTAACCCTAACACTAACCCTAACCCTAACCCATACCCTACGCCGTACCCGAAGCCCTCCCCGAACCCGTACCCTAAGCCGTACCCTAAGCCGTACCCTAATCCTAACCCTAAGCCTAAACCTTACCCTAGGCTACCCTTGACTGCTTCTGCCTCCAATAGATTTCCTAAGCACTAGTGTTTTAAGTAACAACTTAAAAACAGAATCCTAATGTGATTTCTTTATAATGGGTGTGTAACTTATCTTATCCTAGTGTCTAAACTCTTTTCCATTGCTGGACCCCCAAATAATATTCCTTTACGTGCTAAGGTGTAACTAGAGAGTGGGATAGGTTTAATACCTACCTTAACTCTAACGCGTACCCTAGCCCTAACACCTACCCTAACCCTAACACGTACCCTAAACCGAGACCTAACCCTAACACTAACCCTAACCCTAAGCCTAACCCATACCCTACGCCGTACCCGAACCCCTCCCCGAACCTGTACCCTAAGCCGTACCCTAACCCTAAACCTAAGCCTAAGCCTAACCCTAACGCTAAACCTAACCCTAACCCTAACCCTAACCCTAACCCTAACCCATACCCTACGCCATACCCGAAGCCCTCCCCGAACGCGTACCCTAAGCCGTACCCTAACCCTAACCCTAAGCCTAACCCTAACCCTAGGCTACCCTTGACTGCTTCTGCCTCCAATAGATTTCCTAAGCACTAGTGTTTTAAGGAACAGCTTAAAAATAGAGTCCTAATGTGATTTCTTTATAATGGGTGTGTTCCTTATCTTATCCTAGTATCTAAACACTTCTCCATGGCTGGACCCCTAAATAATATTCCTTTACGTGCTAAGGGGTATCTAGAGAGTGGGATAGGTTTAATCACTACTGTAACCCTAACACGTACATTATCCCTAACCACTATCCTAACCCTAACACGTACCCTAATCCTAACCCGTAACCTAAACCGAGCCCTAACCCTAACACTAACATTAACACTAACCCTAAACCCTACTCGACCCCGTACCCGAAGCCCTCCCTGAACCCGTACCCTAAGCCGTACCCTAAACCTAACCCTAAGCCTAACCCTAACCCTAGGCTACCCTTGACTGCTTCTGCCTCCAATAGATTTCCTAAGCACTAGTGTTTTAAGGAACAGCTTAAAAAGAGAATCCTAATGTGATTTCTTTATAATGGGTGTGTTCCTTATCTTATCCTAGTGTCTAAACTCTTCTCCATGGCTGAACACCCAAATAATATTCCTTTACGTGCTAATGTGTATCTAGAGAGTATGATAGGTTTAATAACTACCTTAACCCTAACACGTACCCTAACCCTAACCCCTACCCTAACACTAACGCGTACCCTAACCCTAACACCTACCCTAACCCTAACACGTACCCTAATCCTAACCCGTACCCTAAACCGAGCCCTAACCCTAACACTAACCCAAACCCATACCCTAACACATCCCTTACGCCGTACCCGAACCCCTCCCCGAACCCGTACCCTAAGCCGTACCCTAAGCCTAACCCTATGCCTAACCCTAACCCTAGGCTACCCTTGACTGCTTCTGCCTCCAATAGATTTCCTAAGCACTAGTGTTTTAAGGAACAGCTTAAAAAGAGAATCCCACTGTGATTTCTTTATAATGGGTGTGTTCCTTATCTTATCCTAGTGTCTAAACTCTTCTCGATGGCTGGACCTCCAAATAATATTCCTTTACGTGCTAAGGGGTATCTAGAGAGTGGGATAGGTTTAATAACTACCCTAACGCTAACGTGTACCCTAACCCTAACCCCTACCCTAACCCTAACACGTACCCTAATCCTAACCAATACCTTAAACCGAGCCCTAACCCTAACACTAAACCTAACCCTAACCGTAACCCATACCCTACGCCGTACCCGAAGCCCTCCCCGAACCAGTACCCTAAGCCGTACGCTAACCCTAACACTAAGCCTAACCCTAACCCTAGGCTACCCTTGACAGCTTCTGCCTCCAATAGATTTACTAAGCACTAGTGTTTTAAGGAACAGCTTAAAAAGAGAATCCTAATGTGATTTCTTTATAATGGGTGTGTTCATTATTTTATCCTAGTGTCTAAACTCTTCTCCATGGCTGGACCTCTAAATAATATTCCTTTACGTGCTAAGGGGTATCTAGAGAGTGGGATAGGTTTAATAACTACCCTAACGCTAACGTGTACCCTAACCCTAACCACTACCCTAACCCTAACACATACCCTAATCCTAACCAATACCTTAAACCGAGCCCTAACCCTAACACAAACCCTAACCCTAACCCTAACCCATACCCAACGCCGTACCTTAAGCCCTCCCCTAACCCGTACCATAAGCCGTACGCTAACCCTAACCCTAAGCCTGACCCTAACCCTAAGGTACCCTTGACTGCTTCTGCCTCCAATAGATTTCCTAAGCACTAGTGTTTTAAGGAAGAGCTTAAAAATGGAATCCTAATGTGATTTCTTTATAATGGGTGTGTTCCTTATCTTATCCTAGTGTCTAAACTCTTCTCCATGGCTGGACCCCAAATAATATTCCTTTACGTGATAAGGTGTATCTAGAGAGTTGGATAGGTATAATAACTACCCTAACTCTAACGCGTACCCTAACCCTAACCCCTAACCTAACCCTAACACGTACCCTAATCCTAACCCGTACCCTAAACCGAGCCCTATCCCTAACACTAACCCAAATCCTAACCCTGACCCATACCCTACGCCGTACCCGAACCCCTCCTCGAACCCGTACCCTAAGGCGTACCCTAAGCCTAACCCTAAGCCTAACACTAACCCTAGGCTACCCTTGACTGCTTCTGCCTCCAATAGGTTTCCTAAGCACTAGTGTTTTAAGGAACAGCTTAAAAAGAGAGTCCTAATGTGATTTCTTTATAATGGGTGATTTCCTTATCTTATCCTAGTATCTAAACACTTCTCCATGGCTGGACCCCCAAATAATATTCTTTACGTGCTAAGGGGTATCTAGAGAGTGGGATAGGTTTAATCACTACTGTAACCTTAACACGTACATTATCCCTAACCACTATCCTAACCCTAACACGTACCCTAATCCTAACCCGTACCCTAAACCGAGCCCTAACCCTAACACTAACCCTAACCCTAACCCTAACCCATACCCAACGCCGTACCTTAAGCCCACCCCGAACCCGTACCATAAGCCGTACGCTAACCCTAACACTAAGCCTGACCCTAACCCTAAGGTACCCTTGACTGCTTCTGCCTCCAATAGATTTCCTAAGCACTAGTGTTTTAAGAAACAGCTTAAAAAGAGAATCCTACTGTGATTTATTTATAATGGGTGTGTTCCTTATCTTATCCTAGTGTCTAAACTCTTCTCCATGGCTGGATCTCCAAATAATATTCCTTTACGTGCTAAGGGGTATCTAGAGAGTGGGATAGGTTTAATAACTACCCTAACGCTAACGTGTACCCTAACCCTAACCCCTACCCTAACCCTAACACGTACCCTAATCCTAACCCGTACCCTAAACCGAGCCCTAACCCTAACACTAACCCTAACACATACCCTACGCCGTATCCGAAACCCCCTCGAACCCGTACCCTAAGCCGTACCCTAAGCCTAACCCTAAGCCTAACCCAAAGCCTAGGCTACCGTTGACTGCTTCTGCCTCCAATAGATTTCCTAAGCACTAGTGTTTTAAGGAACAGCTTAAAAAGAGAATGCTAATGTGATTTCTTTATAATGGGTGTGTTCCTTATCTTATACTAGTGTCTAAACTCTTCTCCATTGCTGGACCCCCAAATAATATTCCTTTACGTGCTAAGGGGTATCTAGAGAGTGGGATAGGTTTAATCACTACCCTAACCCTAACACGTACATTAACCCTAACCACTATCCTAACCCTAACACGTACCCTAATCCTAACCCATACCCTAAATCGAGCCCTAAACCTAACACTAACCCTAACCCTAACCCTAACCCATACCCTACGCCGTACCCGAAGCCCTCCCCGAACCCGTACCCTAAGCCGTACGCTAACCCTAACCCTAAGCCTAACCCTAACCCTAGGCTACCCTTGACAGCTTCTGCCTCCTATAGATTTCCTAAGCACTAGTGTTTTAAGGAACAGCTTAAAAAGAGAATCCTACTGTGATTTCTTTATAATGGGTGTGTTCCTTATTTTATCCTAGTGTCTAAACTCTTCTCCATGGCTGGACCTCCAAATAATATTCCTTTACGTGCTAAGGGGTATCTAGAGAGTGGGATAGGTTTAATAACTACCCTAACGCTAACGTGTACCCTAACCCTAACCCCTACCCTAACCCTAACACGTACCCTAAACCTAACCAATACCTTAAACCGAGCCCTAACCCTAACACTAACCCTAACCCTAACCCTAACCCATACCCTACGCCGTACCCGAAGCCCTCCCCGAACCCGTACCCTAAGCCGTACCCTAATCCTAACCCTAAGCCTAAACCTAACTCTAGGCTACCCTTGACTGCTTCTGCCTCCAATAGATTTCTTAAGCACTAGTGTTTTAAGGAAGAGCTTAAAAATGGAATCCTAATGTGATTTCTTTATAATGGGTGTGTTCCTTATCTTATCCTAGTGTCTAAACTCTTCTCCATGGCTGGACCCCAAATAATATTCCTTTACGTGATAAGGTGTATCTAGAGAGTGGGATAGGTATAATAACTTCCCTAAATCTAACGCGTACCCTAACCCTAACCCCTAACCTAACCCTAACACGTACCCTAATCCTAACCCGTACCCTAAACCGAGCCCTATCCCTAACACTAACCCTAATCCTAACCCTGACCCATACCCTACGCCGTACCCGAACCCCTCCCCGAACCCGTACCCTAAGCCGTACCCTAAGCCTAACCCTAAGCCTAACACTAACCCTAGGCTACCCTTGACTGCTTCTGCCTCCAATAGGTTTCCTAAGCACTAGTGTTTTAAGGAACAGCTTAAAAAGAGAGTCCTAATGTGATTTCTTTATAATGGGTGTGTTCCTTATCTTATCCTAGTATCTAAACACTTCTCCATGGCTGGACCCCCAAATAATATTCTTTACGTGCTAAGGGGTATCTAGAGAGTGGGATAGGTTTAATCACTACTGTAACCCTAACACGTACATTATCCCTAACCACTATCCTAACCCTAACACGTACCCTAATCCTAACCCGTAACCTAAACCGAGCCCTAACCCTAACACTAACCCTAACCCTAACCCTAACCCATACCCTACGCCGTACCCGAAGCCCTCCCCGAACCCGTACCCTAAGCCGTACGCTAACCCTAACCCTAAGCCTAACCCTAACCCTAAGGTACCCTTGACTGCTTCTGCCTACAATAGATTTCCTAAGCACTAGTGTTTTAAGGAAGAGCTTAAAAAGGGAATCCTAATGTGATTTCTTTATAATGGGTGTGTTCCTTATCTTATCCTAGTGTCTAAACTCTTCTCCATGGCTGGATCTCCAAATAATATTCCTTTATGTGCTAAGGGGTATCTAGAGAGTGGGATAGGTTTAATAACTACCCTAACGCTAACATGTACCCTAACCCTAACCCCTACCCTAACCCTAACACGTACCCTAATCCTAACCAATACCTTAAACCGAGCCCTAACCCTAACACTAACCCTAACCCTAACCCTAACCCATACCCTACGCCGTACCCGAAGCCCTCCCCGAACCCGTACCCTAAGCCGTACCCTAATCCTAACCCTAAGCCTAAACCTTACCCTAGGCTACCCTTGACTGCTTCTGCCTCCAATAGATTTCTTAAGCACTAGTGTTTTAAGGAAGAGCTTAAAAAGGGAATCGTAATGTGATTTCTTTATAATGGGTGTGTTCCTTATCTTATCCTAGTGTCTAAACTCTTCTCCATGGCTGGACCCCAAATAATATTCCTTTACGTGATAAGGTGTATCTAGAGAGTGGGATAGGTATAATAACTACCCTAACTCTAACGCGTACCCTAACCCTAACCCCTACCCTAACCCTAACACGTACCCTAATCCTAACCCGTACCCTAAACCGAGCCCTAACCGTAACACTAACCCTAACCCACACCCTACGCCGTATTCCAAACCCCCCGAACCCGTACCCTAAGCCGTACCCTAAGCCTAACCCTAAGCCTAACCCAAACCCTAGGCTACCCTTGACTGCTTCTGCCTCCAATAGATTTCCTAAGCACTAGTGTTTTAAGGAACAGCTTAAAAAGAGAATCCTAATGTGATTTCTTTATAATGGGTGTGTTCCTTATCTTATCCTAGTGTCTAAACTCTTCTCCATGGCTGGACCTCCAAATAATATTCCTTTACGTGCTAAGGGGTATCTAGAAAGTGGGATAGGTTTAATAACTACCCTAACCCTAACGCGTACCCTAACCCTAACCCCTACCCAAACCCTAACACGTACCCTAATCCTAACCAATACCCTAAACCGAGCCCTAACCCTAAAACTAACCCTAACCCTAACCCTAACCCATACCCTACGCCGTAACCGAAGCCCTCCCCGAACCCGTACCCTAAGCCCTACCCTAAGCCTAACCCTAAGCCTAAACCTAACCCTAGGCTACCCTTGACTGCTTCGGCCTCCAATAGATTTCCTAAGCACTAGTGTTTTAAGGAACAGCTTAAAAGGAGAATCCTAATGTGATTTCTTTATAATGGGTGTGTTCCTTATCTTATCCTAGTGTCTAAACTCTTCTCCATTACTGGATCCCCAAATAATATTCATTTACGTGCTAAGGGGTATCTAGAGAGTGGGAAAGGTTTAATCACTACCCTAACCCTAACACGTACACTAACCCTAACCACTACCCTAACCCTAACAGGTACCCTAATCCTAACCCGTAACCTAAACCGAGCCCTAACCCTAACACTAACATTAACACTAACCCTAATCCCTACTCTACGCCGTACCCGAAGCCCTCCCCGAACCCGTACCCTAAGCCGTACCCTAAACCTAACCCTAAGCCTAACCCTAACCCTAGGCTACCCTTGACTGCTTCGGCCTCCAATAGATTTCCTAAGCACTAGTGTTTTAAGGAACAGCTTAAAAAGAGAATCCTAATGTGATTTCTTTATAATGGGTGTGTTCCTTATCTTATCCTAGTGTCTAAACTCTTCTCCATGGCTGAACCCCCAAATAATATTCCTTTAAGTGCTAATGTGTATCTAGAGAGTACGATAGGTTTAATAACTACCTTAACCCTAACACGTACCCTAACCCTAACCCCTACCCTAACACTAACGCGTACCCTAACCCTAACCCCTACCCTAACCCTAACACGTACCCTAATCCTAACCCGTACCCTAAACCGAGCCCTAACCCTAACACTAACCCAAACCCTAACCCTAACCCTTACCTTACGCCGTACCCGAACCCCTCCCCGAACCCGTACCCTAAGCCGTACCCTAAGCATAACCCTATGCCTAACCCTAACCCTAGGCTACCCTTGACTGCTTCTGCCTCCAATAGATTTCCTAAGCACTAGTGTTTTAAGGAACAGCTTAAAAAGAGAATCCCACTGTGATTTCTTTATAATGGGTGTGTTCCTTATCTTATCCTAGTGTCTAAACTCTTCTCGATGGCTGGACCTCCAAATAATATTCCTTTACGTGTTAAGGGGTATCTAGAGAGTGGGATAGGTTTAATAACTACCCTAACGCTAACGTGTACCCTAACCCTAACCCCTACCCTAACCCTAACACGTACCCTAATCCTAACCAATACCTTAAACCGAGCCCTAACCCTAACACTAACCCTAACACTAACCGTAACCCATACCCTACGCCGTACCCGAAGCCCTCCCCGAACCCGTAACCTAAGCCGTACCCTAATCCTAACCCTAAGCCTAAACCTAACTCTAGGCTACCCTTGACTGCTTCTGCCTCCAATAGATTTCTTAAGCACTAGTGTTTTAAGGAAGAGCATAAAAATGGAATCCTAATGTGATTTCTTTATAATGGGTGTGTTCCTTATCTTATCCTAGTGTCTAAACTCTTCTCCATGGCTGGACCCCAAATAATATTCCTTTACGTGATAAGGTGTATCTAGAGAGTGGGATAGGTATAATAACTTCCCTAAATCTAACGCGTACCCTAACCCTAACCCCTAACCTAACCCTAACACGTACCCTAATCCTAACTCGTACCCTAAACCGAGCCCTATCCCTAACACTAACCCTAATCCTAACCCTGACACATACCCTACGCCGTGCCCGAACCCCTCCCCGAACCCATACCCTAAGCCGTACCCTAAGCCTAACCCTAAGCCTAACACTAACCCTAGGCTACCCTTGACTGCTTCTGCCTCCAATAGGTTTCCTAAGCACTAGTGTTTTAAGGAACAGCTTAAAAAGAGAGACCTAATGTGATTTCTTTATAATGGGTGTGTTCCTTATCTTATCCTAGTATCTAAACACTTCTCCATGGCTGGACCCCCAAATAATATTCTTTACGTGCTAAGGGGTATCTAGAGAGTGGGATAGTTTTAATCACTACTGTAACCCTAACACGTACGTTATCCCTAACCACTATCCTAACCCTAACACGTACCCTAATCCTAACCCGTAACCTAAACCGAGCCCTAACCCTAACACTAACCCTAACCCTAACCCTAACCCATACCCTACGCCGTACCCGAAGCCCTCCCCGAACCCGTACCCTAAGCCGTACGCTAACCCTAACCCTAAGCCTAACCCAAACCCTAAGGTACCCTTGACTGCTTCTGCCTCCAATAGATTTCCTAAGCACTAGTGTTTTAAGGAACAGCTTAAAAAGAGAATCCTAATGTGATTTCTTTATAATGGGTGTGTTCCTTATCTTATCCTAGTGTCTAAACTCTTCTCCATGGCTGGACCTCCAAATAATATTCCTTTACGTGCTAAGGGGTATCTAGAAAGTGGGATAGGTTTAATAACTACCCTAACGCTAACGCGTACCCTAACCCTAACCCCTACCCAAACCCTAACACGTACCCTAATCCTAACCAATACCCTAAACCGAGCCCTAACCCTAAAACTAACCCTAACCCTAACCCTAACCCATACCCTACGCCGTACCCGAAGCCCTCCCCGAACCCGTACCCTAAGCCCTACCCTAAGCCTAACCCTAAGCCTAAACCTAACCCTAGGCTACCCTTGACTGCTTCTGCCTCCAATAGATTTCCTAAGCACTAGTGTTTTAAGGAACAGCTTAAAAGGAGAATCCTAATGTGATTTCTTTATAATGGGTGTGTTCCTTATCTTATCCTAGTGTCTAAACTCTTCTCCATGACTGGACCCCCAAATAATATTCATTTACGTGCTAAGGGGTATCTAGAGAGTGGGAAAGGTTTAAACACTACCCTAACCCTAACACGTACACTAACCCTAACCACTACCCTAACCCTAACAGGTACCCTAATCCTAACCCGTAACCTAAACCGAGCCCTAACCCTAACACTAACATTAACACTAACCCTAAACCCTACTCTACGCCGTACCCGAAGCCCTCCCCGAACCCGTACCCTAAGCCGTACCCTAAACCTAACCCTAAGCCTAACCCTAACCCTAGGCTACCCATGACTGCTTCGGCCTCCAATAGATTTCCTAAGCACTAGTGTTTTAAGGAACAGCTTAAAAAGAGAATCCTAATGTGATTTCTTTATAATGGGTGTGTTCCTTATCTTATCCTAGTGTCTAAACTCTTCTCCATGGCTGAACCCCCAAATAATATTCCTTTAAGTGCTAATGTGTATCTAGAGAGTATGATAGGTTTAATAACTACCTTAACCCTAACACGTACCCTAACCCTAACTCTTACCCTAACACTAACGCGTACCCTAACCCTAACCCCTACCCTAACACTAACGCGTACTCTAACCCTAACCCCTACCCTAACCCTAACACGTACCCTAATCCTAACCCGTACCCTAAACCGACTCCTAACCCTAACACTAACCCAAACCCTAACCCTAACCCATACCTTACGCCGTACCCAAACCCCTCCCCGAACCCGTACCCTAAGCCGTACCCTAAGCCTAACCCTATGCCTAACCCTAACCCTAGGCTACCCTTGACTGCTTCTGCCTCCAATAGATTTCCTAAGCACTAGTGTTTTAAGGAAGAGCTTAAAAAGAGAATCCCACTGTGATTTCTTTATAATGGGTGTGTTCCTTATCTTATCCTAGTGTCTAAACTCTTCTCGGTGGCTGGACCTCCAAATAATATTCCTTTACGTGCTAAGGGGTATCTAGAGAGTGGGATAGGTTTAATAACTACCCTAACGCTAACGTGTACCCTAACCCTAACCCCTACCCTAACCCTAACACGTACGCTAATCCTAACCAATACCTTAAACCGAGCCCTATCCCTAACACTAACCCTAATCCTAACCCTGACCCATACCCTACGCCGTACCCGAACCCCTCCCCGAACCCGTACCCTAAGCCGTACCCTAAGCCTAACCCTAAGCCTAACACTAACCCTAGGCTACCCTTGACTGCTTCTGCCTCCAATAGGTTTCCTAAGCACTAGTGTTTTAAGAAACAGCTTAAAAAGAGAGTCCTAATGTGATTTCTTTATAATGGGTGTGTTCCTTATCTTATCCTAGTATCTAAACACTTCTCCATGGCTGGACCCCCAAATAATATTCTTTACGTGCTAAGGGGTATCTAGAGAGTGGGATAGGTTTAATCACTACAGTAACCCTAACACGTACATTATCCCTAACCACTATCCTAACCCTAGCACGTACCCTAATCCTAACCCGTAACCTAAACCGAGCCCTAACCCTAACACTAACCCTAACCCTAACCCTAACCCATACCCTACGCCGTACCCGAAGCCCTCCCCGAACCCGTACCCTAAGCCGTACGCTAACCCTAACCCTAAGCCTAACCCTAACCCTAAGGTACCCTTGACTGCTTCTGCCTACAATAGATTTCCTAAGCACTAGTGTTTTAAGGAAGAGCTTAAAAAGGGAATCCTAATGTGATTTCTTTATAATGGGTGTGTTCCTTATCTTATCCTAGTGTCTAAACTCTTCTCCATGGCTGGATCTCCAAATAATATTCCTTTACGTGCTAAGGGGTATCTAGAGAGTGGGATAGGTTTAATAACTACCCTAACGCTAACGTGTACCCTAACCCTAACCCCTACCCTAAACCTAACACGTACCCTAATCCTAACCAATACCTTAAACCGAGCCCTAACCCTAACACTAACCCTAACCCTAACCCTAACCCATACCCTACGCCGTACCCGAAGCCCTCCCCGAACCCGTACCCTAAGCCGTACCCTAAGCCTAACCCTAAGCCTAACCCTAACCATAGGCTACCCTTGACTGCTTCTGCCTCCAATAGATTTCCTAAGCACTAGTGTTTTAAGGAAGAGCTTAAAAAGGGAATCGTAATGTGATTTCTTTATAATGGGTGTGTTCCTTATCTTATCCTAGTGTCTAAACTCTTCTCCATGGCTGGACCCCAAATAATATTCCTTTACGTGATAAGGTGTATCTAGAGAGTGGGATAGGTATAATAACTACCCTAACTCTAACGCGTACCCTAACCCTAACCCCTACCCTAACCCTAACACGTACCCTAATCCTAACCCGTACCCTAAACCGAGCCCTAACCCTAACACTAACCCTAACCCATACCCTACGCCGTATCCGAAACCCCCCGAACCCGTACCCTAAGCCGTACCCTAAGCCTAACCCTAAGCCTAACCCAAACCCTAGGCTACCCTTGACTGCTTCTGCCTCCAATAGATTTCCTAAGCACTAGTGTTTTAAGGAACAGCTTAAAAGGAGAATCCTAATGTGATTTCTTTATAATGGGTGTGTTCCTTATCTTATCCTAGTGTCTAAACTCTTCTCCATGACTGGACCCCCAAATAATATTCATTTACGTGCTAAGGGGTATCTAGAGAGTGGGAAAGGTTTAAACACTACCCTAACCCTAACACGTACACTAACCCTAACCACTACCCTAACCCTAACAGGTACCCTAATCCTAACCCGTAACCTAAACCGAGCCCTAACCCTAACACTAACATTAACACTAACCCTAAACCCTACTCTACGCCGTACCCGAAGCCCTCCCCGAACCCTTACCCTAAGCCGTACCCTAAACCTAACCCTAAGCCTAACCCTAACCCTAGGCTACCCTTGACTGCTTCGGCCTCCAATAGATTTCCTAAGCACTAGTGTTTTAAGGAACAGCTTAAAAAGAGAATCCTAATGTGATTTCTTTATAATGGGTGTGTTCCTTATCTTATCCTAGTGTCTAAACTCTTCTCCATGGCTGAACCCCCAAATAATATTCCTTTAAGTGCTAATGTGTATCTAGAGAGTATGATAGGTTTAATAACTACCTTAACCCTAACACGGACCCTAACCCTAACCCCTACCCTAACACTAACGCGTACCCTAACCCTAACCCCTACCCTAACCCTAACACGTACCCTAATCCTAACCCGTACCCTAAACCGAGCCCTAACCCTAACACTAACCCAAACCCTAACCCTAACCCATACCTTACGCCGTACCCGAACCCCTCCCCGAACCCGTACCCTAAGCCGTACCCTAAGCCTAACCCTATGCCTAACCCTAACCCTAGGCTACCCTTGACTGCTTCTGCCTCCAATAGATTTCCTAAGCACTAGTGTTTTAAGGAACAGCTTAAAAAGAGAATCCCACTGTGATTTCTTTATAATGGGTGTGTTCCTTATCTTATCCTAGTGTCTAAACTCTTCTCGATGGCTGGACCTACAAATAATATTCCTTTACGTGTTAAGGGGTATCTAGAGAGTGGGATAGGTTTAATAACTACCCTAACGCTAACGTGTACCCTAACCCTAACCCCTACCCTAACCCTAACACGTACCCTAATCCTAACCAATACCTTAAACCGAGCCCTAACCCTAACACTAACCCTAACCCTAACCGTAACCCATACCCTACGCCGTACCCGAAGCCCTCCCCGAACCCGTAACCTAAGCCGTACCCTAATCCTAACCCTAAGCCTAAACCTAACTCTAGGCTACCCTTGACTGCTTCTGCCTCCAATAGATTTCTTAAGCACTAGTGTTTTAAGGAAGAGCATAAAAATGGAATCCTAATGTGATTTCTTTATAATGGGTGTGTTCCTTATCTTATCCTAGTGTCTAAACTCTTCTCCATGGCTGGACCCCAAATAATATTCCTTTACGTGATAAGGTGTATCTAGAGAGTGGGATAGGTATAATAACTTCCCTAAATCTAACGCGTACCCTAACCCTAACCCCTAACCTAACCCTAACACGTACCCTAATCCTAACTCGTACCCTAAACCGAGCCCTATCCCTAACACTAACCCTAATCCTAACCCTGACACATACCCTACGCCGTACCCGAACCCCTCCCCGAACCCATACCCTAAGCCGTACCCTAAGTCTAACCCTAAGCCTAACACTAACCCTAGGCTACCCTTGACTGCTTCTGCCTCCAATAGGTTTCCTAAGCACTAGTGTTTTAAGGAACAGCTTAAAAAGAGAGTCCTAATGTGATTTCTTTATAATGGGTGTGTTCCTTATCTTATCCTAGTATCTAAACACTTCTCCATGGCTGGACCCCCAAATAATATTCTTTACGTGCTAAGGGGTATCTAGAGAGTGGGATAGTTTTAATCACTACTGTAACCCTAACACGTACATTATCCCTAACCACTATCCTAACCCTAACACGTACCCTAATCCTAACCCGTAACCTAAACCGAGCCCTAACCCTAACACTAACCCTAACCCTAACCCTAACCCATACCCTACGCCGTACCCGAAGCCCTCCCCGAACCCGTACCCTAAGCCGTACGCTAACCCTAACCCTAAGCCTAACCCAAACCCTAAGGTACCCTTGACTGCTTCTGCCTCCAATAGATTTCTTAAGCACTAGTGTTTTAAGGAAGAGCTTAAAAAGGGAATCGTAATGTGATTTCTTTATAATGGGTGTGTTCCTTATCTTATCCTAGTGTCTAAACTCTTCTCCATGGCTGGACCCCAAATAATATTCCTTTACGTGATAAGGTGTATCTAGAGAGTGGGATAGGTATAATAACTACCCTAACTCTAACGCGTACCCTAACCCTAACCCCTACCCTAACCCTAACACGTACCCTAATCCTAACCCGTACCCTAAACCGAGCCCTAACCGTAACACTAACCCTAACCCACACCCTACGCCGTATTCCAAACCCCCCGAACCTGTACCCTAAGCCGTACCCTAAGCCTAACCCTAAGCCTAACCCAAACCCTAGGCTACCCTTGACTGCTTCTGCCTCCAATAGATTTCCTAAGCACTAGTGTTTTAAGGAACAGCTTAAAAAGAGAATCCTAATGTGATTTCTTTATAATGGGTGTGTTCCTTATCTTATCCTAGTGTCTAAACTCTTCTCCATGGCTGGACCTCCAAATAATATTCCTTTACGTGCTAAGGGGTATCTAGAAAGTGGGATAGGTTTAATAACTACCCTAACCCTAACGCGTACCCTAACCCTAACCCCTACCAAAACCCTAACACGTACCCTAATCCTAACCAATACCCTAAACCGAGCCCTAACCCTAAAACTAACCCTAACCCTAACCCTAACCCATACCCTACGCCGTACCCGAAGCCCTCCCCGAACCCGTACCCTAAGCCCTACCCTAAGCCTAACCCTAAGCCTAAACCTAACCCTAGGCTACCCTTGACTGCTTCGGCCTCCAATAGATTTCCTAAGCACTAGTGTTTTAAGGAACAGCTTAAAAGGAGAATCCTAATGTGATTTCTTTATAATGGGTGTGTTCCTTATCTTATCCTAGTGTCTAAACTCTTCTCCATTACTGGATCCCCAAATAATATTCATTTACGTGCTAAGGGGTATCTAGAGAGTGGGAAAGGTTTAATCACTACCCTAACCCTAACACGTACACTAACCCTAACCACTACCCTAACCCTAACAGGTACCCTAATCCTAACCCGTAACCTAAACCGAGCCCTAACCCTAACACTAACATTAACACTAACCCTAATCCCTACTCTACGCCGTACCCGAAGCCCTCCCCGAACCCGTACCCTAAGCCGTACCCTAAACCTAACCCTAAGCCTAACCCTAACCCTAGGCTACCCTTGACTGCTTCGGCCTCCAATAGATTTCCTAAGCACTAGTGTTTTAAGGAACAGCTTAAAAAGAGAATCCTAATGTGATTTCTTTATAATGGGTGTGTTCCTTATCTTATCCTAGTGTCTAAACTCTTCTCCATGGCTGAACCCCCAAATAATATTCCTTTAAGTGCTAATGTGTATCTAGAGAGTATGATAGGTTTAATAACTACCTTAACCCTAACACGTACCCTAACCCTAACCCCTACCCTAACACTAACGCGTACCCTAACCCTAACCCCTACCCTAACCCTAACACGTACCCTAATCCTAACCCGTACCCTAAACCGAGCCCTAACCCTAACACTAACCCAAACCCTAACCCTAACCCATACCTTACGCCGTACCCGAACCCCTCCCCGAACCCGTACCCTAAGCCGTACCCTAAGCCTAACCCTATGCCTAACCCTAACCCTAGGCTACCCTTGACTGCTTCTGCCTCCAATAGATTTCCTAAGCACTAGTGTTTTAAGGAACAGCTTAAAAAGAGAATCCCACTGTGATTTCTTTATAATGGGTGTGTTCCTTATCTTATCCTAGTGTCTAAACTCTTCTCGATGGCTGGACCTCCAAATAATATTCCTTTACGTGTTAAGGGGTATCTAGAGAGTGGGATAGGTTTAATAACTACCCTAACGCTAACGTGTACCCTAACCCTAACCCCTACCCTAACCCTAACACGTACCCTAATCCTAACCAATACCTTAAACCGAGCCCTAACCCTAACACTAACCCTAACCCTAACCGTAACCCATACCCTACGCCGTACCCGAAGCCCTCCCCGAACCCGTAACCTAAGCCGTACCCTAATCCTAACCCTAAGCCTAAACCTAACTCTAGGCTACCCTTGACTGCTTCTGCCTCCAATAGATTTCTTAAGCACTAGTGTTTTAAGGAAGAGCATAAAAATGGAATCCTAATGTGATTTCTTTATAATGGGTGTGTTCCTTATCTTATCCTAGTGTCTAAACTCTTCTCCATGGCTGGACCCCAAATAATATTCCTTTACGTGATAAGGTGTATCTAGAGAGTGGGATAGGTATAATAACTTCCCTAAATCTAACGCGTACCCTAACCCTAACCCCTAACCTAACCCTAACACGTACCCTAATCCTAACTCGTACCCTAAACCGAGCCCTATCCCTAACACTAACCCTAATCCTAACCCTGACACATACCCTACGCCGTGCCCGAAACCCTCCCCGAACCCATACCCTAAGCCGTACCCTAAGCCTAACCCTAAGCCTAACACTAACCCTAGGCTACCCTTGACTGCTTCTGCCTCCAATAGGTTTCCTAAGCACTAGTGTTTTAAGGAACAGCTTAAAAAGAGAGTCCTAATGTGATTTCTTTATAATGGGTGTGTTCCTTATCTTATCCTAGTATCTAAACACTTCTCCATGGCTGGACCCCCAAATAATATTCTTTACGTGCTAAGGGGTATCTAGAGAGTGGGATAGTTTTAATCACTACTGTAACCCTAACACGTACATTATCCCTAACCACTATCCTAACCCTAACACGTACCCTAATCCTAACCCGTAACCTAAACCGAGCCCTAACCCTAACACTAACCCTAACCCTAACCCTAACCCATACCCTACGCCGTACCCGAAGCCCTCCCCGAACCCGTACCCTAAGCCGTACGCTAACCCTAACCCTAAGCCTAACCCAAACCCTAAGGTACCCTTGACTGCTTCTGCCTCCAATAGATTTCTTAAGCACTAGTGTTTTAAGGAAGAGCTTAAAAAGGGAATCGTAATGTGATTTCTTTATAATGGGTGTGTTCCTTATCTTATCCTAGTGTCTAAACTCTTCTCCATGGCTGGACCCCAAATAATATTCCTTTACGTGATAAGGTGTATCTAGAGAGTGGGATAGGTATAATAACTACCCTAACTCTAACGCGTACCCTAACCCTAACCCCTACCCTAACCCTAACACGTACCCTAATCCTAACCCGTACCCTAAACCGAGCCCTAACCGTAACACTAACCCTAACCCACACCCTACGCCGTATTCCAAACCCCCCGAACCCGTACCCTAAGCCGTACCCTAAGCCTAACCCTAAGCCTAACCCAAACCCTAGGCTACCCTTGACTGCTTCTGCCTCCAATAGATTTCCTAAGCACTAGTGTTTTAAGGAACAGCTTAAAAAGAGAATCCTAATGTGATTTCTTTATAATGGGTGTGTTCCTTATCTTATCCTAGTGTCTAAACTCTTCTCCATGGCTGGACCTCCAAATAATATTCCTTTACGTGCTAAGGGGTATCTAGAAAGTGGGATAGGTTTAATAACTACCCTAACCCTAACGCGTACCCTAACCCTAACCCCTACCAAAACCCTAACACGTACCCTAATCCTAACCAATACCCTAAACCGAGCCCTAACCCTAAAACTAACCCTAACCCTAACCCTAACCCATACCCTACGCCGTACCCGAAGCCCTCCCCGAACCCGTACCCTAAGCCCTACCCTAAGCCTAACCCTAAGCCTAAACCTAACCCTAGGCTACCCTTGACTGCTTCGGCCTCCAATAGATTTCCTAAGCACTAGTGTTTTAAGGAACAGCTTAAAAGGAGAATCCTAATGTGATTTCTTTATAATGGGTGTGTTCCTTATCTTATCCTAGTGTCTAAACTCTTCTCCATTACTGGATCCCCAAATAATATTCATTTACGTGCTAAGGGGTATCTAGAGAGTGGGAAAGGTTTAATCACTACCCTAACCCTAACACGTACACTAACCCTAACCACTACCCTAACCCTAACAGGTACCCTAATCCTAACCCGTAACCTAAACCGAGCCCTAACCCTAACACTAACATTAACACTAACCCTAATCCCTACTCTACGCCGTACCCGAAGCCCTCCCCGAACCCGTACCCTAAGCCGTACCCTAAACCTAACCCTAAGCCTAACCCTAACCCTAGGCTACCCTTGACTGCTTCGGCCTCCAATAGATTTCCTAAGCACTAGTGTTTTAAGGAACAGCTTAAAAAGAGAATCCTAATGTGATTTCTTTATAATGGGTGTGTTCCTTATCTTATCCTAGTGTCTAAACTCTTCTCCATGGCTGAACCCCCAAATAATATTCCTTTAAGTGCTAATGTGTATCTAGAGAGTATGATAGGTTTAATAACTACCTTAACCCTAACACGTACCCTAACCCTAACCCCTACCCTAACACTAACGCGTACCCTAACCCTAACCCCTACCCTAACCCTAACACGTACCCTAATCCTAACCCGTACCCTAAACCGAGCCCTAACCCTAACACTAACCCAAACCCTAACCCTAACCCATACCTTACGCCGTACCCGAACCCCTCCCCGAACCCGTACCCTAAGCCGTACCCTAAGCCTAACCCTATGCCTAACCCTAACCCTAGGCTACCCTTGACTGCTTCTGCCTCCAATAGATTTCCTAAGCACTAGTGTTTTAAGGAACAGCTTAAAAAGAGAATCCCACTGTGATTTCTTTATAATGGGTGTGTTCCTTATCTTATCCTAGTGTCTAAACTCTTTTCGATGGCTGGACCTCCAAATAATATTCCTTTACGTGTTAAGGGGTATCTAGAGAGTGGGATAGGTTTAATAACTACCCTAACGCTAACGTGTACCCTAACCCTAACCCCTACCCTAACCCTAACACGTACCCTAATCCTAACCAATACCTTAAACCGAGCCCTAACCCTAACACTAACCCTAACCCTAACCGTAACCCATACCCTACGCCGTACCCGAAGCCCTCCCCGAACCCGTAACCTAAGCCGTACCCTAATCCTAACCCTAAGCCTAAACCTAACTCTAGGCTACCCTTGACTGCTTCTGCCTCCAATAGATTTCTTAAGCACTAGTGTTTTAAGGAAGAGCATAAAAATGGAATCCTAATGTGATTTCTTTATAATGGGTGTGTTCCTTATCTTATCCTAGTGTCTAAACTCTTCTCCATGGCTGGACCCCAAATAATATTCCTTTACGTGATAAGGTGTATCTAGAGAGTGGGATAGGTATAATAACTTCCCTAAATCTAACGCGTACCCTAACCCTAACCCCTAACCTAACCCTAACACGTACCCTAATCCTAACTCGTACCCTAAACCGAGCCCTATCCCTAACACTAACCCTAATCCTAACCCTGACACATACCCTACGCCGTGCCCGAAACCCTCCCCGAACCCATACCCTAAGCCGTACCCTAAGCCTAACCCTAAGCCTAACACTAACCCTAGGCTACCCTTGACTGCTTCTGCCTCCAATAGGTTTCCTAAGCACTAGTGTTTTAAGGAACAGCTTAAAAAGAGAGTCCTAATGTGATTTCTTTATAATGGGTGTGTTCCTTATCTTATCCTAGTATCTAAACACTTCTCCATGGCTGGACCCCCAAATAATATTCTTTACGTGCTAAGGGGTATCTAGAGAGTGGGATAGTTTTAATCACTACTGTAACC
The DNA here is from genome assembly GCF_965194825.1 of Balaenoptera physalus. Taxonomy (NCBI): domain Eukaryota; kingdom Metazoa; phylum Chordata; class Mammalia; order Artiodactyla; family Balaenopteridae; genus Balaenoptera; species Balaenoptera physalus. The sequence continues at coordinate 1,068,793 of NW_028126434.1, read as the reverse complement.
CTAACACGTACATTATCCCTAACCACTATCCTAACCCTAACACGTACCCTAATCCTAACCCGTAACCTAAACCGAGCCCTAACCCTAACACTAACCCTAACCCTAACCCTAACCCATACCCTACGCCGTACCCGAAGCCCTCCCCGAACCCGTACCCTAAGCCGTACGCTAACCCTAACCCTAAGCCTAACCCAAACCCTAAGGTACCCTTGACTGCTTCTGCCTCCAATAGATTTCTTAAGCACTAGTGTTTTAAGGAAGAGCTTAAAAAGGGAATCGTAATGTGATTTCTTTATAATGGGTGTGTTCCTTATCTTATCCTAGTGTCTAAACTCTTCTCCATGGCTGGACCCCAAATAATATTCCTTTACGTGATAAGGTGTATCTAGAGAGTGGGATAGGTATAATAACTACCCTAACTCTAACGCGTACCCTAACCCTAACCCCTACCCTAACCCTAACACGTACCCTAATCCTAACCCGTACCCTAAACCGAGCCCTAACCGTAACACTAACCCTAACCCACACCCTACGCCGTATTCCAAACCCCCCGAACCCGTACCCTAAGCCGTACCCTAAGCCTAACCCTAAGCCTAACCCAAACCCTAGGCTACCCTTGACTGCTTCTGCCTCCAATAGATTTCCTAAGCACTAGTGTTTTAAGGAACAGCTTAAAAAGAGAATCCTAATGTGATTTCTTTATAATGGGTGTGTTCCTTATCTTATCCTAGTGTCTAAACTCTTCTCCATGGCTGGACCTCCAAATAATATTCCTTTACGTGCTAAGGGGTATCTAGAAAGTGGGATAGGTTTAATAACTACCCTAACCCTAACGCGTACCCTAACCCTAACCCCTACCAAAACCCTAACACGTACCCTAATCCTAACCAATACCCTAAACCGAGCCCTAACCCTAAAACTAACCCTAACCCTAACCCTAACCCATACCCTACGCCGTACCCGAAGCCCTCCCCGAACCCGTACCCTAAGCCCTACCCTAAGCCTAACCCTAAGCCTAAACCTAACCCTAGGCTACCCTTGACTGCTTCGGCCTCCAATTGATTTCCTAAGCACTAGTGTTTTAAGGAACAGCTTAAAAGGAGAATCCTAATGTGATTTCTTTATAATGGGTGTGTTCCTTATCTTATCCTAGTGTCTAAACTCTTCTCCATTACTGGATCCCCAAATAATATTCATTTACGTGCTAAGGGGTATCTAGAGAGTGGGAAAGGTTTAATCACTACCCTAACCCTAACACGTACACTAACCCTAACCACTACCCTAACCCTAACAGGTACCCTAATCCTAACCCGTAACCTAAACCGAGCCCTAACCCTAACACTAACATTAACACTAACCCTAATCCCTACTCTACGCCGTACCCGAAGCCCTCCCCGAACCCGTACCCTAAGCCGTACCCTAAACCTAACCCTAAGCCTAACCCTAACCCTAGGCTACCCTTGACTGCTTCGGCCTCCAATAGATTTCCTAAGCACTAGTGTTTTAAGGAACAGCTTAAAAAGAGAATCCTAATGTGATTTCTTTATAATGGGTGTGTTCCTTATCTTATCCTAGTGTCTAAACTCTTCTCCATGGCTGAACCCCCAAATAATATTCCTTTAAGTGCTAATGTGTATCTAGAGAGTATGATAGGTTTAATAACTACCTTAACCCTAACACGTACCCTAACCCTAACCCCTACCCTAACACTAACGCGTACCCTAACCCTAACCCCTACCCTAACCCTAACACGTACCCTAATCCTAACCCGTACCCTAAACCGAGCCCTAACCCTAACACTAACCCAAACCCTAACCCTAACCCATACCTTACGCCGTACCCGAACCCCTCCCCGAACCCGTACCCTAAGCCGTACCCTAAGCCTAACCCTATGCCTAACCCTAACCCTAGGCTACCCTTGACTGCTTCTGCCTCCAATAGATTTCCTAAGCACTAGTGTTTTAAGGAACAGCTTAAAAAGAGAATCCCACTGTGATTTCTTTATAATGGGTGTGTTCCTTATCTTATCCTAGTGTCTAAACTCTTCTCGATGGCTGGACCTCCAAATAATATTCCTTTACGTGTTAAGGGGTATCTAGAGAGTGGGATAGGTTTAATAACTACCCTAACGCTAACGTGTACCCTAACCCTAACCCCTACCCTAACCCTAACACGTACCCTAATCCTAACCAATACCTTAAACCGAGCCCTAACCCTAACACTAACCCTAACCCTAACCGTAACCCATACCCTACGCCGTACCCGAAGCCCTCCACGATCCCGTAACCTAAGCCGTACCCTAATCCTAACCCTAAGCCTAAACCTAACTCTAGGCTACCCTTGACTGCTTCTGCCTCCAATAGATTTCTTAAGCACTAGTGTTTTAAGGAAGAGCATAAAAATGGAATCCTAATGTGATTTCTTTATAATGGGTGTGTTCCTTATCTTATCCTAGTGTCTAAACTCTTCTCCATGGCTGGACCCCAAATAATATTCCTTTACGTGATAAGGTGTATCTAGAGAGTGGGATAGGTATAATAACTTCCCTAAATCTAACGCGTACCCTAACCCTAACCCCTAACCTAACCCTAACACGTACCCTAATCCTAACTCGTACCCTAAACCGAGCCCTATCCCTAACACTAACCCTAATCCTAACCCTGACACATACCCTACGCCGTGCCCGAAACCCTCCCCGAACCCATACCCTAAGCCGTACCCTAAGCCTAACCCTAAGCCTAACACTAACCCTAGGCTACCCTTGACTGCTTCTGCCTCCAATAGGTTTCCTAAGCACTAGTGTTTTAAGGAACAGCTTAAAAAGAGAGTCCTAATGTGATTTCTTTATAATGGGTGTGTTCCTTATCTTATCCTAGTATCTAAACACTTCTCCATGGCTGGACCCCCAAATAATATTCTTTACGTGCTAAGGGGTATCTAGAGAGTGGGATAGTTTTAATCACTACTGTAACCCTAACACGTACATTATCCCTAACCACTATCCTAACCCTAACACGTACCCTAATCCTAACCCGTAACCTAAACCGAGCCCTAACCCTAACACTAACCCTAACCCTAACCCTAACCCATACCCTACGCCGTACCCGAAGCCCTCCCCGAACCCGTACCCTAAGCCGTACGCTAACCCTAACCCTAAGCCTAACCCAAACCCTAAGGTACCCTTGACTGCTTCTGCCTCCAATAGATTTCTTAAGCACTAGTGTTTTAAGGAAGAGCTTAAAAAGGGAATCGTAATGTGATTTCTTTATAATGGGTGTGTTCCTTATCTTATCCTAGTGTCTAAACTCTTCTCCATGGCTGGACCCCAAATAATATTCCTTTACGTGATAAGGTGTATCTAGAGAGTGGGATAGGTATAATAACTACCCTAACTCTAACGCGTACCCTAACCCTAACCCCTACCCTAACCCTAACACGTACCCTAATCCTAACCCGTACCCTAAACCGAGCCCTAACCGTAACACTAACCCTAACCCACACCCTACGCCGTATTCCAAACCCCCCGAACCCGTACCCTAAGCCGTACCCTAAGCCTAACCCTAAGCCTAACCCAAACCCTAGGCTACCCTTGACTGCTTCTGCCTCCAATAGATTTCCTAAGCACTAGTGTTTTAAGGAACAGCTTAAAAAGAGAATCCTAATGTGATTTCTTTATAATGGGTGTGTTCCTTATCTTATCCTAGTGTCTAAACTCTTCTCCATGGCTGGACCTCCAAATAATATTCCTTTACGTGCTAAGGGGTATCTAGAAAGTGGGATAGGTTTAATAACTACCCTAACCCTAACGCGTACCCTAACCCTAACCCCTACCAAAACCCTAACACGTACCCTAATCCTAACCAATACCCTAAACCGAGCCCTAACCCTAAAACTAACCCTAACCCTAACCCTAACCCATACCCTACGCCGTACCCGAAGCCCTCCCCGAACCCGTACCCTAAGCCCTACCCTAAGCCTAACCCTAAGCCTAAACCTAACCCTAGGCTACCCTTGACTGCTTCGGCCTCCAATAGATTTCCTAAGCACTAGTGTTTTAAGGAACAGCTTAAAAGGAGAATCCTAATGTGATTTCTTTATAATGGGTGTGTTCCTTATCTTATCCTAGTGTCTAAACTCTTCTCCATTACTGGATCCCCAAATAATATTCATTTACGTGCTAAGGGGTATCTAGAGAGTGGGAAAGGTTTAATCACTACCCTAACCCTAACACGTACACTAACCCTAACCACTACCCTAACCCTAACAGGTACCCTAATCCTAACCCGTAACCTAAACCGAGCCCTAACCCTAACACTAACATTAACACTAACCCTAATCCCTACTCTACGCCGTACCCGAAGCCCTCCCCGAACCCGTACCCTAAGCCGTACCCTAAACCTAACCCTAAGCCTAACCCTAACCCTAGGCTACCCTTGACTGCTTCGGCCTCCAATAGATTTCCTAAGCACTAGTGTTTTAAGGAACAGCTTAAAAAGAGAATCCTAATGTGATTTCTTTATAATGGGTGTGTTCCTTATCTTATCCTAGTGTCTAAACTCTTCTCCATGGCTGAACCCCCAAATAATATTCCTTTAAGTGCTAATGTGTATCTAGAGAGTATGATAGGTTTAATAACTACCTTAACCCTAACACGTACCCTAACCCTAACCCCTACCCTAACACTAACGCGTACCCTAACCCTAACCCCTACCCTAACCCTAACACGTACCCTAATCCTAACCCGTACCCTAAACCGAGCCCTAACCCTAACACTAACCCAAACCCTAACCCTAACCCATACCTTACGCCGTACCCGAACCCCTCCCCGAACCCGTACCCTAAGCCGTACCCTAAGCCTAACCCTATGCCTAACCCTAACCCTAGGCTACCCTTGACTGCTTCTGCCTCCAATAGATTTCCTAAGCACTAGTGTTTTAAGGAACAGCTTAAAAAGAGAATCCCACTGTGATTTCTTTATAATGGGTGTGTTCCTTATCTTATCCTAGTGTCTAAACTCTTCTCGATGGCTGGACCTCCAAATAATATTCCTTTACGTGTTAAGGGGTATCTAGAGAGTGGGATAGGTTTAATAACTACCCTAACGCTAACGTGTACCCTAACCCTAACCCCTACCCTAACCCTAACACGTACCCTAATCCTAACCAATACCTTAAACCGAGCCCTAACCCTAACACTAACCCTAACCCTAACCGTAACCCATACCCTACGCCGTACCCGAAGCCCTCCCCGAACCCGTAACCTAAGCCGTACCCTAATCCTAACCCTAAGCCTAAACCTAACTCTAGGCTACCCTTGACTGCTTCTGCCTCCAATAGATTTCTTAAGCACTAGTGTTTTAAGGAAGAGCATAAAAATGGAATCCTAATGTGATTTCTTTATAATGGGTGTGTTCCTTATCTTATCCTAGTGTCTAAACTCTTCTCCATGGCTGGACCCCAAATAATATTCCTTTACGTGATAAGGTGTATCTAGAGAGTGGGATAGGTATAATAACTTCCCTAAATCTAACGCGTACCCTAACCCTAACCCCTAACCTAACCCTAACACGTACCCTAATCCTAACTCGTACCCTAAACCGAGCCCTATCCCTAACACTAACCCTAATCCTAACCCTGACACATACCCTACGCCGTGCCCGAAACCCTCCCCGAACCCATACCCTAAGCCGTACCCTAAGCCTAACCCTAAGCCTAACACTAACCCTAGGCTACCCTTGACTGCTTCTGCCTCCAATAGGTTTCCTAAGCACTAGTGTTTTAAGGAACAGCTTAAAAAGAGAGTCCTAATGTGATTTCTTTATAATGGGTGTGTTCCTTATCTTATCCTAGTATCTAAACACTTCTCCATGGCTGGACCCCCAAATAATATTCTTTACGTGCTAAGGGGTATCTAGAGAGTGGGATAGTTTTAATCACTACTGTAACCCTAACACGTACATTATCCCTAACCACTATCCTAACCCTAACACGTACCCTAATCCTAACCCGTAACCTAAACCGAGCCCTAACCCTAACACTAACCCTAACCCTAACCCTAACCCATACCCTACGCCGTACCCGAAGCCCTCCCCGAACCCGTACCCTAAGCCGTACGCTAACCCTAACCCTAAGCCTAACCCAAACCCTAAGGTACCCTTGACTGCTTCTGCCTCCAATAGATTTCTTAAGCACTAGTGTTTTAAGGAAGAGCTTAAAAAGGGAATCGTAATGTGATTTCTTTATAATGGGTGTGTTCCTTATCTTATCCTAGTGTCTAAACTCTTCTCCATGGCTGGACCCCAAATAATATTCCTTTACGTGATAAGGTGTATCTAGAGAGTGGGATAGGTATAATAACTACCCTAACTCTAACGCGTACCCTAACCCTAACCCCTACCCTAACCCTAACACGTACCCTAATCCTAACCCGTACCCTAAACCGAGCCCTAACCGTAACACTAACCCTAACCCACACCCTACGCCGTATTCCAAACCCCCCGAACCCGTACCCTAAGCCGTACCCTAAGCCTAACCCTAAGCCTAACCCAAACCCTAGGCTACCCTTGACTGCTTCTGCCTCCAATAGATTTCCTAAGCACTAGTGTTTTAAGGAACAGCTTAAAAAGAGAATCCTAATGTGATTTCTTTATAATGGGTGTGTTCCTTATCTTATCCTAGTGTCTAAACTCTTCTCCATGGCTGGACCTCCAAATAATATTCCTTTACGTGCTAAGGGGTATCTAGAAAGTGGGATAGGTTTAATAACTACCCTAACCCTAACGCGTACCCTAACCCTAACCCCTACCAAAACCCTAACACGTACCCTAATCCTAACCAATACCCTAAACCGAGCCCTAACCCTAAAACTAACCCTAACCCTAACCCTAACCCATACCCTACGCCGTACCCGAAGCCCTCCCCGAACCCGTACCCTAAGCCCTACCCTAAGCCTAACCCTAAGCCTAAACCTAACCCTAGGCTACCCTTGACTGCTTCGGCCTCCAATAGATTTCCTAAGCACTAGTGTTTTAAGGAACAGCTTAAAAGGAGAATCCTAATGTGATTTCTTTATAATGGGTGTGTTCCTTATCTTATCCTAGTGTCTAAACTCTTCTCCATTACTGGATCCCCAAATAATATTCATTTACGTGCTAAGGGGTATCTAGAGAGTGGGAAAGGTTTAATCACTACCCTAACCCTAACACGTACACTAACCCTAACCACTACCCTAACCCTAACAGGTACCCTAATCCTAACCCGTAACCTAAACCGAGCCCTAACCCTAACACTAACATTAACACTAACCCTAATCCCTACTCTACGCCGTACCCGAAGCCCTCCCCGAACCCGTACCCTAAGCCGTACCCTAAACCTAACCCTAAGCCTAACCCTAACCCTAGGCTACCCTTGACTGCTTCGGCCTCCAATAGATTTCCTAAGCACTAGTGTTTTAAGGAACAGCTTAAAAAGAGAATCCTAATGTGATTTCTTTATAATGGGTGTGTTCCTTATCTTATCCTAGTGTCTAAACTCTTCTCCATGGCTGAACCCCCAAATAATATTCCTTTAAGTGCTAATGTGTATCTAGAGAGTATGATAGGTTTAATAACTACCTTAACCCTAACACGTACCCTAACCCTAACCCCTACCCTAACACTAACGCGTACCCTAACCCTAACCCCTACCCTAACCCTAACACGTACCCTAATCCTAACCCGTACCCTAAACCGAGCCCTAACCCTAACACTAACCCAAACCCTAACCCTAACCCATACCTTACGCCGTACCCGAACCCCTCCCCGAACCCGTACCCTAAGCCGTACCCTAAGCCTAACCCTATGCCTAACCCTAACCCTAGGCTACCCTTGACTGCTTCTGCCTCCAATAGATTTCCTAAGCACTAGTGTTTTAAGGAACAGCTTAAAAAGAGAATCCCACTGTGATTTCTTTATAATGGGTGTGTTCCTTATCTTATCCTAGTGTCTAAACTCTTCTCGATGGCTGGACCTCCAAATAATATTCCTTTACGTGTTAAGGGGTATCTAGAGAGTGGGATAGGTTTAATAACTACCCTAACGCTAACGTGTACCCTAACCCTAACCCCTACCCTAACCCTAACACGTACCCTAATCCTAACCAATACCTTAAACCGAGCCCTAACCCTAACACTAACCCTAACCCTAACCGTAACCCATACCCTACGCCGTACCCGAAGCCCTCCCCGAACCCGTAACCTAAGCCGTACCCTAATCCTAACCCTAAGCCTAAACCTAACTCTAGGCTACCCTTGACTGCTTCTGCCTCCAATAGATTTCTTAAGCACTAGTGTTTTAAGGAAGAGCATAAAAATGGAATCCTAATGTGATTTCTTTATAATGGGTGTGTTCCTTATCTTATCCTAGTGTCTAAACTCTTCTCCATGGCTGGACCCCAAATAATATTCCTTTACGTGATAAGGTGTATCTAGAGAGTGGGATAGGTATAATAACTTCCCTAAATCTAACGCGTACCCTAACCCTAACCCCTAACCTAACCCTAACACGTACCCTAATCCTAACTCGTACCCTAAACCGAGCCCTATCCCTAACACTAACCCTAATCCTAACCCTGACACATACCCTACGCCGTGCCCGAAACCCTCCCCGAACCCATACCCTAAGCCGTACCCTAAGCCTAACCCTAAGCCTAACACTAACCCTAGGCTACCCTTGACTGCTTCTGCCTCCAATAGGTTTCCTAAGCACTAGTGTTTTAAGGAACAGCTTAAAAAGAGAGTCCTAATGTGATTTCTTTATAATGGGTGTGTTCCTTATCTTATCCTAGTATCTAAACACTTCTCCATGGCTGGACCCCCAAATAATATTCTTTACGTGCTAAGGGGTATCTAGAGAGTGGGATAGTTTTAATCACTACTGTAACCCTAACACGTACATTATCCCTAACCACTATCCTAACCCTAACACGTACCCTAATCCTAACCCGTAACCTAAACCGAGCCCTAACCCTAACACTAACCCTAACCCTAACCCTAACCCATACCCTACGCCGTACCCGAAGCCCTCCCCGAACCCGTACCCTAAGCCGTACGCTAACCCTAACCCTAAGCCTAACCCAAACCCTAAGGTACCCTTGACTGCTTCTGCCTCCAATAGATTTCTTAAGCACTAGTGTTTTAAGGAAGAGCTTAAAAAGGGAATCGTAATGTGATTTCTTTATAATGGGTGTGTTCCTTATCTTATCCTAGTGTCTAAACTCTTCTCCATGGCTGGACCCCAAATAATATTCCTTTACGTGATAAGGTGTATCTAGAGAGTGGGATAGGTATAATAACTACCCTAACTCTAACGCGTACCCTAACCCTAACCCCTACCCTAACCCTAACACGTACCCTAATCCTAACCCGTACCCTAAACCGAGCCCTAACCGTAACACTAACCCTAACCCACACCCTACGCCGTATTCCAAACCCCCCGAACCCGTACCCTAAGCCGTACCCTAAGCCTAACCCTAAGCCTAACCCAAACCCTAGGCTACCCTTGACTGCTTCTGCCTCCAATAGATTTCCTAAGCACTAGTGTTTTAAGGAACAGCTTAAAAAGAGAATCCTAATGTGATTTCTTTATAATGGGTGTGTTCCTTATCTTATCCTAGTGTCTAAACTCTTCTCCATGGCTGGACCTCCAAATAATATTCCTTTACGTGCTAAGGGGTATCTAGAAAGTGGGATAGGTTTAATAACTACCCTAACCCTAACGCGTACCCTAACCCTAACCCCTACCAAAACCCTAACACGTACCCTAATCCTAACCAATACCCTAAACCGAGCCCTAACCCTAAAACTAACCCTAACCCTAACCCTAACCCATACCCTACGCCGTACCCGAAGCCCTCCCCGAACCCGTACCCTAAGCCCTACCCTAAGCCTAACCCTAAGCCTAAACCTAACCCTAGGCTACCCTTGACTGCTTCGGCCTCCAATTGATTTCCTAAGCACTAGTGTTTTAAGGAACAGCTTAAAAGGAGAATCCTAATGTGATTTCTTTATAATGGGTGTGTTCCTTATCTTATCCTAGTGTCTAAACTCTTCTCCATTACTGGATCCCCAAATAATATTCATTTACGTGCTAAGGGGTATCTAGAGAGTGGGAAAGGTTTAATCACTACCCTAACCCTAACACGTACACTAACCCTAACCACTACCCTAACCCTAACAGGTACCCTAATCCTAACCCGTAACCTAAACCGAGCCCTAACCCTAACACTAACATTAACACTAACCCTAATCCCTACTCTACGCCGTACCCGAAGCCCTCCCCGAACCCGTACCCTAAGCCGTACCCTAAACCTAACCCTAAGCCTAACCCTAACCCTAGGCTACCCTTGACTGCTTCGGCCTCCAATAGATTTCCTAAGCACTAGTGTTTTAAGGAACAGCTTAAAAAGAGAATCCTAATGTGATTTCTTTATAATGGGTGTGTTCCTTATCTTATCCTAGTGTCTAAACTCTTCTCCATGGCTGAACCCCCAAATAATATTCCTTTAAGTGCTAATGTGTATCTAGAGAGTATGATAGGTTTAATAACTACCTTAACCCTAACACGTACCCTAACCCTAACCCCTACCCTAACACTAACGCGTACCCTAACCCTAACCCCTACCCTAACCCTAACACGTACCCTAATCCTAACCCGTACCCTAAACCGAGCCCTAACCCTAACACTAACCCAAACCCTAACCCTAACCCATACCTTACGCCGTACCCGAACCCCTCCCCGAACCCGTACCCTAAGCCGTACCCTAAGCCTAACCCTATGCCTAACCCTAACCCTAGGCTACCCTTGACTGCTTCTGCCTCCAATAGATTTCCTAAGCACTAGTGTTTTAAGGAACAGCTTAAAAAGAGAATCCCACTGTGATTTCTTTATAATGGGTGTGTTCCTTATCTTATCCTAGTGTCTAAACTCTTCTCGATGGCTGGACCTCCAAATAATATTCCTTTACGTGTTAAGGGGTATCTAGAGAGTGGGATAGGTTTAATAACTACCCTAACGCTAACGTGTACCCTAACCCTAACCCCTACCCTAACCCTAACACGTACCCTAATCCTAACCAATACCTTAAACCGAGCCCTAACCCTAACACTAACCCTAACCCTAACCGTAACCCATACCCTACGCCGTACCCGAAGCCCTCCCCGAACCCGTAACCTAAGCCGTACCCTAATCCTAACCCTAAGCCTAAACCTAACTCTAGGCTACCCTTGACTGCTTCTGCCTCCAATAGATTTCTTAAGCACTAGTGTTTTAAGGAAGAGCATAAAAATGGAATCCTAATGTGATTTCTTTATAATGGGTGTGTTCCTTATCTTATCCTAGTGTCTAAACTCTTCTCCATGGCTGGACCCCAAATAATATTCCTTTACGTGATAAGGTGTATCTAGAGAGTGGGATAGGTATAATAACTTCCCTAAATCTAACGCGTACCCTAACCCTAACCCCTAACCTAACCCTAACACGTACCCTAATCCTAACTCGTACCCTAAACCGAGCCCTATCCCTAACACTAACCCTAATCCTAACCCTGACACATACCCTACGCCGTGCCCGAAACCCTCCCCGAACCCATACCCTAAGCCGTACCCTAAGCCTAACCCTAAGCCTAACACTAACCCTAGGCTACCCTTGACTGCTTCTGCCTCCAATAGGTTTCCTAAGCACTAGTGTTTTAAGGAACAGCTTAAAAAGAGAGTCCTAATGTGATTTCTTTATAATGGGTGTGTTCCTTATCTTATCCTAGTATCTAAACACTTCTCCATGGCTGGACCCCCAAATAATATTCTTTACGTGCTAAGGGGTATCTAGAGAGTGGGATAGTTTTAATCACTACTGTAACCCTAACACGTACATTATCCCTAACCACTATCCTAACCCTAACACGTACCCTAATCCTAACCCGTAACCTAAACCGAGCCCTAACCCTAACACTAACCCTAACCCTAACCCTAACCCATACCCTACGCCGTACCCGAAGCCCTCCCCGAACCCGTACCCTAAGCCGTACGCTAACCCTAACCCTAAGCCTAACCCAAACCCTAAGGTACCCTTGACTGCTTCTGCCTCCAATAGATTTCTTAAGCACTAGTGTTTTAAGGAAGAGCTTAAAAAGGGAATCGTAATGTGATTTCTTTATAATGGGTGTGTTCCTTATCTTATCCTAGTGTCTAAACTCTTCTCCATGGCTGGACCCCAAATAATATTCCTTTACGTGATAAGGTGTATCTAGAGAGTGGGATAGGTATAATAACTACCCTAACTCTAACGCGTACCCTAACCCTAACCCCTACCCTAACCCTAACACGTACCCTAATCCTAACCCGTACCCTAAACCGAGCCCTAACCGTAACACTAACCCTAACCCACACCCTACGCCGTATTCCAAACCCCCCGAACCCGTACCCTAAGCCGTACCCTAAGCCTAACCCTAAGCCTAACCCAAACCCTAGGCTACCCTTGACTGCTTCTGCCTCCAATAGATTTCCTAAGCACTAGTGTTTTAAGGAACAGCTTAAAAAGAGAATCCTAATGTGATTTCTTTATAATGGGTGTGTTCCTTATCTTATCCTAGTGTCTAAACTCTTCTCCATGGCTGGACCTCCAAATAATATTCCTTTACGTGCTAAGGGGTATCTAGAAAGTGGGATAGGTTTAATAACTACCCTAACCCTAACGCGTACCCTAACCCTAACCCCTACCAAAACCCTAACACGTACCCTAATCCTAACCAATACCCTAAACCGAGCCCTAACCCTAAAACTAACCCTAACCCTAACCCTAACCCATACCCTACGCCGTACCCGAAGCCCTCCCCGAACCCGTACCCTAAGCCCTACCCTAAGCCTAACCCTAAGCCTAAACCTAACCCTAGGCTACCCTTGACTGCTTCGGCCTCCAATAGATTTCCTAAGCACTAGTGTTTTAAGGAACAGCTTAAAAGGAGAATCCTAATGTGATTTCTTTATAATGGGTGTGTTCCTTATCTTATCCTAGTGTCTAAACTCTTCTCCATTACTGGATCCCCAAATAATATTCATTTACGTGCTAAGGGGTATCTAGAGAGTGGGAAAGGTTTAATCACTACCCTAACCCTAACACGTACACTAACCCTAACCACTACCCTAACCCTAACAGGTACCCTAATCCTAACCCGTAACCTAAACCGAGCCCTAACCCTAACACTAACATTAACACTAACCCTAATCCCTACTCTACGCCGTACCCGAAGCCCTCCCCGAACCCGTACCCTAAGCCGTACCCTAAACCTAACCCTAAGCCTAACCCTAACCCTAGGCTACCCTTGACTGCTTCGGCCTCCAATAGATTTCCTAAGCACTAGTGTTTTAAGGAACAGCTTAAAAAGAGAATCCTAATGTGATTTCTTTATAATGGGTGTGTTCCTTATCTTATCCTAGTGTCTAAACTCTTCTCCATGGCTGAACCCCCAAATAATATTCCTTTAAGTGCTAATGTGTATCTAGAGAGTATGATAGGTTTAATAACTACCTTAACCCTAACACGTACCCTAACCCTAACCCCTACCCTAACACTAACGCGTACCCTAACCCTAACCCCTACCCTAACCCTAACACGTACCCTAATCCTAACCCGTACCCTAAACCGAGCCCTAACCCTAACACTAACCCAAACCCTAACCCTAACCCATACCTTACGCCGTACCCGAACCCCTCCCCGAACCCGTACCCTAAGCCGTACCCTAAGCCTAACCCTATGCCTAACCCTAACCCTAGGCTACCCTTGACTGCTTCTGCCTCCAATAGATTTCCTAAGCACTAGTGTTTTAAGGAACAGCTTAAAAAGAGAATCCCACTGTGATTTCTTTATAATGGGTGTGTTCCTTATCTTATCCTAGTGTCTAAACTCTTCTCGATGGCTGGACCTCCAAATAATATTCCTTTACGTGTTAAGGGGTATCTAGAGAGTGGGATAGGTTTAATAACTACCCTAACGCTAACGTGTACCCTAACCCTAACCCCTACCCTAACCCTAACACGTACCCTAATCCTAACCAATACCTTAAACCGAGCCCTAACCCTAACACTAACCCTAACCCTAACCGTAACCCATACCCTACGCCGTACCCGAAGCCCTCCCCGAACCCGTAACCTAAGCCGTACCCTAATCCTAACCCTAAGCCTAAACCTAACTCTAGGCTACCCTTGACTGCTTCTGCCTCCAATAGATTTCTTAAGCACTAGTGTTTTAAGGAAGAGCATAAAAATGGAATCCTAATGTGATTTCTTTATAATGGGTGTGTTCCTTATCTTATCCTAGTGTCTAAACTCTTCTCCATGGCTGGACCCCAAATAATATTCCTTTACGTGATAAGGTGTATCTAGAGAGTGGGATAGGTATAATAACTTCCCTAAATCTAACGCGTACCCTAACCCTAACCCCTAACCTAACCCTAACACGTACCCTAATCCTAACTCGTACCCTAAACCGAGCCCTATCCCTAACACTAACCCTAATCCTAACCCTGACACATACCCTACGCCGTGCCCGAAACCCTCCCCGAACCCATACCCTAAGCCGTACCCTAAGCCTAACCCTAAGCCTAACACTAACCCTAGGCTACCCTTGACTGCTTCTGCCTCCAATAGGTTTCCTAAGCACTAGTGTTTTAAGGAACAGCTTAAAAAGAGAGTCCTAATGTGATTTCTTTATAATGGGTGTGTTCCTTATCTTATCCTAGTATCTAAACACTTCTCCATGGCTGGACCCCCAAATAATATTCTTTACGTGCTAAGGGGTATCTAGAGAGTGGGATAGTTTTAATCACTACTGTAACCCTAACACGTACATTATCCCTAACCACTATCCTAACCCTAACACGTACCCTAATCCTAACCCGTAACCTAAACCGAGCCCTAACCCTAACACTAACCCTAACCCTAACCCTAACCCATACCCTACGCCGTACCCGAAGCCCTCCCCGAACCCGTACCCTAAGCCGTACGCTAACCCTAACCCTAAGCCTAACCCAAACCCTAAGGTACCCTTGACTGCTTCTGCCTCCAATAGATTTCTTAAGCACTAGTGTTTTAAGGAAGAGCTTAAAAAGGGAATCGTAATGTGATTTCTTTATAATGGGTGTGTTCCTTATCTTATCCTAGTGTCTAAACTCTTCTCCATGGCTGGACCCCAAATAATATTCCTTTACGTGATAAGGTGTATCTAGAGAGTGGGATAGGTATAATAACTACCCTAACTCTAACGCGTACCCTAACCCTAACCCCTACCCTAACCCTAACACGTACCCTAATCCTAACCCGTACCCTAAACCGAGCCCTAACCGTAACACTAACCCTAACCCACACCCTACGCCGTATTCCAAACCCCCCGAACCCGTACCCTAAGCCGTACCCTAACCCTAACCCTAAGCCTAACCCAAACCCTAGGCTACCCTTGACTGCTTCTGCCTCCAATAGATTTCCTAAGCACTAGTGTTTTAAGGAACAGCTTAAAAAGAGAATCCTAATGTGATTTCTTTATAATGGGTGTGTTCCTTATCTTATCCTAGTGTCTAAACTCTTCTCCATGGCTGGACCTCCAAATAATATTCCTTTACGTGCTAAGGGGTATCTAGAAAGTGGGATAGGTTTAATAACTACCCTAACCCTAACGCGTACCCTAACCCTAACCCCTACCAAAACCCTAACACGTACCCTAATCCTAACCAATACCCTAAACCGAGCCCTAACCCTAAAACTAACCCTAACCCTAACCCTAACCCATACCCTACGCCGTACCCGAAGCCCTCCCCGAACCCGTACCCTAAGCCCTACCCTAAGCCTAACCCTAAGCCTAAACCTAACCCTAGGCTACCCTTGACTGCTTCGGCCTCCAATAGATTTCCTAAGCACTAGTGTTTTAAGGAACAGCTTAAAAGGAGAATCCTAATGTGATTTCTTTATAATGGGTGTGTTCCTTATCTTATCCTAGTGTCTAAACTCTTCTCCATTACTGGATCCCCAAATAATATTCATTTACGTGCTAAGGGGTATCTAGAGAGTGGGAAAGGTTTAATCACTACCCTAACCCTAACACGTACACTAACCCTAACCACTACCCTAACCCTAACAGGTACCCTAATCCTAACCCGTAACCTAAACCGAGCCCTAACCCTAACACTAACATTAACACTAACCCTAATCCCTACTCTACGCCGTACCCGAAGCCCTCCCCGAACCCGTACCCTAAGCCGTACCCTAAACCTAACCCTAAGCCTAACCCTAACCCTAGGCTACCCTTGACTGCTTCGGCCTCCAATAGATTTCCTAAGCACTAGTGTTTTAAGGAACAGCTTAAAAAGAGAATCCTAATGTGATTTCTTTATAATGGGTGTGTTCCTTATCTTATCCTAGTGTCTAAACTCTTCTCCATGGCTGAACCCCCAAATAATATTCCTTTAAGTGCTAATGTGTATCTAGAGAGTATGATAGGTTTAATAACTACCTTAACCCTAACACGTACCCTAACCCTAACCCCTACCCTAACACTAACGCGTACCCTAACCCTAACCCCTACCCTAACCCTAACACGTACCCTAATCCTAACCCGTACCCTAAACCGAGCCCTAACCCTAACACTAACCCAAACCCTAACCCTAACCCATACCTTACGCCGTACCCGAACCCCTCCCCGAACCCGTACCCTAAGCCGTACCCTAAGCCTAACCCTATGCCTAACCCTAACCCTAGGCTACCCTTGACTGCTTCTGCCTCCAATAGATTTCCTAAGCACTAGTGTTTTAAGGAACAGCTTAAAAAGAGAATCCCACTGTGATTTCTTTATAATGGGTGTGTTCCTTATCTTATCCTAGTGTCTAAACTCTTCTCGATGGCTGGACCTCCAAATAATATTCCTTTACGTGTTAAGGGGTATCTAGAGAGTGGGATAGGTTTAATAACTACCCTAACGCTAACGTGTACCCTAACCCTAACCCCTACCCTAACCCTAACACGTACCCTAATCCTAACCAATACCTTAAACCGAGCCCTAACCCTAACACTAACCCTAACCCTAACCGTAACCCATACCCTACGCCGTACCCGAAGCCCTCCCCGAACCCGTAACCTAAGCCGTACCCTAATCCTAACCCTAAGCCTAAACCTAACTCTAGGCTACCCTTGACTGCTTCTGCCTCCAATAGATTTCTTAAGCACTAGTGTTTTAAGGAAGAGCATAAAAATGGAATCCTAATGTGATTTCTTTATAATGGGTGTGTTCCTTATCTTATCCTAGTGTCTAAACTCTTCTCCATGGCTGGACCCCAAATAATATTCCTTTACGTGATAAGGTGTATCTAGAGAGTGGGATAGGTATAATAACTTCCCTAAATCTAACGCGTACCCTAACCCTAACCCCTAACCTAACCCTAACACGTACCCTAATCCTAACTCGTACCCTAAACCGAGCCCTATCCCTAACACTAACCCTAATCCTAACCCTGACACATACCCTACGCCGTGCCCGAAACCCTCCCCGAACCCATACCCTAAGCCGTACCCTAAGCCTAACCCTAAGCCTAACACTAACCCTAGGCTACCCTTGACTGCTTCTGCCTCCAATAGGTTTCCTAAGCACTAGTGTTTTAAGGAACAGCTTAAAAAGAGAGTCCTAATGTGATTTCTTTATAATGGGTGTGTTCCTTATCTTATCCTAGTATCTAAACACTTCTCCATGGCTGGACCCCCAAATAATATTCTTTACGTGCTAAGGGGTATCTAGAGAGTGGGATAGTTTTAATCACTACTGTAACCCTAACACGTACATTATCCCTAACCACTATCCTAACCCTAACACGTACCCTAATCCTAACCCGTAACCTAAACCGAGCCCTAACCCTAACACTAACCCTAACCCTAACCCTAACCCATACCCTACGCCGTACCCGAAGCCCTCCCCGAACCCGTACCCTAAGCCGTACGCTAACCCTAACCCTAAGCCTAACCCAAACCCTAAGGTACCCTTGACTGCTTCTGCCTCCAATAGATTTCTTAAGCACTAGTGTTTTAAGGAAGAGCTTAAAAAGGGAATCGTAATGTGATTTCTTTATAATGGGTGTGTTCCTTATCTTATCCTAGTGTCTAAACTCTTCTCCATGGCTGGACCCCAAATAATATTCCTTTACGTGATAAGGTGTATCTAGAGAGTGGGATAGGTATAATAACTACCCTAACTCTAACGCGTACCCTAACCCTAACCCCTACCCTAACCCTAACACGTACCCTAATCCTAACCCGTACCCTAAACCGAGCCCTAACCGTAACACTAACCCTAACCCACACCCTACGCCGTATTCCAAACCCCCCGAACCCGTACCCTAAGCCGTACCCTAAGCCTAACCCTAAGCCTAACCCAAACCCTAGGCTACCCTTGACTGCTTCTGCCTCCAATAGATTTCCTAAGCACTAGTGTTTTAAGGAACAGCTTAAAAAGAGAATCCTAATGTGATTTCTTTATAATGGGTGTGTTCCTTATCTTATCCTAGTGTCTAAACTCTTCTCCATGGCTGGACCTCCAAATAATATTCCTTTACGTGCTAAGGGGTATCTAGAAAGTGGGATAGGTTTAATAACTACCCTAACCCTAACGCGTACCCTAACCCTAACCCCTACCAAAACCCTAACACGTACCCTAATCCTAACCAATACCCTAAACCGAGCCCTAACCCTAAAACTAACCCTAACCCTAACCCTAACCCATACCCTACGCCGTACCCGAAGCCCTCCCCGAACCCGTACCCTAAGCCCTACCCTAAGCCTAACCCTAAGCCTAAACCTAACCCTAGGCTACCCTTGACTGCTTCGGCCTCCAATAGATTTCCTAAGCACTAGTGTTTTAAGGAACAGCTTAAAAGGAGAATCCTAATGTGATTTCTTTATAATGGGTGTGTTCCTTATCTTATCCTAGTGTCTAAACTCTTCTCCATTACTGGATCCCCAAATAATATTCATTTACGTGCTAAGGGGTATCTAGAGAGTGGGAAAGGTTTAATCACTACCCTAACCCTAACACGTACACTAACCCTAACCACTACCCTAACCCTAACAGGTACCCTAATCCTAACCCGTAACCTAAACCGAGCCCTAACCCTAACACTAACATTAACACTAACCCTAATCCCTACTCTACGCCGTACCCGAAGCCCTCCCCGAACCCGTACCCTAAGCCGTACCCTAAACCTAACCCTAAGCCTAACCCTAACCCTAGGCTACCCTTGACTGCTTCGGCCTCCAATAGATTTCCTAAGCACTAGTGTTTTAAGGAACAGCTTAAAAAGAGAATCCTAATGTGATTTCTTTATAATGGGTGTGTTCCTTATCTTATCCTAGTGTCTAAACTCTTCTCCATGGCTGAACCCCCAAATAATATTCCTTTAAGTGCTAATGTGTATCTAGAGAGTATGATAGGTTTAATAACTACCTTAACCCTAACACGTACCCTAACCCTAACCCCTACCCTAACACTAACGCGTACCCTAACCCTAACCCCTACCCTAACCCTAACACGTACCCTAATCCTAACCCGTACCCTAAACCGAGCCCTAACCCTAACACTAACCCAAACCCTAACCCTAACCCATACCTTACGCCGTACCCGAACCCCTCTCCGAACCCGTACCCTAAGCCGTACCCTAAGCCTAACCCTATGCCTAACCCTAACCCTAGGCTACCCTTGACTGCTTCTGCCTCCAATAGATTTCCTAAGCACTAGTGTTTTAAGGAACAGCTTAAAAAGAGAATCCCACTGTGATTTCTTTATAATGGGTGTGTTCCTTATCTTATCCTAGTGTCTAAACTCTTCTCGATGGCTGGACCTCCAAATAATATTCCTTTACGTGTTAAGGGGTATCTAGAGAGTGGGATAGGTTTAATAACTACCCTAACGCTAACGTGTACCCTAACCCTAACCCCTACCCTAACCCTAACACGTACCCTAATCCTAACCAATACCTTAAACCGAGCCCTAACCCTAACACTAACCCTAACCCTAACCGTAACCCATACCCTACGCCGTACCCGAAGCCCTCCCCGAACCCGTAACCTAAGCCGTACCCTAATCCTAACCCTAAGCCTAAACCTAACTCTAGGCTACCCTTGACTGCTTCTGCCTCCAATAGATTTCTTAAGCACTAGTGTTTTAAGGAAGAGCATAAAAATGGAATCCTAATGTGATTTCTTTATAATGGGTGTGTTCCTTATCTTATCCTAGTGTCTAAACTCTTCTCCATGGCTGGACCCCAAATAATATTCCTTTACGTGATAAGGTGTATCTAGAGAGTGGGATAGGTATAATAACTTCCCTAAATCTAACGCGTACCCTAACCCTAACCCCTAACCTAACCCTAACACGTACCCTAATCCTAACTCGTACCCTAAACCGAGCCCTATCCCTAACACTAACCCTAATCCTAACCCTGACACATACCCTACGCCGTGCCCGAAACCCTCCCCGAACCCATACCCTAAGCCGTACCCTAAGCCTAACCCTAAGCCTAACACTAACCCTAGGCTACCCTTGACTGCTTCTGCCTCCAATAGGTTTCCTAAGCACTAGTGTTTTAAGGAACAGCTTAAAAAGAGAGTCCTAATGTGATTTCTTTATAATGGGTGTGTTCCTTATCTTATCCTAGTATCTAAACACTTCTCCATGGCTGGACCCCCAAATAATATTCTTTACGTGCTAAGGGGTATCTAGAGAGTGGGATAGTTTTAATCACTACTGTAACCCTAACACGTACATTATCCCTAACCACTATCCTAACCCTAACACGTACCCTAATCCTAACCCGTAACCTAAACCGAGCCCTAACCCTAACACTAACCCTAACCCTAACCCTAACCCATACCCTACGCCGTACCCGAAGCCCTCCCCGAACCCGTACCCTAAGCCGTACGCTAACCCTAACCCTAAGCCTAACCCAAACCCTAAGGTACCCTTGACTGCTTCTGCCTCCAATAGATTTCTTAAGCACTAGTGTTTTAAGGAAGAGCTTAAAAAGGGAATCGTAATGTGATTTCTTTATAATGGGTGTGTTCCTTATCTTATCCTAGTGTCTAAACTCTTCTCCATGGCTGGACCCCAAATAATATTCCTTTACGTGATAAGGTGTATCTAGAGAGTGGGATAGGTATAATAACTACCCTAACTCTAACGCGTACCCTAACCCTAACCCCTACCCTAACCCTAACACGTACCCTAATCCTAACCCGTACCCTAAACCGAGCCCTAACCGTAACACTAACCCTAACCCACACCCTACGCCGTATTCCAAACCCCCCGAACCCGTACCCTAAGCCGTACCCTAAGCCTAACCCTAAGCCTAACCCAAACCCTAGGCTACCCTTGACTGCTTCTGCCTCCAATAGATTTCCTAAGCACTAGTGTTTTAAGGAACAGCTTAAAAAGAGAATCCTAATGTGATTTCTTTATAATGGGTGTGTTCCTTATCTTATCCTAGTGTCTAAACTCTTCTCCATGGCTGGACCTCCAAATAATATTCCTTTACGTGCTAAGGGGTATCTAGAAAGTGGGATAGGTTTAATAACTACCCTAACCCTAACGCGTACCCTAACCCTAACCCCTACCAAAACCCTAACACGTACCCTAATCCTAACCAATACCCTAAACCGAGCCCTAACCCTAAAACTAACCCTAACCCTAACCCTAACCCATACCCTACGCCGTACCCGAAGCCCTCCCCGAACCCGTACCCTAAGCCCTACCCTAAGCCTAACCCTAAGCCTAAACCTAACCCTAGGCTACCCTTGACTGCTTCGGCCTCCAATAGATTTCCTAAGCACTAGTGTTTTAAGGAACAGCTTAAAAGGAGAATCCTAATGTGATTTCTTTATAATGGGTGTGTTCCTTATCTTATCCTAGTGTCTAAACTCTTCTCCATTACTGGATCCCCAAATAATATTCATTTACGTGCTAAGGGGTATCTAGAGAGTGGGAAAGGTTTAATCACTACCCTAACCCTAACACGTACACTAACCCTAACCACTACCCTAACCCTAACAGGTACCCAATCCTAACCCGTAACCTAAACCGAGCCCTAACCCTAACACTAACATTAACACTAACCCTAATCCCTACTCTACGCCGTACCCGAAGCCCTCCCCGAACCCGTACCCTAAGCCGTACCCTAAACCTAACCCTAAGCCTAACCCTAACCCTAGGCTACCCTTGACTGCTTCGGCCTCCAATAGATTTCCTAAGCACTAGTGTTTTAAGGAACAGCTTAAAAAGAGAATCCTAATGTGATTTCTTTATAATGGGTGTGTTCCTTATCTTATCCTAGTGTCTAAACTCTTCTCCATGGCTGAACCCCCAAATAATATTCCTTTAAGTGCTAATGTGTATCTAGAGAGTATGATAGGTTTAATAACTACCTTAACCCTAACACGTACCCTAACCCTAACCCCTACCCTAACACTAACGCGTACCCTAACCCTAACCCCTACCCTAACCCTAACACGTACCCTAATCCTAACCCGTACCCTAAACCGAGCCCTAACCCTAACACTAACCCAAACCCTAACCCTAACCCATACCTTACGCCGTACCCGAACCCCTCCCCGAACCCGTACCCTAAGCCGTACCCTAAGCCTAACCCTATGCCTAAACCTAACCCTAGGCTACCCTTGACTGCTTCTGCCTCCAATAGATTTCCTAAGCACTAGTGTTTTAAGGAACAGCTTAAAAAGAGAATCCCACTGTGATTTCTTTATAATGGGTGTGTTCCTTATCTTATCCTAGTGTCTAAACTCTTCTCGATGGCTGGACCTCCAAATAATATTCCTTTACGTGTTAAGGGGTATCTAGAGAGTGGGATAGGTTTAATAACTACCCTAACGCTAACGTGTACCCTAACCCTAACCCCTACCCTAACCCTAACACGTACCCTAATCCTAACCAATACCTTAAACCGAGCCCTAAACCTAACACTAACCCTAACCCTAACCGTAACCCATACCCTACGCCGTACCCGAAGCCCTCCCCGAACCCGTAACCTAAGCCGTACCCTAATCCTAACCCTAAGCCTAAACCTAACTCTAGGCTACCCTTGACTGCTTCTGCCTCCAATAGATTTCTTAAGCACTAGTGTTTTAAGGAAGAGCATAAAAATGGAATCCTAATGTGATTTCTTTATAATGGGTGTGTTCCTTATCTTATCCTAGTGTCTAAACTCTTCTCCATGGCTGGACCCCAAATAATATTCCTTTACGTGATAAGGTGTATCTAGAGAGTGGGATAGGTATAATAACTTCCCTAAATCTAACGCGTACCCTAACCCTAACCCCTAACCTAACCCTAACACGTACCCTAATCCTAACTCGTACCCTAAACCGAGCCCTATCCCTAACACTAACCCTAATCCTAACCCTGACACATACCCTACGCTGTGCCCGAAACCCTCCCCGAACCCATACCCTAAGCCGTACCCTAAGCCTAACCCTAAGCCTAACACTAACCCTAGGCTACCCTTGACTGCTTCTGCCTCCAATAGGTTTCCTAAGCACTAGTGTTTTAAGGAACAGCTTAAAAAGAGAGTCCTAATGTGATTTCTTTATAATGGGTGTGTTCCTTATCTTATCCTAGTATCTAAACACTTCTCCATGGCTGGACCCCCAAATAATATTCTTTACGTGCTAAGGGGTATCTAGAGAGTGGGATAGTTTTAATCACTACTGTAACCCTAACACGTACATTATCCCTAACCACTATCCTAACCCTAACACGTACCCTAATCCTAACCCGTAACCTAAACCGAGCCCTAACCCTAACACTAACCCTAACCCTAACCCTAACCCATACCCTACGCCGTACCCGAAGCCCTCCCCGAACCCGTACCCTAAGCCGTACGCTAACCCTAACCCTAAGCCTAACCCAAACCCTAAGGTACCCTTGACTGCTTCTGCCTCCAATAGATTTCTTAAGCACTAGTGTTTTAAGGAAGAGCTTAAAAAGGGAATCGTAATGTGATTTCTTTATAATGGGTGTGTTCCTTATCTTATCCTAGTGTCTAAACTCTTCTCCATGGCTGGACCCCAAATAATATTCCTTTACGTGATAAGGTGTATCTAGAGAGTGGGATAGGTATAATAACTACCCTAACTCTAACGCGTACCCTAACCCTAACCCCTACCCTAACCCTAACACGTACCCTAATCCTAACCCGTACCCTAAACCGAGCCCTAACCGTAACACTAACCCTAACCCACACCCTACGCCGTATTCCAAACCCCCCGAACCCGTACCCTAAGCCGTACCCTAAGCCTAACCCTAAGCCTAACCCAAACCCTAGGCTACCCTTGACTGCTTCTGCCTCCAATAGATTTCCTAAGCACTAGTGTTTTAAGGAACAGCTTAAAAAGAGAATCCTAATGTGATTTCTTTATAATGGGTGTGTTCCTTATCTTATCCTAGTGTCTAAACTCTTCTCCATGGCTGGACCTCCAAATAATATTCCTTTACGTGCTAAGGGGTATCTAGAAAGTGGGATAGGTTTAATAACTACCCTAACCCTAACGCGTACCCTAACCCTAACCCCTACCAAAACCCTAACACGTACCCTAATCCTAACCAATACCCTAAACCGAGCCCTAACCCTAAAACTAACCCTAACCCTAACCCTAACCCATACCCTACGCCGTACCCGAAGCCCTCCCCGAACCCGTACCCTAAGCCCTACCCTAAGCCTAACCCTAAGCCTAAACCTAACCCTAGGCTACACTTGACTGCTTCGGCCTCCAATAGATTTCCTAAGCACTAGTGTTTTAAGGAACAGCTTAAAAGGAGAATCCTAATGTGATTTCTTTATAATGGGTGTGTTCCTTATCTTATCCTAGTGTCTAAACTCTTCTCCATTACTGGATCCCCAAATAATATTCATTTACGTGCTAAGGGGTATCTAGAGAGTGGGAAAGGTTTAATCACTACCCTAACCCTAACACGTACACTAACCCTAACCACTACCCTAACCCTAACAGGTACCCTAATCCTAACCCGTAACCTAAACCGAGCCCTAACCCTAACACTAACATTAACACTAACCCTAATCCCTACTCTACGCCGTACCCGAAGCCCTCCCCGAACCCGTACCCTAAGCCGTACCCTAAACCTAACCCTAAGCCTAACCCTAACCCTAGGCTACCCTTGACTGCTTCAGCCTCCAATAGATTTCCTAAGCACTAGTGTTTTAAGGAACAGCTTAAAAAGAGAATCCTAATGTGATTTCTTTATAATGGGTGTGTTCCTTATCTTATCCTAGTGTCTAAACTCTTCTCCATGGCTGAACCCCCAAATAATATTCCTTTAAGTGCTAATGTGTATCTAGAGAGTATGATAGGTTTAATAACTACCTTAACCCTAACACGTACCCTAACCCTAACCCCTACCCTAACACTAACGCGTACCCTAACCCTAACCCCTACCCTAACCCTAACACGTACCCTAATCCTAACCCGTACCCTAAACCGAGCCCTAACCCTAACACTAACCCAAACCCTAACCCTAACCCATACCTTACGCCGTACCCGAACCCCTCCCCGAACCCGTACCCTAAGCCGTACCCTAAGCATAACCCTATGCCTAACCCTAACCCTAGGCTACCCTTGACTGCTTCTGCCTCCAATAGATTTCCTAAGCACTAGTGTTTTAAGGAACAGCTTAAAAAGAGAATCCCACTGTGATTTCTTTATAATGGGTGTGTTCCTTATCTTATCCTAGTGTCTAAACTCTTCTCGATGGCTGGACCTCCAAATAATATTCCTTTACGTGTTAAGGGGTATCTAGAGAGTGGGATAGGTTTAATAACTACCCTAACGCTAACGTGTACCCTAACCCTAACCCCTACCCTAACCCTAACACGTACCCTAATCCTAACCAATACCTTAAACCGAGCCCTAACCCTAACACTAACCCTAACACTAACCGTAACCCATACCCTACGCCGTACCCGAAGCCCTCCCCGAACCCGTAACCTAAGCCGTACCCTAATCCTAACCCTAAGCCTAAACCTAACTCTAGGCTACCCTTGACTGCTTCTGCCTCCAATAGATTTCTTAAGCACTAGTGTTTTAAGGAAGAGCATAAAAATGGAATCCTAATGTGATTTCTTTATAATGGGTGTGTTCCTTATCTTATCCTAGTGTCTAAACTCTTCTCCATGGCTGGACCCCAAATAATATTCCTTTACGTGATAAGGTGTATCTAGAGAGTGGGATAGGTATAATAACTTCCCTAAATCTAACGCGTACCCTAACCCTAACCCCTAACCTAACCCTAACACGTACCCTAATCCTAACTCGTACCCTAAACCGAGCCCTATCCCTAACACTAACCCTAATCCTAACCCTGACACATACCCTACGCCGTACCCGAACCCCTCCCCGAACCCATACCCTAAGCCGTACCCTAAGCCTAACCCTAAGCCTAACACTAACCCTAGGCTACCCTTGACTGCTTCTGCCTCCAATAGGTTTCCTAAGCACTAGTGTTTTAAGGAACAGCTTAAAAAGAGAGTCCTAATGTGATTTCTTTATAATGGGTGTGTTCCTTATCTTATCCTAGTATCTAAACACTTCTCCATGGCTGGACCCCCAAATAATATTCTTTACGTGCTAAGGGGTATCTAGAGAGTGGGATAGTTTTAATCACTACTGTAACCCTAACACGTACATTATCCCTAACCACTATCCTAACCCTAACACGTACCCTAATCCTAACCCGTAACCTAAACCGAGCCCTAACCCTAACACTAACCCTAACCCTAACCCTAAACCATACCCTACGCCGTACCCGAAGCCCTCCCCGAACCCGTACCCTAAGCCGTACGCTAACCCTAACCCTAAGCCTAACCCAAACCCTAAGGTACCCTTGACTGCTTCTGCCTCCAATAGATTTCCTAAGCACTAGTGTTTTAAGGAACAGCTTAAAAAGAGAATCCTAATGTGATTTCTTTATAATGGGTGTGTTCCTTATCTTATCCTAGTGTCTAAACTCTTCTCCATGGCTGGACCTCCAAATAATATCCCTTTACGTGCTAAGGGGTATCTAGAAAGTGGGATAGGTTTAATAACTACCCTAACGCTAACGCGTACCCTAACACTAACCCCTACCCAAACCCTAACACGTACCCTAATCCTAACCAATACCCTAAACCGAGCCCTAACCCTAAAACTAACCCTAACCCTAACCCTAACCCATACCCTACTCCGTACCCGAAGCCCTCCCCGAACCCGTACCCTAAGCCCTACCCTAAGCCTAACCCTAAGCCTAAACCTAACCCTAGGCTACCCTTGACTGCTTCTGCCTCCAATAGATTTCCTAAGCACTAGTGTTTTAAGGAACAGCTTAAAAGGAGAATCCTAATGTGATTTCTTTATAATGGGTGTGTTCCTTATCTTATCCTAGTGTCTAAACTCTTCTCCATGACTGGACCCCCAAATAATATTCATTTACGTGCTAAGGGGTATCTAGAGAGTGGGAAAGGTTTAAACACTACCCTAACCCTAACACGTACACTAACCCTAACCACTACCCTAACCCTAACAGGTACCCTAATCCTAACCCGTAACCTAAACCGAGCCCTAACCCTAACACTAACATTAACACTAACCCTAAACCCTACTCTACGCCGTACCCGAAGCCCTCCCCGAACCCGTACCCTAAGCCGTACCCTAAACCTAACCCTAAGCCTAACCCTAACCCTAGGCTACCCATGACTGCTTCGGCCTCCAATAGATTTCCTAAGCACTAGTGTTTTAAGGAACAGCTTAAAAAGAGAATCCTAATGTGATTTCTTTATAATGGGTGTGTTTCTTATCTTATCCTAGTGTCTAAACTCTTCTCCATGGCTGAACCCCCAAATAATATTCCTTTAAGTGCTAATGTGTATCTAGAGAGTATGATAGGTTTAATAACTACCTTAACCCTAACACGTACCCTAACCCTAACCCCTACCCTAACACTAACGCGTACCCTAACCCTAACCCCTACCCTAACACTAACGCGTACCCTAACCCTAACCCCTACCCTAACCCTAACACGTACCCTAATCCTAACCCGTACCCTAAACCGAGTCCTAACCCTAACACTATCCCAAACCCTAACCCTAACCCATACCTTACGCCGTACCCGAACCCCTCCCCGAACCCGTACCCTAAGCCGTACCCTAAGCCTAACCCTATGCCTAACCCTAACCCTAGGCTACCCTTGACTGCTTCTGCCTCCAATAGATTTCCTAAGCACTAGTGTTTTAAGGAAGAGCTTAAAAAGAGAATCCCACTGTGATTTCTTTATAATGGGTGTGTTCCTTATCTTATCCTAGTGTCTAAACTCTTCTCAGTGGCTGGACCTCCAAATAATATTCCTTTACGTGCTAAGGGGTATCTAGAGAGTGGGATAGGTTTAATAACTACCCTAACGCTAACGTGTACCCTAACCCTAACCCCTACCCTAACCCTAACACGTACGCTAATCCTAACCAATACCTTAAACCGAGCCCTATCCCTAACACTAACCCTAATCCTAACCCTGACCCATACCCTACGCCGTACCCGAACCCCTCCCCGAACCCGTACCCTAAGCCGTACCCTAAGCCTAACCCTAAGCCTAACACTAACCCTAGGCTACCCTTGACTGCTTCTGCCTCCAATAGGTTTCCTAAGCACTAGTGTTTTAAGAAACAGCTTAAAAAGAGAGTCCTAATGTGATTTCTTTATAATGGGTGTGTTCCTTATCTTATCCTAGTATCTAAACACTTCTCCATGGCTGGACCCCCAAATAATATTCTTTACGTGCTAAGGGGTATCTAGAGAGTGGGATAGGTTTAATCACTACAGTAACCCTAACACGTACATTATCCCTAACCACTATCCTAACCCTAACACGTACCCTAATCCTAACCCGTAACCTAAACCGAGCCCTAACCCTAACACTAACCCTAACCCTAAACCTAACCCATACCCTACGCCGTACCCGAAGCCCTCCCCGAACCCGTACCCTAAGCCGTACGCTAACCCTAACCCTAAGCCTAACCCTAACCCTAAGGTACCCTTGACTGCTTCTGCCTACAATAGATTTCCTAAGCACTAGTGATTTAAGGAAGAGCTTAAAAAGGGAATCCTAATGTGATTTCTTTATAATGGGTGTGTTCCTTATCTTATCCTAGTGTCTAAACTCTTCTCCATGGCTGGATCTCCAAATAATATTCCTTTACGTGCTAAGGGGTATCTAGAGAGTGGGATAGGTTTAATAACTACCCTAACGCTAACGTGTACCCTAACCCTAACCCCTACCCTAAACCTAACACGTACCCTAATCCTAACCAATACCTTAAACCGAGCCCTAACCCTAACACTAACCCTAACCCTAACCCTAACCCATACCCTACGCCGTACCCGAAGCCCTCCCCGAACCCGTACCCTAAGCCGTACCCTAAGCCTAACCCTAAGCCTAACCCTAACCATAGGCTACCCTTGACTGCTTCTGCCTCCAATAGATTTCCTAAGCACTAGTGTTTTAAGGAAGAGCTTAAAAAGGGAATCGTAATGTGATTTCTTTATAATGGGTGTGTTCCTTATCTTATCATAGTGTCTAAACTCTTCTCCATGGCTGGACCCCAAATAATATTCCTTTACGTGATAAGGTGTATCTAGAGAGTGGGATAGGTTTAATAAGTACCCTAACTCTAACGCGTACCCTAACCCTAACCCCTACCCTAACCCTAACACGTACCCTAATCCTAACCCGTACCCTAAACCGAGCCCTAACCCTAACACTAACCCTAACCCATACCCTACGCCGTATCCGAAACCCCCCGAACCCGTACCCTAAGCCGTACCCTAAGCCTAACCCTAAGCCTAACCCAAACCCTAGGCTACCCTTGACTGCTTCTGCCTCCAATAGATTTCCTAAGCACTAGTGTTTTAAGGAACAGCTTAAAAGGAGAATCCTAATGTGATTTCTTTATAATGGGTGTGTTCCTTATCTTATCCTAGTGTCTAAACTCTTCTCCATGACTGGACCCCCAAATAATATTCATTTACGTGCTAAGGGGTATCTAGAGAGTGGGAAAGGTTTAAACACTACCCTAACCCTAACACGTACACTAACCCTAACCACTACCCTAACCCTAACAGGTACCCTAATCCTAACCCGTAACCTAAACCGAGCCCTAACCCTAACACTAACATTAACACTAACCCTAAACCCTACTCTACGCCGTACCCGAAGCCCTCCCCGAACCCGTACCCTAAGCCGTACCCTAAACCTAACCCTAAGCCTAACCCTAACCCTAGGCTACCCTTGACTGCTTCGGCCTCCAATAGATTTCCTAAGCACTAGTGTTTTAAGGAACAGCTTAAAAAGAGAATCCTAATGTGATTTCTTTATAATGGGTGTGTTCCTTATCTTATCCTAGTGTCTAAACTCTTCTCCATGGCTGAACCCCCAAATAATATTCCTTTAAGTGCTAATGTGTATCTAGAGAGTATGATAGGTTTAATAACTACCTTAACCCTAACACGTACCCTAACCCTAACCCCTACCCTAACACTAACGCGTACCCTAACCCTAACCCCTACCCTAACCCTAACACGTACCCTAATCCTAACCCGTACCCTAAACCGAGCCCTAACCCTAACACTAACCCAAACCCTAACCCTAAACCATACCTTACGCCGTACCCGAACCCCTCCCCGAACCCGTACCCTAAGCCGTACCCTAAGCCTAACCCTATGCCTAACCCTAACCCTAGGCTACCCTTGACTGCTTCTGCCTCCAATAGATTTCCTAAGCACTAGTGTTTTAAGGAACAGCTTAAAAAGAGAATCCCACTGTGATTTCTTTATAATGGGTGTGTTCCTTATCTTATCCTAGTGTCTAAACTCTTCTCGATGGCTGGACCTCCAAATAATATTCCTTTACGTGTTAAGGGGTATCTAGAGAGTGGGATAGGTTTAATAACTACCCTAACGCTAACGTGTACCCTAACCCTAACCCCTACCCTAACCCTAACACGTACCCTAATCCTAACCAATACCTTAAACCGAGCCCTAACCCTAACACTAACCCTAACCCTAACCGTAACCCATACCCTACGCCGTATCCGAAGCCCTCCCCGAACCCGTAACCTAAGCCGTACCCTAATCCTAACCCTAAGCCTAAACCTAACTCTAGGCTACCCTTGACTGCTTCTGCCTCCAATAGATTTCTTAAGCACTAGTGTTTTAAGGAAGAGCATAAAAATGGAATCCTAATGTGATTTCTTTATAATGGGTGTGTTCCTTATCTTATCCTAGTGTCTAAACTCTTCTCCATGGCTGGACCCCAAATAATATTCCTTTACGTGATAAGGTGTATCTAGAGAGTGGGATAGGTATAATAACTTCCCTAAATCTAACGCGTACCCTAACCCTAACCCCTAACCTAACCCTAACACGTACCCTAATCCTAACTCGTACCCTAAACCGAGCCCTATCCCTAACACTAACCCTAATCCTAACCCTGACACATACCCTACGCCGTACCCGAACCCCTCCCCGAACCCATACCCTATGCCGTACCCTAAGTCTAACCCTAAGCCTAACACTAACCCTAGGCTACCCTTGACTGCTTCTGCCTCCAATAGGTTTCCTAAGCACTAGTGTTTTAAGGAACAGCTTAAAAAGAGAGTCCTAATGTGATTTCTTTATAATGGGTGTGTTCCTTATCTTATCCTAGTATCTAAACACTTCTCCATGGCTGGACCCCCAAATAATATTCTTTACGTGCTAAGGGGTATCTAGAGAGTGGGATAGTTTTAATCACTACTGTAACCCTAACACGTACATTATCCCTAACCACTATCCTAACCCTAACACGTACCCTAATCCTAACCCGTAACCTAAACCGAGCCCTAACCCTAACACTAACCCTAACCCTAACCCTAACCCATACCCTACGCCGTACCCGAAGCCCTCCCCGAACCCGTACCCTAAGCCGTACGCTAACCCTAACCCTAAGCCTAACCCAAACCCTAAGGTACCCTTGACTGCTTCTGCCTCCAATAGATTTCTTAAGCACTAGTGTTTTAAGGAAGAGCTTAAAAAGGGAATCGTAATGTGATTTCTTTATAATGGGTGTGTTCCTTATCTTATCCTAGTGTCTAAACTCTTCTCCATGGCTGGACCCCAAATAATATTCCTTTACGTGATAAGGTGTATCTAGAGAGTGGGATAGGTATAATAACTACCCTAACTCTAACGCGTACCCTAACCCTAACCCCTACCCTAACCCTAACACGTACCCTAATCCTAACCCGTACCCTAAACCGAGCCCTAACCGTAACACTAACCCTAACCCACACCCTACGCCGTATTCCAAACCCCCCGAACCCGTACCCTAAGCCGTACCCTAAGCCTAACCCTAAGCCTAACCCAAACCCTAGGCTACCCTTGACTGCTTCTGCCTCCAATAGATTTCCTAAGCACTAGTGTTTTAAGGAACAGCTTAAAAAGAGAATCCTAATGTGATTTCTTTATAATGGGTGTGTTCCTTATCTTATCCTAGTGTCTAAACTCTTCTCCATGGCTGGACCTCCAAATAATATTCCTTTACGTGCTAAGGGGTATCTAGAAAGTGGGATAGGTTTAATAACTACCCTAACCCTAACGCGTACCCTAACCCTAACCCCTACCAAAACCCTAACACGTACCCTAATCCTAACCAATACCCTAAACCGAGCCCTAACCCTAAAACTAACCCTAACCCTAACCCTAACCCATACCCTACGCCGTACCCGAAGCCCTCCCCGAACCCGTACCCTAAGCCCTACCCTAAGCCTAACCCTAAGCCTAAACCTAACCCTAGGCTACCCTTGACTGCTTCGGCCTCCAATAGATTTCCTAAGCACTAGTGTTTTAAGGAACAGCTTAAAAGGAGAATCCTAATGTGATTTCTTTATAATGGGTGTGTTCCTTATCTTATCCTAGTGTCTAAACTCTTCTCCATTACTGGATCCCCAAATAATATTCATTTACGTGCTAAGGGGTATCTAGAGAGTGGGAAAGGTTTAATCACTACCCTAACCCTAACACGTACACTAACCCTAACCACTACCCTAACCCTAACAGGTACCCTAATCCTAACCCGTAACCTAAACCGAGCCCTAACCCTAACACTAACATTAACACTAACCCTAATCCCTACTCTACGCCGTACCCGAAGCCCTCCCCGAACCCGTACCCTAAGCCGTACCCTAAACCTAACCCTAAGCCTAACCCTAACCCTAGGCTACCCTTGACTGCTTCGGCCTCCAATAGATTTCCTAAGCACTAGTGTTTTAAGGAACAGCTTAAAAAGAGAATCCTAATGTGATTTCTTTATAATGGGTGTGTTCCTTATCTTATCCTAGTGTCTAAACTCTTCTCCATGGCTGAACCCCCAAATAATATTCCTTTAAGTGCTAATGTGTATCTAGAGAGTATGATAGGTTTAATAACTACCTTAACCCTAACACGTACCCTAACCCTAACCCCTACCCTAACACTAACGCGTACCCTAACCCTAACCCCTACCCTAACCCTAACACGTACCCTAATCCTAACCCGTACCCTAAACCGAGCCCTAACCCTAACACTAACCCAAACCCTAACCCTAACCCATACCTTACGCCGTACCCGAACCCCTCCCCGAACCCGTACCCTAAGCCGTACCCTAAGCCTAACCCTATGCCTAACCCTAACCCTAGGCTACCCTTGACTGCTTCTGCCTCCAATAGATTTCCTAAGCACTAGTGTTTTAAGGAACAGCTTAAAAAGAGAATCCCACTGTGATTTCTTTATAATGGGTGTGTTCCTTATCTTATCCTAGTGTCTAAACTCTTCTCGATGGCTGGACCTCCAAATAATATTCCTTTACGTGTTAAGGGGTATCTAGAGAGTGGGATAGGTTTAATAACTACCCTAACGCTAACGTGTACCCTAACCCTAACCCCTACCCTAACCCTAACACGTACCCTAATCCTAACCAATACCTTAAACCGAGCCCTAACCCTAACACTAACCCTAACCCTAACCGTAACCCATACCCTACGCCGTACCCGAAGCCCTCCCCGAACCCGTAACCTAAGCCGTACCCTAATCCTAACCCTAAGCCTAAACCTAACTCTAGGCTACCCTTGACTGCTTCTGCCTCCAATAGATTTCTTAAGCACTAGTGTTTTAAGGAAGAGCATAAAAATGGAATCCTAATGTGATTTCTTTATAATGGGTGTGTTCCTTATCTTATTCTAGTGTCTAAACTCTTCTCCATGGCTGGACCCCAAATAATATTCCTTTACGTGATAAGGTGTATCTAGAGAGTGGGATAGGTATAATAACTTCCCTAAATCTAACGCGTACCCTAACCCTAACCCCTAACCTAACCCTAACACGTACCCTAATCCTAACTCGTACCCTAAACCGAGCCCTATCCCTAACACTAACCCTAATCCTAACCCTGACACATACCCTACGCCGTGCCCGAAACCCTCCCCGAACCCATACCCTAAGCCGTACCCTAAGCCTAACCCTAAGCCTAACACTAACCCTAGGCTACCCTTGACTGCTTCTGCCTCCAATAGGTTTCCTAAGCACTAGTGTTTTAAGGAACAGCTTAAAAAGAGAGTCCTAATGTGATTTCTTTATAATGGGTGTGTTCCTTATCTTATCCTAGTATCTAAACACTTCTCCATGGCTGGACCCCCAAATAATATTCTTTACGTGCTAAGGGGTATCTAGAGAGTGGGATAGTTTTAATCACTACTGTAACCCTAACACGTACATTATCCCTAACCACTATCCTAACCCTAACACGTACCCTAATCCTAACCCGTAACCTAAACCGAGCCCTAACCCTAACACTAACCCTAACCCTAACCCTAACCCATACCCTACGCCGTACCCGAAGCCCTCCCCGAACCCGTACCCTAAGCCGTACGCTAACCCTAACCCTAAGCCTAACCCAAACCCTAAGGTACCCTTGACTGCTTCTGCCTCCAATAGATTTCTTAAGCACTAGTGTTTTAAGGAAGAGCTTAAAAAGGGAATCGTAATGTGATTTCTTTATAATGGGTGTGTTCCTTATCTTATCCTAGTGTCTAAACTCTTCTCCATGGCTGGACCCCAAATAATATTCCTTTACGTGATAAGGTGTATCTAGAGAGTGGGATAGGTATAATAACTACCCTAACTCTAACGCGTACCCTAACCCTAACCCCTACCCTAACCCTAACACGTACCCTAATCCTAACCCGTACCCTAAACCGAGCCCTAACCGTAACACTAACCCTAACCCACACCATACGCCGTATTCCAAACCCCCCGAACCCGTACCCTAAGCCGTACCCTAAGCCTAACCCTAAGCCTAACCCAAACCCTAGGCTACCCTTGACTGCTTCTGCCTCCAATAGATTTCCTAAGCACTAGTGTTTTAAGGAACAGCTTAAAAAGAGAATCCTAATGTGATTTCTTTATAATGGGTGTGTTCCTTATCTTATCCTAGTGTCTAAACTCTTCTCCATGGCTGGACCTCCAAATAATATTCCTTTACGTGCTAAGGGGTATCTAGAAAGTGGGATAGGTTTAATAACTACCCTAACCCTAACGCGTACCCTAACCCTAACCCCTACCAAAACCCTAACACGTACCCTAATCCTAACCAATACCCTAAACCGAGCCCTAACCCTAAAACTAACCCTAACCCTAACCCTAACCCATACCCTACGCCGTACCCGAAGCCCTCCCCGAACCCGTACCCTAAGCCCTACCCTAAGCCTAACCCTAAGCCTAAACCTAACCCTAGGCTACCCTTGACTGCTTCGGCCTCCAATAGATTTCCTAAGCACTAGTGTTTTAAGGAACAGCTTAAAAGGAGAATCCTAATGTGATTTCTTTATAATGGGTGTGTTCCTTATCTTATCCTAGTGTCTAAACTCTTCTCCATTACTGGATCCCCAAATAATATTCATTTACGTGCTAAGGGGTATCTAGAGAGTGGGAAAGGTTTAATCACTACCCTAACCCTAACACGTACACTAACCCTAACCACTACCCTAACCCTAACAGGTACCCTAATCCTAACCCGTAACCTAAACCGAGCCCTAACCCTAACACTAACATTAACACTAACCCTAATCCCTACTCTACGCCGTACCCGAAGCCCTCCCCGAACCCGTACCCTAAGCCGTACCCTAAACCTAACCCTAAGCCTAACCCTAACCCTAGGCTACCCTTGACTGCTTCGGCCTCCAATAGATTTCCTAAGCACTAGTGTTTTAAGGAACAGCTTAAAAAGAGAATCCTAATGTGATTTCTTTATAATGGGTGTGTTCCTTATCTTATCCTAGTGTCTAAACTCTTCTCCATGGCTGAACCCCCAAATAATATTCCTTTAAGTGCTAATGTGTATCTAGAGAGTATGATAGGTTTAATAACTACCTTAACCCTAACACGTACCCTAACCCTAACCCCTACCCTAACACTAACGCGTACCCTAACCCTAACCCCTACCCTAACCCTAACACGTACCCTAATCCTAACCCGTACCCTAAACCGAGCCCTAACCCTAACACTAACCCAAACCCTAACCCTAACCCATACCTTACGCCGTACCCGAACCCCTCCCCGAACCCGTACCCTAAGCCGTACCCTAAGCCTAACCCTATGCCTAACCCTAACCCTAGGCTACCCTTGACTGCTTCTGCCTCCAATAGATTTCCTAAGCACTAGTGTTTTAAGGAACAGCTTAAAAAGAGAATCCCACTGTGATTTCTTTATAATGGGTGTGTTCCTTATCTTATCCTAGTGTCTAAACTCTTCTCGATGGCTGGACCTCCAAATAATATTCCTTTACGTGTTAAGGGGTATCTAGAGAGTGGGATAGGTTTAATAACTACCCTAACGCTAACGTGTACCCTAACCCTAACCCCTACCCTAACCCTAACACGTACCCTAATCCTAACCAATACCTTAAACCGAGCCCTAACCCTAACACTAACCCTAACCCTAACCGTAACCCATACCCTACGCCGTACCCGAAGCCCTCCCCGAACCCGTAACCTAAGCCGTACCCTAATCCTAACCCTAAGCCTAAACCTAACTCTAGGCTACCCTTGACTGCTTCTGCCTCCAATAGATTTCTTAAGCACTAGTGTTTTAAGGAAGAGCATAAAAATGGAATCCTAATGTGATTTCTTTATAATGGGTGTGTTCCTTATCTTATCCTAGTGTCTAAACTCTTCTCCATGGCTGGACCCCAAATAATATTCCTTTACGTGATAAGGTGTATCTAGAGAGTGGGATAGGTATAATAACTTCCCTAAATCTAACGCGTACCCTAACCCTAACCCCTAACCTAACCCTAACACGTACCCTAATCCTAACTCGTACCCTAAACCGAGCCCTATCCCTAACACTAACCCTAATCCTAACCCTGACACATACCCTACGCCGTGCCCGAAACCCTCCCCGAACCCATACCCTAAGCCGTACCCTAAGCCTAACCCTAAGCCTAACACTAACCCTAGGCTACCCTTGACTGCTTCTGCCTCCAATAGGTTTCCTAAGCACTAGTGTTTTAAGGAACAGCTTAAAAAGAGAGTCCTAATGTGATTTCTTTATAATGGGTGTGTTCCTTATCTTATCCTAGTATCTAAACACTTCTCCATGGCTGGACCCCCAAATAATATTCTTTACGTGCTAAGGGGTATCTAGAGAGTGGGATAGTTTTAATCACTACTGTAACCCTAACACGTACATTATCCCTAACCACTATCCTAACCCTAACACGTACCCTAATCCTAACCCGTAACCTAAACCGAGCCCTAACCCTAACACTAACCCTAACCCTAACCCTAACCCATACCCTACGCCGTACCCGAAGCCCTCCCCGAACCCGTACCCTAAGCCGTACGCTAACCCTAACCCTAAGCCTAACCCAAACCCTAAGGTACCCTTGACTGCTTCTGCCTCCAATAGATTTCTTAAGCACTAGTGTTTTAAGGAAGAGCTTAAAAAGGGAATCGTAATGTGATTTCTTTATAATGGGTGTGTTCCTTATCTTATCCTAGTGTCTAAACTCTTCTCCATGGCTGGACCCCAAATAATATTCCTTTACGTGATAAGGTGTATCTAGAGAGTGGGATAGGTATAATAACTACCCTAACTCTAACGCGTACCCTAACCCTAACCCCTACCCTAACCCTAACACGTACCCTAATCCTAACCCGTACCCTAAACCGAGCCCTAACCGTAACACTAACCCTAACCCACACCCTACGCCGTATTCCAAACCCCCCGAACCCGTACCCTAAGCCGTACCCTAAGCCTAACCCTAAGCCTAACCCAAACCCTAGGCTACCCTTGACTGCTTCTGCCTCCAATAGATTTCCTAAGCACTAGTGTTTTAAGGAACAGCTTAAAAAGAGAATCCTAATGTGATTTCTTTATAATGGGTGTGTTCCTTATCTTATCCTAGTGTCTAAACTCTTCTCCATGGCTGGACCTCCAAATAATATTCCTTTACGTGCTAAGGGGTATCTAGAAAGTGGGATAGGTTTAATAACTACCCTAACCCTAACGCGTACCCTAACCCTAACCCCTACCAAAACCCTAACACGTACCCTAATCCTAACCAATACCCTAAACCGAGCCCTAACCCTAAAACTAACCCTAACCCTAACCCTAACCCATACCCTACGCCGTACCCGAAGCCCTCCCCGAACCCGTACCCTAAGCCCTACCCTAAGCCTAACCCTAAGCCTAAACCTAACCCTAGGCTACCCTTGACTGCTTCGGCCTCCAATAGATTTCCTAAGCACTAGTGTTTTAAGGAACAGCTTAAAAGGAGAATCCTAATGTGATTTCTTTATAATGGGTGTGTTCCTTATCTTATCCTAGTGTCTAAACTCTTCTCCATTACTGGATCCCCAAATAATATTCATTTACGTGCTAAGGGGTATCTAGAGAGTGGGAAAGGTTTAATCACTACCCTAACCCTAACACGTACACTAACCCTAACCACTACCCTAACCCTAACAGGTACCCTAATCCTAACCCGTAACCTAAACCGAGCCCTAACCCTAACACTAACATTAACACTAACCCTAAACCCTACTCTACGCCGTACCCGAAGCCCTCCCCGAACCCGTACCCTAAGCCGTACCCTAAGCCTAACCCTAAGCCTAACCCTAACCCTAGGCTACCCATGACTGCTTCGGCCTCCAATAGATTTCCTAAGCACTAGTGTTTTAAGGAACAGCTTAAAAAGAGAATCCTAATGTGATTTCTTTATAATGGGTGTGTTCCTTATCTTATCCTAGTGTCTAAACTCTTCTCCATGGCTGAACCCCCAAATAATATTCCTTTAAGTGCTAATGTGTATCTAGAGAGTATGATAGGTTTAATAACTACCTTAACCCTAACACGTACCCTAACCCTAACCCCTACCCTAACACTAACGCGTACCCTAACCCTAACCCCTACCCTAACACTAACGCGTACCCTAACCCTAACCCCTACCCTAACCCTAACACGTACCCTAATCCTAACCCGTACCCTAAACCGAGTCCTAACCCTAACACTAACCCAAACCCTAACCCTAACCCATACCTTACGCCGTACCCGAACCCCTCCCCGAACCCCTACCCTAAGCCGTACCCTAAGCCTAACCCTATGCCTAACCCTAACCCTAGGCTACCCTTGACTGCTTCTGCCTCCAATAGATTTCCTAAGCACTAGTGTTTTAAGGAAGAGCTTAAAAATGGAATCCTAATGTGATTTCTTTATAATGGGTGTGTTCCTTATCTTATCCTAGTGTCTAAACTCTTCTCCATGGCTGGACCCCAAATAATATTCCTTTACGTTATAAGGTGTATCTAGAGAGTTGGATAGGTATAATAACTACCCTAACTCTAACGCGTACCCTAACCCTAACCCCTAACCTAACCCTAACACGTACCCTAATCCTAACCCGTACCCTAAACCGAGCCCTATCCCTAACACTAACCCTAATCCTAACCCTGACCCTTACCCTACGCCGTACCCGAACCCCTCCCCGAACCCGTACCCTAAGCCGTACCCTAAGCCTAACCCTAAGCCTAACACTAACCCTAGGCTACCCTTGACTGCTTTAGCCTCCAATAGGTTTCCTAAGCACTAGTGTTTTAAGGAACAGCTTAAAAAGAGAGTCCTAATGTGATTTCTTTATAATGGGTGATTTCCTTATCTTATCCTAGTATCTAAACACTTCTCCATGGCTGGACCCCCAAATAATATTCTTTACGTGCTAAGGGGTATCTAGAGAGTGGGATAGGTTTAATCACTACTGTAACCTTAACACGTACATTATCCCTAACCACTATCCTAACCCTAACACGTACCCTAATCCTAACCCGTACCCTAAACCGAGCCCTAACCCTAACACTAACCCTAACCCTAACCCTAACCCATACCCAACGCCGTACCTTAAGCCCTCCCCGAACCCATACCATAAGCTGTACGCTAACCCTAACCCTAAGCCTGACCCTAACCCTAAGGTACCATTGACTGCTTCTGCCTCCAATAGATTTCCTAAGCACTAGTGTTTTAAGAAACAGCTTAAAAAGAGAATCCTACTGTGAATTATTTATAATGGGTGTGTTCCTTATCTTATCCTAGTGTCTAAACTCTTCTCCATGGCTGGATCTCCAAATAATATTCCTTTACGTGCTAAGGGGTATCTAGAGAGTGGGATAGGTTTAATAACTACCCTAACGCTAACGTGTACCCTAACCCTAACCCCTACCCTAACCCTAACACGTATCCTAATCCTAACCAATAACTTAAACCGAGCCCTAACCCTAAAACTAACCCTAACCCTAACCCTAACCCATACCCTACGCCGTACCCGAAGCCCTCCCCGAACCCGTACCCTAAGCCGTACCCTAATCCTAACCCTATGCCTAAACCTTACCCTAGGCTACCGTTGACTGCTTCTGCCTCCAATAGATTTCCTAAGCACTAGTGTTTTAAGGAAGAGCTTAAAAAGGGAATCCTAATGTGATTTCTTTTTAATGGGTGTGTTCCTTATCTTATCCTAGTGTCTAAACTCTTCTCCATGGCTGGACCCCAAATAATATTCCTTCACGTGATAAGGTGTATCTAGAGAGTGGGATAGGTATAATAACTACCCTAACTCTAACGCGTACCCTAACCCTAACCCCTACCCTAACCCTAACACGTACCCTAATCCTAACCCGTACCCTAAACCGAGCCCTAACCCTAACACTAACCCTAACCCATACCCTACGCCGTATCCGAAACCCCCTCGAACCCGTACCCTAAGCCGTACCCTAAGCCTAACCCTAA
Source organism: Balaenoptera physalus (assembly GCF_965194825.1). Classification (NCBI taxonomy): domain Eukaryota; kingdom Metazoa; phylum Chordata; class Mammalia; order Artiodactyla; family Balaenopteridae; genus Balaenoptera; species Balaenoptera physalus. The sequence continues at coordinate 1,027,336 of NW_028126434.1, read as the reverse complement.
GCCTAACCCAAACCCTAGGCTACCCTTGACTTCTTCTGCCTCCAATAGATTTCCTAAGCACTATTGTTTTAAGGAACAACTTAAAAAGAGAATCCTAATGTGATTTCTTTATAATGGGTGTGTTCCTTATCTTATACTAGTGTCTAAATTCTTCTCCATTGCTGGACCCCCAAATAATATTCCTTTACGTGCTAAGGGGTATCTAGAGAGTGGGATAGGTTTAATAGCTACCCTAACCCTAACGCGTAACCTAACCCTAACCCCTACCCTAACCCTAACACGTACCCTAATCCTAAACCGTACCCTAAACCGAGCCCTATCCCTAACACTAACACTAATCCTAACCCTAACCCATACCCTACGCCGTACCCGAACCCGTACCCTAAGCCGTACCCTAAGCCTAACCCTAAGCCTAACACTAACCCTAGGCTACCCTTGACTGCTTCTGCCTGCAATAGGTTTCCTAAGCACTAGTGTTTTAAGGAACAGCTTAAAAAGAGAATTCTAATGTGATTTCTTTATAATGGGTGTTTTCCTTATCTTATCCTAGTATCTAAACTCTTCTCCATGGCTGGACCCCCAAATAATATTCCTTTACGTGCTAAGGGGTATCTAGAGAGTGGGATAGGTTTAATCACTACCCTAACCCTAACACGTACATTAACCCTAACCACTATCCTAACCCTAACATGTACCCTAATCCTAACCCATACCCTAAATCGAGCCCTAACCCTAACACTAACCCTAACCCTAACCCTAACCCATACCCTACGCCGTACCCGAAGCCCTCCCCGAACCCGTACCCTAAGCTGTACGCTAACCCTAACCCTAAACCTAACCCTAACCCTAGGCTACCCTTGACAGCTTCTGCCTCCAATAGATTTCCTAAGCACTAGTGTTTTAAGGAACAGCTTAAAAAGAGAATCCTACTGTGATTTCTTTATAATGGGTGTGTTCCTTATTTTATCCTAGTGTCTAAACTCTTCTCCATGGCTGGACCTCCAAATAATATTCCTTTACGTGCTAAGGTGTATCTAGAGAGTGGGATAGGTTTAATAACTACCCTAACGCTAACGTGTACCCTAACCCTAACCCCTACCCTAACCCTAACACGTACCCTAATCCTAACCAATACCTTAAACCGAGCCCTAACCCTAACACTAACCCTAACCCTAAACCTAACCCATACCCTACGCCGTACCCGAAGCCCTCCCCGAACCCGTACCCTAAGCCGTACCCTAATCCTAACACTAAGCCTAAACCTAACTCTAGGCTACCCTTGACTGCTTCTGCCTCCAATAGATTTCTTAAGCACTAGTGTTTTAAGGAAGAGCTTAAAAATGGAATCCTAATGTGATTTCTTTATAATGGGTGTGTTCCTTATCTTATCCTAGTGTCTAAACTCTTCTCCATGGCTGGACCCCAAATAATATTCCTTTACGTGATAAGGTGTATCTAGAGAGTGGGATAGGTATAATAACTTCCCTAAATCTAACGCGTAACCTAACCCTAACCCGTAACCTAACCCTAACACGTACCCTAATCCTAACCCGTACCCTAAACCGAGCCCTATCCCTAACACTAACCCTAATCCTAACCCTGACCCATACCCTACGCCGTACCCGAACCCCTCCCCGAACCCGTAACCTAAGCCGTACCCTAAGCCTAACCCTAAGCCTAACACTAACCCTAGGCTACCCTTGACTGCTTCTGCCTCCAATAGGTTTCCTAAGCACTAGTGTTTTAAGGAACAGCTTAAAAAGAGAGTCCTAATGTCATTTCTTTATAATGGGTGTGTTCCTTATCTTATCCTAGTATCTAAACACTTCTCCATGGCTGGACCCCCAAATAATATTCTTTACGTGCTAAGGGGTATCTAGAGAGTGGGATAGGTTTAATCACTACTGTAACCCTAACACGTACATTATCCCTAACCACTATCCTAACCCTAACACGTACCCTAATCCTAACCCGTAACCTAAACCGAGCCCTAACCCTAACACTAACCCTAACCCTAACCCTAACCCATACCCTACGCCGTACCCGAAGCCCTCCCCGAACCCGTACCCTAAGCCGTACGCTAACCCTAACCCTAAGCCTAACCCTAACCCTAAGGTACCCTTGACTGCTTCTGCCTACAATAGATTTCCTAAGCACTAGTGTTTTAAGGAAGAGCTTAAAAAGGGAATCCTAAAGTGATTTCTTTATAATGGGTGTGTTCCTTATCTTATCCTAGTGTCTAAACTCTTCTCCATGGCTGGATCTCCAAATAATATTCCTTTACGTGCTAAGGGGTATCTAGAGAGTGGGATAGGTTTAATAACTACCCTAACCCTAACGCGTACCCTAACCCTCACCCCTACGCTAACCCTAACACGTACCCTAATCCTAAACCGTACCCTAAACCGAGCCCTAACCCTAACACTAACCGTAACCCTAACCCTAACCCATACCCTACGCCGTACCCGAAGCCCTCCCCGAACCCGTACCCTAAGCCGTACCCTAAGCCTAACCCTAAGCCTAAGCCTAACCCTAGGCTACCCTTGACTGCTTCTGCCTCCAATAGATTTCCTAAGCACTAGTGTTTTAAGGAACAGCTTAAAAAGTGAATCCTAATGTGATTTCTTTATAATGGGTGTGTTCCTTATCTTATCCTAGTGTCTAAACTCTTCTCCATGGCTGGACCCCCAAATAATATTCCTTTACGTGCTAATGTGTATCTAGAGAGTATGATAGGTTCAATAACTACACTAACCCTAACACGTACCCTAACCCTAACCCCTACCCTAACACTAACGCGTACCCAAACCCTAACCCCTACCCTAACCCTAACATGTACCCTAATCCTAACCCGTACCCTAAACCGAGCCCTATCCCTAACACTAACCCTAATCCTAACCCTGACCCATACCCTACGCCGTACCCGAACCCCTCCCCGAACCCGTACCCTAAGCCGTACCCTAAGCCTAACCCTAAGCCTAACACTAACCCTAGGGTAACCTTGACTGCTTCTGCCTGCAATAGGTTTCCTAAGCACTAGTGTTTTAAGGAACAGCTTAAAAAGAGAGTCCTAATGTGATTTCTTTATAATGGGTGTGTTCCTTATCTTATCCTAGTATCTAAACACTTCTCCATGGCTGGACCCCCAAATAATATTCTTTACGTGCTAAGGGGTATCTAGAGAGTGGGATAGGTTTAATCACTACTGTAACCCTAACACGTACATTATCCCTAACCACTATCCTAACCCTAACACGTACCCTAATCCTAACCCGTAACCTAAACCGAGCCCTAACCCTAACACTAACCCTAACCCATACCCTATGCCGTATCCGAAACCCCCCGAAACCGTACCCTAAGCCGTACCCTAAGCCTAACCCTAAGCCTAAACCTAACCCTAGGCTACCCTTGACTGCTTCTGCCTCCAATAGATTTCCTAAGCACTAGTGTTTTAAGGAACAGCTTAAAAAGAGAATCCTAATGTGATTTCTTTATAATGGGTGTGTTCCTTATCTTATCCTAGTGTCTAAACTCTTCTCCATGGCTGGACCCCCAAATAATATTCCTTTACGTGCTAAGGGGTATCTAGAGAGTGGGATAGGTTTAATAACTACCCTAACCCTAAGGCGTACCCTAACCCTAACCAGTATCCTAAACCGAGCCCTATCCCTAACACTAACCCTAATCCTAACCCTAACCCATACCCTACGCCGTACCCGAACCCCTCCCCGAACCCGTACCCTAAGCAGTACCCTAAGCCTAACCCTAAGCCTAAACCTAACCCTAGGCTACCCTTGACTGCTTCTGCCTGCAATAGGTTTCCTAAGCACTAGTGTTTTAAGGAACAGCTTAAAAAGAGAATTCTAATGTGCTTTCGTTATAATGGGTGTTTTCCTTATCTTATCCTAGTATCTAAACTCTTCTCCATGGCTGGACCCCCAAATAATATTCCTTTACGTGCTAAGGGGTATCTAGAGAGTGGGATAGGTTTAATCACTACCCTAACCCTAACACGTACATTAAACCTAACCACTATCCTAACCCTAACACGTACCCTAATCCTAACCCGTACCCTAAACCGAGCCCTATCCCTAACACAAACCCTAACCCATACCCTACGCCATACCCGAAGCCCTCCCCGAACCCATACCCTAAGCCGTACGCTAAACATAACCCTAAGCCTAACCCTAGCACTAGGCTACCCTTGACTGCTTCTGCCTCCAATAGATTTCCTAAGCACTAGTGTTTTAAGGAACAGCTTAAAAAGAGAATCCTAATGTGATTTCTTTATAATGTATGTGTTCCTTATCTTATCCTAGTGTCTAAACTCTTCTCCATGGCTGGACCCCCAAATAATATTCCTTTACGTGCTACGGGGTATCTAGAGAGTGGGATAGGTTTAATAACTACCCTAACCCTAACGCGTACCCTAACCCTAACCCCTACCCTAACCCTAACACGTACCCTGATCCTAACCAACACCCTAAACCGAGGCCTAACCCTAACACTAACCCAAACCCTAACCCTAACCCATACCCTACGCCGTACCCGAAGCCCTCCCCAAACCCGTACCCTAAGCAGTACCCTAAGCCTAACCCTAAGCATAACACTTACCGTAGGCTACCCTTGAGTGCTTCTGCCTCCAATAGATTTCCTAAGCACTAGTGTTTTAAGCAACAGCTTAAAAAGAGAATCCTAATGTGATTTCTTAATAATGGGTGTGTTCCTTATCTTATCCTAGTGTCTAAACTCTTCACCATGCCTGGACCCCCAAGTAATATTCCTTTACGTGCTAAGGGGTATCTACAGAGTGGGATAGGTTTAATCACTACCCTAACCCTAACACGTACATTAACCCTAACCACTATCCTAACCGTAACACGTACCCTAATCCTAACCCGTACCCTAAACCGAGCCCTAACCCTAACACTAACCCTAACCCTAACCCTAACCCATACCCTACGCCGTACCCGAAGTCCTCCCCGAACCCGTACCCTAAGCCGTACGCTAACCCTAACCCTAAGCCTAAACCTAACACTAGGCTACCCTTGACTGCTTCTGCCTCCAATAGATTTCCTAAGCACTAGTGTTTTAAGGAACAACTTAAAAAGAGAATCCTAATGTGATTTCTTTATAATGGGTGTGTTCCTTATCTTATCCTAGTGTCTAAACTCTTCTCCAGGGCTGGACCCCCAAATAATATTCGTTTACGTGCTAAGGGGTATCTAGAGAGTGGGATAGGTTTAATCACTACCCTAACCCTAACACGTACACTAACCCTAACCACTACCCTAACCCTAACACGTACCCTAATCCTAACTCGTAACCTAAACCGAGCCCTAACCCTAACACTAACACTAACACTAACCCTAACCCATACCCTACGCCGTACCCGAAGCCCTCCCCGATCCCGTACCCTAAGCCATACCCTAACCCTAACCCTAAGCCTAACCCTAACCCTAGGCTACCCTTGACTGCTTCTGCCTCCAATAGATTTCCTAAGCACTAGTGTTTTAAGGAAGAGCTTAAAAAGAGAATCCTAATGTGATTTCTTTATAATGGGTGTGTTCCTTATCTTATCCTAGTGTCTAAACTCTTCACCATGGCTGGACCCCCAAGTAATATTCCTTTACGTGGTAATGGGTATCTACAGAGTGGGATAGGTTTAATCACTACCCTAACCCTAACACGTACATTAACCCTAACCACTATCCTAACCGTAACACGTACCCTAATCCTAACCCGTACCCTAAACCGAGCCCTAACCCTAACACTAACCCTAACCCTAACCCTAACCCATACCCTACGCCGTACCCGAAGCCCTCCCCGAACCCGTACCCTAAGCCGTACGCTAACCCTAACCCTAAGCCTAAACCTAACCCTAGGCTACCCTTGACTGCTTCTGCCTCCAATAGATTTCCTAAGCACTAGTGTTTTAAGGAACAACTTAAAAAGAGAATCCTAATGTGATTTCTTTATAATGGGTGTGTTCCTTATCTTATCTTAGTGTCTAAACTCTTCTCCATGGCTAGACCTCCAAATAATATTCCTGTACGTGCTAAGGGGTATCTAGAGAGTGGGGTAGGTTTAATAACTACCCTAACGCTAACGCGTACCCTAACCCTAACCCCTACCCTAACCCTAACACGTACCCTAATCCTAACCAATAACCTAAACCGAGCCCTAAACCTAAAACTAACCCTAACCCTAACCCTAACCCATACCCTGCGCAGTACCCGAAGACCTCACCGAACTCGTACCCTAAGCCCTACCCTAAGCCTAACCCTAAGCCTAAACCTAACCCTAGGCTACCCTTGACTGCTTCTGCCTCCAATAGATTTCCTAAGCATTAGTGTTTTGAGGGAGAGCTTAAAAAGAGAATCCTAATGTGATTTCTTTATAATGGGTGTTTTCCTTATCTTATCCTAGTGTCTAAACTCTTCTCCAGGGCTGGACCCCCAAATAATATTCGTTTACGTGCTAAGGGGTATCTAGAGAGTGGGATAGGTTTAATCACTACCCTAACCCTAACACGTACACTAACACTAACCACTACCCTAACCCTAACACGTACCCTAATCCTAACCCGTAACCTAAACCGAGCCCTAACCCTAACACTAACACTAACACTAACCCTAACCCATACCCTACGCCGTACCCGAAGCCCTCCCCGATCCCGTACCCTATGCCATACCCTAACCCTAACCCTAAGCCTAACCCTAACCCTAGGCTACCCTTGACTGCTTCTGCCTCCAATAGATTTCCTAAGCACTAGTGTTTTAAGGAAGAGCTTAAAAAGAGAATCCTAATGTGATTTCTTTATAATGGGTGTGTTCCTTATGTTATCCTAGTGTCTAAACTCATCTCCATGGCTGGACCCCCAAATAATATTCTTTATGTGCTAAGGGGTATCTAGAGAGTGGGATAGGTTTAATAACTACCCTAACCCTAACACGTACCCTAACCCTAACCCCTACCCTAACCATAACACGTATCCTAATCCTAACCAATACCCTAAACCGACCCCTAACCCTAAAACTAACCCTAACCCTAACCCTAACCCATACCCTACGCCGTACCCGAAGCCCTCCCCGAACCCGTACCCTAAGCCGTACGCTAACCCTAACACTAAGCCTAACCCTAACCCTAGGCTACCCTTGACAGCTTCTGCCTCCAATAGATTTCCTAAGCACTAGTGTTTTAAGGAACAGCTTAAAAAGAGAATCCTACTGTGATTTCTTTGTAATGGGTGTGTTCCTTATTTTATCCTAGTGTCTAAACTCTTCTCCTTGGCTGGACCTCCAAATAATATTCCTTTACGTGCTAAGGGGTATCTAGAGAGTGGGATAGGTTTAATAACTACCCTAACGCTAACGTGTACCCTAACCCTAACCCCTACCCTAACCCTAACACGTACCCTAATCCTAACCAATACCTTAAACCGAGCCCTAACCCTAACACTAACCCTAACCCTAACCCTAACCCATACCGTACGCCGTACCCGAAGCCCTGCCCGAACCCGTACCCTAAGCCGTACCCTAATCCTAACCCTAAGCCTAAACCTAACCCTAGGCTACCCTTGACTGCTTTTGCCTCCAATAGATTTCCTAAGCACTAGTGTTTTAAGGAAGAGCTTAAAAATGGAATCCTAATGTGATTTCTTTATAATGGGTGTGTTCCTTATCTTATCCTAGTGTCTAAACTCTTCTCCATGGCTGGACCCCAAATAATATTCCTTTACGTGATAAGGTGTATCTAGAGAGTGGGATAGGTATAATAACTACCCTAACTCTAACGCGTACACTAACCCTAACCCCTAACCTAACCCTAACACCTACCCTAATCCTAACCCGTACCCTAAACCGAGCCCTATCCCTAACACTAACCCTAATCCTAACCCTGACCCATACCCTACGCCGTACCCGAACCCCTCCCCGAACCCGTACCCTAAGCCGTACCCTAAGCCTAACCCTAAGCCTAACACTAACCCTAGGCTACCCTTGACTGCTTCTGCCTCCAATAGGTTTCCTAAGCACTAGTGTTTTAAGGAACAGCTTAAAAAGAGAGTCCTAATGTGATTTCTTTATAATGGGTGTGTTCCTTATCTTATCCTAGTATCTAAACACTTCTCCATGGCTGGACCCCCAAATAATATTCCTTTACGTGCTAAGCGGTATCTAGAGAGTGGGATAGGTTTAATCACTACTGAAACCCTAACACGTACATTATCCCTAACCCCTACCCTAACCCTAACACGTACCCTAATCCTAACCCGTACCCTAATCTGAGCCCTAACCCTAACACTAAACCAAACCCTAACCCTAACACATACCCTATGCCGTACCCGAAGCCCTCCCCGAACCCGTACCCTAAGCCGTACCCTAAGCCTAACCCTAAGCCTAACCCTAACCTTAGGCTACCCTTGACTGCTTCTGCCTCCAATAGATTTCCTAAGCACTAGTGTTTTCAGGAACAGCTTAAAAAGAGAATCCTAAAGTGATTTCTTTATAATGGGTGTGTTCCTTATCTTATCCTAGGGTCTAAACTCTTCTCCATGGCTGGACCCCCAAATAATATTCTTTATGTGCTAAGGGGTATCTAGAGAGTGGGATAGGTTTAATAACTACCCTAACCCTAACATGTACCCTAACCCTAACCCCTACCCTAAACCTAACACGTACCCTAATCCTAAACCGTACCCTAAACCGAGCCCTAACCCTAACACTAACCCTAACCCTAACCCTAACCCATACCCTACGCCGTGCCCGAACCCCTACCCGAACCCATACCCTAAGCCGTACCCTAACCCTAACCCTAACCCTAGGCTACCCTTGACTGCTTCTGCCTCCAATAGATTTCCTAAGCACTAGTGTTTTCAGGAACAGCTTAAAAAGAGAATCCTAATGTGATTTCTTTATAATGGGTGTGTTCCTTATCTTATCCTAGGGTCTAAACTCTTCTCCATGGCTGGACCCCCAAATAATATTCTTTATGTGCTAAGGGGTATCTAGAGAGTGGGATAGGTTTAATAACTACCCTAACCCTAACACGTACCCTAACCCTAACCCCTACCCTAACCATAACACGTACCCTAATCCTAACCAATACCCTAAACCGAGCCCTAACCCTAAAACTAACCCTAACCCTAACCCTAACCCATACCCTACGCCGTACCCGAAGCCCTCCCCGAACCCTTACCCTAAGCCCTACCCTAAGCCTAACCCTAAGCCTAACCCTAACCCTAGGCTACCCTTGACTGCTTCTGCCTCCAATAGATTTCCTAAGGACTAGTGTTTTAAGCAACAGCTTAAAAAGAGAATCCTAATGTGATTTCTTTATAATGGGTGTGTTCCTTATCTTATCCTAGTGTCTAAACTCTTCTCCATGGCTGAACACCCAAATAATATACCTTTACGTGCTAATGTGTATCTAGGGAGTATGATAGGTTTAATAACTACCCTAACCCTAACACGTACCCTAACCCTAACCCCTACCGTAACACTAACGCGTACCCTAACCCTAACCCCTACCCTAACCCTAACACGTAACCTAATCCTAACCCGTACCCTAAACTGAGCCCTAACCCTAACACTAAACCAAACCCTAACCCTAACCCATACCCTACGCCGTACCCGAAGCCCTCCCCGAACCCGTACCCTAAGCCGTACCCTAAACCTAACCCTAAGACTAACCCTAACCCTAGGCTACCCTTGACTGCTTCTGCCTCCAATAGATTTCCTAAGCACTAGTGTTTTAAGGAACAGCTTAAAAAGAGAATCCTAATGTGATTTCTTTATAATGGGTGTGTTCCTTATCTTATCCTAGTGTCTAAACTCTTCTCCATGGCTGAAACCCCAAATAATATACCTTTACATGCTATGGGGTATCTAGAGAGTGGGATAGGTTTAATAACTACCCTAACCCTAACACGTATCCTAATCCTAACCCCTACCCTAACCCTAACACGTACCATAATCCTAAACCGTACCCTAAACCGAACCCTAACCCTAACACTAACCCTAACCCATACCCTACGCCGTACCCGAAGCCCTCCCCGAACCCGTACCCTAAGCCTTACCCTAAGCCTAACCCTACGCCTAACCCTAACCCTAGGCTACCCTTCACTGCTTCTGTCTCCAATAGATTTCCTAAGCACTAGTGTTTTAAGGAACAGCTTAAAAAGAGAATCCTAATGTGATTTCTTTATAATGGGTGTGTTCCTTATCTTTTCCTAGTGTCTAAACTCTTCTCCATGGCTAGACCCCCAAATAATATTCCTTTACGTGCTAATGGGTATCTAGACAGTGGGATAGGTTTAATAACTACCCTAACTCTAATGCGTACCCTAACCCTAACCCCTACCCTAACCCTAACACGTACCCTAATCCTAACCAATACCCTAAACCGAGCCCTAACCCTAACACTAACCCTAACGCTAACCCTAACCCATACCCTACGCCGTACCCGAAGCCCTCCCCGAACCCGTACCCTAAGCAGTACCCTAAGCCTAACCCTAAGCCTAACACTAACCCGAGGATTCCCTTGACTGCTTCAGCCTCCAATAGATTTCCTAAGGACTAGTGTTTTAAGCAACAGCTTAAAAAGAGAATCCTAATGTCATTTCTTTATAATGGGTGTGTTCCTTATCTTATCCTAGTATCTAAACACTTCTCCATGGCTGGACCCCCAAATAATATTCTTTACGTGCTAAGGGGTATCTAGAGAGTGGGATAGGTTTAATCACTACTGTAACCCTAACACGTACATTATCCCTAACCACTATCCTAACCCTAACACGTACCCTAATCCTAACCCGTAACCTAAACCGAGCCCTAACCCTAACACTAACCCTAACCCTAACCCTAACCCATACCCTACGCCGTACCCGAAGCCCTCCCCGAACCCGTACCCTAAGCCGTACGCTAACCCTAACCCTAAGCCTAACCCTAACCCTAAGGTACCCTTGACTGCTTCTGCCTACAATAGATTTCCTAAGCACTAGTGTTTTAAGGAAGAGCTTAAAAAGGGAATCCTAAAGTGATTTCTTTATAATGGGTGTGTTCCTTATCTTATCCTAGTGTCTAAACTCTTCTCCATGGCTGGATCTCCAAATAATATTCCTTTACGTGCTAAGGGGTATCTAGAGAGTGGGATAGGTTTAATAACTACCCTAACCCTAACGCGTACCCTAACCCTCACCCCTACGCTAACCCTAACACGTACCCTAATCCTAAACCGTACCCTAAACCGAGCCCTAACCCTAACACTAACCGTAACCCTAACCCTAACCCATACCCTACGCCGTACCCGAAGCCCTCCCCGAACCCGTACCCTAAGCCGTACCCTAAGCCTAACCCTAAGCCTAAGCCTAACCCTAGGCTACCCTTGACTGCTTCTGCCTCCAATAGATTTCCTAAGCACTAGTGTTTTAAGGAACAGCTTAAAAAGTGAATCCTAATGTGATTTCTTTATAATGGGTGTGTTCCTTATCTTATCCTAGTGTCTAAACTCTTCTCCATGGCTGGACCCCCAAATAATATTCCTTTACGTGCTAATGTGTATCTAGAGAGTATGATAGGTTCAATAACTACACTAACCCTAACACGTACCCTAACCCTAACCCCTACCCTAACACTAACGCGTACCCAAACCCTAACCCCTACCCTAACCCTAACATGTACCCTAATCCTAACCCGTACCCTAAACCGAGCCCTATCCCTAACACTAACCCTAATCCTAACCCTGACCCATACCCTACGCCGTACCCGAACCCCTCCCCGAACCCGTACCCTAAGCCGTACCCTAAGCCTAACCCTAAGCCTAACACTAACCCTAGGGTAACCTTGACTGCTTCTGCCTGCAATAGGTTTCCTAAGCACTAGTGTTTTAAGGAACAGCTTAAAAAGAGAGTCCTAATGTGATTTCTTTATAATGGGTGTGTTCCTTATCTTATCCTAGTATCTAAACACTTCTCCATGGCTGGACCCCCAAATAATATTCTTTACGTGCTAAGGGGTATCTAGAGAGTGGGATAGGTTTAATCACTACTGTAACCCTAACACGTACATTATCCCTAACCACTATCCTAACCCTAACACGTACCCTAATCCTAACCCGTAACCTAAACCGAGCCCTAACCCTAACACTAACCCTAACCCATACCCTATGCCGTATCCGAAACCCCCCGAAACCGTACCCTAAGCCGTACCCTAAGCCTAACCCTAAGCCTAAACCTAACCCTAGGCTACCCTTGACTGCTTCTGCCTCCAATAGATTTCCTAAGCACTAGTGTTTTAAGGAACAGCTTAAAAAGAGAATCCTAATGTGATTTCTTTATAATGGGTGTGTTCCTTATCTTATCCTAGTGTCTAAACTCTTCTCCATGGCTGGACCCCCAAATAATATTCCTTTACGTGCTAAGGGGTATCTAGAGAGTGGGATAGGTTTAATAACTACCCTAACCCTAAGGCGTACCCTAACCCTAACCAGTATCCTAAACCGAGCCCTATCCCTAACACTAACCCTAATCCTAACCCTAACCCATACCCTACGCCGTACCCGAACCCCTCCCCGAACCCGTACCCTAAGCAGTACCCTAAGCCTAACCCTAAGCCTAAACCTAACCCTAGGCTACCCTTGACTGCTTCTGCCTGCAATAGGTTTCCTAAGCACTAGTGTTTTAAGGAACAGCTTAAAAAGAGAATTCTAATGTGCTTTCGTTATAATGGGTGTTTTCCTTATCTTATCCTAGTATCTAAACTCTTCTCCATGGCTGGACCCCCAAATAATATTCCTTTACGTGCTAAGGGGTATCTAGAGAGTGGGATAGGTTTAATCACTACCCTAACCCTAACACGTACATTAAACCTAACCACTATCCTAACCCTAACACGTACCCTAATCCTAACCCGTACCCTAAACCGAGCCCTATCCCTAACACAAACCCTAACCCATACCCTACGCCATACCCGAAGCCCTCCCCGAACCCATACCCTAAGCCGTACGCTAAACATAACCCTAAGCCTAACCCTAGCACTAGGCTACCCTTGACTGCTTCTGCCTCCAATAGATTTCCTAAGCACTAGTGTTTTAAGGAACAGCTTAAAAAGAGAATCCTAATGTGATTTCTTTATAATGTATGTGTTCCTTATCTTATCCTAGTGTCTAAACTCTTCTCCATGGCTGGACCCCCAAATAATATTCCTTTACGTGCTACGGGGTATCTAGAGAGTGGGATAGGTTTAATAACTACCCTAACCCTAACGCGTACCCTAACCCTAACCCCTACCCTAACCCTAACACGTACCCTGATCCTAACCAACACCCTAAACCGAGGCCTAACCCTAACACTAACCCAAACCCTAACCCTAACCCATACCCTACGCCGTACCCGAAGCCCTCCCCAAACCCGTACCCTAAGCAGTACCCTAAGCCTAACCCTAAGCATAACACTTACCGTAGGCTACCCTTGAGTGCTTCTGCCTCCAATAGATTTCCTAAGCACTAGTGTTTTAAGCAACAGCTTAAAAAGAGAATCCTAATGTGATTTCTTAATAATGGGTGTGTTCCTTATCTTATCCTAGTGTCTAAACTCTTCACCATGCCTGGACCCCCAAGTAATATTCCTTTACGTGCTAAGGGGTATCTACAGAGTGGGATAGGTTTAATCACTACCCTAACCCTAACACGTACATTAACCCTAACCACTATCCTAACCGTAACACGTACCCTAATCCTAACCCGTACCCTAAACCGAGCCCTAACCCTAACACTAACCCTAACCCTAACCCTAACCCATACCCTACGCCGTACCCGAAGCCCTCCCCGAACCCGTACCCTAAGCCGTACGCTAACCCTAACCCTAAGCCTAAACCTAACACTAGGCTACCCTTGACTGCTTCTGCCTCCAATAGATTTCCTAAGCACTAGTGTTTTAAGGAACAACTTAAAAAGAGAATCCTAATGTGATTTCTTTATAATGGGTGTGTTCCTTATCTTATCCTAGTGTCTAAACTCTTCTCCAGGGCTGGACCCCCAAATAATATTCGTTTACGTGCTAAGGGGTATCTAGAGAGTGGGATAGGTTTAATCACTACCCTAACCCTAACACGTACACTAACCCTAACCACTACCCTAACCCTAACACGTACCCTAATCCTAACTCGTAACCTAAACCGAGCCCTAACCCTAACACTAACACTAACACTAACCCTAACCCATACCCTACGCCGTACCCGAAGCCCTCCCCGATCCCGTACCCTAAGCCATACCCTAACCCTAACCCTAAGCCTAACCCTAACCCTAGGCTACCCTTGACTGCTTCTGCCTCCAATAGATTTCCTAAGCACTAGTGTTTTAAGGAAGAGCTTAAAAAGAGAATCCTAATGTGATTTCTTTATAATGGGTGTGTTCCTTATCTTATCCTAGTGTCTAAACTCTTCACCATGGCTGGACCCCCAAGTAATATTCCTTTACGTGGTAATGGGTATCTACAGAGTGGGATAGGTTTAATCACTACCCTAACCCTAACACGTACATTAACCCTAACCACTATCCTAACCGTAACACGTACCCTAATCCTAACCCGTACCCTAAACCGAGCCCTAACCCTAACACTAACCCTAACCCTAACCCTAACCCATACCCTACGCCGTACCCGAAGCCCTCCCCGAACCCGTACCCTAAGCCGTACGCTAACCCTAACCCTAAGCCTAAACCTAACCCTAGGCTACCCTTGACTGCTTCTGCCTCCAATAGATTTCCTAAGCACTAGTGTTTTAAGGAACAACTTAAAAAGAGAATCCTAATGTGATTTCTTTATAATGGGTGTGTTCCTTATCTTATCTTAGTGTCTAAACTCTTCTCCATGGCTAGACCTCCAAATAATATTCCTGTACGTGCTAAGGGGTATCTAGAGAGTGGGGTAGGTTTAATAACTACCCTAACGCTAACGCGTACCCTAACCCTAACCCCTACCCTAACCCTAACACGTACCCTAATCCTAACCAATAACCTAAACCGAGCCCTAAACCTAAAACTAACCCTAACCCTAACCCTAACCCATACCCTGCGCAGTACCCGAAGACCTCACCGAACTCGTACCCTAAGCCCTACCCTAAGCCTAACCCTAAGCCTAAACCTAACCCTAGGCTACCCTTGACTGCTTCTGCCTCCAATAGATTTCCTAAGCATTAGTGTTTTGAGGGAGAGCTTAAAAAGAGAATCCTAATGTGATTTCTTTATAATGGGTGTTTTCCTTATCTTATCCTAGTGTCTAAACTCTTCTCCAGGGCTGGACCCCCAAATAATATTCGTTTACGTGCTAAGGGGTATCTAGAGAGTGGGATAGGTTTAATCACTACCCTAACCCTAACACGTACACTAACACTAACCACTACCCTAACCCTAACACGTACCCTAATCCTAACCCGTAACCTAAACCGAGCCCTAACCCTAACACTAACACTAACACTAACCCTAACCCATACCCTACGCCGTACCCGAAGCCCTCCCCGATCCCGTACCCTATGCCATACCCTAACCCTAACCCTAAGCCTAACCCTAACCCTAGGCTACCCTTGACTGCTTCTGCCTCCAATAGATTTCCTAAGCACTAGTGTTTTAAGGAAGAGCTTAAAAAGAGAATCCTAATGTGATTTCTTTATAATGGGTGTGTTCCTTATGTTATCCTAGTGTCTAAACTCATCTCCATGGCTGGACCCCCAAATAATATTCTTTATGTGCTAAGGGGTATCTAGAGAGTGGGATAGGTTTAATAACTACCCTAACCCTAACACGTACCCTAACCCTAACCCCTACCCTAACCATAACACGTATCCTAATCCTAACCAATACCCTAAACCGACCCCTAACCCTAAAACTAACCCTAACCCTAACCCTAACCCATACCCTACGCCGTACCCGAAGCCCTCCCCGAACCCGTACCCTAAGCCGTACGCTAACCCTAACACTAAGCCTAACCCTAACCCTAGGCTACCCTTGACAGCTTCTGCCTCCAATAGATTTCCTAAGCACTAGTGTTTTAAGGAACAGCTTAAAAAGAGAATCCTACTGTGATTTCTTTGTAATGGGTGTGTTCCTTATTTTATCCTAGTGTCTAAACTCTTCTCCTTGGCTGGACCTCCAAATAATATTCCTTTACGTGCTAAGGGGTATCTAGAGAGTGGGATAGGTTTAATAACTACCCTAACGCTAACGTGTACCCTAACCCTAACCCCTACCCTAACCCTAACACGTACCCTAATCCTAACCAATACCTTAAACCGAGCCCTAACCCTAACACTAACCCTAACCCTAACCCTAACCCATACCGTACGCCGTACCCGAAGCCCTGCCCGAACCCGTACCCTAAGCCGTACCCTAATCCTAACCCTAAGCCTAAACCTAACCCTAGGCTACCCTTGACTGCTTTTGCCTCCAATAGATTTCCTAAGCACTAGTGTTTTAAGGAAGAGCTTAAAAATGGAATCCTAATGTGATTTCTTTATAATGGGTGTGTTCCTTATCTTATCCTAGTGTCTAAACTCTTCTCCATGGCTGGACCCCAAATAATATTCCTTTACGTGATAAGGTGTATCTAGAGAGTGGGATAGGTATAATAACTACCCTAACTCTAACGCGTACACTAACCCTAACCCCTAACCTAACCCTAACACCTACCCTAATCCTAACCCGTACCCTAAACCGAGCCCTATCCCTAACACTAACCCTAATCCTAACCCTGACCCATACCCTACGCCGTACCCGAACCCCTCCCCGAACCCGTACCCTAAGCCGTACCCTAAGCCTAACCCTAAGCCTAACACTAACCCTAGGCTACCCTTGACTGCTTCTGCCTCCAATAGGTTTCCTAAGCACTAGTGTTTTAAGGAACAGCTTAAAAAGAGAGTCCTAATGTGATTTCTTTATAATGGGTGTGTTCCTTATCTTATCCTAGTATCTAAACACTTCTCCATGGCTGGACCCCCAAATAATATTCCTTTACGTGCTAAGCGGTATCTAGAGAGTGGGATAGGTTTAATCACTACTGAAACCCTAACACGTACATTATCCCTAACCCCTACCCTAACCCTAACACGTACCCTAATCCTAACCCGTACCCTAATCTGAGCCCTAACCCTAACACTAAACCAAACCCTAACCCTAACACATACCCTATGCCGTACCCGAAGCCCTCCCCGAACCCGTACCCTAAGCCGTACCCTAAGCCTAACCCTAAGCCTAACCCTAACCTTAGGCTACCCTTGACTGCTTCTGCCTCCAATAGATTTCCTAAGCACTAGTGTTTTCAGGAACAGCTTAAAAAGAGAATCCTAAAGTGATTTCTTTATAATGGGTGTGTTCCTTATCTTATCCTAGGGTCTAAACTCTTCTCCATGGCTGGACCCCCAAATAATATTCTTTATGTGCTAAGGGGTATCTAGAGAGTGGGATAGGTTTAATAACTACCCTAACCCTAACATGTACCCTAACCCTAACCCCTACCCTAAACCTAACACGTACCCTAATCCTAAACCGTACCCTAAACCGAGCCCTAACCCTAACACTAACCCTAACCCTAACCCTAACCCATACCCTACGCCGTGCCCGAACCCCTACCCGAACCCATACCCTAAGCCGTACCCTAACCCTAACCCTAACCCTAGGCTACCCTTGACTGCTTCTGCCTCCAATAGATTTCCTAAGCACTAGTGTTTTCAGGAACAGCTTAAAAAGAGAATCCTAATGTGATTTCTTTATAATGGGTGTGTTCCTTATCTTATCCTAGGGTCTAAACTCTTCTCCATGGCTGGACCCCCAAATAATATTCTTTATGTGCTAAGGGGTATCTAGAGAGTGGGATAGGTTTAATAACTACCCTAACCCTAACACGTACCCTAACCCTAACCCCTACCCTAACCATAACACGTACCCTAATCCTAACCAATACCCTAAACCGAGCCCTAACCCTAAAACTAACCCTAACCCTAACCCTAACCCATACCCTACGCCGTACCCGAAGCCCTCCCCGAACCCTTACCCTAAGCCCTACCCTAAGCCTAACCCTAAGCCTAACCCTAACCCTAGGCTACCCTTGACTGCTTCTGCCTCCAATAGATTTCCTAAGGACTAGTGTTTTAAGCAACAGCTTAAAAAGAGAATCCTAATGTGATTTCTTTATAATGGGTGTGTTCCTTATCTTATCCTAGTGTCTAAACTCTTCTCCATGGCTGAACACCCAAATAATATACCTTTACGTGCTAATGTGTATCTAGGGAGTATGATAGGTTTAATAACTACCCTAACCCTAACACGTACCCTAACCCTAACCCCTACCGTAACACTAACGCGTACCCTAACCCTAACCCCTACCCTAACCCTAACACGTAACCTAATCCTAACCCGTACCCTAAACTGAGCCCTAACCCTAACACTAAACCAAACCCTAACCCTAACCCATACCCTACGCCGTACCCGAAGCCCTCCCCGAACCCGTACCCTAAGCCGTACCCTAAACCTAACCCTAAGACTAACCCTAACCCTAGGCTACCCTTGACTGCTTCTGCCTCCAATAGATTTCCTAAGCACTAGTGTTTTAAGGAACAGCTTAAAAAGAGAATCCTAATGTGATTTCTTTATAATGGGTGTGTTCCTTATCTTATCCTAGTGTCTAAACTCTTCTCCATGGCTGAAACCCCAAATAATATACCTTTACATGCTATGGGGTATCTAGAGAGTGGGATAGGTTTAATAACTACCCTAACCCTAACACGTATCCTAATCCTAACCCCTACCCTAACCCTAACACGTACCATAATCCTAAACCGTACCCTAAACCGAACCCTAACCCTAACACTAACCCTAACCCATACCCTACGCCGTACCCGAAGCCCTCCCCGAACCCGTACCCTAAGCCTTACCCTAAGCCTAACCCTACGCCTAACCCTAACCCTAGGCTACCCTTCACTGCTTCTGTCTCCAATAGATTTCCTAAGCACTAGTGTTTTAAGGAACAGCTTAAAAAGAGAATCCTAATGTGATTTCTTTATAATGGGTGTGTTCCTTATCTTTTCCTAGTGTCTAAACTCTTCTCCATGGCTAGACCCCCAAATAATATTCCTTTACGTGCTAATGGGTATCTAGACAGTGGGATAGGTTTAATAACTACCCTAACTCTAATGCGTACCCTAACCCTAACCCCTACCCTAACCCTAACACGTACCCTAATCCTAACCAATACCCTAAACCGAGCCCTAACCCTAACACTAACCCTAACGCTAACCCTAACCCATACCCTACGCCGTACCCGAAGCCCTCCCCGAACCCGTACCCTAAGCAGTACCCTAAGCCTAACCCTAAGCCTAACACTAACCCGAGGATTCCCTTGACTGCTTCAGCCTCCAATAGATTTCCTAAGGACTAGTGTTTTAAGCAACAGCTTAAAAAGAGAATCCTAATGTGATTTCTTTATAATGGGTGTGTTCCTTATCTTATCCTAGTGTCTAAACTCTTCTCCATGGCTGGACACCCAAATAATATTCCTTTACGTGCTAATGTGTATCTAGGGAGTATGATAGGTTTAATAACTACCCTAAACCTAACACGTACCCTAACCCTAACCCCTACCCTAACCCTAACACGTAACATAATCCTAAACTGTACCCTAAACCGAGCCCTAACCCTAACAATAACCCTAAACCTAACCCTAACCCATACCCTACGCCGTGCCCGAACCCCTACCCGAACCCATACCCTAAGCCGTACCCTAACGCTAACCCTAACCCTAGGCTACCCTTGACTGCTTCTGCCTCCGATAGATTTCCTAAGCACTAGTGTTTTAAGGAACAGCTTAAAAAGAGAATCCTAATGTGATTTCTTTATAATGGGTGTGTTCGTATCTTATCCTAGTGTCTAAACTCTTCTCCATGGCTGGACCCCCAAATAATATTCCTTTACATGCTAAGGGGTATCTAGAGAGTGGGATAGGTTTAATAACTACCCTAACCCTAACACGTACCCTAATCCTAACCCCTACCCTAACCCTAACACGTACCCTAATCCTAAACCGTACCCTAAACCGAACCCTAACCCTAACACTAACCCTAACCCTAACCCTAACCCATACGCAACGCCGTACCCGAAGCCCTCCCCGAACCCGTACCCTAAGCCTTACCCTAAGCCTAACCCTAAGCCTAACCGTAACCCTAGGCTACCCTTCACTTCTTCTGTCTCCAGTAGATTTCCTAAGCACTAGTGTTTTAAGGAACAGCTTAAAAAGAGAATCCTAATGTGATTTCTTTATAATGGGTGTGTTCCTTATCTTATCCTAGTGTCTAAACTCTTTTCCATGGCTGGACCCCCAAATAATATTCCTTTACATGCTAAGGGGTATCTAGAGAGTGGGATAGGTTTAATAACTACCTTAACCCTAACGCGTACCCTAACCCTAACCCCTACCCTAACCCTAACACGTACCCTAATCCTAAACAATACCCTACACCGAGCCCTAACCCTAACACTAACCCTAACCCTAACCCTAACCCATACCCTATGCCATACCCGAAGCCCTCCCCGAATCCGTACCCTAAGCCGTACCCTAAGCCTAACCCTAAGCCTAACCCTAACCCTAGGCTACCCTTGACTGCTTCTGCCTCCAATAGATTTCCTAAGCACTAGTGATTTAAGGAACAGCTTAAAAAGAGAATCCTAATGTGATTTCTTTATAATGTGTGTGTTCCTTATCTTATCCTAGTGTCTAAACTCTTCTCCATGGCTGGACCCCCAAATAATATTCCTTTACGTGCTAAGGGGTATCTAGAGAGTAGGATAGGTTTAATAACTACCCTAACCCTAATGAGTACCCTAACCCTAACCACTACCCTAACAGTAACACCTACCCTAATCCTAACCCGTACACTAAACCGAGCCCTTACACTAACACTAACCCTAAACATAACCCTAACCCATACCCTACGCCGTACCCGAACACCTCCCTGAACCCGTACCCTAAGCCGTACCCTAAGCCAAACACAAGCTTAACCCTAACCCTAGGCTACCGTTGACTGCTTCTGCCTCCAATAGATTTCCTAAGCACTAGTGTTTTAAGGAACAGCTTAAGAAGAGAATCCTAATGTGATTTCTTTATAATAGGTGTCTTCCTTATCTTATCCTAGTGTCTAAACTCTTCTCCATGGCTGGACCCCCAAATAATATTCCTTTACGTGTTAAGGGGTATCTAGAGAGTGGGATAGGTTTAAAAACTACCCTAACCCTAACGCGTACCCTAACCCTAACCACTACCGTAACCCTAACACGTACCCTAATCCTAACCCGTACCCTAAACCGAGCCCTAACCCTAACACTAACCCAAACATTAACCCTAACCCATACCCTCCGCCGTACACGAACCCCTCCCCGAACCCGGACCCTAAGCCGTACCCTAAGCCTAACCCTAAGCCTAACCCTAACCCTAGGCTACCCTTGACTGCTTCTGCCTCCAATAGATTTCCTAAGCACTATTGTTTTAAGGAACAGTTTAAAAAGAGAATCCTAATGTGATTTCTTTATAATGTGTGTGTTCCTTATCTTATCCTAGTGTCTAAACTCTTCTCCATGGCTGGACCCCCAAATAATATTCCTTTACGTGCTAAGGGGTATCTAGAGAGTGGGATAGGTTTAATAACTACCCTAACCCTAACGCGTACCCTAACCCTAACCCCTACCCTAACCATAACACGTACCCTAATCCTAAACAGTACACTAAACCGAGCCCTTACACTAACACTAACCCTAACCATAACCCTAACCCATACCCTACGCCGTACCCGAACACCTCCCTGAACCCGTACCCTAAGCCTTACCCTAAGCCTAACCCTAAGCCTAACCCTAACACTAGGCTACCCTTCACTGCTTCTGTCTCCAATAGATTTCCTAAGCACTAGTGTTTTAAGGAACAGCTTAAGAAGGGAATCCTAATGTGATTTCTTTATAATGGGTGTGTTCCTTATCTTATCCTAGTGTCTAAACTCTTCTCCATGGCTGGACCCCCAAATAATATTCCTTTACGTCCTAAGGGGTATCTAGAGAGTGGGATAGGTTTAATAACTACCCTAACTCTAATGCGTACCCTAACCCTAACCCCTACCCTAACGCTAACACGTACCCTAAACCGAGCCCTAACCCTAACACTAACACTAACCCTAACCCTAACCCATACCCTACGCCGTACCCGAAGCCCCCCCCGAATCCGTACCCTAAGGCGTACCCTAACCCTAACCCTCAGCCTAACACTAACCCTAGGCTACCCTTGACTGCTTCTGCATCCAATAGATTTCCTAAGCACTAGTCTTTTAAGGAACAGCTTAAAAAGAGAATCCTAATGTGATTTCTTTATAATGTGTGTGTTCCTTATATTATCTTAGTGTCTAAACTCTTCTCTATTGCTGGACCCCCAAATAATATTCCTTTACGTGCTAAGGGGTATCTAGAGAGTGGGATAGGTTTAATAACTATCCTAACCCTAATGCGTACCCTAACCCTAACCCCTACCCTAACCCTAACACGTACCCTAATCCTAACCCGTACCCTAAACCGAGCCCTAAGCCTAACACTAACCCTAACCCTAACCCTAACCCATGCCCTACGCCGTACCCGAAGCCCTCCCTGAACCCGTACCCTAAGCCGTACCCTAAGCCTAATCCTAAACCTAGGCTACCCTTGACTGCTTCTGCCTCCAATAGATTTCCTAAGCACTAGTGTTTTAAGGAACAGCTTAAAACGAGAATCCTAATGTGATTTCTTTATAATGTGTGTGTTCCTTATCTTATCCTAGTGTCTAAACTCTTCTCCATGGCTGGACCCCCAAATAATATTCCTTTACGTGCTAAGGGGTATCTAGAGAGTGGGATAGGTTTAATAACTACCCTAACCCTAACGCGTACCCTAACCCTAACCCCTACCCTAACCATAACACGTACCCTAATCCTAAACAGTACACTAAACCGAGCCCTTACACTAACACTAACCCTAACCATAACCCTAACCCATACCCTACGCCGTACCCGAACACCTCCGTGAACCCGTACCCTAAGCCTTACCCTAAGCCTAACCCTAAGCCTAACCCTAACACTAGGCTACCCTTCACTGCTTCTGTCTCCAATAGATTTCCTAAGCACTAGTGTTTTAAGGAACAGCTTAAGAAGGGAATCCTAATGTGATTTCTTTATAATGGGTGTGTTCCTTATCTTATCCTAGTGTCTAAACTCTTCTCCATGGCTGGACCCCCAAATAATATTCCTTTACGTCCTAAGGGGTATCTAGAGAGTGGGATAGGTTTAATAACTACCCTAACTCTAATGCGTACCCTAACCCTAACCCCTACCCTAACGCTAACACGTACCCTAAACCGAGCCCTAACCCTAACACTAACACTAACCCTAACCCTAACCCATACCCTATGCCGTACCCGAAGCCCCCCCCGAATCCGTACCCTAAGGCGTACCCTAACCCTAACCCTCAGCCTAACACTAACCCTAGGCTACCCTTGACTGCTTCTGCATCCAATAGATTTCCTAAGCACTAGTCTTTTAAGGAACAGCTTAAAAAGAGAATCCTAATGTGATTTCTTTATAATGTGTGTGTTCCTTATATTATCTTAGTGTCTAAACTCTTCTCTATTGCTGGACCCCCAAATAATATTCCTTTACGTGCTAAGGGGTATCTAGAGAGTGGGATAGGTTTAATAACTATCCTAACCCTAATGCGTACCCTAACCCTAACCCCTACCCTAACCCTAACACGTACCCTAATCCTAACCCGTACCCTAAACCGAGCCCTAAGCCTAACACTAACCCTAACCCTAACCCTAACCCATGCCCTACGCCGTACCCGAAGCCCTCCCTGAACCCGTACCCTAAGCCGTACCCTAAGCCTAATCCTAAACCTAGGCTACCCTTGACTGCTTCTGCCTCCAATAGATTTCCTAAGCACTAGTGTTTTAAGGAACAGCTTAAAACGAGAATCCTAATGTGATTTCTTTATAATGGGTGTGTTCCTTATCTTATCCTAGTGTCTAAACTCTTCTCCATGCCTGGACCCACAAATAATATTCCTTTACGTGCTAAGGGGTATCT
This sequence comes from Balaenoptera physalus, assembly GCF_965194825.1. Classification (NCBI taxonomy): domain Eukaryota; kingdom Metazoa; phylum Chordata; class Mammalia; order Artiodactyla; family Balaenopteridae; genus Balaenoptera; species Balaenoptera physalus. The sequence goes on along the minus strand of NW_028126434.1, from coordinate 1,003,205 downwards.
AGAGAGTGGGATAGGTTTAATCACTACCCTAACCCTAACGTGTACCCTAACCCTAACCCCTACCCTAACCCTAACACGTACCCTAATCCTAACCCGTACCCTAAACCGAGCCCTAACCCTAACACTAACCCTAACCCTAACCCTAACCCATACCCTACGCCGTACCCGAAGCCCTCACCGAACCCGTACCCTAAGCCGTACCCTAAGCCTAACCCTAAGCCTAACCCTAACACTAGGCTACCCTTGACTGCTTCTGCCTCCAATAGATTTCCTAAGCACTAGTGTTTTAAGGAACAGCTTAAAACGAGAATCCTAATGTGATTTCTTTATAATGTGTGTGTTCCTTATATTATCTTAGTGTCTAAATTCTTCTCCATGGCTGGACCCCCAAATAATATTCCTTTACGTGCTACGGGGTATCTAGAGAGTGGGATAGGTTTAATAACTACCCTAACCCTAACGCGTACCCTAACCCTCACTCCTACGCTAACCCTAACACGTACCCTAATCCTAAACCGTACCCTAAACCGAGCCCTAACCCTAACACTAACACTAACCCTAACCATAACCCATACCCTACGCCGTACACGAAGCCCCCCCCGAATCCGTACCCTAAGGCGTACCCTAACCCTAACCCTCAGCCTAACACTAACCCTAGGCTACCCTTGACTGCTTCTGCATCCAATAGATTTCCTAAGCACTAGTCTTTTAAGGAACAGCTTAAAAAGAGAATCCTAATGTGATTTCTTTATAATGTGTGTGTTCCTTATATTATCTTAGTGTCTAAACTCTTCTCTATTGCTGGACCCCCAAATAATATTCCTTTACGTGCTAAGGGGTATCTAGAGAGTGGGATAGGTTTAATAACTATCCTAACCCTAACGCGTACCCTAACCCTAACCCCTACCCTAACCCTAACACGTACCCTAATCCTAACCCGTACCCTAAACCGAGCCCTAAGCCTAACACTAACCCTAACCCTAACCCTAACCCATGCCCTACGCCGTACCCGAAGCCCTCCCTGAACCCGTACCCTAAGCCGTACCCTAAGCCTAATCCTAAACCTAGGCTACCCTTGACTGCTTCTGCCTCCAATAGATTTCCTAAGCACTAGTGTTTTAAGGAACAGCTTAAAACGAGAATCCTAATGTGATTTCTTTATAATGGGTGTGTTCCTTATCTTATCCTAGTGTCTAAACTCTTCTCCATGCCTGGACCCACAAATAATATTCCTTTACGTGCTAAGGGGTATCTAGAGAGTGGGATAGGTTTAATAACTACCCTAACCCTAATGTGTACCCTAACCCTAACCGCTACCCTAACCATAACACGTAACCTAAACCTAACCCGTACCCTAAACCGAGCCCTAACCCTAACACTAACCCTAAACCTAACCCTAACCCATACCCTACGCCGTACCCGAAGCCCTCCCCGAACCCGTACCCTAAGCCGTAACCTAAGCCTAACCCTAAGCCTAACCCTAACCCTAGGCAACCCTTGACTGCTTCTGCCTCCAATAGATTTCCTAAGCACTAGTGTTTTAAGGACCAGCATAAAAAGAGAATCCCAATGTGATTTCTTTATAATGGGTGTGTTCCTTATCTTATCCTAGTGTCTAAACTCTTCTCCATGGCTGGACCCCCAAATAATATTCCTTCATGTGCTAAGGGGTATCGAGAGAGTGGGATAGGTTTAATCACTACCCTAACCCTAACGTGTACCCTAACCCTAACCCCTACCCTAACCCTAACACGTACCCTAATCCTAACCCGTACCCTAAACCGAGCCCTAACCCTAACACTAACCCTAACCCTAACCCTAACCCATACCCTACGCCGTACCCGAAGCCCTCCCCGAACCCGTACCCTAAGCCGTACCCTAAGCCTAACCCTAAGCCTAACCCTAACCCTAGGCTACCCTTGACTGCTTCTGCCTCCAATAGATTTCCTAAGCACTAGTGTTTTAAGGAACAGCTTAAAAAGTGAATCCTAATGTGATTTCTTTATAATGGGTGTGTTCCTTATCTTATCCTAGTGTCTAAACTCTTCTCCATGGCTGGACCCCCAAATAATATTCCTTTATGTGCTAAAGGGTATCGAGAGAGTGGGATAGGTTTAATCACTACCCTAACCCTAACGCGTACCCTAACGCTAACCCCTACCCTAACCCTAACATGTACCCTAATCCTTACCCGTACACTAAACCGAGCCCTAACCCTAACACTAACCCTAACCCTAACCCTAACCCATACCCTACGCTGTACCCGAAGCCCTCCGCGAAAACGTACCCTAAGCCGTACCCTAAGCCTAACCCTAAGCCTAACCCCAAACCTAGGCTACCCTTGACTGCTTCTGCCTCCAATAGATTTCCTAAGCACTAGTGTTTTAAGGAACAGCTTAAAACGAGAATCCTAATGTGATTTCTTTATAATGGGTGTGTTCCTTATCTTATCCTAGTGTCTAAACTCTTCTCCATGCCTGGACCCCCAAATAATATTCCTTTACGTGCTAAGGGGTATCTAGAGAGTGGGATAGGTTTAATAACTACCCTAAACCTAATGTGTACCCTAACCCTAACCCCTACCCTAACCCTAACACGTAACCTAAACCTAACCCGTACCCTAAACGGAGCCCTAACCCTAACACTAACCCTAACACTAACACTAACCCATACCCTACGCCGTAAACGAACCCCTCCCCGAACCCGTACCCTAAGTCGTACCCTAAGCCTAACCCCAAGCCTAAACCTAACCCTAGGCTACCCTTGACTTCTTCTGCCTCCAATAGATTTCCTAAGCACTAGTGTTTTAAGGACCAGCATAAAAAGAGAATCCCAATGTGATTTCTTTATAATGGGTGTGTTCCTTATCTTATCCTAGTGTCTAAACTCTTCTCCATGGCTGGACCCCCAAATAATATTCCTTTACGTGCTAAGGGGTATCTAGAGAGTGGGATAGGTTTAATAACTACCCTAACTCTAATGCGTACCCTAACCCTAAACCCGACCCTAACGCTAACACGTACCCTAAACCGAGCCCTAACCATAACACTAACAATAAGCCTAACCCTAACCCATACCCTACGCCGTACCCGAAGCCTTCCCCGAACCCGTACCCTAAGCCGTACCCTAAGCCTAACCCTCAGCCTAACACTAACGCTAGGCTACCCTTGACTGCTTCTGCCTCCATTAGATTTCCTAAGCACTAGTGTTTTAAGGAACAGCTTAAGAAGAGAATCCTAATGTGATTTCTTTATAATAGGTGTGTTCCTTATCTTATCCTAGTGTCTAAACTCTTCTCCATGGCTGGACCCACAAATAATATTCCTTTTCGTGCTAAGGGGTATCTAGAGAGTGGGATAGGTTTAATAACTACCCTAACCCTAACGCGTACCCTAACCCTAACCCCTACCCTAACCCTAACACGTACCCTAATCCTAACCCGTACCCTAAACGGAGCCCTAACCCTAACACTAACCCTAACCCTAACCCTAACCCATACCCTACGCCGTACCCGAAGCCCTCCCCGAACCCGTACCCTAAGCCGTACCCTAATCCTAACCCTAAGCCTAACCCTAACCCTAGGCTACCCTTGACTGCTTCTGCCTCCAATAGATTTCCTAAGCACTAGTGTTTTAAGGAACAGCTTAAAAAGAGAATCCTAATGTGATTTCTTTATAATGTGTGTGTTCCTTATATTATCTTAGTGTCTAAACTCTTCTCTATTGCTGGACACCCAAATAATATTCCTTTACGTGCTAAGGGGTATCTACAGCGTGGGATAGGTTTAATAACTATCCTAACCCTAACGCGTACCCTAACCCTAACCCCTACCCTAAACCTAACACGTACCCTAATCCTAACCCGTACCCTAAACCGAGCCCTAACCCTAACACTAACCCTAACCCTAACCCTAACCCATGCCCTACGCCGTACCCGAAGCCCTCCCTGAACCCGTACCCTAAGCCGTACCCTAAGCCTAATCCTAAACCTAGGCTACCCTTGACTGCTTCTGCCTCCAATAGATTTCCTAAGCACTAGTGTTTTAAGGAACAGCTTAAAACGAGAATCCTCATGTGATTTCTTTATAATGGGTGTGTTCCTTATCTTATCCTAGTGTCTAAACACTTCTCCATGCATGGACCCACAAATAATATTCCTTTACGTGCTAAGGGGTATCTAGAGAGTGGGATAGGTTTAATAACTACCCTAACCCTAATGTGTACCCTAACCCTAACCCCTACCCTAACCCTAACACGTAACCTAAACCTAACCCGTACCCTAAACCGAGCCCTAACCCTAACACTAACCCTAAACCTAACCCTAACCCATACCCTACGCCGTACCCGAAGCCCTCCCCGAACCCGTACCCTAAGCCGTACCCTAAGCCTAACCCTAAGCCTAACCCTAACCCTAGGCAACCCTTCACTGCTTCTGCCTCCAATAGATTTCCTAAGCACTAGTGTTTTAAGGACCAGCATAAAAAGAGAATCCCAATGTGATTTCTTTATAATGGGTGTGTTCCTTATCTTATCCTAGTGTCTAAACTCTTCTCCATGGCTGGACCCCCAAATAATATTACTTCATGTGCTAAGGGGTATCGAGAGAGTGGGATAGGTTTAATCACTACCCTAACCCTAACGTGTACCCTAACCCTAACCCCTACCCTAACCCTAACACGTACCCTAATCCTAACCCGTACCCTAAACCGAGCCCTAACCCTAACACTAACCCTAACCCTAACCCTAACCCATACCCTACGCCGTACCCGAAGCCCTCCCCAAACCCGTACCCTAAGCCGTACCCTAAGCCTAACCCTAAGCCTAACCCTAACCCTAGGCTACCCTTGACTCCTTCTGCCTCCAATAGATTTCCTAAGCACTAGTGTTTTAAGGAACAGCTTAAAACGAGAATCCTAATGTGATTTCTTTATAATGTGTGTGTTCCTTATATTATCTTAGTGTCTAAATTCTTCTCCATGGCTGGACCCCCAAATAATATTCCTTTACGTGCTACGGGGTATCTAGAGAGTGGGATAGGTTTAATAACTACCCTAACCCTAACGCGTACCCTAACCCTCACCCCTACGCTAACCCTAACACGTACCCTAATCCTAAACCGTACCCTAAACCGAGCCCTAACCCTAACACTAACCGTAACCCTAACCTTAACCCATACCCTACGCCGTACCCGAAGCCCTCCCCGAACCCGTACCCTAAGCCGTACCCTAAGCCTAACCCTAAGCCTAACCCTAACCCTAGGCTACCCTTGACTGCTTCTGCCTCCAATAGATTTCCTAAGCACTAGTGTTTTAAGGAACAGCTTAAAAAGTGAATCCTAATGTGATTTCTTTATAATGGGTGTGTTCCTTATCTTATCCTAGTGTCTAAACTCTTCTCCATGGCTGGACCCCCAAATAATATTCCTTTACGTGCTAAGGGGTATCTAGAGAGTGGGATAGGTTTAATAACTACCCTAACCATAACGCGAACCCTAACCCTAACCCCTACCCTAACCCTAACTCGTACCCTAATCCTTACCCGTACACTAAACCGAGCCCTAACCCTAACACTAACCCTAACCCTAACCCTAACCCATACCCTACGCCGTACCCGAAGCCCTCCCCGAACACGTACCCTAAGCCGTACACTAAGCCTAACCCTAAGCCTAACCCCAACCCTAGGCTACCCTTGACTGCTTCTGCCTCCAATAGATTTCCTAAGCACTAGTGTTTTAAGGAACAGCTTAAAACGAGAATCCTAATGTGATTTCTTTATAATGGGTGTGTTCCTTACCTTATCCTAGTGTCTAAACTCTTCTCCATGCCTGGACCCCCAAATAATATTCCTTTACGTGCTAAGGGGTATCTAGAGAGTGGGATAGGATTAATAACTACCCTAAACCTAATGTGTACCCTAACCCTAACCCCTACCCTAACCCTAACACGTAACCTAAACCTAACCCGTACCATAAACGGAGCCCTAACCCTAACACTAACCCTAACACTAACACTAACCCATACCCTACGCCGTAAACGAACCCCTCCCTGAACCCGTACCCTAAGCCGTACCCTAAGCCTAACCCCAAGCCTAAACCTAACCCTAGGCTACCCTTGACTTCTTCTGCCTCAAATAGATTTCCTAAGCACTAGTGTTTTAAGGAACAGCTTAAACAGAGAATCCTAATGTGATTTCTTTATAATGTGTGTGTTCCTTATATTATCTTAGTGTCTAAACTCTTCTCCATGGCTGGACCCCCAAATAATATTCCTTTACGTGCTAATGGGTATCTAGAGATTGGGAAAGGTTTAATAACTACCCTAACCCTAACGCGTACCCTAACCCTAACCCCTACCCTAACCCTAACACGTACCCTAATCCTAACCCGTACCCTAAACCGAGCCCTAACCCTAACACTAACCCTAAACCTAACCCTAACCCATACCCTACGCCGTACCCGAAGCCCTCCCCGAACCCGTACCCTAAGCCGTACCCTAAGCCTAACCCTAACCCTAGGCAACCCTTGACTGCTTCTGCCTCCAATAGATTTCCTAAGCACTAGTGTTTTAAAGACCAGCATAAAAAGAGAATCCTAATGTGATTTCTTTATAATGGGTGTGTTCCTTATCTTATCCTAGTGTCTAAACTCTTCTCCATGGCTGGACCCCCAAATAATATTCCTTTACGTGCTAAGGGGTATCTAGAGAGTGGGATAGGTTTAATAACTACCCTAACTCTAATGCGTACCCTAACCCTAAACCCGACCCTAACGCTAACACGTACCCTAAACCGAGCCCTAACCCTAACACTAACAATAAGCCTAACCCTAACCCATACCCTACGCCGTACCCGAAGCCTTCCCCGAACCCGTACCCTAAGCCGTACCCTAAGCCTAACCCTCAGCCTAACACTAACGCTAGGCTACCCTTGACTGCTTCTGCCTCCAATAGATTTCCTAAGCACTAGTGTTTTAAGGAACAGCTTAAGAAGAGAATCCTAATGTGATTTCTTTATAATAGGTGTGTTCCTTATCTTATCCTAGTGTCTAAACTCTTCTCCATGGCTGGACCCACAAATAATATTCCTTTTCGTGCTAAGGGGTATCTAGAGAGTGGGATAGGTTTAATAACTACCCTAACCCTAACGCGTACCCTAACCCTAACCCCTACCCTAACCCTAACACGTACCCTAATCCTAACCCGTACCCTAAACCGAGCCCTAACCCTAACACTAACCCTAACCCTAACCCTAACACATACCCCACGCCGTACCCGAAGCCCTCCCCGAACCCGTACCCTAAACCGTACCCTAAGCCTAACCCTAAGCCTAACCCTAACCCTAGGCTACCCTTGACTGCTTCTGCCTCCAATAGATTTCCTAAGCACTAGTGTTTTAAGGAACAGCTTAAAAAGAGAATACTAACGTGATTTCTTTATAATGTGTGTGTTCCTTATATTATCTTAGTGTCTAAACTCTTCTCCATTGGTGGACCCCCAAATAATATTCCTTTACGTGCTAAGGGGTATCTAGAGAGTGGGATAGGTTTAATCACTACCCTAACCGTAAGGCGTACCCTAACCCTAACCCCTACCCTAACCCTAACACGTACCCTAATCCTAACCCGTACCCTAAACCGAGCCCTAACCCTAACACTAACCCTAACCCTAACCATAACCCATACCCTACGCCGTACCCGAAGACCTCCCCGAAAACGTACCCTAAGCCGTACCCTAAGCCTAACCCTAAGCCTAACCCTAACCCTAGGCTACCCTTGACTGTTTCTGCCTCCAATAGATTTCCTAAGCACTAGTGTTTTAAGGAACAGCTTAAAAAGAGAATGCTAAAGTGATTTCTTTATAATGGGTGTGTTCCTTATCTAATCCTAGTGTCGAAACTCTTCTCCATGCCTGGACCCCCTAAATAATATTCCTTTACGTGCTAAGGGGTATCGAGAGAGTGGGATAGGTTTAATAACTACCCTAACCCTAACGCGTACCCTAACCCTAACCCCTACCCTAACCCTAACACGTACCCTAATCCTAAACCGTACCCTAAACCGAGCCCTAACCCTAACACTAACCCTAACCCTAACACTAACCCATACCCTACGCCGTACCCGAAGCCCTCCCCGAACCCGTACCCTAAGCCTAACCCTAAGCCTAACCCCAACCCTAGGCTACCCTTGACTGCTTCTGCCTCCAATAGATTTCCTAAGCACTAGTGTTTTAAGGAACAGCTTAAAAAGAGAATCCTAATGTGATTTCTTTATAATGGGTGTGTTCCTTATCTTATCCTAGTGTCTAAACTCTTTTCCATGGCTGGACCCCCAAATAATATTCCTTTACATGCTAAGGGGTATCTAGAGAGTGGGATAGGTTTAATAACTACCTTAACCCTAACGCGTACCCTAACCCTAACCCCTACCCTAACCCTAACACGTACCCTAATCCTAAACAATACCCTACACCGAGCCCTAACCCTAACACTAACCCTAACCCTAACCCTAACCCATACCCTATGCCATACCCGAAGCCCTCCCCGAATCCGTACCCTAAGCCGTACCCTAAGCCTAACCCTAAGCCTAACCCTAACCCTAGGCTACCCTTGACTGCTTCTGCCTCCAATAGATTTCCTAAGCACTAGTGATTTAAGGAACAGCTTAAAAAGAGAATCCTAATGTGATTTCTTTATAATGTGTGTGTTCCTTATCTTATCCTAGTGTCTAAACTCTTCTCCATGGCTGGACCCCCAAATAATATTCCTTTACGTGCTAAGGGGTATCTAGAGAGTAGGATAGGTTTAATAACTACCCTAACCCTAATGAGTACCCTAACCCTAACCACTACCCTAACAGTAACACCTACCCTAATCCTAACCCGTACACTAAACCGAGCCCTTACACTAACACTAACCCTAAACATAACCCTAACCCATACCCTACGCCGTACCCGAACACCTCCCTGAACCCGTACCCTAAGCCGTACCCTAAGCCAAACACAAGCTTAACCCTAACCCTAGGCTACCGTTGACTGCTTCTGCCTCCAATAGATTTCCTAAGCACTAGTGTTTTAAGGAACAGCTTAAGAAGAGAATCCTAATGTGATTTCTTTATAATAGGTGTCTTCCTTATCTTATCCTAGTGTCTAAACTCTTCTCCATGGCTGGACCCCCAAATAATATTCCTTTACGTGTTAAGGGGTATCTAGAGAGTGGGATAGGTTTAAAAACTACCCTAACCCTAACGCGTACCCTAACCCTAACCACTACCGTAACCCTAACACGTACCCTAATCCTAACCCGTACCCTAAACCGAGCCCTAACCCTAACACTAACCCAAACATTAACCCTAACCCATACCCTCCGCCGTACACGAACCCCTCCCCGAACCCGGACCCTAAGCCGTACCCTAAGCCTAACCCTAAGCCTAACCCTAACCCTAGGCTACCCTTGACTGCTTCTGCCTCCAATAGATTTCCTAAGCACTATTGTTTTAAGGAACAGTTTAAAAAGAGAATCCTAATGTGATTTCTTTATAATGTGTGTGTTCCTTATCTTATCCTAGTGTCTAAACTCTTCTCCATGGCTGGACCCCCAAATAATATTCCTTTACGTGCTAAGGGGTATCTAGAGAGTGGGATAGGTTTAATAACTACCCTAACCCTAACGCGTACCCTAACCCTAACCCCTACCCTAACCATAACACGTACCCTAATCCTAAACAGTACACTAAACCGAGCCCTTACACTAACACTAACCCTAACCATAACCCTAACCCATACCCTACGCCGTACCCGAACACCTCCCTGAACCCGTACCCTAAGCCTTACCCTAAGCCTAACCCTAAGCCTAACCCTAACACTAGGCTACCCTTCACTGCTTCTGTCTCCAATAGATTTCCTAAGCACTAGTGTTTTAAGGAACAGCTTAAGAAGGGAATCCTAATGTGATTTCTTTATAATGGGTGTGTTCCTTATCTTATCCTAGTGTCTAAACTCTTCTCCATGGCTGGACCCCCAAATAATATTCCTTTACGTCCTAAGGGGTATCTAGAGAGTGGGATAGGTTTAATAACTACCCTAACTCTAATGCGTACCCTAACCCTAACCCCTACCCTAACGCTAACACGTACCCTAAACCGAGCCCTAACCCTAACACTAACACTAACCCTAACCCTAACCCATACCCTACGCCGTACCCGAAGCCCCCCCCGAATCCGTACCCTAAGGCGTACCCTAACCCTAACCCTCAGCCTAACACTAACCCTAGGCTACCCTTGACTGCTTCTGCATCCAATAGATTTCCTAAGCACTAGTCTTTTAAGGAACAGCTTAAAAAGAGAATCCTAATGTGATTTCTTTATAATGTGTGTGTTCCTTATATTATCTTAGTGTCTAAACTCTTCTCTATTGCTGGACCCCCAAATAATATTCCTTTACGTGCTAAGGGGTATCTAGAGAGTGGGATAGGTTTAATAACTATCCTAACCCTAATGCGTACCCTAACCCTAACCCCTACCCTAACCCTAACACGTACCCTAATCCTAACCCGTACCCTAAACCGAGCCCTAAGCCTAACACTAACCCTAACCCTAACCCTAACCCATGCCCTACGCCGTACCCGAAGCCCTCCCTGAACCCGTACCCTAAGCCGTACCCTAAGCCTAATCCTAAACCTAGGCTACCGTTGACTGCTTCTGCCTCCAATAGATTTCCTAAGCACTAGTGTTTTAAGGAACAGCTTAAAACGAGAATCCTAATGTGATTTCTTTATAATGTGTGTGTTCCTTATCTTATCCTAGTGTCTAAACTCTTCTCCATGGCTGGACCCCCAAATAATATTCCTTTACGTGCTAAGGGGTATCTAGAGAGTGGGATAGGTTTAATAACTACCCTAACCCTAACGCGTACCCTAACCCTAACCCCTACCCTAACCATAACACGTACCCTAATCCTAAACAGTACACTAAACCGAGCCCTTACACTAACACTAACCCTAACCATAACCCTAACCCATACCCTACGCCGTACCCGAACACCTCCGTGAACCCGTACCCTAAGCCTTACCCTAAGCCTAACCCTAAGCCTAACCCTAACACTAGGCTACCCTTCACTGCTTCTGTCTCCAATAGATTTCCTAAGCACTAGTGTTTTAAGGAACAGCTTAAGAAGGGAATCCTAATGTGATTTCTTTATAATGGGTGTGTTCCTTATCTTATCCTAGTGTCTAAACTCTTCTCCATGCCTGGACCCACAAATAATATTCCTTTACGTGCTAAGGGGTATCTAGAGAGTGGGATAGGTTTAATCACTACCCTAACCCTAACGTGTACCCTAACCCTAACCCCTACCCTAACCCTAACACGTACCCTAATCCTAACCCGTACCCTAAACCGAGCCCTAACCCTAACACTAACCCTAACCCTAACCCTAACCCATACCCTACGCCGTACCCGAAGCCCTCACCGAACCCGTACCCTAAGCCGTACCCTAAGCCTAACCCTAAGCCTAACCCTAACACTAGGCTACCCTTGACTGCTTCTGCCTCCAATAGATTTCCTAAGCACTAGTGTTTTAAGGAACAGCTTAAAACGAGAATCCTAATGTGATTTCTTTATAATGTGTGTGTTCCTTATATTATCTTAGTGTCTAAATTCTTCTCCATGGCTGGACCCCCAAATAATATTCCTTTACGTGCTACGGGGTATCTAGAGAGTGGGATAGGTTTAATAACTACCCTAACCCTAACGCGTACCCTAACCCTCACTCCTACGCTAACCCTAACACGTACCCTAATCCTAAACCGTACCCTAAACCGAGCCCTAACCCTAACACTAACACTAACCCTAACCATAACCCATACCCTACGCCGTACACGAAGCCCCCCCCGAATCCGTACCCTAAGGCGTACCCTAACCCTAACCCTCAGCCTAACACTAACCCTAGGCTACCCTTGACTGCTTCTGCATCCAATAGATTTCCTAAGCACTAGTCTTTTAAGGAACAGCTTAAAAAGAGAATCCTAATGTGATTTCTTTATAATGTGTGTGTTCCTTATATTATCTTAGTGTCTAAACTCTTCTCTATTGCTGGACCCCCAAATAATATTCCTTTACGTGCTAAGGGGTATCTAGAGAGTGGGATAGGTTTAATAACTATCCTAACCCTAACGCGTACCCTAACCCTAACCCCTACCCTAACCCTAACACGTACCCTAATCCTAACCCGTACCCTAAACCGAGCCCTAAGCCTAACACTAACCCTAACCCTAACCCTAACCCATGCCCTACGCCGTACCCGAAGCCCTCCCTGAACCCGTACCCTAAGCCGTACCCTAAGCCTAATCCTAAACCTAGGCTACCCTTGACTGCTTCTGCCTCCAATAGATTTCCTAAGCACTAGTGTTTTAAGGAACAGCTTAAAACGAGAATCCTAATGTGATTTCTTTATAATGGGTGTGTTCCTTATCTTATCCTAGTGTCTAAACTCTTCTCCATGCCTGGACCCACAAATAATATTCCTTTACGTGCTAAGGGGTATCTAGAGAGTGGGATAGGTTTAATAACTACCCTAACCCTAATGTGTACCCTAACCCTAACCGCTACCCTAACCATAACACGTAACCTAAACCTAACCCGTACCCTAAACCGAGCCCTAACCCTAACACTAACCCTAAACCTAACCCTAACCCATACCCTACGCCGTACCCGAAGCCCTCCCCGAACCCGTACCCTAAGCCGTAACCTAAGCCTAACCCTAAGCCTAACCCTAACCCTAGGCAACCCTTGACTGCTTCTGCCTCCAATAGATTTCCTAAGCACTAGTGTTTTAAGGACCAGCATAAAAAGAGAATCCCAATGTGATTTCTTTATAATGGGTGTGTTCCTTATCTTATCCTAGTGTCTAAACTCTTCTCCATGGCTGGACCCCCAAATAATATTCCTTCATGTGCTAAGGGGTATCGAGAGAGTGGGATAGGTTTAATCACTACCCTAACCCTAACGTGTACCCTAACCCTAACCCCTACCCTAACCCTAACACGTACCCTAATCCTAACCCGTACCCTAAACCGAGCCCTAACCCTAACACTAACCCTAACCCTAACCCTAACCCATACCCTACGCCGTACCCGAAGCCCTCCCCGAACCCGTACCCTAAGCCGTACCCTAAGCCTAACCCTAAGCCTAACCCTAACCCTAGGCTACCCTTGACTGCTTCTGCCTCCAATAGATTTCCTAAGCACTAGTGTTTTAAGGAACAGCTTAAAAAGTGAATCCTAATGTGATTTCTTTATAATGGGTGTGTTCCTTATCTTATCCTAGTGTCTAAACTCTTCTCCATGGCTGGACCCCCAAATAATATTCCTTTATGTGCTAAAGGGTATCGAGAGAGTGGGATAGGTTTAATCACTACCCTAACCCTAACGCGTACCCTAACGCTAACCCCTACCCTAACCCTAACATGTACCCTAATCCTTACCCGTACACTAAACCGAGCCCTAACCCTAACACTAACCCTAACCCTAACCCTAACCCATACCCTACGCTGTACCCGAAGCCCTCCGCGAAAACGTACCCTAAGCCGTACCCTAAGCCTAACCCTAAGCCTAACCCCAAACCTAGGCTACCCTTGACTGCTTCTGCCTCCAATAGATTTCCTAAGCACTAGTGTTTTAAGGAACAGCTTAAAACGAGAATCCTAATGTGATTTCTTTATAATGGGTGTGTTCCTTATCTTATCCTAGTGTCTAAACTCTTCTCCATGCCTGGACCCCCAAATAATATTCCTTTACGTGCTAAGGGGTATCTAGAGAGTGGGATAGGTTTAATAACTACCCTAAACCTAATGTGTACCCTAACCCTAACCCCTACCCTAACCCTAACACGTAACCTAAACCTAACCCGTACCCTAAACGGAGCCCTAACCCTAACACTAACCCTAACACTAACACTAACCCATACCCTACGCCGTAAACGAACCCCTCCCCGAACCCGTACCCTAAGTCGTACCCTAAGCCTAACCCCAAGCCTAAACCTAACCCTAGGCTACCCTTGACTTCTTCTGCCTCCAATAGATTTCCTAAGCACTAGTGTTTTAAGGACCAGCATAAAAAGAGAATCCCAATGTGATTTCTTTATAATGGGTGTGTTCCTTATCTTATCCTAGTGTCTAAACTCTTCTCCATGGCTGGACCCCCAAATAATATTCCTTTACGTGCTAAGGGGTATCTAGAGAGTGGGATAGGTTTAATAACTACCCTAACTCTAATGCGTACCCTAACCCTAAACCCGACCCTAACGCTAACACGTACCCTAAACCGAGCCCTAACCATAACACTAACAATAAGCCTAACCCTAACCCATACCCTACGCCGTACCCGAAGCCTTCCCCGAACCCGTACCCTAAGCCGTACCCTAAGCCTAACCCTCAGCCTAACACTAACGCTAGGCTACCCTTGACTGCTTCTGCCTCCATTAGATTTCCTAAGCACTAGTGTTTTAAGGAACAGCTTAAGAAGAGAATCCTAATGTGATTTCTTTATAATAGGTGTGTTCCTTATCTTATCCTAGTGTCTAAACTCTTCTCCATGGCTGGACCCACAAATAATATTCCTTTTCGTGCTAAGGGGTATCTAGAGAGTGGGATAGGTTTAATAACTACCCTAACCCTAACGCGTACCCTAACCCTAACCCCTACCCTAACCCTAACACGTACCCTAATCCTAACCCGTACCCTAAACGGAGCCCTAACCCTAACACTAACCCTAACCCTAACCCTAACCCATACCCTACGCCGTACCCGAAGCCCTCCCCGAACCCGTACCCTAAGCCGTACCCTAATCCTAACCCTAAGCCTAACCCTAACCCTAGGCTACCCTTGACTGCTTCTGCCTCCAATAGATTTCCTAAGCACTAGTGTTTTAAGGAACAGCTTAAAAAGAGAATCCTAATGTGATTTCTTTATAATGTGTGTGTTCCTTATATTATCTTAGTGTCTAAACTCTTCTCTATTGCTGGACACCCAAATAATATTCCTTTACGTGCTAAGGGGTATCTACAGCGTGGGATAGGTTTAATAACTATCCTAACCCTAACGCGTACCCTAACCCTAACCCCTACCCTAAACCTAACACGTACCCTAATCCTAACCCGTACCCTAAACCGAGCCCTAACCCTAACACTAACCCTAACCCTAACCCTAACCCATGCCCTACGCCGTACCCGAAGCCCTCCCTGAACCCGTACCCTAAGCCGTACCCTAAGCCTAATCCTAAACCTAGGCTACCCTTGACTGCTTCTGCCTCCAATAGATTTCCTAAGCACTAGTGTTTTAAGGAACAGCTTAAAACGAGAATCCTCATGTGATTTCTTTATAATGGGTGTGTTCCTTATCTTATCCTAGTGTCTAAACACTTCTCCATGCATGGACCCACAAATAATATTCCTTTACGTGCTAAGGGGTATCTAGAGAGTGGGATAGGTTTAATAACTACCCTAACCCTAATGTGTACCCTAACCCTAACCCCTACCCTAACCCTAACACGTAACCTAAACCTAACCCGTACCCTAAACCGAGCCCTAACCCTAACACTAACCCTAAACCTAACCCTAACCCATACCCTACGCCGTACCCGAAGCCCTCCCCGAACCCGTACCCTAAGCCGTACCCTAAGCCTAACCCTAAGCCTAACCCTAACCCTAGGCAACCCTTCACTGCTTCTGCCTCCAATAGATTTCCTAAGCACTAGTGTTTTAAGGACCAGCATAAAAAGAGAATCCCAATGTGATTTCTTTATAATGGGTGTGTTCCTTATCTTATCCTAGTGTCTAAACTCTTCTCCATGGCTGGACCCCCAAATAATATTACTTCATGTGCTAAGGGGTATCGAGAGAGTGGGATAGGTTTAATCACTACCCTAACCCTAACGTGTACCCTAACCCTAACCCCTACCCTAACCCTAACACGTACCCTAATCCTAACCCGTACCCTAAACCGAGCCCTAACCCTAACACTAACCCTAACCCTAACCCTAACCCATACCCTACGCCGTACCCGAAGCCCTCCCCAAACCCGTACCCTAAGCCGTACCCTAAGCCTAACCCTAAGCCTAACCCTAACCCTAGGCTACCCTTGACTCCTTCTGCCTCCAATAGATTTCCTAAGCACTAGTGTTTTAAGGAACAGCTTAAAACGAGAATCCTAATGTGATTTCTTTATAATGTGTGTGTTCCTTATATTATCTTAGTGTCTAAATTCTTCTCCATGGCTGGACCCCCAAATAATATTCCTTTACGTGCTACGGGGTATCTAGAGAGTGGGATAGGTTTAATAACTACCCTAACCCTAACGCGTACCCTAACCCTCACCCCTACGCTAACCCTAACACGTACCCTAATCCTAAACCGTACCCTAAACCGAGCCCTAACCCTAACACTAACCGTAACCCTAACCCTAACCCATACCCTACGCCGTACCCGAAGCCCTCCCCGAACCCGTACCCTAAGCCGTACCCTAAGCCTAACCCTAAGCCTAACCCTAACCCTAGGCTACCCTTGACTGCTTCTGCCTCCAATAGATTTCCTAAGCACTAGTGTTTTAAGGAACAGCTTAAAAAGTGAATCCTAATGTGATTTCTTTATAATGGGTGTGTTCCTTATCTTATCCTAGTGTCTAAACTCTTCTCCATGGCTGGACCCCCAAATAATATTCCTTTATGTGCTAAGGGGTATCGAGAGAGTGGGATAGGTTTAATCACTACCCTAACCCTAACGCGTACCCTAACCCTAACCCCTACCCTAACCCTAACACGTAACCTAAACCTAACCCGTACCATAAACGGAGCCCTAACCCTAACACTAACCCTAACACTAACACTAACCCATACCCTACGCCGTAAACGAACCCCTCCCTGAACCCGTACCCTAAGCCGTACCCTAAGCCTAACCCCAAGCCTAAACCTAACCCTAGGCTACCCTTGACTGCTTCTGCCTCCAATAGATTTCCTAAGCACTAGTGTTTTAAGGAACAGCTTAAAAAGAGAATCCTAATGTGATTTCTTTATAATGTGTGTGTTCCTTATATTATCTTAGTGTCTAAACTCTTCTCCATGGCTGGACCCCCAAATAATATTCCTTTACGTGCTAAGGGGTATCTAGAGAGTGGGATAGGTTTAATAACTACCCTAACCATAACGCGAACCCTAACCCTAACCCCTACCCTAACCCTAACTCGTACCCTAATCCTTACCCGTACACTAAACCGAGCCCTAACCCTAACACTAACCCTAACCCTAACCCTAACCCATACCCTACGCCGTACCCGAAGCCCTCCCCGAACACGTACCCTAAGCCGTACACTAAGCCTAACCCTAAGCCTAACCCCAACCCTAGGCTACCCTTGACTTCTTCTGCCTCCAATAGATTTCCTAAGCACTAGTGTTTTAAGGAACAGCTTAAAACGAGAATCCTAATGTGATTTCTTTATAATGGGTGTGTTCCTTACCTTATCCTAGTGTCTAAACTCTTCTCCATGCCTGGACCCCCAAATAATATTCCTTTACGTGCTAAGGGGTATCTAGAGAGTGGGATAGGATTAATAACTACCCTAAACCTAATGTGTACCCTAACCCTAACCCCTACCCTAACCCTAACACGTAACCTAAACCTAACCCGTACCATAAACGGAGCCCTAACCCTAACACTAACCCTAACACTAACACTAACCCATACCCTACGCCGTAAACGAACCCCTCCCTGAACCCGTACCCTAAGCCGTACCCTAAGCCTAACCCCAAGCCTAAACCTAACCCTAGGCTACCCTTGACTTCTTCTGCCTCAAATAGATTTCCTAAGCACTAGTGTTTTAAGGAACAGCTTAAACAGAGAATCCTAATGTGATTTCTTTATAATGTGTGTGTTCCTTATATTATCTTAGTGTCTAAACTCTTCTCCATGGCTGGACCCCCAAATAATATTCCTTTACGTGCTAATGGGTATCTAGAGATTGGGAAAGGTTTAATAACTACCCTAACCCTAACGCGTACCCTAACCCTAACCCCTACCCTAACCCTAACACGTACCCTAATCCTAACCCGTACCCTAAACCGAGCCCTAACCCTAACACTAACCCTAAACCTAACCCTAACCCATACCCTACGCCGTACCCGAAGCCCTCCCCGAACCCGTACCCTAAGCCGTACCCTAAGCCTAACCCTAACCCTAGGCAACCCTTGACTGCTTCTGCCTCCAATAGATTTCCTAAGCACTAGTGTTTTAAAGACCAGCATAAAAAGAGAATCCTAATGTGATTTCTTTATAATGGGTGTGTTCCTTATCTTATCCTAGTGTCTAAACTCTTCTCCATGGCTGGACCCCCAAATAATATTCCTTTACGTGCTAAGGGGTATCTAGAGAGTGGGATAGGTTTAATAACTACCCTAACTCTAATGCGTACCCTAACCCTAAACCCGACCCTAACGCTAACACGTACCCTAAACCGAGCCCTAACCCTAACACTAACAATAAGCCTAACCCTAACCCATACCCTACGCCGTACCCGAAGCCTTCCCCGAACCCGTACCCTAAGCCGTACCCTAAGCCTAACCCTCAGCCTAACACTAACGCTAGGCTACCCTTGACTGCTTCTGCCTCCAATAGATTTCCTAAGCACTAGTGTTTTAAGGAACAGCTTAAGAAGAGAATCCTAATGTGATTTCTTTATAATAGGTGTGTTCCTTATCTTATCCTAGTGTCTAAACTCTTCTCCATGGCTGGACCCACAAATAATATTCCTTTTCGTGCTAAGGGGTATCTAGAGAGTGGGATAGGTTTAATAACTACCCTAACCCTAACGCGTACCCTAACCCTAACCCCTACCCTAACCCTAACACGTACCCTAATCCTAACCCGTACCCTAAACCGAGCCCTAACCCTAACACTAACCCTAACCCTAACCCTAACACATACCCCACGCCGTACCCGAAGCCCTCCCCGAACCCGTACCCTAAACCGTACCCTAAGCCTAACCCTAAGCCTAACCCTAACCCTAGGCTACCCTTGACTGCTTCTGCCTCCAATAGATTTCCTAAGCACTAGTGTTTTAAGGAACAGCTTAAAAAGAGAATACTAACGTGATTTCTTTATAATGTGTGTGTTCCTTATATTATCTTAGTGTCTAAACTCTTCTCCATTGGTGGACCCCCAAATAATATTCCTTTACGTGCTAAGGGGTATCTAGAGAGTGGGATAGGTTTAATCACTACCCTAACCGTAAGGCGTACCCTAACCCTAACCCCTACCCTAACCCTAACACGTACCCTAATCCTAACCCGTACCCTAAACCGAGCCCTAACCCTAACACTAACCCTAACCCTAACCATAACCCATACCCTACGCCGTACCCGAAGACCTCCCCGAAAACGTACCCTAAGCCGTACCCTAAGCCTAACCCTAAGCCTAACCCTAACCCTAGGCTACCCTTGACTGTTTCTGCCTCCAATAGATTTCCTAAGCACTAGTGTTTTAAGGAACAGCTTAAAAAGAGAATGCTAAAGTGATTTCTTTATAATGGGTGTGTTCCTTATCTAATCCTAGTGTCGAAACTCTTCTCCATGCCTGGACCCCCTAAATAATATTCCTTTACGTGCTAAGGGGTATCGAGAGAGTGGGATAGGTTTAATAACTACCCTAACCCTAACGCGTACCCTAACCCTAACCCCTACCCTAACCCTAACACGTACCCTAATCCTAAACCGTACCCTAAACCGAGCCCTAACCCTAACACTAACCCTAACCCTAACACTAACCCATACCCTACGCCGTACCCGAAGCCCTCCCCGAACCCGTACCCTAAGCCTAACCCTAAGCCTAACCCCAACCCTAGGCTACCCTTGACTGCTTCTGCCTCCAATAGATTTCCTAAGCACTAGTGTTTTAAGGAACAGCTTAAAAAGAGAATCCTAATGTGATTTCTTTATAATGTGTGTGTTCCTTATATTATCTTAGTGTCTAAAGTCTTCTCCATGGCTGGACCCCCAAATAATATTCCTTTACGTGCTAAGGGGTATCTAGAGAGTGGGATAGGTTTAATAACTACCCTAACACTAACGCGTACCCTAACCCTAACCCCTACCCTAACCCTAACACGTACCCTAATCCTAACCCGTACCCTAAACCGAGCCCTAACCCTAACACTAACGCTAACCCTAACCCTAACCCATACCCTACGCCGTACCCGAAGCCCTCCCCGAACCCGTACCCTAAGCCGTACCCTAAGCCTAACCCTAAGCCTAACCCTAACCCTAGGCTACCCTTGACTGCTTCTGCCTCCAATAGATTTCCTAAGCACTAGTGTTTTAAGGAACAGCTTAAAAAGAGAATCCTAATGTGATTTCTTTATAATGGGTGTGTTCCTTATCTTATCCTAGTGTCTAAACTCTTCTCCATGGCTGGACCCCCAAATAATATTCCTTTACGTGCTAAGAGGTAACTAGTGAGTGGGATAGGTTTAATAACTACCCTAACCCTAACGCATACCCTAACACTAACCCCTACCCTAACCCTAATACGTACCCTAATCCTAACCCGTACCCTAAACCGAGCCCTAACCCTAACACTAACCCTAACCCTAACCCTAACCCATACCCTACGCCGTACCCGAAGCCCTCCCCGAACCCGTACCCTAAGCCTTACCCTAAACCTAACCCTAAGCCTAACCCTAACCCTAGGCTACCCTTGACTGCTTCTGCCTCCAATAGATTTCCTAAGCACTAGTGTTTTAAGGAACAGCTTAAAAAGAGAATGCTAAAGTGATTTCTTTATAATGGGTGTGTTCCTTACATTATCTTAGTGTCTAAACTCTTCTCCATGCCTGGACCCCCTAAATAATATTCCTTTACGTGCTAAGGGGTATCGAGAGAGTGGGATAGGTTTAATAACTACCCTAACCCTAACGCGTACCCTAACCCTAACCCCTACCCTAACCCTAACACGTACCCTAATCCTAAACCGTACCCTAAACCGAGCCCTAACCCTAACACTAACCCTAACCCTAACCCTAACCCATACCCTACGCCGTACCCGAAGCCCTCCCCGAACCCCTACCCTAAACCGTACCCTAAGCCTAACCCCAACCCTAGGCTACCCTTGACTGCTTCTGCCTCCAATAGATTTCCTAAGCACTAGTGTTTTAAGGAACAGCTTAAAAAGAGAATCCTAATGTGATTTCTTTATAATGTGTGTGTTCCTTATATTATCTTAGTGTCTAAACTCTTCTCCATGGCTGGACCCCCAAATAATATTCCTTTACGTGCTAAGGGGTATCTAGAGAGTGGGATAGGTTTAATAACTACCCTAACCCTAACGCGTACCCTAACCCTAAACCCTACCCTAACCCTAACACGTACCCTAATCCTAAAGCGTACCCTAAACCGAGCCCTAACCCTAACACTAACCGTAACCCTAACCCTAACCCATACCCTACGCCGTACCCGAAGCCCTCCCCGAACACGTACCCTAAGCCGTACCCTAAGCCTAACCCTAAGCCTAACCCTAACCCTAGGCTACCCTTGACTGCTTCTGCCTCCAATAGATTTCCTAAGCACTAGTGTTTTAAGGAACAGCTTAAAAAGAGAATCCTAATGTGATTTCTTTATAATGTGTGTGTTCCTTATATTATCTTAGTGTCTAAAGTCTTCTCCATGGCTGGACCCCCAAATAATATTCTTTACGTGCTAAGGGGTATCTAGAGAGTGGGATAGGTTTAATAACTACCCTAAGCCTAACGCGTACCCTAACCCTAACCCCTACCCTAACCCTAACACGTACCCTAATCCTAACCCGTACCCTAAACCGAGCCCTAACCCTAACACTAACGCTAACCCTAACCCTAACCCATACCCTACGCCGTACCCGAAGCCCTCCCCGAACCCGTACCCTAAGCCGTACCCTAAGCCTAACCCTAAGCCTAACCCTAACCCTAGGCTACCCTTGACTGCTTCTGCCTCCAATAGATTTCCTAAGCACTAGTGTTTTAAGGAACAGCTTAAAAAGAGAATCCTAATGTGATTTCTTTATAATGGGTGTGTTCCTTATCTTATCCTAGTGTCTAAACTCTTCTCCATGGCTGGACCCCCAAATAATATTCCTTTACGTGCTAAGGGGTAACTAGTGAGTGGGATAGGTTTAATAACTACCCTAACCCTAACGCATACCCTAACACTAACCCCTACCCTAACCCTAATACGTACCCTAATCCTAACCCGTACCCTAAACCGAGCCCTAACCCTAACACTAACCCTAACCCTAACCCTAACCCATACCCTACGCCGTACCCGAAGCCCTCCCCGAACCCGTACCCTAAGCCTTACCCTAAACCTAACCCTAAGCCTAACCCTAACCCTAGGCTACCCTTGACTGCTTCTGCCTCCAATAGATTTCCTAAGCACTAGTGTTTTAAGGAACAGCTTAAAAAGAGAATGCTAAAGTGATTTCTTTATAATGGGTGTGTTCCTTATATTATCTTAGTGTCTAAACTCTTCTCCATGCCTGGACCCCCTAAATAATATTCCTTTACGTGCTAAGGGGTATCGAGAGAGTGGGATAGGTTTAATAACTACCCTAACCCTAACGCGTACCCTAACCCTAACCCCTACCCTAACCCTAACACGTACCCTAATCCTAAACCGTACCCTAAACCGAGCCCTAACCCTAACACTAACCCTAACCCTAACCCTAACCCATACCCTACGCCATACCCGAAGCCCTCCCCGAACCCGTACCCTAAGCCTAACCCTAAGCCTAACCCCAACCCTAGGCTACCCTTGACTGCTTCTGCCTCCAATAGATTTCCTAAGCACTAGTGTTTTAAGGAACAGCTTAAAAAGAGAATCCTAATGTGATTTCTTTATAATGTGTGTGTTCCTTATATTATCTTAGTGTCTAAACTCTTCTCCATGGCTGGACCCCCAAATAATATTCCTTTACGTGCTAAGGGGTATCTAGAGAGTGGGATAGGTTTAATAACTACCCTAACCCTAACGCGTACCCTAACCCTAAACCCTACCCTAACCTTAACACGTACCCTAATCCTAAAGCGTACCCTAAACCGAGCCCTAACCCTAACACTAACCGTAACCCTAACCCTAACCCATACCCTACGCCGTACCCGAAGCCCTCCCCGAACACGTACCCTAAGCCGTACCCTAAGCCTAACCCTAAGCCTAACCCTAACCCTAGGCTACCCTTGACTGCTTCTGCCTCCAATAGATTTCCTAAGCACTAGTGTTTTAAGGAACAGCTTAAAAAGAGAATCCTAATGTGATTTCTTTATAATGTGTGTGTTCCTTATATTATCTTAGTGTCTAAAGTCTTCTCCATGGCTGGACCCCCAAATAATATTCTTTACGTGCTAAGGGGTATCTAGAGAGTGGGATAGGTTTAATAACTACCCTAAGCCTAACGCGTACCCTAACCCTAACCCCTACCCTAACCCTAACACGTACCCTAATCCTAACCCGTACCCTAAACCGAGCCCTAACCCTAACACTAACGCTAACCCTAACCCTAACCCATACCCTACGCCGTACCCGAAGCCCTCCCCGAACACGTACCCTAAGCCGTACCCTAAGCCTAACCCTAAGCCTAACCCTAACCCTAGGCTACCCTTGACTGCTTCTGCCTCCAATAGATTTCCTAAGCACTAGTGTTTTAAGGAACAGCTTAAAAAGAGAATCCTAATGTGATTTCTTTATAATGGGTGTGTTCCTTATCTTATCCTAGTGTCTAAACTCTTCTCCATGGCTGGACCCCCAAATAATATTCCTTTACGTGCTAAGGGGTAACTAGTGAGTGGGATAGGTTTAATAACTACCCTAACCCTAACGCATACCCTAACACTAACCCCTACCCTAACCCTAATACGTACCCTAATCCTAACCTGTACCCTAAACCGAGCCCTAACCCTAACACTAACCCTAACCCTAACCCTAACCCATACCCTACGCCGTACCCGAAGCCCTCCCCGAACCCGTACCCTAAGCCTTACCCTAAACCTAACCCTAAGCCTAACCCTAACCCTAGGCTACCCTTGACTGCTTCTGCCTCCAATAGATTTCCTAAGCACTAGTGTTTTAAGGAACAGCTTAAAAAGAGAATGCTAAAGTGATTTCTTTATAATGGGTGTGTTCCTTATATTATCTTAGTGTCTAAACTCTTCTCCATGCCTGGACCCCCTAAATAATATTCCTTTACGTGCTAAGGGGTATCGAGAGAGTGGGATAGGTTTAATAACTACCCTAACCCTAACGCGTACCCTAACCCTAACCCCTACCCTAACCCTAACACGTACCCTAATCCTAAACCGTACCCTAAACCGAGCCCTAACCCTAACACTAACCCTAACCCTAACCCTAACCCATACCCTACGCCGTACCCGAAGCCCTCCCCGAACCCGTACCCTAAGCCTAACCCTAAGCCTAACCCCAACCCTAGGCTACCCTTGACTGCTTCTGCCTCCAATAGATTTCCTAAGCACTAGTGTTTTAAGGAACAGCTTAAAAAGAGAATCCTAATGTGATTTCTTTATAATGTGTGTGTTCCTTATATTATCTTAGTGTCTAAACTCTTCTCCATGGCTGGACCCCCAAATAATATTCCTTTACGTGCTAAGGGGTATCTAGAGAGTGGGATAGGTTTAATAACTACCCTAACACTAACGCGTACCCTAACCCTAAACCCTACCCTAACCCTAACACGTACCCTAATCCTAAAGCGTACCCTAAACCGAGCCCTAACCCTAACACTAACCGTAACCCTAACCCTAACCCATACCCTACGCCGTACCCGAAGCCCTCCCCGAACACGTACCCTAAGCCGTACCCTAAGCCTAACCCTAAGCCTAACCCTAACCCTAGGCTACCCTTGACTGCTTCTGCCTCCAATAGATTTCCTAAGCACTAGTGTTTTAAGGAACAGCTTAAAAAGAGAATCCTAATGTGATTTCTTTATAATGTGTGTGTTCCTTATATTATCTTAGTGTCTAAAGTCTTCTCCATGGCTGGACCCCCAAATAATATTCTTTACGTGCTAAGGGGTATCTAGAGAGTGGGATAGGTTTAATCACTACCCTAAGCCTAACGCGTACCCTAACCCTAACCCCTACCCTAACCCTAACACGTACCCTAATCCTAACCCGTACCCTAAACCGAGCCCTAACCCTAACACTAACGCTAACCCTAACCCTAACCCATACCCTACGCCGTACCCGAAGCCCTCCCCGAACCCCTACCCTAAACCGTACCCTAAGCCTAACCCCAACCCTAGGCTACCCTTGACTGCTTCTGCCTCCAATAGATTTCCTAAGCACTAGTGTTTTAAGGAACAGCTTAAAAAGAGAATCCTAATGTGATTTCTTTATAATGTGTGTGTTCCTTATATTATCTTAGTGTCTAAACTCTTCTCCATGGCTGGACCCCCAAATAATATTCCTTTACGTGCTAAGGGGTATCTAGAGAGTGGGATAGGTTTAATAACTACCCTAACCCTAACGCGTACCCTAACCCTAAACCCTACCCTAACCCTAACACGTACCCTAATCCTAAAGCGTACCCTAAACCGAGCCCTAACCCTAACACTAACCGTAACCCTAACCCTAACCCGTACCCTACGCCGTACCCGAAGCCCTCCCCGAACACGTACCCTAAGCCGTACCCTAAGCCTAACCCTAAGCCTAACCCTAACCCTAGGCTACCCTTGACTGCTTCTGCCTCCAATAGATTTCCTAAGCACTAGTGTTTTAAGGAACAGCTTAAAAAGAGAATCCTAATGTGATTTCTTTATAATGTGTGTGTTCCTTATATAATCTTAGTGTCTAAAGTCTTCTCCATGGCTGGACCCCCAAATAATATTCTTTACGTGCTAAGGGGTATCTAGAGAGTGGGATAGGTTTAATAACTACCCTAAGCCTAACGCGTACCCTAACCCTAACCCCTACCCTAACCCTAACACGTACCCTAATCCTAACCCGTACCCTAAACCGAGCCCTAACCCTAACACTAACGCTAACCCTAACCCTAACCCATACCCTACGCCGTACCCGAAGCCCTCCCCGAACCCGTACCCTAAGCCGTACCCTAAGCCTAACCCTAAGCCTAACCCTAACCCTAGGCTACCCTTGACTGCTTCTGCCTCCAATAGATTTCCTAAGCACTAGTGTTTTAAGGAACAGCTTAAAAAGAGAATCCTAATGTGATTTCTTTATAATGGGTGTGTTCCTTATCTTATCCTAGTGTCTAAACTCTTCTCCATGGCTGGACCCCCAAATAATATTCCTTTACGTGCTAAGGGGTAACTAGTGAGTGGGATAGGTTTAATAACTACCCTAACCCTAACGCATACCCTAACACTAACCCCTACCCTAACCCTAATACGTACCCTAATCCTAACCCGTACCCTAAACCGAGCCCTAACCCTAACACTAACCCTAACCCTAACCCTAACCCATACCCTACGCCGTACCCGAAGCCCTCCCCGAACCCGTACCCTAAGCCTTACCCTAAACCTAACCCTAAGCCTAACCCTAACCCTAGGCTACCCTTGACTGCTTCTGCCTCCAATAGATTTCCTAAGCACTAGTGTTTTAAGGAACAGCTTAAAAAGAGAATGCTAAAGTGATTTCTTTATAATGGGTGTGTTCCTTATATTATCTTAGTGTCTAAACTCTTCTCCATGCCTGGACCCCCTAAATAATATTCCTTTACGTGCTAAGGGGTATCGAGAGAGTGGGATAGGTTTAATAACTACCCTAACCCTAACGCGTACCCTAACCCTAACCCCTACCCTAACCCTAACACGTACCCTAATCCTAAACCGTACCCTAAACCGAGCCCTAACCCTAACACTAACCCTAACCCTAACCCTAACCCATACCCTACGCCGTACCCGAAGCCCTCCCCGAACCCGTACCCTAAGCCTAACCCTAAGCCTAACCCCAACCCTAGGCTACCCTTGACTGCTTCTGCCTCCAATAGATTTCCTAAGCACTAGTGTTTTAAGGAACAGCTTAAAAAGAGAATCCTAATGTGATTTCTTTATAATGTGTGTGTTCCTTATATTATCTTAGTGTCTAAACTCTTCTCCATGGCTGGACCCCCAAATAATATTCCTTTACGTGCTAAGGGGTATCTAGAGAGTGGGATAGGTTTAATAACTACCCTAACCCTAACGCGTACCCTAACCCTAAACCCTACCCTAACCTTAACACGTACCCTAATCCTAAAGCGTACCCTAAACCGAGCCCTAACCCTAACACTAACCGTAACCCTAACCCTAACCCATACCCTACGCCGTACCCGAAGCCCTCCCCGAACACGTACCCTAAGCCGTACCCTAAGCCTAACCCTAAGCCTAACCCTAACCCTAGGCTACCCTTGACTGCTTCTGCCTCCAATAGATTTCCTAAGCACTAGTGTTTTAAGGAACAGCTTAAAAAGAGAATCCTAATGTGATTTCTTTATAATGTGTGTGTTCCTTATATTATCTTAGTGTCTAAAGTCTTCTCCATGGCTGGACCCCCAAATAATATTCTTTACGTGCTAAGGGGTATCTAGAGAGTGGGATAGGTTTAATAACTACCCTAAGCCTAACGCGTACCCTAACCCTAACCCCTACCCTAACCCTAACACGTACCCTAATCCTAACCCGTACCCTAAACCGAGCCCTAACCCTAACACTAACGCTAACCCTAACCCTAACCCATACCCTACGCCGTACCCGAAGCCCTCCCCGAACACGTACCCTAAGCCGTACCCTAAGCCTAACCCTAAGCCTAACCCTAACCCTAGGCTACCCTTGACTGCTTCTGCCTCCAATAGATTTCCTAAGCACTAGTGTTTTAAGGAACAGCTTAAAAAGAGAATCCTAATGTGATTTCTTTATAATGGGTGTGTTCCTTATCTTATCCTAGTGTCTAAACTCTTCTCCATGGCTGGACCCCCAAATAATATTCCTTTACGTGCTAAGGGGTAACTAGTGAGTGGGATAGGTTTAATAACTACCCTAACCCTAACGCATACCCTAACACTAACCCCTACCCTAACCCTAATACGTACCCTAATCCTAACCCGTACCCTAAACCGAGCCCTAACCCTAACACTAACCCTAACCCTAACCCTAACCCATACCCTACGCCGTACCCGAAGCCCTCCCCGAACCCGTACCCTAAGCCTTACCCTAAACCTAACCCTAAGCCTAACCCTAACCCTAGGCTACCCTTGACTGCTTCTGCCTCCAATAGATTTCCTAAGCACTAGTGTTTTAAGGAACAGCTTAAAAAGAGAATGCTAAAGTGATTTCTTTATAATGGGTGTGTTCCTTATATTATCTTAGTGTCTAAACTCTTCTCCATGCCTGGACCCCCTAAATAATATTCCTTTACGTGCTAAGGGGTATCGAGAGAGTGGGATAGGTTTAATAACTACCCTAACCCTAACGCGTACCCTAACCCTAACCCCTACCCTAACCCTAACACGTACCCTAATCCTAAACCGTACCCTAAACCGAGCCCTAACCCTAACACTAACCCTAACCCTAACCCTAACCCATACCCTACGCCGTACCCGAAGCCCTCCCCGAACCCGTACCCTAAGCCTAACCCTAAGCCTAACCCCAACCCTAGGCTACCCTTGACTGCTTCTGCCTCCAATAGATTTCCTAAGCACTAGTGTTTTAAGGAACAGCTTAAAAAGAGAATCCTAATGTGATTTCTTTATAATGTGTGTGTTCCTTATATTATCTTAGTGTCTAAACTCTTCTCCATGGCTGGACCCCCAAATAATATTCCTTTACGTGCTAAGGGGTATCTAGAGAGTGGGATAGGTTTAATAACTACCCTAACACTAACGCGTACCCTAACCCTAAACCCTACCCTAACCCTAACACGTACCCTAATCCTAAAGCGTACCCTAAACCGAGCCCTAACCCTAACACTAACCGTAACCCTAACCCTAACCCATACCCTACGCCGTACCCGAAGCCCTCCCCGAACACGTACCCTAAGCCGTACCCTAAGCCTAACCCTAAGCCTAACCCTAACCCTAGGCTACCCTTGAATGCTTCTGCCTCCAATAGATTTCCTAAGCACTAGTGTTTTAAGGAACAGCTTAAAAAGAGAATCCTAATGTGATTTCTTTATAATGTGTGTGTTCCTTATATTATCTTAGTGTCTAAAGTCTTCTCCATGGCTGGACCCCCAAATAATATTCTTTACGTGCTAAGGGGTATCTAGAGAGTGGGATAGGTTTAATCACTACCCTAAGCCTAACGCGTACCCTAACCCTAACCCCTACCCTAACCCTAACACGTACCCTAATCCTAACCCGTACCCTAAACCGAGCCCTAACCCTAACACTAACGCTAACCCTAACACTAACCCATACCCTACGCCGTACCCGAAGCCCTCCCCGAACCCGTACCCTAAGCCGTACCCTAAGCCTAACCCTAAGCCTAACCCTAACCCTAGGCTACCCTTGACTGCTTCTGCCTCCAATAGATTTCCTAAGCACTAGTGTTTTAAGGAACAGCTTAAAAAGAGAATCCTAATGTGATTTCTTTATAATGGGTGTGTTCCTTATCTTATCCTAGTGTCTAAACTCTTCTCCATGGCTGGACCCCCAAATAATATTCCTTTACGTGCTAAGGGGTAACTAGTGAGTGGGATAGGTTTAATAACTACCCTAACCCTAACGCATACCCTAACACTAACCCCTACCCTAACCCTAATACGTACCCTAATCCTAACCCGTACCCTAAACCGAGCCCTAACCCTAACACTAACCCTAACCCTAACCCTAACCCATACCCTACGCCGTACCCGAAGCCCTCCCCGAACCCGTACCCTAAGCCTTACCCTAAACCTAACCCTAAGCCTAACCCTAACCCTAGGCTACCATTGACTGCTTCTGCCTCCAATAGATTTCCTAAGCACTAGTGTTTTAAGGAACAGCTTAAAAAGAGAATGCTAAAGTGATTTCTTTATAATGGGTGTGTTCCTTATATTATCTTAGTGTCTAAACTCTTCTCCATGCCTGGACCCCCTAAATAATATTCCTTTACGTGCTAAGGGGTATCGAGAGAGTGGGATAGGTTTAATAACTACCCTAACCCTAACGCGTACCCTAACCCTAACCCCTACCCTAACCCTAACACGTACCCTAATCCTAAACCGTACCCTAAACCGAGCCCTAACCCTAACACTAACCCTAACCCTAACCCTAACCCATACCCTACGCCGTACCCGAAGCCCTCCCCGAACCCGTACCCTAAGCCTAACCCTAAGCCTAACCCCAACCCTATGCTACCCTTGACTGCTTCTGCCTCCAATAGATTTCCTAAGCACTAGTGTTTTAAGGAACAGCTTAAAAAGAGAATCCTAATGTGATTTCTTTATAATGTGTGTGTTCCTTATATTATCTTAGTGTCTAAACTCTTCTCCATGGCTGGACCCCCAAATAATATTCCTTTACGTGCTAAGGGGTATCTAGAGAGTGGGATAGGTTTAATAACTACCCTAACCCTAACGCGTACCCTAACCCTAAACCCTACCCTAACCCTAACACGTACCCTAATCCTAAAGCGTACCCTAAACCGAGCCCTAACCCTAACACTAACCGTAACCCTAACCCTAACCCATACCCTACGCCGTACCCGAAGCCCTCCCCGAACACGTACCCTAAGCCGTACCCTAAGCCTAACCCTAAGCCTAACCCTAACCCTTGGCTACCCTTGACTGCTTCTGCCTCCAATAGATTTCCTAAGCACTAGTGTTTTAAGGAACAGCTTAAAAAGAGAATCCTAATGTGATTTCTTTATAATGGGTGTGTTCCTTATATTATCTTAGTGTCTAAAGTCTTCTCCATGGCTGGACCCCCAAATAATATTCTTTACGTGCTAAGGGGTATCTAGAGAGTGGGATAGGTTTAATAACTACCCTAACCCTAACGCGTACCCTAACCCTAACCCCTACCCTAACCCTAACACGTACCCTAATCCTAACCCGTACCCTAAACCGAGCCCTAACCCTAACACTAACCCTAACCCTAACCCTAACCCATACCCTACGCCGTACCCGAAGCCCTCCCCGAAAACGTACCCTAAGCCGTACCCTAAGCCTAACCCTAACCCTAGGCTACCCTTGACTGCTTCTGCCTCCAATAGATTTCCTAAGCACTAGTGTTTTAAGGAACAGCTTAAAAAGAGAATCCTAATGTGATTTCTTTATAATGGGTGTGTTCCTTATCTAATCCTAGTGTCTAAACTCTTCTCCATGGCTGGACCCCCAAATAATATTCCTTTATGTGCTAAGGGGTATCGAGAGAGTGGGATAGTTTTAATAACTATCCTAACCCTAACGCGTTCCCTAACCCTAACCCCTACCCTAACCCTAACACGTACCCTAATCCTAAACCGTACCCTAAACCGAGCCCTAACCCTAACACTAACCGTAACCCTAACCCTAACCCATACCCTACGCCGTACCCGAAGCCCTCCCCGAACACGTACCCTAAGCCGTACCCTAAGCCTAACCCTAAGCCTAACCCTAACACTAGGCTACCCTTCACTGCTTCTGCCTCCAATAGATTTCCTAAGCACTAGTGTTTTAAGGAACAGCTTAAAAAGAGAATCCTAATGTGATTTCTTTATAATGTGTGTGTTCCTTATATTATCTTAGTGTCTAAACTCTTCTCCATGGCTGGAACCCCAAATAATATTCCTTTACGTGCTAAGGGGTATCGAGAGAGTGGGATAGGTTTAATAACTACCCTAAGCCTAACGCGTACCCTAACCCTAACCCCTACCCTAACCCTAACACGTACCCTAATCCTAAACCGTACCCTAAACCGAGCCCTAACCCTAACACTAACCCTAACCCTAACCCTAACCCATACCCTACGCCGTACCCGAAGCCCTCCCCGAACCCGTACCCTAAGCCGTACCCTAAGCCTAACCCTAAGCCTAACCCTAACCCTAGGCTACCCTTGACTGCTTCTGCCTCCAATAGATTTCCTAAGCACTAGTGTTTTAAGGAACAGCTTAAAAAGAGAATCCTAAAGTGATTTCTTTATAATGGGTGTGTTCCTTATCTTATCCTAGTGTCTAAACTCTTCTCCATGGCTGGACCCCCAAATAATATTCCTTTACGTGCTAAGGGGTAACTAGAGAGTGGGATAGGTTTAATAACTACCCTAACCCTAACGCGTACCCTAACGCTAACCCCTACCCTAACCCTAACACGTACCCTAATCCTAACCCGTACCCTAAACCGAGCCCTAACCCTAACACTAACCCTAACCCTAACCCTAACCCATACCCTACGCCGTACCCGAAGCCCTCCCCGAACCCCTACCCTAAACCGTACCCTAAGCCTAACCCTAAGCCTAACCCTAACCCTAGGCTACCCTTGACTGCTTCTGCCTCCAATAGATTTCCTAAGCACTAGTGTTTTAAGGAACAGCTTAAAAAGAGAATACTAATGTGATTTCTTTATAATGTGTGTGTTCCTTATATTATCTTAGTGTCTAAACTCTTCTCCATTGGTGGACCCCCAAATAATATTCCTTTACGTGCTAAGGGGTATCTAGAGAGTGGGATAGGTTTAATCACTACCCTAACCGTAACGCGTACCCTAACCCTAAACCCTACCCTAACCCTAACACGTACCCTAATCCTAACCCGTAACTTAAACCGAGCCCTAACCCTAACACTAACCCTAACCCTAACCCTAACCCATA
This sequence comes from Balaenoptera physalus, assembly GCF_965194825.1. NCBI lineage: Eukaryota > Metazoa > Chordata > Mammalia > Artiodactyla > Balaenopteridae > Balaenoptera > Balaenoptera physalus. The sequence goes on along the minus strand of NW_028126434.1, from coordinate 970,431 downwards.
CCCTACGCCGTACCCGAAGCCCTCCCCGAACACGTACCCTAAGCAGTACCGTAAGCCTAACCCTAAGCCTAACCCTAACTCTAGGCTACCCTTGACTGCTTCTGCCTCCAATAGATTTCCTAAGCACTAGTGTTTTAAGGAACAGCTTAAAAAGAGAATCCTAATGTGATTTCTTTATAATGGGTGTGTTCCTTATCTTATCCTAGTGTCTAAACTCTTCTCCATGGCTGGACCCCCAAATAATATTCCTTTACGTGCTAAGGGGTAACTAGTGAGTGGGATAGGTTTAATAACTACCCTAACCCTAACGCATACCCTAACACTAACCCCTACCCTAACCCTAATACGTACCCTAATCCTAACCCGTACCCTAAACCGAGCCCTAACCCTAACACTAACCCTAACCCTAACCCTAACCCATACCCTACGCCGTACCCGAAGCCCTCCCCGAACCCGTACCCTAAGCCTTACCCTAAACCTAACCCTAAGCCTAACCCTAACCCTAGGCTACCCTTGACTGCTTCTGCCTCCAATAGATTTCCTAAGCACTAGTGTTTTAAGGAACAGCTTAAAAAGAGAATGCTAAAGTGATTTCTTTATAATGGGTGTGTTCCTTATATTATCTTAGTGTCTAAACTCTTCTCCATGCCTGGACCCCCTAAATAATATTCCTTTACGTGCTAAGGGGTATCGAGAGAGTGGGATAGGTTTAATAACTACCCTAACCCTAACGCGTACCCTAACCCTAACCCCTACCCTAACCCTAACACGTACCCTAATCCTAAACCGTACCCTAAACCGAGCCCTAACCCTAACACTAACCCTAACCCTAACCCTAACCCATACCCTACGCCGTACCCGAAGCCCTCCCCGAACCCGTACCCTAAGCCGTACCCTAAGCCTAACCCTAAGCCTAACCCTAACCCTAGGCTACCCTTGACTGCTTCTGCCTCCAATAGATTTCCTAAGCACTAGTGTTTTAAGGAACAGCTTAAAAAGAGAATCCTAACGTGATTTCTTTATAATGGGTGTGTTCCTTATCTTATCCTAGTGTCTAAACTCTTCTCCATGGCTGGACCCCCAAATAATATTCCTTTACGTGCTAAGGGGTAACTAGAGAGTGGGATAGGTTTAATAACTACCCTAACCCTAACGCGTACCCTAACGCTAACCCCTACCCTAACCCTAACACGTACCCTAATCCTAACCCGTACCCTAAACCGAGCCCTAACCCTAACACTAACCCTAACCCTAACCCTAACCCATACCCTACGCCGTACCCGAAGCCCTCCCCGAACCCCTACCCTAAACCGTACCCTAAGCCTAACCCTAAGCCTAACCCTAACCCTAGGCTACCCTTGACTGCTTCTGCCTCCAATAGATTTCCTAAGCACTAGTGTTTTAAGGAACAGCTTAAAAAGAGAATACTAATGTGATTTCTTTATAATGTGTGTGTTCCTTATATTATCTTAGTGTCTAAACTCTTCTCCATTGGTGGACCCCCAAATAATATTCCTTTACGTGCTAAGGGGTATCTAGAGAGTGGGATAGGTTTAATCACTACCCTAACCGTAACGCGTACCCTAACCCTAACCCCTACCCTAACCCTAACACGTACCCTAATCCTAACCCGTAACTTAAACCGAGCCCTAACCCTAACACTAACCCTAACCCTAACCCTAACCCATACCCTACACCGTACCCGAAGCCCTCCCCGAACACGTACCCTAAGCAGTACCGTAAGCCTAACCCTAAGCCTAACCCTAACTCTAGGCTACCCTTGACTGCTTCTGCCTCCAATACATTTCCTAAGCACTAGTGTTTTAAGGAACAGCTTAAAAAGAGAATCCTAATGTGATTTCTTTATAATGGGTGTGTTCCTTATCTTATCCTAGTGTCTAAACTCTTCTCCATGGCTGGACCCCCAAATAATATTCCTTTACGTGCTAAGGGGTAACTAGTGAGTGGGATAGGTTTAATAACTACCCTAACCCTAACGCATACCCTAACACTAACCCCTACCCTAACCCTAATACGTACCCTAATCCTAACCCGTACCCTAAACCGAGCCCTAACCCTAACACTAACCCTAACCCTAACCCTAACCCATACCCTACGCCGTACCCGAAGCCCTCCCCGAACCCGTACCCTAAGCCTTACCCTAAACCTAACCCTAAGCCTAACCCTAACCCTAGGCTACCCTTGACTGCTTCTGCCTCCAATAGATTTCCTAAGCACTAGTGTTTTAAGGAACAGCTTAAAAAGAGAATGCTAAAGTGATTTCTTTATAATGGGTGTGTTCCTTATATTATCTTAGTGTCTAAACTCTTCTCCATGCCTGGACCCCCTAAATAATATTCCTTTACGTGCTAAGGGGTATCGAGAGAGTGGGATAGGTTTAATAACTACCCTAACCCTAACGCGTACCCTAACCCTAACCCCTACCCTAACCCTAACACGTACCCTAATCCTAAACCGTACCCTAAACCGAGCCCTAACCCTAACACTAACCCTAACCCTAACCCTAACCCATACCCTACGCCGTACCCGAAGCCCTCCCCGAACCCGTACCCTAAGCCTAACCCTAAGCCTAACCCCAACCCTAGGCTACCCTTGACTGCTTCTGCCTCCAATAGATTTCCTAAGCACTAGTGTTTTAAGGAACAGCTTAAAAAGAGAATCCTAATGTGATTTCTTTATAATGTGTGTGTTCCTTATATTATCTTAGTGTCTAAACTCTTCTCCATGGCTGGACCCCCAAATAATATTCCTTTACGTGCTAAGGGGTATCTAGAGAGTGGGATAGGTTTAATAACTACCCTAACCCTAACGCGTACCCTAACCCTAAACCCTACCCTAACCTTAACACGTACCCTAATCCTAAAGCGTACCCTAAACCGAGCCCTAACCCTAACACTAACCGTAACCCTAACCCTAACCCATACCCTACGCCGTACCCGAAGCCCTCCCCGAACACGTACCCTAAGCCGTACCCTAAGCCTAACCCTAAGCCTAACCCTAACCCTAGGCTACCCTTGACTGCTTCTGCCTCCAATAGATTTCCTAAGCACTAGTGTTTTAAGGAACAGCTTAAAAAGAGAATCCTAATGTGATTTCTTTATAATGTGTGTGTTCCTTATATTATCTTAGTGTCTAAAGTCTTCTCCATGGCTGGACCCCCAAATAATATTCTTTACGTGCTAAGGGGTATCTAGAGAGTGGGATAGGTTTAATAACTACCCTAAGCCTAACGCGTACCCTAACCCTAACCCCTACCCTAACCCTAACACGTACCCTAATCCTAACCCTTACCCTAAACCGAGCCCTAACCCTAACACTAACGCTAACCCTAACCCTAACCCATACCCTACGCCGTACCCGAAGCCCTCCCCGAACACGTACCCTAAGCCGTACCCTAAGCCTAACCCTAAGCCTAACCCTAACCCTAGGCTACCCTTGACTGCTTCTGCCTCCAATAGATTTCCTAAGCACTAGTGTTTTAAGGAACAGCTTAAAAAGAGAATCCTAATGTGATTTCTTTATAATGGGTGTGTTCCTTATCTTATCCTAGTGTCTAAACTCTTCTCCATGGCTGGACCCCCAAATAATATTCCTTTACGTGCTAAGGGGTAACTAGTGAGTGGGATAGGTTTAATAACTACCCTAACCCTAACGCATACCCTAACACTAACCCCTACCCTAACCCTAATACGTACCCTAATCCTAACCCGTACCCTAAACCGAGCCCTAACCCTAACACTAACCCTAACCCTAACCCTAACCCATACCCTACGCCGTACCCGAAGCCCTCCCCGAACCCGTACCCTAAGCCTTACCCTAAACCTAACCCTAAGCCTAACCCTAACCCTAGGCTACCCTTGACTGCTTCTGCCTCCAATAGATTTCCTAAGCACTAGTGTTTTAAGGAACAGCTTAAAAAGAGAATGCTAAAGTGATTTCTTTATAATGGGTGTGTTCCTTATATTATCTTAGTGTCTAAACTCTTCTCCATGCCTGGACCCCCTAAATAATATTCCTTTACGTGCTAAGGGGTATCGAGAGAGTGGGATAGGTTTAATAACTACCCTAACCCTAACGCGTACCCTAACCCTAACCCCTACCCTAACCCTAACACGTACCCTAATCCTAAACCGTACCCTAAACCGAGCCCTAACCCTAACACTAACCCTAACCCTAACCCTAACCCATACCCTACGCCGTACCCGAAGCCCTCCCCGAACCCGTACCCTAAGCCTAACCCTAAGCCTAACCCCAACCCTAGGCTACCCTTGACTGCTTCTGCCTCCAATAGATTTCCTAAGCACTAGTGTTTTAAGGAACAGCTTAAAAAGAGAATCCTAATGTGATTTCTTTATAATGTGTGTGTTCCTTATATTATCTTAGTGTCTAAACTCTTCTCCATGGCTGGACCCCCAAATAATATTCCTTTACGTGCTAAGGGGTATCTAGAGAGTGGGATAGGTTTAATAACTACCCTAACACTAACGCGTACCCTAACCCTAAACCCTACCCTAACCCTAACACGTACCCTAATCCTAAAGCGTACCCTAAACCGAGCCCTAACCCTAACACTAACCGTAACCCTAACCCTAACCCATACCCTACGCCGTACCCGAAGCCCTCCCCGAACACGTACCCTAAGCCGTACCCTAAGCCTAACCCTAAGCCTAACCCTAACCCTAGGCTACCCTTGACTGCTTCTGCCTCCAATAGATTTCCTAAGCACTAGTGTTTTAAGGAACAGCTTAAAAAGAGAATCCTAATGTGATTTCTTTATAATGTGTGTGTTCCTTATATTATCTTAGTGTCTAAAGTCTTCTCCATGGCTGGACCCCCAAATAATATTCTTTACGTGCTAAGGGGTATCTAGAGAGTGGGATAGGTTTAATCACTACCCTAAGCCTAACGCGTACCCTAACCCTAACCCCTACCCTAACCCTAACACGTACCCTAATCCTAACCCGTACCCTAAACCGAGCCCTAACCCTAACACTAACGCTAACCCTAACCCTAACCCATACTCTACGCCGTACCCGAAGCCCTCCCCGAACCCGTACCCTAAGCCGTACCCTAAGCCTAACCCTAAGCCTAACCCTAACCCTAGGCTACCCTTGACTGCTTCTGCCTCCAATAGATTTCCTAAGCACTAGTGTTTTAAGGAACAGCTTAAAAAGAGAATCCTAATGTGATTTCTTTATAATGGGTGTGTTCCTTATCTTATCCTAGTGTCTAAACTCTTCTCCATGGCTGGACCCCCAAATAATATTCCTTTACGTGCTAAGGGGTAACTAGTGAGTGGGATAGGTTTAATAACTACCCTAACCCTAACGCATACCCTAACACTAACCCCTACCCTAACCCTAATACGTACCCTAATCCTAACCCGTACCCTAAACCGAGCCCTAACCCTAACACTAACCCTAACCCTAACCCTAACCCATACCCTACGCCGTACCCGAAGCCCTCCCCGAACCCGTACCCTAAGCCTTACCCTAAACCTAACCCTAAGCCTAACCCTAACCCTAGGCTACCATTGACTGCTTCTGCCTCCAATAGATTTCCTAAGCACTAGTGTTTTAAGGAACAGCTTAAAAAGAGAATGCTAAAGTGATTTCTTTATAATGGGTGTGTTCCTTATATTATCTTAGTGTCTAAACTCTTCTCCATGCCTGGACCCCCTAAATAATATTCCTTTACGTGCTAAGGGGTATCGAGAGAGTGGGATAGGTTTAATAACTACCCTAACCCTAACGCGTACCCTAACCCTAACCCCTACCCTAACCCTAACACGTACCCTAATCCTAAACCGTACCCTAAACCGAGCCCTAACCCTAACACTAACCCTAACCCTAACCCTAACCCATACCCTACGCCGTACCCGAAGCCCTCCCCGAACCCGTACCCTAAGCCTAACCCTAAGCCTAACCCCAACCCTATGCTACCCTTGACTGCTTCTGCCTCCAATAGATTTCCTAAGCACTAGTGTTTTAAGGAACAGCTTAAAAAGAGAATCCTAATGTGATTTCTTTATAATGTGTGTGTTCCTTATATTATCTTAGTGTCTAAACTCTTCTCCATGGCTGGACCCCCAAATAATATTCCTTTACGTGCTAAGGGGTATCTAGAGAGTGGGATAGGTTTAATAACTACCCTAACCCTAACGCGTACCCTAACCCTAAACCCTACCCTAACCCTAACACGTACCCTAATCCTAAAGCGTACCCTAAACCGAGCCCTAACCCTAACACTAACCGTAACCCTATCCCTAACCCATACCCTACGCCGTACCCGAAGCCCTCCCCGAACACGTACCCTAAGCCGTACCCTAAGCCTAACCCTAAGCCTAACCCTAACCCTAGGCTACCCTTGACTGCTTCTGCCTCCAATAGATTTCCTAAGCACTAGTGTTTTAAGGAACAGCTTAAAAAGAGAATCCTAATGTGATTTCTTTATAATGGGTGTGTTCCTTATATTATCTTAGTGTCTAAAGTCTTCTCCATGGCTGGACCCCCAAATAATATTCTTTACGTGCTAAGGGGTATCTAGAGAGTGGGATAGGTTTAATAACTACCCTAAGCCTAACGCGTACCCTAACCCTAACCCCTACCCTAACCCTAACACGTACCCTAATCCTAACCCGTACCCTAAACCGAGCCCTAACCCTAACACTAACGCTAACCCTAACCCTAACCCATACCCTACGCCGTACCCGAAGCCCTCCCCGAACCCGTACCCTAAGCCGTACCCTAAGCCTAACCCTAAGCCTAACCCTAACCCTAGGCTACCCTTGACTGCTTCTGCCTCCAATAGATTTCCTAAGCACTAGTGTTTTAAGGAACAGCTTAAAAAGAGAATCCTAATGTGATTTCTTTATAATGGGTGTGTTCCTTATCTTATCCTAGTGTCTAAACTCTTCTCCATGGCTGGACCCCCAAATAATATTCCTTTACGTGCTAAGGGGTAACTAGTGAGTGGGATAGGTTTAATAACTACCCTAACCCTAACGCATACCCTAACACTAACCCCTACCCTAACCCTAATACGTACCCTAATCCTAACCCGTACCCTAAACCGAGCCCTAACCCTAACACTAACCCTAACCCTAACCCTAACCCATACCCTACGCCGTACCCGAAGCCCTCCCCGAACCCGTACCCTAAGCCTTACCCTAAACCTAACCCTAAGCCTAACCCTAACCCTAGGCTACCCTTGACTGCTTCTGCCTCCAATAGATTTCCTAAGCACTAGTGTTTTAAGGAACAGCTTAAAAAGAGAATCCTAATGTGATTTCTTTATAATGTGTGTGTTCCTTATATTATCTTAGTGTCTAAACTCTTCTCCATGGCTGGACCCCCAAATAATATTCCTTTACGTGCTAAGGGGTATCTAGAGAGTGGGATAGGTTTAATAACTACCCTAACCCTAACGCGTACCCTAACCCTAACCCCTACCCTAACCCTAACACGTACCCTAATCCTAAAGCGTACCCTAAACCGAGCCCTAACCCTAACACTAACCCTAACCCTAACCCTAACCCATACCCTACGCCGTACCCGAAGCCCTCCCCGAAAACGTACCCTAAGCCGTACCCTAAGCCTAACCCTAACCCTAGGCTACCCTTGACTGCTTCTGCCTCCAATAGATTTCCTAAGCACTAGTGTTTTAAGGAACAGCTTAAAAAGAGAATCCTAATGTGATTTCTTTATAATGGGTGTGTTCCTTATCTAATCCTAGTGTCTAAACTCTTCTCCATGGCTGGACCCCCAAATAATATTCCTTTATGTGCTAAGGGGTATCGAGAGAGTGGGATAGTTTTAATAACTATCCCAACCCTAACGCGTTCCCTAACCCTAACCCCTACCCTAACCCTAACACGTACCCTAATCCTAAACCGTACCCTAAACCGAGCCCTAACCCTAACACTAACCGTAACCCTAACCCTAACCCATACCCTACGCCGTACCCGAAGCCCTCCCCGAACACGTACCCTAAGCCGTACCCTAAGCCTAACCCTAAGCCTAACCCTAACACTAGGCTACCCTTCACTGCTTCTGCCTCCAATAGATTTCCTAAGCACTAGTGTTTTAAGGAACAGCTTAAAAAGAGAATCCTAATGTGATTTCTTTATAATGTGTGTGTTCCTTATATTATCTTAGTGTCTAAACTCTTCTCCATGGCTGGAACCCCAAATAATATTCCTTTACGTGCTAAGGGGTATCGAGAGAGTGGGATAGGTTTAATAACTACCCTAAGCCTAACGCGTACCCTAACCCTAACCCCTACCCTAACCCTAACACGTACCCTAATCCTAAACCGTACCCTAAACCGAGCCCTAACCCTAACACTAACCCTAACCCTAACCTTAACCCATACCCTACGCCGTACCCGAAGCCCTCCCCGAACCCGTACCCTAAGCCGTACCCTAAGCCTAACCCTAAGCCTAACCCTAACCCTAGGCTACCCTTGACTGCTTCTGCCTCCAATAGATTTCCTAAGCACTAGTGTTTTAAGGAACAGCTTAAAAAGAGAATCCTAAAGTGATTTCTTTATAATGGGTGTGTTCCTTATCTTATCCTAGTGTCTAAACTCTTCTCCATGGCTGGACCCCCAAATAATATTCCTTTACGTGCTAAGGGGTAACTAGAGAGTGGGATAGGTTTAATAACTACCCTAACCCTAACGCGTACCCTAACGCTAACCCCTACCCTAACCCTAACACGTACCCTAATCCTAACCCGTACCCTAAACCGAGCCCTAACCCTAACACTAACCCTAACCCTAACCCTAACCCATACCCTACGCCGTACCCGAAGCCCTCCCCGAACCCCTACCCTAAACCGTACCCTAAGCCTAACCCTAAGCCTAACCCTAACCCTAGGCTACCCTTGACTGCTTCTGCCTCCAATAGATTTCCTAAGCACTAGTGTTTTAAGGAACAGCTTAAAAAGAGAATACTAATGTGATTTCTTTATAATGTGTGTGTTCCTTATATTATCTTAGTGTCTAAACTCTTCTCCATTGGTGGACCCCCAAATAATATTCCTTTACGTGCTAAGGGGTATCTAGAGAGTGGGATAGGTTTAATCACTACCCTAACCGTAACGCGTACCCTAACCCTAACCCCTACCCTAACCCTAACACGTACCCTAATCCTAACCCGTAACTTAAACCGAGCCCTAACCCTAACACTAACCCTAACCCTAACCCTAACCCATACCCTACACCGTACCCGAAGCCCTCCCCGAACACGTACCCTAAGCAGTACCGTAAGCCTAACCCTAAGCCTAACCCTAACCCTAGGCTACCCTTGACTGCTTCTGCCTCCAATACATTTCCTAAGCACTAGTGTTTTAAGGAACAGCTTAAAAACAGAATCCTAATGTGATTTCTTTATAATGTGTGTGTTCCTTATATTATCTTAGTGTCTAAAGTCTTCTCCATGGCTGGACCCCCAAATAATATTCCTTTATGTGCTAAGAGGTATCTAGAGAGTGGGATAGGTTTAATAACTACCCTAAGCCTAACGCGTACCCTAACCCTAACCCCTAACCTAACCCTAACACGTACCCTAATCCTAACTCGTACCCTAAACCGAGCCCTAACCCTAACACTAACCCTAACCCTAACCCTAACCCATACCCTACGCCGTACCCGAAGCCCTCCCCGAACCCGTACCCTAAACCGTACCCTAAGCCTAACCCTAAGCCTAACCCTAACCCTAGGCTACCCTTGACTGCTTCTGCCTCCAATAGATTTCCTAAGCACTAGTGTTTTAAGGAACAGCTTAAAAAGAGAATCCTAATGTGATTTCTTTATAATGGGTGTGTTCCTTATCTTATCCTAGTGTCTAAACTCTTCTCCACGGCTGGACCCCCAAATAATATTCCTTTACGTGCTAAGGGGTAACTAGAGAGTGGGATAGGTTTAATAACTACCCTAACCCTAACGCGTACCCTAACGCTAACCCCTACCCTAACCCTAACACGTACCCTAATCCTAACCCGTACCCTAAACCGAGCCCTATCCCTAACACTAACCCTAACCCTAACCCTAACCCATACCCTACGCCGTACCCGAAGCCCTCCCCGAACCCGTACCCTAAACCGTACCCTAAGCCTAACCCTAAGCCTAACCTAATCCTAGGCTACCCTTGACTGCTTCTGCCTCCCATAGATTTCCTAAGCACTAGTGTTTTAAGGAACAGCTTAAAAAGAGAATACTAATGTGATTTCTTTATAATGTGTGTGTTCCTTATATTATCTTAGTGTCTAAACTCTTCTCCTTTGGTGGACCCCCAAATAATATTCCTTTACGTGCTAAGGGGTATCTAGAGAGTGGGATAGGTTTAATCACTACCCTAACCGTAACGCGTACCCTAACCCTAACCCCTACCCTAACCCTAACACCTACCCTAATCCTAACCCGTACCCTAAACCGAGCCCTAACCCTAACACTAACCCTAACCCTAACCCTAACCCATACCCTACGCCGTACCCGAAGCCCTCCCCGAAAACGTACCCTAAGCCGTACCCTAAGCCTAACCCTAAGCCTAACCCTAACCCTAGGCTACCCTTGACTGCTTCTGCCTCCAATAGATTTCCTAAGCACTAGTGTTTTAAGGAACAGCTTAAAAAGAGAATCCTAATGTGATTTCTTTATAATGGGTGTGTTCCTTATCTAATCCTAGTGTCTAAACTCTTCTCCATGGCTGGACCCCCAAATAATATTCCTTTATGTGCTAAGGGGTATCGAGAGAGTGGGATAGGTTTAATAACTACCCTAACCCTAACGCGTACCCTAACCCTAACCCCTACCCTAACCCTAACACGTACCCTAATCCTAAACCGTACCCTAAACCGAGCCCTAACCCTAACACTAACCCTAACCCTAACCCTAACCCATACCCTACGCCGTACCCGAAGCCCTCCCCGAACCCGTACCCTAAGCCGTACCCTAAGCCTAACCCTAAGCCTAACCCTAACCCTAGGCTACCCTTGACTGCTTCTGCCTCCAATAGATTTCCTAAGCACTAGTGTTTTAAGGAACAGCTTAAAAAGAGAATCCTAATGTGATTTCTTTATAATGTGTGTGTTCCTTATATTATCTTAGTGTCTAAACTCTTCTCCATGGCTGGAACCCCAAATAATATTCCTTTACGTGCTAAGGGGTATCTAGAGAGTGGGATAGGTTTAATAACTACCCTAACCCTAACGCGTACCCTAACCCTAACCCCTACCCTAACCCTAACACGTACCCTAATCCTAAACCGTACCCTAAACCGAGCCCTAACCCTAACACTAACCGTAACCTTAACCCTAACCCATACCCTACGCCGTACCCGAAGCCCTCCCCGAACACGTACCCTAAGCCGTACCCTAAGCCTAACCCTAAGCCTAACCCTAACCCTAGGCTACCCTTGACTGCTTCTGCCTCCAATAGATTTCCTAAGCACTAGTGTTTTAAGGAACAGCTTAAAAAGAGAATCCTAATGTGATTTCTTTATAATGTGTGTGTTCCTTATATTATCTTAGTGTCTAAACTCTTCTCCATGGCTGGACCCCCAAATAATATTCCTTTACGTGCTAAGGGGTATCTAGAGAGTGGGATATGTTTAATAACTACCCTAAGCCTAACGCGTACCCTAACCCTAACCCTTACCCTAACCCTAACACGTACCCTAATCCTAAACCGTACCCTAAACGGAGCCCTAACCCTAACACTAACCCTAACCCTAACCCTAACCCATACCCTACGCCGTACCCGAAGCCCTCCCCGAACCCGTACCCTAAGCCGTACCCTAAGCCTAACCCTAAGCCTAACCCTAACCCTAGGCTACCCTTGACTGCTTCTGCCTCCAATAGATTTCCTAAGCACTAGTGTTTTAAGGAACAGCTTAAAAAGAGAATCCTAAAGTGATTTCTCTATAATGGGTGTGTTCCTCATCTTTTCCTAGTGTCTAAACTCTTCTCCATGGCTGGACCCCAAAATAATATTCCTTTACGTGCTAAGGGGTAACTAGAGAGTGGGATAGGTTTAATAACTACCCTAACCCTAACGCGTACCCTAACGCTAACCCCTACCCTAACCCTGACACGTACACTAATCCTAACCCGTACCCTAAACCGAGCCCTAACCCTAACACTAACCCTAACCCTAACCCTAACCCATACCCTACGCCGTACCCGAAGACCTCCCCGAACCCCTACCCTAAACCGTACCCTAAGCCTAACCCTAAGCCTAACCCTAACCCTAGGCTACCCTTGACTGCTTCTGCCTCCAATAGATTTCCTAAGCACTAGTGTTTTAAGGAACAGCTTAAAAAGAGAATCCTAATGTGATTTCTTTATAATGTGTGTGTTCCTTATATTATCTTAGTGTCTAAACTCTTCTCCATGGCTGGACCCCCAAATAATATTCCTTTACGTGCTAAGGGGTATCTAGAGAGTGGGATAGGTTTAATAACTACCCTAAGCCTAACGCGTACCCTAACCCTAACCCCTACCCTAACCCTAACACGTACCCTAATCCTAAACCGTACCCTAAACCGAGCCCTAACCCTAACACTAACCCTAACCCTAACCCTAACCCATACCCTACGCCGTACCCGAAGCCCTCCCCGAACCCGTACCCTAAGCCGTACCCTAAGCCTAACCCTAAGCCTAACCCTAACCGTAGGCTACCCTTGACTGCTTCTGCCTCCAATAGATTTCCTAAGCACTAGTGTTTTAAGGAACAGCTTAAAAAGAGAATCCTAATGTGATTTCTTTATAATGGGTGTGTTCCTTATCTTATCCTAGTGTCTAAACTCTTCTCCATGGCTGGCCCCCCAAATAATATTCCTTTACGTCCTAAGGGGTATCTAGAGAGTGGGATAGGTTTAATAACTACCCTAACTCTAATGCGTACCCTAACCCTAACCCCTACCCTAACGCTAACACGTACCCTAAACCGAGCCCTAACCCTAACCCTAACACTAACCCTAACCCTAACACGTACCCTAATCCTAACCCGGACCCTAAACCGAGCCCTAACCCTAACACTAACCCTAACCCTAACCCATACCCTACGCCGTACCCGAAGCCCTCCCCGAACCCGTACCCTAAGCCGTACCCTAAGCCTAACCCTAAGCCTAATCCTAACCCTAGGCTATCCTTGACTGCTTCTGCCTCCAATAGATTTCCTAAGCACTACTGTTTTAAGGAACAGCTTAAAAAGAGAATCCTAATGTGATTTCTTTATAATGGGTGTGTTCCTTATCTTATCCTAGTGTCTAAACTCTTCTCCATTCCTGGACCCCCAAATAATATTCCTTTACGTGCTAAGGGGTATCTAGAGAGTGGGGTAGGTTTAATAACTACCCTAACCCTAATGCGTACCCTAACCCTAAACCCTACCCTAACCCTAACACGTACCCTAATCCTAACCCCTACCCTAACCCTAACACGTACCCTAATCCTAACCCGTACCCTAAACCGAGCCCTAACCCTAACACTAACCCTAACCCTAACCCTAACCCATGCCCTACGCCGTACCCGAAGCCCTACCTGAACCCGTACCCTAAGCCGTACCCTAAGCCTAATCCTAAACCTAGCCTACCCTTGACTTCTTCTGCCTCCAATAGATTTCCTAAGCACTAGTGTTTTAAGGAACAGCTTAAAACGAGAATCCTAATGTGATTTCTTTATAATGGGTGTGTTCCTTATCTTATCCTAGTGTCTAAACTCTTCTCCATGCCTGGACCCACAAATAATATTCCTTTACGTGCTAAGGGGTATCTAGAGAGTGGGATAGGTTTAATAACTACCCTAACCCTAATGTGTACCCTAACCCTAACCCCTACCCTAACCCTAACAGGTAACCTAAACCTAACCCGTACCCTAAACCGAGCCCTAACCCTAACACTAACCCTAAACCTAACCCTAACCCATACCCTACGCCGTACCCGAAGCCCTCCCCGAACCCGTACCCTAAGCCGTACCCTAAGCCTAACCCTAAGCCTAACCCTAACCCTAGGCAACCCTTGACTGCTTCTGCCTCCAATAGATTTCCTAAGCACTAGTGTTTTAAGGACCAGCATAAAAAGAGAATCCCAATGTGATTTCTTTGTAATGGGTGTGTTCCTTATCTTATCCTAGTGTCTAAACTCTTCTCCATGGCTGGACCCCCAAATAATATTCCTTCATGTGCTAAGGGGTATCGAGAGAGTGGGATAGGTTTAATCACTACCCTAACCCTAACGTGTACCCTAACCCTAACCCCTACCCTAACCCTAACACGTACCCTAATCCTAACCCGTACCCTAAACCGAGCCCTAACCCTAACACTAACCCTAACCCTAACCCTAACCCATACCCTACGCCGTACCCGAAGCCCTCCCCGAACCCGTACCCTAAGCCTAACCCTAAGCCTAACCCTAACCCTAGGCTACCCTTGACTGCTTCTGCCTCCAATAGATTTCCTAAGCACTAGTGTTTTAAGGAACAGCTTAAAACGAGAATCCTAATGTGATTTCTTTATAATGTGTGTGTTCCTTATATTATCTTAGTGTCTAAATTCTTCTCCATGGCTGGACCCCCAAATAATATTCCTTTACGTGCTACGGGGTATCTAGAGAGTGGGATAGGTTTAATAACTACCCTAACCCTAAGGCGTACCCTAACCCTCACCCCTACGCTAACCCTAACACGTACCCTAATCCTAAACCGTACCCTAAACCGAGCCCTAACCCTAACACTAACCGTAACCCTAACCCTAACCCCTACCCTAACCCTAACACGTACCCTAATCCTAACCCGTACCCTAAACGGAGCCCTAACCCTAACACTAACCCTAACCCTAACCCTAACCCATACCCTACGCCGTACACGAAGCCCTCCCCGAACCCGTACCCTAAGCCGTACCCTAAGCCTAACCCTAAGCCTAACCCTAACCCTAGGCTACCCTTGACTGCTTCTGCCTCCAATAGATTTCCTAAGCACTAGTGTTTTAAGGAACAGCATAAAAAGGGAATCCTAATGTGATTTCTTTATAATGGGTGTGTTCCTTATCTTATCCTAGTGTCTAAACTCTTCTCCATGGCTGGCCCCCCAAATAATATTCCTTTACGTGCTAAGGGGTATCTAGAGAGTTGGATAGGTTTAATAACTACCCTAACCCTAACGCGTAACCTAACCCTCACCCCTACCCTAACCCTAACACGTACCCTAATCCTAAACCGTACCCTAAACCGAGCCCTAACCCTAACACTAACCGTAACCCTAACCCTAACCCATACCCTACGCCGTACCCGCAGCCCTCCCCGAACCCGTACCCTAAGCCGTACCCTAAGCCTAACCCTAAGCCTAACCCTAACCCTAGGCTACCCTTGACTGCTTCTGCCTCCAATAGATTTCCTAAGCACTAGTGTTTTAAGGAACAGCTTAAAAAGAGAATCCTAATGTGATTTCTTTATAATGGGTGTGTTCCTTATCTTATCCTAGTGTCTAAACTCTTCTCCATTCCTGGACCCTCAAATAATATTCCTTTACGTGCTAAGGGGTATCTAGAGAGTGGGATAGGTTTAATAACTACCCTAACCCTCCTGTGTACCCTAACCCTAACCCCTACCCTAAACCTAACACGTAACCTAAACCTAACCCGTACCCTAAACCGAGCCCTAACCCTAACACTAACCCTAAACCTAACCCTAACCCATACCCTACGCCGTACCCGAAGCCCTCCCCGAACCCGTACCCTAAGCCGTACCCTAAGCCTAACCCTAAGCCTAACCCTAACCCTAGGCAACCCTTGACTGCTTCTGCCTCCAATAGATTTCCTAAGCACTAGTGTTTTAAGGACCAGCATAAAAAGAGAATCCCAATGTGATTTCTTTGTAATGGGTGTGTTCCTTATCTTATCCTAGTGTCTAAACTCTTCTCCATGGCTGGACCCCCAAATAATATTCCTTCATGTGCTAAGGGGTATCGAGAGAGTGGGATAGGTTTAATCACTACCCTAACCCTAACGTGTACCCTAACCCTAACCCCTACCCTAAACCTAACACGTACCCTAATCCTAACCCGTACCCTAAACCGAGCCCTAACCCTAACACTAACCCTAACCCTAACCCTAACCCATACCCTACGCCGTACCCGAAGCCCTCCCCGAACCCGTACCCTAAGCCTAACCCTAAGCCTAACCCTAACCCTAGGCTACCGTTGACTGCTTCTACCTCCAATAGATTTCCTAAGCACTAGTGTTTTAAGGAACAGCTTAAAACGAGAATCCTAATGTGATTTCTTTATAATGTGTGTGTTCCTTATATTATCTTAGTGTCTAAATTCTTCTCCATGGCTGGACCCCCAAATAATATTCCTTTACGTGCTACGGGGTATCTAGAGAGTGGGATAGGTTTAATAACTACCCTAACCCTAACGCGTACCCTAACCCTCACCCCTACGCTAACCCTAACACGTACCCTAATCCTAAACCGTACCCTAAACCTAGCCCTAACCCTAACACTAACCCTAACCCTAACCCTAACCCATACCCTACGCCGTACCCGAAGCCCTCCCCGAAAACGTACCCTAAGCCGTACCCTAAGCCTAACCCTAAGCCTAACCCTAACCCTAGGCAACCCTTGACTGCTTCTGCCTCCAATAGATTTCCTAAGCACTAGTGTTTTAAGGAACAGCTTAAAAAGAGAATCCTAATGTGATTTCTTTATAATGGGTGTGTTCCTTATCTAATCCTAGTGTCTAAACTCTTCTCCATGGCTGGACCCCCAAATAATATTCCTTTATGTGCTAAGGGGTATCTAGAGAGTGGGATAGGTTTAATAACTACCCTAACCCTAACGCGTACCCTAACCCTAACCCCTACCCTAACCCTAACACGTACCCTAATCCTAAACCGTACCCTAAACCGAGCCCTAACCCTAACACTAACCGTAACCATAACCCTAACCCATACCCTACGCCGTACCCGAAGCCCTCCCCGAACCCGTACCGTACGCCGTACCCTAAGCCTAACCCTAAGCCTAAACCTAACCCTAGGCTACCCTTGACTGCTTCTGCCTCCAATAGATTTCCTAAGCACTAGTGTTTTAAGGAACAGCTTAAAAAGAGAATCCTAATGTGATTTCTTTATAATGGGTGTGTTCCTTATCTTATCCTAGTGTCTAAACTCTTCTCCACGGCTGGACCCCCAAATAATATTCCTTTACGTGCTAAGGGGTAACTAGAGAGTGGGATAGGTTTAATAACTACCCTAACCCTAACGCGTACCCTAACGCTAACCCCTACCCTAACCCTAACACGTACCCTAATCCTAACCCGTACCCTAAACCGAGCCCTATCCCTAACACTAACCCTAACCCTAACCCTAACCCATACCCTACGCCGTACCCGAAGCCCTCCCCGAACCCGTACCCTAAACCGTACCCTAAGCCTAACCCTAAGCCTAACCTAATCCTAGGCTACCCTTGACTGCTTCTGCCTCCCATAGATTTCCTAAGCACTAGTGTTTTAAGGAACAGCTTAAAAAGAGAATACTAATGTGATTTCTTTATAATGTGTGTGTTCCTTATATTATCTTAGTGTCTAAACTCTTCTCCTTTGGTGGACCCCCAAATAATATTCCTTTACGTGCTAAGGGGTATCTAGAGAGTGGGATAGGTTTAATCACTACCCTAACCGTAACGCGTACCCTAACCCTAACCCCTACCCTAACCCTAACACCTACCCTAATTCTAACCCGTACCCTAAACCGAGCCCTAACCCTAACACTAACCCTAACCCTAACCCTAACCCATACCCTACGCCGTACCCGAAGCCCTCCCCGAAAACGTACCCTAAGCCGTACCCTAAGCCTAACCCTAAGCCTAACCCTAACCCTAGGCTACCCTTGACTGCTTCTGCCTCCAATAGATTTCCTAAGCACTAGTGTTTTAAGGAACAGCTTAAAAAGAGAATCCTAATGTGATTTCTTTATAATGGGTGTGTTCCTTATCGAATCCTAGTGTCTAAACTCTTCTCCATGGCTGGACCCCCAAATAATATTCCTTTATGTGCTAAGGGGTATCGAGAGAGTGGGATAGGTTTAATAACTACCCTAACCCTAACGCGTACCCTAACCCTAACCCCTACCCTAACCCTAACACGTACCCTAATCCTAAACCGTACCCTAAACCGAGCCCTAACCCTAACACTAACCCTAACCCTAACCCTAACCCATACCCTACGCCGTACCCGAAGCCCTCCCCGAACCCGTACCCTAAGCCGTACCCTAAGCCTAACCCTAAGCCTAACCCTAACCGTAGGCTACCCTTGACTGCTTCTGCCTCCAATAGATTTCCTAAGCACTATTGTTTTAAGGAACAGCTTAAAAAGAGAATCCTAATGTGATTGCTTTATAATGGGTGTGTTCCTTATCTTATCCTAGTGTCTAAACTCTTCTCCATGGCTGGACCCCCAAATAATATTCCTTTACGTCCTAAGGGGTATCTAGAGAGTGGGATAGGTTTAATAACTACCCTAACTCTAATGCGTACCCTAACCCTAACCCCTACCCTAACGCTAACACGTACCCTAAACCGAGCCCTAACCCTAACCCTAACACTAACCCTAACACTAACACGTACCCTAATCCTAACCCGGACCCTAAACCGAGCCCTAACCCTAACACTAACCCTAACCCTAACCCATACCCTACGCCGTACCCGAAGCCCTCCCCGAACCCGTACCCTAAGCCGTACCCTAAGCCTAACCCTAAGCCTAATCCTAACCCTAGGCTACCCTTGACTGCTTCTGCCTCCAATAGATTTCCTAAGCACTAGTGTTTTAAGGAACAGCATAAAAAGGGAATCCTAATGTGATTTCTTTATAATGGGTGTGTTCCTTATCTTATCCTAGTGTCTAAACTCTTCTCCATGGCTGGCCCCCCAAATAATATTCCTTTACGTGCTAAGGGGTATCTAGAGAGTTGGATAGGTTTAATAACTACCCTAACCCTAACGCGTAACCTAACCCTCACCCCTACCCTAACCCTAACACGTACCCTAATCCTAAACCGTACCCTAAACCGAGCCCTAACCCTAACACTAACCGTAACCCTAACCCTAACCCATACCCTACGCCGTACCCGCAGCCCTCCCCGAACCCGTACCCTAAGCCGTACCCTAAGCCTAACCCTAAGCCTAACCCTAACCCTAGGCTACCCTTGACTGCTTCTGCCTCCAATAGATTTCCTAAGCACTAGTGTTTTAAGGAACAGCTTAAAAAGAGAATCCTAATGTGATTTCTTTATAATGGGTGTGTTCCTTATCTTATCCTAGTGTCTAAACTCTTCTCCATTCCTGGACCCCCAAATAATATTCCTTTACGTGCTAAGGGGTATCTAGAGAGTGGGATAGGTTTAATAACTACCCTAACCCTAATGCGTACCCTAAGCCTAACCCCTACCCTAACCCTAACACGTACCCTAATCCTAACCCCTACCCTAACCCTAACACGTACCCTAATCCTAACCCGTACCGTAAACCGAGCCCTAACCCTAACACTAACCCTAACCCTAACCCTAACCCATGCCCTACGCCGTACCCGAAGCCCTACCTGAACCCGTACCCTAAGCCGTACCCTAAGCCTAATCCTAAACCTAGGCAACCCTTGACTTCTTCTGCCTCCAATAGATTTCCTAAGCACTAGTGTTTTAAGGAACAGCTTAAAACGAGAATCCTAATGTGATTTCTTTATAATGGGTGTGTTCCTTATCTTATCCTAGTGTCTAAACTCTTCTCCATGCCTGGACCCACAAATAATATTCCTTTACGTGCTAAGGGGTATCTAGAGAGTGGGATAGGTTTAATAACTACCCTAACCCTAACGGGTACCCTAAACCTAACCCCTACCCTAACCCTAACACGTACCCTAATCCTAACCCGTACACTAAACCGAGCCCTAACCCTAACACTAACCCTAACCCTAACCCTAACCCATACCCTACGCCGTACCCGAAGCCCTCCCCGAACCCGTACCCTAAGCCTAACCCTAAGCCTAACCCTAACCCTAGGCTACCCTTGACTGCTTCTGCCTCCAATAGATTTCCTAAGCACTAGTGTTTTAAGGAACAGCTTAAAAAGAGAATCCTAATGTGATTTCTTTATAATGTGTGTGTTCCTTATATTATCTTAGTGTCTAAACTCTTCTCCATGGCTGGACCCCCAAATAATATTCCTTTACGTGCTAAGGGGTATCTAGAGAGTGGGATAGGTTTAATAACTACCCTAACCCTAACGCGTACCCTAACCCTAAACCCTACCCTAACCCTAACACGTACCCTAATCCTAAAGCGTACCCTAAACCGAGCCCTAACCCTAACACTAACCGTAACCCTAATCCTAACCCATACCCTACGCCGTACCCGAAGCCCTCCCCGAACACGTACCCTAAGCCGTACCCTAAGCCTAACCCTAAGCCTAACCCTAACCATAGGCTACCCTTGACTGCTTCTGCCTCCAATAGATTTCCTAAGCACTAGTGTTTTAAGGAACAGCTTAAAAAGAGAATCCTAATGTGATTTCTTTATAATGTGTGTGTTCCTTATATTATCTTAGTGTCTAAAGTCTTCTCCATGGCTGGACCCCCAAATAATATTCCTTTACGTGCTAAGGGGTATCTAGAGAGTGGGATAGGTTTAATAACTACCCTAAGCCTAACGCGTACCCTAACCCTAACCCCTACCCTAACCCTAACACGTACCCTAATCCTAACCCGTACCCTAAACCGAGCCCTAACCCTAACACTAACGCTAACCCTAACCCTAACCCATACCCTACGCCGTACCCGAAGCCCTCCCCGAACCCGTACCCTATGCCGTACCCTAAGCCTAACCCTAAGCCTAACCCTAACCCTAGGCTACCCTTGACTGCTTCTGCCTCCAATAGATTTCCTAAGCACTAGTGTTTTAAGGAACAGCTTAAAAAGAGAATCCTAATGTGATTTCTTTATAATGGGTGTGTTCCTTATCTTATCCTAGTGTCTAAACTCTTCTCCATGGCTGGACCCCCAAATAATATTCCTTTACGTGCTAAGGGGTAACTAGTGAGTGGGATAGGTTTAATAACTACCCTAACCCTAACGCATACCCTAACGCTAAGCCCTACCCTAACCCTAACACGTACCCTAATCCTAACCCGTACCCTAAACCGAGCCCTAACCCTAACACTAACCCTAACCCTAACCCTAACCCATACCCTACGCCGTACCCGAAGCCCTCCCCGAACCCGTACCCTAAGCCTTACCCTAAACCTAACCCTAAGCCTAACCCTAACCCTAGGCTACCCTTGACTGCTTCTGCCTCCAATAGATTTCCTAAGCACTAGTGTTTTAAGGAACAGCTTAAAAAGAGAATCCTAAAGTGATTTCTTTATAATGGGTGTGTTCCTTATCTAATCCTAGTTTTGAAACTCTTCTCCATGCCTGGACCCCCTAAATAATATTCCTTTACGTGCTAAGGGTTATCGAGAGAGTGTGACAGGTTTAATAACTACCCTAACCCTAACGCGTACCCTAACCCTAACCCCTACCCTAACCCTAACACGTACCCTAATCCTAACCCGTACCCTAAACCGAGCCCTAACCCTAACACTAACCCTAACCCTAACCCTAACCCATACCCTACGCCGTACCCGAAGCCCTCCCCGAACCCGTACCCTAAGCCTAACCCTAAGCCTAACCCTAACCCTAGGCTACCCTTGACTGCTTCTGCCTCCAATAGATTTCGTAAGCACTAGTGTTTTAAGGAACAGCTTAAAAAGAGAATCCTAATGTGATTTCTATATAATGTGTGTGTTCCTTATATTATCTTAGTGTCTAAAGTCTTCTCCATGGCTGGACCCCCAAATAATATTCCTTTACGTGCTAAGGGGTATCTAGAGAGTGGGATAGGTTTAATAACTACCCGAAGCCTAACGCGTACCCTAACCCTAACCCCTACCCTAACCCTAACACGTACCCTAATCCTAACCCGTACCCTAAACCGAGCCCTAACCCTAACACTAACTCTAACCCTAACCCTAACCCATACCCTACGCCGTACCCGAAGCCCTCCCCGAACCCGTACCCTAAGCCGTACCCTAAGCCTAACCCTACGCCTAACCCTAACCCTAGGCTACCCTTGACTGCTTCTGCCTCCAATAGATTTCCTAAGCACTAGTGTTTTAAGGAACAGCTTAAAAAGAGAATCCTAATGTGATTTCTTTATAATGGGTGTGTTCCTTATCTTATCCTAGTGTCTAAACTCTTCTCCATGGCTGGATCCCCAAATAATATTCCTTTACGTGCTAAGGGGTAACTAGTGAGTGGGATAGGTTTAATAACTACCCTAACCCTAACGCATAACCTAACGCTAACCCCTACCCTAACCCTAACACGTATCCTAATCCTAAAGCGTACCCTAAACCGAGCCCTAACCCTAACACTAACCGTAACCCTAACCCTAACCCATACCCTACGCCGTACCCGAAGCCCTCCCCGAACACGTACCCTAAGCCGTACCGTAAGCCTAACCCTAAGCCTAACCCTAACCCTAGGCTACCCTTGACTGCTTCTGCCTCCAATACATTTCCTAAGCACTAGTGTTTTAAGGAACAGCTTAAAAACAGAATCCTAATGTGATTTCTTTATAATGTGTGTGTTCCTTATATTATCTTAGTGTCTAAAGTCTTCTCCATGGCTGGACCCCCAAATAATATTCCTTTACGTGCTAAGGGGTATCTAGAGAGTGGGATAGGTTTAATAACTACCCTAAGCCTAACGCGTACCCTAACCCTAACCCCTACCCTAACCCTAACACGTACCCTAATCCTAACCCGTACCCTAAACCGAGCCCTAACCCTAACACTAACCCTAACCCTAACCCTAACCCATACCCTACGCCGTACCCGAAGCCCTCCCCGAACCCGTAACCTAAACCGTACCCTAAGCCTAACCCTAAGCCTAACCCTAACCCTAGGCTACCCTTGACTGCTTCTGCCTCCAATAGATTTCCTAAGAACTAGTGTTTAAAGGAACAGCTTAAAAAGAGAATCCTAATGTGATTTCTTTATAATGGGTGTGTTCCTTATCTTATCCTAGTGTCTAAACTCTTCTCCATGGCTGGAACCCCAAATAATATTCCTTTACGTGCTAAGGGGTATCTAGAGAGTGGGATAGGTTTAATAACTACCCTAACCCTAACGCGTACCCTAACCCTAACCCCTTCCCTAACCCTAACACGTACCCTAATCCTAAACCGTACCCTAAACCGAGCCCTAACCCTAACACTAACCGTAACCCTAACCCTAACCCATACCCTACGCCTTACCCGAAGCCCTCCCCGAACACGTACCCTAAGCCGTACCCTAAGCCTAACCCTAAGCCTAACCCTATCCCTAGGCTACCCTTGACTGCTTCTGCCTCCAATACATTTCCTAAGCACTAGTGTTTTAAGGAACAGCTTAAAAAGAGAATCCTAATGTGATTTCTTTATAATGTGTGTGTTCCTTATATTATCTTAGTGTCTAAACTCTTCTCCATGGCTGGACCCCCAAATAATATTCCTTTACGTGCTAAGGGGTATCTAGAGAGTGGGATAGGTTTAATAACTACCCTAAGCCTAACGCGTACCCTAACCCTAACCCCTACCCTAACCCTAACACGTACCCTAATCCTAAACCGTACCCTAAACCGAGCCCTAACCCTAACACTAACCCTAACCCTAACCCTAACCCATACCCTACGCCGTACCCGAAGCCCTCCCCGAACCCGTACCCTAAGCCGTACCCTAAGCCTAACCCTAAGCCTAACCCTAACCCTAGGCTACCCTTGACTGCTTCTGCCTCCAATAGATTTCCTAAGCACTAGTGTTTTAAGGAACAGCTTAAAAAGAGAATCCTAAAGTGATTTCTTTATAATGGGTGTGTTCCTTATCTTATCCTAGTGTCTAAACTCTTCTCCATGGCTGGACCCCCAAATAATATTCCTTTACGTGCTAAGGGGTAACTAGAGAGTGGGATAGGTTTAATAACTACCCTAACCCTAACGAGTACCCTAACGCTAACCCTTACCCTAACCCTAACACGTACCCTAATCCTAACCCGTACCCTAAACCGAGCCCTAACCCTAACACTAACCCTAACCCTAACCCTAACCCATACCCTACGCCGTACCCGAAGCCCTCCCCGAACCCCTACCCTAAACCGTACCCTAAGCCTAACCCTAAGCCTAACCCTAACCCTAGGCTACCCTTGACTGCTTCTGCCTCCAATAGATTTCCTAAGCACTAGTGTTTTAAGGAACAGCTTAAAAAGAGAATACTAATGTGATTTCTTTATAATGTGTGTGTTCCTTATATTATCTTAGTGTCTAAACTCTTCTCCATTGGTGGACCCCCAAATAATATTCCTTTACGTGCTAAGGGGTATCTAGAGAGTGGGATAGGTTTAATCACTACCCTAACCGTAACGCGTACCCTAACCCTAACCCCTACCCTAACCCTAACACGTACCCTAATCCTAACCCGTAACTTAAACCGAGCCCTAACCCTAACACTAACCCTAACCCTAACCCTAACCCATACCCTACGCCGTACCCGAAGCCCTCCCCGAAAATGTACCCTAAGCCGTACCCTAAGCCTAACCCTAAGCCTAACCCTAACCCTAGGCTACCCTTGACTGCTTCTGCCTCCAATAGATTTCCTAAGTACTAGTGTTTTAAGGAACAGCTTAAAACGAGAATCCTAATGTGATTTCTTTATAATGTGTGTGTTCCTTATATTATCTTAGTGTCTAAACTCTTCTCCATGGCTGGACCCCCAAATAATATTCCTTTACGTGCTAAGGGGTATCTAGAGAGTGGGATAGGTTTAATAACTACCCTAAGCCTAACGCGTACCCTAACCCTAACCCCTACCCTAACCCTAACACGTACCCTAATCCTAACCCGTACCCTAAACCGAGCCCTAACCCTAACACTAACCCTAACCCTAACCCTAACCCATACCCTACGCCGTACCCGAAGCCCTCCCCGAACCCGTACCCTAAGCCGTACCCTAAGCCTAACCCTAAGCCTAACCCTAACCCTAGGCTACCCTTGACTGCTTCTGCCTCCAATAGATTTCCTAAGCACTAGTGTTTTAAGGAACAGCTTAAAAAGAGAATCCTAAAGTGATTTCTTTATAATGGGTGTGTTCCTTATCTTATCCTAGTGTCTAAACTCTTCTCCATGGCTGGACCCCCAAATAATATTCCTTTACGTGCTAAGGGGTAACTAGTGAGTGGGATAGGTTTAATAACTACCCTAACCCTAACGCATACCCTAACACTAACCCCTACCCTAACCCTAATACGTACCCTAATCCTAACCCGTACCCTAAACCGAGCCCTAACCCTAACACTAACCCTAACCCTAACCCTAACCCATACCCTACGCCGTACCCGAAGCCCTCCCCGAACCCGTACCCTAAGCCTTACCCTAAACCTAACCCTAAGCCTAACCCTAACCCTAGGCTACCCTTGACTGCTTCTGCCTCCAATAGATTTCCTAAGCACTAGTGTTTTAAGGAACAGCTTAAAAAGAGAATGCTAAAGTGATTTCTTTATAATGGGTGTGTTCCTTATATTATCTTAGTGTCTAAACTCTTCTCCATGCCTGGACCCCCTAAATAATATTCCTTTACGTGCTAAGGGGTATCGAGAGAGTGGGATAGGTTTAATAACTACCCTAACCCTAACGCGTACCCTAACCCTAACCCCTACCCTAACCCTAACACGTACCCTAATCCTAAACCGTACCCTAAACCGAGCCCTAACCCTAACACTAACCCTAACCCTAACCCTAACCCATACCCTACGCCGTACCCGAAGCCCTCCCCGAACCCGTACCCTAAGCCTAACCCTAAGCCTAACCCCAACCCTAGGCTACCCTTGACTGCTTCTGCCTCCAATAGATTTCCTAAGCACTAGTGTTTTAAGGAACAGCTTAAAAAGAGAATCCTAATGTGATTTCTTTATAATGTGTGTGTTCCTTATATTATCTTAGTGTCTAAACTCTTCTCCATGGCTGGACCCCCAAATAATATTCCTTTACGTGCTAAGGGGTATCTAGAGAGTGGGATAGGTTTAATAACTACCCTAACACTAACGCGTACCCTAACCCTAAACCCTACCCTAACCCTAACACGTACCCTAATCCTAAAGCGTACCCTAAACCGAGCCCTAACCCTAACACTAACCGTAACCCTAACCCTAACCCATACCCTACGCCGTACCCGAAGCCCTCCCCGAACACGTACCCTAAGCCGTACCCTAAGCCTAACCCTAAGCCTAACCCTAACCCTAGGCTACCCTTGACTGCTTCTGCCTCCAATAGATTTCCTAAGCACTAGTGTTTTAAGGAACAGCTTAAAAAGAGAATCCTAATGTGATTTCTTTATAATGTGTGTGTTCCTTATATTATCTTAGTGTCTAAAGTCTTCTCCATGGCTGGACCCCCAAATAATATTCTTTACGTGCTAAGGGGTATCTAGAGAGTGGGATAGGTTTAATCACTACCCTAAGCCTAACGCGTACCCTAACCCTAACCCCTACCCTAACCCTAACACGTACCCTAATCCTAACCCGTACCCTAAACCGAGCCCTAACCCTAACACTAACGCTAACCCTAACACTAACCCATACCCTACGCCGTACCCGAAGCCCTCCCCGAACCCGTACCCTAAGCCGTACCCTAAGCCTAACCCTAAGCCTAACCCTAACCCTAGGCTACCCTTGACTGCTTCTGCCTCCAATAGATTTCCTAAGCACTAGTGTTTTAAGGAACAGCTTAAAAAGAGAATCCTAATGTGATTTCTTTATAATGGGTGTGTTCCTTATCTTATCCTAGTGTCTAAACTCTTCTCCATGGCTGGACCCCCAAATAATATTCCTTTACGTGCTAAGGGGTAACTAGTGAGTGGGATAGGTTTAATAACTACCCTAACCCTAACGCATACCCTAACACTAACCCCTACCCTAACCCTAATACGTACCCTAATCCTAACCCGTACCCTAAACCGAGCCCTAACCCTAACACTAACCCTAACCCTAACCCTAACCCATACCCTACGCCGTACCCGAAGCCCTCCCCGAACCCGTACCCTAAGCCTTACCCTAAACCTAACCCTAAGCCTAACCCTAACCCTAGGCTACCATTGACTGCTTCTGCCTCCAATAGATTTCCTAAGCACTAGTGTTTTAAGGAACAGCTTAAAAAGAGAATGCTAAAGTGATTTCTTTATAATGGGTGTGTTCCTTATATTATCTTAGTGTCTAAACTCTTCTCCATGCCTGGACCCCCTAAATAATATTCCTTTACGTGCTAAGGGGTATCGAGAGAGTGGGATAGGTTTAATAACTACCCTAACCCTAACGCGTACCCTAACCCTAACCCCTACCCTAACCCTAACACGTACCCTAATCCTAAACCGTACCCTAAACCGAGCCCTAACCCTAACACTAACCCTAACCCTAACCCTAACCCATACCCTACGCCGTACCCGAAGCCCTCCCCGAACCCGTACCCTAAGCCTAACCCTAAGCCTAACCCCAACCCTATGCTACCCTTGACTGCTTCTGCCTCCAATAGATTTCCTAAGCACTAGTGTTTTAAGGAACAGCTTAAAAAGAGAATCCTAATGTGATTTCTTTATAATGTGTGTGTTCCTTATATTATCTTAGTGTCTAAACTCTTCTCCATGGCTGGACCCCCAAATAATATTCCTTTACGTGCTAAGGGGTATCTAGAGAGTGGGATAGGTTTAATAACTACCCTAACCCTAACGCGTACCCTAACCCTAAACCCTACCCTAACCCTAACACGTACCCTAATCCTAAAGCGTACCCTAAACCGAGCCCTAACCCTAACACTAACCGTAACCCTAACCCTAACCCATACCCTACGCCGTACCCGAAGCCCTCCCCGAACACGTACCCTAAGCCGTACCCTAAGCCTAACCCTAAGCCTAACCCTAACCCTAGGCTACCCTTGACTGCTTCTGCCTCCAATAGATTTCCTAAGCACTAGTGTTTTAAGGAACAGCTTAAAAAGAGAATCCTAATGTGATTTCTTTATAATGGGTGTGTTCCTTATATTATCTTAGTGTCTAAAGTCTTCTCCATGGCTGGACCCCCAAATAATATTCTTTACGTGCTAAGGGGTATCTAGAGAGTGGGATAGGTTTAATAACTACCCTAAGCCTAACGCGTACCCTAACCCTAACCCCTACCCTAACCCTAACACGTACCCTAATCCTAACCCGTACCCTAAACCGAGCCCTAACCCTAACACTAACGCTAACCCTAACCCTAACCCATACCCTACGCCGTACCCGAAGCCCTCCCCGAACCCGTACCCTAAGCCGTACCCTAAGCCTAACCCTAAGCCTAACCCTAACCCTAGGCTACCCTTGACTGCTTCTGCCTCCAATAGATTTCCTAAGCACTAGTGTTTTAAGGAACAGCTTAAAAAGAGAATCCTAATGTGATTTCTTTATAATGGGTGTGTTCCTTATCTTATCCTAGTGTCTAAACTCTTCTCCATGGCTGGACCCCCAAATAATATTCCTTTACGTGCTAAGGGGTAACTAGTGAGTGGGATAGGTTTAATAACTACCCTAACCCTAACGCATACCCTAACACTAACCCCTACCCTAACCCTAATACGTACCCTAATCCTAACCCGTACCCTAAACCGAGCCCTAACCCTAACACTAACCCTAACCCTAACCCTAACCCATACCCTACGCCGTACCCGAAGCCCTCCCCGAACCCGTACCCTAAGCCTTACCCTAAACCTAACCCTAAGCCTAACCCTAACCCTAGGCTACCCTTGACTGCTTCTGCCTCCAATAGATTTCCTAAGCACTAGTGTTTTAAGGAACAGCTTAAAAAGAGAATCCTAATGTGATTTCTTTATAATGTGTGTGTTCCTTATATTATCTTAGTGTCTAAACTCTTCTCCATGGCTGGACCCCCAAATAATATTCCTTTACGTGCTAAGGGGTATCTAGAGAGTGGGATAGGTTTAATAACTACCCTAACCCTAACGCGTACCCTAACCCTAACCCCTACCCTAACCCTAACACGTACCCTAATCCTAAAGCGTACCCTAAACCGAGCCCTAACCCTAACACTAACCCTAACCCTAACCCTAACCCATACCCTACGCCGTACCCGAAGCCCTCCCCGAAAACGTACCCTAAGCCGTACCCTAAGCCTAACCCTAACCCTAGGCTACCCTTGACTGCTTCTGCCTCCAATAGATTTCCTAAGCACTAGTGTTTTAAGGAACAGCTTAAAAAGAGAATCCTAATGTGATTTCTTTATAATGGGTGTGTTCCTTATCTAATCCTAGTGTCTAAACTCTTCTCCATGGCTGGACCCCCAAATAATATTCCTTTATGTGCTAAGGGGTATCGAGAGAGTGGGATAGTTTTAATAACTATCCTAACCCTAACGCGTTCCCTAACCCTAACCCCTACCCTAACCCTAACACGTACCCTAATCCTAAACCGTACCCTAAACCGAGCCCTAACCCTAACACTAACCGTAACCCTAACCCTAACCCATACCCTACGCCGTACCCGAAGCCCTCCCCGAACACGTACCCTAAGCCGTACCCTAAGCCTAACCCTAAGCCTAACCCTAACACTAGGCTACCCTTCACTGCTTCTGCCTCCAATAGATTTCCTAAGCACTAGTGTTTTAAGGAACAGCTTAAAAAGAGAATCCTAATGTGATTTCTTTATAATGTGTGTGTTCCTTATATTATCTTAGTGTCTAAACTCTTCTCCATGGCTGGAACCCCAAATAATATTCCTTTACGTGCTAAGGGGTATCGAGAGAGTGGGATAGGTTTAATAACTACCCTAAGCCTAACGCGTACCCTAACCCTAACCCCTACCCTAACCCTAACACATACCCTAATCCTAAACCGTACCCTAAACCGAGCCCTAACCCTAACACTAACCCTAACCCTAACCTTAACCCATACCCTACGCCGTACCCGAAGCCCTCCCCGAACCCGTACCCTAAGCCGTACCCTAAGCCTAACCCTAAGCCTAACCCTAACCCTAGGCTACCCTTGACTGCTTCTGCCTCCAATAGATTTCCTAAGCACTAGTGTTTTAAGGAACAGCTTAAAAAGAGAATCCTAAAGTGATTTCTTTATAATGGGTGTGTTCCTTATCTTATCCTAGTGTCTAAACTCTTCTCCATGGCTGGACCCCCAAATAATATTCCTTTACGTGCTAAGGGGTAACTAGAGAGTGGGATAGGTTTAATAACTACCCTAACCCTAACGCGTACCCTAACGCTAACCCCTACCCTAACCCTAACACGTACCCTAATCCTAACCCGTACCCTAAACCGAGCCCTAACCCTAACACTAACCCTAACCCTAACCCTAACCCATACCCTACGCCGTACCCGAAGCCCTCCCCGAACCCCTACCCTAAACCGTACCCTAAGCCTAACCCTAAGCCTAACCCTAACCCTAGGCTACCCTTGACTGCTTCTGCCTCCAATAGATTTCCTAAGCACTAGTGTTTTAAGGAACAGCTTAAAAAGAGAATACTAATGTGATTTCTTTATAATGTGTGTGTTCCTTATATTATCTTAGTGTCTAAACTCTTCTCCATTGGTGGACCCCCAAATAATATTCCTTTACGTGCTAAGGGGTATCTAGAGAGTGGGATAGGTTTAATCACTACCCTAACCGTAACGCGTACCCTAACCCTAACCCCTACCCTAACCCTAACACGTACCCTAATCCTAACCCGTAACTTAAACCGAGCCCTAACCCTAACACTAACCCTAACCCTAACCCTAACCCATACCCTACACCGTACCCGAAGCCCTCCCCGAACACGTACCCTAAGCAGTACCGTAAGCCTAACCCTAAGCCTAACCCTAACCCTAGGCTACCCTTGACTGCTTCTGCCTCCAATACATTTCCTAAGCACTAGTGTTTTAAGGAACAGCTTAAAAACAGAATCCTAATGTGATTTCTTTATAATGTGTGTGTTCCTTATATTATCTTAGTGTCTAAAGTCTTCTCCATGGCTGGACCCCCAAATAATATTCCTTTATGTGCTAAGAGGTATCTAGAGAGTGGGATAGGTTTAATAACTACCCTAAGCCTAACGCGTACCCTAACCCTAACCCCTAACCTAACCCTAACACGTACCCTAATCCTAACTCGTACCCTAAACCGAGCCCTAACCCTAACACTAACCCTAACCCTAACCCTAACCCATACCCTACGCCGTACCCGAAGCCCTCCCCGAACCCGTACCCTAAACCGTACCCTAAGCCTAACCCTAAGCCTAACACTAACCCTAGGCTACCCTTGACTGCTTCTGCCTCCAATAGATTTCCTAAGCACTAGTGTTTTAAGGAACAGCTTAAAAAGAGAATCCTAATGTGATTTCTTTATAATGGGTGTGTTCCTTATCTTATCCTAGTGTCTAAACTCTTCTCCACGGCTGGACCCCCAAATAATATTCCTTTACGTGCTAAGGGGTAACTAGAGAGTGGGATAGGTTTAATAACTACCCTAACCCTAACGCGTACCCTAACGCTAATCCCTACCCTAACCCTAACACGTACCCTAATCCTAACCCGTACCCTAAACCGAGCCCTATCCCTAACACTAACCCTAACCCTAACCCTAACCCATACCCTACGCCGTACCCGAAGCCCTCCCCGAACCCGTACCCTAAACCGTACCCTAAGCCTAACCCTAAGCCTAACCTAATCCTAGGCTACCCTTGACTGCTTCTGCCTCCCATAGATTTCCTAAGCACTAGTGTTTTAAGGAACAGCTTAAAAAGAGAATACTAATGTGATTTCTTTATAATGTGTGTGTTCCTTATATTATCTTAGTGTCTAAACTCTTCTCCTTTGGTGGACCCCCAAATAATATTCCTTTACGTGCTAAGGGGTATCTAGAGAGTGGGATAGGTTTAATCACTACCCTAACCGTAACGCGTACCCTAACACTAACCCCTACCCTAACCCTAACACCTACCCTAATCCTAACCCGTACCCTAAACCGAGCCCTAACCCTAACACTAACCCTAACCCTAACCCTAACCCATACCCTACGCCGTACCCGAAGCCCTCCCCGAAAACGTACCCTAAGCCGTACCCTAAGCCTAACCCTAAGCCTAACCCTAACCCTAGGCTACCCTTGACTGCTTCTGCCTCCAATAGATTTCCTAAGCACTAGTGTTTTAAGGAACAGCTTAAAAAGAGAATCCTAATGTGATTTCTTTATAATGGGTGTGTTCCTTATCTAATCCTAGTGTCTAAACTCTTCTCCATGGCTGGACCCCCAAATAATATTCCTTTATGTGCTAAGGGGTATCGAGAGAGTGGGATAGGTTTAATAACTACCCTAACCCTAACGCGTACCCTAACCCTAACCCCTACCCTAACCCTAACACGTACCCTAATCCTAAACCGTACCCTAAACCGAGCCCTAACCCTAACACTAACCCTAACCCTAACCCTAACCCATACCCTACGCCGTACCCGAAGCCCTCCCCGAACCCGTACCCTAAGCCGTACCCTAAGCCTAACCCTAAGCCTAACCCTAACCCTAGGCTACCCTTGACTGCTTCTGCCTCCAATAGATTTCCTAAGCACTAGTGTTTTAAGGAACAGCTTAAAAAGAGAATCCTAATGTGATTTCTTTATAATGTGTGTGTTCCTTATATTATCTTAGTGTCTAAACTCTTCTCCATGGCTGGAACCCCAAATAATATTCCTTTACGTGCTAAGGGGTATCTAGAGAGTGGGATAGGTTTAATAACTACCCTAACCCTAACGCGTACCCTAACCCTAACCCCTACCCTAACCCTAACACGTACCCTAATCCTAAACCGTACCCTAAACCGAGCCCTAACCCTAACACTAACCGTAACCCTAACCCTAACCCATACCCTACGCCGTACCCGAAGCCCTCCCCGAACACGTACCCTAAGCCGTACCCTAAGCCTAACCCTAAGCCTAACCCTAACCCTAGGCTACCCTTGACTGCTTCTGCCTCCAATAGATTTCCTAAGCACTAGTATTTTAAGGAACAGCTTAAAAAGAGAATCCTAATGTGATTTCTTTATAATGTGTGTGTTCCTTATATTATCTTAGTGTCTAAACTCTTCTCCATGGCTGGACCCCCAAATAATATTCCTTTACGTGCTAAGGGGTATCTAGAGAGTGGGATATGTTTAATAACTACCCTAAGCCTAACGCGTACCCTAACCCTAACCCTTACCCTAACCCTAACACGTACCCTAATCCTAAACCGTACCCTAAACGGAGCCCTAACCCTAACACTAACCCTAACCCTAACCCTAACCCATACCCTACGCCGTACCCGAAGCCCTCCCCGAACCCGTACCCTAAGCCGTACCCTAAGCCTAACCCTAAGCCTAACCCTAACCCTAGGCTACCCTTGACTGCTTCTGCCTCCAATAGATTTCCTAAGCACTAGTGTTTTAAGGAACAGCTTAAAAAGAGAATCCTAAAGTGATTTCTCTATAATGGGTGTGTTCCTCATCTTTTCCTAGTGTCTAAACTCTTCTCCATGGCTGGACCCCCAAATAATATTCCTTTACGTGCTAAGGGGTAACTAGAGAGTGGGATAGGTTTAATAACTACCCTAACCCTAACGCGTACCCTAACGCTAACCCCTACCCTAACCCTGACACGTACACTAATCCTAACCCGTACCCTAAACCGAGCCCTAACCCTAACACTAACCCTAACCCTAACCCTAACCCATACCCTACGCCGTACCCGAAGCCCTCCCCGAACCCCTACCCTAAACCGTACCCTAAGCCTAACCCTAAGCCTAACCCTAACCCTAGGCTACCCTTGACTGCTTCTGCCTCCAATAGATTTCCTAAGCACTAGTGTTTTAAGGAACAGCTTAAAAAGAGAATCCTAATGTGATTTCTTTATAATGTGTGTGTTCCTTATATTATCTTAGTGTCTAAACTCTTCTCCATGGCTGGACCCCCAAATAATATTCCTTTACGTGCTAAGGGGTATCTAGAGAGTGGGATAGGTTTAATAACTACCCTAAGCCTAACGCGTACCCTAACCCTAACCCCTACCCTAACCCTAACACGTACCCTAATCCTAAACCGTACCCTAAACCGAGCCCTAACCCTAACACTAACCCTAACCCTAACCCTAACCCATACCCTACGCCGTACCCGAAGCCCTCCCCGAACCCGTACCCTAAGCCGTACCCTAAGCCTAACCCTAAGCCTAACCCTAACCGTAGGCTACCCTTGACTGCTTCTGCCTCCAATAGATTTCCTAAGCACTAGTGTTTTAAGGAACAGCTTAAAAAGAGAATCCTAATGTGATTTCTTTATAATGGGTGTGTTCCTTATCTTATCCTAGTGTCTAAACTCTTCTCCATGGCTGGACCCCCAAATAATATTCCTTTACGTCCTAAGGGGTATCTAGAGAGTGGGATAGGTTTAATAACTACCCTAACTCTAATGCGTACCCTAACCCTAACCCCTACCCTAACGCTAACACGTACCCTAAACCGAGCCCTAACCCTAACCCTAACACTAACCCTAACCCTAACACGTACCCTAATCCTAACCCGGACCCTAAACCGAGCCCTAACCCTAACACTAACCCTAACCCTAACCCATACCCTACGCCGTACCCGAAGCCCTCCCCGAACCCGTACCCTAAGCCGTACCCTAAGCCTAACCCTAAGCCTAATCCTAACCCTAGGCTACCCTTGACTGCTTCTGCCTCCAATAGATTTCCTAAGCACTACTGTTTTAAGGAACAGCTTAAAAAGAGAATCCTAATGTGATTTCTTTATAATGGGTGTGTTCCTTATCTTATCCTAGTGTCTAAACTCTTCTCCATTCCTGGACCCCCAAATAATATTCCTTTACGTGCTAAGGGGTATCTAGAGAGTGGGGTAGGTTTAATAACTACCCTAACCCTAATGCGTACCCTAACCCTAACCCCTACCCTAACCCTAACACGTACCCTAATCCTAACCCGTAACTTAAACCGAGCCCTAACCCTAACACTAACCCTAACCCTAACCCTAACCCATACCCTACACCGTACCCGAAGCCCTCCCCGAACACGTACCCTAAGCAGTACCGTAAGCCTAACCCTAAGCCTAACCCTAACCCTAGGCTACCCTTGACTGCTTCTGCCTCCAATACATTTCCTAAGCACTAGTGTTTTAAGGAACAGCTTAAAAACAGAATCCTAATGTGATTTCTTTATAATGTGTGTGTTCCTTATATTATCTTAGTGTCTAAAGTCTTCTCCATGGCTGGACCCCCAAATAATATTCCTTTATGTGCTAAGAGGTATCTAGAGAGTGGGATAGGTTTAATAACTACCCTAAGCCTAACGCGTACCCTAACCCTAACCCCTAACCTAACCCTAACACGTACCCTAATCCTAACTCGTACCCTAAACCGAGCCCTAACCCTAACACTAACCCTAACCCTAACCCTAACCCATACCCTACGCCGTACCCGAAGCCCTCCCCGAACCCGTACCCTAAACCGTACCCTAAGCCTAACCCTAAGCCTAACCCTAACCCTAGGCTACCCTTGACTGCTTCTGCCTCCAATAGATTTCCTAAGCACTAGTGTTTTAAGGAACAGCTTAAAAAGAGAATCCTAATGTGATTTCTTTATAATGGGTGTGTTCCTTATCTTATCCTAGTGTCTAAACTCTTCTCCACGGCTGGACCCCCAAATAATATTCCTTTACGTGCTAAGGGGTAACTAGAGAGTGGGATAGGTTTAATAACTACCCTAACCCTAACGCGTACCCTAACGCTAACCCCTACCCTAACCCTAACACGTACCCTAATCCTAACCCGTACCCTAAACCGAGCCCTATCCCTAACACTAACCCTAACCCTAACCCTAACCCATACCCTACGCCGTACCCGAAGCCCTCCCCGAACCCGTACCCTAAACCGTACCCTAAGCCTAACCCTAAGCCTAACCTAATCCTAGGCTACCCTTGACTGCTTCTGCCTCCCATAGATTTCCTAAGCACTAGTGTTTTAAGGAACAGCTTAAAAAGAGAATACTAATGTGATTTCTTTATAATGTGTGTGTTCCTTATATTATCTTAGTGTCTAAACTCTTCTCCTTTGGTGGACCCCCAAATAATATTCCTTTACGTGCTAAGGGGTATCTAGAGAGTGGGATAGGTTTAATCACTACCCTAACCGTAACGCGTACCCTAACCCTAACCCCTACCCTAACCCTAACACCTACCCTAATCCTAACCCGTACCCTAAACCGAGCCCTAACCCTAACACTAACCCTAACCCTAACCCTAACCCATACCCTACGCCGTACCCGAAGCCCTCCCCGAAAACGTACCCTAAACCGTACCCTAAGCCTAACCCTAAGCCTAACCTAATCCTAGGCTACCCTTGACTGCTTCTGCCTCCAATAGATTTCCTAAGCACTAGTGTTTTAAGGAACAGCTTAAAAAGAGAATCCTAATGTGATTTCTTTATAATGGGTGTGTTCCTTATCTAATCCTAGTGTCTAAACTCTTCTCCATGGCTGGACCCCCAAATAATATTCCTTTATGTGCTAAGGGGTATCGAGAGAGTGGGATAGGTTTAATAACTACCCTAACCCTAACGCGTACCCTAACCCTAACCCCTACCCTAACCCTAACACGTACCCTAATCCTAAACCGTACCCTAAACCGAGCCCTAACCCTAACACTAACCCTAACCCTAACCCTAACCCATACCCTACGCCGTACCCGAAGCCCTCCCCGAACCCGTACCCTAAGCCGTACCCTAAGCCTAACCCTAAGCCTAACCCTAACCCTAGGCTACCCTTGACTGCTTCTGCCTCCAATAGATTTCCTAAGCACTAGTGTTTTAAGGAACAGCTTAAAAAGAGAATCCTAATGTGATTTCTTTATAATGTGTGTGTTCCTTATATTATCTTAGTGTCTAAACTCTTCTCCATGGCTGGAACCCCAAATAATATTCCTTTACGTGCTAAGGGGTATCTAGAGAGTGGGATAGGTTTAATAACTACCCTAACCCTAACGCGTACCCTAACCCTAACCCCTACCCTAACCCTAACACGTACCCTAATCCTAAACCGTACCCTAAACCGAGCCCTAACCCTAACACTAACCGTAACCCTAACCCTAACCCATACCCTACGCCGTACCCGAAGCCCTCCCCGAACACGTACCCTAAGCCGTACCCTAAGCCTAACCCTAAGCCTAACCCTAACCCTAGGCTACCCTTGACTGCTTCTGCCTCCAATAGATTTCCTAAGCACTAGTATTTTAAGGAACAGCTTAAAAAGAGAATCCTAATGTGATTTCTTTATAATGTGTGTGTTCCTTATATTATCTTAGTGTCTAAACTCTTCTCCATGGCTGGACCCCCAAATAATATTCCTTTACGTGCTAAGGGGTATCTAGAGAGTGGGATATGTTTAATAACTACCCTAAGCCTAACGCGTACCCTAACCCTAACCCTTACCCTAACCCTAACACGTACCCTAATCCTAAACCGTACCCTAAACGGAGCCCTAACCCTAACACTAACCCTAACCCTAACCCTAACCCATACCCTACGCCGTACCCGAAGCCCTCCCCGAACCCGTACCCTAAGCCGTACCCTAAGCCTAACCCTAAGCCTAACCCTAACCCTAGGCTACCCTTGACTGCTTCTGCCTCCAATAGATTTCCTAAGCACTAGTGTTTTAAGGAACAGCTTAAAAAGAGAATCCTAAAGTGATTTCTCTATAATGGGTGTGTTCCTCATCTTTTCCTAGTGTCTAAACTCTTCTCCATGGCTGGACCCCCAAATAATATTCCTTTACGTGCTAAGGGGTAACTAGAGAGTGGGATAGGTTTAATAACTACCCTAACCCTAACGCGTACCCTAACGCTAACCCCTACCCTAACCCTGACACGTACACTAATCCTAACCCGTACCCTAAACCGAGCCCTAACCCTAACACTAACCCTAACCCTAACCCTAACCCATACCCTACGCCGTACCCGAAGCCCTCCCCGAACCCCTACCCTAAACCGTACCCTAAGCCTAACCCTAAG
Organism: Balaenoptera physalus; assembly: GCF_965194825.1. Taxonomy (NCBI): domain Eukaryota; kingdom Metazoa; phylum Chordata; class Mammalia; order Artiodactyla; family Balaenopteridae; genus Balaenoptera; species Balaenoptera physalus. Next base: position 932,237 of record NW_028126434.1, on the reverse strand, counting down.
CCTAACCCTAACCCTAGGCTACCCTTGACTGCTTCTGCCTCCAATAGATTTCCTAAGCACTAGTGTTTTAAGGAACAGCTTAAAAAGAGAATCCTAATGTGATTTCTTTATAATGTGTGTGTTCCTTATATTATCTTAGTGTCTAAACTCTTCTCCATGGCTGGACCCCCAAATAATATTCCTTTACGTGCTAAGGGGTATCTAGAGAGTGGGATAGGTTTAATAACTACCCTAAGCCTAACGCGTACCCTAACCCTAACCCCTACCCTAACCCTAACACGTACCCTAATCCTAAACCGTACCCTAAACCGAGCCCTAACCCTAACACTAACCCTAACCCTAACCCTAACCCATACCCTACGCCGTACCCGAAGCCCTCCCCGAACCCGTACCCTAAGCCGTACCCTAAGCCTAACCCTAAGCCTAACCCTAACCGTAGGCTACCCTTGACTGCTTCTGCCTCCAATAGATTTCCTAAGCACTAGTGTTTTAAGGAACAGCTTAAAAAGAGAATCCTAATGTGATTTCTTTATAATGGGTGTGTTCCTTATCTTATCCTAGTGTCTAAACTCTTCTCCATGGCTGGACCCCCAAATAATATTCCTTTACGTCCTAAGGGGTATCTAGAGAGTGGGATAGGTTTAATAACTACCCTAACTCTAATGCGTACCCTAACCCTAACCCCTACCCTAACGCTAACACGTACCCTAAACCGAGCCCTAACCCTAACCCTAACACTAACCCTAACCCTAACACGTACCCTAATCCTAACCCGGACCCTAAACCGAGCCCTAACCCTAACACTAACCCTAACCCTAACCCATACCCTACGCCGTACCCGAAGCCCTCCCCGAACCCGTACCCTAAGCCGTACCCTAAGCCTAACCCTAAGCCTAATCCTAACCCTAGGCTATCCTTGACTGCTTCTGCCTCCAATAGATTTCCTAAGCACTACTGTTTTAAGGAACAGCTTAAAAAGAGAATCCTAATGTGATTTCTTTATAATGGGTGTGTTCCTTATCTTATCCTAGTGTCTAAACTCTTCTCCATTCCTGGACCCCCAAATAATATTCCTTTACGTGCTAAGGGGTATCTAGAGAGTGGGGTAGGTTTAATAACTACCCTAACCCTAATGCGTACCCTAACCCTAAACCCTACCCTAACCCTAACACGTACCCTAATCCTAACCCCTACCCTAACCCTAACACGTACCCTAATCCTAACCCGTACCCTAAACCGAGCCCTAACCCTAACACTAACCCTAACCCTAACCCTAACCCATGCCCTACGCCGTACCCGAAGCCCTACCTGAACCCGTACCCTAAGCCGTACCCTAAGCCTAATCCTAAACCTAGCCTACCCTTGACTTCTTCTGCCTCCAATAGATTTCCTAAGCACTAGTGTTTTAAGGAACAGCTTAAAACGAGAATCCTAATGTGATTTCTTTATAATGGGTGTGTTCCTTATCTTATCCTAGTGTCTAAACTCTTCTCCATGCCTGGACCCACAAATAATATTCCTTTACGTGCTAAGGGGTATCTAGAGAGTGGGATAGGTTTAATAACTACCCTAACCCTAATGTGTACCCTAACCCTAACCCCTACCCTAACCCTAACAGGTAACCTAAACCTAACCCGTACCCTAAACCGAGCCCTAACCCTAACACTAACCCTAAACCTAACCCTAACCCATACCCTACGCCGTACCCGAAGCCCTCCCCGAACCCGTACCCTAAGCCGTACCCTAAGCCTAACCCTAAGCCTAACCCTAACCCTAGGCAACCCTTGACTGCTTCTGCCTCCAATAGATTTCCTAAGCACTAGTGTTTTAAGGACCAGCATAAAAAGAGAATCCCAATGTGATTTCTTTGTAATGGGTGTGTTCCTTATCTTATCCTAGTGTCTAAACTCTTCTCCATGGCTGGACCCCCAAATAATATTCCTTCATGTGCTAAGGGGTATCGAGAGAGTGGGATAGGTTTAATCACTACCCTAACCCTAACGTGTACCCTAACCCTAACCCCTACCCTAACCCTAACACGTACCCTAATCCTAACCCGTACCCTAAACCGAGCCCTAACCCTAACACTAACCCTAACCCTAACCCTAACCCATACCCTACGCCGTACCCGAAGCCCTCCCCGAACCCGTACCCTAAGCCTAACCCTAAGCCTAACCCTAACCCTAGGCTACCCTTGACTGCTTCTGCCTCCAATAGATTTCCTAAGCACTAGTGTTTTAAGGAACAGCTTAAAACGAGAATCCTAATGTGATTTCTTTATAATGTGTGTGTTCCTTATATTATCTTAGTGTCTAAATTCTTCTCCATGGCTGGACCCCCAAATAATATTCCTTTACGTGCTACGGGGTATCTAGAGAGTGGGATAGGTTTAATAACTACCCTAACCCTAAGGCGTACCCTAACCCTCACCCCTACGCTAACCCTAACACGTACCCTAATCCTAAACCGTACCCTAAACCGAGCCCTAACCCTAACACTAACCGTAACCCTAACCCTAACCCCTACCCTAACCCTAACACGTACCCTAATCCTAACCCGTACCCTAAACGGAGCCCTAACCCTAACACTAACCCTAACCCTAACCCTAACCCATACCCTACGCCGTACACGAAGCCCTCCCCGAACCCGTACCCTAAGCCGTACCCTAAGCCTAACCCTAAGCCTAACCCTAACCCTAGGCTACCCTTGACTGCTTCTGCCTCCAATAGATTTCCTAAGCACTAGTGTTTTAAGGAACAGCATAAAAAGGGAATCCTAATGTGATTTCTTTATAATGGGTGTGTTCCTTATCTTATCCTAGTGTCTAAACTCTTCTCCATGGCTGGCCCCCCAAATAATATTCCTTTACGTGCTAAGGGGTATCTAGAGAGTTGGATAGGTTTAATAACTACCCTAACCCTAACGCGTAACCTAACCCTCACCCCTACCCTAACCCTAACACGTACCCTAATCCTAAACCGTACCCTAAACCGAGCCCTAACCCTAACACTAACCGTAACCCTAACCCTAACCCATACCCTACGCCGTACCCGCAGCCCTCCCCGAACCCGTACCCTAAGCCGTACCCTAAGCCTAACCCTAAGCCTAACCCTAACCCTAGGCTACCCTTGACTGCTTCTGCCTCCAATAGATTTCCTAAGCACTAGTGTTTTAAGGAACAGCTTAAAAAGAGAATCCTAATGTGATTTCTTTATAATGGGTGTGTTCCTTATCTTATCCTAGTGTCTAAACTCTTCTCCATTCCTGGACCCTCAAATAATATTCCTTTACGTGCTAAGGGGTATCTAGAGAGTGGGATAGGTTTAATAACTACCCTAACCCTCCTGTGTACCCTAACCCTAACCCCTACCCTAAACCTAACACGTAACCTAAACCTAACCCGTACCCTAAACCGAGCCCTAACCCTAACACTAACCCTAAACCTAACCCTAACCCATACCCTACGCTGTACCCGAAGCCCTCCCCGAACCCGTACCCTAAGCCGTACCCTAAGCCTAACCCTAAGCCTAACCCTAACCCTAGGCAACCCTTGACTGCTTCTGCCTCCAATAGATTTCCTAAGCACTAGTGTTTTAAGGACCAGCATAAAAAGAGAATCCCAATGTGATTTCTTTGTAATGGGTGTGTTCCTTATCTTATCCTAGTGTCTAAACTCTTCTCCATGGCTGGACCCCCAAATAATATTCCTTCATGTGCTAAGGGGTATCGAGAGAGTGGGATAGGTTTAATCACTACCCTAACCCTAACGTGTACCCTAACCCTAACCCCTACCCTAAACCTAACACGTACCCTAATCCTAACCCGTACCCTAAACCGAGCCCTAACCCTAACACTAACCCTAACCCTAACCCTAACCCATACCCTACGCCGTACCCGAAGCCCTCCCCGAACCCGTACCCTAAGCCTAACCCTAAGCCTAACCCTAACCCTAGGCTACCGTTGACTGCTTCTACCTCCAATAGATTTCCTAAGCACTAGTGTTTTAAGGAACAGCTTAAAACGAGAATCCTAATGTGATTTCTTTATAATGTGTGTGTTCCTTATATTATCTTAGTGTCTAAATTCTTCTCCATGGCTGGACCCCCAAATAATATTCCTTTACGTGCTACGGGGTATCTAGAGAGTGGGATAGGTTTAATAACTACCCTAACCCTAACGCGTACCCTAACCCTCACCCCTACGCTAACCCTAACACGTACCCTAATCCTAAACCGTACCCTAAACCTAGCCCTAACCCTAACACTAACCCTAACCCTAACCCTAACCCATACCCTACGCCGTACCCGAAGCCCTCCCCGAAAACGTACCCTAAGCCGTACCCTAAGCCTAACCCTAAGCCTAACCCTAACCCTAGGCAACCCTTGACTGCTTCTGCCTCCAATAGATTTCCTAAGCACTAGTGTTTTAAGGAACAGCTTAAAAAGAGAATCCTAATGTGATTTCTTTATAATGGGTGTGTTCCTTATCTAATCCTAGTGTCTAAACTCTTCTCCATGGCTGGACCCCCAAATAATATTCCTTTATGTGCTAAGGGGTATCTAGAGAGTGGGATAGGTTTAATAACTACCCTAACCCTAACGCGTACCCTAACCCTAACCCCTACCCTAACCCTAACACGTACCCTAATCCTAAACCGTACCCTAAACCGAGCCCTAACCCTAACACTAACCGTAACCATAACCCTAACCCATACCCTACGCCGTACCCGAAGCCCTCCCCGAACCCGTACCGTACGCCGTACCCTAAGCCTAACCCTAAGCCTAAACCTAACCCTAGGCTACCCTTGACTGCTTCTGCCTCCAATAGATTTCCTAAGCACTAGTGTTTTAAGGAACAGCTTAAAAAGAGAATCCTAATGTGATTTCTTTATAATGGGTGTGTTCCTTATCTTATCCTAGTGTCTAAACTCTTCTCCACGGCTGGACCCCCAAATAATATTCCTTTACGTGCTAAGGGGTAACTAGAGAGTGGGATAGGTTTAATAACTACCCTAACCCTAACGCGTACCCTAACGCTAACCCCTACCCTAACCCTAACACGTACCCTAATCCTAACCCGTACCCTAAACCGAGCCCTATCCCTAACACTAACCCTAACCCTAACCCTAACCCATACCCTACGCCGTACCCGAAGCCCTCCCCGAACCCGTACCCTAAACCGTACCCTAAGCCTAACCCTAAGCCTAACCTAATCCTAGGCTACCCTTGACTGCTTCTGCCTCCCATAGATTTCCTAAGCACTAGTGTTTTAAGGAACAGCTTAAAAAGAGAATACTAATGTGATTTCTTTATAATGTGTGTGTTCCTTATATTATCTTAGTGTCTAAACTCTTCTCCTTTGGTGGACCCCCAAATAATATTCCTTTACGTGCTAAGGGGTATCTAGAGAGTGGGATAGGTTTAATCACTACCCTAACCGTAACGCGTACCCTAACCCTAACCCCTACCCTAACCCTAACACCTACCCTAATTCTAACCCGTACCCTAAACCGAGCCCTAACCCTAACACTAACCCTAACCCTAACCCTAACCCATACCCTACGCCGTACCCGAAGCCCTCCCCGAAAACGTACCCTAAGCCGTACCCTAAGCCTAACCCTAAGCCTAACCCTAACCCTAGGCTACCCTTGACTGCTTCTGCCTCCAATAGATTTCCTAAGCACTAGTGTTTTAAGGAACAGCTTAAAAAGAGAATCCTAATGTGATTTCTTTATAATGGGTGTGTTCCTTATCGAATCCTAGTGTCTAAACTCTTCTCCATGGCTGGACCCCCAAATAATATTCCTTTATGTGCTAAGGGGTATCGAGAGAGTGGGATAGGTTTAATAACTACCCTAACCCTAACGCGTACCCTAACCCTAACCCCTACCCTAACCCTAACACGTACCCTAATCCTAAACCGTACCCTAAACCGAGCCCTAACCCTAACACTAACCCTAACCCTAACCCTAACCCATACCCTACGCCGTACCCGAAGCCCTCCCCGAACCCGTACCCTAAGCCGTACCCTAAGCCTAACCCTAAGCCTAACCCTAACCGTAGGCTACCCTTGACTGCTTCTGCCTCCAATAGATTTCCTAAGCACTATTGTTTTAAGGAACAGCTTAAAAAGAGAATCCTAATGTGATTGCTTTATAATGGGTGTGTTCCTTATCTTATCCTAGTGTCTAAACTCTTCTCCATGGCTGGACCCCCAAATAATATTCCTTTACGTCCTAAGGGGTATCTAGAGAGTGGGATAGGTTTAATAACTACCCTAACTCTAATGCGTACCCTAACCCTAACCCCTACCCTAACGCTAACACGTACCCTAAACCGAGCCCTAACCCTAACCCTAACACTAACCCTAACCCTAACACGTACCCTAATCCTAACCCGGACCCTAAACCGAGCCCTAACCCTAACACTAACCCTAACCCTAACCCATACCCTACGCCGTACCCGAAGCCCTCCCCGAACCCGTACCCTAAGCCGTACCCTAAGCCTAACCCTAAGCCTAATCCTAACCCTAGGCTACCCTTGACTGCTTCTGCCTCCAATAGATTTCCTAAGCACTACTGTTTTAAGGAACAGCTTAAAAAGAGAATCCTAATGTGATTTCTTTATAATGGGTGTGTTCCTTATCTTATCCTAGTGTCTAAACTCTTCTCCATTCCTGGACCCCCAAATAATATTCCTTTACGTGCTAAGGGGTATCTAGAGAGTGGGGTAGGTTTAATAACTACCCTAACCCTAATGCGTACCCTAACCCTAAACCCTACCCTAACCCTAACACGTACCCTAATCCTAACCCCTACCCTAACCCTAACACGTACCCTAATCCTAACCCGTACCCTAAACCGAGCCCTAACCCTAACACTAACCCTAACCCTAACCCATGCCCTACGCCGTACCCGAAGCCCTACCTGAACCCGTACCCTAAGCCGTACCCTAAGCCTAATCCTAAACCTAGCCTACCCTTGACTTCTTCTGCCTCCAATAGATTTCCTAAGCACTAGTGTTTTAAGGAACAGCTTAAAACGAGAATCCTAATGTGATTTCTTTATAATGGGTGTGTTCCTTATCTTATCCTAGTGTCTAAACTCTTTTCCATGCCTGGACCCACAAATAATATTCCTTTACGTGCTAAGGGGTATCTAGAGAGTGGGATAGGTTTAATAACTACCCTAACCCTAATGTGTACCCTAACCCTAACCCCTACCCTAACCCTAACTCGTATCCTAAACCTAACCCGTACCCTAAACCGAGCCCTAACCCTAACACTAACCCTAAACCTAACCCTAACCCATACCCTATGCCGTACCCGAAGCCCTCCCCGAACCCGTACCCTAAGCCGTACCCTAAGCCTAACCCTAAGCCTAACCCTAACCCTAGGCAACCCTTGACTGCTTCTGCCTCCAATAGATTTCCTAAGCACTAGTGTTTTAAGGACCAGCATAAAAAGAGAATCCCAATGTGATTTCTTTGTAATGGGTGTGTTCCTTATCTTATCCTAGTGTCTAAACTCTTCTCCATGGCTGGACCCCCAAATAATATTCCTTCATGTGCTAAGGGGTATCGAGAGAGTGGGATAGGTTTAATCACTACCCTAACCCTAACGTGTACCCTAACCCTAACCCCTACCCTAACCCTAACACGTACCCTAATCCTAACCCGTACCCTAAACCGAGCCCTAACCCTAACACTAACCCTAACCCTAACCCTAACCCATACCCTACGCCGTACCCGAAGCCCTCCCCGAACCCGTACCCTAAGCCTAACCCTAAGCCTAACCCTAACCCTAGGCTACCCTTGACTGCTTCTGCCTCCAATAGATTTCCTAAGCACTAGTGTTTTAAGGAACAGCTTAAAACGAGAATCCTAATGTGATTTCTTTATAATGTGTGTGTTCCTTATATTATCTTAGTGTCTAAATTCTTCTCCATGGCTGGACCCCCAAATAATATTCCTTTACGTGCTACGGGGTATCTAGAGAGTGGGATAGGTTTAATAACTACCCTAACCCTAAGGCGTACCCTAACCCTCACCCCTACGCTAACCCTAACACGTACCCTAATCCTAAACCGTACCCTAAACCGAGCCCTAACCCTAACACTAACCGTAACCCTAACCCTAACCCCTACCCTAACCCTAACACGTACCCTAATCCTAACCCGTACCCTAAACGGAGCCCTAACCCTAACACTAACCCTAACCCTAACCCTAACCCATACCCTACGCCGTACACGAAGCCCTCCCCGAACCCGTACCCTAAGCCTAACCCTAAGCCTAACCCTAACCCTAGGCTACCCTTGACTGCTTCTGCCTCCAATAGATTTCCTAAGCACTAGTGTTTTAAGGAACAGCATAAAAAGGGAATCCTAATGTGATTTCTTTATAATGGGTGTGTTCCTTATCTTATCCTAGTGTCTAAACTCTTCTCCATGGCTGGCCCCCCAAATAATATTCCTTTACGTGCTAAGGGGTATCTAGAGAGTTGGATAGGTTTAATAACTACCCTAACCCTAACGCGTAACCTAACCCTCACCCCTACCCTAACCCTAACACGTACCCTAATCCTAAACCGTACCCTAAACCGAGCCCTAACCCTAACACTAACCGTAACCCTAACCCTAACCCATACCCTACGCCGTACCCGCAGCCCTCCCCGAACCCGTACCCTAAGCCGTACCCTAAGCCTAACCCTAAGCCTAACCCTAACCCTAGGCTACCCTTGACTGCTTCTGCCTCCAATAGATTTCCTAAGCACTAGTGTTTTAAGGAACAGCTTAAAAAGAGAATCCTAATGTGATTTCTTTATAATGGGTGTGTTCCTTATCTTATCCTAGTGTCTAAACTCTTCTCCATTCCTGGACCCCCAAATAATATTCCTTTACGTGCTAAGGGGTATCTAGAGAGTGGGATAGGTTTAATAACTACCCTAACCCTAATGCGTACCCTAAGCCTAACCCCTACCCTAACCCTAACACGTACCCTAATCCTAACCCCTACCCTAACCCTAACACGTACCCTAATCCTAACCCGTACCGTAAACCGAGCCCTAACCCTAACACTAACCCTAACCCTAACCCTAACCCATGCCCTACGCCGTACCCGAAGCCCTACCTGAACCCGTACCCTAAGCCGTACCCTAAGCCTAATCCTAAACCTAGGCTACCCTTGACTTCTTCTGCCTCCAATAGATTTCCTAAGCACTAGTGTTTTAAGGAACAGCTTAAAACGAGAATCCTAATGTGATTTCTTTATAATGGGTGTGTTCCTTATCTTATCCTAGTGTCTAAACTCTTCTCCATGCCTGGACCCACAAATAATATTCCTTTACGTGCTAAGGGGTATCTAGAGAGTGGGATAGGTTTAATAACTACCCTAACCCTAACGGGTACCCTAAACCTAACCCCTACCCTAACCCTAACACGTACCCTAATCCTAACCCGTACACTAAACCGAGCCCTAACCCTAACACTAACCCTAACCCTAACCCTAACCCATACCCTACGCCGTACCCGAAGCCCTCCCCGAACCCGTACCCTAAGCCTAACCCTAAGCCTAACCCTAACCCTAGGCTACCCTTGACTGCTTCTGCCTCCAATAGATTTCCTAAGCACTAGTGTTTTAAGGAACAGCTTAAAAAGAGAATCCTAATGTGATTTCTTTATAATGTGTGTGTTCCTTATATTATCTTAGTGTCTAAACTCTTCTCCATGGCTGGACCCCCAAATAATATTCCTTTACGTGCTAAGGGGTATCTAGAGAGTGGGATAGGTTTAATAACTACCCTAACCCTAACGCGTACCCTAACCCTAAACCCTACCCTAACCCTAACACGTACCCTAATCCTAAAGCGTACCCTAAACCGAGCCCTAACCCTAACACTAACCGTAACCCTAATCCTAACCCATACCCTACGCCGTACCCGAAGCCCTCCCCGAACACGTACCCTAAGCCGTACCCTAAGCCTAACCCTAAGCCTAACCCTAACCATAGGCTACCCTTGACTGCTTCTGCCTCCAATAGATTTCCTAAGCACTAGTGTTTTAAGGAACAGCTTAAAAAGAGAATCCTAATGTGATTTCTTTATAATGTGTGTGTTCCTTATATTATCTTAGTGTCTAAAGTCTTCTCCATGGCTGGACCCCCAAATAATATTCCTTTACGTGCTAAGGGGTATCTAGAGAGTGGGATAGGTTTAATAACTACCCTAAGCCTAACGCGTACCCTAACCCTAACCCCTACCCTAACCCTAACACGTACCCTAATCCTAACCCGTACCCTAAACCGAGCCCTAACCCTAACACTAACGCTAACCCTAACCCTAACCCATACCCTACGCCGTACCCGAAGCCCTCCCCGAACCCGTACCCTATGCCGTACCCTAAGCCTAACCCTAAGCCTAACCCTAACCCTAGGCTACCCTTGACTGCTTCTGCCTCCAATAGATTTCCTAAGCACTAGTGTTTTAAGGAACAGCTTAAAAAGAGAATCCTAATGTGATTTCTTTATAATGGGTGTGTTCCTTATCTTATCCTAGTGTCTAAACTCTTCTCCATGGCTGGACCCCCAAATAATATTCCTTTACGTGCTAAGGGGTAACTAGTGAGTGGGATAGGTTTAATAACTACCCTAACCCTAACGCATACCCTAACGCTAAGCCCTACCCTAACCCTAACACGTACCCTAATCCTAACCCGTACCCTAAACCGAGCCCTAACCCTAACACTAACCCTAACCCTAACCCTAACCCATACCCTACGCCGTACCCGAAGCCCTCCCCGAACCCGTACCCTAAGCCTTACCCTAAACCTAACCCTAAGCCTAACCCTAACCCTAGGCTACCCTTGACTGCTTCTGCCTCCAATAGATTTCCTAAGCACTAGTGTTTTAAGGAACAGCTTAAAAAGAGAATCCTAAAGTGATTTCTTTATAATGGGTGTGTTCCTTATCTAATCCTAGTTTTGAAACTCTTCTCCATGCCTGGACCCCCTAAATAATATTCCTTTACGTGCTAAGGGTTATCGAGAGAGTGTGACAGGTTTAATAACTACCCTAACCCTAACGCGTACCCTAACCCTAACCCCTACCCTAACCCTAACACGTACCCTAATCCTAACCCGTACCCTAAACCGAGCCCTAACCCTAACACTAACCCTAACCCTAACCCTAACCCATACCCTACGCCGTACCCGAAGCCCTCCCCGAACCCGTACCCTAAGCCTAACCCTAAGCCTAACCCTAACCCTAGGCTACCCTTGACTGCTTCTGCCTCCAATAGATTTCCTAAGCACTAGTGTTTTAAGGAACAGCTTAAAAAGAGAATCCTAATGTGATTTCTATATAATGTGTGTGTTCCTTATATTATCTTAGTGTCTAAAGTCTTCTCCATGGCTGGACCCCCAAATAATATTCCTTTACGTGCTAAGGGGTATCTAGAGAGTGGGATAGGTTTAATAACTACCCTAAGCCTAACGCGTACCCTAACCCTAACCCCTACCCTAACCCTAACACGTACCCTAATCCTAACCCGTACCCTAAACCGAGCCCTAACCCTAACACTAACTCTAACCCTAACCCTAACCCATACCCTACGCCGTACCCGAAGCCCTCCCCGAACCCGTACCCTAAGCCGTACCCTAAGCCTAACCCTACGCCTAACCCTAACCCTAGGCTACCCTTGACTGCTTCTGCCTCCAATAGATTTCCTAAGCACTAGTGTTTTAAGGAACAGCTTAAAAAGAGAATCCTAATGTGATTTCTTTATAATGGGTGTGTTCCTTATCTTATCCTAGTGTCTAAACTCTTCTCCATGGCTGGATCCCCAAATAATATTCCTTTACGTGCTAAGGGGTAACTAGTGAGTGGGATAGGTTTAATAACTACCCTAACCCTAACGCATAACCTAACGCTAACCCCTACCCTAACCCTAACACGTATCCTAATCCTAAAGCGTACCCTAAACCGAGCCCTAACCCTAACACTAACCGTAACCCTAACCCTAACCCATACCCTACGCCGTACCCGAAGCCCTCCCCGAACACGTACCCTAAGCCGTACCGTAAGCCTAACCCTAAGCCTAACCCTAACCCTAGGCTACCCTTGACTGCTTCTGCCTCCAATACATTTCCTAAGCACTAGTGTTTTAAGGAACAGCTTAAAAACAGAATCCTAATGTGATTTCTTTATAATGTGTGTGTTCCTTATATTATCTTAGTGTCTAAAGTCTTCTCCATGGCTGGACCCCCAAATAATATTCCTTTACGTGCTAAGGGGTATCTAGAGAGTGGGATAGGTTTAATAACTACCCTAAGCCTAACGCGTACCCTAACCCTAACCCCTACCCTAACCCTAACACGTACCCTAATCCTAACCCGTACCCTAAACCGAGCCCTAACCCTAACACTAACCCTAACCCTAACCCATGCCCTACGCCGTACCCGAAGCCCTACCTGAACCCGTACCCTAAGCCGTACCCTAAGCCTAATCCTAAACCTAGCCTACCCTTGACTTCTTCTGCCTCCAATAGATTTCCTAAGCACTAGTGTTTTAAGGAACAGCTTAAAACGAGAATCCTAATGTGATTTCTTTATAATGGGTGTGTTCCTTATCTTATCCTAGTGTCTAAACTCTTCTCCATGCCTGGACCCACAAATAATATTCCTTTACGTGCTAAGGGGTATCTAGAGAGTGGGATAGGTTTAATAACTACCCTAACCCTAATGTGTACCCTAACCCTAACCCCTACCCTAACCCTAACTCGTATCCTAAACCTAACCCGTACCCTAAACCGAGCCCTAACCCTAACACTAACCCTAAACCTAACCCTAACCCATACCCTACGCCGTACCCGAAGCCCTCCCCGAACCCGTACCCTAAGCCGTACCCTAAGCCTAACCCTAAGCCTAACCCTAACCCTAGGCAACCCTTGACTGCTTCTGCCTCCAATAGATTTCCTAAGCACTAGTGTTTTAAGGACCAGCATAAAAAGAGAATCCCAATGTGATTTCTTTGTAATGGGTGTGTTCCTTATCTTATCCTAGTGTCTAAACTCTTCTCCATGGCTGGACCCCCAAATAATATTCCTTCATGTGCTAAGGGGTATCGAGAGAGTGGGATAGGTTTAATCACTACCCTAACCCTAACGTGTACCCTAACCCTAACCCCTACCCTAACCCTAACACGTACCCTAATCCTAACCCGTACCCTAAACCGAGCCCTAACCCTAACACTAACCCTAACCCTAACACTAACCCATACCCTACGCCGTACCCGAAGCCCTCCCCGAACCCGTACCCTAAGCCTAACCCTAAGCCTAACCCTAACCCTAGGCTACCCTTGACTGCTTCTGCCTCCAATAGATTTCCTAAGCACTAGTGTTTTAAGGAACAGCTTAAAACGAGAATCCTAATGTGATTTCTTTATAATGTGTGTGTTCCTTATATTATCTTAGTGTCTAAATTCTTCTCCATGGCTGGACCCCCAAATAATATTCCTTTACGTGCTACGGGGTATCTAGAGAGTGGGATAGGTTTAATAACTACCCTAACCCTAAGGCGTACCCTAACCCTCACCCCTACGCTAACCCTAACACGTACCCTAATCCTAAACCGTACCCTAAACCGAGCCCTAACCCTAACACTAACCGTAACCCTAACCCTAACCCCTACCCTAACCCTAACACGTACCCTAATCCTAACCCGTACCCTAAACGGAGCCCTAACCCTAACACTAACCCTAACCCTAACCCTAACCCATACCCTACGCCGTACACGAAGCCCTCCCCGAACCCGTACCCTAAGCCGTACCCTAAGCCTAACCCTAAGCCTAACCCTAACCCTAGGCTACCCTTGACTGCTTCTGCCTCCAATAGATTTCCTAAGCACTAGTGTTTTAAGGAACAGCATAAAAACGGAATCCTAATGTGATTTCTTTATAATGGGTGTGTTCCTTATCTTATCCTAGTGTCTAAACTCTTCTCCATGGCTGGCCCCCCAAATAATATTCCTTTACGTGCTAAGGGGTATCTAGAGAGTTGGATAGGTTTAATAACTACCCTAACCCTAACGCGTAACCTAACCCTCACCCCTACCCTAACCCTAACACGTACCCTAATCCTAAACCGTACCCTAAACCGAGCCCTAACCCTAACACTAACCGTAACCCTAACCCTAACCCATACCCTACGCCGTACCCGCAGCCCTCCCCGAACCCGTACCCTAAGCCGTACCCTAAGCCTAACCCTAAGCCTAACCCTAACCCTAGGCTACCCTTGACTGCTTCTGCCTCCAATAGATTTCCTAAGCACTAGTGTTTTAAGGAACAGCTTAAAAAGAGAATCCTAATGTGATTTCTTTATAATGGGTGTGTTCCTTATCTTATCCTAGTGTCTAAACTCTTCTCCATTCCTGGACCCCCAAATAATATTCCTTTACGTGCTAAGGGGTATCTAGAGAGTGGGATAGGTTTAATAACTACCCTAACCCTAATGCGTACCCTAAGCCTAACCCCTACCCTAACCCTAACACGTACCCTAATCCTAACCCCTACCCTAACCCTAACACGTACCCTAATCCTAACCCGTACCGTAAACCGAGCCCTAACCCTAACACTAACCCTAACCCTAACCCTAACCCATGCCCTACGCCGTACCCGAAGCCCTACCTGAACCGGTACCCTAAGCCGTACCCTAAGCCTAATCCTCAACCTAGGCTACCCTTGACTTCTTCTGCCTCCAATAGATTTCCTAAGCACTAGTGTTTTAAGGAACAGCTTAAAACGAGAATCCTAATGTGATTTCTTTATAATGGGTGTGTTCCTTATCTTATCCTAGTGTCTAAACTCTTCTCCATGCCTGGACCCACAAATAATATTCCTTTACGTGCTAAGGGGTATCTAGAGAGTGGGATAGGTTTAATAACTACCCTAACCCTAACGGGTACCCTAAACCTAACCCCTACCCTAACCCTAACACGTACCCTAATCCTAACCCGTACACTAAACCGAGCCCTAACCCTAACACTAACCCTAACCCTAACCCTAACCCATACCCTACGCCGTACCCGAAGCCCTCCCCGAACCCGTACCCTAAGCCTAACCCTAAGCCTAACCCTAACCCTAGGCTACCCTTGACTGCTTCTGCCTCCAATAGATTTCCTAAGCACTAGTGTTTTAAGGAACAGCTTAAAAAGAGAATCCTAATGTGATTTCTTTATAATGTGTGTGTTCCTTATATTATCTTAGTGTCTAAACTCTTCTCCATGGCTGGACCCCCAAATAATATTCCTTTACGTGCTAAGGGGTATCTAGAGAGTGGGATAGGTTTAATAACTACCCTAACCCTAACGCGTACCCTAACCCTAAACCCTACCCTAACCCTAACACGTACCCTAATCCTAAAGCGTACCCTAAACCGAGCCCTAACCCTAACACTAACCGTAACCCTAATCCTAACCCATACCCTACGCCGTACCCGAAGCCCTCCCCGAACACGTACCCTAAGCCGTACCCTAAGCCTAACCCTAAGCCTAACCCTAACCATAGGCTACCCTTGACTGCTTCTGCCTCCAATAGATTTCCTAAGCACTAGTGTTTTAAGGAACAGCTTAAAAAGAGAATCCTAATGTGATTTCTTTATAATGTGTGTGTTCCTTATATTATCTTAGTGTCTAAAGTCTTCTCCATGGCTGGACCCCCAAATAATATTCCTTTACGTGCTAAGGGGTATCTAGAGAGTGGGATAGGTTTAATAACTACCCTAAGCCTAACGCGTACCCTAACCCTAACCCCTACCCTAACCCTAACACGTACCCTAATCCTAACCCGTACCCTAAACCGAGCCCTAACCCTAACACTAACGCTAACCCTAACCCTAACCCATACCCTACGCCGTACCCGAAGCCCTCCCCGAACCCGTACCCTATGCCGTACCCTAAGCCTAACCCTAAGCCTAACCCTAACCCTAGGCTACCCTTGACTGCTTCTGCCTCCAATAGATTTCCTAAGCACTAGTGTTTTAAGGAACAGCTTAAAAAGAGAATCCTAATGTGATTTCTTTATAATGGGTGTGTTCCTTATCTTATCCTAGTGTCTAAACTCTTCTCCATGGCTGGACCCCCAAATAATATTCCTTTACGTGCTAAGGGGTAACTAGTGAGTGGGATAGGTTTAATAACTACCCTAACCCTAACGCATACCCTAACGCTAAGCCCTACCCTAACCCTAACACGTACCCTAATCCTAACCCGTACCCTAAACCGAGCCCTAACCCTAACACTAACCCTAACCCTAACCCTAACCCATACCCTACGCCGTACCCGAAGCCCTCCCCGAACCCGTACCCTAAGCCTTACCCTAAACCTAACCCTAAGCCTAACCCTAACCCTAGGCTACCCTTGACTGCTTCTGCCTCCAATAGATTTCCTAAGCACTAGTGTTTTAAGGAACAGCTTAAAAAGAGAATCCTAAAGTGATTTCTTTATAATGGGTGTGTTCCTTATCTAATCCTAGTTTTGAAACTCTTCTCCATGCCTGGACCCCCTAAATAATATTCCTTTACGTGCTAAGGGTTATCGAGAGAGTGTGACAGGTTTAATAACTACCCTAACCCTAACGCGTACCCTAACCCTAACCCCTACCCTAACCCTAACACGTACCCTAATCCTAACCCGTACCCTAAACCGAGCCCTAACCCTAACACTAACCCTAACCCTAACCCTAACCCATACCCTACGCCGTACCCGAAGCCCTCCCCGAACCCGTACCCTAAGCCTAACCCTAAGCCTAACCCTAACCCTAGGCTACCCTTGACTGCTTCTGCCTCCAATAGATTTCCTAAGCACTAGTGTTTTAAGGAACAGCTTAAAAAGAGAATCCTAATGTGATTTCTATATAATGTGTGTGTTCCTTATATTATCTTAGTGTCTAAAGTCTTCTCCATGGCTGGACCCCCAAATAATATTCCTTTACGTGCTAAGGGGTATCTAGAGAGTGGGATAGGTTTAATAACTACCCTAAGCCTAACGCGTACCCTAACCCTAACCCCTACCCTAACCCTAACACGTACCCTAATCCTAACCCGTACTCTAAACCGAGCCCTAACCCTAACACTAACTCTAACCCTAACCCTAACCCATACCCTACGCCGTACCCGAAGCCCTCCCCGAACCCGTACCCTAAGCCGTACCCTAAGCCTAACCCTAAGCCTAACCCTAACCCTAGGCTACCCTTGACTGCTTCTGCCTCCAATAGATTTCCTAAGCACTAGTGTTTTAAGGAACAGCTTAAAAAGAGAATCCTAATGTGATTTCTTTATAATGGGTGTGTTCCTTATCTTATCCTAGTGTCTAAACTCTTCTCCATGGCTGGATCCCCAAATAATATTCCTTTACGTGCTAAGGGGTAACTAGTGAGTGGGATAGGTTTAATAACTACCCTAACCCTAACGCATAACCTAACGCTAACCCCTACCCTAACCCTAACACGTATCCTAATCCTAAAGCGTACCCTAAACCGAGCCCTAACCCTAACACTAACCGTAACCCTAACCCTAACCCATACCCTACGCCGTACCCGAAGCCCTCCCCGAACACGTACCCTAAGCCGTACCGTAAGCCTAACCCTAAGCCTAACCCTAACCCTAGGCTACCCTTGACTGCTTCTGCCTCCAATACATTTCCTAAGCACTAGTGTTTTAAGGAACAGCTTAAAAACAGAATCCTAATGTGATTTCTTTATAATGTGTGTGTTCCTTATATTATCTTAGTGTCTAAAGTCTTCTCCATGGCTGGACCCCCAAATAATATTCCTTTACGTGCTAAGGGGTATCTAGAGAGTGGGATAGGTTTAATAACTACCCTAAGCCTAACGCGTACCCTAACCCTAACCCCTACCCTAACCCTAACACGTACCCTAATCCTAACCCGTACCCTAAACCGAGCCCTAACCCTGACACTAACCCTAACCCTAACCCTAACCCATACCCTACGCCGTACCCGAAGCCCTCCCCGAACCCGTAACCTAAACCGTACCCTAAGCCTAACCCTAAGCCTAACCCTAACCCTAGGCTACCCTTGACTGCTTCTGCCTCCAATAGATTTCCTAAGAACTAGTGTTTTAAGGAACAGCTTAAAAAGAGAATCCTAATGTGATTTCTTTATAATGGGTGTGTTCCTTATCTTATCCTAGTGTCTAAACTCTTCTCCATGGCTGGAACCCCAAATAATATTCCTTTACGTGCTAAGGGGTATCTAGAGAGTGGGATAGGTTTAATAACTACCCTAACCCTAACGCGTACCCTAACCCTAACCCCTTCCCTAACCCTAACACGTACCCTAATCCTAAACCGTACCCTAAACCGAGCCCTAACCCTAACACTAACCGTAACCCTAACCCTAACCCATACCCTACGCCGTACCCGAAGCCCTCCCCGAACACGTACCCTAAGCCGTACCCTAAGCCTAACCCTAAGCCTAACCCTATCCCTAGGCTACCCTTGACTGCTTCTGCCTCCAATACATTTCCTAAGCACTAGTGTTTTAAGGAACAGCTTAAAAAGAGAATCCTAATGTGATTTCTTTATAATGTGTGTGTTCCTTATATTATCTTAGTGTCTAAACTCTTCTCCATGGCTGGACCCCCAAATAATATTCCTTTACGTGCTAAGGGGTATCTAGAGAGTGGGATAGGTTTAATAACTACCCTAAGCCTAACGCGTACCCTAACCCTAACCCCTACCCTAACCCTAACACGTACCCTAATCCTAAACCGTACCCTAAACCGAGCCCTAACCCTAACCCTAACCCTAACCCTAACCCATACCCTACGCCGTACCCGAAGCCCTCCCCGAACCCGTACCCTAAGCCGTACCCTAAGCCTAACCCTAAGCCTAACCCTAACCCTAGGCTACCCTTGACTGCTTCTGCCTCCAATAGATTTCCTAAGCACTAGTGTTTTAAGGAACAGCTTAAAAAGAGAATCCTAAAGTGATTTCTTTATAATGGGTGTGTTCCTTATCTTATCCTAGTGTCTAAACTCTTCTCCATGGCTGGACCCCCAAATAATATTCCTTTACGTGCTAAGGGGTAACTAGAGAGTGGGATAGGTTTAATAACTACCCTAACCCTAACGAGTACCCTAACGCTAACCCTTACCCTAACCCTAACACGTACCCTAATCCTAACCCGTACCCTAAACCGAGCCCTAACCCTAACACTAACCCTAACCCTAACCCTAACCCATACCCTACGCCGTACCCGAAGCCCTCCCCGAACCCCTACCCTAAACCGTACCCTAAGCCTAACCCTAAGCCTAACCCTAACCCTAGGCTACCCTTGACTGCTTCTGCCTCCAATAGATTTCCTAAGCACTAGTGTTTTAAGGAACAGCTTAAAAAGAGAATACTAATGTGATTTCTTTATAATGTGTGTGTTCCTTATATTATCTTAGTGTCTAAACTCTTCTCCATTGGTGGACCCCCAAATAATATTCCTTTACGTGCTAAGGGGTATCTAGAGAGTGGGATAGGTTTAATCACTACCCTAACCGTAACGCGTACCCTAACCCTAACCCCTACCCTAACCCTAACACGTACCCTAATCCTAACCCGTAACTTAAACCGAGCCCTAACCCTAACACTAACCCTAACCCTAACCCTAACCCATACCCTACGCCGTACCCGAAGCCCTCCCCGAACACGTACCCTAAGCCGTACCCTAAGCCTAACCCTAAGCCTAACCCTAACCCTAGGCTACCCTTGACTGCTTCTGCCTCCAATAGATTTCCTAAGCACTAGTATTTTAAGGAACAGCTTAAAAAGAGAATCCTAATGTGATTTCTTTATAATGTGTGTGTTCCTTATATTATCTTAGTGTCTAAACTCTTCTCCATGGCTGGACCCCCAAATAATATTCCTTTACGTGCTAAGGGGTATCTAGAGAGTGGGATATGTTTAATAACTACCCTAAGCCTAACGCGTACCCTAACCCTAACCCTTACCCTAACCCTAACACGTACCCTAATCCTAAACCGTACCCTAAACGGAGCCCTAACCCTAACACTAACCCTAACCCTAACCCTAACCCATACCCTACGCCGTACCCGAAGCCCTCCCCGAACCCGTACCCTAAGCCGTACCCTAAGCCTAACCCTAAGCCTAACCCTAACCCTAGGCTACCCTTGACTGCTTCTGCCTCCAATAGATTTCCTAAGCACTAGTGTTTTAAGGAACAGCTTAAAAAGAGAATCCTAAAGTGATTTCTCTATAATGGGTGTGTTCCTCATCTTTTCCTAGTGTCTAAACTCTTCTCCATGGCTGGACCCCCAAATAATATTCCTTTACGTGCTAAGGGGTAACTAGAGAGTGGGATAGGTTTAATAACTACCCTAACCCTAACGCGTACCCTAACGCTAACCCCTACCCTAACCCTGACACGTACACTAATCCTAACCCGTACCCTAAACCGAGCCCTAACCCTAACACTAACCCTAACCCTAACCCTAACCCATACCCTACGCCGTACCCGAAGCCCTCCCCGAACCCCTACCCTAAACCGTACCCTAAGCCTAACCCTAAGCCTAACCCTAACCCTAGGCTACCCTTGACTGCTTCTGCCTCCAATAGATTTCCTAAGCACTAGTGTTTTAAGGAACAGCTTAAAAAGAGAATCCTAATGTGATTTCTTTATAATGTGTGTGTTCCTTATATTATCTTAGTGTCTAAACTCTTCTCCATGGCTGGACCCCCAAATAATATTCCTTTACGTGCTAAGGGGTATCTAGAGAGTGGGATAGGTTTAATAACTACCCTAAGCCTAACGCGTACCCTAACCCTAACCCCTACCCTAACCCTAACACGTACCCTAATCCTAAACCGTACCCTAAACCGAGCCCTAACCCTAACACTAACCCTAACCCTAACCCTAACCCATACCCTACGCCGTACCCGAAGCCCTCCCCGAACCCGTACCCTAAGCCGTACCCTAAGCCTAACCCTAAGCCTAACCCTAACCGTAGGCTACCCTTGACTGCTTCTGCCTCCAATAGATTTCCTAAGCACTAGTGTTTTAAGGAACAGCTTAAAAAGAGAATCCTAATGTGATTTCTTTATAATGGGTGTGTTCCTTATCTTATCCTAGTGTCTAAACTCTTCTCCATGGCTGGACCCCCAAATAATATTCCTTTACGTCCTAAGGGGTATCTAGAGAGTGGGATAGGTTTAATAACTACCCTAACTCTAATGCGTACCCTAACCCTAACCCCTACCCTAACGCTAACACGTACCCTAAACCGAGCCCTAACCCTAACCCTAACACTAACCCTAACCCTAACACGTACCCTAATCCTAACCCGGACCCTAAACCGAGCCCTAACCCTAACACTAACCCTAACCCTAACCCATACCCTACGCCGTACCCGAAGCCCTCCCCGGACCCGTACCCTAAGCCGTACCCTAAGCCTAACCCTAAGCCTAATCCTAACCCTAGGCTATCCTTGACTGCTTCTGCCTCCAATAGATTTCCTAAGCACTACTGTTTTAAGGAACAGCTTAAAAAGAGAATCCTAATGTGATTTCTTTATAATGGGTGTGTTCCTTATCTTATCCTAGTGTCTAAACTCTTCTCCATTCCTGGACCCCCAAATAATATTCCTTTACGTGCTAAGGGGTATCTAGAGAGTGGGGTAGGTTTAATAACTACCCTAACCCTAATGCGTACCCTAACCCTAAACCCTACCCTAACCCTAACACGTACCCTAATCCTAACCCCTACCCTAACCCTAACACGTACCCTAATCCTAACCCGTACCCTAAACCGAGCCCTAACCCTAACACTAACCCTAACCCTAACCCTAACCCATGCCCTACGCCGTACCCGAAGCCCTACCTGAACCCGTACCCTAAGCCGTACCCTAAGCCTAATCCTAAACCTAGCCTACCCTTGACTTCTTCTGCCTCCAATAGATTTCCTAAGCACTAGTGTTTTAAGGAACAGCTTAAAACGAGAATCCTAATGTGATTTCTTTATAATGGGTGTGTTCCTTATCTTATCCTAGTGTCTAAACTCTTCTCCATGCCTGGACCCACAAATAATATTCCTTTACGTGCTAAGGGGTATCTAGAGAGTGGGATAGGTTTAATAACTACCCTAACCCTAATGTGTACCCTAACCCTAACCCCTACCCTAACCCTAACAGGTAACCTAAACCTAACCCGTACCCTAAACCGAGCCCTAACCCTAACACTAACCCTAAACCTAACCCTAACCCATACCCTACGCCGTACCCGAAGCCCTCCCCGAACCCGTACCCTAAGCCGTACCCTAAGCCTAACCCTAAGCCTAACCCTAACCCTAGGCAACCCTTGACTGCTTCTGCCTCCAATAGATTTCCTAAGCACTAGTGTTTTAAGGACCAGCATAAAAAGAGAATCCCAATGTGATTTCTTTGTAATGGGTGTGTTCCTTATCTTATCCTAGTGTCTAAACTCTTCTCCATGGCTGGACCCCCAAATAATATTCCTTCATGTGCTAAGGGGTATCGAGAGAGTGGGATAGGTTTAATCACTACCCTAACCCTAACGTGTACCCTAACCCTAACCCCTACCCTAACCCTAACACGTACCCTAATCCTAACCCGTACCCTAAACCGAGCCCTAACCCTAACACTAACCCTAACCCTAACCCTAACCCATACCCTACGCCGTACCCGAAGCCCTCCCCGAACCCGTACCCTAAGCCTAACCCTAAGCCTAACCCTAACCCTAGGCTACCCTTGACTGCTTCTGCCTCCAATAGATTTCCTAAGCACTAGTGTTTTAAGGAACAGCTTAAAACGAGAATCCTAATGTGATTTCTTTATAATGTGTGTGTTCCTTATATTATCTTAGTGTCTAAATTCTTCTCCATGGCTGGACCCCCAAATAATATTCCTTTACGTGCTACGGGGTATCTAGAGAGTGGGATAGGTTTAATAACTACCCTAACCCTAAGGCGTACCCTAACCCTCACCCCTACGCTAACCCTAACACGTACCCTAATCCTAAACCGTACCCTAAACCGAGCCCTAACCCTAACACTAACCGTAACCCTAACCCTAACCCCTACCCTAACCCTAACACGTACCCTAATCCTAACCCGTACCCTAAACGGAGCCCTAACCCTAACACTAACCCTAACCCTAACCCTAACCCATACCCTACGCCGTACACGAAGCCCTCCCCGAACCCGTACCCTAAGCCGTACCCTAAGCCTAACCCTAAGCCTAACCCTAACCCTAGGCTACCCTTGACTGCTTCTGCCTCCAATAGATTTCCTAAGCACTAGTGTTTTAAGGAACAGCATAAAAAGGGAATCCTAATGTGATTTCTTTATAATGGGTGTGTTCCTTATCTTATCCTAGTGTCTAAACTCTTCTCCATGGCTGGCCCCCCAAATAATATTCCTTTACGTGCTAAGGGGTATCTAGAGAGTTGGATAGGTTTAATAACTACCCTAAACCTAACGCGTAACCTAACCCTCACCCCTACCCTAACCCTAACACGTACCCTAATCCTAAACCGTACCCTAAACCGAGCCCTAACCCTAACACTAACCGTAACCCTAACCCTAACCCATACCCTACGCCGTACCCGCAGCCCTCCCCGAACCCGTACCCTAAGCCGTACCCTAAGCCTAACCCTAAGCCTAACCCTAACCCTAGGCTACCCTTGACTGCTTCTGCCTCCAATAGATTTCCTAAGCACTAGTGTTTTAAGGAACAGCTTAAAAAGAGAATCCTAATGTGATTTCTTTATAATGGGTGTGTTCCTTATCTTATCCTAGTGTCTAAACTCTTCTCCATTCCTGGACCCTCAAATAATATTCCTTTACGTGCTAAGGGGTATCTAGAGAGTGGGATAGGTTTAATAACTACCCTAACCCTCCTGTGTACCCTAACCCTAACCCCTACCCTAAACCTAACACGTAACCTAAACCTAACCCGTACCCTAAACCGAGCCCTAACCCTAACACTAACCCTAAACCTAACCCTAACCCATACCCTACGCCGTACCCGAAGCCCTCCCCGAACCCGTACCCTAAGCCGTACCCTAAGCCTAACCCTAAGCCTAACCCTAACCCTAGGCAACCCTTGACTGCTTCTGCCTCCAATAGATTTCCTAAGCACTAGTGTTTTAAGGACCAGCATAAAAAGAGAATCCCAATGTGATTTCTTTGTAATGGGTGTGTTCCTTATCTTATCCTAGTGTCTAAACTCTTCTCCATGGCTGGACCCCCAAATAATATTCCTTCATGTGCTAAGGGGTATCGAGAGAGTGGGATAGGTTTAATCACTACCCTAACCCTAACGTGTACCCTAACCCTAACCCCTACCCTAAACCTAACACGTACCCTAATCCTAACCCGTACCCTAAACCGAGCCCTAACCCTAACACTAACCCTAACCCTAACCCTAACCCATACCCTACGCCGTACCCGAAGCCCTCCCCGAACCCGTACCCTAAGCCTAACCCTAAGCCTAACCCTAACCCTAGGCTACCGTTGACTGCTTCTACCTCCAATAGATTTCCTAAGCACTAGTGTTTTAAGGAACAGCTTAAAACGAGAATCCTAATGTGATTTCTTTATAATGTGTGTGTTCCTTATATTATCTTAGTGTCTAAATTCTTCTCCATGGCTGGACCCCCAAATAATATTCCTTTACGTGCTACGGGGTATCTAGAGAGTGGGATAGGTTTAATAACTACCCTAACCCTAACGCGTACCCTAACCCTCACCCCTACGCTAACCCTAACACGTACCCTAATCCTAAACCGTACCCTAAACCTAGCCCTAACCCTAACACTAACCCTAACCCTAACCCTAACCCATACCCTACGCCGTACCCGAAGCCCTCCCCGAAAACGTACCCTAAGCCGTACCCTAAGCCTAACCCTAAGCCTAACCCTAACCCTAGGCAACCCTTGACTGCTTCTGCCTCCAATAGATTTCCTAAGCACTAGTGTTTTAAGGAACAGCTTAAAAAGAGAATCCTAATGTGATTTCTTTATAATGGGTGTGTTCCTTATCTAATCCTAGTGTCTAAACTCTTCTCCATGGCTGGACCCCCAAATAATATTCCTTTATGTGCTAAGGGGTATCTAGAGAGTGGGATAGGTTTAATAACTACCCTAACCCTAACGCGTACCCTAACCCTAACCCCTACCCTAACCCTAACACGTACCCTAATCCTAAACCGTACCCTAAACCGAGCCCTAACCCTAACACTAACCGTAACCATAACCCTAACCCATACCCTACGCCGTACCCGAAGCCCTCCCCGAACCCGTACCGTACGCCGTACCCTAAGCCTAACCCTAAGCCTAAACCTAACCCTAGGCTACCCTTGACTGCTTCTGCCTCCAATAGATTTCCTAAGCACTAGTGTTTTAAGGAACAGCTTAAAAAGAGAATCCTAATGTGATTTCTTTATAATGGGTGTGTTCCTTATCTTATCCTAGTGTCTAAACTCTTCTCCACGGCTGGACCCCCAAATAATATTCCTTTACGTGCTAAGGGGTAACTAGAGAGTGGGATAGGTTTAATAACTACCCTAACCCTAACGCGTACCCTAACGCTAACCCCTACCCTAACCCTAACACGTACCCTAATCCTAACCCGTACCCTAAACCGAGCCCTATCCCTAACACTAACCCTAACCCTAACCCTAACCCATACCCTACGCCGTACCCGAAGCCCTCCCCGAACCCGTACCCTAAACCGTACCCTAAGCCTAACCCTAAGCCTAACCTAATCCTAGGCTACCCTTGACTGCTTCTGCCTCCCATAGATTTCCTAAGCACTAGTGTTTTAAGGAACAGCTTAAAAAGAGAATACTAATGTGATTTCTTTATAATGTGTGTGTTCCTTATATTATCTTAGTGTCTAAACTCTTCTCCTTTGGTGGACCCCCAAATAATATTCCTTTACGTGCTAAGGGGTATCTAGAGAGTGGGATAGGTTTAATCACTACCCTAACCGTAACGCGTACCCTAACCCTAACCCCTACCCTAACCCTAACACCTACCCTAATTCTAACCCGTACCCTAAACCGAGCCCTAACCCTAACACTAACCCTAACCCTAACCCTAACCCATACCCTACGCCGTACCCGAAGCCCTCCCCGAAAACGTACCCTAAGCCGTACCCTAAGCCTAACCCTAAGCCTAACCCTAACCCTAGGCTACCCTTGACTGCTTCTGCCTCCAATAGATTTCCTAAGCACTAGTGTTTTAAGGAACAGCTTAAAAAGAGAATCCTAATGTGATTTCTTTATAATGGGTGTGTTCCTTATCGAATCCTAGTGTCTAAACTCTTCTCCATGGCTGGACCCCCAAATAATATTCCTTTATGTGCTAAGGGGTATCGAGAGAGTGGGATAGGTTTAATAACTACCCTAACCCTAACGCGTACCCTAACCCTAACCCCTACCCTAACCCTAACACGTACCCTAATCCTAAACCGTACCCTAAACCGAGCCCTAACCCTAACACTAACCCTAACCCTAACCCTAACCCATACCCTACGCCGTACCCGAAGCCCTCCCCGAACCCGTACCCTAAGCCGTACCCTAAGCCTAACCCTAAGCCTAACCCTAACCGTAGGCTACCCTTGACTGCTTCTGCCTCCAATAGATTTCCTAAGCACTATTGTTTTAAGGAACAGCTTAAAAAGAGAATCCTAATGTGATTGCTTTATAATGGGTGTGTTCCTTATCTTATCCTAGTGTCTAAACTCTTCTCCATGGCTGGACCCCCAAATAATATTCCTTTACGTCCTAAGGGGTATCTAGAGAGTGGGATAGGTTTAATAACTACCCTAACTCTAATGCGTACCCTAACCCTAACCCCTACCCTAACGCTAACACGTACCCTAAACCGAGCCCTAACCCTAACCCTAACACTAACCCTAACCCTAACACGTACCCTAATCCTAACCCGGACCCTAAACCGAGCCCTAACCCTAACACTAACCCTAACCCTAACCCATACCCTACGCCGTACCCGAAGCCCTCCCCGAACCCGTACCCTAAGCCGTACCCTAAGCCTAACCCTAAGCCTAATCCTAACCCTAGGCTACCCTTGACTGCTTCTGCCTCCAATAGATTTCCTAAGCACTACTGTTTTAAGGAACAGCTTAAAAAGAGAATCCTAATGTGATTTCTTTATAATGGGTGTGTTCCTTATCTTATCCTAGTGTCTAAACTCTTCTCCATTCCTGGACCCCCAAATAATATTCCTTTACGTGCTAAGGGGTATCTAGAGAGTGGGGTAGGTTTAATAACTACCCTAACCCTAATGCGTACCCTAACCCTAAACCCTACCCTAACCCTAACACGTACCCTAATCCTAACCCCTACCCTAACCCTAACACGTACCCTAATCCTAACCCGTACCCTAAACCGAGCCCTAACCCTAACACTAACCCTAACCCTAACCCATGCCCTACGCCGTACCCGAAGCCCTACCTGAACCCGTACCCTAAGCCGTACCCTAAGCCTAATCCTAAACCTAGCCTACCCTTGACTTCTTCTGCCTCCAATAGATTTCCTAAGCACTAGTGTTTTAAGGAACAGCTTAAAACGAGAATCCTAATGTGATTTCTTTATAATGGGTGTGTTCCTTATCTTATCCTAGTGTCTAAACTCTTTTCCATGCCTGGACCCACAAATAATATTCCTTTACGTGCTAAGGGGTATCTAGAGAGTGGGATAGGTTTAATAACTACCCTAACCCTAATGTGTACCCTAACCCTAACCCCTACCCTAACCCTAACTCGTATCCTAAACCTAACCCGTACCCTAAACCGAGCCCTAACCCTAACACTAACCCTAAACCTAACCCTAACCCATACCCTATGCCGTACCCGAAGCCCTCCCCGAACCCGTACCCTAAGCCGTACCCTAAGCCTAACCCTAAGCCTAACCCTAACCCTAGGCAACCCTTGACTGCTTCTGCCTCCAATAGATTTCCTAAGCACTAGTGTTTTAAGGACCAGCATAAAAAGAGAATCCCAATGTGATTTCTTTGTAATGGGTGTGTTCCTTATCTTATCCTAGTGTCTAAACTCTTCTCCATGGCTGGACCCCCAAATAATATTCCTTCATGTGCTAAGGGGTATCGAGAGAGTGGGATAGGTTTAATCACTACCCTAACCCTAACGTGTACCCTAACCCTAACCCCTACCCTAACCCTAACACGTACCCTAATCCTAACCCGTACCCTAAACCGAGCCCTAACCCTAACACTAACCCTAACCCTAACCCTAACCCATACCCTACGCCGTACCCTAAGCCCTCCCCGAACCCGTACCCTAAGCCTAACCCTAAGCCTAACCCTAACCCTAGGCTACCCTTGACTGCTTCTGCCTCCAATAGATTTCCTAAGCACTAGTGTTTTAAGGAACAGCTTAAAACGAGAATCCTAATGTGATTTCTTTATAATGTGTGTGTTCCTTATATTATCTTAGTGTCTAAATTCTTCTCCATGGCTGGACCCCCAAATAATATTCCTTTACGTGCTACGGGGTATCTAGAGAGTGGGATAGGTTTAATAACTACCCTAACCCTAAGGCGTACCCTAACCCTCACCCCTACGCTAACCCTAACACGTACCCTAATCCTAAACCGTACCCTAAACCGAGCCCTAACCCTAACACTAACCGTAACCCTAACCCTAACCCCTACCCTAACCCTAACACGTACCCTAATCCTAACCCGTACCCTAAACGGAGCCCTAACCCTAACACTAACCCTAACCCTAACCCTAACCCATACCCTACGCCGTACACGAAGCCCTCCCCGAACCCGTACCCTAAGCCTAACCCTAAGCCTAACCCTAACCCTAGGCTACCCTTGACTGCTTCTGCCTCCAATAGATTTCCTAAGCACTAGTGTTTTAAGGAACAGCATAAAAAGGGAATCCTAATGTGATTTCTTTATAATGGGTGTGTTCCTTATCTTATCCTAGTGTCTAAACTCTTCTCCATGGCTGGCCCCCCAAATAATATTCCTTTACGTGCTAAGGGGTATCTAGAGAGTTGGATAGGTTTAATAACTACCCTAACCCTAACGCGTAACCTAACCCTCACCCCTACCCTAACCCTAACACGTACCCTAATCCTAAACCGTACCCTAAACCGAGCCCTAACCCTAACACTAACCGTAACCCTAACCCTAACCCATACCCTACGCCGTACCCGCAGCCCTCCCCGAACCCGTACCCTAAGCCGTACCCTAAGCCTAACCCTAAGCCTAACCCTAACCCTAGGCTACCCTTGACTGCTTCTGCCTCCAATAGATTTCCTAAGCACTAGTGTTTTAAGGAACAGCTTAAAAAGAGAATCCTAATGTGATTTCTTTATAATGGGTGTGTTCCTTATCTTATCCTAGTGTCTAAACTCTTCTCCATTCCTGGACCCCCAAATAATATTCCTTTACGTGCTAAGGGGTATCTAGAGAGTGGGATAGGTTTAATAACTACCCTAACCCTAATGCGTACCCTAAGCCTAACCCCTACCCTAACCCTAACACGTACCCTAATCCTAACCCCTACCCTAACCCTAACACGTACCCTAATCCTAACCCGTACCGTAAACCGAGCCCTAACCCTAACACTAACCCTAACCCTAACCCTAACCCATGCCCTACGCCGTACCCGAAGCCCTACCTGAACCCGTACCCTAAGCCGTACCCTAAGCCTAATCCTAAACCTAGGCTACCCTTGACTTCTTCTGCCTCCAATAGATTTCCTAAGCACTAGTGTTTTAAGGAACAGCTTAAAACGAGAATCCTAATGTGATTTCTTTATAATGGGTGTGTTCCTTATCTTATCCTAGTGTCTAAACTCTTCTCCATGCCTGGACCCACAAATAATATTCCTTTACGTGCTAAGGGGTATCTAGAGAGTGGGATAGGTTTAATAACTACCCTAACCCTAACGGGTACCCTAAACCTAACCCCTACCCTAACCCTAACACGTACCCTAATCCTAACCCGTACACTAAACCGAGCCCTAACCCTAACACTAACCCTAACCCTAACCCTAACCCATACCCTACGCCGTACCCGAAGCCCTCCCCGAACCCGTACCCTAAGCCTAACCCTAAGCCTAACCCTAACCCTAGGCTACCCTTGACTGCTTCTGCCTCCAATAGATTTCCTAAGCACTAGTGTTTTAAGGAACAGCTTAAAAAGAGAATCCTAATGTGATTTCTTTATAATGTGTGTGTTCCTTATATTATCTTAGTGTCTAAACTCTTCTCCATGGCTGGACCCCCAAATAATATTCCTTTACGTGCTAAGGGGTATCTAGAGAGTGGGATAGGTTTAATAACTACCCTAACCCTAACGCGTACCCTAACCCTAAACCCTACCCTAACCCTAACACGTACCCTAATCCTAAAGCGTACCCTAAACCGAGCCCTAACCCTAACACTAACCGTAACCCTAATCCTAACCCATACCCTACGCCGTACCCGAAGCCCTCCCCGAACACGTACCCTAAGCCGTACCCTAAGCCTAACCCTAAGCCTAACCCTAACCATAGGCTACCCTTGACTGCTTCTGCCTCCAATAGATTTCCTAAGCACTAGTGTTTTAAGGAACAGCTTAAAAAGAGAATCCTAATGTGATTTCTTTATAATGTGTGTGTTCCTTATATTATCTTAGTGTCTAAAGTCTTCTCCATGGCTGGACCCCCAAATAATATTCCTTTACGTGCTAAGGGGTATCTAGAGAGTGGGATAGGTTTAATAACTACCCTAAGCCTAACGCGTACCCTAACCCTAACCCCTACCCTAACCCTAACACGTACCCTAATCCTAACCCGTACCCTAAACCGAGCCCTAACCCTAACACTAACGCTAACCCTAACCCTAACCCATACCCTACGCCGTACCCGAAGCCCTCCCCGAACCCGTACCCTATGCCGTACCCTAAGCCTAACCCTAAGCCTAACCCTAACCCTAGGCTACCCTTGACTGCTTCTGCCTCCAATAGATTTCCTAAGCACTAGTGTTTTAAGGAACAGCTTAAAAAGAGAATCCTAATGTGATTTCTTTATAATGGGTGTGTTCCTTATCTTATCCTAGTGTCTAAACTCTTCTCCATGGCTGGACCCCCAAATAATATTCCTTTACGTGCTAAGGGGTAACTAGTGAGTGGGATAGGTTTAATAACTACCCTAACCCTAACGCATACCCTAACGCTAAGCCCTACCCTAACCCTAACACGTACCCTAATCCTAACCCGTACCCTAAACCGAGCCCTAACCCTAACACTAACCCTAACCCTAACCCTAACCCATACCCTACGCCGTACCCGAAGCCCTCCCCGAACCCGTACCCTAAGCCTTACCCTAAACCTAACCCTAAGCCTAACCCTAACCCTAGGCTACCCTTGACTGCTTCTGCCTCCAATAGATTTCCTAAGCACTAGTGTTTTAAGGAACAGCTTAAAAAGAGAATCCTAAAGTGATTTCTTTATAATGGGTGTGTTCCTTATCTAATCCTAGTTTTGAAACTCTTCTCCATGCCTGGACCCCCTAAATAATATTCCTTTACGTGCTAAGGGTTATCGAGAGAGTGTGACAGGTTTAATAACTACCCTAACCCTAACGCGTACCCTAACCCTAACCCCTACCCTAACCCTAACACGTACCCTAATCCTAACCCGTACCCTAAACCGAGCCCTAACCCTAACACTAACCCTAACCCTAACCCTAACCCATACCCTACGCCGTACCCGAAGCCCTCCCCGAACCCGTACCCTAAGCCTAACCCTAAGCCTAACCCTAACCCTAGGCTACCCTTGACTGCTTCTGCCTCCAATAGATTTCCTAAGCACTAGTGTTTTAAGGAACAGCTTAAAAAGAGAATCCTAATGTGATTTCTATATAATGTGTGTGTTCCTTATATTATCTTAGTGTCTAAAGTCTTCTCCATGGCTGGACCCCCAAATAATATTCCTTTACGTGCTAAGGGGTATCTAGAGAGTGGGATAGGTTTAATAACTACCCTAAGCCTAACGCGTACCCTAACCCTAACCCCTACCCTAACCCTAACACGTACCCTAATCCTAACCCGTACCCTAAACCGAGCCCTAACCCTAACACTAACTCTAACCCTAACCCTAACCCATACCCTACGCCGTACCCGAAGCCCTCCCCGAACCCGTACCCTAAGCCGTACCCTAAGCCTAACCCTACGCCTAACCCTAACCCTAGGCTACCCTTGACTGCTTCTGCCTCCAATAGATTTCCTAAGCACTAGTGTTTTAAGGAACAGCTTAAAAAGAGAATCCTAATGTGATTTCTTTATAATGGGTGTGTTCCTTATCTTATCCTAGTGTCTAAACTCTTCTCCATGGCTGGATCCCCAAATAATATTCCTTTACGTGCTAAGGGGTAACTAGTGAGTGGGATAGGTTTAATAACTACCCTAACCCTAACGCATAACCTAACGCTAACCCCTACCCTAACCCTAACACGTATCCTAATCCTAAAGCGTACCCTAAACCGAGCCCTAACCCTAACACTAACCGTAACCCTAACCCTAACCCATACCCTACGCCGTACCCGAAGCCCTCCCCGAACACGTACCCTAAGCCGTACCGTAAGCCTAACCCTAAGCCTAACCCTAACCCTAGGCTACCCTTGACTGCTTCTGCCTCCAATACATTTCCTAAGCACTAGTGTTTTAAGGAACAGCTTAAAAACAGAATCCTAATGTGATTTCTTTATAATGTGTGTGTTCCTTATATTATCTTAGTGTCTAAAGTCTTCTCCATGGCTGGACCCCCAAATAATATTCCTTTACGTGCTAAGGGGTATCTAGAGAGTGGGATAGGTTTAATAACTACCCTAAGCCTAACGCGTACCCTAACCCTAACCCCTACCCTAACCCTAACACGTACCCTAATCCTAACCCGTACCCTAAACCGAGCCCTAACCCTAACACTAACCCTAACCCTAACCCATGCCCTACGCCGTACCCGAAGCCCTACCTGAACCCGTACCCTAAGCCGTACCCTAAGCCTAATCCTAAACCTAGCCTACCCTTGACTTCTTCTGCCTCCAATAGATTTCCTAAGCACTAGTGTTTTAAGGAACAGCTTAAAACGAGAATCCTAATGTGATTTCTTTATAATGGGTGTGTTCCTTATCTTATCCTAGTGTCTAAACTCTTCTCCATGCCTGGACCCACAAATAATATTCCTTTACGTGCTAAGGGGTATCTAGAGAGTGGGATAGGTTTAATAACTACCCTAACCCTAATGTGTACCCTAACCCTAACCCCTACCCTAACCCTAACTCGTATCCTAAACCTAACCCGTACCCTAAACCGAGCCCTAACCCTAACACTAACCCTAAACCTAACCCTAACCCATACCCTACGCCGTACCCGAAGCCCTCCCCGAACCCGTACCCTAAGCCGTACCCTAAGCCTAACCCTAAGCCTAACCCTAACCCTAGGCAACCCTTGACTGCTTCTGCCTCCAATAGATTTCCTAAGCACTAGTGTTTTAAGGACCAGCATAAAAAGAGAATCCCAATGTGATTTCTTTGTAATGGGTGTGTTCCTTATCTTATCCTAGTGTCTAAACTCTTCTCCATGGCTGGACCCCCAAATAATATTCCTTCATGTGCTAAGGGGTATCGAGAGAGTGGGATAGGTTTAATCACTACCCTAACCCTAACGTGTACCCTAACCCTAACCCCTACCCTAACCCTAACACGTACCCTAATCCTAACCCGTACCCTAAACCGAGCCCTAACCCTAACACTAACCCTAACCCTAACACTAACCCATACCCTACGCCGTACCCGAAGCCCTCCCCGAACCCGTACCCTAAGCCTAACCCTAAGCCTAACCCTAACCCTAGGCTACCCTTGACTGCTTCTGCCTCCAATAGATTTCCTAAGCACTAGTGTTTTAAGGAACAGCTTAAAACGAGAATCCTAATGTGATTTCTTTATAATGTGTGTGTTCCTTATATTATCTTAGTGTCTAAATTCTTCTCCATGGCTGGACCCCCAAATAATATTCCTTTACGTGCTACGGGGTATCTAGAGAGTGGGATAGGTTTAATAACTACCCTAACCCTAAGGCGTACCCTAACCCTCACCCCTACGCTAACCCTAACACGTACCCTAATCCTAAACCGTACCCTAAACCGAGCCCTAACCCTAACACTAACCGTAACCCTAACCCTAACCCCTACCCTAACCCTAACACGTACCCTAATCCTAACCCGTACCCTAAACGGAGCCCTAACCCTAACACTAACCCTAACCCTAACCCTAACCCATACCCTACGCCGTACACGAAGCCCTCCCCGAACCCGTACCCTAAGCCGTACCCTAAGCCTAACCCTAAGCCTAACCCTAACCCTAGGCTACCCTTGACTGCTTCTGCCTCCAATAGATTTCCTAAGCACTAGTGTTTTAAGGAACAGCATAAAAACGGAATCCTAATGTGATTTCTTTATAATGGGTGTGTTCCTTATCTTATCCTAGTGTCTAAACTCTTCTCCATGGCTGGCCCCCCAAATAATATTCCTTTACGTGCTAAGGGGTATCTAGAGAGTTGGATAGGTTTAATAACTACCCTAACCCTAACGCGTAACCTAACCCTCACCCCTACCCTAACCCTAACACGTACCCTAATCCTAAACCGTACCCTAAACCGAGCCCTAACCCTAACACTAACCGTAACCCTAACCCTAACCCATACCCTACGCCGTACCCGCAGCCCTCCCCGAACCCGTACCCTAAGCCGTACCCTAAGCCTAACCCTAAGCCTAACCCTAACCCTAGGCTACCCTTGACTGCTTCTGCCTCCAATAGATTTCCTAAGCACTAGTGTTTTAAGGAACAGCTTAAAAAGAGAATCCTAATGTGATTTCTTTATAATGGG
Organism: Balaenoptera physalus; assembly: GCF_965194825.1. NCBI lineage: Eukaryota > Metazoa > Chordata > Mammalia > Artiodactyla > Balaenopteridae > Balaenoptera > Balaenoptera physalus. Next base: position 897,283 of record NW_028126434.1, on the reverse strand, counting down.
TGTGTTCCTTATCTTATCCTAGTGTCTAAACTCTTCTCCATTCCTGGACCCCCAAATAATATTCCTTTACGTGCTAAGGGGTATCTAGAGAGTGGGATAGGTTTAATAACTACCCTAACCCTAATGCGTACCCTAAGCCTAACCCCTACCCTAACCCTAACACGTACCCTAATCCTAACCCCTACCCTAACCCTAACACGTACCCTAATCCTAACCCGTACCGTAAACCGAGCCCTAACCCTAACACTAACCCTAACCCTAACCCTAACCCATGCCCTACGCCGTACCCGAAGCCCTACCTGAACCCGTACCCTAAGCCGTACCCTAAGCCTAATCCTCAACCTAGGCTACCCTTGACTTCTTCTGCCTCCAATAGATTTCCTAAGCACTAGTGTTTTAAGGAACAGCTTAAAACGAGAATCCTAATGTGATTTCTTTATAATGGGTGTGTTCCTTATCTTATCCTAGTGTCTAAACTCTTCTCCATGCCTGGACCCACAAATAATATTCCTTTACGTGCTAAGGGGTATCTAGAGAGTGGGATAGGTTTAATAACTACCCTAACCCTAACGGGTACCCTAAACCTAACCCCTACCCTAACCCTAACACGTACCCTAATCCTAACCCGTACACTAAACCGAGCCCTAACCCTAACACTAACCCTAACCCTAACCCTAACCCATACCCTACGCCGTACCCGAAGCCCTCCCCGAACCCGTACCCTAAGCCTAACCCTAAGCCTAACCCTAACCCTAGGCTACCCTTGACTGCTTCTGCCTCCAATAGATTTCCTAAGCACTAGTGTTTTAAGGAACAGCTTAAAAAGAGAATCCTAATGTGATTTCTTTATAATGTGTGTGTTCCTTATATTATCTTAGTGTCTAAACTCTTCTCCATGGCTGGACCCCCAAATAATATTCCTTTACGTGCTAAGGGGTATCTAGAGAGTGGGATAGGTTTAATAACTACCCTAACCCTAACGCGTACCCTAACCCTAAACCCTACCCTAACCCTAACACGTACCCTAATCCTAAAGCGTACCCTAAACCGAGCCCTAACCCTAACACTAACCGTAACCCTAATCCTAACCCATACCCTACGCCGTACCCGAAGCCCTCCCCGAACACGTACCCTAAGCCGTACCCTAAGCCTAACCCTAAGCCTAACCCTAACCATAGGCTACCCTTGACTGCTTCTGCCTCCAATAGATTTCCTAAGCACTAGTGTTTTAAGGAACAGCTTAAAAAGAGAATCCTAATGTGATTTCTTTATAATGTGTGTGTTCCTTATATTATCTTAGTGTCTAAAGTCTTCTCCATGGCTGGACCCCCAAATAATATTCCTTTACGTGCTAAGGGGTATCTAGAGAGTGGGATAGGTTTAATAACTACCCTAAGCCTAACGCGTACCCTAACCCTAACCCCTACCCTAACCCTAACACGTACCCTAATCCTAACCCGTACCCTAAACCGAGCCCTAACCCTAACACTAACGCTAACCCTAACCCTAACCCATACCCTACGCCGTACCCGAAGCCCTCCCCGAACCCGTACCCTATGCCGTACCCTAAGCCTAACCCTAAGCCTAACCCTAACCCTAGGCTACCCTTGACTGCTTCTGCCTCCAATAGATTTCCTAAGCACTAGTGTTTTAAGGAACAGCTTAAAAAGAGAATCCTAATGTGATTTCTTTATAATGGGTGTGTTCCTTATCTTATCCTAGTGTCTAAACTCTTCTCCATGGCTGGACCCCCAAATAATATTCCTTTACGTGCTAAGGGGTAACTAGTGAGTGGGATAGGTTTAATAACTACCCTAACCCTAACGCATACCCTAACGCTAAGCCCTACCCTAACCCTAACACGTACCCTAATCCTAACCCGTACCCTAAACCGAGCCCTAACCCTAACACTAACCCTAACCCTAACCCTAACCCATACCCTACGCCGTACCCGAAGCCCTCCCCGAACCCGTACCCTAAGCCTTACCCTAAACCTAACCCTAAGCCTAACCCTAACCCTAGGCTACCCTTGACTGCTTCTGCCTCCAATAGATTTCCTAAGCACTAGTGTTTTAAGGAACAGCTTAAAAAGAGAATCCTAAAGTGATTTCTTTATAATGGGTGTGTTCCTTATCTAATCCTAGTTTTGAAACTCTTCTCCATGCCTGGACCCCCTAAATAATATTCCTTTACGTGCTAAGGGTTATCGAGAGAGTGTGACAGGTTTAATAACTACCCTAACCCTAACGCGTACCCTAACCCTAACCCCTACCCTAACCCTAACACGTACCCTAATCCTAACCCGTACCCTAAACCGAGCCCTAACCCTAACACTAACCCTAACCCTAACCCTAACCCATACCCTACGCCGTACCCGAAGCCCTCCCCGAACCCGTACCCTAAGCCTAACCCTAAGCCTAACCCTAACCCTAGGCTACCCTTGACTGCTTCTGCCTCCAATAGATTTCCTAAGCACTAGTGTTTTAAGGAACAGCTTAAAAAGAGAATCCTAATGTGATTTCTATATAATGTGTGTGTTCCTTATATTATCTTAGTGTCTAAAGTCTTCTCCATGGCTGGACCCCCAAATAATATTCCTTTACGTGCTAAGGGGTATCTAGAGAGTGGGATAGGTTTAATAACTACCCTAAGCCTAACGCGTACCCTAACCCTAACCCCTACCCTAACCCTAACACGTACCCTAATCCTAACCCGTACTCTAAACCGAGCCCTAACCCTAACACTAACTCTAACCCTAACCCTAACCCATACCCTACGCCGTACCCGAAGCCCTCCCCGAACCCGTACCCTAAGCCGTACCCTAAGCCTAACCCTAAGCCTAACCCTAACCCTAGGCTACCCTTGACTGCTTCTGCCTCCAATAGATTTCCTAAGCACTAGTGTTTTAAGGAACAGCTTAAAAAGAGAATCCTAATGTGATTTCTTTATAATGGGTGTGTTCCTTATCTTATCCTAGTGTCTAAACTCTTCTCCATGGCTGGATCCCCAAATAATATTCCTTTACGTGCTAAGGGGTAACTAGTGAGTGGGATAGGTTTAATAACTACCCTAACTCTAACGCATAACCTAACGCTAACCCCTACCCTAACCCTAACACGTATCCTAATCCTAAAGCGTACCCTAAACCGAGCCCTAACCCTAACACTAACCGTAACCCTAACCCTAACCCATACCCTACGCCGTACCCGAAGCCCTCCCCGAACACGTACCCTAAGCCGTACCGTAAGCCTAACCCTAAGCCTAACCCTAACCCTAGGCTACCCTTGACTGCTTCTGCCTCCAATACATTTCCTAAGCACTAGTGTTTTAAGGAACAGCTTAAAAACAGAATCCTAATGTGATTTCTTTATAATGTGTGTGTTCCTTATATTATCTTAGTGTCTAAAGTCTTCTCCATGGCTGGACCCCCAAATAATATTCCTTTACGTGCTAAGGGGTATCTAGAGAGTGGGATAGGTTTAATAACTACCCTAAGCCTAACGCGTACCCTAACCCTAACCCCTACCCTAACCCTAACACGTACCCTAATCCTAACCCGTACCCTAAACCGAGCCCTAACCCTAACACTAACCCTAACCCTAACCCTAACCCATACCCTACGCCGTACCCGAAGCCCTCCCCGAACCCGTAACCTAAACCGTACCCTAAGCCTAACCCTAAGCCTAACCCTAACCCTAGGCTACCCTTGACTGCTTCTGCCTCCAATAGATTTCCTAAGAACTAGTGTTTTAAGGAACAGCTTAAAAAGAGAATCCTAATGTGATTTCTTTATAATGGGTGTGTTCCTTATCTTATCCTAGTGTCTAAACTCTTCTCCATGGCTGGAACCCCAAATAATATTCCTTTACGTGCTAAGGGGTATCTAGAGAGTGGGATAGGTTTAATAACTACCCTAACCCTAACGCGTACCCTAACCCTAACCCCTTCCCTAACCCTAACACGTACCCTAATCCTAAACCGTACCCTAAACCGAGCCCTAACCCTAACACTAACCGTAACCCTAACCCTAACCCATACCCTACGCCGTACCCGAAGCCCTCCCCGAACACGTACCCTAAGCCGTACCCTAAGCCTAACCCTAAGCCTAACCCTATCCCTAGGCTACCCTTGACTGCTTCTGCCTCCAATACATTTCCTAAGCACTAGTGTTTTAAGGAACAGCTTAAAAAGAGAATCCTAATGTGATTTCTTTATAATGTGTGTGTTCCTTATATTATCTTAGTGTCTAAACTCTTCTCCATGGCTGGACCCCCAAATAATATTCCTTTACGTGCTAAGGGGTATCTAGAGAGTGGGATAGGTTTAATAACTACCCTAAGCCTAACGCGTACCCTAACCCTAACCCCTACCCTAACCCTAACACGTACCCTAATCCTAAACCGTACCCTAAACCGAGCCCTAACCCTAACCCTAACCCTAACCCTAACCCATACCCTACGCCGTACCCGAAGCCCTCCCCGAACCCGTACCCTAAGCCGTACCCTAAGCCTAACCCTAAGCCTAACCCTAACCCTAGGCTACCCTTGACTGCTTCTGCCTCCAATAGATTTCCTAAGCACTAGTGTTTTAAGGAACAGCTTAAAAAGAGAATCCTAAAGTGATTTCTTTATAATGGGTGTGTTCCTTATCTTATCCTAGTGTCTAAACTCTTCTCCATGGCTGGACCCCCAAATAATATTCCTTTACGTGCTAAGGGGTAACTAGAGAGTGGGATAGGTTTAATAACTACCCTAACCCTAACGAGTACCCTAACGCTAACCCTTACCCTAACCCTAACACGTACCCTAATCCTAACCCGTACCCTAAACCGAGCCCTAACCCTAACACTAACCCTAACCCTAACCCTAACCCATACCCTACGCCGTACCCGAAGCCCTCCCCGAACCCCTACCCTAAACCGTACCCTAAGCCTAACCCTAAGCCTAACCCTAACCCTAGGCTACCCTTGACTGCTTCTGCCTCCAATAGATTTCCTAAGCACTAGTGTTTTAAGGAACAGCTTAAAAAGAGAATACTAATGTGATTTCTTTATAATGTGTGTGTTCCTTATATTATCTTAGTGTCTAAACTCTTCTCCATTGGTGGACCCCCAAATAATATTCCTTTACGTGCTAAGGGGTATCTAGAGAGTGGGATAGGTTTAATCACTACCCTAACCGTAACGCGTACCCTAACCCTAACCCCTACCCTAACCCTAACACGTACCCTAATCCTAACCCGTAACTTAAACCGAGCCCTAACCCTAACACTAACCCTAACCCTAACCCTAACCCATACCCTACGCCGTACCCGAAGCCCTCCCCGAAAATGTACCCTAAGCCGTACCCTAAGCCTAACCCTAAGCCTAACCCTAACCCTAGGCTACCCTTGACTGCTTCTGCCTCCAATAGATTTCCTAAGTACTAGTGTTTTAAGGAACAGCTTAAAACGAGAATCCTAATGTGATTTCTTTATAATGTGTGTGTTCCTTATATTATCTTAGTGTCTAAACTCTTCTCCATGGCTGGACCCCCAAATAATATTCCTTTACGTGCTAAGGGGTATCTAGAGAGTGGGATAGGTTTAATAACTACCCTAAGCCTAACGCGTACCCTAACCCTAACCCCTACCCTAACCCTAACACGTACCCTAATCCTAACCCGTACCCTAAACCGAGCCCTAACCCTAACACTAACCCTAACCCTAACCCTAACCCATACCCTACGCCGTACCCGAAGCCCTCCCCGAACCCGTACCCTAAGCCGTACCCTAAGCCTAACCCTAAGCCTAACCCTAACCCTAGGCTACCCTTGACTGCTTCTGCCTCCAATAGATTTCCTAAGCACTAGTGTTTTAAGGAACAGCTTAAAAAGAGAATCCTAAAGTGATTTCTTTATAATGGGTGTGTTCCTTATCTTATCCTAGTGTCTAAAGTCTTCTCCATGGCTGGACCCCCAAATAATATTCCTTTATGTGCTAAGGGGTATCGAGAGAGTGGGATAGGTTTAATAACTACCCTAACCCTAACGTGTACCCTAAACCTAACCCCTACCCTAACCCTAACACGTACCCTAATCCTAACCCGTACCCTAAACCGAGCCCTAACCCTAACACTAACCCTAACCCTAACCCTAACCCATACCCTACGCCGTACCCGAAGCCCTCCCCGAACACGTACCCTAAGCCGTACCCTAAGCCTAACCCTAAGCCTAACCCCAACCCTAGGCTACCCTTGACTGCTTCTGCCTCCAATAGATTTCCTAAGCACTAGTGTTTTAAGGAACAGCTTAAAACGAGAATCCTAATGTGATTTCTTTATAATGGGTGTGTTCCTTATCATATCCTAGTGTCTAAACTCTTCTCCATGCCTGGACCCCCAAATAATATTCCTTTACGTGCTAAGGGGTATCTAGAGAGTGGGATAGGTTTAATAACTACCCTAAGCCTAACGCGTACCCTAACCCTAACCCCTACCCTAACCCTAACACGTACCCTAATCCTAAACCGTACCCTAAACCGAGCCCTAACCCTAACACTAACCCTAACCCTAACACTAACCCATACCCTACGCCGTACCCGAAGCCCACCCCGAACCCGTACCCTAAGCCGTACCCTAAGCCTAACCCTAAGCCTAACCCTAACCCTAGGCTACCCTTGACTGCTTCTGCCTCCAATAGATTTCCTAAGCACTAGTGTTTTAAGGAACAGCTTAAAAAGAGAATCCTAAAGTGATTTTTTTATAATGGGTGTGTTCCTTATCTTATCCTAGTGTCTAAACTCTTCTCCATGGCTGGACCCCCAAATAATATTCCTTTACGTGCTAAGGGGTAACTAGAGAGTGGGATAGGTTTAATAACTACCCTAACCCTAACGAGTACCCTAACGCTAACCCCTACCCTAACCCTAACACGTACCCTAATCCTAACCCGTACCCTAAACCAAGCCCTAACCCTAACACTAACCCTAACCCTAACCCTAACCCATACCCTACGCCGTACCCGAAGCCCTCCCCGAACCCCTACCCTAAACCGTACCCTAAGCCTAACCCTAAGCCTAACCCTAACCCTAGGCTACCCTTGACTGCTTCTGCCTCCAATAGATTTCCTAAGCACTAGTGTTTTAAGGAACAGCTTAAAAAGAGAATACTAATGTGATTTCTTTATAATGTGTGTGTTCCTTATATTATCTTAGTGTCTAAACTCTTCTCCATTGGTGGACCCCCAAATAATATTCCTTTACGTGCTAAGGGGTATCTAGAGTGTGGGATAGGTTTAATCACTACCCTAACCGTAACGCGTACCCTAACCCTAACCCCTACCCTAACCCTAACACGTACCCTAATCCTAACCCGTAACTTAAACCGAGCCCTAACCCTAACACTAACCCTAACCCTAACCCTAACCCATACCCTACGCCGTACCCGAAGCCCTCCCCGAAAACGTACCCTAAGCCGTACCCTAAGCCTAACCCTAAGCCTAACCCTAACCCTACGCTACCCTTGACTGCTTCTGCCTCCAATAGATTTCCTAAGTACTAGTGTTTTAAGGAACAGCTTAAAAAGAGAATCCTAATGTGATTTCTTTATAATGGGTGTGTTCCTTATCTTATCCTAGTGTCTAAACTCTTCTCCATGGCTGGACCCCCAAATAATATTCCTTTATGTGCTAAGGGGTATCGAGAGAGTGGGATACGTTTAATCACTACCCTAACCCTAACGCGTATCCTAACGCTAACCCCTACCCTAACCCTAACACGTACCCTAATCCTAACCCGTACCCTAAACCGAGCCCTAACCCTAACACTAACCCTAACCCTAACCCTAACCCATACCCTACGCCGTACCCGAAGCCCTCCCCGAACCCGTACCCTAAGCCGTACCCTAAGCCTAACCCTAAGCCTAACCCTAACCCTAGGCTACCCTTGACTGCTTCTGCCTCCAATAGATTTCCTAAGCACTAGTGTTTTAAGGAACAGCTTAAAAAGAGAATCCTAATGTGATTTCTTTATAATGGGTGTGTTCCTTATCTAATCCTAGTGTCGAAACTCTTCTCCATGCCTGGACCCCCTAAATAATATTCCTTTACGTGCTAAGGGTTATCGAGAGAGTGGGACAGGTTTAATAACTACCCTAACCCTAACGCGTACCCTAACCCTAACCCCTACCCTAACCCTAACACGTACCCTAATCCTAACCCGTACCCTAAACCGAGCCCTAACCCTAACACTAACTCTAACCCTAACCCTAACCCATACCCTACGCCGTACCCGAAGCCCTCCCCGAACCCGTACCCTAAGCCGTACCCTAAGCCTAACCCTAAGCCTAACCCTAACCCTAGGCTACCCTTGACTGCTTCTGCCTCCAATAGATTTCCTAAGCACTAGTGTTTTAAGGAACAGCTTAAAAAGAGAATCCTAATGTGATTTCTTTATAATGGGTGTGTTCCTTATCTTATCCTAGTGTCTAAACTCTTCTCCATGGCTGGATCCCCAAATAATATTCCTTTACGTGCTAAGGGGTAACTAGTGAGTGGGATAGGTTTAATAACTACCCTAACCCTAACGCATAACCTAACGCTAACCCCTACCCTAACCCTAACACGTATCCTAATCCTAAAGCGTACCCTAAACCGAGCCCTAACCCTAACACTAACCGTAACCCTAACCCTAACCCATACCCTACGCCGTACCCGAAGCCCTCCCCGAACACGTACCCTAAGCCGTACCGTAAGCCTAACCCTAAGCCTAACCCTAACCCTAGGCTACCCTTGACTGCTTCTGCCTCCAATACATTTCCTAAGCACTAGTGTTTTAAGGAACAGCTTAAAAACAGAATCCTAATGTGATTTCTTTATAATGTGTGTGTTCCTTATATTATCTTAGTGTCTAAAGTCTTCTCCATGGCTGGACCCCCAAATAATATTCCTTTACGTGCTAAGGGGTATCTAGAGAGTGGGATAGGTTTAATAACTACCCTAAGCCTAACGCGTACCCTAACCCTAACCCCTACCCTAACCCTAACACGTACCCTAATCCTAACCCGTACCCTAAACCGAGCCCTAACCCTAACACTAACCCTAACCCTAACCGTAACCCATACCCTACGCCGTACCCGAAGCCCTCCCCGAACCCGTAACCTAAACCGTACCCTAAGCCTAACCCTAAGCCTAACCCTAACCCTAGGCTACCCTTGACTGCTTCTGCCTCCAATAGATTTCCTAAGAACTAGTGTTTTAAGGAACAGCTTAAAAAGAGAATCCTAATGTGATTTCTTTATAATGGGTGTGTTCCTTATCTTATCCTAGTGTCTAAACTCTTCTCCATGGCTGGACCCCCAAATAATATTCCTTTACGTGCTAAGGGGTAACTAGTGAGTGGGATAGGTTTAATAACTACCCTAACCCTAACGCGTACCCTAACGCTAACCCCTACCCTAACCCTAACACGTACCCTAATCCTAACCCGTACCCTAAACCGAGCCCTAACCCTAACACTAACCCTAACCCTAACCCTAACCCATACCCTACGCCGTACCCGAAGCCCTCCCCGAAAACGTACCCTAAGCCGTACCCTAAGCCTAACCCTAAGCCTAACCCTAACCCTAGGCTACCCTTGACTGCTTCTGCCTCCAATAGATTTCCTAAGCACTAGTGTTTTAAGGAACAGCTTAAAAAGAGAATCCTAATGTGATTTCTTTATAATGGGTGTGTTCCTTATCTAATCCTAGTGTCTAAACTATTCTCCATGGCTGGACCCCCAAATAATATTCCTTTATGTGCTAAGGGTTATCTAGAGAGTGGGATAGGTTTAATAACTACCCTACCCTAACGCGTACCCTAACCCTAACCCCTACCCTAACCCTAACACGTACCCTAATCCTAAACCGTACCCTAAACCGAGCCCTAACCCTAACACTAACCGTAACCATAACCCTAACCCATACCCTACGCCGTACCCGAAGCCCTCCCCGACCCGTACCCTAAGCCGTACCCTAAGCCTAACCCTAAGCCTAACCCTAACCCTAGGCTACCCTTGACTGCTTCTGCCTCCAATAGAATTCCTAAGCACTAGTGTTTTAAGGAACAGCTTAAAAAGAGAATCCTAATGTGATTTCTTTATAATGTGTGTGTTCCTTATATTATCTTAGTGTCTAAACTCTTCTCCATGGCTGGAACCCCAAATAATATTCCTTTACGTGCTAAGGGGTATCTAGAGAGTGGGATAGGTTTAATAACTACCCTAACCCTAACGCGTACCCTAACCCTAACCCCTTCCCTAACCCTAACACGTACCCTAATCCTAAACCGTACCCTAAACCGAGCCCTAACCCTAACACTAACCGTAACCCTAACCCTAACCCATACCCTACGCCGTACCCGAAGCCCTCCCCGAACACGTACCCTAAGCCGTACCCTAAGCCTAACCCTAAGCCTAACCCTATCCCTAGGCTACCCTTGACTGCTTCTGCCTCCAATACATTTCCTAAGCACTAGTGTTTTAAGGAACAGCTTAAAAAGAGAATCCTAATGTGATTTCTTTATAATGTGTGTGTTCCTTATATTATCTTAGTGTCTAAACTCTTCTCCATGGCTGGACCCCCAAATAATATTCCTTTACGTGCTAAGGGGTATCTAGAGAGTGGGATAGGTTTAATAACTACCCTAAGCCTAACGCGTACCCTAACCCTAACCCCTACCCTAACCCTAACACGTACCCTAATCCTAAACCGTACCCTAAACCGAGCCCTAACCCTAACACTAACCCTAACCCTAACCCTAACCCATACCCTACGCCGTACCCGAAGCCCTCCCCGAACCCGTACCCTAAGCCGTACCCTAAGCCTAACCCTAAGCCTAACCCTAACCCTAGGCTACCCTTGACTGCTTCTGCCTCCAATAGATTTCCTAAGCACTAGTGTTTTAAGGAACAGCTTAAAAAGAGAATCCTAAAGTGATTTCTTTATAATGGGTGTGTTCCTTATCTTATCCTAGTGTCTAAACTCTTCTCCATGGCTGGACCCCCAAATAATATTCCTTTACGTGCTAAGGGGTAACTAGAGAGTGGGATAGGTTTAATAACTACCCTAACCCTAACGAGTACCCTAACGCTAACCCCTACCCTAACCCTAACACGTACCCTAATCCTAACCCGTACCCTAAACCGAGCCCTAACCCTAACACTAACCCTAACCCTAACCCTAACCCATACCCTACGCCGTACCCGAAGCCCTCCCCGAACCCCTACCCTAAACCGTACCCTAAGCCTAACCCTAAGCCTAACCCTAACCCTAGGCTACCCTTGACTGCTTCTGCCTCCAATAGATTTCCTAAGCACTAGTGTTTTAAGGAACAGCTTAAAAAGAGAATACTAATGTGATTTCTTTATAATGTGTGTGTTCCTTATATTATCTTAGTGTCTAAACTCTTCTCCATTGGTGGACCCCCAAATAATATTCCTTTACGTGCTAAGGGGTATCTAGAGAGTGGGATAGGTTTAATCACTACCCTAAACGTAACGCGTACCCTAACCCTAACCCCTCCCCTAACCCTAACACGTACCCTAATCCTAACCCGTAACTTAAACCGAGCCCTAACCCTAACACTAACCCTAACCCTAACCCTAACCCATACCCTACGCCGTACCCGAAGCCCTCCCCGAAAACGTACCCTAAGCCGTACCCTAAGCCTAACCCTAAGCCTAACCCTAACCCTAGGCTACCCTTGACTGCTTCTACCTCCAATAGATTTCCTAAGTACTAGTGTTTTAAGGAACAGCTTAAAACGAGAATCCTAATGTGATTTCTTTATAATGTGTGTGTTCCTTATATTATCTTAGTGTCTAAACTCTTCTCCATGGCTGGACCCCCAAATAATATTCCTTTACGTGCTAAGGGGTATCTAGAGAGTGGGATAGGTTTAATAACTACCCTAAGCCTAACGCGTACCCTAACCCTAACCCCTACCCTAACCCTAACACGTACCCTAATCCTAACCCGTACCCTAAACCGAGCCCTAACCCTAACACTAACCCTAACCCTAACCCTAACCCATACCCTACGCCGTACCCGAAGCCCTCCCCGAACCCGTACCCTAAGCCGTACCCTAAGCCTAACCCTAAGCCTAACCCTAACCCTAGGCTACCCTTGACTGCTTCTGCCTCCAATAGATTTCCTAAGCACTAGTGTTTTAAGGAACAGCTTAAAAAGAGAATCCTAATGTGATTTCTTTATAATGGGCGTGTTCCTTATCTAATCCTAGTGTCGAAACTCTTCTCCATGCCTGGACCCCCTAAATAATATTCCTTTACGTGCTAAGGGTTATCGAGAGAGTGGGACAGGTTTAATAACTACCCTAACCCTAACGCGTACCCTAACCCTAACCCCTACCCTAACCCTAACACGTACCCTAATCCTAACCCGTACCCTAAACCGAGCCCTAACCCTAACACTAACCCTAACCCTAACCCTAACCCATACCCTACGCCGTACCCGAAGCCCTCCCCGAACCCGTACCCTAAGCCTAACCCTAAGCCTAACCCTAACCCTAGGCTACCCTTGACTGCTTCTGCCTCCAATAGATTTCCTAAGCACTAGTGTTTTAAGGAACAGCTTAAAAAGAGAATCCTAAAGTGATTTTTTTATAATGGGTGTGTTCCTTATCTTATCCTAGTGTCTAAACTCTTCTCCATGGCTGGACCCCCAAATAATATTCCTTTACGTGCTAAGGGGTAACTAGAGAGTGGGATAGGTTTAATAACTACCCTAACCCTAACGAGTACCCTAACGCTAACCCCTACCCTAACCCTAACACGTACCCTAATCCTAACCCGTACCCTAAACCAAGCCCTAACCCTAACACTAACCCTAACCCTAACCCTAACCCATACCCTACGCCGTACCCGAAGCCCTCCCCGAACCCCTACCCTAAACCGTACCCTAAGCCTAACCCTAAGCCTAACCCTAACCCTAGGCTACCCTTGACTGCTTCTGCCTCCAATAGATTTCCTAAGCACTAGTGTTTTAAGGAACAGCTTAAAAAGAGAATACTAATGTGATTTCTTTATAATGTGTGTGTTCCTTATATTATCTTAGTGTCTAAACTCTTCTCCATTGGTGGACCCCCAAATAATATTCCTTTACGTGCTAAGGGGTATCTAGAGTGTGGGATAGGTTTAATCACTACCCTAACCGTAACGCGTACCCTAACCCTAACCCCTACCCTAACCCTAACACGTACCCTAATCCTAACCCGTAACTTAAACCGAGCCCTAACCCTAACACTAACCCTAACCCTAACCCTAACCCATACCCTACGCCGTACCCGAAGCCCTCCCCGAACCCGTACCCTAAGCCATACCCTAAGCCTAACCCTAAGCCTAACCCTAACCCTAGGCTACCCTTGACTGCTTCTGCCTCCAATAGATTTCCTAAGCACTAGTGTTTTAAGGAACAGCTTAAAAAGAGAATCCTAAAGTGATTTTTTTATAATGGGTGTGTTCCTTATCTTATCCTAGTGTCTAAACTCTTCTCCATGGCTGGACCCCCAAATAATATTCCTTTACGTGCTAAGGGGTAACTAGAGAGTGGGATAGGTTTAATAACTACCCTAACCCTAACGAGTACCCTAACGCTAACCCCTACCCTAACCCTAACACGTACCCTAATCCTAACCCGTACCCTAAACCAAGCCCTAACCCTAACACTAACCCTAACCCTAACCCTAACCCATACCCTACGCCGTACCCGAAGCCCTCCCCGAACCCGTACCCTATGCCGTACCCTAAGCCTAACCCTAAGCCTAACCCTAACCCTAGGCTACCCTTGACTGCTTCTGCCTCCAATAGATTTCCTAAGCACTAGTGTTTTAAGGAACAGCTTAAAAAGAGAATCCTAATGTGATTTCTTTATAATGGGTGTGTTCCTTATCTTATCCTAGTGTCTAAACTCTTCTCCATGGCTGGACCCCCAAATAATATTCCTTTACGTGCTAAGGGGTAACTAGTGAGTGGGATAGGTTTAATAACTACCCTAACCCTAACGCATACCCTAACGCTAAGCCCTACCCTAACCCTAACACGTACCCTAATCCTAACCCGTACCCTAAACCGAGCCCTAACCCTAACACTAACCCTAACCCTAACCCTAACCCATACCCTACGCCGTACCCGAAGCCCTCCCCGAACCCGTACCCTAAGCCTTACCCTAAACCTAACCCTAAGCCTAACCCTAACCCTAGGCTACCCTTGACTGCTTCTGCCTCCAATAGATTTCCTAAGCACTAGTGTTTTAAGGAACAGCTTAAAAAGAGAATCCTAAAGTGATTTCTTTATAATGGGTGTGTTCCTTATCTAATCCTAGTTTTGAAACTCTTCTCCATGCCTGGACCCCCTAAATAATATTCCTTTACGTGCTAAGGGTTATCGAGAGAGTGGGACAGGTTTAATAACTACCCTAACCCTAACGCGTACCCTATCCCTAACCCCTACCCTAACCCTAACACGTACCCTAATCTTAACCCGTACCCTAAACCGAGCCCTAACCCTAACACTAACCCTAACCCTAACCCTAACCCATACCCTACGCCGTACCCGAAGCCCTCCCCGAACCCCTACCCTAAACCGTACCCTAAGCCTAACCCTAAGCCTAACCCTAACCCTAGGCTACCTTTGACTGCTTCTGCCTCCAATAGATTTCCTAAGCACTAGTGTTTTAAGGAACAGCTTAAAAAGAGAATACTAATGTGATTTCTTTATAATGTGTGTGTTCCTTATATTATCTTAGTGTCTAAACTCTTCTCCATTGGTGGACCCCCAAATAATATTCCTTTACGTGCTAAGGGGTATCTAGAGAGTGGGATAGGTTTAATCACTACCCTAACCGTAACGCGTACCCTAACCCTAACCCCTACCCTAACCCTAACACGTACCCTAATCCTAACCCGTAACTTAAACCGAGCCCTAACCCTAACACTAACCCTAACCCTAACCCTAACCCATACCCTACGCCGTACCCGAAGCCCTCCCCGAAAACGTACCCTAAGCCGTACCCTAAGCCTAAACCTAAGCCTAACCCTAACCCTAGGCTACCCTTGACTGCTTCTGCCTCCAATAGATTTCCTAAGTACTAGTGTTTTAAGGAACAGCTTAAAAAGAGAATCCTAATGTGATTTCTTTATAATGTGTGTGTTCCTTATATTATCTTAGTGTCTAAAGTCTTCTCCATGGCTGGACCCCCAAATAATATTCCTTTATGTGCTAAGGGGTATCGAGAGAGTGGGATAGGTTTAATAACTAACCTAACCCTAACGTGTACCCTAAACCTAACCCCTACCCTAACCCTAACACGTACCCTAATCCTAACCCGTACCCTAAACCGAGCCCTAACCCTAACACTAACCCTAACCCTAACCCTAACCCATACCCTACGCCGTACCCGAAGCCCTCCCCGAACACGTACCCTAAGCCGTACCCTAAGCCTAACCCTAAGCCTAACCCCAACCCTAGGCTACCCTTGACTGCTTCTGCATCCAATAGATTTCCTAAGCACTAGTGTTTTAAGGAACAGCTTAAAACGAGAATCCTAATGTGATTTCTTTATAATGGGTGTGTTCCTTATCTTATCCTAGTGTCTAAACTCTTCTCCATGCCTGGACCCCCAAATAATATTCCTTTACGTGCTAAGGGGTATCTAGAGAGTGGGATAGGTTTAATAACTACCCTAAGCCTAACGCGTACCCTAACCCTAACCCCTACCCTAACCCTAACACGTACCCTAATCCTAAACCGTACCCTAAACCGAGCCCTAACCCTAACACTAACCGTAACCCTAACCCTAACCCATACCCTACGCCGTACCCGAAGCCCTCCCCGAACACGTACCCTAAGCCGTACCCTAAGCCTAACCCTAAGCCTAACCCTATCCCTAGGCTACCCTTGACTGCTTCTGCCTCCAATACATTTCCTAAGCACTAGTGTTTTAAGGAACAGCTTAAAAAGAGAATCCTAATGTGATTTCTTTATAATGTGTGTGTTCCTTATATTATCTTAGTGTCTAAACTCTTCTCCATGGCTGGACCCCCAAATAATATTCCTTTACGTGCTAAGGGGTATCTAGAGAGTGGGATAGGTTTAATAACTACCCTAAGCCTAACGCGTACCCTAACCCTAACCCCTACCCTAACCCTAACACGTACCCTAATCCTGAACCGTACCCTAAACCGAGCCCTAACCCTAACACTAACCCTAACCCTAACCCTAACCCATACCCTACGCCGTACCCGAAGCCCTCCCCGAACCCGTACCCTAAGCCGTACCCTAAGCCTAACCCTAAGCCTAACCCTAAGCCTAACCCTAACCCTAGGCTACCCTTGACTGCTTCTGCCTCCAATAGATTTCCTAAGCACTAGTGTTTTAAGGAACAGCTTAAAAAGAGAATCCTAAAGTGATTTCTTTATAATGGGTGTGTTCCTTATCTTATCCTAGTGTCTAAACTCTTCTCCATGGCTGGACCCCCAAATAATATTCCTTTACGTGCTAAGGGGTAACTAGAGAGTGGGATAGGTTTAATAACTACCCTAACCCTAACGAGTACCCTAACGCTAACCCCTACCCTAACCCTAACACGTACCCTAATCCTAACCCGTACCCTAAACCGAGCCCTAACCCTAACACTAACCCTAACCCTAACCCTAACCCATACCCTACGCCGTACCCGAAGCCCTCCCCGAACCCCTACCCTAAACCGTACCCTAAGCCTAACCCTAAGCCTAACCCTAACCCTAGGCTACCCTTGACTGCTTCTGCCTCCAATAGATTTCCTAAGCACTAGTGTTTTAAGGAACAGCTTAAAAAGAGAATACTAATGTGATTTCTTTATAATGTGTGTGTTCCTTATATTATCTTAGTGTCTAAACTCTTCTCCATTGGTGGACCCCCAAATAATATTCCTTTACGTGCTAAGGGGTATCTAGAGAGTGGGATAGGTTTAATCACTACCCTAAACGTAACGCGTACCCTAACCCTAACCCCTCCCCTAACCCTAACACGTACCCTAATCCTAACCCGTAACTTAAACCGAGCCCTAACCCTAACACTAACCCTAACCCTAACCCTAACCCATACCCTACGCCGTACCCGAAGCCCTCCCCGAAAACGTACCCTAAGCCGTACCCTAAGCCTAACCCTAAGCCTAACCCTAACCCTAGGCTACCCTTGACTGCTTCTGCCTCCAATAGATTTCCTAAGTACTAGTGTTTTAAGGAACAGCTTAAAACGAGAATCCTAATGTGATTTCTTTATAATGTGTGTGTTCCTTATATTATCTTAGTGTCTAAACTCTTCTCCATGGCTGGACCCCCAAATAATATTCCTTTACGTGCTAAGGGGTATCTAGAGAGTGGGATAGGTTTAATAACTACCCTAAGCCTAACGCGTACCCTAACCCTAACCCCTACCCTAACCCTAACACGTACCCTAATCCTAACCCGTACCCTAAACCGAGCCCTAACCCTAACACTAACCCTAACCCTAACCCTAACCCATACCCTACGCCGTACCCGAAGCCCTCCCCGAACCCGTACCCTAAGCCGTACCCTAAGCCTAACCCTAAGCCTAACCCTAACCCTAGGCTACCCTTGACTGCTTCTGCCTCCAATAGATTTCCTAAGCACTAGTGTTTTAAGGAACAGCTTAAAAAGAGAATCCTAAAGTGATTTCTTTATAATGGGTGTGTTCCTTATCTTATCCTAGTGTCTAAAGTCTTCTCCATGGCTGGAACCCCAAATAATATTCCTTTATGTGCTAAGGGGTATCGAGAGAGTGGGATAGGTTTAATAACTACCCTAACCCTAACGTGTACCCTAAACCTAACCCCTACCCTAACCCTAACACGTACCCTAATCCTAACCCGTACCCTAAACCGAGCCCTAACCCTAACACTAACCCTAACCCTAACCCTAACCCATACCCTACGCCGTACCCGAAGCCCTCCCCGAACACGTACCCTAAGCCGTACCCTAAGCCTAACCCTAAGCCTAACCCCAACCCTAGGCTACCCTTGACTGCTTCTGCCTCCAATAGATTTCCTAAGCACTAGTGTTTTAAGGAACAGCTTAAAAAGAGAATACTAATGTGATTTCTTTATAATGTGTGTGTTCCTTATATTATCTTAGTGTCTAAACTCTTCTCCATTGGTGGACCCCCAAATAATATTCCTTTACGTGCTAAGGGGTATCTAGAGTGTGGGATAGGTTTAATCACTACCCTAACCGTAACGCGTACCCTAACCCTAACCCCTACCCTAACCCTAACACGTACCCTAATCCTAACCCGTAACTTAAACCGAGCCCTAACAATAACACTAACCCTAACCCTAACCCTAACCCATACCCTACGCCGTACCCGAAGCCCTCCCCGAAAACGTACCATAAGCCGTACCCTAAGCCTAACCCTAAGCCTAACCCTAACCCTAGGCTACCCTTGACTGCTTCTGCCTCCAATAGATTTCCTAAGTACTAGTGTTTTAAGGAACAGCTTAAAAAGAGAATCCTAATGTGATTTCTTTATAATGGGTGTGTTCCTTATCTTATCCTAGTGTCTAAACTCTTCTCCATGGCTGGACCCCCAAATAATATTCCTTTATGTGCTAAGGGGTATCGAGAGAGTGGGATACGTTTAATCACTACCCTAACCCTAACGCGTATCCTAACGCTAACCCCTACCCTAACCCTAACACGTACCCTAATCCTAACCCGTACCCTAAACCGAGCCCTAACCCTAACACTAACCCTAACCCTAACCCTAACCCATACCCTACGCCGTACCCGAAGCCCTCCCCGAACCCGTACCCTAAGCCGTACCCTAAGCCTAACCCTAAGCCTAACCCTAACCCTAGGCTACCCTTGACTGCTTCTGCCTCCAATAGATTTCCTAAGCACTAGTGTTTTAAGGAACAGCTTAAAAAGAGAATCCTAATGTGATTTCTTTATAATGGGCGTGTTCCTTATCTAATCCTAGTGTCGAAACTCTTCTCCATGCCTGGACCCCCTAAATAATATTCCTTTACGTGCTAAGGGTTATCGAGAGAGTGGGACAGGTTTAATAACTACCCTAACCCTAACGCGTACCCTAACCCTAACCCCTACCCTAACCCTAACACGTACCCTAATCCTAACCCGTACCCTAAACCGAGCCCTAACCCTAACACTAACCCTAACCCTAACCCTAACCCATACCCTACGCCGTACCCGAAGCCCTCCCCGAACCCGTACCCTAAGCCTAACCCTAAGCCTAACCCTAACCCTAGGCTACCCTTGACTGCTTCTGCCTCCAATAGATTTCCTAAGCACTAGTGTTTTAAGGAACAGCTTAAAAAGAGAATCCTAAAGTGATTTTTTTATAATGGGTGTGTTCCTTATCTTATCCTAGTGTCTAAACTCTTCTCCATGGCTGGACCCCCAAATAATATTCCTTTACGTGCTAAGGGGTAACTAGAGAGTGGGATAGGTTTAATAACTACCCTAACCCTAACGAGTACCCTAACGCTAACCCCTACCCTAACCCTAACACGTACCCTAATCCTAACCCGTACCCTAAACCAAGCCCTAACCCTAACACTAACCCTAACCCTAACCCTAACCCATACCCTACGCCGTACCCGAAGCCCTCCCCGAACCCCTACCCTAAACCGTACCCTAAGCCTAACCCTAAGCCTAACCCTAACCCTAGGCTACCCTTGACTGCTTCTGCCTCCAATAGATTTCCTAAGCACTAGTGTTTTAAGGAACAGCTTAAAAAGAGAATACTAATGTGATTTCTTTATAATGTGTGTGTTCCTTA
This sequence comes from Balaenoptera physalus, assembly GCF_965194825.1. Taxonomy (NCBI): domain Eukaryota; kingdom Metazoa; phylum Chordata; class Mammalia; order Artiodactyla; family Balaenopteridae; genus Balaenoptera; species Balaenoptera physalus. The sequence goes on along the minus strand of NW_028126434.1, from coordinate 877,453 downwards.
TATTATCTTAGTGTCTAAACTCTTCTCCATTGGTGGACCCCCAAATAATATTCCTTTACGTGCTAAGGGGTATCTAGAGTGTGGGATAGGTTTAATCACTACCCTAACCGTAACGCGTACCCTAACCCTAACCCCTACCCTAACCCTAACACGTACCCTAATCCTAACCCGTAACTTAAACCGAGCCCTAACCCTAACACTAACCCGAACCCTAACCCTAACCCATACCCTACGCCGTACCCGAAGCCCTCCCCGAACCCGTACCCTAAGCCGTACCCTAAGCCTAACCCTAAGCCTAACCCTAACCCTAGGCTACCCTTGACTGCTTCTGCCTCCAATAGATTTCCTAAGCACTAGTGTTTTAAGGAACAGCTTAAAAAGAGAATCCTAAAGTGATTTTTTTATAATGGGTGTGTTCCTTATCTTATCCTAGTGTCTAAACTCTTCTCCATGGCTGGACCCCCAAATAATATTCCTTTACGTGCTAAGGGGTAACTAGAGAGTGGGATAGGTTTAATAACTACCCTAACCCTAACGAGTACCCTAACGCTAACCCCTACCCTAACCCTAACACGTACCCTAATCCTAACCCGTACCCTAAACCAAGCCCTAACCCTAACACTAACCCTAACCCTAACCCTAACCCATACCCTACGCCGTACCCGAAGCCCTCCCCGAACCCGTACCCTATGCCGTACCCTAAGCCTAACCCTAAGCCTAACCCTAACCCTAGGCTACCCTTGACTGCTTCTGCCTCCAATAGATTTCCTAAGCACTAGTGTTTTAAGGAACAGCTTAAAAAGAGAATCCTAATGTGATTTCTTTATAATGGGTGTGTTCCTTATCTTATCCTAGTGTCTAAACTCTTCTCCATGGCTGGACCCCCAAATAATATTCCTTTACGTGCTAAGGGGTAACTAGTGAGTGGGATAGGTTTAATAACTACCCTAACCCTAACGCATACCCTAACGCTAAGCCCTACCCTAACCCTAACACGTACCCTAATCCTAACCCGTACCCTAAACCGAGCCCTAACCCTAACACTAACCCTAACCCTAACCCTAACCCATACCCTACGCCGTACCCGAAGCCCTCCCCGAACCCGTACCCTAAGCCTTACCCTAAACCTAACCCTAAGCCTAACCCTAACCCTAGGCTACCCTTGACTGCTTCTGCCTCCAATAGATTTCCTAAGCACTAGTGTTTTAAGGAACAGCTTAAAAAGAGAATCCTAAAGTGATTTCTTTATAATGGGTGTGTTCCTTATCTAATCCTAGTTTTGAAACTCTTCTCCATGCCTGGACCCCCTAAATAATATTCCGTTACGTGCTAAGGGTTATCGAGAGAGTGGGACAGGTTTAATAACTACCCTAACCCTAACGCGTACCCTATCCCTAACCCCTACCCTAACCCTAACACGTACCCTAATCTTAACCCGTACCCTAAACCGAGCCCTAACCCTAACACTAACCCTAACCCTAACCCTAACCCATACCCTACGCCGTACCCGAAGCCCTCCCCGAACCCCTACCCTAAACCGTACCCTAAGCCTAACCCTAAGCCTAACCCTAACCCTAGGCTACCTTTGACTGCTTCTGCCTCCAATAGATTTCCTAAGCACTAGTGTTTTAAGGAACAGCTTAAAAAGAGAATACTAATGTGATTTCTTTATAATGTGTGTGTTCCTTATATTATCTTAGTGTCTAAACTCTTCTCCATTGGTGGACCCCCAAATAATATTCCTTTACGTGCTAAGGGGTATCTAGAGAGTGGGATAGGTTTAATCACTACCCTAACCGTAACGCGTACCCTAACCCTAACCCCTACCCTAACCCTAACACGTACCCTAATCCTAACCCGTAACTTAAACCGAGCCCTAACCCTAACACTAACCCTAACCCTAACCCTAACCCATACCCTACGCCGTACCCGAAGCCCTCCCCGAAAACGTACCCTAAGCCGTACCCTAAGCCTAAACCTAAGCCTAACCCTAACCCTAGGCTACCCTTGACTGCTTCTGCCTCCAATAGATTTCCTAAGTACTAGTGTTTTAAGGAACAGCTTAAAAAGAGAATCCTAATGTGATTTCTTTATAATGTGTGTGTTCCTTATATTATCTTAGTGTCTAAAGTCTTCTCCATGGCTGGACCCCCAAATAATATTCCTTTATGTGCTAAGGGGTATCGAGAGAGTGGGATAGGTTTAATAACTAACCTAACCCTAACGTGTACCCTAAACCTAACCCCTACCCTAACCCTAACACGTACCCTAATCCTAACCCGTACCCTAAACCGAGCCCTAACCCTAACACTAACCCTAACCCTAACCCTAACCCATACCCTACGCCATACCCGAAGCCCTCCCCGAAAACGTACCCTAAGCCGTACCCTAAGCCTAACCCTAAGCCTAACCCCAACCCTAGGCTACCCTTGACTGCTTCTGCATCCAATAGATTTCCTAAGCACTAGTGTTTTAAGGAACAGCTTAAAACGAGAATCCTAATGTGATTTCTTTATAATGGGTGTGTTCCTTATCTTATCCTAGTGTCTAAACTCTTCTCCATGCCTGGACCCCCAAATAATATTCCTTTACGTGCTAAGGGGTATCTAGAGAGTGGGATAGGTTTAATAACTACCCTAAGCCTAACGCGTACCCTAACCCTAACCCCTACCCTAACCCTAACACGTACCCTAATCCTAACCCGTACCCTAAACCGAGCCCTAACCCTAACACTAACGCTAACCCTAACCCTAACCCATACCCTACGCCGTACCCGAAGCCCTCCCCGAACCCGTACCCTATGCCGTACCCTAAGCCTAACCCTAAGCCTAACCCTAACCCTAGGCTACCCTTGACTGCTTCTGCCTCCAATAGATTTCCTAAGCACTAGTGTTTTAAGGAACAGCTTAAAAAGAGAATCCTAATGTGATTTCTTTATAATGGGTGTGTTCCTTATCTTATCCTAGTGTCTAAACTCTTCTCCATGGCTGGACCCCCAAATAATATTCCTTTACGTGCTAAGGGGTAACTAGTGAGTGGGATAGGTTTAATAACTACCCTAACCCTAACGCATACCCTAACGCTAAGCCCTACCCTAACCCTAACACGTACCCTAATCCTAACCCGTACCCTAAACCGAGCCCTAACCCTAACACTAACCCTAACCCTAACCCTAACCCATACCCTACGCCGTACCCGAAGCCCTCCCCGAACCCGTACCCTAAGCCTTACCCTAAACCTAACCCTAAGCCTAACCCTAACCCTAGGCTACCCTTGACTGCTTCTGCCTCCAATAGATTTCCTAAGCACTAGTGTTTTAAGGAACAGCTTAAAAAGAGAATCCTAAAGTGATTTCTTTATAATGGGTGTGTTCCTTATCTAATCCTAGTTTTGAAACTCTTCTCCATGCCTGGACCCCCTAAATAATATTCCTTTACGTGCTAAGGGTTATCGAGAGAGTGGGACAGGTTTAATAACTACCCTAACCCTAACGCGTACCCTATCCCTAACCCCTACCCTAACCCTAACACGTACCCTAATCTTAACCCGTACCCTAAACCGAGCCCTAACCCTAACACTAACCCTAACCCTAACCCTAACCCATACCCTACGCCGTACCCGAAGCCCTCCCCGAACCCCTACCCTAAACCGTACCCTAAGCCTAACCCTAAGCCTAACCCTAACCCTAGGCTACCTTTGACTGCTTCTGCCTCCAATAGATTTCCTAAGCACTAGTGTTTTAAGGAACAGCTTAAAAAGAGAATACTAATGTGATTTCTTTATAATGTGTGTGTTCCTTATATTATCTTAGTGTCTAAACTCTTCTCCATTGGTGGACCCCCAAATAATATTCCTTTACGTGCTAAGGGGTATCTAGAGAGTGGGATAGGTTTAATCACTACCCTAACCGTAACGCGTACCCTAACCCTAACCCCTACCCTAACCCTAACACGTACCCTAATCCTAACCCGTAACTTAAACCGAGCCCTAACCCTAACACTAACCCTAACCCTAACCCTAACCCATACCCTACGCCGTACCCGAAGCCCTCCCCGAAAACGTACCCTAAGCCGTACCCTAAGCCTAAACCTAAGCCTAACCCTAACCCTAGGCTACCCTTGACTGCTTCTGCCTCCAATAGATTTCCTAAGTACTAGTGTTTTAAGGAACAGCTTAAAAAGAGAATCCTAATGTGATTTCTTTATAATGTGTGTGTTCCTTATATTATCTTAGTGTCTAAAGTCTTCTCCATGGCTGGACCCCCAAATAATATTCCTTTATGTGCTAAGGGGTATCGAGAGAGTGGGATAGGTTTAATAACTAACCTAACCCTAACGTGTACCCTAAACCTAACCCCTACCCTAACCCTAACACGTACCCTAATCCTAACCCGTACCCTAAACCGAGCCCTAACCCTAACACTAACCCTAACCCTAACCCTAACCCATACCCTACGCCATACCCGAAGCCCTCCCCGAACACGTACCCTAAGCCGTACCCTAAGCCTAACCCTAAGCCTAACCCCAACCCTAGGCTACCCTTGACTGCTTCTGCATCCAATAGATTTCCTAAGCACTAGTGTTTTAAGGAACAGCTTAAAACGAGAATCCTAATGTGATTTCTTTATAATGGGTGTGTTCCTTATCTTATCCTAGTGTCTAAACTCTTCTCCATGCCTGGACCCCCAAATAATATTCCTTTACGTGCTAAGGGGTATCTAGAGAGTGGGATAGGTTTAATAACTACCCTAAGCCTAACGCGTACCCTAACCCTAACCCCTACCCTAACCCTAACACGTACCCTAATCCTAACCCGTACCCTAAACCGAGCCCTAACCCTAACACTAACCATAACACTAACCCTAACCCATACCCTACGCCGTACCCGAAGCCCTCCCCGAACCCGTACCATAAGCCTAACCCTAAGCCTAACCCTAACCCTAGGCTACCCTTGACTGCTTCTGCCTCCAATAGATTTCCTAAGCACTAGTGTTTTAAGGAACAGCTTAAAAAGAGAATCCTAATGTGATTTCTTTATAATGTGTGTGTTCCTTATATTATCTTAGTGTCTAAAGTCTTCTCCATGGCTGGACCCCCAAATAATATTCCTTTACGTGCTAAGGGGTATCTAGAGAGTGGGATAGGTTTAATAACTACCCTAAGCCTAACGCGTACCCTAACCCTAACCCCTACCCTAACCCTAACACGTACCCTAATCCTAACCCGTACCCTAAACCGAGCCCTAACCCTAACACTAACGCTAACCCTAACCCTAACCCATACCCTACGCCGTACCCGAAGCCCTCCCCGAACCCGTACCCTATGCCGTACCCTAAGCCTAACCCTAAGCCTAACCCTAACCCTAGGCTACCCTTGACTGCTTCTGCCTCCAATAGATTTCCTAAGCACTAGTGTTTTAAGGAACAGCTTAAAAAGAGAATCCTAAAGTGATTTCTTTATAATGGGTGTGTTCCTTATCTAATCCTAGTTTTGAAACTCTTCTCCATGCCTGGACCCCCTAAATAATATTCCTTTACGTGCTAAGGGTTATCGAGAGAGTGGGACAGGTTTAATAACTACCCTAACCCTAACGCGTACCCTATCCCTAACCCCTACCCTAACCCTAACACGTACCCTAATCTTAACCCGTACCCTAAACCGAGCCCTAACCCTAACACTAACCCTAACCCTAACCCTAACCCATACCCTACGCCGTACCCGAAGCCCTCCCCGAACCCCTACCCTAAACCGTACCCTAAGCCTAACCCTAAGCCTAACCCTAACCCTAGGCTACCTTTGACTGCTTCTGCCTCCAATAGATTTCCTAAGCACTAGTGTTTTAAGGAACAGCTTAAAAAGAGAATACTAATGTGATTTCTTTATAATGTGTGTGTTCCTTATATTATCTTAGTGTCTAAACTCTTCTCCATTGGTGGACCCCCAAATAATATTCCTTTACGTGCTAAGGGGTATCTAGAGAGTGGGATAGGTTTAATCACTACCCTAACCGTAACGCGTACCCTAACCCTAACCCCTACCCTAACCCTAACACGTACCCTAATCCTAACCCGTAACTTAAACCGAGCCCTAACCCTAACACTAACCCTAACCCTAACCCTAACCCATACCCTACGCCGTACCCGAAGCCCTCCCCGAAAACGTACCCTAAGCCGTACCCTAAGCCTAAACCTAAGCCTAACCCTAACCCTAGGCTACCCTTGACTGCTTCTGCCTCCAATAGATTTCCTAAGTACTAGTGTTTTAAGGAACAGCTTAAAAAGAGAATCCTAATGTGATTTCTTTATAATGTGTGTGTTCCTTATATTATCTTAGTGTCTAAAGTCTTCTCCATGGCTGGACCCCCAAATAATATTCCTTTATGTGCTAAGGGGTATCGAGAGAGTGGGATAGGTTTAATAACTAACCTAACCCTAACGTGTACCCTAAACCTAACCCCTACCCTAACCCTAACACGTACCCTAATCCTAACCCGTACCCTAAACCGAGCCCTAACCCTAACACTAACCCTAACCCTAACCCTAACCCATACCCTACGCCATACCCGAAGCCCTCCCCGAAAACGTACCCTAAGCCGTACCCTAAGCCTAACCCTAAGCCTAACCCCAACCCTAGGCTACCCTTGACTGCTTCTGCATCCAATAGATTTCCTAAGCACTAGTGTTTTAAGGAACAGCTTAAAACGAGAATCCTAATGTGATTTCTTTATAATGGGTGTGTTCCTTATCTTATCCTAGTGTCTAAACTCTTCTCCATGCCTGGACCCCCAAATAATATTCCTTTACGTGCTAAGGGGTATCTAGAGAGTGGGATAGGTTTAATAACTACCCTAAGCCTAACGCGTACCCTAACCCTAACCCCTACCCTAACCCTAACACGTACCCTAATCCTAACCCGTACCCTAAACCGAGCCCTAACCCTAACACTAACGCTAACCCTAACCCTAACCCATACCCTACGCCGTACCCGAAGCCCTCCCCGAACCCGTACCCTATGCCGTACCCTAAGCCTAACCCTAAGCCTAACCCTAACCCTAGGCTACCCTTGACTGCTTCTGCCTCCAATAGATTTCCTAAGCACTAGTGTTTTAAGGAACAGCTTAAAAAGAGAATCCTAATGTGATTTCTTTATAATGGGTGTGTTCCTTATCTTATCCTAGTGTCTAAACTCTTCTCCATGGCTGGACCCCCAAATAATATTCCTTTACGTGCTAAGGGGTAACTAGTGAGTGGGATAGGTTTAATAACTACCCTAACCCTAACGCATACCCTAACGCTAAGCCCTACCCTAACCCTAACACGTACCCTAATCCTAACCCGTACCCTAAACCGAGCCCTAACCCTAACACTAACCCTAACCCTAACCCTAACCCATACCCTACGCCGTACCCGAAGCCCTCCCCGAACCCGTACCCTAAGCCTTACCCTAAACCTAACCCTAAGCCTAACCCTAACCCTAGGCTACCCTTGACTGCTTCTGCCTCCAATAGATTTCCTAAGCACTAGTGTTTTAAGGAACAGCTTAAAAAGAGAATCCTAAAGTGATTTCTTTATAATGGGTGTGTTCCTTATCTAATCCTAGTTTTGAAACTCTTCTCCATGCCTGGACCCCCTAAATAATATTCCTTTACGTGCTAAGGGTTATCGAGAGAGTGGGACAGGTTTAATAACTACCCTAACCCTAACGCGTACCCTATCCCTAACCCCTACCCTAACCCTAACACGTACCCTAATCTTAACCCGTACCCTAAACCGAGCCCTAACCCTAACACTAACCCTAACCCTAACCCTAACCCATACCCTACGCCGTACCCGAAGCCCTCCCCGAACCCCTACCCTAAACCGTACCCTAAGCCTAACCCTAAGCCTAACCCTAACCCTAGGCTACCTTTGACTGCTTCTGCCTCCAATAGATTTCCTAAGCACTAGTGTTTTAAGGAACAGCTTAAAAAGAGAATACTAATGTGATTTCTTTATAATGTGTGTGTTCCTTATATTATCTTAGTGTCTAAACTCTTCTCCATTGGTGGACCCCCAAATAATATTCCTTTACGTGCTAAGGGGTATCTAGAGAGTGGGATAGGTTTAATCACTACCCTAACCGTAACGCGTACCCTAACCCTAACCCCTACCCTAACCCTAACACGTACCCTAATCCTAACCCGTAACTTAAACCGAGCCCTAACCCTAACACTAACCCTAACCCTAACCCTAACCCATACCCTACGCCGTACCCGAAGCCCTCCCCGAAAACGTACCCTAAGCCGTACCCTAAGCCTAAACCTAAGCCTAACCCTAACCCTAGGCTACCCTTGACTGCTTCTGCCTCCAATAGATTTCCTAAGTACTAGTGTTTTAAGGAACAGCTTAAAAAGAGAATCCTAATGTGATTTCTTTATAATGTGTGTGTTCCTTATATTATCTTAGTGTCTAAAGTCTTCTCCATGGCTGGACCCCCAAATAATATTCCTTTATGTGCTAAGGGGTATCGAGAGAGTGGGATAGGTTTAATAACTAACCTAACCCTAACGTGTACCCTAAACCTAACCCCTACCCTAACCCTAACACGTACCCTAATCCTAACCCGTACCCTAAACCGAGCCCTAACCCTAACACTAACCCTAACCCTAACCCTAACCCATACCCTACGCCATACCCGAAGCCCTCCCCGAACACGTACCCTAAGCCGTACCCTAAGCCTAACCCTAAGCCTAACCCCAACCCTAGGCTACCCTTGACTGCTTCTGCATCCAATAGATTTCCTAAGCACTAGTGTTTTAAGGAACAGCTTAAAACGAGAATCCTAATGTGATTTCTTTATAATGGGTGTGTTCCTTATCTTATCCTAGTGTCTAAACTCTTCTCCATGCCTGGACCCCCAAATAATATTCCTTTACGTGCTAAGGGGTATCTAGAGAGTGGGATAGGTTTAATAACTACCCTAAGCCTAACGCGTACCCTAACCCTAACCCCTACCCTAACCCTAACACGTACCCTAATCCTAACCCGTACCCTAAACCGAGCCCTAACCCTAACACTAACCATAACACTAACCCTAACCCATACCCTACGCCGTACCCGAAGCCCTCCCCGAACCCGTACCATAAGCCTAACCCTAAGCCTAACCCTAACCCTAGGCTACCCTTGACTGCTTCTGCCTCCAATAGATTTCCTAAGCACTAGTGTTTTAAGGAACAGCTTAAAAAGAGAATCCTAATGTGATTTCTTTATAATGTGTGTGTTCCTTATATTATCTTAGTGTCTAAAGTCTTCTCCATGGCTGGACCCCCAAATAATATTCCTTTACGTGCTAAGGGGTATCTAGAGAGTGGGATAGGTTTAATAACTACCCTAAGCCTAACGCGTACCCTAACCCTAACCCCTACCCTAACCCTAACACGTACCCTAATCCTAACCCGTACCCTAAACCGAGCCCTAACCCTAACACTAACGCTAACCCTAACCCTAACCCATACCCTACGCCGTACCCGAAGCCCTCCCCGAACCCGTACCCTATGCCGTACCCTAAGCCTAACCCTAAGCCTAACCCTAACCCTAGGCTACCCTTGACTGCTTCTGCCTCCAATAGATTTCCTAAGCACTAGTGTTTTAAGGAACAGCTTAAAAAGAGAATCCTAAAGTGATTTCTTTATAATGGGTGTGTTCCTTATCTAATCCTAGTTTTGAAACTCTTCTCCATGCCTGGACCCCCTAAATAATATTCCTTTACGTGCTAAGGGTTATCGAGAGAGTGGGACAGGTTTAATAACTACCCTAACCCTAACGCGTACCCTATCCCTAACCCCTACCCTAACCCTAACACGTACCCTAATCTTAACCCGTACCCTAAACCGAGCCCTAACCCTAACACTAACCCTAACCCTAACCCTAACCCATACCCTACGCCGTACCCGAAGCCCTCCCCGAACCCCTACCCTAAACCGTACCCTAAGCCTAACCCTAAGCCTAACCCTAACCCTAGGCTACCTTTGACTGCTTCTGCCTCCAATAGATTTCCTAAGCACTAGTGTTTTAAGGAACAGCTTAAAAAGAGAATACTAATGTGATTTCTTTATAATGTGTGTGTTCCTTATATTATCTTAGTGTCTAAACTCTTCTCCATTGGTGGACCCCCAAATAATATTCCTTTACGTGCTAAGGGGTATCTAGAGAGTGGGATAGGTTTAATCACTACCCTAACCGTAACGCGTACCCTAACCCTAACCCCTACCCTAACCCTAACACGTACCCTAATCCTAACCCGTAACTTAAACCGAGCCCTAACCCTAACACTAACCCTAACCCTAACCCTAACCCATACCCTACGCCGTACCCGAAGCCCTCCCCGAAAACGTACCCTAAGCCGTACCCTAAGCCTAAACCTAAGCCTAACCCTAACCCTAGGCTACCCTTGACTGCTTCTGCCTCCAATAGATTTCCTAAATACTAGTGTTTTAAGGAACAGCTTAAAAAGGGAATCCTAATGTGATTTCTTTATAATGTGTGTGTTCCTTATATTATCTTAGTGTCTAAAGTCTTCTCCATGGCTGGACCCCCAAATAATATTCCTTTATGTGCTAAGGGGTATCGAGAGAGTGGGATAGGTTTAATAACTAACCTAACCCTAACGTGTACCCTAAACCTAACCCCTACCCTAACCCTAACACGTACCCTAATCCTAACCCGTACCCTAAACCGAGCCCTAACCCTAACACTAACCCTAACCCTAACCCTAACCCATACCCTACGCCGTACCCGAAGCCCTCCCCGAACACGTACCCTAAGCCGTACCCTAAGCCTAACCCTAAGCCTAACCCCAACCCTAGGCTACCCTTGACTGCTTCTGCATCCAATAGATTTCCTAAGCACTAGTGTTTTAAGGAACAGCTTAAAACGAGAATCCTAATGTGATTTCTTTATAATGGGTGTGTTCCTTATCTTATCCTAGTGTCTAAACTCTTCTCCATGCCTGGACCCCCAAATAATATTCCTTTACGTGCTAAGGGGTATCTAGAGAGTGGGATAGGTTTAATAACTACCCTAAGCCTAACGCGTACCCTAACCCTAACCCCTACCCTAACCCTAACACGTACCCTAATCCTAAACCGTACCCTAAACCGAGCCCTAACCCTAACACTAACCATAACCCTAACCCTAACCCATACCCTACGCCGTACCCGAAGCCCTCCCCGAACCCGTACCATAAGCCTAACCCTAAGCCTAACCCTAACCCTAGGCTACCCTTGACTGCTTCTGCCTCCAATAGATTTCCTAAGCACTAGTGTTTTAAGGAACAGCTTAAAAAGAGAATCCTAATGTGATTTCTTTATAATGTGTGTGTTCCTTATATTATCTTACTGTCTAAACTCTTCTCCATGGCTGGACCCCCAAATAATATTCCTTTACGTGCTAAGGGGTATCTAGAGAGTGGGATAGGTTTAATAACTACCCTAACCCTAACGCGTACCCTAACCCTAAACCCTACCCTAACCCTAACACGTACCCTAATCCTAAAGCGTACCCTAAGCCGAGCCCTAACCCTAACACTAACTGTAACCCTAACCCTAACCCATACCCTACGCCGTACCCCAAGCCCTCCCCGAACACGTACCCTAAGCCGTACCCTAAGCCTAACCCTAAGCCTAACCCTAACCCTAGGCTACTCTTGACTGCTTCTGCCTCCAATAGATTTCCTAAGCACTAGTGTTTTAAGGAACAGCTTAAAAAGAGAATCCTAATGTGATTTCTTTATAATGTGTGTGTTCCTTATATTATCTTAGTGTCTAAAGTCTTCTCCATGGCTGGACCCCCAAATAATATTCCTTTACGTGCTAAGGGGTATCTAGAGAGTGGGATAGGTTTAATAACTACCCTAAGCCTAACGCGTACCCTTACCCTAACCCCTACCCTAACCCTAACACGTACCCTAATCCTAACCCGTACCCTAAACCGAGCCCTAACCCTAACACTAACGCTAACCCTAACCCTAACCCATACCCTACGCCGTACCCGAAGCCCTCCCCGAACCCGTACCCTATGCCGTACCCTAAGCCTAACCCTAAGCCTAACCCTAACCCTAGGCTACCCTTGACTGCTTCTGCCTCCAATAGATTTCCTAAGCACTAGTGTTTTAAGGAACAGCTTAAAAAGAGAATCCTAATGTGATTTCTTTATAATGGGTGTGTTCCTTATCTTATCCTAGTGTCTAAACTCTTCTCCATGGCTGGACCCCCAAATAATATTCCTTTACGTGCTAAGGGGTAACTAGTGAGTGGAATAGGTTTAATAACTACCCTAACCCTAACGCATACCCTAACGCTAAGCCCTACCCTAACCCTAACACGTACCCTAATCCTAACCCGTACCCTAAACCGAGCCCTAACCCTAACACTAACCCTAACCCTAACCCTAACCCATACCCTACGCCGTACCCGAAGCCCTCCCCGAACCCGTACCCTAAGCCTTACCCTAAACCTAACCCTAAGCCTAACCCTAACCCTAGGCTACCCTTGACTGCTTCTGCCTCCAATAGATTTCCTAAGCACTAGTGTTTTAAGGAACAGCTTAAAAAGAGAATCCTAAAGTGATTTCTTTATAATGGGTGTGTTCCTTATCTAATCCTAGTTTTGAAACTCTTCTCCATGCCTGGACCCCCTAAATAATATTCCTTTACGTGCTAAGGGTTATCGAGAGAGTGGGACAGGTTTAATAACTACCCTAACCCTAACACGTACCCTAACCCTAACACCTACCCTAACCCTAACACGTACCCTAATCCTAACCCGTACCCTAAACCGAGCCCTAACCCTAACACTAACCCTAACCCTAACCCTAACCCATACCCTACGCCGTACCCGAAGCCCTCCCCGAACCCGTACCCTAAGCCTAACCCTAAGCCTAACCCTAACCCTAGGCTACCCTTGACTGCTTCTGCCTCCAATAGATTTCCTAAGCACTAGTGTTTTAAGGAACAGCTTAAAAAGAGAATCCTAATGTGATTTCTTTATAATGTGTGTGTTCCTTATATTATCTTAGTGTCTAAACTCTTCTCCATGGCTGGACCCCCAAATAATATTCCTTTACGTGCTAAGGGGTATCTAGAGAGTGGGATAGGTTTAATAACTGCCCTAACCCTAACGCGTACCCTAACCCTAAACCCTACCCTAACCCTAACACGTACCCTAATCCTAAAGCGTACCCTAAACCGAGCCCTAACCCTAACACTAACCGTAACCCTATCCCTAACCCATACCCTACGCCGTACCCGAAGCCCTCCCCGAACACGTACCCTAAGCCGTACCCTAAGCCTAACCCTAAGCCTAACCCTAACCCTAGGCTACCCTTGACTGCTTCTGCCTCCAATAGATTTCCTAAGCACTAGTGTTTTAAGGAACAGCTTAAAAAGAGAATCCTAAAGTGATTTCTTTATAATGGGTGTGTTCCTTATCTAATCCTAGTTTTGAAACTCTTCTCCATGCCTGGACCCCCTAAATAATATTCCTTTACGTGCTAAGGGTTATCGAGAGAGTGGGACAGGTTTAATAACTACCCTAACCCTAACGCGTACCCTATCCCTAACCCCTACCCTAACCCTAACACGTACCCTAATCTTAACCCGTACCCTAAACCGAGCCCTAACCCTAACACTAACCCTAACCCTAACCCTAACCCATACCCTACGCCGTACCCGAAGTCCTCCCCGAACCCCTACCCTAAACCGTACCCTAAGCCTAACCCTAAGCCTAACCCTAACCCTAGGCTACCTTTGACTGCTTCTGCCTCCAATAGATTTCCTAAGCACTAGTGTTTTAAGGAACAGCTTAAAAAGAGAATACTAATGTGATTTCTTTATAATGTGTGTGTTCCTTATATTATCTTAGTGTCTAAACTCTTCTCCATTGGTGGACCCCCAAATAATATTCCTTTACGTGCTAAGGGGTATCTAGAGAGTGGGATAGGTTTAATCACTACCCTAACCGTAACGCGTACCCTAACCCTAACCCCTACCCTAACCCTAACACGTACCCTAATCCTAACCCGTAACTTAAACCGAGCCCTAACCCTAACACTAACCCTAACCCTAACCCTAACCCATACCCTACGCCGTACCCGAATCCCTCCCCGAACACGTACCCTAAGCCGTACCCTAAGCCTAACCCTAAGCCTAACCCCAACCCTAGGCTACCCTTGACTGCTTCTGCATCCAATAGATTTCCTAAGCACTAGTGTTTTAAGGAACAGCTTAAAACGAGAATCCTAATGTGATTTCTTTATAATGGGTGTGTTCCTTATCTTATCCTAGTGTCTAAACTCTTCTCCATGCCTGGACCCCCAAATAATATTCCTTTACGTGCTAAGGGGTATCTAGAGAGTGGGATAGGTTTAATAACTACCCTAAGCCTAACGCGTACCCTAACCCTAACCCCTACCCTAACCCTAACACGTACCCTAATCCTAAACCGTACCCTAAACCGAGCCCTAACCCTAACACTAACCATAACCCTAACCCTAACCCATACCCTACGCCGTACCCGAAGCCCTCCCCGAACCCGTACCATAAGCCTAACCCTAAGCCTAACCCTAACCCTAGGCTACCCTTGACTGCTTCTGCCTCCAATAGATTTCCTAAGCACTAGTGTTTTAAGGAACAGCTTAAAAAGAGAATCCTAATGTGATTTCTTTATAATGTGTGTGTTCCTTATATTATCTTACTGTCTAAACTCTTCTCCATGGCTGGACCCCCAAATAATATTCCTTTACGTGCTAAGGGGTATCTAGAGAGTGGGATAGGTTTAATAACTACCCTAACCCTAACGCGTACCCTAACCCTAAACCCTACCCTAACCCTAACACGTACCCTAATCCTAAAGCGTACCCTAAGCCGAGCCCTAACCCTAACACTAACTGTAACCCTAACCCTAACCCATACCCTACGCCGTACCCCAAGCCCTCCCCGAACACGTACCCTAAGCCGTACCCTAAGCCTAACCCTAAGCCTAACCCTAACCCTAGGCTACTCTTGACTGCTTCTGCCTCCAATAGATTTCCTAAGCACTAGTGTTTTAAGGAACAGCTTAAAAAGAGAATCCTAATGTGATTTCTTTATAATGTGTGTGTTCCTTATATTATCTTAGTGTCTAAAGTCTTCTCCATGGCTGGACCCCCAAATAATATTCCTTTACGTGCTAAGGGGTATCTAGAGAGTGGGATAGGTTTAATAACTACCCTAAGCCTAACGCGTACCCTTACCCTAACCCCTACCCTAACCCTAACACGTACCCTAATCCTAACCCGTACCCTAAACCGAGCCCTAACCCTAACACTAACGCTAACCCTAACCCTAACCCATACCCTACGCCGTACCCGAAGCCCTCCCCGAACCCGTACCCTATGCCGTACCCTAAGCCTAACCCTAAGCCTAACCCTAACCCTAGGCTACCCTTGACTGCTTCTGCCTCCAATAGATTTCCTAAGCACTAGTGTTTTAAGGAACAGCTTAAAAAGAGAATCCTAATGTGATTTCTTTATAATGGGTGTGTTCCTTATCTTATCCTAGTGTCTAAACTCTTCTCCATGGCTGGACCCCCAAATAATATTCCTTTACGTGCTAAGGGGTAACTAGTGAGTGGAATAGGTTTAATAACTACCCTAACCCTAACGCATACCCTAACGCTAAGCCCTACCCTAACCCTAACACGTACCCTAATCCTAACCCGTACCCTAAACCGAGCCCTAACCCTAACACTAACCCTAACCCTAACCCTAACCCATACCCTACGCCGTACCCGAAGCCCTCCCCGAACCCGTACCCTAAGCCTTACCCTAAACCTAACCCTAAGCCTAACCCTAACCCTAGGCTACCCTTGACTGCTTCTGCCTCCAATAGATTTCCTAAGCACTAGTGTTTTAAGGAACAGCTTAAAAAGAGAATCCTAAAGTGATTTCTTTATAATGGGTGTGTTCCTTATCTAATCCTAGTTTTGAAACTCTTCTCCATGCCTGGACCCCCTAAATAATATTCCTTTACGTGCTAAGGGTTATCGAGAGAGTGGGACAGGTTTAATAACTACCCTAACCCTAACACGTACCCTAACCCTAACACCTACCCTAACCCTAACACGTACCCTAATCCTAACCCGTACCCTAAACCGAGCCCTAACCCTAACACTAACCCTAACCCTAACCCTAACCCATACCCTACGCCGTACCCGAAGCCCTCCCCGAACCCGTACCCTAAGCCTAACCCTAAGCCTAACCCTAACCCTAGGCTACCCTTGACTGCTTCTGCCTCCAATAGATTTCCTAAGCACTAGTGTTTTAAGGAACAGCTTAAAAAGAGAATCCTAATGTGATTTCTTTATAATGTGTGTGTTCCTTATATTATCTTAGTGTCTAAACTCTTCTCCATGGCTGGACCCCCAAATAATATTCCTTTACGTGCTAAGGGGTATCTAGAGAGTGGGATAGGTTTAATAACTGCCCTAACCCTAACGCGTACCCTAACCCTAAACCCTACCCTAACCCTAACACGTACCCTAATCCTAAAGCGTACCCTAAACCGAGCCCTAACCCTAACACTAACCGTAACCTTATCCCTAACCCATACCCTACGCCGTACCCGAAGCCCTCCCCGAACACGTACCCTAAGCCGTACCCTAAGCCTAACCCTAAGCCTAACCCTAACCCTAGGCTAACCTTGACTGCTTCTGCCTCCAATAGATTTCCTAAGCACTAGTGTTTTAAGGAACAGCTTAAAAAGAGAATCCTAATGTGATTTCTTTATAATGTGTGTGTTCCTTATATTATCTTAGTGTCTAAAGTCTTCTCCATGGCTGGACCCCCAAATAATATTCCTTTACGTGCTAAGGGGTATCTAGAGAGTGGGATAGGTTTAATAACTACCCTAAGCCTAACGCGTACCCTAACCCTAACCCCTACCCTAACCCTAACACGTACCCTAATCCTAACCCGTACCCTAAACCGAGCCCTAACCCTAACACTAACGCTAACCCTAACCCTAACCCATACCCTACGCCGTACCCGAAGCCCTCCCCGAACCCGTACCCTATGCCGTACCCTAAGCCTAACCCTAAGCCTAACCCTAACCCTAGGCTACCCTTGACTGCTTCTGCCTCCAATAGATTTCCTAAGCACTAGTGTTTTAAGGAACAGCTTAAAAAGAGAATCCTAATGTGATTTCTTTATAATGGGTGTGTTCCTTATCTTATCCTAGTGTCTAAACTCTTCTCCATGGCTGGACCCCCAAATAATATTCCTTTACGTGCTAAGGGGTAACTAGTGAGTGGGATAGGTTTAATAACTACCCTAACCCTAACGCATACCCTAACGCTAAGCCCTACCCTAACCCTAACACGTACCCTAATCCTAACCCGTACCCTAAACCGAGCCCTAACCCTAACACTAACCCTAACCCTAACCCTAACCCATACCCTACGCCGTACCCGAAGCCCTCCCCGAACCCGTACCTTAAGCCTTACCCTAAACCTAACCCTAAGCCTAACCCTAACCCTAGGCTACCCTTGACTGCTTCTGCCTCCAATAGATTTCCTAAGCACTAGTGTTTTAAGGAACAGCTTAAAAAGAGAATCCTAAAGTGATTTCTTTATAATGGGTGTGTTCCTTATCTAATCCTAGTTTTGAAACTCTTCTCCATGCCTGGACCCCCTAAATAATATTCCTTTACGTGCTAAGGGTTATCGAGAGAGTGGGACAGGTTTAATAACTACCCTAACCCTAACGCGTACCCTATCCCTAACCCCTACCCTAACCCTAACACGTACCCTAATCTTAACCCGTACCCTAAACCGAGCCCTAACCCTAACACTAACCCTAACCCTAACCGTAACCCATACCCTACGCCGTACCCGAAGCCCTCCCCGAACCCCTACCCTAAACCGTACCCTAAGCCTAACCCTAAGCCTAACCCTAACCCTAGGCTACCCTTGACTGCTTCTGCGTCCAATAGATTTCCTAAGCACTAGTGTTTTAAGGAACAGCTTAAAAAGAGAATACTAATGTGATTTCTTTATAATGTGTGTGTTCCTTATATTATCTTAGTGTCTAAACTCTTCTCCATTGGTGGACCCCCAAATAATATTCCTTTACGTGCTAAGGGGTATCTAGAGAGTGGGATAGGTTTAATCACTACCCTAACCGTAAAGCGTACCCTAACCCTAACCCCTACCCTAACCCTAACACGTACCCTAATCCTAACCCGTAACTTAAACCGAGCCCTAACCCTAACACTAACCCTAACCCTAACCCTAACCCATACCCTACGCCGTACCCGAAGCCCTCCCCGAAAACGTACCCTAAGCCGTACCCTAAGCCTAAACCTAAGCCTAACCCTAACCCTAGGCTACCCTTGACTGCTTCTGCCTCCAATAGATTTCCTAAGTACTAGTGTTTTAAGGAACAGCTTAAAAAGAGAATCCTAATGTGATTTCTTTATAATGTGTGTGTTCCTTATATTATCTTAGTGTCTAAAGTCTTCTCCATGGCTGGACCCCCAAATAATATTCCTTTATGTGCTAAGGGGTATCGAGAGAGTGGGATAGGTTTAATAACTAACCTAACCCTAACGTGTACCCTAAACCTAACCCCTACCCTAACCCTAACACGTACCCTAATCCTAACCCGTACCCTAAACCGAGCCCTAACCCTAACACTAACCCTAACCCTAACCCTAACCCATACCCTACGCCGTACCCGAAGCCCTCCCCGAACACGTACCCTAAGCCGTACCCTAAGCCTAACCCTAAGCCTAACCCCAACCCTAGGCTACCCTTGACTGCTTCTGCATCCAATAGATTTCCTAAGCACTAGTGTTTTAAGGAACAGCTTAAAACGAGAATCCTAATGTGATTTCTTTATAATGGGTGTGTTCCTTATCTTATCCTAGTGTCTAAACTCTTCTCCATGCCTGGACCCCCAAATAATATTCCTTTACGTGCTAAGGGGTATCTAGAGAGTGGGATAGGTTTAATAACTACCCTAAGCCTAACGCGTACCCTAACCCTAACCCCTACCCTAACCCTAACACGTACCCTAATCCTAAACCGTACCCTAAACCGAGCCCTAACCCTAACACTAACCATAACCCTAACCCTAACCCATACCCTACGCCGTACCCGAAGCCCTCCCCGAACCCGTACCATAAGCCTAACCCTAAGCCTAACCCTAACCCTAGGCTACCCTTGACTGCTTCTGCCTCCAATAGATTTCCTAAGCACTAGTGTTTTAAGGAACAGCTTAAAAAGAGAATCCTAATGTGATTTCTTTATAATGTGTGTGTTCCTTATATTATCTTAGTGTCTAAACTCTTCTCCATGGCTGGACCCCCAAATAATATTCCTTTACGTGCTAAGGGGTATCTAGAGAGTGGGATAGGTTTAATAACTACCCTAACCCTAACGCGTAACCTAACCCTAAACCCTACCCTAACCCTAACACGTACCCTAATCCTAAAGCGTACCCTAAGCCGAGCCCTAACCCTAACACTAACTGTAACCCTAACCCTAACCCATACCCTACGCCGTACCCCAAGCCCTCCCCGAACACGTACCCTAAGCCGTACCCTAAGCCTAACCCTAAGCCTAACCCTAACCCTAGGCTACTCTTGACTGCTTCTGCCTCCAATAGATTTCCTAAGCACTAGTGTTTTAAGGAACAGCTTAAAAAGAGAATCCTAATGTGATTTCTTTATAATGTGTGTGTTCCTTATATTATCTTAGTGTCTAAAGTCTTCTCCATGGCTGGACCCCCAAATAATATTCCTTTACGTGCTAAGGGGTATCTAGAGAGTGGGATAGGTTTAATAACTACCCTAAGCCTAACGCGTACCCTTACCCTAACCCCTACCCTAACCCTAACACGTACCCTAATCCTAACCCGTACCCTAAACCGAGCCCTAACCCTAACACTAACGCTAACCCTAACCCTAACCCATACCCTACGCCGTACCCGAAGCCCTCCCCGAACCCGTACCCTATGCCGTACCCTAAGCCTAACCCTAAGCCTAACCCTAACCCTAGGCTACCCTTGACTGCTTCTGCCTCCAATAGATTTCCTAAGCACTAGTGTTTTAAGGAACAGCTTAAAAAGAGAATCCTAATGTGATTTCTTTATAATGGGTGTGTTCCTTATCTTATCCTAGTGTCTAAACTCTTCTCCATGGCTGGACCCCCAAATAATATTCCTTTACGTGCTAAAGGGTAACTAGTGAGTGGAATAGGTTTAATAACTACCCTAACCCTAACGCATACCCTAACGCTAAGCCCTACCCTAACCCTAACACGTACCCTAATCCTAACCCGTACCCTAAACCGAGCCCTAACCCTAACACTAACCCTAACCCTAACCCTAACCCATACCCTACGCCGTACCCGAAGCCCTCCCCGAACCCGTACCCTAAGCCTTACCCTAAACCTAACCCTAAGCCTAACCCTAAACCTAGGCTACCCTTGACTGCTTCTGCCTCCAATAGATTTCCTAAGCACTAGTGTTTTAAGGAACAGCTTAAAAAGAGAATCCTAAAGTGATTTCTTTATAATGGGTGTGTTCCTTATCTAATCCTAGTTTTGAAACTCTTCTCCATGCCTGGACCCCCTAAATAATATTCCTTTACGTGCTAAGGGTTATCGAGAGAGTGGGACAGGTTTAATAACTACCCTAACCCTAACGCGTACCCTAACCCTAACCCCTACCCTAACCCTAACACGTACCCTAATCCTAACCCGTACCCTAAAACGAGCCCTAACCCTAACACTAACCCTAACCCTAACCCTAACCCATACCCTACGCCGTACCCGAAGCCCTCCCCGAACCCGTACCCTAAGCCTAACCCTAAGCCTAACCCTAACCCTAGGCTACCCTTGACTGCTTCTGCCTCCAATAGATTTCCTAAGCACTAGTGTTTTAAGGAACAGCTTAAAAAGAGAATCCTAATGTGATTTCTTTATAATGTGTGTGTTCCTTATATTATCTTAGTGTCTAAACTCTTCTCCATGGCTGGACCCCCAAATAATATTCCTTTACGTGCTAAGGGGTATCTAGAGAGTGGGATAGGTTTAATAACTACCCTAACCCTAATGCGTACCCTAACCCTAAACCCTACCCTAACCCTAACACGTACCCTAATCCTAAAGCGTACCCTAAACCGAGCCCTAACCCTAACATTAACCGTAACCCTATCCCTAACCCATACCCTACGCCGTACCCGAAGCCGTCCCCGAACACGTACCCTAAGCCGTACCCTAAGCCTAACCCTAAGCCTAACCCTAACCCTAGGCTACCCTTGACTGCTTCTGCCTCCAATAGATTTCCTAAGCACTAGTGTTTTAAGGAACAGCTTAAAAAGAGAATCCTAATGTGATTTCTTTATAATGTGTGTGTTCCTTATATTATCTTAGTGTCTAAAGTCTTCTCCATGGCTGGACCCCCAAATAATATTCCTTTACGTGCTAAGGGGTATCTAGAGAGTGGGATAGGTTTAATAACTACCCTAAGCCTAACGCGTACCCTAACCCTAACCCCTACCCTAACCCTAACACGTACCCTAATCCTAACCCGTACCCTAAACCGAGCCCTAACCCTAACACTAACGCTAACCCTAACCCTAACCCATACCCTACGCCGTACCCGAAGCCCTCCCCGAACCCGTACCCTAAGCCGTACCCTAAGCCTAACCCTAAGCCTAACCCTAACCCTAGGCTACCCTTGACTGCTTCTGCCTCCAATAGATTTCCTAAGCACTAGTGTTTTAAGGAACAGCTTAAAAACAGAATCCTAATGTGATTTCTTTATAATGGGTGTGTTCCTTATCTTATCCTAGTGTCTAAACTCTTCTCCATGGCTGGACCCCCAAATAATATTCCTTTACGTGCTAAGGGGTAACTAGTGAGTGGGATAGGTTTAATAACTACCCTAACCCTAACGCATACCCTAACGCTAACCCCTACCCTAACCCTAACACGTACCCTAATCCTAACCCGTACCCTAAACCGAGCCCTAACCCTAACACTAACCCTAACCCTAACCCTAACCCATACCCTACGCCGTACCCGAAGCCCTCCCCGAACCCGTACCCTAAGCCTTACCCTTAACCTAACCCTAAGCCTAACCCTAACCCTAGGCTACCCTTGACTGCTTCTGCCTCCAATAGATTTCCTAAGCATTAGTGTTTTAAGGAACAGCTTAAAAAGAGAATCCTAATGTGATTTCTTTATAATGTGTGTGTTCCTTATATTATCTTAGTGTCTAAACTCTTCTCCATGGCTGGACCCCCAAATAATATTCCTTTACGTGCTAAGGGGTATCTAGAGAGTGGGATAGGTTTAATAACTACCCTAACCCTAACGCGTACCCTAACCCTAACCCCTTCCCTAACCCTAACACGTACCCTAATCCTAAACCGTACCCTAAACCGAGCCCTAACCCTAACACTAACCGTAACCCTAACCCTAACCCATACCCTACGCCGTACCCGAAGCCCTCCCCGAACACGTACCCTAAGCCGTACCCTAAACCTAACCCTAAGCCTAACCCTATCCCTAGGCTACCCTTGACTGCTTCTGCCTCCAATACATTTCCTAAGCACTAGTGTTTTAAGGAACAGCTTAAAAAGAGAATCCTAATGTGATTTCTTTATAATGTGTGTGTTCCTTATATTATCTTAGTGTCTAAACTCTTCTCCATGGCTGGACCCCAAAATAATATTACTTTACGTGCTAAGGGGTATCTAGAGAGTGGGATAGGTTTAATAACTACCCTAAGCCTAACGCGTACCCTAACCCTAACCCCTACCCTAACACTAACACGTACCCTAATCCTAAACCGTACCCTAAACAGAGCCCTAACCCTAACACTAACCCTAACCCTAACCCTAACCCATACCCTACGCCGTACCCGAAGCCCTCCCCGAACCCGTACCCTAAGCCGTACCCTAAGCCTAACCCTAAGCCTAACCCTAACCCTAGGCTACCCTTGACTGCTTCTGCCTCCAATAGATTTCCTAAGCACTAGTGTTTTAAGGAACAGCTTAAAAAGAGAATCCTAAAGTGATTTCTTTATAATGTGTGTGTTCCTTATATTATCTTAGTGTCTAAACTCTTCTCCATTGGTGGACCCCCAAATAATATTCCTTTACGTGCTAAGGGGTATCTAGAGAGTGGGATAGGTTTAATCACTACCCTAACCGTAACGCGTACCCTAACCCTAACCCCTACCCTAACCCTAACACGTACCCTAATCCTAACCCGTAACTTAAACCTAGCCCTAACCCTAACACTAACCCTAACCCTAACCCTAACCCATACCCTACGCCGTACCCGAAGCCCTCCCCGAAAACGTACCCTAAGCCGTACCCTAAGCCTAACCCTAAGCCTAACCCTAACCCTAGGCTACCCTTGACTGCTTCTGCCTCCAATAGATTTCCTAAGTACTAGTGTTTTAAGGAACAGCTTAAAAAGAGAATCCTAATGTGATTTCTTTATAATGTGTGTGTTCCTTATATTATCTTAGTGTCTAAACTCTTCTCCATGGCTGGACCCCCAAATAATATTCCTTTACGTGCTAAGGGGTATCTAGAGAGTGGGATAGGTTTAATAACTACCCTAAGCCTAACGCGTACCCTAACCCTAACCCCTACCCTAACCCTAACACGTACCCTAATCCTAACCCGTATCCTAAACCGAGCCCTAACCCTAACACTAACCCTAACCCTAACCCTAACCCATACCCTACGCCGTACCCGAAGCCCTCCCCGAACCCGTACCCTAAGCCGTACCCTAAGCCTAACCCTAAGCCTAACCCTAACCCTAGGCTACCCTTGACTGCTTCTGCCTCCAATAGATTTCCTAAGCACTAGTGTTTTAAGGAACAGCTTAAAAAGAGAATCCTAAAGTGATTTCTTTATAATGGGTGTGTTCCTTATCTTATCCTAGTGTCTAAAGTCTTCTCCATGGCTGGACCCCCAAATAATATTCCTTTATGTGCTAAGGGGTATCGAGAGAGTGGGATAGGTTTAATAACTACCCTAACCCTAACGTGTACCCTAAACCTAACCCCTACCCTAACCCTAACACGTACCCTAATCCTAACCCGTACCCTAAACCGAGCCCTAACCCTAACACTAACCCTAACCCTAACCCTAACCCATACCCTACGCCGTACCCGAATCCCTCCCCGAACACGTACCCTAAGCCGTACCCTAAGCCTAACCCTAAGCCTAACCACAACCCTAGGCTACCCTTGACTGCTTCTGCCTCCAATAGATTTCCTAAGCACTAGTGTTTTAAGGAACAGCTTAAAACGAGAATCCTAATGTGATTTCTTTATAATGGGTGTGTTCCTTATCTTATCCTAGTGTCTAAACTCTTCTCCATGCCTGGACCCCCAAATAATATTCCTTTACGTGCTAAGGGGTATCTAGAGAGTGGGATAGGTTTAATAACTACCCTAAACCTAATGTGTACCCTAACCCTAACCCCTACCCTAACCCTAACACGTAACCTAAACCTAACCCGTACCCTAAACGGAGCCCTAACCCTAACACTAACCCTAACACTAACACTAACCCATACCCTACGCCGTAAACGAACCCCTCCCCGAACCCGTACCCTAAGCCGTACCCTAAGCCTAACCCCAAGCCTAAACCTAACCCTAGGCTACCCTTGACTTCTTCTGCCTCCAATAGATTTCCTAAGCACTAGTGTTTTAAGGAACAGCTTAAACAGAGAATCCTAATGTGATTTCTTTATAATGTGTGTGTTCCTTATATTATCTTAGTGTCTAAACTCTTCTCCATGGCTGGACCCCCAAATAATATTCCTTTACGTGCTAATGGGTATCTAGAGATTGGGAAAGGTTTAATAACTACCCTAACCCTAACGCGTACCCTAACCCTAACCCCTACCCTAACCCTAACACGTACCCTAATCCTAACCCGTACCCTAAACCGAGCCCTAACCCTAACACTAACCCTAACCCTAACCCTAACCCATACCCTACGCCGTACCCGAAGCCCTCCCCGAACCCGTACCCTAAGCCGTACCCTAAGCCTAACCCTAAGCCTAACCCTAACCCTAGGCTACCCTTGACTGCTTCTGCCTCCAATAGATTTCCTAAGCACTAGTGTTTTAAGGAACAGCTTAAAAAGAGAATCTTAAAGTGATTTCTTTATAATGGGTGTGTTCCTTATCTTATCCTAGTGTCTAAACTCTTCTCCATGGCTGGACCCCCAAATAATATTCCTTTACGTGCTAAGGGGTAACTAGACAGTGGGATAGGTTTAATAACTACCCTAACCCTAACGCGTACCCTAACGCTAACCCCTACCCTAACCCTAACACGTACCCTAATCCTAACCCGTACCCTAAACTGAGCCCTAACCCTAACACTAACCCTAACCCTAACCCTAACCCATACCCTACGCCGTACCCGAAGCCCTCCCCGAACCCCTACCCTAAACCGTACCCTAAGCCTAACGCTAAGCCTAACCCTAACCCTAGGCTACCCTTGACTGCTTCTGCCTCCAATAGATTTCCTAAGCACTAGTGTTTTAAGGAACAGCTTAAAAAGAGAATACTAATGTGATTTCTTTATAATGTGTGTGTTCCTTATATTATCTTAGTGTCTAAACTCTTCTCCATTGGTGGACCCCCAAATAATATTCCTTTACGTGCTAAGGGGTATCTAGAGAGTGGGATAGGTTTAATCACTACCCTAACCGTAACGCGTACCCTAACCCTAACCCCTACCCTAACCCTAACACGTACCCTAATCCTAACCCGTAACTTAAACCGAGCCCTAACCCTAACACTAACCCTAACCCTAACCCTAACCCATACCCTACGCCGTACCTGAAGCCCTCCCCGAAAACGTACCGTAAGCCGTACCCTAAGCCTAACCCTAAGCCTAACCCTAACCCTAGGCTACCCTTGACTGCTTCTGCCTCCAATAGATTTCCTAAGCACTAGTGTTTTAAGGAACAGCTTAAACAGAGAATCCTAATGTGATTTCTTTATAATGTGTGTGTTCCTTATATTATCTTAGTGTCTAAACTCTTCTCCATGGCTGGACCCCCAAATAATATTCCTTTACGTGCTAATGGGTATCTAGAGATTGGGAAAGGTTTAATAACTACCCTAACCCTAACGCGTACCCTAACCCTAACCCCTACCCTAACCCTAACACGTACCCTAATCCTAACCCGTACCCTAAACCGAGCCCTAACCCTAACACTAACCCTAACCCTAACCCTAACCCATACCCTACGCCGTACCCGAAGCCCTCCCCGAACCCGTACCCTAAGCCGTACCCTAAGCCTAACCCTAAGCCTAACCCTAACCCTAGGCAACCCTTGACTGCTTCTGCCTCCAATAGATTTCCTAAGCACTAGTGTTTTAAGGACCAGCATAAAAAGAGAATCCCAATGTGATTTCTTTATAATGGGTGTGTTCCTTACCTTATCCTAGTGTCTAAACTCTTCTCCATGGCTGGACCCCCAAATAATATTCCTTTACGTGCTAAGGGGTATCTAGAGAGTGGGATAGGTTTAATAACTACCCTAACTCTAATGCGTACCCTAACCCTAAACCCGACCCTAACGCTAACACGTACCCTAAACCGAGCCCTAACCCTAACACTAACAATAACCCTAACCCTAACCCATACCCTACGCCGTACCCGAAGCCCTCACCGAACCCGTACCCTAAGCCGTACCCTAAGCCTAACCCTAAGCCTAACCCTACCCCTAGGCTACCCTTGACTGCTTCTGCCTCCAATAGATTTCCTAAGCACTAGTGTTTTAAGGAACAGCTTAAAAAGAGAATCCTAATGTGATTTCTTTATAATGTGTGTGTTCCTTATATTATCTTAGTGTCTAAACTCTTCTCCATTGGTGGACCCCCAAATAATATTCCTTTACGTGCTAAGGGGTATCTAGAGAGTGGGATAGGTTTAATAACTAGCCTAACCCTAACGCGTACCCTAACCCTAAACCCTACCCTAACCCTAACACGTACCCTAATCCTAAAGCGTACCCTAAACCGAGCCCTAACCCTAACACTAACCGTAACCCTAACCCTAACCCATACCCTACGCCGTACCCGAAGCCCTCCCCGAACACGTACCCTAAGCCGTACCCTAAGCCTAACCCTAAGCCTAACCCTAACCCTAGGCTACCCTTCACTGCTTCTGCCTCCAATAGATTTCTTAAGCACTAGTGTTTTAAGGAACAGCTTAAAAAGAGAATCCTAATGTGATTTCTTTATAATGTGTGTGTTCCTTATATTATCTTAGTGTCTAAAGTCTTCTCCATGGCTGGACCCCCAAATAATATTCCTTTACGTGCTAAGGGGTATCTAGAGAGTGGGATAGGTTTAATAACTACCCTAAGCCTAACGCGTACCCTAACCCTAACCCCTACCCTAACCCTAACACGTACCCTAATCCTAACCCGTACCCTAAACCGAGCCCTAACCCTAACACTAACGCTAACCCTAACACTAACCCATACCCTACGCCGTACCCGAAGCCCTCCCCGAACCCGTACCCTAAGCCGTACCCTAAGCCTAACCCTAAGCCTAACCCTAACCCTAGGCTACCCTTGACTGCTTCTGCCTCCAATAGATTTCCTAAGCACTAGTGTTTTAAGGAACAGCTTAAAAAGAGAATCCTAAAGTGATTTCTTTATAATGGGTGTGTTCCTTATCTTATCCTAGTGTCTAAACACTTCTCCATGGCTGGACCCCCAAATAATATTCCTTTACGTGCTAAGGGTTAACTAGAGAGTGGGATAGGTTTAATAACTACCCTAACCCTAACGCGTACCCTAACGCTAACCCCTACCCTAACCCTAACACGTACCCTAATCCTAACCCGTACCCTAAACCGAGCCCTAACCCTAACACTAACCCTAACCCTAACCCTAACCCATACCCTACGCCGTACCCGAAGCCCTCCCCGAACCCCTACCCTAAACCGTACCCTAAGCCTAACCCTAAGCCTAACCCTAACCCTAGGCTACCCTTGACTGCTTCTGCCTCCAGTAGATTTCCTAAGCACTAGTGTTTTAAGGAACAGCTTAAAAAGAGAATACTAATGTGATTTCTTTATAATGTGTGTGTTCCTTATATTATCTTAGTGTCTAAACTCTTCTCCATGGCTGGACCCCAAAATAATATTACTTTACGTGCTAAGGGGTATCTAGAGAGTGGGATAGGTTTAATAACTACCCTAAGCCTAACGCGTACCCTAACCCTAACCCCTACCCTAACACTAACACGTACCCTAATCCTAAACCGTACCCTAAACAGAGCCCTAACCCTAACACTAACCCTAACCCTAACCCTAACCCATACCCTACGCCGTACCCGAAGCCCTCCCCGAACCCGTACCCTAAGCCGTACCCTAAGCCTAACCCTAAGCCTAACCCTAACCCTAGGCTACCCTTGACTGCTTCTGCCTCCAATAGATTTCCTAAGCACTAGTGTTTTAAGGAACAGCTTAAAAAGAGAATCCTAAAGTGATTTCTTTATAATGTGTGTGTTCCTTATATTATCTTAGTGTCTAAACTCTTCTCCATTGGTGGACCCCCAAATAATATTCCTTTACGTGCTAAGGGGTATCTAGAGAGTGGGATAGGTTTAATCACTACCCTAACCGTAACGCGTACCCTAACCCTAACCCCTACCCTAACCCTAACACGTACCCTAATCCTAACCCGTAACTTAAACCTAGCCCTAACCCTAACACTAACCCTAACCCTAACCCTAACCCATACCCTACGCCGTACCCGAAGCCCTCCCCGAAAACGTACCCTAAGCCGTACCCTAAGCCTAACCCTAAGCCTAAACCTAACCCTAGGCTACCCTTGACTGCTTCTGCCTCCAATAGATTTCCTAAGTACTAGTGTTTTAAGGAACAGCTTAAAAAGAGAATCCTAATGTGATTTCTTTATAATGTGTGTGTTCCTTATATTATCTTAGTGTCTAAACTCTTCTCCATGGCTGGACCCCCAAATAATATTCCTTTACGTGCTAAGGGGTATCTAGAGAGTGGGATAGGTTTAATAACTACCCTAAGCCTAACGCGTACCCTAACCCTAACCCCTACCCTAACCCTAACACGTACCCTAATCCTAACCCGTATCCTAAACCGAGCCCTAACCCTAACACTAACCCTAACCCTAACCCTAACCCATACCCTACGCCGTACCCGAAGCCCTCCCCGAACCCGTACCCTAAGCCGTACCCTAAGCCTAACCCTAAGCCTAACCCTAACCCTAGGCTACCCTTGACTGCTTCTGCCTCCAATAGATTTCCTAAGCACTAGTGTTTTAAGGAACAGCTTAAAAAGAGAATCCTAAAGTGATTTCTTTATAATGGGTGTGTTCCTTATCTTATCCTAGTGTCTAAAGTCTTCTCCATGGCTGGACCCCCAAATAATATTCCTTTATGTGCTAAGGGGTATCGAGAGAGTGGGATAGGTTTAATAACTACCCTAACCCTAACGTGTACCCTAAACCTAACCCCTACCCTAACCCTAACACGTACCCTAATCCTAACCCGTACCCTAAACCGAGCCCTAACCCTAACACTAACCCTAACCCTAACCCTAACCCATACCCTACGCCGTACCCGAATCCCTCCCCGAACACGTACCCTAAGCCGTACCCTAAGCCTAACCCTAAGCCTAACCACAACCCTAGGCTACCCTTGACTGCTTCTGCCTCCAATAGATTTCCTAAGCACTAGTGTTTTAAGGAACAGCTTAAAACGAGAATCCTAATGTGATTTCTTTATAATGGGTGTGTTCCTTATCTTATCCTAGTGTCTAAACTCTTCTCCATGCCTGGACCCCCAAATAATATTCCTTTACGTGCTAAGGGGTATCTAGAGAGTGGGATAGGTTTAATAACTACCCTAAACCTAATGTGTACCCTAACCCTAACCCCTACCCTAACCCTAACACGTAACCTAAACCTAACCCGTACCCTAAACGGAGCCCTAACCCTAACACTAACCCTAACACTAACACTAACCCATACCCTACGCCGTAAACGAACCCCTCCCCGAACCCGTACCCTAAGCCGTACCCTAAGCCTAACCCCAAGCCTAAACCTAACCCTAGGCTACCCTTGACTTCTTCTGCCTCCAATAGATTTCCTAAGCACTAGTGTTTTAAGGAACAGCTTAAACAGAGAATCCTAATGTGATTTCTTTATAATGTGTGTGTTCCTTATATTATCTTAGTGTCTAAACTCTTCTCCATGGCTGGACCCCCAAATAATATTCCTTTACGTGCTAATGGGTATCTAGAGATTGGGAAAGGTTTAATAACTACCCTAACCCTAACGCGTACCCTAACCCTAACCCCTACCCTAACCCTAACACGTACCCTAATCCTAACCCGTACCCTAAACCGAGCCCTAACCCTAACACTAACCCTAACCCTAACCCTAACCCATACCCTACGCCGTACCCGAAGCCCTCCCCGAACCCGTACCCTAAGCCGTACCCTAAGCCTAACCCTAAGCCTAACCCTAACCCTAGGCTACCCTTGACTGCTTCTGCCTCCAATAGATTTCCTAAGCACTAGTGTTTTAAGGAACAGCTTAAAAAGAGAATCTTAAAGTGATTTCTTTATAATGGGTGTGTTCCTTATCTTATCCTAGTGTCTAAACTCTTCTCCATGGCTGGACCCCCAAATAATATTCCTTTACGTGCTAAGGGGTAACTAGACAGTGGGATAGGTTTAATAACTACCCTAACCCTAACGCGTACCCTAACGCTAACCCCTACCCTAACCCTAACACGTACCCTAATCCTAACCCGTACCCTAAACCGAGCCCTAACCCTAACACTAACCCTAACCCTAACCCTAACCCATACCCTACGCCGTACCCGAAGCCCTCCCCGAACCCCTACCCTAAACCGTACCCTAAGCCTAACCCTAAGCCTAACCCTAACCCTAGGCTACCCTTGACTGCTTCTGCCTCCAATAGATTTCCTAAGCACTAGTGTTTTAAGGAACAGCTTAAAAAGAGAATACTAATGTGATTTCTTTATAATGTGTGTGTTCCTTATATTATCTTAGTGTCTAAACTCTTCTCCATTGGTGGACCCCCAAATAATATTCCTTTACGTGCTAAGGGGTATCTAGAGAGTGGGATAGGTTTAATCACTACCCTAACCGTAACGCGTACCCTAACCCTAACCCCTACCCTAACCCTAACACGTACCCTAATCCTAACCCGTAACTTAAACCGAGCCCTAACCCTAACACTAACCCTAACCCTAACCCTAACCCATACCCTACGCCGTACCTGAAGCCCTCCCCGAAAACGTACCCTAAGCCGTACCCTAAGCCTAACCCTAAGCCTAACCCTAACCCTAGGCTACCCTTGACTGCTTCTGCCTCCAATAGATTTCCTAAGCACTAGTGTTTTAAGGAACAGCTTAAACAGAGAATCCTAATGTGATTTCTTTATAATGTGTGTGTTCCTTATATTATCTTAGTGTCTAAACTCTTCTCCATGGCTGGACCCCCAAATAATATTCCTTTACGTGCTAATGGGTATCTAGAGATTGGGAAAGGTTTAATAACTACCCTAACCCTAACGCGTACCCTAACCCTAACCCCTACCCTAACCCTAACACGTACCCTAATCCTAACCCGTACCCTAAACCGAGCCCTAACCCTAACACTAACCCTAACCCTAACCCTAACCCATACCCTACGCCGTACCCGAAGCCCTCCCCGAACCCGTACCCTAAGCCGTACCCTAAGCCTAACCCTAAGCCTAACCCTAACCCTAGGCTACCCTTGACTGCTTCTGCCTCCAATAGATTTCCTAAGCACTAGTGTTTTAAGGAACAGCTTAAAAAGAGAATCCTAATGTGATTTCTTTATAATGTGTGTGTTCCTTATATTATCTTAGTGTCTAAAGTCTTCTCCATGGCTGGACCCCCAAATAATATTCCTTTACGTGCTAAGGGGTATCTAGAGAGTGGGATAGGTTTAATAACTACCCTAAGCCTAACGCGTACCCTAACCCTAACCCCTACCCTAACCCTAACACGTACCCTAATCCTAACCCGTACCCTAAACCGAGCCCTAACTCTAACACTAACGCTAACCCTAACCCTAACCCATACCCTACGCCGTACTCGAAGCCCTCCCCGAACCCGTACCCTAAGCCGTACCCTAAGCCTAACCCTAAGCCTAACCCTAACCCTAGGCTACCCTTGACTGCTTCTGCCTCCAATAGATTTCCTAAGCACTAGTGTTTTAAGGAACAGCTTAAAAAGAGAATCCTAATGTGATTTCTTTATAATGGGTGTGTTCCTTATCTTATCCTAGTGTCTAAACTCTTCTCCATGGCTGGACCCCCAAATAATATTCCTTTACGTGCTAAGGGGTAACTAGTGAGTGGGATAGGTTTAATAACTACCCTAACCCTAACGCATACCCTAATGCTAACCCCTACCCTAACCCTAACACGTACCCTAATCCTAACCCGTACCCTAAACCGAGCCCTAACCCTAACACTAACCCTAAACCTAACCCTAACCCATACCCTACGCCGTACCCGAAGCCCTCCCCGAACCCGTACCCTAAGCCGTACCCTAAGCCTAACCCTAAGCCTAACCCTAACCCTAGGCAACCCTTGACTGCTTCTGCCTCCAATAGATTTCCTAAGCACTAGTGTTTTAAGGACCAGCAGAAAAAGAGAATCCCAATGTGATTTCTTTATAATGGGTGTGTTCCTTATCTTATCCTAGTGTCTAAACTCTTGTCCATGGCTGGACCCCCAAATAATATTCCTTTACGTGCTAAGGGGTATCTAGAGAGTGGGATAGGTTTAATAACTACCCTAACTCTAATGCGTACCCTAACCCTAAACCCGACCCTAACGCTCACACGTACCCTAAACCGAGCCCTAACCCTAACACTAACAATAAGCCTAACCCTAACCCATACCCTACGCCGTACCCGAAGCCTTCCCCGAACCCGTACCCTAAGCCGTACCCTAAGCCTAACCCTCAGCCTAACACTAACGCTGGGCTACCCTTGACTGCTTCTGCCTCCAATAGATTTCCTAAGCACTAGTGTTTTAAGGAACAGCTTAAGAAGAGAATCCTAATGTGATTTCTTTATAATGGGTGTGTTCCTTATCTTATCCTAGTGTCTAAACTCTTCTCCATGGCTGGACCCCCAAATAATATTCCTTTATGTGCTAAGGGGTATCGAGAGAGTGGGATAGGTTTAATAACTACCCTAACCCTAACGTGTACACTAAACCTAACCCCTACCCTAACCCTAACACGTACCCTAATCCTAACCCGTACCCTAAACCAAGCCCTAACCCTAACACTAACCCTAACGCTAACCCTAACCCATACCCTACGCCGTACCCGAATCCCTCCCCGAACACGTACCCTAAGCCGTACCCTAAGCCTAACCCTAAGCCTAACCCCAACCCTAGGCTACCCTTGACTGCTTCTGCCTCCAATAGATTTCCTAAGCACTAGTGTTTTAAGGAACAGCTTAAAACGAGAATCCTAATGTGATTTCTTTATAATGGGTGTGTTCCTTATCTTATCCTAGTGTCTAAACTCTTCTCCATGCCTGGACCCCCAAATAATATTCCTTTACGTGCTAAGGGGTATCTAGAGAGTGGGATAGGTTTAATAACTACCCTAAACCTAATGTGTACCCTAACCCTAACCCCTACCCTAACCCTAACACGTAACCTAAACCTAACCCGTACCCTAAACGGAGCCCTAACCCTAACCCTAACCCTAACACTAACACTAACCCATACCCTACGCCGTAAACGAACCCCTCCCCGAACCCGTACCCTAAGCCGTACCCTAAGCCTAACCCCAAGCCTAAACCTAACCCTAGGCTACCCTTGACTTCTTCTGCCTCCAATAGATTTCCTAAGCACTAGTGTTTTAAGGAACAGCTTAAACAGAGAATCCTAATGTGATTTCTTTATAATGTGTGTGTTCCTTATATTATCTTAGTGTCTAAACTCTTCTCCATGGCTGGACCCCCAAATAATATTCCTTTACGTGCTAATGGGTATCTAGAGATTGGGAAAGGTTTAATAACTACCCTAACCCTAACGCGTACCCTAACCCTAACCCCTACCCTAACCCTAACACGTACCCTAATCCTAACCCGTACCCTAAACCGAGCCCTAACCCTAACACTAACCCTAACCCTAACCCTAACCCATACCCTACGCCGTACCCGAAGCCCTCCCCGAACCCGTACCCTAAGCCGTACCCTAAGCCTAACCCTAAGCCTAACCCTAACCCTAGGCTACCCTTGACTGCTTCTGCCTCCAATAGATTTCCTAAGCACTAGTGTTTTAAGGAACAGCTTAAAAAGAGAATCCTAAAGTGATTTCTTTATAATGGGTGTGTTCCTTATCTTATCCTAGTGTCTAAACTCTTCTCCATGGCTGGACCCCCAAATAATATTCCTTTACGTGCTAAGGGGTAACTAGAGAGTGGGATAGGTTTAATAACTACCCTAACCCTAACGCGTACCCTAACGCTAACCCCTACCCTACCCCTAACACGTACCCTAATCCTAACCCGTACCCTAAACCGAGCCCTAACCCTAACACTAACCCTAACCCTAACCCTAACCCATACCCTACGCCGTACCCGAAGCCCTCCCCGAACCCCTACCCTAAACCGTACCCTAAGCCTAACCCTAAGCCTAACCCTAACCCTAGGCTACCCTTGACTGCTTCTGCCTCCAATAGATTTCCTAAGCACTAGTGTTTTAAGGAACAGCTTAAAAAGAGAATACTAATGTGATTTCTTTATAATGTGTGTGTTCCTTATATTATCTTAGTGTCTAAACTCTTCTCCATGGCTGGACCCCCAAATAATATTCCTTTACGTGCTAATGGGTATCTAGAGATTGGGAAAGGTTTAATAACTACCCTAACCCTAACGCGTACCCTAACCCTAACCCCTACCCTAACCCTAACACGTACCCTAATCCTAACCCGTAACCTAAACCGAGCCCTAACCCTAACACTAACCCTAACCCTAACCCTAACCCATACCCTACGCCGTACCCGAAGCCCTCCCCGAACCCGTACCCTAAGCCGTACCCTAAGCCTAACCCTAAGCCTAACCCTAACCCTAGGCAACCCTTGACTGCTTCTGCCTCCAATAGATTTCCTAAGCACTAGTGTTTTAAGGACCAGCATAAAAAGAGAATCCCAATGTGATTTCTTTATAATGGGTGTGTTCTTTATCTTATCCTAGTGTCTAAACTCTTCTCCATGGCTGGACCCCCAAATAATATTCCTTTACGTGCTAAGGGGTATCTAGAGAGTGGGATAGGTTTAATAACTACCCTAACTCTAATGCGTACCCTAACCCTAAACCCGACCCTAACGCTAACACGTACCCTAAACCGAGCCCTAACCCTAACACTAACAATAACCCTAACCCTAACCCATACCCTACGCCGTACCCGAAGCCCTCACCGAACCCGTACCCTAAGCCGTACCCTAAGCCTAACCCTAAGCCTAACCCTAACCCTAGGCTACCCTTGACTGCTTCTGCCTCCAATAGATTTCCTAAGCACTAGTGTTTTAAGGAACAGCTTAAAAAGAGAATCCTAATGTGATTTCTTTATAATGTGTGTGTTCCTTATATTATCTTAGTGTCTAAACTCTTCTCCATTGGTGGACCCCCAAATAATATTCCTTTACGTGCTAAGGGGTATCTAGAGAGTGGGATAGGTTTAATAACTAGCCTAACCCTAACGCGTACCCTAACTCTAAACCCTACCCTAACCCTAACACGTACCCTAATCCTAAAGCGTACCCTAAACCGAGCCCTAACCCTAACACTAACCGTAACCCTAACCCTAACCCATACCCTACGCCGTACCCGAAGCCCTCCCCGAACACGTACCCTAAGCCGTACCCTAAGCCTAACCCTAAGCCTAACCCTAACCCTAGGCTACCCTTGACTGCTTCTGCCTCCAATAGATTTCCTAAGCACTAGTGTTTTAAGGAACAGCTTAAAAAGAGAATCCTAATGTGATTTCTTTATAATGTGTGTGTTCCTTATATTATCTTAGTGTCTAAAGTCTTCTCCATGGCTGGACCCCCAAATAATATTCCTTTACGTGCTAAGGGGTATCTAGAGAGTGGGATAGGTTTAATAACTACCCTAAGCCTAACGCGTACCCTAACCCTAACCCCTACCCTAACCCTAACACGTACCCTAATCCTAACCCGTACCCTAAACCGAGCCCTAACCCTAACACTAACGCTAACCCTAACCCTAACCCATACCCTACGCCGTACCCGAAGCCCTCCCCGAACCCGTACCCTAAGCCGTACCCTAAGCCTAACCCTAAGCCTAACCCTAACCCTAGGCTACCCTTGACTGCTTCTGCCTCCAATAGATTTCCTAAGCACTAGTGTTTTAAGGAACAGCTTAAAAAGAGAATCCTAATGTGATTTCTTTATAATGGGTGTGTTCCTTATCTTATCCTAGTGTCTAAACTCTTCTCCATGGCTGGACCCCCAAATAATATTCCTTTACGTGCTAAGGGGTAACTAGTGAGTGGGATAGGTTTAATAACTACCCTAACCCTAACGCATACCCTAACGCTAACCCCTACCCTAACCCTAACACGTACCCTAATCCTAACCCGTACCCTAAACCGAGCCCTAACCCTAACACTAACCCTAACCCTAACCCTAACCCATACCCTACGCCGTACCCGAAGCCCTCCCCGAACCCGTACCCTAAGCCGTACCCTAAGCCTAACCCTATGCCTAACCCTAACCCTAGGCTACCCTTGACTGCTTCTGCCTCCAATAGATTTCCTAAGCACTAGTGTTTTAAGGAACAGCTTAAAAAGAGAATCCTAAAGTGATTTCTTTATAATGGGTGTGTTCCTTATCTTATCCTAGTGTCTAAACACTTCTCCATGGCTGGACCCCCAAATAATATTCCTTTACGTGCTAAGGGTTAACTAGAGAGTGGGATAGGTTTAATAACTACCCTAACCCTAACGCGTACCCTAACGCTAACCCCTACCCTAACCCTAACACGTACCCTAATCCTAACCCGTACCCTAAACCGAGCCCTAACCCTAACACTAACCCTAACCCTAACCCTAACCCATACCCTACGCCGTACCCGAAGCCCTCCCCGAACCCCTACCCTAAACCGTACCCTAAGCCTAACCCTAAGCCTAACCCTAACCCTAGGCTACCCTTGACTGCTTCTGCCTCCAGTAGATTTCCTAAGCACTAGTGTTTTAAGGAACAGCTTAAAAAGAGAATACTAATGTGATTTCTTTATAATGTGTGTGTTCCTTATATTATCTTAGTGTCTAAACTCTTCTCCATTGGTGGACCCCCAAATAATATTCCTTTACGTGCTAAGGGGTATCTAGAGAGTGGGATAGGTTTAATAACTACCCTAAACCTAATGTGTACCCTAACCCTAACCCCTACCCTAACCCTAACACGTAAACTAAACCTAACCCGTACCCTAAACGGAGCCCTAACCCTAACACTAACCCTAACACTAACACTAACCCATACCCTACGCCGTAAACGAACCCCTCCCCGAACCCGTACCCTAAGCCGTACCCTAAGCCTAACCCCAAGCCTAAACCTAACCCTAGGCTACCCTTGACTTCTTCTGCCTCCAATAGATTTCCTAAGCACTAGTGTTTTAAGGAACAGCTTAAACAGAGAATCCTAATGTGATTTCTTTATAATGTGTGTGTTCCTTATATTATCCTAGTGTCAAAACTCTTCTCCATGGCTGGACCCCCAAATAATATTCCTTTACGTGCTAATGGGTATCTAGAGATTGGGAAAGGTTTAATAACTACCCTAACCCTAACGCGTACCCTAACCCTAACCCCTACCCTAACCCTAACACGTACCCTAATCCTAACCCGTACCCTAAACCGAGCCGTAACCCTAACACTAACCCTAAACCTAACCCTAACCCATACCCTACGCCGTACCCGAAGCCCTCCCCGAACCCGTACCCTAAGCCGTACCCTAAGCCTAACCCTAAGCCTAACCCTAACCCTAGGCAACCCTTGACTGCTTCTGCCTCCAATAGATTTCCTAAGCACTAGTGTTTTAAGGACCAGCAGAAAAAGAGAATCCCAATGTGATTTCTTTATAATGGGTGTGTTCCTTATCTTATCCTAGTGTCTAAACTCTTGTCCATGGCTGGACCCCCAAATAATATTCCTTTACGTGCTAAGGGGTATCTAGAGAGTGGGATAGGTTTAATAACTACCCTAACTCTAATGCGTACCCTAACCCTAAACCCGACCCTAACGCTAACACGTACCCTAAACCGAGCCCTAACCCTAACACTAACAATAAGCCTAACCCTAACCCATACCCTACGCCGTACCCGAAGCCTTCCCCGAACCCGTACCCTAAGCCGTACCCTAAGCCTAACCCTCAGCCTAACACTAACGCTGGGCTACCCTTGACTGCTTCTGCCTCCAATAGATTTCCTAAGCACTAGTGTTTTAAGGAACAGCTTAAGAAGAGAATCCTAATGTGATTTCTTTATAATAGGTGTGTTCCTTATCTTATCCTAGTGTCTAAACTCTTCTCCATGGCTGGACCCCCAAATAATATTCCTTTATGTGCTAAGGGGTATCGAGAGAGTGGGATAGGTTTAATAACTACCCTAACCCTAACGTGTACACTAAACCTAACCCCTACCCTAACCCTAACACGTACCCTAATCCTAACCCGTACCCTAAACCGAGCCCTAACCCTAACACTAACCCTAACGCTAACCCTAACCCATTCCCTACGCCGTACCCGAATCCCTCCCCGAACACGTACCCTAAGCCGTACCCTAAGCCTAACCCTAAGCCTAACCCCAACCCTAGGCTACCCTTGACTGCTTCTGCCTCCAATAGATTTCCTAAGCACTAGTGTTTTAAGGAACAGCTTAAAACGAGAATCCTAATGTGATTTCTTTATAATGGGTGTGTTCCTTATCTTATCCTAGTGTCTAAACTCTTCTCCATGCCTGGACCCCCAAATAATATTCCTTTACGTGCTAAGGGGTATCTAGAGAGTGGGATAGGTTTAATAACTACCCTAAA
Organism: Balaenoptera physalus; assembly: GCF_965194825.1. Taxonomy (NCBI): domain Eukaryota; kingdom Metazoa; phylum Chordata; class Mammalia; order Artiodactyla; family Balaenopteridae; genus Balaenoptera; species Balaenoptera physalus. The sequence continues at coordinate 838,257 of NW_028126434.1, read as the reverse complement.
CCTAATGTGTACCCTAACCCTAACCCCTACCCTAACCCTAACACGTAACCTAAACCTAACCCGTACCCTAAACGGAGCCCTAACCCTAACCCTAACCCTAACACTAACACTAACCCATACCCTACGCCGTAAACGAACCCCTCCCCGAACCCGTACCCTAAGCCGTACCCTAAGCCTAACCCCAAGCCTAAACCTAACCCTAGGCTACCCTTGACTTCTTCTGCCTCCAATAGATTTCCTAAGCACTAGTGTTTTAAGGAACAGCTTAAACAGAGAATCCTAATGTGATTTCTTTATAATGTGTGTGTTCCTTATATTATCTTAGTGTCTAAACTCTTCTCCATGGCTGGACACCCAAATAATATTCCTTTACGTGCTAATGGGTATCTAGAGATTGGGAAAGGTTTAATAACTACCCTAACCCTAACGCGTACCCTAACCCTAACCCCTACCCTAACCCTAACACGTACCCTAATCCTAACCCGTACCCTAAACCGAGCCCTAACCCTAACACTAACCCTAACCCTAACCCTAACCCATACCCTACGCCGTACCCGAAGCCCTCCCCGAACCCGTACCCTAAGCCGTACCCTAAGCCTAACCCTAAGCCTAACCCTAACCCTAGGCTACCCTTGACTGCTTCTGCCTCCAATAGATTTCCTAAGCACTAGTGTTTTAAGGAACAGCTTAAAAAGAGAATCCTGAAGTGATTTCTTTATAATGGGTGTGTTCCTTATCTTATCCTAGTGTCTAAACTCTTCTCCATGGCTGGACCCCCAAATAATATTCCTTTACGTGCTAAGGGGTAACTAGAGAGTGGGATAGGTTTAATAACTACCCTAACCCTAACGCGTACCCTAACGCTAACCCCTACCCTAACCCTAACACGTACCCTAATCCTAACCCGTACCCTAAACCGAGCCCTAACCCTAACACTAACCCTAACCCTAACCCTAACCCATACCCTACGCCGTACCCGAAGCCCTCCCCGAACCCCTACCCTAAACCGTACCCTAAGCCTAACCCTAAGCCTAACCCTAACGCTAGGCTACCCTTGACTGCTTCTGCCTCCAATAGATTTCCTAAGCACTAGTGTTTTAAGGAACAGCTTAAAAAGAGAATACTAATGTGATTTCTTTATAATGTGTGTGTTCCTTATATTATCTTAGTGTCTAAACTCTTCTCCATGGCTGGACCCCCAAATAATATTCCTTTACGTGCTAATGGGTATCTAGAGATTGGGAAAGGTTTAATAACTACCCTAACCCTAACGCGTACCCTAACCCTAACCCCTACCCTAACCCTAACACGTACCCTAATCCTAACCCGTAACCTAAACCGAGCCCTAACCCTAACACTAACCCTAACCCTAACCCTAACCCATACCCTACGCCGTACCCGAAGCCCTCCCCGAACCCGTACCCTAAGCCGTACCCTAAGCCTAACCCTAAGCCTAACCCTAACCCTAGGCAACCCTTGACTGCTTCTGCCTCCAATAGATTTCCTAAGCACTAGTGTTTTAAGGACCAGCATAAAAAGAGAATCCCAATGTGATTTCTTTATAATGGGTGTGTTCCTTATCTTATCCTAGTGTCTAAACTCTTCTCCATGGCTGGACCCCCAAATAATATTCCTTTACGTGCTAAGGGGTATCTAGAGAGTGGGATAGGTTTAATAACTACCCTAACTCTAATGCGTACCCTAACCCTAAACCCGACCCTAACGCTAACACGTACCCTAAACCGAGCCCTAACCCTAACACTAACAATAACCCTAACCCTAACCCATACCCTACGCCGTACCCGAAGCCCTCACCGAACCCGTACCCTAAGCCGTACCCTAAGCCTAACCCTAAGCCTAACCCTAACCCTAGGCTACCCTTGACTGCTTCTGCCTCCAATAGATTTCCTAAGCACTAGTGTTTTAAGGAACAGCTTAAAAAGAGAATCCTAATGTGATTTCTTTATAATGTGTGTGTTCCTTATATTATTTTAGTGTCTAAACTCTTCTCCATTGGTGGACCCCCAAATAATATTCCTTTACGTGCTAAGGGGTATCTAGAGAGTGGGATAGGTTTAATAACTAGCCTAACCCTAACGCGTACCCTAACCCTAAACCCTACCCTAACCCTAACACGTACCCTAATCCTAAAGCGTACCCTAAACCGAGCCCTAACCCTAACACTAACCGTAACCCTAACCCTAACCCATACCCTACGCCGTACCCGAAGCCCTCCCCGAACACGTACCCTAAGCCGTACCCTAAGCCTAACCCTAAGCCTAACCCTAACCCTAGGCTACCCTTGACTGCTTCTGCCTCCAATAGATTTCCTAAGCACTAGTGTTTTAAGGAACAGCTTAAAAAGAGAATCCTAATGTGATTTCTTTATAATGTGTGTGTTCCTTATATTATCTTAGTGTCTAAAGTCTTCTCCATGGCTGGACCCCCAAATAATATTCCTTTACGTGCTAAGGGGTATCTAGAGAGTGGGATAGGTTTAATAACTACCCTAAGCCTAACGCGTACCCTAACCCTAACCCCTACCCTAACCCTAACACGTACCCTAATCCTAACCCGTACCCTAAACCGAGCCCTAACCCTAACACTAAAGCTAACCCTAACCCTAACCCATACCCTACGCCGTACCCGAAGCCCTCCCCGAACCCGTACCCTAAGCCGTACCCTAAGCCTAACCCTAAGCCTAACCCTAACCCTAGGCTACCCTTGACTGCTTCTGCCTCCAATAGATTTCCTAAGCACTAGTGTTTTAAGGAACAGCTTAAAAAGAGAATCCTAATGTGATTTCTTTATAATGGGTGTGTTCCTTATCTTATCCTAGTGTCTAAACTCTTCTCCATGGCTGGACCCCCAAATAATATTCCTTTACGTGCTAAGGGGTAACTAGTGAGTGGGATAGGTTTAATAACTACCCTAACCCTAACGCATACCCTAACGCTAACCCCTACCCTAACCCTAACACGTACCCTAATCCTAACCCGTACCCTAAACCGAGCCCTAACCCTAACACTAACCCTAACCCTAACCCTAACCCATACCCTACGCCGTACCCGAAGCCGTCCCCGAACCCGTACCCTAAGCCGTACCCTAAGCCTAACCCTATGCCTAACCCTAACCCTAGGCTACCCTTGACTGCTTCTGCCTCCAATAGATTTCCTAAGCACTAGTGTTTTAAGGAACAGCTTAAAAAGAGAATCCTAAAGTGATTTCTTTATAATGGGTGTGTTCCTTATCTTATCCTAGTGTCTAAACACTTCTCCATGGCTGGACCCCCAAATAATATTCCTTTACGTGCTAAGGGTAAACTAGAGAGTGGGATAGGTTTAATAACTACCCTAACCCTAACGCGTACCCTAACGCTAACCCCTACCCTAACCCTAACACGTACCCTAATCCTAACCCGTACCCTAAACCGAGCCCTAACCCTAACACTAACCCTAACCCTAACCCTAACCCATACCCTACGCCGTACCCGAAGCCCTCCCCGAACCCCTACCCTAAACCGTACCCTAAGCCTAACCCTAAGCCTAACCCTAACCCTAGGCTACCCTTGACTGCTTCTGCCTCCAGTAGATTTCTTAAGCACTAGTGTTTTAAGGAACAGCTTAAAAAGAGAATACTAATGTGATTTCTTTATAATGTGTGTGTTCCTTATATTATCTTAGTGTCTAAACTCTTCTCCATTGGTGGACCCCCAAATAATATTCCTTTACGTGCTAAGGGGTATCTAGAGAGTGGGATAGGTTTAATAACTACCCTAAACCTAATGTGTACCCTAACCCTAACCCCTACCCTAACCCTAACACGTAAACTAAACCTAACCCGTACCCTAAACGGAGCCCTAACCCTAACACTAACCCTAACACTAACACTAACCCATACCCTACGCCGTAAACGAACCCCTCCCCGAACCCGTACCCTAAGCCGTACCCTAAGCCTAACCCCAAGCCTAAACCTAACCCTAGGCTACCCTTGACTTCTTCTGCCTCCAATAGATTTCCTAAGCACTAGTGTTTTAAGGAACAGCTTAAACAGAGAATCCTAATGTGATTTCTTTATAATGTGTGTGTTCCTTATATTATCCTAGTGTCAAAACTCTTCTCCATGGCTGGACCCCCAAATAATATTCCTTTACGTGCTAATGGGTATCTAGAGATTGGGAAAGGTTTAATAACTACCCTAACCCTAACGCGTACCCTAACCCTAACCCCTACCCTAACCCTAACACGTACCCTAATCCTAACCCGTACCCTAAACCGAGCCGTAACCCTAACACTAACCCTAAACCTAACCCTAACCCATACCCTACGCCGTACCCGAAGCCCTCCCCGAACCCGTACCCTAAGCCGTACCCTAAGCCTAACCCTAAGCCTAACCCTAACCCTAGGCAACCCTTGACTGCTTCTGCCTCCAATAGATTTCCTAAGCACTAGTGTTTTAAGGACCAGCAGAAAAAGAGAATCCCAATGTGATTTCTTTATAATGGGTGTGTTCCTTATCTTATCCTAGTGTCTAAACTCTTGTCCATGGCTGGACCCCCAAATAATATTCCTTTACGTGCTAAGGGGTATCTAGAGAGTGGGATAGGTTTAATAACTACCCTAACTCTAATGCGTACCCTAACCCTAAACCCGACCCTAACGCTAACACGTACCCTAAACCGAGCCCTAACCCTAACACTAACAATAAGCCTAACCCTAACCCATACCCTACGCCGTACCCGAAGCCTTCCCCGAACCCGTACCCTAAGCCGTACCCTAAGCCTAACCCTCAGCCTAACACTAACGCTGGGCTACCCTTGACTGCTTCTGCCTCCAATAGATTTCCTAAGCACTAGTGTTTTAAGGAACAGCTTAAGAAGAGAATCCTAATGTGATTTCTTTATAATAGGTGTGTTCCTTATCTTATCCTAGTGTCTAAACTCTTCTCCATGGCTGGACCCACAAATAATATTCCTTTTCGTGCTAAGGGGTATCTAGAGAGTGGGATAGGTTTAATAACTACCCTAACCCTAACGCGTACCCTAACCCTAACCCCTACCCTAACCCTAACACGTACCCTAATCCTAACCCGTACCCTAAACCGAGCCCTAACCCTAACACTAACCCTAACCCTAACCCTAACCCATACCCTACGCCGTACCCGAAGCCCTCCCCGAACCCGTACCCTAAGCCGTACCCTAAGCCTAACCCTAAGCTTAACCCTAACCCTAGGCTACCCTTGACTGCTTCTGCCTCCAATAGATTTCCTAAGCACTAGTGTTTTAAGGAACAGCATAAAAAGGGAATCCTAATGTGATTTCTTTATAATGGGTGTGTTCCTTATCTTATCCTAGTGTCTAAACTCTTCTCCATGGCTGGCCCCCCAAATAATATTCCTTTACGTGCTAAGGGGTATCTAGAGAGTTGGATAGGTTTAATAACTACCCTAACCCTAACGCGTAACCTAACCCTCACCCCTACCCTAACCCTAACACGTACCCTAATCCTAAACCCTACCCTAAACCGAACCCTAACCCTAACACTAACCGTAACCCTAACCCTAACCCATACCCTACGCCATACCCACAGCCCTCCCCGAACCCGTACCCTAAGCCGTACCCTAAGCCTAACCCTAAGCCTAACCCTAACCCTAGGCTACCCTTGACTGCTTCTGCCTCCAATAGATTTCCTAAGCACTAGTGTTTTAAGGAACAGCTTAAAAAGAGAATACTAACGTGATTTCTTTATAATGTGTGTGTTCCTTATATTATCTTAGTGTCTAAACTCTTCTCCATTGGTGGACCCGCAAATAATATTCCTTTACGTGCTAAGGGGTATCTAGAGAGTGGGATAGGTTTAATCACTACCCTAACCGTAATGCGTACCCTAACCCTAACCCCTACCCTAACCCTAACACGTACCCTAATCCTAACTCGTACCCTAAACCGAGCCCTAACCCTATCACTAATCCTAACCCTAACCCTAACCCATACCCTACGCCGTACCCGAAGACCTCCCCGAAAACGTACCCTAAGCCGTACCCTAAGCCTAACCCTAAGCCTAACCCTAACCCTAGGCTACCCTTGACTGCTTCTGCCTCCAATAGATTTCCTAAGCACTAGTGTTTTAAGGAATAGCTTAAAAAGAGAATCCTAAAGTGATTTCTTTATAATGGGTGTGTTCCTTATCTAATCCTAGTGTCGAAACTCTTCTCCATGCCTGGACCCCCTAAATAATATTCCTTTACGTGCTAAGGGTTATCGAGAGAGTGGGACAGGTTTAATAACTACCCTAACCCTAACGCGTACCCTAACCCTAACCCCTACCCTAACCCTAACACGTACCCTAATCCTAACCCGTACCCTAAACCGAGCCCTAACCCTAACACTAACCCTAACCCTAACCCTAACCCATACCCTACGCCGTACCCGAAGCCCTCCCCGAACCCGTACCCTAAGCCTAACCCTAAGCCTAACCCTAACCCTAGGCTACCCTTGACTGCTTCTGCCTCCAATAGATTTCCTAAGCACTAGTGTTTTAAGGAACAGCTTAAAAAGAGAATCCTAATGTGATTTCTTTATAATGGGTGTGTTCCTAATCTTATCCTAGTGTCTAAACTCTTCTCCATGGCTGGACCCCCAAATAATATTCCTTTACGTGTTAAGGGGTAACTAGTGAGTGGGATAGGTTTAATAACTACCCTAACCCTAACGCATACCCTAACGCTAACCCCTACCCTAACCCTAACACGTACCCTAATCCTAACCCGTACCCTAAACCGAGCCCTAACCCTAACACTAACCCTAACCCTAACCCTAACCCATACCCTACGCCGTACCCGAAGCCCTCCCCGAACCCGTACCCTAAGCCGTACCCTAAGCCTAACCCTAAGCCTAACCCTAACCCTAGGCTACCCTTGACTGCTTCTGCCTCCAATAGATTTCCTAAGCACTAGTGTTTTAAGGAACAGCTTAAAAAGAGAATCCTAAAGTGATTTCTTTATAATGGGTGTGTTCCTTATCTTATCCTAGTGTCTAAACTCTTCTCCATGGCTGGACCCCCAAATAATATTCCTTTACGTGCTAAGGGGTAACTAGAGAGTGGAATAGGTTTAATAACTACCCTAACCCTAACGCGTACCCTAACGCTAACCCCTACCCTAACCCTAACACGTACCCTAATCCTAACCCGTACCCTAAACCGAGCCCTAACCCTAACACTAACCCTAACCCTAACCCTAACCCATACCCTACGCCGTACCCGAAGCCCTCCCCGAACCCCTACCCTAAACCGTACCCTAAGCCTAACCCTAAGCCTAACCCTAACCCTAGGCTACCCTTGACTGCTTCTGCCTCCAATAGATTTCCTAAGCACTAGTGTTTTAAGGAACAGCTTAAAAAGAGAATACTAATGTGATTTCTTTATAATGTGTGTGTTCCTTATATTATCTTAGTGTCTAAACTCTTCTCCATTGGTGGACCCCCAAATAATATTCCTTTACGTGCTAAGGGGTATCTAGAGAGTGGGATAGGTTTAATCACTACCCTAACCGTAACGCGTACCCTAACCCTAACCCCTACCCTAACCCTAACACGTACCCTAATCCTAACCCGTAACTTAAACCGAGCCCTAACCCTAACACTAACCCTAACCCTAACCCTAACCCATACCCTACGCCGTACCCGAAGCCCTCCCCGAAAACGTACCCTAAGCCGTACCCTAAGCCTAACCCTAAGCCTAACCCTAACCCTAGGCTACCCTTGACTGCTTCTGCCTCCAATAGATTTCCTAAGTACTAGTGTTTTAAGGAACAGCTTAAAAAGAGAATCCTAATGTGATTTCTTTATAATGTGTGTGTTCCTTATATTATCTTAGTGTCTAAACTCTTCTCCATGGCTGGACCCCCAAATAATATTCCTTTACGTGCTAAGGGGTATCTAGAGAGTGGGATAGGTTTAATAATTACCCTAACTCTAATGCGTACCCTAACCCTAAACCCGACCCTAACGCTAACACGTACCCTAAACCGAGCCCTAACCCTAACACTAACAATAAGCCTAACCCTAACCCATACCCTACGCCGTACCCGAAGCCTTCCCCGAACCCGTACCCTAAGCCGTACCCTAAGCCTAACCCTCAGCCTAACACTAACGCTAGGCTACCCTTGACTGCTTCTGCCTCCAATAGATTTCCTAAGCACTAGTGTTTTAACGAACAGCTTAAGAAGAGAATCCTAATGTGATTTCTTTAAAATAGGTGTGTTCCTTATCTTATCCTAGTGTCTAAACTCTTCTCCATGGCTGGACCCACAAATAATATTCCTTTTCGTGCTAAGGGGTATCTAGAGAGTGGGATAGGTTTAATAACTACCCTAACCCTAACGCGTACCCTAACCCTAACCCCTACCCTAACCCTAACACGTACCCTAATCCTAACCCGTACCCTAAACGGAGCCCTAAGCCTAACACTAACCCTAACCCTAACCCTAACCCATACCCTACGCCGTACCCGAAGCCCTCCCCGAACACGTACCCTAAGCCGTACCCTAAGCCTAACCCTAAGCTTAACCCTAACCCTAGGCTACCCTTGACTGCTTCTGCCTCCAATAGATTTCCTAAGCACTAGTGTTTTAAGGAACAGCATAAAAAGGGAATCCTAATGTGATTTCTTTATAATGGGTGTGTTCCTTATCTTATCCTAGTGTCTAAACTCTTCTCCATGGCTGGCCCCCCAAATAATATTCCTTTACGTGCTAAGGGGTATCTAGAGAGTTAGATAGGTTTAATAACTACCCTAACCCTAACGCGTAACCTAACCCTCACCCCTACCCTAACCCTAACACGTACACTAATCCTAAACCGTACCCTAAACCGAGCCCTAACCCTAACACTAACCGTAACCCTAACCCTAACCCATACCCTACGCCGTACCCGCAGCCCTCCCCGAACCCGTACCCTAAGCCGTACCCTAAGCCTAACCCTAAGCCTAACCCTAACCCTAGGCTACCCTTGACTGCTTCTGCCTCCAATAGATTTCCTAAGCACTAGTGTTTTAAGGAACAGCTTAAAAAGAGAATCCTAATGTGATTTCTTTATAATGGGTGTGTTCCTTATCTTATCCTAGTGTCTAAACTCTTCTCCATGGCTGGACCGCCAAATAATATTCCTTTACGTGCTAAGGGGTAACTAGAGAGTGGGATAGGTTTAATAACTACCCTAACCCTAACGCGTACCCTAACGCTAACCCCTACCCTAACCCTAACACGTACCTTAATCCTAACCCGTACCCTAAACCGAGCCCTAACCCTAACACTAACCCTAACCCTAACCCTAACACATACCCCACGCCGTACCCGAAGCCCTCCCCGAACCCGTACCCTAAACCGTACCCTAAGCCTAACCCTAAGCCTAACCCTAACCCTAGGCTACCCTTGACTGCTTCTGCCTCCAATAGATTTCCTAAGCACTAGTGTTTTAAGGAACAGCTTAAAAAGAGAATACTAACGTGATTTCTTTATAATGTGTGTGTTCCTTATATTATCTTAGTGTCTAAACTCTTCTCCATTGGTGGACCCGCAAATAATATTCCTTTACGTGCTAAGGGGTATCTAGAGAGTGGGATAGGTTTAATCACTACCCTAACCGTAACGCGTACCCTAACCCTAACCCCTACCCTAACCCTAACACGTACCCTAATCCTAATCCGTACCCTAAACCGAGCCCTAACCCTAACACTAACCCTAACCCTAACCCTAACCCATACCCTACGCCGTACCCGAAGACCTCCCCGAAAACGTACCCTAAGCCGTACCCTAAGCCTAAACCTAAGCCTAACCCTAACCCTAGGCTACCCTTGACTGCTTCTGCCTCCAATAGATTTCCTAAGCACTAGTGTTTTAAGGAACAGCTTAAAAAGAGAATCCTAAAGTGATTTCTTTATAATGGGTGTGTTCCTTATCTAATCCTAGTGTCGAAACTCTTCTCCATGCCTGGACCCCCTAAATAATATTCCTTTACGTGCTAAGGGTTATCGAGAGAGTGGGACAGGTTTAATAACTACCCTAACCCTAACGCGTACCCTAACCCTAACCCCTACCCTAACCCTAACACGTACCCTAATCCTAACCCGTACCCTAAACCGAGCCCTAACCCTAACACTAACACTAACCCTAACCCTAACCCATACCCTAAGCCGTACCCTAAGCCTAACCCTAAGCCTAACCCTAACCCTAGGCTACCCTTGACTGCTTCTGCCTCCAATAGATTTCCTAAGCACTAGTGTTTTAAGGAACAGCTTAAAAAGAGAATCCTAATGTGATTTCTTTATAATGTGTGTGTTCCTTATATTATCTTAGTGTCTAAACTCTTCTCCATGGCTTGACCCCCAAATAATATTCCTTTACGTGCTAAGGGGTATCTATAGAGTGGGATAGGTTTAATAACTACCGTAACCCTAACGCGTACCCTAACCCTAACCCCTACCCTAACCCTAACACGTACCCTAATCCTAAAGCGTACCCTAAACCGAGCCCTAACCCTAACACTAACCGTAACCCTAACCCTAACCCATACCCTACGCCGTACCCGAAGCCCTCCCCGAACACGTACCCTAAGCCGTACCGTAAGCCTAACCCTAAGCCTAACCCTAACCCTAGGCTACCCTTGACTGCTTCTGCCTCCAATACATTTCCTAAGCACTAGTGTTTTAAGGAACAGCTTAAAAAGAGAATACTAATGTGATTTCTTTATAATGTGTGTGTTCCTTATATTATCTTAGTGTCTAAACTCTTCTCCATGGCTGGACCCCCAAATAATATTCCTTTACGTGCTAAGGGGTATCTAGAGAGTGGGATAGGTTTAATAACTACCGTAACCCTAACGCGTACCCTAACGCTAACCCCTACCCTAACCCTAACACGTACCCTAATCCTAACCCGTACCCTAAACCGAGCCCTAACCCTAACACTAACCCTAACCCTAACCCTAACCCATACCCTACGCCGTACCTGAAGCCCTCCCCGAACCCCTACCCTAAACCGTACCCTAAGCCTAACCCTAAGCCTAACCCTAACCCTAGGCTACCCTTGACTGCTTCTGCCTCCAGTAGATTTCCTAAGCACTAGTGTTTTAAGGAACAGCTTAAAAAGAGAATACTAATGTGATTTCTTTATAATGTGTGTGTTCCTTATATTATCTTAGTGTCTAAACTCTTCTCCATTGGTGGACCCCCAAATAATATTCCTTTACGTGCTAAGGGGTATCTAGAGAGTGGGATAGGTTTAATAACTACCCTAAACCTAATGTGTACCCTAACCCTAACCCCTACCCTAACCCTAACACGTAAACTAAACCTAACCCGTACCCTAAACGGACCCCTAACCCTAACACTAACCCTAACACTAACACTAACCCATACCCTACGCCGTAAACGAACCCCTCCCCGAACCCGTACCCTAAGCCGTACCCTAAGCCTAACCCCAAGCCTAAACCTAACCCTAGGCTACCCTTGACTTCTTCTGCCTCCAATAGATTTCCTAAGCACTAGTGTTTTAAGGAACAGCTTAAACAGAGAATCCTAATGTGATTTCTTTATAATGTGTGTGTTCCTTATATTATCCTAGTGTCAAAACTCTTCTCCATGGCTGGACCCCCAAATAATATTCCTTTACGTGCTAATGGGTATCTAGAGATTGGGAAAGGTTTAATAACTACCCTAACCCTAACGCGTACCCTAACCCTAACCCCTACCCTAACCCTAACACGTACCCTAATCCTAACCCGTACCCTAAACCGAGCCGTAACCCTAACACTAACCCTAAACCTAACCCTAACCCATACCCTACGCCGTACCCGAAGCCCTCCCCGAACCCGTACCCTAAGCCGTACCCTAAGCCTAACCCTAAGCCTAACCCTAACCCTAGGCAACCCTTGACTGCTTCTGCCTCCAATAGATTTCCTAAGCACTAGTGTTTTAAGGACCAGCAGAAAAAGAGAATCCCAATGTGATTTCTTTATAATGGGTGTGTTCCTTATCTTATCCTAGTGTCTAAACTCTTGTCCATGGCTGGACCCCCAAATAATATTCCTTTACGTGCTAAGGGGTATCTAGAGAGTGGGATAGGTTTAATAACTACCCTAACTCTAATGCGTACCCTAACCCTAAACCCGACCCTAACGCTAACACGTACCCTAAACCGAGCCCTAACCCTAACACTAACAATAAGCCTAACCCTAACCCATACCCTACGCCGTACCCGAAGCCTTCCCCGAACCCGTACCCTAAGCCGTACCCTAAGCCTAACCCTCAGCCTAACACTAACGCTGGGCTACCCTTGACTGCTTCTGCCTCCAATAGATTTCCTAAGCACTAGTGTTTTAAGGAACAGCTTAAGAAGAGAATCCTAATGTGATTTCTTTATAATAGGTGTGTTCCTTATCTTATCCTAGTGTCTAAACTCTTCTCCATGGCTGGACCCACAAATAATATTCCTTTTCGTGCTAAGGGGTATCTAGAGAGTGGGATAGGTTTAATAACTACCCTAACCCTAACGCGTACCCTAACCCTAACCCCTACCCTAACCCTAACACGTACCCTAATCCTAACCCGTACCCTAAACCGAGCCCTAACCCTAACACTAACCCTAACCCTAACCCTAACCCATACCCTACGCCGTACCCGAAGCCCTCCCCGAACCCGTACCCTAAGCCGTACCCTAAGCCTAACCCTAAGCTTAACCCTAACCCTAGGCTACCCTTGACTGCTTCTGCCTCCAATAGATTTCCTAAGCACTAGTGTTTTAAGGAACAGCATAAAAAGGGAATCCTAATGTGATTTCTTTATAATGGGTGTGTTCCTTATCTTATCCTAGTGTCTAAACTCTTCTCCATGGCTGGCCCCCCAAATAATATTCCTTTACGTGCTAAGGGGTATCTAGAGAGTTGGATAGGTTTAATAACTACCCTAACCCTAACGCGTAACCTAACCCTCACCCCTACCCTAACCCTAACACGTACCCTAATCCTAAACCCTACCCTAAACCGAACCCTAACCCTAACACTAACCGTAAGCCTAACCCTAACCCATACCCTATGCCATACCCACAGCCCTCCCCGAACCCGTACCCTAAGCCGTACCCTAAGCCTAACCCTAAGCCTAACCCTAACCCTAGGCTACCCTTGACTGCTTCTGCCTCCAATAGATTTCCTAAGCACTAGTGTTTTAAGGAACAGCTTAAAAAGAGAATACTAACGTGATTTCTTTATAATGTGTGTGTTCCTTATATTATCTTAGTGTCTAAACTCTTCTCCATTGGTGGACCCGCAAATAATATTCCTTTACGTGCTAAGGGGTATCTAGAGAGTGGGATAGGTTTAATCACTACCCTAACCGTAATGCGTACCCTAACCCTAACCCCTACCCTAACCCTAACACGTACCCTAATCCTAACTCGTACCCTAAACCGAGCCCTAACCCTATCACTAATCCTAACCCTAACCCTAACCCATACCCTACGCCGTACCCGAAGACCTCCCCGAAAACGTACCCTAAGCCGTACCCTAAGCCTAACCCTAAGCCTAACCCTAAACCTAGGCTACCCTTGACTGCTTCTGCCTCCAATAGATTTCCTAAGCACTAGTGTTTTAAGGAATAGCTTAAAAAGAGAATCCTAAAGTGATTTCTTTATAATGGGTGTGTTCCTTATCTAATCCTAGTGTCGAAACTCTTCTCCATGCCTGGACCCCCTAAATAATATTCCTTTACGTGCTAAGGGTTATCGAGAGAGTGGGACAGGTTTAATAACTACCCTAACCCTAACGCGTACCCTAACCCTAACCCCTACCCTAACCCTAACACGTACCCTAATCCTAACCCGTACCCTAAACCGAGCCCTAACCCTAACACTAACCCTAACCCTAACCCTAACCCATACCCTACGCCGTACCCGAAGCCCTCCCCGAACCCGTACCCTAAGCCTAACCCTAAGCCTAACCCTAACCCTAGGCTACCCTTGACTGCTTCTGCCTCCAATAGATTTCCTAAGCACTAGTGTTTTAAGGAACAGCTTAAAAAGAGAATCCTAATGTGATTTCTTTATAATGGGTGTGTTCCTAATCTTATCCTAGTGTCTAAACTCTTCTCCATGGCTGGACCCCCAAATAATATTCCTTTACGTGCTAAGGGGTAACTAGTGAGTGGGATAGGTTTAATAACTACCCTAACCCTAACGCATACCCTAACGCTAACCCCTACCCTAACCCTAACACGTACCCTAATCCTAACCCGTACCCTAAACCGAGCCCTAACCCTAACACTAACCCTAACCCTAACCCTAACCCATACCCTACGCCGTACCCGAAGCCCTCCCCGAACCCGTACCCTAAGCCGTACCCTAAGCCTAACCCTAAGCCTAACCCTAACCCTAGGCTACCCTTGACTGCTTCTGCCTCCAATAGATTTCCTAAGCACTAGTGTTTTAAGGAACAGCTTAAAAAGAGAATCCTAAAGTGATTTCTTTATAATGGGTGTGTTCCTTATCTTATCCTAGTGTCTAAACTCTTCTCCATGGCTGGACCCCCAAATAATATTCCTTTACGTGCTAAGGGGTAACTAGAGAGTGGAATAGGTTTAATAACTACCCTAACCCTAACGCGTACCCTAACGCTAACCCCTACCCTAACCCTAACACGTACCCTAATCCTAACCCGTACCCTAAACCGAGCCCTAACCCTAACACTAACCCTAACCCTAACCCTAACCCATACCCTACGCCGTACCCGAAGCCCTCCCCGAACCCCTACCCTAAACCGTACCCTAAGCCTAACCCTAAGCCTAACCCTAACCCTAGGCTACCCTTGACTGCTTCTGCCTCCAATAGATTTCCTAAGCACTAGTGTTTTAAGGAACAGCTTAAAAAGAGAATACTAATGTGATTTCTTTATAATGTGTGTGTTCCTTATATTATCTTAGTGTCTAAACTCTTCTCCATTGGTGGACCCCCAAATAATATTCCTTTACGTGCTAAGGGGTATCTAGAGAGTGGGATAGGTTTAATCACTACCCTAACCGTAACGCGTACCCTAACCCTAACCCCTACCCTAACCCTAACACGTACCCTAATCCTAACCCGTAACTTAAACCGAGCCCTAACCCTAACACTAACCCTAACCCTAACCCTAACCCATACCCTACGCCGTACCCGAAGCCCTCCCCGAAAACGTACCCTAAGCCGTACCCTAAGCCTAACCCTAAGCCTAACCCTAACCCTAGGCTACCCTTGACTGCTTCTGCCTCCAATAGATTTCCTAAGTACTAGTGTTTTAAGGAACAGCTTAAAAAGAGAATCCTAATGTGATTTCTTTATAATGTGTGTGTTCCTTATATTATCTTAGTGTCTAAACTCTTCTCCATGGCTGGACCCCCAAATAATATTCCTTTACGTGCTAAGGGGTATCTAGAGAGTGGGATAGGTTTAATAATTACCCTAACTCTAATGCGTACCCTAACCCTAAACCCGAACCTAACGCTAACACGTACCCTAAACCGAGCCCTAACCCTAACACTAACAATAAGCCTAACCCTAACCCATACCCTACGCCGTACCCGAAGCCTTCCCCGAACCCGTACCCTAAGCCGTACCCTAAGCCTAACCCTCAGCCTAACACTAACGCTAGGCTACCCTTGACTGCTTCTGCCTCCAATAGATTTCCTAAGCACTAGTGTTTTAAGGAACAGCTTAAAAAGAGAATCCTAAAGTGATTTCTTTATAATGGGTGTGTTCCTTATCTTATCCTAGTGTCTAAAGTCTTCTCCATGGCTGGACCCCCAAATAATATTCCTTTATGTGCTAAGGGGTATCGAGAGAGTGGGATAGGTTTAATAACTACCCTAACCCTAACGTGTACCCTAAACCTAACCCCTACCCTAACCCTAACACGTACCCTAATCCTAACCCGTACCCTAAACCGAGCCCTAACCCTAACACTAACCCCAGCCCTAACCCTAACCCATACCCTACGCCGTACCCGAAGCCCTCCCCGAACACGTACCCTAAGCCGTACCCTAAGCCTAACCCTAAGCCTAACCCCAACCCTAGGCTACCCTTGACTGCTTCTGCCTCCAATAGATTTCCTAAGCACTAGTGTTTTAAGGAACAGCTTAAAACGAGAATCCTAATGTGATTTCTTTATAATGGGTGTGTTCCTTATCTTATCCTAGTGTCTAAACTCTTCTCCATGCCTGGACCCCCAAATAATATTCCTTTACGTGCTAAGGGGTATCTAGAGAGTGGGATAGGTTTAATAACTACCCTAAACCTAATGTGTACCCTAACCCTAACCCCTACCCTAACCCTAACACGTAACCTAAACCTAACCCGTACCCTAAACGGAGCCCTAACCCTAACACTAACCCTAACACTAACACTAACCCATACCCTACGCCGTAAACGAACCCCTCCACGAACCCGTACCCTAAGCCGTACCCTAAGCCTAACCCTAAGCCTAAACCTAACCCTAGGCTACCCTTGACTTCTTCTGCCTCCAATAGATTTCCTAAGCACTAGTGTTTTAAGGAACAGCTTAAACAGAGAATCCTAATGTGATTTCTTTATAATGTGTGTGTTCCTTATATTATCTTAGTGTCTAAACTCTTCTCCATGGCTGGACCCCCAAATAATATTCCTTTACGTGCTAATGGGTATCTAGAGATTGGGAAAGGTTTAATAACTACCCTAACCCTAACGCGTACCCTAACCCTAACCCCTACCCTAACCCTAACACGTACCCTAATCCTAACCCGTACCCTAAACCGAGCCCTAACCCTAACACTAACCCTAAACCTAACCCTAACCCATACCCTACGCCGTACCCGAAGCCCTCCCCGAACCCGTACCCTAAGCCGTACCCTAAGCCTAACCCTAAGCCTAACCCTAACCCTAGGCAACCCTTGACTGCTTCTGCCTCCAATAGATTTCCTAAGCACTAGTGTTTTAAGGACCAGCATAAAAAGTGAATCCCAATGTGATTTCTTTATAATGGGTGTGTTCCTTATCTTATCCTAGTGTCTAAACTCTTCTCCATGGCTGGACCCCCAAATAATATTCCTTTACGTGCTAAGGGGTATCTAGAGAGTGGGATAGGTTTAATAACTACCCTAACTCTAATGCGTACCCTAACCCTAAACCCGACCCTAACGCTAACACGTACCCTAATCCTAAAGCGTACCCTAAACCGAGCCCTAACCCTAACACTAACCGTAACCCTAACCCTAACCCATACCCTACGCCGTACCCGAAGCCCTCCCCGAACACGTACCCTAAGCCGTACCCTAAGCCTAACCCTAAGCCTAACCCTAACCCTAGGCTACCCTTGACTGCTTCTGCCTCCAATAGATTTCCTAAGCACTAGTGTTTTAAGGAACAGCTTAAAAAGAGAATCCTAATGTGATTTCTTTATAATGTGTGTGTTCCTTATATTATCTTAGTGTCTAAAGTCTTCTCCATGGCTGGACCCCCAAATAATATTCCTTTACGTGCTAAGGGGTATCTAGAGAGTGGGATAGGTTTAATAACTACCCTAAGCCTAACGCGTACCCTAACCCTAACCCCTACCCTAACCCTAACACGTACCCTAATCCTAACCCGTACCCTAAGCCGAGCCCTAACCCTAACACTAACGCTAACCCTAACCCTAACCCATACCCTACGCCGTACCCGAAGCCCTCCCCGAACCCGTACCCTAAGCCGTACCCTAAGCCTAACCCTAAGCCTAACCCTAACCCTAGGCTACCCTTGACTGCTTCTGCCTCCAATAGATTTCCTAAGCACTAGTGTTTTAAGGAACAGCTTAAAAAGAGAATCCTAATGTGATTTCTTTATAATGGGTGTGTTCCTTATCTTATCCTAGTGTCTAAACTCTTCTCCATGGCTGGACCCCCAAATAATATTCCTTTACGTGCTAAGGGGTAACTAGTGAGTGGGATAGGTTTAATAACTACCCTAACCCTAACGCATACCCTAACGCTAACCCCTACCCTAACCCTAACACGTACCCTAATCCTATCCCGTACCCTAAACCGAGCCCTAACCCTAACACTAACCCTAACCCTAACACTAACCCATACCCTACGCCGTACCCGAAGCCCTCCCCGAACCCGTACCCTAAGCCTAACCCTAAGCCTAACCCTAACCCTAGGCTACCCTTGACTGCTTCTGCCTCCAATAGATTTCCTAAGCACTAGTGTTTTAAGGAACAGCTTAAAAAGAGAATCCTAAAGTGATTTCTTTATAATGGGTGTGTTCCTTATCTTATCCTAGTGTCTAAACACTTCTCCATGGCTGGACCCCCAAATAATATTCCTTTACGTGCTAAGGGTTAACTAGAGAGTGGGATAGGTTTAATAACTACCCTAACCCTAACGCGTACCCTAACGCTAACCCCTACCCTAACCCTAACACGTACCCTAATCCTAACCCGTACCCTAAACCGAGCCCTAACCCTAACACTAACCCTAACCCTAACCCTAACCCATACCCTACGCCGTACCCGAAGCCCTCCCCGAACCCCTACCCTAAACCGTACCCTAAGCCTAACCCTAAGCCTAACCCTAACCCTAGGCTACCCTTGACTGCTTCTGCCTCCAGTAGATTTCCTAAGCACTAGTGTTTTAAGGAACAGCTTAAAAAGAGAATACTAATGTGATTTCTTTATAATGTGTGTGTTCCTTATATTATCTTAGTGTCTAAACTCTTCTCCATTGGTGGACCCCCAAATAATATTCCTTTACGTGCTAAGGGGTATCTAGAGAGTGGGATAGGTTTAATAACTACCCTAAACCTAATGTGTACCCTAACCCTAACCCCTACCCTAACCCTAACACGTAAACTAAACCTAACCCGTACCCTAAACGGAGCCCTAACCCTAACACTAACCCTAACACTAACACTAACCCATACCCTACGCCGTAAACGAACCCCTCCCCGAACCCGTACCCTAAGCCGTACCCTAAGCCTAACCCCAAGCCTAAACCTAACCCTAGGCTACCCTTGACTTCTTCTGCCTCCAATAGATTTCCTAAGCACTAGTGTTTTAAGGAACAGCTTAAACAGAGAATCCTAATGTGATTTCTTTATAATGTGTGTGTTCCTTATATTATCCTAGTGTCAAAACTCTTCTCCATGGCTGGACCCCCAAATAATATTCCTTTACGTGCTAATGGGTATCTAGAGATTGGGAAAGGTTTAATAACTACCCTAACCCTAACGCGTACCCTAACCCTAACCCCTACCCTAACCCTAACACGTACCCTAATCCTAACCCGTACCCTAAACCGAGCCGTAACCCTAACACTAACCCTAAACCTAACCCTAACCCATACCCTACGCCGTACCCGAAGCCCTCCCCGAACCCGTACCCTAAGCCGTACCCTAAGCCTAACCCTAAGCCTAACCCTAACCCTAGGCAACCCTTGACTGCTTCTGCCTCCAATAGATTTCCTAAGCACTAGTGTTTTAAGGACCAGCAGAAAAAGAGAATCCCAATGTGATTTCTTTATAATGGGTGTGTTCCTTATCTTATCCTAGTGTCTAAACTCTTGTCCATGGCTGGACCCCCAAATAATATTCCTTTACGTGCTAAGGGGTATCTAGAGAGTGGGATAGGTTTAATAACTACCCTAACTCTAATGCGTACCCTAACCCTAAACCCGACCCTAACGCTAACACGTACCCTAAACCGAGCCCTAACCCTAACACTAACAATAAGCCTAACCCTAACCCATACCCTACGCCGTACCCGAAGCCTTCCCCGAACCCGTACCCTAAGCCGTACCCTAAGCCTAACCCTCAGCCTAACACTAACGCTGGGCTACCCTTGACTGCTTCTGCCTCCAATAGATTTCCTAAGCACTAGTGTTTTAAGGAACAGCTTAAGAAGAGAATCCTAATGTGATTTCTTTATAATAGGTGTGTTCCTTATCTTATCCTAGTGTCTAAACTCTTCTCCATGGCTGGACCCACAAATAATATTCCTTTTCGTGCTAAGGGGTATCTAGAGAGTGGGATAGGTTTAATAACTACCCTAACCCTAACGCGTACCCTAACCCTAACCCCTACCCTAACCCTAACACGTACCCTAATCCTAACCCGTACCCTAAACCGAGCCCTAACCCTAACACTAACCCTAACCCTAACCCTAACCCATACCCTACGCCGTACCCGAAGCCCTCCCCGAACCCGTACCCTAAGCCGTACCCTAAGCCTAACCCTAAGCTTAACCCTAACCCTAGGCTACCCTTGACTGCTTCTGCCTCCAATAGATTTCCTAAGCACTAGTGTTTTAAGGAACAGCATAAAAAGGGAATCCTAATGTGATTTCTTTATAATGGGTGTGTTCCTTATCTTATCCTAGTGTCTAAACTCTTCTCCATGGCTGGCCCCCCAAATAATATTCCTTTACGTGCTAAGGGGTATCTAGAGAGTTGGATAGGTTTAATAACTACCCTAACCCTAACGCGTAACCTAACCCTCACCCCTACCCTAACCCTAACACGTACCCTAATCCTAAACCCTACCCTAAACCGAACCCTAACCCTAACACTAACCGTAACCCTAACCCTAACCCATACCCTACGCCATACCCACAGCCCTCCCCGAACCCGTACCCTAAGCCGTACCCTAAGCCTAACCCTAAGCCTAACCCTAACCCTAGGCTACCCTTGACTGCTTCTGCCTCCAATAGATTTCCTAAGCACTAGTGTTTTAAGGAACAGCTTAAAAAGAGAATACTAACGTGATTTCTTTATAATGTGTGTGTTCCTTATATTATCTTAGTGTCTAAACTCTTCTCCATTGGTGGACCCGCAAATAATATTCCTTTACGTGCTAAGGGGTATCTAGAGAGTGGGATAGGTTTAATCACTACCCTAACCGTAATGCGTACCCTAACCCTAACCCCTACCCTAACCCTAACACGTACCCTAATCCTAACTCGTACCCTAAACCGAGCCCTAACCCTATCACTAATCCTAACCCTAACCCTAACCCATACCCTACGCCGTACCCGAAGACCTCCCCGAAAACGTACCCTAAGCCGTACCCTAAGCCTAACCCTAAGCCTAACCCTAACCCTAGGCTACCCTTGACTGCTTCTGCCTCCAATAGATTTCCTAAGCACTAGTGTTTTAAGGAATAGCTTAAAAAGAGAATCCTAAAGTGATTTCTTTATAATGGGTGTGTTCCTTATCTAATCCTAGTGTCGAAACTCTTCTCCATGCCTGGACCCCCTAAATAATATTCCTTTACGTGCTAAGGGTTATCGAGAGAGTGGGACAGGTTTAATAACTACCCTAACCCTAACGCGTACCCTAACCCTAACCCCTACCCTAACCCTAACACGTACCCTAATCCTAACCCGTACCCTAAACCGAGCCCTAACCCTAACACTAACCCTAACCCTAACCCTAACCCATACCCTACGCCGTACCCGAAGCCCTCCCCGAACCCGTACCCTAAGCCTAACCCTAAGCCTAACCCTAACCCTAGGCTACCCTTGACTGCTTCTGCCTCCAATAGATTTCCTAAGCACTAGTGTTTTAAGGAACAGCTTAAAAAGAGAATCCTAATGTGATTTCTTTATAATGGGTGTGTTCCTTATCTTATCCTAGTGTCTAAACTCTTCTCCATGGCTGGACCCCCAAATAATATTCCTTTACGTGCTAAGGGGTAACTAGTGAGTGGGATAGGTTTAATAACTACCCTAACCCTAACGCATACCCTAACGCTAACCCCTACCCTAACCCTAACACGTACCCTAATCCTAACCCGTACCCTAAACCGAGCCCTAACCCTAACACTAACCCTAACCCTAACCCTAACCCATACCCTACGCCGTACCCGAAGCCCTCCCCGAACCCGTACCCTAAGCCGTACCCTAAGCCTAACCCTAAGCCTAACCCTAACCCTAGGCTACCCTTGACTGCTTCTGCCTCCAATAGATTTCCTAAGCACTAGTGTTTTAAGGAACAGCTTAAAAAGAGAATCCTAAAGTGATTTCTTTATAATGGGTGTGTTCCTTATCTTATCCTAGTGTCTAAACTCTTCTCCATGGCTGGACCCCCAAATAATATTCCTTTACGTGCTAAGGGGTAACTAGAGAGTGGAATAGGTTTAATAACTACCCTAACCCTAACGCGTACCCTAACGCTAACCCCTACCCTAACCCTAACACGTACCCTAATCCTAACCCGTACCCTAAACCGAGCCCTAACCCTAACACTAACCCTAACCCTAACCCTAACCCATACCCTACGCCGTACCCGAAGCCCTCCCCGAACCCCTACCCTAAACCGTACCCTAAGCCTAACCCTAAGCCTAACCCTAACCCTAGGCTACCCTTGACTGCTTCTGCCTCCAATAGATTTCCTAAGCACTAGTGTTTTAAGGAACAGCTTAAAAAGAGAATACTAATGTGATTTCTTTATAATGTGTGTGTTCCTTATATTATCTTAGTGTCTAAACTCTTCTCCATTGGTGGACCCCCAAATAATATTCCTTTACGTGCTAAGGGGTATCTAGAGAGTGGGATAGGTTTAATCACTACCCTAACCGTAACGCGTACCCTAACCCTAACCCCTACCCTAACCCTAACACGTACCCTAATCCTAACCCGTAACTTAAACCGAGCCCTAACCCTAACACTAACCCTAACCCTAACCCTAACCCATACCCTACGCCGTACCCGAAGCCCTCCCCGAAAACGTACCCTAAGCCGTACCCTAAGCCTAACCCTAAGCCTAACCCTAACCCTAGGCTACCCTTGACTGCTTCTGCCTCCAATAGATTTCCTAAGTACTAGTGTTTTAAGGAACAGCTTAAAAAGAGAATCCTAATGTGATTTCTTTATAATGTGTGTGTTCCTTATATTATCTTAGTGTCTAAACTCTTCTCCATGGCTGGACCCCCAAATAATATTCCTTTACGTGCTAAGGGGTATCTAGAGAGTGGGATAGGTTTAATAATTACCCTAACTCTAATGCGTACCCTAACCCTAAACCCGACCCTAACGCTAACACGTACCCTAAACCGAGCCCTAACCCTAACACTAACAATAAGCCTAACCCTAACCCATACCCTACGCCGTACCCGAAGCCTTCCCCGAACCCGTACCCTAAGCCGTACCCTAAGCCTAACCCTCAGCCTAACACTAACGCTAGGCTACCCTTGACTGCTTCTGCCTCCAATAGATTTCCTAAGCACTAGTGTTTTAACGAACAGCTTAAGAAGAGAATCCTAATGTGATTTCTTTAAAATAGGTGTGTTCCTTATCTTATCCTAGTGTCTAAACTCTTCTCCATGGCTGGACCCACAAATAATATTCCTTTTCGTGCTAAGGGGTATCTAGAGAGTGGGATAGGTTTAATAACTACCCTAACCCTAACGCGTACCCTAACCCTAACCCCTACCCTAACCCTAACACGTACCCTAATCCTAACCCGTACCCTAAACGGAGCCCTAAGCCTAACACTAACCCTAACCCTAACCCTAACCCATACCCTACGCCGTACCCGAAGCCCTCCCCGAACACGTACCCTAAGCCGTACCCTAAGCCTAACCCTAAGCTTAACCCTAACCCTAGGCTACCCTTGACTGCTTCTGCCTCCAATAGATTTCCTAAGCACTAGTGTTTTAAGGAACAGCATAAAAAGGGAATCCTAATGTGATTTCTTTATAATGGGTGTGTTCCTTATCTTATCCTAGTGTCTAAACTCTTCTCCATGGCTGGCCCCCCAAATAATATTCCTTTACGTGCTAAGGGGTATCTAGAGAGTTAGATAGGTTTAATAACTACCCTAACCCTAACGCGTAACCTAACCCTCACCCCTACCCTAACCCTAACACGTACACTAATCCTAAACCGTACCCTAAACCGAGCCCTAACCCTAACACTAACCGTAACCCTAACCCTAACCCATACCCTACGCCGTACCCGCAGCCCTCCCCGAACCCGTACCCTAAGCCGTACCCTAAGCCTAACCCTAAGCCTAACCCTAACCCTAGGCTACCCTTGACTGCTTCTGCCTCCAATAGATTTCCTAAGCACTAGTGTTTTAAGGAACAGCTTAAAAAGAGAATCCTAATGTGATTTCTTTATAATGGGTGTGTTCCTTATCTTATCCTAGTGTCTAAACTCTTCTCCATGGCTGGACCGCCAAATAATATTCCTTTACGTGCTAAGGGGTAACTAGAGAGTGGGATAGGTTTAATAACTACCCTAACCCTAACGCGTACCCTAACGCTAACCCCTACCCTAACCCTAACACGTACCTTAATCCTAACCCGTACCCTAAACCGAGCCCTAACCCTAACACTAACCCTAACCCTAACCCTAACACATACCCCACGCCGTACCCGAAGCCCTCCCCGAACCCGTACCCTAAACCGTACCCTAAGCCTAACCCTAAGCCTAACCCTAACCCTAGGCTACCCTTGACTGCTTCTGCCTCCAATAGATTTCCTAAGCACTAGTGTTTTAAGGAACAGCTTAAAAAGAGAATACTAACGTGATTTCTTTATAATGTGTGTGTTCCTTATATTATCTTAGTGTCTAAACTCTTCTCCATTGGTGGACCCGCAAATAATATTCCTTTACGTGCTAAGGGGTATCTAGAGAGTGGGATAGGTTTAATCACTACCCTAACCGTAACGCGTACCCTAACCCTAACCCCTACCCTAACCCTAACACGTACCCTAATCCTAATCCGTACCCTAAACCGAGCCCTAACCCTAACACTAACCCTAACCCTAACCCTAACCCATACCCTACGCCGTACCCGAAGACCTCCCCGAAAACGTACCCTAAGCCGTACCCTAAGCCTAAACCTAAGCCTAACCCTAACCCTAGGCTACCCTTGACTGCTTCTGCCTCCAATAGATTTCCTAAGCACTAGTGTTTTAAGGAACAGCTTAAAAAGAGAATCCTAAAGTGATTTCTTTATAATGGGTGTGTTCCTTATCTAATCCTAGTGTCGAAACTCTTCTCCATGCCTGGACCCCCTAAATAATATTCCTTTACGTGCTAAGGGTTATCGAGAGAGTGGGACAGGTTTAATAACTACCCTAACCCTAACGCGTACCCTAACCCTAACCCCTACCCTAACCCTAACACGTACCCTAATCCTAACCCGTACCCTAAACCGAGCCCTAACCCTAACACTAACCCTAACCCTAACCCTAACCCATACCCTAAGCCGTACCCTAAGCCTAACCCTAAGCCTAACCCTAACCCTAGGCTACCCTTGACTGCTTCTGCCTCCAATAGATTTCCTAAGCACTAGTGTTTTAAGGAACAGCTTAAAAAGAGAATCCTAATGTGATTTCTTTATAATGTGTGTGTTCCTTATATTATCTTAGTGTCTAAACTCTTCTCCATGGCTTGACCCCCAAATAATATTCCTTTACGTGCTAAGGGGTATCTATAGAGTGGGATAGGTTTAATAACTACCGTAACCCTAACGCGTACCCTAACCCTAACCCCTACCCTAACCCTAACACGTACCCTAATCCTAAAGCGTACCCTAAACCGAGCCCTAACCCTAACACTAACCGTAACCCTAACCCTAACCCATACCCTACGCCGTACCCGAAGCCCTCCCCGAACACGTACCCTAAGCCGTACCGTAAGCCTAACCCTAAGCCTAACCCTAACCCTAGGCTACCCTTGACTGCTTCTGCCTCCAATACATTTCCTAAGCACTAGTGTTTTAAGGAACAGCTTAAAAAGAGAATACTAATGTGATTTCTTTATAATGTGTGTGTTCCTTATATTATCTTAGTGTCTAAACTCTTCTCCATGGCTGGACCCCCAAATAATATTCCTTTACGTGCTAAGGGGTATCTAGAGAGTGGGATAGTTTTAATAACTACCCTAACCCTAACGCGTACCCTAACCCTAACCCCTACCCTAACCCTAACACGTACCCTAATCCTAAACCGTACCCTAAACCGAGCCCTAACCCTAACACTAACACTAACCCTAACCCTAACCCATACCCTACGTCGTACCCGAAGCCCTCCCCGAACCCGTACCCTAAGCCGTACCCTAAGCCTAACCCTAAGCCTAACCCTAACCCTAGGCTACCCTTGACTGCTTCTGCCTCCAATAGATTTCCTAAGCACTAGTGTTTTAAGGAACAGCTTAAAAAGAGAATCCTAAAGTGATTTCTTTATAATGGGTGTGTTCCTTATCTTATCCTAGTGTCTAAAGTCTTCTCCATGGCTGGACCCCCAAATAATATTCCTTTATGTGCTAAGGGGTATCGAGAGAGTGGGATAGGTTTAATAACTACCCTAACCCTAACGTGTACCCTAAACCTAACCCCTACCCTAACCCTAACACGTACCCTAATCCTAACCCGTACCCTAAACCGAGCCCTAACCCTAACACTAACCCCAGCCCTAACCCTAACCCATACCCTACGCCGTACCCGAAGCCCTCCCCGAACACGTACCCTAAGCCGTACCCTAAGCCTAACCCTAAGCCTAACCCCAACCCTAGGCTACCCTTGACTGCTTCTGCCTCCAATAGATTTCCTAAGCACTAGTGTTTTAAGGAACAGCTTAAAACGAGAATCCTAATGTGATTTCTTTATAATGGGTGTGTTCCTTATCTTATCCTAGTGTCTAAACTCTTCTCCATGCCTGGACCCCCAAATAATATTCCTTTACGTGCTAAGGGGTATCTAGAGAGTGGGATAGGTTTAATAACTACCCTAAACCTAATGTGTACCCTAACCCTAACCCCTACCCTAACCCTAACACGTAACCTAAACCTAACCCGTACCCTAAACGGAGCCCTAACCCTAACACTAACCCTAACACTAACACTAACCCATACCCTACGCCGTAAACGAACCCCTCCACGAACCCGTACCCTAAGCCGTACCCTAAGCCTAACCCTAAGCCTAAACCTAACCCTAGGCTACCCTTGACTTCTTCTGCCTCCAATAGATTTCCTAAGCACTAGTGTTTTAAGGAACAGCTTAAACAGAGAATCCTAATGTGATTTCTTTATAATGTGTGTGTTCCTTATATTATCTTAGTGTCTAAACTCTTCTCCATGGCTGGACCCCCAAATAATATTCCTTTACGTGCTAATGGGTATCTAGAGATTGGGAAAGGTTTAATAACTTCCCTAACCCTAACGCGTACCCTAACCCTAACCCCTACCCTAACCCTAACACGTACCCTAATCCTAACCCGTACCCTATACCGAGCCCTAACCCTAACACTAACCCTAAACCTAACCCTAACCCATACCCTACGCCGTACCCGAAGCCCTCCCCGAACCCGTACCCTAAGCCGTACCCTAAGCCTAACCCTAAGCCTAACCCTAACCCTAGGCAACCCTTGACTGCTTCTGCCTCCAATAGATTTCCTAAGCACTAGTGTTTTAAGGACCAGCATAAAAAGTGAATCCCAATGTGATTTCTTTATAATGGGTGTGTTCCTTATCTTATCCTAGTGTCTAAACTCTTCTCCATGGCTGGACCCCCAAATAATATTCCTTTACGTGCTAAGGGGTATCTAGAGAGTGGGATAGGTTTAATAACTACCCTAACTCTAATGCGTACCCTAACCCTAAACCCGACCCTAACGCTAACACGTACCCTAATCCTAAAGCGTACCCTAAACCGAGCCCTAACCCTAACACTAACCGTAACCCTAACCCTAACCCATACCCTACGCCGTACCCGAAGCCCTCCCCGAACACGTACCCTAAGCCGTACCCTAAGCCTAACCCTAAGCCTAACCCTAACCCTAGGCTACCCTTGACTGCTTCTGCCTCCAATAGATTTCCTAAGCACTAGTGTTTTAAGGAACAGCTTAAAAAGAGAATCCTAATGTGATTTCTTTATAATGTGTGTGTTCCTTATATTATCTTAGTGTCTAAAGTCTTCTCCATGGCTGGACCCCCAAATAATATTCCTTTACGTGCTAAGGGGTATCTAGAGAGTGGGATAGGTTTAATAACTACCCTAAGCCTAACGCGTACCCTAACCCTAACCCCTACCCTAACCCTAACACGTACCCTAATCCTAACCCGTACCCTAAGCCGAGCCCTAACCCTAACACTAACGCTAATCCTAACCCTAACCCATACCCTACGCCGTACCCGAAGCCCTCCCCGAACCCGTACCCTAAGCCGTACCCTAAGCCTAACCCTAAGCCTAACCCTAACCCTAGGCTACCCTTGACTGCTTCTGCCTCCAATAGATTTCCTAAGCACTAGTGTTTTAAGGAACAGCTTAAAAAGAGAATCCTAATGTGATTTCTTTATAATGGGTGTGTTCCTTATCTTATCCTAGTGTCTAAACTCTTCTCCATGGCTGGACCCCCAAATAATATTCCTTTACGTGCTAAGGGGTAACTAGTGAGTGGGATAGGTTTAATAACTACCCTAACCCTAACGCATACCCTAACGCTAACCCCTACCCTAACCCTAACACGTACCCTAATCCTAACCCGTACCCTAAACCGAGCCCTAACCCTAACACTAACCCTAACCCTAACACTAACCCATACCCTACGCCGTACCCGAAGCCCTCCCCGAACCCGTACCCTAAGCCGTACCCTAAGCCTAACCCTAACCCTAGGCTACCCTTGACTGCTTCTGCCTCCAATAGATTTCCTAAGCACTAGTGTTTTAAGGAACAGCTTAAAAAGAGAATCCTAAAGTGATTTCTTTATAATGGGTGTGTTCCTTATCTTATCCTAGTGTCTAAAGTCTTCTCCATGGCTGGACCCCCAAATAATATTCCTTTATGTGCTAAGGGGTATCGAGAGAGTGGGATAAGTTTAATAACTACCCTAACCCTAACGTGTACCCTAAACCTAACCCCTACCCTAACCCTAACACGTACCCTAATCCTAACCCGTACCCTAAACCGAGCCCTAACCCTAACACTAACCCCAACCCTAACCCTAACCCATACCCTACGCCGTACCCGAAGCCCTCCCCGAACACGTACCCTAAGCCGTACCCTAAGCCTAACCCTAAGCCTAACCCCAACCCTAGGCTACCCTTGACTGCTTCTGCCTCCAATAGATTTCCTAAGCACTAGTGTTTTAAGGAACAGCTTAAAACGAGAATCCTAATGTGATTTCTTTATAATGGGTGTGTTCCTTATCTTATCCTAGTGTCTAAACTCTTCTCCTTGCCTGGACCCCCAAATAATATTCCTTTACGTGCTAAGGGGTATCTAGAGAGTGGGATAGGTTTAATAACTACCCTAAACCTAATGTGTACCCTATCCCTAACCCCTACCCTAACCCTAACACGTAACCTAAACCTAACCCGTACCCTAAACGGAGCCCTAACCCTAACACTAACCCTAACACATACCCTACGCCGTAAACGAACCCCTCCCCGAACCCGTACCCTAAGCCGTACCCTAAGCCTAACCCTAAGCCTAACCCTAACCCTAGGCAACCCTTGACTGCTTCTGCCTCCAATAGATTTCCTAAGCACTAGTGTTTTAAGGACCAGCATAAAAAGAGAATCCCAATGTGATTTCTTTATAATGGGTGTGTTCCTTATCTTATCCTAGTGTCTAAACTCTTCTCCATGGCTGGACCCCCAAATAATATTCCTTTACGTGCTAAGGGGTATCTAGAGAGTGGGATAGGTTTAATAACTACCCTAACTCTAATGCGTACCCTAACCCTAAACCCGACCCTAACGCTAACACGTACCCTAAACCGAGCCCTAACCCTAACACTAACAATAAGCCTAACCCTAACCCATACCCTACGCCGTACCCGAAGCCTTCCCCGAACCCGTACCCTAAGCCGTACCCTAAGCCTAACCCTCAGCCTAACACTAACGCTAGGCTACCCTTGACTGCTTCTGCCTCCAATAGATTTCCTAAGCACTAGTGTTTTAAGGAACAGCTTAAGAAGAGAATCCTAATGTGATTTCTTTATAATAGGTGTGTTCCTTATCTTATCCTAGTGTCTAAACTCTTCTCCATGGCTGGACCCACAAATAATATTCCTTTTCGTGCTAAGGGGTATCTAGAGAGTGGGATAGGTTTAATAACTACCCTAACCCTAACGCGTACCCTAACCCTAACCCCTACCCTAACCCTAACACGTACCCTAATCCTAACCCGTACCCTAAACGGAGCCCTAACCCTAACACTAACCCTAACCCTAACCCTAACCCATACCCTACGCCGTACCCGAAGCCCTCCCCGAACCCGTACCCTAAGCCGTACCCTAAGCCTAACCCTAAGCCTAACCCTAACCCTAGGCTACCCTTGACTGCTTCTGCCTCCAATAGATTTCCTAAGCACTAGTGTTTTAAGGAACAGCATAAAAAGGGAATCCTAATGTGATTTCTTTATAATGGGTGTGTTCCTTATCTTATCCTAGTGTCTAAACTCTTCTCCATGGCTGGCCCCCCAAATAATATTCCTTTACGTGCTAAGGGGTATCTAGAGACTTGGATAGGTTTAATAACTACCCTAACCCTAACGCGTAACCTAACCCTCACCCCTACCCTAACCCTAACACGTACCCTAATCCTAAACCGTACCCTAAACCGAGCCCTAACCCTAACACTAACCGTAACCCTAACCCTAACTCATACCCTACGCCGTACCCGCAGCCCTCCCCGAACCCGTACCCTAAGCCGTACCCTAAGCCTAACCCTAAGCCTAACCCTAACCCTAGGCTACCCTTGACTGCTTCTGCCTCCAATAGATTTCCTAAGCACTAGTGTTTTAAGGAACAGCTTAAAAAGAGAATCCTAATGTGATTTCTTTATAATGGGTGTGTTCCTTATCTTATCCTAGTGTCTAAACTCTTCTCCATGGCTGGACCCCCAAATAATATTCCTTTACGTGCTAAGGGGTAACTAGTGAGTGGGATAGGTTTAATAACTACCCTAACCCTAACGCATACCCTAACGCTAACCCCTACCCTAACCCTAACACGTACCCTAATCCTAACCCGTACCCTAAACCGAGCCCTAACCCTAACACTAACCCTAACCCTAACCCTAACCCATACCCTACGCCGTACCCGAAGCCCTCCCCGAACCCGTACCCTAAGCCGTACCCTAAGCCTAACCCTATGCCTAACCCTAACCCTAGGCTACCCTTGACTGCTTCTGCCTCCAATAGATTTCCTAAGCACTAGTGTTTTAAGGAACAGCTTAAAAAGAGAATCCTAAAGTGATTTCTTTATAATGGGTGTGTTCCTTATCTTATCCTAGTGTCTAAACACTTCTCCATGGCTGGACCCCCAAATAATATTCCTTTACGTGCTAAGGGTTAACTAGAGAGTGGGATAGGTTTAATAACTACCCTAACCCTAACGCGTACCCTAACGCTAACCCCTACCCTAACCCTAACACGTACCCTAATCCTAACCCGTACCCTAAACCGAGCCCTAACCCTAACACTAACCCTAACCCTAACCCTAACCCATACCCTACGCCGTACCCGAAGCCCTCCCCGAACCCCTACCCTAAACCGTACCCTAAGCCTAACCCTAAGCCTAACCCTAACCCTAGGCTACCCTTGACTGCTTCTGCCTCCAGTAGATTTCCTAAGCACTAGTGTTTTAAGGAACAGCTTAAAAAGAGAATACTAATGTGATTTCTTTATAATGTGTGTGTTCCTTATATTATCTTAGTGTCTAAACTCTTCTCCATTGGTGGACCCCCAAATAATATTCCTTTACGTGCTAAGGGGTATCTAGAGAGTGGGATAGGTTTAATAACTACCCTAAACCTAATGTGTACCCTAACCCTAACCCCTACCCTAACCCTAACACGTAAACTAAACCTAACCCGTACCCTAAACGGAGCCCTAACCCTAACACTAACCCTAACACTAACACTAACCCATACCCTACGCCGTAAACGAACCCCTCCCCGAACCCGTACCCTAAGCCGTACCCTAAGCCTAACCCCAAGCCTAAACCTAACCCTAGGCTACCCTTGACTTCTTCTGCCTCCAATAGATTTCCTAAGCACTAGTGTTTTAAGGAACAGCTTAAACAGAGAATCCTAATGTGATTTCTTTATAATGTGTGTGTTCCTTATATTATCCTAGTGTCAAAACTCTTCTCCATGGCTGGACCCCCAAATAATATTCCTTTACGTGCTAATGGGTATCTAGAGATTGGGAAAGGTTTAATAACTACCCTAACCCTAACGCGTACCCTAACCCTAACCCCTACCCTAACCCTAACACGTACCCTAATCCTAACCCGTACCCTAAACCGAGCCGTAACCCTAACACTAACCCTAAACCTAACCCTAACCCATACCCTACGCCGTACCCGAAGCCCTCCCCGAACCCGTACCCTAAGCCGTACCCTAAGCCTAACCCTAAGCCTAACCCTAACCCTAGGCAACCCTTGACTGCTTCTGCCTCCAATAGATTTCCTAAGCACTAGTGTTTTAAGGACCAGCAGAAAAAGAGAATCCCAATGTGATTTCTTTATAATGGGTGTGTTCCTTATCTTATCCTAGTGTCTAAACTCTTGTCCATGGCTGGACCCCCAAATAATATTCCTTTACGTGCTAAGGGGTATCTAGAGAGTGGGATAGGTTTAATAACTACCCTAACTCTAATGCGTACCCTAACCCTAAACCCGACCCTAACGCTAACACGTACCCTAAACCGAGCCCTAACCCTAACACTAACAATAAGCCTAACCCTAACCCATACCCTACGCCGTACCCGAAGCCTTCCCCGAACCCGTACCCTAAGCCGTACCCTAAGCCTAACCCTCAGCCTAACACTAACGCTGGGCTACCCTTGACTGCTTCTGCCTCCAATAGATTTCCTAAGCACTAGTGTTTTAAGGAACAGCTTAAGAAGAGAATCCTAATGTGATTTCTTTATAATAGGTGTGTTCCTTATCTTATCCTAGTGTCTAAACTCTTCTCCATGGCTGGACCCACAAATAATATTCCTTTTCGTGCTAAGGGGTATCTAGAGAGTGGGATAGGTTTAATAACTACCCTAACCCTAACGCGTACCCTAACCCTAACCCCTACCCTAACCCTAACACGTACCCTAATCCTAACCCGTACCCTAAACCGAGCCCTAACCCTAACACTAACCCTAACCCTAACCCTAACCCATACCCTACGCCGTACCCGAAGCCCTCCCCGAACCCGTACCCTAAGCCGTACCCTAAGCCTAACCCTAAGCTTAACCCTAACCCTAGGCTACCCTTGACTGCTTCTGCCTCCAATAGATTTCCTAAGCACTAGTGTTTTAAGGAACAGCATAAAAAGGGAATCCTAATGTGATTTCTTTATAATGGGTGTGTTCCTTATCTTATCCTAGTGTCTAAACTCTTCTCCATGGCTGGCCCCCCAAATAATATTCCTTTACGTGCTAAGGGGTATCTAGAGAGTTGGATAGGTTTAATAACTACCCTAACCCTAACGCGTAACCTAACCCTCACCCCTACCCTAACCCTAACACGTACCCTAATCCTAAACCCTACCCTAAACCGAACCCTAACCCTAACACTAACCGTAACCCTAACCCTAACCCATACCCTACGCCATACCCACAGCCCTCCCCGAACCCGTACCCTAAGCCGTACCCTAAGCCTAACCCTAAGCCTAACCCTAACCCTAGGCTACCCTTGACTGCTTCTGCCTCCAATAGATTTCCTAAGCACTAGTGTTTTAAGGAACAGCTTAAAAAGAGAATACTAACGTGATTTCTTTATAATGTGTGTGTTCCTTATATTATCTTAGTGTCTAAACTCTTCTCCATTGGTGGACCCGCAAATAATATTCCTTTACGTGCTAAGGGGTATCTAGAGAGTGGGATAGGTTTAATCACTACACTAACCGTAATGCGTACCCTAACCCTAACCCCTACCCTAACCCTAACACGTACCCTAATCCTAACTCGTACCCTAAACCGAGCCCTAACCCTATCACTAATCCTAACCCTAACCCTAACCCATACCCTACGCCGTACCCGAAGACCTCCCCGAAAACGTACCCTAAGCCGTACCCTAAGCCTAACCCTAAGCCTAACCCTAACCCTAGGCTACCCTTGACTGCTTCTGCCTCCAATAGATTTCCTAAGCACTAGTGTTTTAAGGAATAGCTTAAAAAGAGAATCCTAAAGTGATTTCTTTATAATGGGTGTGTTCCTTATCTAATCCTAGTGTCGAAACTCTTCTCCATGCCTGGACCCCCTAAATAATATTCCTTTACGTGCTAAGGGTTATCGAGAGAGTGGGACAGGTTTAATAACTACCCTAACCCTAACGCGTACCCTAACCCTAACCCCTACCCTAACCCTAACACGTACCCTAATCCTAACCCGTACCCTAAACCGAGCCCTAACCCTAACACTAACCCTAACCCTAACCCTAACCCATACCCTACTTCGTACCCGAAGCCCTCCCCGAACCCGTACCCTAAGCCTAACCCTAAGCCTAACCCTAACCCTAGGCTACCCTTGACTGCTTCTGCCTCCAATAGATTTCCTAAGCACTAGTGTTTTAAGGAACAGCTTAAAAAGAGAATCCTAATGTGATTTCTTTATAATGGGTGTGTTCCTTATCTTATCCTAGTGTCTAAACTCTTCTCCATGGCTGGACCCCCAAATAATATTCCTTTACGTGCTAAGGGGTAACTAGTGAGTGGGATAGGTTTAATAACTACCCTAACCCTAACGCATACCCTAACGCTAACCCCTACCCTAACCCTAACACGTACCCTAATCCTAACCCGTACCCTAAACCGAGCCCTAACCCTAACACTAACCCTAACCCTAACCCTAACCCATACCCTACGCCGTACCCGAAGCCCTCCCCGAACCCGTACCCTAAGCCGTACCCTAAGCCTAACCCTAAGCCTAACCCTAACCCTAGGCTACCCTTGACTGCTTCTGCCTCCAATAGATTTCCTAAGCACTAGTGTTTTAAGGAACAGCTTAAAAAGAGAATCCTAAAGTGATTTCTTTATAATGGGTGTGTTCCTTATCTTATCCTAGTGTCTAAACTCTTCTCCATGGCTGGACCCCCAAATAATATTCCTTTACGTGCTAAGGGGTAACTAGAGAGTGGAATAGGTTTAATAACTACCCTAACCCTAACGCGTACCCTAACGCTAACCCCTACCCTAACCCTAACACGTACCCTAATCCTAACCCGTACCCTAAACCGAGCCCTAACCCTAACACTAACCCTAACCCTAACCCTAACCCATACCCTACGCCGTACCCGAAGCCCTCCCCGAACCCCTACCCTAAACCGTACCCTAAGCCTAACCCTAAGCCTAACCCTAACCCTAGGCTACCCTTGACTGCTTCTGCCTCCAATAGATTTCCTAAGCACTAGTGTTTTAAGGAACAGCTTAAAAAGAGAATACTAATGTGATTTCTTTATAATGTGTGTGTTCCTTATATTATCTTAGTGTCTAAACTCTTCTCCATTGGTGGACCCCCAAATAATATTCCTTTACGTGCTAAGGGGTATCTAGAGAGTGGGATAGGTTTAATCACTACCCTAACCGTAACGCGTACCCTAACCCTAACCCCTACCCTAACCCTAACACGTACCCTAATCCTAACCCGTAACTTAAACCGAGCCCTAACCCTAACACTAACCCTAACCCTAACCCTAACCCATACCCTACGCCGTACCCGAAGCCCTCCCCGAAAACGTACCCTAAGCCGTACCCTAAGCCTAACCCTAAGCCTAACCCTAACCCTAGGCTACCCTTGACTGCTTCTGCCTCCAATAGATTTCCTAAGTACTAGTGTTTTAAGGAACAGCTTAAAAAGAGAATCCTAATGTGATTTCTTTATAATGTGTGTGTTCCTTATATTATCTTAGTGTCTAAACTCTTCTCCATGGCTGGACCCCCAAATAATATTCCTTTACGTGCTAAGGGGTATCTAGAGAGTGGGATAGGTTTAATAATTACCCTAACTCTAATGCGTACCCTAACCCTAAACCCGACCCTAACGCTAACACGTACCCTAAACCGAGCCCTAACCCTAACACTAACAATAAGCCTAACCCTAACCCATACCCTACGCCGTACCCGAAGCCTTCCCCGAACACGTACCCTAAGCCGTACCCTAAGCCTAACCCTAAGCTTAACCCTAACCCTAGGCTACCCTTGACTGCTTCTGCCTCCAATAGATTTCCTAAGCACTAGTGTTTTAAGGAACAGCATAAAAAGGGAATCCTAATGTGATTTCTTTATAATGGGTGTGTTCCTTATCTTATCCTAGTGTCTAAACTCTTCTCCATGGCTGGCCCCCCAAATAATATTCCTTTACGTGCTAAGGGGTATCTAGAGAGTTAGATAGGTTTAATAACTACCCTAACCCTAACGCGTAACCTAACCCTCACCCCTACCCTAACCCTAACACGTACACTAATCCTAAACCGTACCCTAAACCGAGCCCTAACCCTAACACTAACCGTAACCCTAACCCTAACCCATACCCTACGCCGTACCCGCAGCCCTCCCCGAACCCGTACCCTAAGCCATACCCTAAGCCTAACGCTAAGCCTAACCCTAACCCTAGGCTACCCTTGACTGCTTCTGCCTCCAATAGATTTCCTAAGCACTAGTGTTTTAAGGAACAGCTTAAAAAGAGAATCCTAATGTGATTTCTTTATAATGGGTGTGTTCCTTATCTTATCCTAGTGTCTAAACTCTTCTCCATGGCTGGACCGCCAAATAATATTCCTTTACGTGCTAAGGGGTAACTAGAGAGTGGGATAGGTTTAATAACTACCCTAACCCTAACGCGTACCCTAACGCTAACCCCTACCCTAACCCTAACACGTACCTTAATCCTAACCCGTACCCTAAACCGAGCCCTAACCCTAACACTAACCCTAACCCTAACCCTAACACATACCCCACGCCGTACCCGAAGCCCTCCCCGAACCCGTACCCTAAACCGTACCCTAAGCCTAACCCTAAGCCTAACCCTAACCCTAGGCTACCCTTGACTGCTTCTGCCTCCAATAGATTTCCTAAGCACTAGTGTTTTAAGGAACAGCTTAAAAAGAGAATACTAACGTGATTTCTTTATAATGTGTGTGTTCCTTATATTATCTTAGTGTCTAAACTCTTCTCCATTGGTGGACCCGCAAATAATATTCCTTTACGTGCTAAGGGGTATCTAGAGAGTGGGATAGGTTTAATCACTACCCTAACCGTAACGCGTACCCTAACCCTAACCCCTACCCTAACCCTAACACGTACCCTAATCCTAATCCGTACCCTAAACCGAGCCCTAACCCTAACACTAACCCTAACCCTAACCCTAACCCATACCCTACGCCGTACCCGAAGACCTCCCCGAAAACGTACCCTAAGCCGTACCCTAAGCCTAAACCTAAGCCTAACCCTAACCCTAGGCTACCCTTGACTGCTTCTGCCTCCAATAGATTTCCTAAGCACTAGTGTTTTAAGGAACAGCTTAAAAAGAGAATCCTAAAGTGATTTCTTTATAATGGGTGTGTTCCTTATCTAATCCTAGTGTCGAAACTCTTCTCCATGCCTGGACCCCCTAAATAATATTCCTTTACGTGCTAAGGGTTATCGAGAGAGTGGGACAGGTTTAATAACTACCCTAACCCTAACGCGTACCCTAACCCTAACCCCTACCCTAACCCTAACACGTACCCTAATCCTAACCCGTACCCTAAACCGAGCCCTAACCCTAACACTAACCCTAACCCTAACCCTAACCCATACCCTAAGCCGTACCGTAAGCCTAACCCTAAGCCTAACCCTAACCCTAGGCTACCCTTGACTGCTTCTGCCTCCAATACATTTCCTAAGCACTAGTGTTTTAAGGAACAGCTTAAAAAGAGAATACTAATGTGATTTCTTTATAATGTGTGTGTTCCTTATATTATCTTAGTGTCTAAACTCTTCTCCATGGCTGGACCCCCAAATAATATTCCTTTACGTGCTAAGGGGTATCTAGAGAGTGGGATAGTTTTAATAACTACCCTAACCCTAACGCGTACCCTAACCCTAACCCCTACCCTAACCCTAACACGTACCCTAATCCTAAACCGTACCCTAAACCGAGCCCTAACCCTAACACTAACCCTAACCCTAACCCTAACCCATACCCTACGTCGTACCCGAAGCCCTCCCCGAACCCGTACCCTAAGCCGTACCCTAAGCCTAACCCTAAGCCTAACCCTAACCCTAGGCTACCCTTGACTGCTTCTGCCTCCAATAGATTTCCTAAGCACTAGTGTTTTAAGGAACAGCTTAAAAAGAGAATCCTAAAGTGATTTCTTTATAATGGGTGTGTTCCTTATCTTATCCTAGTGTCTAAAGTCTTCTCCATGGCTGGACCCCCAAATAATATTCCTTTATGTGCTAAGGGGTATCGAGAGAGTGGGATAGGTTTAATAACTACCCTAACCCTAACGTGTACCCTAAACCTAACCCCTACCCTAACCCTAACACGTACCTTAATCCTAACCCGTACCCTAAACCGAGCCCTAACCCTAACACTAACCCCAGCCCTAACCCTAACCCATACCCTACGCCGTACCCGAAGCCCTCCCCGAACACGTACCCTAAGCCGTACCCTAAGCCTAACCCTAAGCCTAACCCCAACCCTAGGCTACCCTTGACTGCTTCTGCCTCCAATAGATTTCCTAAGCACTAGTGTTTTAAGGAACAGCTTAAAACGAGAATCCTAATGTGATTTCTTTATAATGGGTGTGTTCCTTATCTTATCCTAGTGTCTAAACTCTTCTCCATGCCTGGACCCCCAAATAATATTCCTTTACGTGCTAAGGGGTATCTAGAGAGTGGGATAGGTTTAATAACTACCCTAAACCTAATGTGTACCCTAACCCTAACCCCTACCCTAACCCTAACACGTAACCTAAACCTAACCCGTACCCTAAACGGAGCCCTAACCCTAACACTAACCCTAACACTAACACTAACCCATACCCTACGCCGTAAACGAACCCCTCCACGAACCCGTACCCTAAGCCGTACCCTAAGCCTAACCCTAAGCCTAAACCTAACCCTAGGCTACCCTTGACTTCTTCTGCCTCCAATAGATTTCCTAAGCACTAGTGTTTTAAGGAACAGCTTAAACAGAGAATCCTAATGTGATTTCTTTATAATGTGTGTGTTCCTTATATTATCTTAGTGTCTAAACTCTTCTCCATGGCTGGACCCACAAATAATATTCCTTTACGTGCTAATGGGTATCTAGAGATTGGGAAAGGTTTAATAACTACCCTAACCCTAACGCGTACCCTAACCCTAACCCCTACCCTAACCCTAACACGTACCCTAATCCTAACCCGTACCCTAAACCGAGCCCTAACCCTAACACTAACCCTAAACCTAACCCTAACCCATACCCTACGCCGTACCCGAAGCCCTCCCCGAACCCGTACCCTAAGCCGTACCCTAAGCCTAACCCTAAGCCTAACCCTAACCCTAGGCAACCCTTGACTGCTTCTGCCTCCAATAGATTTCCTAAGCACTAGTGTTTTAAGGACCAGCATAAAAAGTGAATCCCAATGTGATTTCTTTATAATGGGTGTGTTCCTTATCTTATCCTAGTGTCTAAACTCTTCTCCATGGCTGGACCCCCAAATAATATTCCTTTACGTGCTAAGGGGTATCTAGAGAGTGGGATAGGTTTAATAACTACCCTAACTCTAATGCGTACCCTAACCCTAAACCCGACCCTAACGCTAACACGTACCCTAATCCTAAAGCGTACCCTAAACCGAGCCCTAACCCTAACACTAACCGTAACCCTAACCCTAACCCATACCCTACGCCGTACCCGAAGCCCTCCCCGAACACGTACCCTAAGCCGTACCCTAAGCCTAACCCTAAGCCTAACCCTAACCCTAGGCTACCCTTGACTGCTTCTGCCTCCAATAGATTTCCTAAGCACTAGTGTTTTAAGGAACAGCTTAAAAAGAGAATCCTAATGTGATTTCTTTATAATGTGTGTGTTCCTTATATTATCTTAGTGTCTAAAGTCTTCTCCATGGCTGGACCCCCAAATAATATTCCTTTACGTGCTAAGGGGTATCTAGAGAGTGGGATAGGTTTAATAACTACCCTAAGCCTAACGCGTACCCTAACCCTAACCCCTACCCTAACCCTAACACGTACCCTAATCCTAACCCGTACCCTAAGCCGAGCCCTAACCCTAACACTAACGCTAACCCTAACCCTAACCCATACCCTACGCCGTACCCGAAGCCCTCCCCGAACCCGTACCCTAAGCCGTACCCTAAGCCTAACCCTAAGCCTAACCCTAACCCTAGGCTACCCTTGACTGCTTCTGCCTCCAATAGATTTCCTAAGCACTAGTGTTTTAAGGAACAGCTTAAAAAGAGAATCCTAATGTGATTTCTTTATAATGGGTGTGTTCCTTATCTTATCCTAGTGTCTAAACTCTTCTCCATGGCTGGACCCCCAAATAATATTCCTTTACGTGCTAAGGGGTAACTAGTGAGTGGGATAGGTTTAATAACTACCCTAACCCTAACGCATACCCTAACGCTAACCCCTACCCTAACCCTAACACGTACCCTAATCCTAACCCGTACCCTAAACCGAGCCCTAACCCTAACACTAACCCTAACCCTAACACTAACCCATACCCTACGCCGTACCCGAAGCCCTCCCCGAACCCGTACCCTAAGCCGTACCCTAAGCCTAACCCTAACCCTAGGCTACCCTTGACTGCTTCTGCCTCCAATAGATTTCCTAAGCACTAGTGTTTTAAGGAACAGCTTAAAAAGAGAATCCTAAAGTGATTTCTTTATAATGGGTGTGTTCCTTATCTTATCCTAGTGTCTAAAGTCTTCTCCATGGCTGGACCCCCAAATAATATTCCTTTATGTGCTAAGGGGTATCGAGAGAGTGGGATAAGTTTAATAACTACCCTAACCCTAACGTGTACCCTAAACCTAACCCCTACCCTAACCCTAACACGTACCCTAATCCTAACCCGTACCCTAAACCGAGCCCTAACCCTAACACTAACCCCAACCCTAACCCTAACCCATACCCTACGCCGTACCCGAAGCCCTCCCCGAACACGTACCCTAAGCCGTACCCTAAGCCTAACCCTAAGCCTAACCCCAACCCTAGGCTACCCTTGACTGCTTCTGCCTCCAATAGATTTCCTAAGCACTAGTGTTTTAAGGAACAGCTTAAAACGAGAATCCTAATGTGATTTCTTTATAATGGGTGTGTTCCTTATCTTATCCTAGTGTCTAAACTCTTCTCCTTGCCTGGACCCCCAAATAATATTCCTTTACGTGCTAAGGGGTATCTAGAGAGTGGGATAGGTTTAATAACTACCCTAAACCTAATGTGTACCCTAACCCTAACTCCTACCCTAACCCTAACACGTAACCTAAACCTAACCCGTACCCTAAACGGAGCCCTAACCCTAACACTAACCCTAACACATACCCTACGCCGTAAACGAACCCCTCCCCGAACCCGTACCCTAAGCCGTACCCTAAGCCTAACCCTAAGCCTAACCCTAACCCTAGGCAACCCTTGACTGCTTCTGCCTCCAATAGATTTCCTAAGCACTAGTGTTTTAAGGACCAGCATAAAAAGAGAATCCCAATGTGATTTCTTTATAATGGGTGTGTTCCTTATCTTATCCTAGTGTCTAAACTCTTCTCCATGGCTGGACCCCCAAATAATATTCCTTTACGTGCTAAGGGGTATCTAGAGAGTGGGATAGGTTTAATAACTACCCTAACTCTAATGCGTACCCTAACCCTAAACCCGACCCTAACGCTAACACGTACCCTAAACCGAGCCCTAACCCTAACACTAACAATAAGCCTAACCCTAACCCATACCCTACGCCGTACCCGAAGCCTTCCCCGAACCCGTACCCTAAGCCGTACCCTAAGCCTAACCCTCAGCCTAACACTAACGCTAGGCTACCCTTGACTGCTTCTGCCTCCAATAGATTTCCTAAGCACTAGTGTTTTAAGGAACAGCTTAAGAAGAGAATCCTAATGTGATTTCTTTATAATAGGTGTGTTCCTTATCTTATCCTAGTGTCTAAACTCTTCTCCATGGCTGGACCCACAAATAATATTCCTTTTCGTGCTAAGGGGTATCTAGAGAGTGGGATAGGTTTAATAACTACCCTAACCCTAACGCGTACCCTAACCCTAACCCCTACCCTAACCCTAACACGTACCCTAATCCTAACCCGTACCCTAAACGGAGCCCTAACCCTAACACTAACCCTAACCCTAACCCTAACCCATACCCTACGCCGTACCCGAAGCCCTCCCCGAACCCGTACCCTAAGCCGTACCCTAAGCCTAACCCTAAGCCTAACCCTAACCCTAGGCTACCCTTGACTGCTTCTGCCTCCAATAGATTTCCTAAGCACTAGTGTTTTAAGGAACAGCATAAAAAGGGAATCCTAATGTGATTTCTTTATAATGGGTGTGTTCCTTATCTTATCCTAGTGTCTAAACTCTTCTCCATGGCTGGCCCCCCAAATAATATTCCTTTACGTGCTAAGGGGTATCTAGAGACTTGGATAGGTTTAATAACTACCCTAACCCTAACGCGTAACCTAACCCTCACCCCTACCCTAACCCTAACACGTACCCTAATCCTAAACCGTACCCTAAACCGAGCCCTAACCCTAACACTAACCGTAACCCTAACCCTAACTCATACCCTACGCCGTACCCGCAGCCCTCCCCGAACCCGTACCCTAAGCCGTACCCTAAGCCTAACCCTAAGCCTAACCCTAACCCTAGGCTACCCTTGACTGCTTCTGCCTCCAATAGATTTCCTAAGCACTAGTGTTTTAAGGAACAGCTTAAAAAGAGAATCCTAATGTGATTTCTTTATAATGGGTGTGTTCCTTATCTTATCCTAGTGTCTAAACTCTTCTCCATGGCTGGACCCCCAAATAATATTCCTTTACGTGCTAAGGGGTAACTAGTGAGTGGGATAGGTTTAATAACTACCCTAACCCTAACGCATACCCTAACGCTAACCCCTACCCTAACCCTAACACGTACCCTAATCCTAACCCGTACCCTAAACCGAGCCCTAACCCTAACACTAACCCTAACCCTAACCCTAACCCATACCCTACGCCGTACCCGAAGCCCTCCCCGAACCCGTACCCTAAGCCGTACCCTAAGCCTAACCCTATGCCTAACCCTAACCCTAGGCTACCCTTGACTGCTTCTGCCTCCAATAGATTTCCTAAGCACTAGTGTTTTAAGGAACAGCTTAAAAAGAGAATCCTAAAGTGATTTCTTTATAATGGGTGTGTTCCTTATCTTATCCTAGTGTCTAAACACTTCTCCATGGCTGGACCCCCAAATAATATTCCTTTACGTGCTAAGGGTTAACTAGAGAGTGGGATAGGTTTAATAACTACCCTAACCCTAACGCGTACCCTAACGCTAACCCCTACCCTAACCCTAACACGTACCCTAATCCTAACCCGTACCCTAAACCGAGCCCTAACCCTAACACTAACCCTAACCCTAACCCTAACCCATACCCTACGCCGTACCCGAAGCCCTCCCCGAACCCCTACCCTAAACCGTACCCTAAGCCTAACCCTAAGCCTAACCCTAACCCTAGGCTACCCTTGACTGCTTCTGCCTCC
Organism: Balaenoptera physalus; assembly: GCF_965194825.1. NCBI lineage: Eukaryota > Metazoa > Chordata > Mammalia > Artiodactyla > Balaenopteridae > Balaenoptera > Balaenoptera physalus. The sequence continues at coordinate 794,548 of NW_028126434.1, read as the reverse complement.
AGTAGATTTCCTAAGCACTAGTGTTTTAAGGAACAGCTTAAAAAGAGAATACTAATGTGATTTCTTTATAATGTGTGTGTTCCTTATATTATCTTAGTGTCTAAACTCTTCTCCATTGGTGGACCCCCAAATAATATTCCTTTACGTGCTAAGGGGTATCTAGAGAGTGGGATAGGTTTAATAACTACCCTAAACCTAATGTGTACCCTAACCCTAACCCCTACCCTAACCCTAACACGTAAACTAAACCTAACCCGTACCCTAAACGGAGCCCTAACCCTAACACTAACCCTAACACTAACACTAACCCATACCCTACGCCGTAAACGAACCCCTCCCCGAACCCGTACCCTAAGCCGTACCCTAAGCCTAACCCCAAGCCTAAACCTAACCCTAGGCTACCCTTGACTTCTTCTGCCTCCAATAGATTTCCTAAGCACTAGTGTTTTAAGGAACAGCTTAAACAGAGAATCCTAATGTGATTTCTTTATAATGTGTGTGTTCCTTATATTATCCTAGTGTCAAAACTCTTCTCCATGGCTGGACCCCCAAATAATATTCCTTTACGTGCTAATGGGTATCTAGAGATTGGGAAAGGTTTAATAACTACCCTAACCCTAACGCGTACCCTAACCCTAACCCCTACCCTAACCCTAACACGTACCCTAATCCTAACCCGTACCCTAAACCGAGCCGTAACCCTAACACTAACCCTAAACCTAACCCTAACCCATACCCTACGCCGTACCCGAAGCCCTCCCCGAACCCGTACCCTAAGCCGTACCCTAAGCCTAACCCTAAGCCTAACCCTAACCCTAGGCAACCCTTGACTGCTTCTGCCTCCAATAGATTTCCTAAGCACTAGTGTTTTAAGGACCAGCAGAAAAAGAGAATCCCAATGTGATTTCTTTATAATGGGTGTGTTCCTTATCTTATCCTAGTGTCTAAACTCTTGTCCATGGCTGGACCCCCAAATAATATTCCTTTACGTGCTAAGGGGTATCTAGAGAGTGGGATAGGTTTAATAACTACCCTAACTCTAATGCGTACCCTAACCCTAAACCCGACCCTAACGCTAACACGTACCCTAAACCGAGCCCTAACCCTAACACTAACAATAAGCCTAACCCTAACCCATACCCTACGCCGTACCCGAAGCCTTCCCCGAACCCGTACCCTAAGCCGTACCCTAAGCCTAACCCTCAGCCTAACACTAACGCTGGGCTACCCTTGACTGCTTCTGCCTCCAATAGATTTCCTAAGCACTAGTGTTTTAAGGAACAGCTTAAGAAGAGAATCCTAATGTGATTTCTTTATAATAGGTGTGTTCCTTATCTTATCCTAGTGTCTAAACTCTTCTCCATGGCTGGACCCACAAATAATATTCCTTTTCGTGCTAAGGGGTATCTAGAGAGTGGGATAGGTTTAATAACTACCCTAACCCTAACGCGTACCCTAACCCTAACCCCTACCCTAACCCTAACACGTACCCTAATCCTAACCCGTACCCTAAACCGAGCCCTAACCCTAACACTAACCCTAACCCTAACCCTAACCCATACCCTACGCCGTACCCGAAGCCCTCCCCGAACCCGTACCCTAAGCCGTACCCTAAGCCTAACCCTAAGCTTAACCCTAACCCTAGGCTACCCTTGACTGCTTCTGCCTCCAATAGATTTCCTAAGCACTAGTGTTTTAAGGAACAGCATAAAAAGGGAATCCTAATGTGATTTCTTTATAATGGGTGTGTTCCTTATCTTATCCTAGTGTCTAAACTCTTCTCCATGGCTGGCCCCCCAAATAATATTCCTTTACGTGCTAAGGGGTATCTAGAGAGTTGGATAGGTTTAATAACTACCCTAACCCTAACGCGTAACCTAACCCTCACCCCTACCCTAACCCTAACACGTACCCTAATCCTAAACCCTACCCTAAACCGAACCCTAACCCTAACACTAACCGTAACCCTAACCCTAACCCATACCCTACGCCATACCCACAGCCCTCCCCGAACCCGTACCCTAAGCCGTACCCTAAGCCTAACCCTAAGCCTAACCCTAACCCTAGGCTACCCTTGACTGCTTCTGCCTCCAATAGATTTCCTAAGCACTAGTGTTTTAAGGAACAGCTTAAAAAGAGAATACTAACGTGATTTCTTTATAATGTGTGTGTTCCTTATATTATCTTAGTGTCTAAACTCTTCTCCATTGGTGGACCCGCAAATAATATTCCTTTACGTGCTAAGGGGTATCTAGAGAGTGGGATAGGTTTAATCACTACCCTAACCGTAATGCGTACCCTAACCCTAACCCCTACCCTAACCCTAACACGTACCCTAATCCTAACTCGTACCCTAAACCGAGCCCTAACCCTATCACTAATCCTAACCCTAACCCTAACCCATACCCTACGCCGTACCCGAAGACCTCCCCGAAAACGTACCCTAAGCCGTACCCTAAGCCTAACCCTAAGCCTAACCCTAACCCTAGGCTACCCTTGACTGCTTCTGCCTCCAATAGATTTCCTAAGCACTAGTGTTTTAAGGAATAGCTTAAAAAGAGAATCCTAAAGTGATTTCTTTATAATGGGTGTGTTCCTTATCTAATCCTAGTGTCGAAACTCTTCTCCATGCCTGGACCCCCTAAATAATATTCCTTTACGTGCTAAGGGTTATCGAGAGAGTGGGACAGGTTTAATAACTACCCTAACCCTAACGCGTACCCTAACCCTAACCCCTACCCTAACCCTAACACGTACCCTAATCCTAACCCGTACCCTAAACCGAGCCCTAACCCTAACACTAACCCTAACCCTAACCCTAACCCATACCCTACGCCGTACCCGAAGCCCTCCCCGAACCCGTACCCTAAGCCTAACCCTAAGCCTAACCCTAACCCTAGGCTACCCTTGACTGCTTCTGCCTCCAATAGATTTCCTAAGCACTAGTGTTTTAAGGAACAGCTTAAAAAGAGAATCCTAATGTGATTTCTTTATAATGGGTGTGTTCCTTATCTTATCCTAGTGTCTAAACTCTTCTCCATGGCTGGACCCCCAAATAATATTCCTTTACGTGCTAAGGGGTAACTAGTGAGTGGGATAGGTTTAATAACTACCCTAACCCTAACGCATACCCTAACGCTAACCCCTACCCTAACCCTAACACGTACCCTAATCCTAACCCGTACCCTAAACCGAGCCCTAACCCTAACACTAACCCTAACCCTAACCCTAACCCATACCCTACGCCGTACCCGAAGCCCTCCCCGAACCCGTACCCTAAGCCGTACCCTAAGCCTAACCCTAAGCCTAACCCTAACCCTAGGCTACCCTTGACTGCTTCTGCCTCCAATAGATTTCCTAAGCACTAGTGTTTTAAGGAACAGCTTAAAAAGAGAATCCTAAAGTGATTTCTTTATAATGGGTGTGTTCCTTATCTTATCCTAGTGTCTAAACTCTTCTCCATGGCTGGACCCCCAAATAATATTCCTTTACGTGCTAAGGGGTAACTAGAGAGTGGAATAGGTTTAATAACTACCCTAACCCTAACGCGTACCCTAACGCTAACCCCTACCCTAACCCTAACACGTACCCTAATCCTAACCCGTACCCTAAACCGAGCCCTAACCCTAACACTAACCCTAACCCTAACCCTAACCCATACCCTACGCCGTACCCGAAGCCCTCCCCGAACCCCTACCCTAAACCGTACCCTAAGCCTAACCCTAAGCCTAACCCTAACCCTAGGCTACCCTTGACTGCTTCTGCCTCCAATAGATTTCCTAAGCACTAGTGTTTTAAGGAACAGCTTAAAAAGAGAATACTAATGTGATTTCTTTATAATGTGTGTGTTCCTTATATTATCTTAGTGTCTAAACTCTTCTCCATTGGTGGACCCCCAAATAATATTCCTTTACGTGCTAAGGGGTATCTAGAGAGTGGGATAGGTTTAATCACTACCCTAACCGTAACGCGTACCCTAACCCTAACCCCTACCCTAACCCTAACACGTACCCTAATCCTAACCCGTAACTTAAACCGAGCCCTAACCCTAACACTAACCCTAACCCTAACCCTAACCCATACCCTACGCCGTACCCGAAGCCCTCCCCGAAAACGTACCCTAAGCCGTACCCTAAGCCTAACCCTAAGCCTAACCCTAACCCTAGGCTACCCTTGACTGCTTCTGCCTCCAATAGATTTCCTAAGTACTAGTGTTTTAAGGAACAGCTTAAAAAGAGAATCCTAATGTGATTTCTTTATAATGTGTGTGTTCCTTATATTATCTTAGTGTCTAAACTCTTCTCCATGGCTGGACCCCCAAATAATATTCCTTTACGTGCTAAGGGGTATCTAGAGAGTGGGATAGGTTTAATAATTACCCTAACTCTAATGCGTACCCTAACCCTAAACCCGACCCTAACGCTAACACGTACCCTAAACCGAGCCCTAACCCTAACACTAACAATAAGCCTAACCCTAACCCATACCCTACGCCGTACCCGAAGCCTTCCCCGAACCCGTACCCTAAGCCGTACCCTAAGCCTAACCCTCAGCCTAACACTAACGCTAGGCTACCCTTGACTGCTTCTGCCTCCAATAGATTTCCTAAGCACTAGTGTTTTAACGAACAGCTTAAGAAGAGAATCCTAATGTGATTTCTTTAAAATAGGTGTGTTCCTTATCTTATCCTAGTGTCTAAACTCTTCTCCATGGCTGGACCCACAAATAATATTCCTTTTCGTGCTAAGGGGTATCTAGAGAGTGGGATAGGTTTAATAACTACCCTAACCCTAACGCGTACCCTAACCCTAACCCCTACCCTAACCCTAACACGTACCCTAATCCTAACCCGTACCCTAAACGGAGCCCTAAGCCTAACACTAACCCTAACCCTAACCCTAACCCATACCCTACGCCGTACCCGAAGCCCTCCCCGAACACGTACCCTAAGCCGTACCCTAAGCCTAACCCTAAGCTTAACCCTAACCCTAGGCTACCCTTGACTGCTTCTGCCTCCAATAGATTTCCTAAGCACTAGTGTTTTAAGGAACAGCATAAAAAGGGAATCCTAATGTGATTTCTTTATAATGGGTGTGTTCCTTATCTTATCCTAGTGTCTAAACTCTTCTCCATGGCTGGCCCCCCAAATAATATTCCTTTACGTGCTAAGGGGTATCTAGAGAGTTAGATAGGTTTAATAACTACCCTAACCCTAACGCGTAACCTAACCCTCACCCCTACCCTAACCCTAACACGTACACTAATCCTAAACCGTACCCTAAACCGAGCTCTAACCCTAACACTAACCGTAACCCTAACCCTAACCCATACCCTACGCCGTACCCGCAGCCCTCCCCGAACCCGTACCCTAAGCCGTACCCTAAGCCTAACCCTAAGCCTAACCCTAACCCTAGGCTACCCTTGACTGCTTCTGCCTCCAATAGATTTCCTAAGCACTAGTGTTTTAAGGAACAGCTTAAAAAGAGAATCCTAATGTGATTTCTTTATAATGGGTGTGTTCCTTATCTTATCCTAGTGTCTAAACTCTTCTCCATGGCTGGACCGCCAAATAATATTCCTTTACGTGCTAAGGGGTAACTAGAGAGTGGGATAGGTTTAATAACTACCCTAACCCTAACGCGTACCCTAACGCTAACCCCTACCCTAACCCTAACACGTACCTTAATCCTAACCCGTACCCTAAACCGAGCCCTAACCCTAACACTAACCCTAACCCTAACCCTAACACATACCCCACGCCGTACCCGAAGCCCTCCCCGAACCCGTACCCTAAACCGTACCCTAAGCCTAACCCTAAGCCTAACCCTAACCCTAGGCTACCCTTGACTGCTTCTGCCTCCAATAGATTTCCTAAGCACTAGTGTTTTAAGGAACAGCTTAAAAAGAGAATACTAACGTGATTTCTTTATAATGTGTGTGTTCCTTATATTATCTTAGTGTCTAAACTCTTCTCCATTGGTGGACCCGCAAATAATATTCCTTTACGTGCTAAGGGGTATCTAGAGAGTGGGATAGGTTTAATCACTACCCTAACCGTAACGCGGACCCTAACCCTAACCCCTACCCTAACCCTAACACGTACCCTAATCCTAATCCGTACCCTAAACCGAGCCCTAACCCTAACACTAACCCTAACCCTAACCCTAACCCATACCCTACGCCGTACCCGAAGACCTCCCCGAAAACGTACCCTAAGCCGTACCCTAAGCCTAACCCTAAGCCTAACCCTAACCCTAGGCTACCCTTGACTGCTTCTGCCTCCAATAGATTTCCTAAGCACTAGTGTTTTAAGGAACAGCTTAAAAAGAGAATCCTAAAGTGATTTCTTTATAATGGGTGTGTTCCTTATCTAATCCTAGTGTCGAAACTCTTCTCCATGCCTGGACCCCCTAAATAATATTCCTTTACGTGCTAAGGGTTATCGAGAGAGTGGGACAGGTTTAATAACTACCCTAACCCTAACGCGTACCCTAACCCTAACCCCTACCCTAACCCTAACACGTACCCTAATCCTAACCCGTACCCTAAACCGAGCCCTAACCCTAACACTAACCCTAACCCTAACCCTAACCCATACCCTAAGCCGTACCCTAAGCCTAACCCTAAGCCTAACCCTAACCCTAGGCTACCCTTGACTGCTTCTGCCTCCAATAGATTTCCTAAGCACTAGTGTTTTAAGGAACAGCTTAAAAAGAGAATCCTAATGTGATTTCTTTATAATGTGTGTGTTCCTTATATTATCTTAGTGTCTAAACTCTTCTCCATGGCTTGACCCCCAAATAATATTCCTTTACGTGCTAAGGGGTATCTATAGAGTGGGATAGGTTTAATAACTACCGTAACCCTAACGCGTACCCTAACCCTAACCCCTACCCTAACCCTAACACGTACCCTAATCCTAAAGCGTACCCTAAACCGAGCCCTAACCCTAACACTAACCGTAACCCTAACCCTAACCCATACCCTACGCCGTACCCGAAGCCCTCCCCGAACACGTACCCTAAGCCGTACCGTAAGCCTAACCCTAAGCCTAACCCTAACCCTAGGCTACCCTTGACTGCTTCTGCCTCCAATACATTTCCTAAGCACTAGTGTTTTAAGGAACAGCTTAAAAAGAGAATACTAATGTGATTTCTTTATAATGTGTGTGTTCCTTATATTATCTTAGTGTCTAAACTCTTCTCCATGGCTGGACCCCCAAATAATATTCCTTTACGTGCTAAGGGGTATCTAGAGAGTGGGATAGTTTTAATAACTACCCTAACCCTAACGCGTACCCTAACCCTAACCCCTACCCTAACCCTAACACGTACCCTAATCCTAAACCGTACCCTAAACCGAGCCCTAACCCTAACACTAACCCTAACCCTAACCCTAACCCATACCCTACGTCGTACCCGAAGCCCTCCCCGAACCCGTACCCTAAGCCGTACCCTAAGCCTAACCCTAAGCCTAACCCTAACCCTAGGCTACCCTTGACTGCTTCTGCCTCCAATAGATTTCCTAAGCACTAGTGTTTTAAGGAACAGCTTAAAAAGAGAATCCTAAAGTGATTTCTTTATAATGGGTGTGTTCCTTATCTTATCCTAGTGTCTAAAGTCTTCTCCATGGCTGGACCCCCAAATAATATTCCTTTATGTGCTAAGGGGTATCGAGAGAGTGGGATAGGTTTAATAACTACCCTAACCCTAACGTGTACCCTAAACCTAACCCCTACCCTAACCCTAACACGTACCCTAATCCTAACCCGTACCCTAAACCGAGCCCTAACCCTAACACTAACCCCAGCCCTAACCCTAACCCATACCCTACGCCGTACCCGAAGCCCTCCCCGAACACGTACCCTAAGCCGTACCCTAAGCCTAACCCTAAGCCTAACCCCAACCCTAGGCTACCCTTGACTGCTTCTGCCTCCAATAGATTTCCTAAGCACTAGTGTTTTAAGGAACAGCTTAAAACGAGAATCCTAATGTGATTTCTTTATAATGGGTGTGTTCCTTATCTTATCCTAGTGTCTAAACTCTTCTCCATGCCTGGACCCCCAAATAATATTCCTTTACGTGCTAAGGGGTATCTAGAGAGTGGGATAGGTTTAATAACTACCCTAAACCTAATGTGTACCCTAACCCTAACCCCTACCCTAACCCTAACACGTAACCTAAACCTAACCCGTACCCTAAACGGAGCCCTAACCCTAACACTAACCCTAACACTAACACTAACCCATACCCTACGCCGTAAACGAACCCCTCCACGAACCCGTACCCTAAGCCGTACCCTAAGCCTAACCCTAAGCCTAAACCTAACCCTAGGCTACCCTTGACTTCTTCTGCCTCCAATAGATTTCCTAAGCACTAGTGTTTTAAGGAACAGCTTAAACAGAGAATCCTAATGTGATTTCTTTATAATGTGTGTGTTCCTTATATTATCTTAGTGTCTAAACTCTTCTCCATGGCTGGACCCCCAAATAATATTCCTTTACGTGCTAATGGGTATCTAGAGATTGGGAAAGGTTTAATAACTACCCTAACCCTAACGCGTACCCTAACCCTAACCCCTACCCTAACCCTAACACGTACCCTAATCCTAACCCGTACCCTAAACCGAGCCCTAACCCTAACACTAACCCTAAACCTAACCCTAACCCATACCCTACGCCGTACCCGAAGCCCTCCCCGAACCCGTACCCTAAGCCGTACCCTAAGCCTAACCCTAAGCCTAACCCTAACCCTAGGCAACCCTTGACTGCTTCTGCCTCCAATAGATTTCCTAAGCACTAGTGTTTTAAGGACCAGCATAAAAAGTGAATCCCAATGTGATTTCTTTATAATGGGTGTGTTCCTTATCTTATCCTAGTGTCTAAACTCTTCTCCATGGCTGGACCCCCAAATAATATTCCTTTACGTGCTAAGGGGTATCTAGAGAGTGGGATAGGTTTAATAACTACCCTAACTCTAATGCGTACCCTAACCCTAAACCCGACCCTAACGCTAACACGTACCCTAATCCTAAAGCGTACCCTAAACCGAGCCCTAACCCTAACACTAACCGTAACCCTAACCCTAACCCATACCCTACGCCGTACCCGAAGCCCTCCCCGAACACGTACCCTAAGCCGTACCCTAAGCCTAACCCTAAGCCTAACCCTAACCCTAGGCTACCCTTGACTGCTTCTGCCTCCAATAGATTTCCTAAGCACTAGTGTTTTAAGGAACAGCTTAAAAAGAGAATCCTAATGTGATTTCTTTATAATGTGTGTGTTCCTTATATTATCTTAGTGTCTAAAGTCTTCTCCATGGCTGGACCCCCAAATAATATTCCTTTACGTGCTAAGGGGTATCTAGAGAGTGGGATAGGTTTAATAACTACCCTAAGCCTAACGCGTACCCTAACCCTAACCCCTACCCTAACCCTAACACGTACCCTAATCCTAACCCGTACCCTAAGCCGAGCCCTAACCCTAACACTAACGCTAACCCTAACCCTAACCCATACCCTACGCCGTACCCGAAGCCCTCCCCGAACCCGTACCCTAAGCCGTACCCTAAGCCTAACCCTAAGCCTAACCCTAACCCTAGGCTACCCTTGACTGCTTCTGCCTCCAATAGATTTCCTAAGCACTAGTGTTTTAAGGAACAGCTTAAAAAGAGAATCCTAATGTGATTTCTTTATAATGGGTGTGTTCCTTATCTTATCCTAGTGTCTAAACTCTTCTCCATGGCTGGACCCCCAAATAATATTCCTTTACGTGCTAAGGGGTAACTAGTGAGTGGGATAGGTTTAATAACTACCCTAACCCTAACGCATACCCTAACGCTAACCCCTACCCTAACCCTAACACGTACCCTAATCCTAACCCGTACCCTAAACCGAGCCCTAACCCTAACACTAACCCTAACCCTAACCCTAACCCATACCCTACGCCGTACCCGAAGCCCTCCCCGAACCCGTACCCTAAGCCGTACCCTAAGCCTAACCCTAACCCTAGGCTACCCTTGACTGCTGCTGCCTCCAATAGATTTCCTAAGCACTAGTGTTTTAAGGAACAGCTTAAAAAGAGAATCCTAAAGTGATTTCTTTATAATGGGTGTGTTCCTTATCTTATCCTAGTGTCTAAAGTCTTCTCCATGGCTGGACCCCCAAATAATATTCCTTTATGTGCTAAGGGGTATCGAGAGAGTGGGATAAGTTTAATAACTACCCTAACCCTAACGTGTACCCTAAACCTAACCCCTACCCTAACCCTAACACGTACCCTAATCCTAACCCGTACCCTAAACCGAGCCCTAACCCTAACACTAACCCCAACCCTAACCCTAACCCATACCCTACGCCGTACCCGAAGCCCTCCCCGAACACGTACCCTAAGCCGTACCCTAAGCCTAACCCTAAGCCTAACCCCAACCCTAGGCTACCCTTGACTGCTTCTGCCTCCAATAGATTTCCTAAGCACTAGTGTTTTAAGGAACAGCTTAAAACGAGAATCCTAATGTGATTTCTTTATAATGGGTGTGTTCCTTATCTTATCCTAGTGTCTAAACTCTTCTCCTTGCCTGGACCCCCAAATAATATTCCTTTACGTGCTAAGGGGTATCTAGAGAGTGGGATAGGTTTAATAACTACCCTAAACCTAATGTGTACCCTAACCCTAACCCCTACCCTAACCCTAACACGTAACCTAAACCTAACCCGTACCCTAAACGGAGCCCTAACCCTAACACTAACCCTAACCCATACCCTACGCCGTACCCGAAGCCCTCCCCGAACCCGTACCCTAAGCCGTACCCTAAGCCTAACCCTAAGCCTAACCCTAACCCTAGGCAACCCTTGACTGCTTCTGCCTCCAATAGATTTCCTAAGCACTAGTGTTTTAAGGACCAGCATAAAAAGTGAATCCCAATGTGATTTCTTTATAATGGGTGTGTTCCTTATCTTATCCTAGTGTCTAAACTCTTCTCCATGGCTGGACCCCCAAATAATATTCCTTTACGTGCTAAGGGGTATCTAGAGAGTGGGATAGGTTTAATAACTACCCTAACTCTAATGCGTACCCTAACCCTAAACCCGACCCTAACGCTAACACGTACCCTAATCCTAAAGCGTACCCTAAACCGAGCCCTAACCCTAACACTAACCGTAACCCTAACCCTAACCCATACCCTACGCCGTACCCGAAGCCCTCCCCGAACACGTACCCTAAGCCGTACCCTAAGCCTAACCCTAAGCCTAACCCTAACCCTAGGCTACCCTTGACTGCTTCTGCCTCCAATAGATTTCCTAAGCACTAGTGTTTTAAGGAACAGCTTAAAAAGAGAATCCTAATGTGATTTCTTTATAATGTGTGTGTTCCTTATATTATCTTAGTGTCTAAAGTCTTCTCCATGGCTGGACCCCCAAATAATATTCCTTTACGTGCTAAGGGGTATCTAGAGAGTGGGATAGGTTTAATAACTACCCTAAGCCTAACGCGTACCCTAACCCTAACCCCTACCCTAACCCTAACACGTACCCTAATCCTAACCCGTACCCTAAGCCGAGCCCTAACCCTAACACTAACGCTAACCCTAACCCTAACCCATACCCTACGCCGTACCCGAAGCCCTCCCCGAACCCGTACCCTAAGCCGTACCCTAAGCCTAACCCTAAGCCTAACCCTAACCCTAGGCTACCCTTGACTGCTTCTGCCTCCAATAGATTTCCTAAGCACTAGTGTTTTAAGGAACAGCTTAAAAAGAGAATCCTAATGTGATTTCTTTATAATGGGTGTGTTCCTTATCTTATCCTAGTGTCTAAACTCTTCTCCATGGCTGGACCCCCAAATAATATTCCTTTACGTGCTAAGGGGTAACTAGTGAGTGGGATAGGTTTAATAACTACCCTAACCCTAACGCATACCCTAACGCTAACCCCTACCCTAACCCTAACACGTACCCTAATCCTAACCCGTACCCTAAACCGAGCCCTAACCCTAACACTAACCCTAACCCTAACCCTAACCCATACCCTACGCCGTACCCGAAGCCCTCCCCGAACCCGTACCCTAAGCCGTACCCTAAGCCTAACCCTAACCCTAGGCTACCCTTGACTGCTGCTGCCTCCAATAGATTTCCTAAGCACTAGTGTTTTAAGGAACAGCTTAAAAAGAGAATCCTAAAGTGATTTCTTTATAATGGGTGTGTTCCTTATCTTATCCTAGTGTCTAAAGTCTTCTCCATGGCTGGACCCCCAAATAATATTCCTTTATGTGCTAAGGGGTATCGAGAGAGTGGGATAAGTTTAATAACTACCCTAACCCTAACGTGTACCCTAAACCTAACCCCTACCCTAACCCTAACACGTACCCTAATCCTAACCCGTACCCTAAACCGAGCCCTAACCCTAACACTAACCCCAACCCTAACCCTAACCCATACCCTACGCCGTACCCGAAGCCCTCCCCGAACACGTACCCTAAGCCGTACCCTAAGCCTAACCCTAAGCCTAACCCCAACCCTAGGCTACCCTTGACTGCTTCTGCCTCCAATAGATTTCCTAAGCACTAGTGTTTTAAGGAACAGCTTAAAACGAGAATCCTAATGTGATTTCTTTATAATGGGTGTGTTCCTTATCTTATCCTAGTGTCTAAACTCTTCTCCTTGCCTGGACCCCCAAATAATATTCCTTTACGTGCTAAGGGGTATCTAGAGAGTGGGATAGGTTTAATAACTACCCTAAACCTAATGTGTACCCTAACCCTAACCCCTACCCTAACCCTAACACGTAACCTAAACCTAACCCGTACCCTAAACGGAGCCCTAACCCTAACACTAACCCTAACACATACCCTACGCCGTAAACGAACCCCTCCCCGAACCCGTACCCTAAGCCGTACCCTAAGCCTAACCCTAAGCCTAACCCTAACCCTAGGCAACCCTTGACTGCTTCTGCCTCCAATAGATTTCCTAAGCACTAGTGTTTTAAGGACCAGCATAAAAAGAGAATCCCAATGTGATTTCTTTATAATGGGTGTGTTCCTTATCTTATCCTAGTGTCTAAACTCTTCTCCATGGCTGGACCCCCAAATAATATTCCTTTACGTGCTAAGGGGTATCTAGAGAGTGGGATAGGTTTAATAACTACCCTAACTCTAATGCGTACCCTAACCCTAAACCCGACCCTAACGCTAACACGTACCCTAAACCGAGCCTTAACCCTAACACTAACAATAAGCCTAACCCTAACCCATACCCTACGCCGTACCCGAAGCCTTCCCCGAACCCGTACCCTAAGCCGTACCCTAAGCCTAACCCTCAGCCTAACACTAACGCTAGGCTACCCTTGACTGCTTCTGCCTCCAATAGATTTCCTAAGCACTAGTGTTTTAAGGAACAGCTTAAGAAGAGAATCCTAATGTGATTTCTTTATAATAGGTGTGTTCCTTATCTTATCCTAGTGTCTAAACTCTTCTCCATGGCTGGACCCACAAATAATATTCCTTTTCGTGCTAAGGGGTATCTAGAGAGTGGGATAGGTTTAATAACTACCCTAACCCTAACGCGTACCCTAACCCTAACCCCTACCCTAACCCTAACACGTACCCTAATCCTAACCCGTACCCTAAACGGAGCCCTAACCCTAACACTAACCCTAACCCTAACCCTAACCCATACCCTACGCCGTACCCGAAGCCCTCCCCGAACCCGTACCCTAAGCCGTACCCTAAGCCTAACCCTAAGCCTAACCCTAACCCTAGGCTACCCTTGACTGCTTCTGCCTCCAATAGATTTCCTAAGCACTAGTGTTTTAAGGAACAGCATAAAAAGGGAATCCTAATGTGATTTCTTTATAATGGGTGTGTTCCTTATCTTATCCTAGTGTCTAAACTCTTCTCCATGGCTGGCCCCCCAAATAATATTCCTTTACGTGCTAAGGGGTATCTAGAGACTTGGATAGGTTTAATAACTACCCTAACCCTAACGCGTAACCTAACCCTCACCCCTACCCTAACCCTAACACGTACCCTAATCCTAAACCGTACCCTAAACCGAGCCCTAACCCTAACACTAACCGTAACCCTAACCCTAACTCATACCCTACGCCGTACCCGCAGCCCTCCCCGAACCCGTACCCTAAGCCGTACCCTAAGCCTAACCCTAAGCCTAACCCTAACCCTAGGCTACCCTTGACTGCTTCTGCCTCCAATAGATTTCCTAAGCACTAGTGTTTTAAGGAACAGCTTAAAAAGAGAATCCTAATGTGATTTCTTCATAATGGGTGTGTTCCTTATCTTATCCTAGTGTCTAAACTCTTCTCCATGGCTGGACCCCCAAATAATATTCCTTTATGTGCTAAGGGGTATCGAGAGAGTGGGATACGTTTAATCACTACCCTAACCCTAACGCGTATCCTAACGCTAACCCCTACCCTAACCCTAACACGTACCCTAATCCTAACCCGTACCCTAAACCGAGCCCTAACCCTAACACTAACCCTAACCCTAACCCTAACCCATACCCTACGCCGTACCCGAAGCCCTCCCCGAACCCGTACCCTAAGCCGTACCCTAAGCCTAACCCTAAGCCTAACCCTAACCCTAGGCTACCCTTGACTGCTTCTGCCTCCAATAGATTTCCTAAGCACTAGTGTTTTAAGGAACAGCTTAAAAAGAGAATCCTAATGTGATTTCTTTATAATGGGTGTGTTCCTTATCTAATCCTAGTGTCTAAACTCTTCTCCATGGCTGGACCCCCAAATAATATTCCTTTATGTGCTAAGGGGTATCTAGAGAGTGGGATAGGTTTAATAACTACCCTAACCCTAACGCGTACCCTAACCCTAACCCCTACCCTAACCCTAACACGTACCCTAATCCTAAACCGTACCTTAAACCGAGCCCTAACCCTAACACTAACCGTAACCATAACCCTAACCCATACCCTACGCCGTACCCGAAGCCCTCCCCGAACCCGTACCCTAAGCCGTACCCTAAGCCTAACCCTAAGCCTAACCCTAACCCTAGGCTACCCTTGACTGCTTCTGCCTCCAATAGATTTCCTAAGCACTAGTGTTTTAAGGAACAGCTTAAAAAGAGAATCCTAATGTGATTTCTTTATAATGGGTGTGTTCCTTATCTAATCCTAGTGTCTAAACTCTTCTCCATGGCTGGATCCCCAAATAATATTCCTTTATGTGCTAAGGGGTATCGAGAGAGTGGGATAGGTTTAATAACTACCCTAACCCTAACGCGTACCCTAACCCTAACCCCTACCCTAACCCTAACACGTACCCTAATCCTAAACCGTACCCTAAACCGAGCCCTAACCCTAACACTAACCGTAACCCTAACCCTAACCCATACCCTACGCCGTACCCGAAGCCCTCCCCGAACCCGTACCCTAAGCCGTACCCTAAGCCTACCCCTAAGCCTAACCCTAACCCTAGGCTACCCTTGACTGCTTCTGCCTCCAATAGATTTCCTAAGCACTAGTGTTTTAAGGAACAGCTTAAAAAGAGAATCCTAATGTGATTTCTTTATAATGTGTGTGTTCCTTATATTATCTTAGTGTCTAAACTCTTCTCCATGGCTGGAACCCCAAATAATATTCCTTTACGTGCTAAGGGGTATCTAGAGAGTGGGATAGGTTTAATAACTACCCTAACCCTAACGCGTACCCTAACCCTAACCCCTACCCTAACCCTAACACGTACCCTAATCCTAAACCGTACCCTAAACCGAGCCCTAACCCTAACACTAACCGTAACCCTAACCCTAACCCATACCCTACGGCGTACCCGAAGCCCTCCCCGAACACGTACCCTAAGCCGTACCCTAAGCCTAACCCTAAGCCTAACCCTAACCCTAGGCTACCCTTGACTGCTTTTGCCTCCAATACATTTCCTAAGCACTAGTGTTTTAAGGAACAGCTTAAAACGAGAATCCTAATGTGATTTCTTTATAATGGGTGTGTTCCTTATCTTATCCGAGTGTCTAAACTCTTCTCCATGCCTGGACCCCCAAATAATATTCCTTTACGTGCTAAGGGGTATCTAGAGAGTGGGATAGGTTTAATAACTACCCTAAACCTAATGTGTACCCTAACCCTAACCCCTACCCTAACCCTAACACGTAACGTAAACCTAACCCGTACCCTAAACGGAGCCCTAACCCTAACACTAACCCTAACACTAACACTAACACATACCCTACGCCGTAAACGAACCCTTCCCCGAAACCATACCCTAAGCCGTACCCTAAGCCTAACCCCAAGCCTAAACCTAACCCTAGGCTACCCTTGACTTCTTCTGCCTCCAATAGATTTCCTAAGCACTAGTGTTTTAAGGAACAGCTTAAACAGAGAATCCTAATGTGATTTCTTTATAATGTGTGTGTTCCTTATATTATCTTAGTGTCTAAACTCTTCTCCATGGCTGGACCCCCAAATAATATTCCTTTACGTGCTAATGGGTATCTAGAGATTGGGAAAGGTTTAATAACTACCCTAACCCTAACGCGTACCCTAACCCTAACCCCTACCCTAACCCTAACACGTACCCTAATCCTAACCCGTACCCTAAACCGAGCCCTAACCCTAACACTAACCCTAAACCTAACCCTAACCCATACCCTACGCCGTACCCGAAGCCCTCCCCGAACCCGTACCCTAAGCCGTACCCTAAGCCTAACCCTAAGCCTAACCCTAACCCTAGGCAACCCTTGACTGCTTCTGCCTCCAATAGATTTCCTAAGCACTAGTGTTTTAAGGACCAGCATAAAAAGAGAATCCCAATGTGATTTCTTTATAATGGGTGTGTTCCTTATCTTATCCTAGTGTCTAAACTCTTCTCCATGGCTGGACCCCCAAATAATATTCCTTTACGTGCTAAGGGGTATCTAGAGAGTGGGATAGGTTTAATAACTACCCTAACTCTAATGCGTACCCTAACCCTAAACCCGACCCTAACGCTAACACGTACCCTAAACCGAGCCCTAACCCTAACACTAACAATAAGCCTAACCCTAACCCATACCCTACGCCGTACCCGAAGCCTTCCCCGAACCCGTACCCTAAGCCGTACCCTAAGCCTAACCCTCAGCCTAACACTAACGCTAGGCTACCCTTGACTGCTTCTGCCTCCAATAGATTTCCTAAGCACTAGTGTTTTAAGGAACAGCTTAAGAAGAGAATCCTAATGTGATTTCTTTATAATAGGTGTGTTCCTTATCTTATCCTAGTGTCTAAACTCTTCTCCATGGCTGGACCCACAAATAATATTCCTTTTCGTGCTAAGGGGTATCTAGAGAGTGGGATAGGTTTAATAACTACCCTAACCCTAACGCGTACCCTAACCCTAACCCCTACCCTAACCCTAACACGTACCCTAATCCTAACCCGTACCCTAAACGGAGCCCTAACCCTAACACTAACCCTAACCCTAACCCTAACCCATACCCTACGCCGTACCCGAAGCCCTCCCCGAACCCGTACCCTAAGCCGTACCCTAAGCCTAACCCTAAGCCTAACCCTAACCCTAGGCTACCCTTGACTGCTTCTGCCTCCAATAGATTTCCTAAGCACTAGTGTTTTAAGGAACAGCATAAAAAGGGAATCCTAATGTGATTTCTTTATAATGGGTGTGTTCCTTATCTTATCCTAGTGTCTAAACTCTTCTCCATGGCTGGCCCCCCAAATAATATTCCTTTACGTGCTAAGGGGTATCTAGAGACTTGGATAGGTTTAATAACTACCCTAACCCTAACGCGTAACCTAACCCTCACCCCTACCCTAACCCTAACACGTACCCTAATCCTAAACCGTACCCTAAACCGAGCCCTAACCCTAACACTAACCGTAACCCTAACCCTAACTCATACCCTACGCCGTACCCGCAGCCCTCCCCGAACCCGTACCCTAAGCCGTACCCTAAGCCTAACCCTAAGCCTAACCCTAACCCTAGGCTACCCTTGACTGCTTCTGCCTCCAATAGATTTCCTAAGCACTAGTGTTTTAAGGAACAGCTTAAAAAGAGAATCCTAATGTGATTTCTTTATAATGGGTGTGTTCCTTATCTTATCCTAGTGTCTAAACTCTTCTCCATGGCTGGACCCCCAAATAATATTCCTTTACGTGCTAAGGGGTAACTAGTGAGTGGGATAGGTTTAATAACTACCCTAACCCTAACGCATACCCTAACGCTAACCCCTACCCTAACCCTAACACGTACCCTAATCCTAACCCGTACCCTAAACCGAGCCCTAACCCTAACACTAACCCTAACCCTAACCCTAACCCATACCCTACGCCGTACCCGAAGCCCTCCCCGAACCCGTACCCTAAGCCGTACCCTAAGCCTAACCCTATGCCTAACCCTAACCCTAGGCTACCCTTGACTGCTTCTGCCTCCAATAGATTTCCTAAGCACTAGTGTTTTAAGGAACAGCTTAAAAAGAGAATCCTAAAGTGATTTCTTTATAATGGGTGTGTTCCTTATCTTATCCTAGTGTCTAAACACTTCTCCATGGCTGGACCCCCAAATAATATTCCTTTACGTGCTAAGGGTTAACTAGAGAGTGGGATAGGTTTAATAACTACCCTAACCCTAACGCGTACCCTAACGCTAACCCCTACCCTAACCCTAACACGTACCCTAATCCTAACCCGTACCCTAAACCGAGCCCTAACCCTAACACTAACCCTAACCCTAACCCTAACCCATACCCTACGCCGTACCCGAAGCCCTCCCCGAACCCCTACCCTAAACCGTACCCTAAGCCTAACCCTAAGCCTAACCCTAACCCTAGGCTACCCTTGACTGCTTCTGCCTCCAGTAGATTTCCTAAGCACTAGTGTTTTAAGGAACAGCTTAAAAAGAGAATACTAATGTGATTTCTTTATAATGTGTGTGTTCCTTATATTATCTTAGTGTCTAAACTCTTCTCCATTGGTGGACCCCCAAATAATATTCCTTTACGTGCTAAGGGGTATCTAGAGAGTGGGATAGGTTTAATAACTACCCTAAACCTAATGTGTACCCTAACCCTAACCCCTACCCTAACCCTAACACGTAAACTAAACCTAACCCGTACCCTAAACGGAGCCCTAACCCTAACACTAACCCTAACACTAACACTAACCCATACCCTACGCCGTAAACGAACCCCTCCCCGAACCCGTACCCTAAGCCGTACCCTAAGCCTAACCCCAAGCCTAAACCTAACCCTAGGCTACCCTTGACTTCTTCTGCCTCCAATAGATTTCCTAAGCACTAGTGTTTTAAGGAACAGCTTAAACAGAGAATCCTAATGTGATTTCTTTATAATGTGTGTGTTCCTTATATTATCCTAGTGTCAAAACTCTTCTCCATGGCTGGACCCCCAAATAATATTCCTTTACGTGCTAATGGGTATCTAGAGATTGGGAAAGGTTTAATAACTACCCTAACCCTAACGCGTACCCTAACCCTAACCCCTACCCTAACCCTAACACGTACCCTAATCCTAACCCGTACCCTAAACCGAGCCGTAACCCTAACACTAACCCTAAACCTAACCCTAACCCATACCCTACGCCGTACCCGAAGCCCTCCCCGAACCCGTACCCTAAGCCGTACCCTAAGCCTAACCCTAAGCCTAACCCTAACCCTAGGCAACCCTTGACTGCTTCTGCCTCCAATAGATTTCCTAAGCACTAGTGTTTTAAGGACCAGCAGAAAAAGAGAATCCCAATGTGATTTCTTTATAATGGGTGTGTTCCTTATCTTATCCTAGTGTCTAAACTCTTGTCCATGGCTGGACCCCCAAATAATATTCCTTTACGTGCTAAGGGGTATCTAGAGAGTGGGATAGGTTTAATAACTACCCTAACTCTAATGCGTACCCTAACCCTAAACCCGACCCTAACGCTAACACGTACCCTAAACCGAGCCCTAACCCTAACACTAACAATAAGCCTAACCCTAACCCATACCCTACGCCGTACCCGAAGCCTTCCCCGAACCCGTACCCTAAGCCGTACCCTAAGCCTAACCCTCAGCCTAACACTAACGCTGGGCTACCCTTGACTGCTTCTGCCTCCAATAGATTTCCTAAGCACTAGTGTTTTAAGGAACAGCTTAAGAAGAGAATCCTAATGTGATTTCTTTATAATAGGTGTGTTCCTTATCTTATCCTAGTGTCTAAACTCTTCTCCATGGCTGGACCCACAAATAATATTCCTTTTCGTGCTAAGGGGTATCTAGAGAGTGGGATAGGTTTAATAACTACCCTAACCCTAACGCGTACCCTAACCCTAACCCCTACCCTAACCCTAACACGTACCCTAATCCTAACCCGTACCCTAAACCGAGCCCTAACCCTAACACTAACCCTAACCCTAACCCTAACCCATACCCTACGCCGTACCCGAAGCCCTCCCCGAACCCGTACCCTAAGCCGTACCCTAAGCCTAACCCTAAGCTTAACCCTAACCCTAGGCTACCCTTGACTGCTTCTGCCTCCAATAGATTTCCTAAGCACTAGTGTTTTAAGGAACAGCATAAAAAGGGAATCCTAATGTGATTTCTTTATAATGGGTGTGTTCCTTATCTTATCCTAGTGTCTAAACTCTTCTCCATGGCTGGCCCCCCAAATAATATTCCTTTACGTGCTAAGGGGTATCTAGAGAGTTGGATAGGTTTAATAACTACCCTAACCCTAACGCGTAACCTAACCCTCACCCCTACCCTAACCCTAACACGTACCCTAATCCTAAACCCTACCCTAAACCGAACCCTAACCCTAACACTAACCGTAACCCTAACCCTAACCCATACCCTACGCCATACCCACAGCCCTCCCCGAACCCGTACCCTAAGCCGTACCCTAAGCCTAACCCTAAGCCTAACCCTAACCCTAGGCTACCCTTGACTGCTTCTGCCTCCAATAGATTTCCTAAGCACTAGTGTTTTAAGGAACAGCTTAAAAAGAGAATACTAACGTGATTTCTTTATAATGTGTGTGTTCCTTATATTATCTTAGTGTCTAAACTCTTCTCCATTGGTGGACCCGCAAATAATATTCCTTTACGTGCTAAGGGGTATCTAGAGAGTGGGATAGGTTTAATCACTACCCTAACCGTAATGCGTACCCTAACCCTAACCCCTACCCTAACCCTAACACGTACCCTAATCCTAACTCGTACCCTAAACCGAGCCCTAACCCTATCACTAATCCTAACCCTAACCCTAACCCATACCCTACGCCGTACCCGAAGACCTCCCCGAAAACGTACCCTAAGCCGTACCCTAAGCCTAACCCTAAGCCTAACCCTAACCCTAGGCTACCCTTGACTGCTTCTGCCTCCAATAGATTTCCTAAGCACTAGTGTTTTAAGGAATAGCTTAAAAAGAGAATCCTAAAGTGATTTCTTTATAATGGGTGTGTTCCTTATCTAATCCTAGTGTCGAAACTCTTCTCCATGCCTGGACCCCCTAAATAATATTCCTTTACGTGCTAAGGGTTATCGAGAGAGTGGGACAGGTTTAATAACTACCCTAACCCTAACGCGTACCCTAACCCTAACCCCTACCCTAACCCTAACACGTACCCTAATCCTAACCCGTACCCTAAACCGAGCCCTAACCCTAACACTAACCCTAACCCTAACCCTAACCCATACCCTACGCCGTACCCGAAGCCCTCCCCGAACCCGTACCCTAAGCCTAACCCTAAGCCTAACCCTAACCCTAGGCTACCCTTGACTGCTTCTGCCTCCAATAGATTTCCTAAGCACTAGTGTTTTAAGGAACAGCTTAAAAAGAGAATCCTAATGTGATTTCTTTATAATGGGTGTGTTCCTTATCTTATCCTAGTGTCTAAACTCTTCTCCATGGCTGGACCCCCAAATAATATTCCTTTACGTGCTAAGGGGTAACTAGTGAGTGGGATAGGTTTAATAACTACCCTAACCCTAACGCATACCCTAACGCTAACCCCTACCCTAACCCTAACACGTACCCTAATCCTAACCCGTACCCTAAACCGAGCCCTAACCCTAACACTAACCCTAACCCTAACCCTAACCCATACCCTACGCCGTACCCGAAGCCCTCCCCGAACCCGTACCCTAAGCCGTACCCTAAGCCTAACCCTAAGCCTAACCCTAACCCTAGGCTACCCTTGACTGCTTCTGCCTCCAATAGATTTCCTAAGCACTAGTGTTTTAAGGAACAGCTTAAAAAGAGAATCCTAAAGTGATTTCTTTATAATGGGTGTGTTCCTTATCTTATCCTAGTGTCTAAACTCTTCTCCATGGCTGGACCCCCAAATAATATTCCTTTACGTGCTAAGGGGTAACTAGAGAGTGGAATAGGTTTAATAACTACCCTAACCCTAACGCGTACCCTAACGCTAACCCCTACCCTAACCCTAACACGTACCCTAATCCTAACCCGTACCCTAAACCGAGCCCTAACCCTAACACTAACCCTAACCCTAACCCTAACCCATACCCTACGCCGTACCCGAAGCCCTCCCCGAACCCCTACCCTAAACCGTACCCTAAGCCTAACCCTAAGCCTAACCCTAACCCTAGGCTACCCTTGACTGCTTCTGCCTCCAATAGATTTCCTAAGCACTAGTGTTTTAAGGAACAGCTTAAAAAGAGAATACTAATGTGATTTCTTTATAATGTGTGTGTTCCTTATATTATCTTAGTGTCTAAACTCTTCTCCATTGGTGGACCCGCAAATAATATTCCTTTACGTGCTAAGGGGTATCTAGAGAGTGGGATAGGTTTAATCACTACCCTAACCGTAACGCGTACCCTAACCCTAACCCCTACCCTAACCCTAACACGTACCCTAATCCTAATCCGTACCCTAAACCGAGCCCTAACCCTAACACTAACCCTAACCCTAACCCTAACCCATACCCTACGCCGTACCCGAAGACCTCCCCGAAAACGTACCCTAAGCCGTACCCTAAGCCTAACCCTAAGCCTAACCCTAACCCTAGGCTACCCTTGACTGCTTCTGCCTCCAATAGATTTCCTAAGCACTAGTGTTTTAAGGAACAGCTTAAAAAGAGAATCCTAAAGTGATTTCTTTATAATGGGTGTGTTCCTTATCTAATCCTAGTGTCGAAACTCTTCTCCATGCCTGGACCCCCT
Source organism: Balaenoptera physalus (assembly GCF_965194825.1). Taxonomy (NCBI): domain Eukaryota; kingdom Metazoa; phylum Chordata; class Mammalia; order Artiodactyla; family Balaenopteridae; genus Balaenoptera; species Balaenoptera physalus. Next base: position 771,404 of record NW_028126434.1, on the reverse strand, counting down.
AAATAATATTCCTTTACGTGCTAAGGGTTATCGAGAGAGTGGGACAGGTTTAATAACTACCCTAACCCTAACGCGTACCCTAACCCTAACCCCTACCCTAACCCTAACACGTACCCTAATCCTAACCCGTACCCTAAACCGAGCACTAACCCTAACACTAACCCTAACCCTAACCCTAACCCATACCCTAAGCCGTACCCTAAGCCTAACCCTAAGCCTAACCCTAACCCTAGGCTACCCTTGACTGCTTCTGCCTCCAATAGATTTCCTAAGCACTAGTGTTTTAAGGAACAGCTTAAAAAGAGAATCCTAATGTGATTTCTTTATAATGTGTGTGTTCCTTATATTATCTTAGTGTCTAAACTCTTCTCCATGGCTTGACCCCCAAATAATATTCCTTTACGTGCTAAGGGGTATCTATAGAGTGGGATAGGTTTAATAACTACCGTAACCCTAACGCGTACCCTAACCCTAACCCCTACCCTAACCCTAACACGTACCCTAATCCTAAAGCGTACCCTAAACCGAGCCCTAACCCTAACACTAACCGTAACCCTAACCCTAACCCATACCCTACGCCGTACCCGAAGCCCTCCCCGAACACGTACCCTAAGCCGTACCGTAAGCCTAACCCTAAGCCTAACCCTAACCCTAGGCTACCCTTGACTGCTTCTGCCTCCAATACATTTCCTAAGCACTAGTGTTTTAAGGAACAGCTTAAAAAGAGAATACTAATGTGATTTCTTTATAATGTGTGTGTTCCTTATATTATCTTAGTGTCTAAACTCTTCTCCATGGCTGGACCCCCAAATAATATTCCTTTACGTGCTAAGGGGTATCTAGAGAGTGGGATAGTTTTAATAACTACCCTAACCCTAACGCGTACCCTAACCCTAACCCCTACCCTAACCCTAACACGTACCCTAATCCTAAACCGTACCCTAAACCGAGCCCTAACCCTAACACTAACCCTAACCCTAACCCTAACCCATACCCTACGCCGTACCCGAAGCCCTCCCCGAACCCGTACCCTAAGCCGTACCCTAAGCCTAACCCTATGCCTAACCCTAACCCTAGGCTACCCTTGACTGCTTCTGCCTCCAATAGATTTCCTAAGCACTAGTGTTTTAAGGAACAGCTTAAAAAGAGAATCCTAAAGTGATTTCTTTATAATGGGTGTGTTCCTTATCTTATCCTAGTGTCTAAACACTTCTCCATGGCTGGACCCCCAAATAATATTCCTTTACGTGCTAAGGGTTAACTAGAGAGTGGGATAGGTTTAATAACTACCCTAACCCTAACGCGTACCCTAACGCTAACCCCTACCCTAACCCTAACACGTACCCTAATCCTAACCCGTACCCTAAACCGAGCCCTAACCCTAACACTAACCCTAACCCTAACCCTAACCCATACCCTACGCCGTACCCGAAGCCCTCCCCGAACCCCTACCCTAAACCGTACCCTAAGCCTAACCCTAAGCCTAACCCTAACCCTAGGCTACCCTTGACTGCTTCTGCCTCCAGTAGATTTCCTAAGCACTAGTGTTTTAAGGAACAGCTTAAAAAGAGAATACTAATGTGATTTCTTTATAATGTGTGTGTTCCTTATATTATCTTAGTGTCTAAACTCTTCTCCATTGGTGGACCCCCAAATAATATTCCTTTACGTGCTAAGGGGTATCTAGAGAGTGGGATAGGTTTAATAACTACCCTAAACCTAATGTGTACCCTAACCCTAACCCCTACCCTAACCCTAACACGTAAACTAAACCTAACCCGTACCCTAAACGGAGCCCTAACCCTAACACTAACCCTAACACTAACACTAACCCATACCCTACGCCGTAAACGAACCCCTCCCCGAACCCGTACCCTAAGCCGTACCCTAAGCCTAACCCCAAGCCTAAACCTAACCCTAGGCTACCCTTGACTTCTTCTGCCTCCAATAGATTTCCTAAGCACTAGTGTTTTAAGGAACAGCTTAAACAGAGAATCCTAATGTGATTTCTTTATAATGTGTGTGTTCCTTATATTATCCTAGTGTCAAAACTCTTCTCCATGGCTGGACCCCCAAATAATATTCCTTTACGTGCTAATGGGTATCTAGAGATTGGGAAAGGTTTAATAACTACCCTAACCCTAACGCGTACCCTAACCCTAACCCCTACCCTAACCCTAACACGTACCCTAATCCTAACCCGTACCCTAAACCGAGCCGTAACCCTAACACTAACCCTAAACCTAACCCTAACCCATACCCTACGCCGTACCCGAAGCCCTCCCCGAACCCGTACCCTAAGCCGTACCCTAAGCCTAACCCTAAGCCTAACCCTAACCCTAGGCAACCCTTGACTGCTTCTGCCTCCAATAGATTTCCTAAGCACTAGTGTTTTAAGGACCAGCAGAAAAAGAGAATCCCAATGTGATTTCTTTATAATGGGTGTGTTCCTTATCTTATCCTAGTGTCTAAACTCTTGTCCATGGCTGGACCCCCAAATAATATTCCTTTACGTGCTAAGGGGTATCTAGAGAGTGGGATAGGTTTAATAACTACCCTAACTCTAATGCGTACCCTAACCCTAAACCCGACCCTAACGCTAACACGTACCCTAAACCGAGCCCTAACCCTAACACTAACAATAAGCCTAACCCTAACCCATACCCTACGCCGTACCCGAAGCCTTCCCCGAACCCGTACCCTAAGCCGTACCCTAAGCCTAACCCTCAGCCTAACACTAACGCTGGGCTACCCTTGACTGCTTCTGCCTCCAATAGATTTCCTAAGCACTAGTGTTTTAAGGAACAGCTTAAGAAGAGAATCCTAATGTGATTTCTTTATAATAGGTGTGTTCCTTATCTTATCCTAGTGTCTAAACTCTTCTCCATGGCTGGACCCACAAATAATATTCCTTTTCGTGCTAAGGGGTATCTAGAGAGTGGGATAGGTTTAATAACTACCCTAACCCTAACGCGTACCCTAACCCTAACCCCTACCCTAACCCTAACACGTACCCTAATCCTAACCCGTACCCTAAACCGAGCCCTAACCCTAACACTAACCCTAACCCTAACCCTAACCCATACCCTACGCCGTACCCGAAGCCCTCCCCGAACCCGTACCCTAAGCCGTACCCTAAGCCTAACCCTAAGCTTAACCCTAACCCTAGGCTACCCTTGACTGCTTCTGCCTCCAATAGATTTCCTAAGCACTAGTGTTTTAAGGAACAGCATAAAAAGGGAATCCTAATGTGATTTCTTTATAATGGGTGTGTTCCTTATCTTATCCTAGTGTCTAAACTCTTCTCCATGGCTGGCCCCCCAAATAATATTCCTTTACGTGCTAAGGGGTATCTAGAGAGTTGGATAGGTTTAATAACTACCCTAACCCTAACGCGTAACCTAACCCTCACCCCTACCCTAACCCTAACACGTACCCTAATCCTAAACCCTACCCTAAACCGAACCCTAACCCTAACACTAACCGTAACCCTAACCCTAACCCATACCCTACGCCATACCCACAGCCCTCCCCGAACCCGTACCCTAAGCCGTACCCTAAGCCTAACCCTAAGCCTAACCCTAACCCTAGGCTACCCTTGACTGCTTCTGCCTCCAATAGATTTCCTAAGCACTAGTGTTTTAAGGAACAGCTTAAAAAGAGAATACTAACGTGATTTCTTTATAATGTGTGTGTTCCTTATATTATCTTAGTGTCTAAACTCTTCTCCATTGGTGGACCCGCAAATAATATTCCTTTACGTGCTAAGGGGTATCTAGAGAGTGGGATAGGTTTAATCACTACCCTAACCGTAATGCGTACCCTAACCCTAACCCCTACCCTAACCCTAACACGTACCCTAATCCTAACTCGTACCCTAAACCGAGCCCTAACCCTATCACTAATCCTAACCCTAACCCTAACCCATACCCTACGCCGTACCCGAAGACCTCCCCGAAAACGTACCCTAAGCCGTACCCTAAGCCTAACCCTAAGCCTAACCCTAACCCTAGGCTACCCTTGACTGCTTCTGCCTCCAATAGATTTCCTAAGCACTAGTGTTTTAAGGAATAGCTTAAAAAGAGAATCCTAAAGTGATTTCTTTATAATGGGTGTGTTCCTTATCTAATCCTAGTGTCGAAACTCTTCTCCATGCCTGGACCCCCTAAATAATATTCCTTTACGTGCTAAGGGTTATCGAGAGAGTGGGACAGGTTTAATAACTACCCTAACCCTAACGCGTACCCTAACCCTAACCCCTACCCTAACCCTAACACGTACCCTAATCCTAACCCGTACCCTAAACCGAGCCCTAACCCTAACACTAACCCTAACCCTAACCCTAACCCATACCCTACGCCGTACCCGAAGCCCTCCCCGAACCCGTACCCTAAGCCTAACCCTAAGCCTAACCCTAACCCTAGGCTACCCTTGACTGCTTCTGCCTCCAATAGATTTCCTAAGCACTAGTGTTTTAAGGAACAGCTTAAAAAGAGAATCCTAATGTGATTTCTTTATAATGGGTGTGTTCCTTATCTTATCCTAGTGTCTAAACTCTTCTCCATGGCTGGACCCCCAAATAATATTCCTTTACGTGCTAAGGGGTAACTAGTGAGTGGGATAGGTTTAATAACTACCCTAACCCTAACGCATACCCTAACGCTAACCCCTACCCTAACCCTAACACGTACCCTAATCCTAACCCGTACCCTAAACCGAGCCCTAACCCTAACACTAACCCTAACCCTAACCCTAACCCATACCCTACGCCGTACCCGAAGCCCTCCCCGAACCCGTACCCTAAGCCGTACCCTAAGCCTAACCCTAAGCCTAACCCTAACCCTAGGCTACCCTTGACTGCTTCTGCCTCCAATAGATTTCCTAAGCACTAGTGTTTTAAGGAACAGCTTAAAAAGAGAATCCTAAAGTGATTTCTTTATAATGGGTGTGTTCCTTATCTTATCCTAGTGTCTAAACTCTTCTCCATGGCTGGACCCCCAAATAATATTCCTTTACGTGCTAAGGGGTAACTAGAGAGTGGAATAGGTTTAATAACTACCCTAACCCTAACGCGTACCCTAACGCTAACCCCTACCCTAACCCTAACACGTACCCTAATCCTAACCCGTACCCTAAACCGAGCCCTAACCCTAACACTAACCCTAACCCTAACCCTAACCCATACCCTACGCCGTACCCGAAGCCCTCCCCGAACCCCTACCCTAAACCGTACCCTAAGCCTAACCCTAAGCCTAACCCTAACCCTAGGCTACCCTTGACTGCTTCTGCCTCCAATAGATTTCCTAAGCACTAGTGTTTTAAGGAACAGCTTAAAAAGAGAATACTAATGTGATTTCTTTATAATGTGTGTGTTCCTTATATTATCTTAGTGTCTAAACTCTTCTCCATTGGTGGACCCGCAAATAATATTCCTTTACGTGCTAAGGGGTATCTAGAGAGTGGGATAGGTTTAATCACTACCCTAACCGTAACGCGTACCCTAACCCTAACCCCTACCCTAACCCTAACACGTACCCTAATCCTAATCCGTACCCTAAACCGAGCCCTAACCCTAACACTAACCCTAACCCTAACCCTAACCCATACCCTACGCCGTACCCGAAGACCTCCCCGAAAACGTACCCTAAGCCGTACCCTAAGCCTAACCCTAAGCCTAACCCTAACCCTAGGCTACCCTTGACTGCTTCTGCCTCCAATAGATTTCCTAAGCACTAGTGTTTTAAGGAACAGCTTAAAAAGAGAATCCTAAAGTGATTTCTTTATAATGGGTGTGTTCCTTATCTAATCCTAGTGTCGAAACTCTTCTCCATGCCTGGACCCCCTAAATAATATTCCTTTACGTGCTAAGGGTTATCGAGAGAGTGGGACAGGTTTAATAACTACCCTAACCCTAACGCGTACCCTAACCCTAACCCCTACCCTAACCCTAACACGTACCCTAATCCTAACCCGTACCCTAAACCGAGCACTAACCCTAACACTAACCCTAACCCTAACCCTAACCCATACCCTAAGCCGTACCCTAAGCCTAACCCTAAGCCTAACCCTAACCCTAGGCTACCCTTGACTGCTTCTGCCTCCAATAGATTTCCTAAGCACTAGTGTTTTAAGGAACAGCTTAAAAAGAGAATCCTAATGTGATTTCTTTATAATGTGTGTGTTCCTTATATTATCTTAGTGTCTAAACTCTTCTCCATGGCTTGACCCCCAAATAATATTCCTTTACGTGCTAAGGGGTATCTATAGAGTGGGATAGGTTTAATAACTACCGTAACCCTAACGCGTACCCTAACCCTAACCCCTACCCTAACCCTAACACGTACCCTAATCCTAAAGCGTACCCTAAACCGAGCCCTAACCCTAACACTAACCGTAACCCTAACCCTAACCCATACCCTACGCCGTACCCGAAGCCCTCCCCGAACACGTACCCTAAGCCGTACCGTAAGCCTAACCCTAAGCCTAACCCTAACCCTAGGCTACCCTTGACTGCTTCTGCCTCCAATACATTTCCTAAGCACTAGTGTTTTAAGGAACAGCTTAAAAAGAGAATACTAATGTGATTTCTTTATAATGTGTGTGTTCCTTATATTATCTTAGTGTCTAAACTCTTCTCCATGGCTGGACCCCCAAATAATATTCCTTTACGTGCTAAGGGGTATCTAGAGAGTGGGATAGTTTTAATAACTACCCTAACCCTAACGCGTACCCTAACCCTAACCCCTACCCTAACCCTAACACGTACCCTAATCCTAAACCGTACCCTAAACCGAGCCCTAACCCTAACACTAACCCTAACCCTAACCCTAACCCATACCCTACGTCGTACCCGAAGCCCTCCCCGAACCCGTACCCTAAGCCGTACCCTAAGCCTAACCCTAAGCCTAACCCTAACCCTAGGCTACCCTTGACTGCTTCTGCCTCCAATAGATTTCCTAAGCACTAGTGTTTTAAGGAACAGCTTAAAAAGAGAATCCTAAAGTGATTTCTTTATAATGGGTGTGTTCCTTATCTTATCCTAGTGTCTAAAGTCTTCTCCATGGCTGGACCCCCAAATAATATTCCTTTATGTGCTAAGGGGTATCGAGAGAGTGGGATAGGTTTAATAACTACCCTAACCCTAACGTGTACCCTAAACCTAACCCCTACCCTAACCCTAACACGTACCCTAATCCTAACCCGTACCCTAAACCGAGCCCTAACCCTAACACTAACCCCAGCCCTAACCCTAACCCATACCCTACGCCGTACCCGAAGCCCTCCCCGAACACGTACCCTAAGCCGTACCCTAAGCCTAACCCTAAGCCTAACCCCAACCCTAGGCTACCCTTGACTGCTTCTGCCTCCAATAGATTTCCTAAGCACTAGTGTTTTAAGGAACAGCTTAAAAGGAGAATCCTAATGTGATTTCTTTATAATGGGTGTGTTCCTTATCTTATCCTAGTGTCTAAACTCTTCTCCATGCCTGGACCCCCAAATAATATTCCTTTACGTGCTAAGGGGTATCTAGAGAGTGGGATAGGTTTAATAACTACCCTAAACCTAATGTGTACCCTAACCCTAACCCCTACCCTAACCCTAACACGTAACCTAAACCTAACCCGTACCCTAAACGGAGCCCTAACCCTAACACTAACCCTAACACTAACACTAACCCATACCCTACGCCGTAAACGAACCCCTCCACGAACCCGTACCCTAAGCCGTACCCTAAGCCTAACCCTAAGCCTAAACCTAACCCTAGGCTACCCTTGACTTCTTCTGCCTCCAATAGATTTCCTAAGCACTAGTGTTTTAAGGAACAGCTTAAACAGAGAATCCTAATGTGATTTCTTTATAATGTGTGTGTTCCTTATATTATCTTAGTGTCTAAACTCTTCTCCATGGCTGGACCCCCAAATAATATTCCTTTACGTGCTAATGGGTATCTAGAGATTGGGAAAGGTTTAATAACTACCCTAACCCTAACGCGTACCCTAACCCTAACCCCTACCCTAACCCTAACACGTACCCTAATCCTAACCCGTACCCTAAACCGAGCCCTAACCCTAACACTAACCCTAAACCTAACCCTAACCCATACCCTACGCCGTACCCGAAGCCCTCCCCGAACCCGTACCCTAAGCCGTACCCTAAGCCTAACCCTAAGCCTAACCCTAACCCTAGGCAACCCTTGACTGCTTCTGCCTCCAATAGATTTCCTAAGCACTAGTGTTTTAAGGACCAGCATAAAAAGTGAATCCCAATGTGATTTCTTTATAATGGGTGTGTTCCTTATCTTATCCTAGTGTCTAAACTCTTCTCCATGGCTGGACCCCCAAATAATATTCCTTTACGTGCTAAGGGGTATCTAGAGAGTGGGATAGGTTTAATAACTACCCTAACTCTAATGCGTACCCTAACCCTAAACCCGACCCTAACGCTAACACGTACCCTAATCCTAAAGCGTACCCTAAACCGAGCCCTAACCCTAACACTAACCGTAACCCTAACCCTAACCCATACCCTACGCCGTACCCGAAGCCCTCCCCGAACACGTACCCTAAGCCGTACCCTAAGCCTAACCCTAAGCCTAACCCTAACCCTAGGCTACCCTTGACTGCTTCTGCCTCCAATAGATTTCCTAAGCACTAGTGTTTTAAGGAACAGCTTAAAAAGAGAATCCTAATGTGATTTCTTTATAATGTGTGTGTTCCTTATATTATCTTAGTGTCTAAAGTCTTCTCCATGGCTGGACCCCCAAATAATATTCCTTTACGTGCTAAGGGGTATCTAGAGAGTGGGATAGGTTTAATAACTACCCTAAGCCTAACGCGTACCCTAACCCTAACCCCTACCCTAACCCTAACACGTACCCTAATCCTAACCCGTACCCTAAGCCGAGCCCTAACCCTAACACTAACGCTAACCCTAACCCTAACCCATACCCTACGCCGTACCCGAAGCCCTCCCCGAACCCGTACCCTAAGCCGTACCCTAAGCCTAACCCTAAGCCTAACCCTAACCCTAGGCTACCCTTGACTGCTTCTGCCTCCAATAGATTTCCTAAGCACTAGTGTTTTAAGGAACAGCTTAAAAAGAGAATCCTAATGTGATTTCTTTATAATGGGTGTGTTCCTTATCTTATCCTAGTGTCTAAACTCTTCTCCATGGCTGGACCCCCAAATAATATTCCTTTACGTGCTAAGGGGTAACTAGTGAGTGGGATAGGTTTAATAACTACCCTAACCCTAACGCATACCCTAACGCTAACCCCTACCCTAACCCTAACACGTACCCTAATCCTAACCCGTACCCTAAACCGAGCCCTAACCCTAACACTAACCCTAACCCTAACCCTAACCCATACCCTACGCCGTACCCGAAGCCCTCCCCGAACCCGTACCCTAAGCCGTACCCTAAGCCTAACCCTAACCCTAGGCTACCCTTGACTGCTTCTGCCTCCAATAGATTTCCTAAGCACTAGTGTTTTAAGGAACAGCTTAAAAAGAGAATCCTAAAGTGATTTCTTTATAATGGGTGTGTTCCTTATCTTATCCTAGTGTCTAAAGTCTTCTCCATGGCTGGACCCCCAAATAATATTCCTTTATGTGCTAAGGGGTATCGAGAGAGTGGGATAAGTTTAATAACTACCCTAACCCTAACGTGTACCCTAAACCTAACCCCTACCCTAACCCTAACACGTACCCTAATCCTAACCCGTACCCTAAACCGAGCCCTAACCCTAACACTAACCCCAACCCTAAACCTAACCCATACCCTACGCCGTACCCGAAGCCCTCCCCGAACACGTACCCTAAGCCGTACCCTAAGCCTAACCCTAAGCCTAACCCCAACCCTAGGCTACCCTTGACTGCTTCTGCCTCCAATAGATTTCCTAAGCACTAGTGTTTTAAGGAACAGCTTAAAACGAGAATCCTAATGTGATTTCTTTATAATGGGTGTGTTCCTTATCTTATCCTAGTGTCTAAACTCTTCTCCTTGCCTGGACCCCCAAATAATATTCCTTTACGTGCTAAGGGGTATCTAGAGAGTGGGATAGGTTTAATAACTACCCTAAACCTAATGTGTACCCTAACCCTAACCCCTACCCTAACCCTAACACGTAACCTAAACCTAACCCGTACCCTAAACGGAGCCCTAACCCTAACACTAACCCTAACACATACCCTACGCCGTAAACGAACCCCTCCCCGAACCCGTACCCTAAGCCGTACCCTAAGCCTAACCCTAAGCCTAACCCTAACCCTAGGCAACCCTTGACTGCTTCTGCCTCCAATAGATTTCCTAAGCACTAGTGTTTTAAGGACCAGCATAAAAAGAGAATCCCAATGTGATTTCTTTATAATGGGTGTGTTCCTTATCTTATCCTAGTGTCTAAACTCTTCTCCATGGCTGGACCCCCAAATAATATTCCTTTACGTGCTAAGGGGTATCTAGAGAGTGGGATAGGTTTAATAACTACCCTAACTCTAATGCGTACCCTAACCCTAAACCCGACCCTAACGCTAACACGTACCCTAAACCGAGCCCTAACCCTAACACTAACAATAAGCCTAACCCTAACCCATACCCTACGCCGTACCCGAAGCCTTCCCCGAACCCGTACCCTAAGCCGTACCCTAAGCCTAACCCTCAGCCTAACACTAACGCTAGGCTACCCTTGACTGCTTCTGCCTCCAATAGATTTCCTAAGCACTAGTGTTTTAAGGAACAGCTTAAGAAGAGAATCCTAATGTGATTTCTTTATAATAGGTGTGTTCCTTATCTTATCCTAGTGTCTAAACTCTTCTCCATGGCTGGACCCACAAATAATATTCCTTTTCGTGCTAAGGGGTATCTAGAGAGTGGGATAGGTTTAATAACTACCCTAACCCTAACGCGTACCCTAACCCTAACCCCTACCCTAACCCTAACACGTACCCTAATCCTAACCCGTACCCTAAACGGAGCCCTAACCCTAACACTAACCCTAACCCTAACCCTAACCCATACCCTACGCCGTACCCGAAGCCCTCCCCGAACCCGTACCCTAAGCCGTACCCTAAGCCTAACCCTAAGCCTAACCCTAACCCTAGGCTACCCTTGACTGCTTCTGCCTCCAATAGATTTCCTAAGCACTAGTGTTTTAAGGAACAGCATAAAAAGGGAATCCTAATGTGATTTCTTTATAATGGGTGTGTTCCTTATCTTATCCTAGTGTCTAAACTCTTCTCCATGGCTGGCCCCCCAAATAATATTCCTTTACGTGCTAAGGGGTATCTAGAGACTTGGATAGGTTTAATAACTACCCTAACCCTAACGCGTAACCTAACCCTCACCCCTACCCTAACCCTAACACGTACCCTAATCCTAAACCGTACCCTAAACCGAGCCCTAACCCTAACACTAACCGTAACCCTAACCCTAACTCATACCCTACGCCGTACCCGCAGCCCTCCCCGAACCCGTACCCTAAGCCGTACCCTAAGCCTAACCCTAAGCCTAACCCTAACCCTAGGCTACCCTTGACTGCTTCTGCCTCCAATAGATTTCCTAAGCACTAGTGTTTTAAGGAACAGCTTAAAAAGAGAATCCTAATGTGATTTCTTTATAATGGGTGTGTTCCTTATCTTATCCTAGTGTCTAAACTCTTCTCCATGGCTGGACCCCCAAATAATATTCCTTTATGTGCTAAGGGGTATCGAGAGAGTGGGATACGTTTAATCACTACCCTAACCCTAACGCGTATCCTAACGCTAACCCCTACCCTAACCCTAACACGTACCCTAATCCTAACCCGTACCCTAAACCGAGCCCTAACCCTAACACTAACCCTAACCCTAACCCTAACCCATACCCTACGCCGTACCCGAAGCCCTCCCCGAACCCGTACCCTAAGCCGTACCCTAAGCCTAACCCTAAGCCTAACCCTAACCCTAGGCTACCCTTGACTGCTTCTGCCTCCAATAGATTTCCTAAGCACTAGTGTTTTAAGGAACAGCTTAAAAAGAGAATCCTAATGTGATTTCTTTATAATGGGTGTGTTCCTTATCTAATCCTAGTGTCTAAACTCTTCTCCATGGCTGGACCCCCAAATAATATTCCTTTATGTGCTAAGGGGTATCTAGAGAGTGGGATAGGTTTAATAACTACCCTAACCCTAACGCGTACCCTAACCCTAACCCCTACCCTAACCCTAACACGTACCCTAATCCTAAGCCGTACCTTAAACCGAGCCCTAACCCTAACACTAACCGTAACCATAACCCTAACCCATACCCTACGCCGTACCCGAAGCCCTCCCCGAACCCGTACCCTAAGCCGTACCCTAAGCCTAACCCTAAGCCTAACCCTAACCCTAGGCTACCCTTGACTGCTTCTGCCTCCAATAGATTTCCTAAGCACTAGTGTTTTAAGGAACAGCTTAAAAAGAGAATCCTAATGTGATTTCTTTATAATGGGTGTGTTCCTTATCTAATCCTAGTGTCTAAACTCTTCTCCATGGCTGGATCCCCAAATAATATTCCTTTATGTGCTAAGGGGTATCGAGAGAGTGGGATAGGTTTAATAACTACCCTAACCCTAACGCGTACCCTAACCCTAACCCCTACCCTAACCCTAACACGTACCCTAATCCTAAACCGTACCCTAAACCGAGCCCTAACCCTAACACTAACCGTAACCCTAACCCTAACCCATACCCTACGCCGTACCCGAAGCCCTCCCCGAACCCGTACCCTAAGCCGTACCCTAAGCCTACCCCTAAGCCTAACCCTAACCCTAGGCTACCCTTGACTGCTTCTGCCTCCAATAGATTTCCTAAGCACTAGTGTTTTAAGGAACAGCTTAAAAAGAGAATCCTAATGTGATTTCTTTATAATGTGTGTGTTCCTTATATTATCTTAGTGTCTAAACTCTTCTCCATGGCTGGAACCCCAAATAATATTCCTTTACGTGCTAAGGGGTATCTAGAGAGTGGGATAGGTTTAATAACTACCCTAACCCTAACGCGTACCCTAACCCTAACCCCTACCCTAACCCTAACACGTACCCTAATCCTAAACCGTACCCTAAACCGAGCCCTAACCCTAACACTAACCGTAACCCTAACCCTAACCCATACCCTACGGCGTACCCGAAGCCCTCCCCGAACACGTACCCTAAGCCGTACCCTAAGCCTAACCCTAAGCCTAACCCTAACCCTAGGCTACCCTTGACTGCTTTTGCCTCCAATACATTTCCTAAGCACTAGTGTTTTAAGGAACAGCTTAAAACGAGAATCCTAATGTGATTTCTTTATAATGGGTGTGTTCCTTATCTTATCCGAGTGTCTAAACTCTTCTCCATGCCTGGACCCCCAAATAATATTCCTTTACGTGCTAAGGGGTATCTAGAGAGTGGGATAGGTTTAATAACTACCCTAAACCTAATGTGTACCCTAACCCTAACCCCTACCCTAACCCTAACACGTAACGTAAACCTAACCCGTACCCTAAACGGAGCCCTAACCCTAACACTAACACTAACACATACCCTACGCCGTAAACGAACCCTTCCCCGAACCCATACCCTAAGCCGTACCCTAAGCCTAACCCCAAGCCTAAACCTAACCCTAGGCTACCCTTGACTTCTTCTGCCTCCAATAGATTTCCTAAGCACTAGTGTTTTAAGGAACAGCTTAAACAGAGAATCCTAATGTGATTTCTTTATAATGTGTGTGTTCCTTATATTATCTTAGTGTCTAAACTCTTCTCCATGGCTGGACCCCCAAATAATATTCCTTTACGTGCTAATGGGTATCTAGAGATTGGGAAAGGTTTAATAACTACCCTAACCCTAACGCGTACCCTAACCCTAACCCCTACCCTAACCCTAACACGTACCCTAATCCTAACCCGTACCCTAAACCGAGCCCTAACCCTAACACTAACCCTAAACCTAACCCTAACCCATACCCTACGCCGTACCCGAAGCCCTCCCCGAACCCGTACCCTAAGCCGTACCCTAAGCCTAACCCTAAGCCTAACCCTAACCCTAGGCAACCCTTGACTGCTTCTGCCTCCAATAGATTTCCTAAGCACTAGTGTTTTAAGGACCAGCATAAAAAGAGAATCCCAATGTGATTTCTTTATAATGGGTGTGTTCCTTATCTTATCCTAGTGTCTAAACTCTTCTCCATGGCTGGACCCCCAAATAATATTCCTTTACGTGCTAAGGGGTATCTAGAGAGTGGGATAGGTTTAATAACTACCCTAACTCTAATGCGTACCCTAACCCTAAACCCGACCCTAACGCTAACACGTACCCTAAACCGAGCCCTAACCCTAACACTAACAATAAGCCTAACCCTAACCCATACCCTACGCCGTACCCGAAGCCTTCCCCGAACCCGTACCCTAAGCCGTACCCTAAGCCTAACCCTCAGCCTAACACTAACGCTAGGCTACCCTTGACTGCTTCTGCCTCCAATAGATTTCCTAAGCACTAGTGTTTTAAGGAACAGCTTAAGAAGAGAATCCTAATGTGATTTCTTTATAATAGGTGTGTTCCTTATCTTATCCTAGTGTCTAAACTCTTCTCCATGGCTGGACCCACAAATAATATTCCTTTTCGTGCTAAGGGGTATCTAGAGAGTGGGATAGGTTTAATAACTACCCTAACCCTAACGCGTACCCTAACCCTAACCCCTACCCTAACCCTAACACGTACCCTAATCCTAACCCGTACCCTAAACGGAGCCCTAACCCTAACACTAACCCTAACCCTAACCCTAACCCATACCCTACGCCGTACCCGAAGCCCTCCCCGAACCCGTACCCTAAGCCGTACCCTAAGCCTAACCCTAAGCCTAACCCTAACCCTAGGCTACCCTTGACTGCTTCTGCCTCCAATAGATTTCCTAAGCACTAGTGTTTTAAGGAACAGCATAAAAAGGGAATCCTAATGTGATTTCTTTATAATGGGTGTGTTCCTTATCTTATCCTAGTGTCTAAACTCTTCTCCATGGCTGGCCCCCCAAATAATATTCCTTTACGTGCTAAGGGGTATCTAGAGAGTTGGATAGGTTTAATAACTACCCTAACCCTAACGCGTAACCTAACCCTCACCCCTACCCTAACCCTAACACGTACCCTAATCCTAAACCGTACCCTAAACCGAGCCCTAACCCTAACACTAACCGTAACCCTAACCCTAACTCATACCCTACGCCGTACCCGCAGCCCTCCCCGAACCCGTACCCTAAGCCGTACCCTAAGCCTAACCCTAAGCCTAACCCTAACCCTAGGCTACCCTTGACTACTTCTGACTCCAATAGATTTCCTAAGCACTAGTGTTTTAAGGAACAGATTAAAAAGAGAATACTAACGTGATTTCTTTATAATGTGTGTGTTCCTTATATTATCTTAGTGTCTAAACTCTTCTCCATTGGTGGACCCGCAAATAATATTCCTTTACGTGCTAAGGGGTATCTAGAGAGTGGGATAGGTTTAATCACTACCCTAACCGTAACGCGTACCCTAACCCTAACCCCTACCCTAACCCTAACACGTACCCTAATCCTAACCCGTTCCCTAAACCGAGCCCTAACCCTAACACTAACCCTAACCCTAACCCTAACCCATACCCTACGCCGTACCCGAAGACCTCCCCGAAAACGTACCCTAAGCCGTACCCTAAGCCTAACCCTAAGCCTAACCCTAACCCTAGGCTACCCTTGACTGCTTCTGCCTCCAATAGATTTCCTAAGCACTAGTGTTTTAAGGAACAGCTTAAAAAGAGAATCCTAAAGTGATTTCTTTATAATGGGTGTGTTCCTTATCTAATCCTAGTGTCGAAACTCTTCTCCATGCCTGGACCCCCTAAATAATATTCCTTTACGTGCTAAGGGTTATCGAGAGAGTGGGACAGGTTTAATAACTAACCTAACCCTAACGCGTACCCTAACCCTAACCCCTACCCTAACCCTAACACGTACCCTAATCCTAACCCGTACCCTAAACCGAGCCCTAACCCTAACACTAACCCTAACCCTAACCCTAACCCATACCCTACGCCGTACCCGAAGCCCTCCCCGAACCCGTACCCTAAGCCTAACCCTAAGCCTAACCCTAACCCTAGGCTACCCTTGACTGCTTCTGCCTCCAATAGATTTCCTAAGCACTAGTGTTTTAAGGAACAGCTTAAAAAGAGAATCCTAATGTGATTTCTTTATAATGTGTGTGTTCCTTATATTATCTTAGTGTCTAAACTCTTCTCCATGGCTGGACCCCCAAATAATATTCCTTTACGTGCTAAGGGGTATCTAGAGAGTGGGATAGGTTTAATAACTACCCTAACCCTAACGCGTACCCTAACCCTAAACCCTACCCTAACCCTAACACGTACCCTAATCCTAAAGCGTACCCTAAACCGAGCCCTAACCCTAACACTAACCGTAACCCTAACCCTAACCCATACCCTACGCCGTACCCGAAGCCCTCCCCGAACAGGTACCCTAAGCCGTACCCTAAGCCTAACCCTAAGCCTAACCCTAACCCTAGGCTACCCTTGACTGCTTCTGCCTCCAATAGATTTCCTAAGCACTAGTGTTTTAAGGAACAGCTTAAAAAGAGAATCCTAATGTGATTTCTTTATAATGGGTGTGTTCCTTATCTAATCCTAGTGTCTAAACTCTTCTCCATGGCTGGACCCCCAAATAATATTCCTTTATGTGCTAAGGGGTATCTAGAGAGTGGGATAGGTTTAATAACTACCCTAACCCTAACGCGTACCCTAACCCTAACCCCTACCCTAACCCTAACACGTACCCTAATCCTAAACCGTACCCTAAACCGAGCCCTAACCCTAACTCTAACCGTAACCATAACCCTAACCCATACCCTACGCCGTACCCGAAGCCCTCCCCGAACCCGTACCCTAAGCCGTACCCTAAGCCTAACCCTAAGCCTAACCCTAACCCTAGGCTACCCTTGACTGCTTCTGCCTCCAATAGATTTCCTAAGCACTAGTGTTTTAAGGAACAGCATAAAAAGGGAATCCTAATGTGATTTCTTTATAATGGGTGTGTTCCTTATCTTATCCTAGTGTCTAAACTCTTCTCCATGGCTGGCCCCCCAAATAATATTCCTTTACGTGCTAAGGGGTATCTAGAGAGTTGGATAGGTTTAATAACTACCCTAACCCTAACGCGTAACCTAACCCTCACCCCTACCCTAACCCTAACACGTACCCTAATCCTAAACCATACCCTAAACCGAGCCCTAACCCTAACACTAACCGTAACCCTAACCCTAACTCATACCCTACGCCGTACCCGCAGCCCTCCCCAAACCCGTACCCTAAGCCGTACCCTAAGCCTAACCCTAAGCCTAACCCTAACCCTAGGCTACCCTTGACTGCTTCTGCCTCCAATAGATTTCCTAAGCACTAGTGTTTTAAGGAACAGCTTAAAAAGAGAATACTAACGTGATTTCTTTATAATGTGTGTGTTCCTTATATTATCTTAGTGTCTAAACTCTTCTCCATTGGTGGACCCGCAAATAATATTCCTTTACGTGCTAAGGGGTATCTAGAGAGTGGGATAGGTTTAATCACTACCCTAACCGTAACGCGTACCCTAACCCTAACCCCTACCCTAACCCTAACACGTACCCTAATCCTAACCCGTACCCTAAACCGAGCCCTAACCCTAACACTAACCCTAACCCTAACCCTAACCCATACCCTACGCCGTACCCGAAGACCTCCCCGAAAACGTACCCTAAGCCGTACCCTAAGCCTAACCCTAAGCCTAACCCTAACCCTAGGCTACCCTTGACTGCTTCTGCCTCCAATAGATTTCCTAAGCACTAGTGTTTTAAGGAACAGCTTAAAAAGAGAATCCTAAAGTGATTTCTTTATAATGGGTGTGTTCCTTATCTAATCCTAGTGTCGAAACTCTTCTCCATGCCTGGACCCCCTAAATAATATTCCTTTACGTGCTAAGGGTTATCGAGAGAGTGGGACAGGTTTAATAACTACCCTAACCCTAACGCGTACCCTAACCCTAACCCCTACCCTAACCCTAACACGTACCCTAATCCTAACCCGTACCCTAAACCGAGCCCTAACCCTAACACTAACCCTAACCCTAACCCTAACCCATACCCTACGCCGTACCCGAAGCCCTCCCCGAACCCGTACCCTAAGCCTAACCCTAAGCCTAACCCTAACCCTAGGCTACCCTTGACTGCTTCTGCCTCCAATAGATTTCCTAAGCACTAGTGTTTTAAGGAACAGCTTAAAAAGAGAATCCTAATGTGATTTCTTTATAATGTGTGTGTTCCTCATATTATCTTAGTGTCTAAACTCTTCTCCATGGCTGGACCCCCAAATAATATTCCTTTACGTGCTAAGGGGTATCTAGAGAGTGGGATAGGTTTAATAACTACCCTAACCCTAACGCGTACCCTAACCCTAAACCCTACCCTAACCCTAACACGTACCCTAATCCTAAAGCGTACCCTAAACCGAGCCCTAACCCTAACACTAACCGTAAACCTAACCCTAACCCATACCCTACGCCGTACCCGAAGCCCTCCCCGAACAGGTACCCTAAGCCGTACCCTAAGCCTAACCCTAAGCCTAACCCTAACCCTAGGCTACCCTTGACTGCTTCTGCCTCCAATAGATTTCCTAAGCACTAGTGTTTTAAGGAACAGCTTAAAAAGAGAATCCTAATGTGATTTCTTTATAATGGGTGTGTTCCTTATCTAATCCTAGTGTCTAAACTCTTCTCCATGGCTGGACCCCCAAATAATATTCCTTTATGTGCTAAGGGGTATCTAGAGAGTGGGATAGGTTTAATAACTACCCTAACCCTAACGCGTACCCTAACCCTAACCCCTACCCTAACCCTAACACGTACCCTAATCCTAAACCGTACCCTAAACCGAGCCCTAACCCTAACTCTAACCGTAACCATAACCCTAACCCATACCCTACGCCGTACCCGAAGCCCTCCCCGAACCCGTACCCTAAGCCGTACCCTAAGCCTAACCCTAAGCCTAACCCTAACCCTAGGCTACCCTTGACTGCTTCTGCCTCCAATAGATTTCCTAAGCACTAGTGTTTTAAGGAACAGCTTAAAAAGAGAATCCTAATGTGATTTCTTTATAATGGGTGTGTTCCTTATCTAATCCTAGTGTCTAAACTCTTCTCCATGGCTGGACCCCCAAATAATATTCCTTTATGTGCTAAGGGGTATCTAGAGAGTGGGATAGGTTTAATAACTACCCTAACCCTAACGCGTACCCTAACCCTAACCCCTACCCTAACCCTAACACGTACCCTAATCCTAAACCGTACCCTAAACCGAGCCCTAACCCTAACACTAACCCTAACCCTAACCCTAACCCATACCCTACGCCGTACCCGAAGCCCTCCCCGAACCCGTACCCTAAGCCGTACCCTAAGCCTAACCCTAAGCCTAACCCTAACCCTAGGCTACCCTTGACTGCTTCTGCCTCCAATAGATTTCCTAAGCACTAGTGTTTTAAGGAACAGCTTAAAAAGAGAATCCTAATGTGATTTCTTTATAATGTGTGTGTTCCTTATATTATCTTAGTGTCTAAACTCTTCTCCATGGCTGGAACCCCAAATAATATTCCTTTACGTGCTAAGGGGTATCTAGAGAGTGGGATAGGTTTAATAACTACCCTAACCCTAACGCGTACCCTAACCCTAAACCCTACCCTAACCCTAACACGTACCCTAATCCTAAACCGTACCCTAAACCGAGCCCTAACCCTAACACTAACCGTAACCCTAACCCTAACCCATACCCTACGCCGTACCCGAAGCCCTCCCCGAACACGTACCCTAAGCCGTACCCTAAGCCTAACCCTAAGCCTAACCCTAACCCTAGGCTACCCTTGACTGCTTCTGCCTCCAATAGATTTCCTAAGCACTAGTGTTTTAAGGAACAGCTTAAAAAAGAATCCTAAAGTGATTTCTTTATAATGGGTGTGTTCCTTATCTTATCCTAGTGTCTAAAGTCTTCTCCATGGCTGGACCCCCAAATAATATTCCTTTATGTGCTAAGGGGTATCGAGAGAGTGGGATAGGTTTAATAACTACCCTAACCCTAACGTGTACCCTAAACCTAACCCCTACCCTAACCCTAACACGCACCCTAATCCTAACCCGTACCCTAAACCGAGCCCTAACCCTAACACTAACCCTAACCCTAACCCTAACCCATACCCTACGCCGTACCCGAAGCCCTCCCCGAACCCGTACCCTAAGCCGTACCCTAAGCCTAACCCTAAACCTAGCCCTAACCCTAGGCTACCCTTGACTTCTTTTGCCTCCAATAGATTTCCTAAGCACTAGTGTTTTAAGGAACAGCTTAAAAAGAGAATCCTAATGTGATTTCTTTATAATGGGTGTGTTCCTTATCTTATCCTAGTGTCTAAACTCTTCTCCATGGCTGGACCCCCAAATAATATTCCTTTACGTGCTAAGGGGTAACTAGAGCGTGGGATAGGTTTAATAACTACCCTAACCCTAACGCGTACCCTAACGCTAACCCCTACCCTAACCCTAACACGTACCCTAAACCTAACCCGTACCCTAAACCGAGCCCTAACCCTAACACTAACCCTTACCCTAACCCTAACCCATACCCTACGCCGTACCCGAAGCCCTCCCCTAACCCGTACCCTAAGCCGTACCCTAAGCCTAACCCTAAGCCTAACCCTAACCCTAGGCTACCCTTGACTGCTTCTGCCTCCAATAGATTTCCTAAGCACAAGTGTTTTAAGGAACAGCTTAAAAAGAGAATCCTAATGTGATTTCTTTATAATGTGTGTGTTCCTTATATTATCTTAGTGTCTAAACACTTCTCCATGGCTGGACCCCCAAATAATATTCCTTTACGTGCTAAGGGGTATCTAGAGAGTGGGATAGGTTTAATAACTACCCTAACCCTAACGCGTACCCTAACCCTAACCCCTACCCTAACCCTAACACGTACCCTAATCCTAAACCGTACCCTAAACCGAGCCCTAACCCTAACACTAACCATAACCCTAACCCTAACCCATACCCTACGCCGTACCCGAAGCCCTCCCCGAACACGTACCCTAAGCCGTACCCTAAGCCTAACCCTAAGCCTAAGCCTAACCCTAGGCTACCCTTGACTGCTTCTGCCTCCAATAGATTTCCTAAGCACTAGTGTTTTAAGGAACAGCTTAAAAAAGAATCCTAAAGTGATTTCTTTATAATGGGTGTGTTCCTTATCTTATCCTAGTGTCTAAAGTCTTCTCCATGGCTGGACCCCCAAATAATATTCCTTTATGTGCTAAGGGGTATCGAGAGAGTGGGATAGGTTTAATAACTACCCTAACCCTAACGTGTACCCTAAACCTAACCCCTACCCTAACCCTAACACGCACCCTAATCCTAACCCGTACCCTAAACCGAGCCCTAACCCTAACACTAACCCTAACCCTAACCCTAACCCATACCCTACGCCGTACCCGAAGCCCTCCCCGAACCCGTACCCTAAGCCGTACCCTAAGCCTAACCCTAAACCTAGCCCTAACCCTAGGCTACCCTTGACTTCTTTTGCCTCCAATAGATTTCCTAAGCACTAGTGTTTTAAGGAACAGCTTAAAAAGAGAATCCTAATGTGATTTCTTTATAATGGGTGTGTTCCTTATCTTATCCTAGTGTCTAAACTCTTCTCCATGGCTGGACCCCCAAATAATATTCCTTTACGTGCTAAGGGGTAACTAGAGCGTGGGATAGGTTTAATAACTACCCTAACCCTAACGCGTACCCTAACGCTAACCCCTACCCTAACCCTAACACGTACCCTAAACCTAACCCGTACCCTAAACCGAGCCCTAACCCTAACACTAACCCTTACCCTAACCCTAACCCATACCCTACGCCGTACCCGAAGCCCTCCCCTAACCCGTACCCTAAGCCGTACCCTAAGCCTAACCCTAAGCCTAACCCTAACCCTAGGCTACCCTTGACTGCTTCTGCCTCCAATAGATTTCCTAAGCACTAGTGTTTTAAGGAACAGCTTAAAAAGAGAATCCTAATGTGATTTCTTTATAATGTGTGTGTTCCTTATATTATCTTAGTGTCTAAACACTTCTCCATGGCTGGACCCCCAAATAATATTCCTTTACGTGCTAAGGGGTATCTAGAGAGTGGGATAGGTTTAATAACTACCCTAACCCTAACGCGTACCCTAACCCTAACCCCTACCCTAACCCTAACACGTACCCTAATCCTAAAGCGTACCCTAAACCGAGCCCTAACCCTAACACTAACCGTAACCCTAACCCTAACCCATACCCTACGCCGTACCCGAAGCCCTCCCCGAACACGTACCCTAAGCCGTACCGTAAGCCTAACCCTAAGCCTAACCCTAACCCTAGGCTACCCTTGACTGCTTCTGCCTCCAATACATTTCCTAAGCACTAGTGTTTTAAGGAACAGCTTAAAAACAGAATCCTAATGTGATTTCTTTATAATGTGTGTGTTCCTTATATTATCTTAGTGTGTAAAGTCTTCTCCATGGCTGGACCCCCAAATAATATTCCTTTACGTGCTAAGGGGTATCTAGAGAGTGGGATAGGTTTAATAACTACCCTAAGCCTAACGCGTACCCTAACCCTAACCCCTACCCTAACCCTAACACGTACCCTAATCCTAACCCGTACCCTAAACCGAGCCCTAACCCTAACACTAACCCTAACCCTAACCCTAACCCATACCCTACGCCGTACCCGAAGCCCTCCCCGAACCCGTACCCTAAGCCGTACCCTAAGCCTAACCCTAACCCTAGGCTACCCTTGACTGCTTCTGCCTCCAATATATTTCCTAAGCACTAGTGTTTTAAGGAACAGCTTAAAAAGAGAATCCTAATGTGATTTCTTTATAATGGGTGTGTTCCTTATCTTATCCTAGGGTCTAAACTCTTCTCCATGGCTGGACCCCCAAATAATATTCCTTTACGTGCTAAGGGGTATCTAGAGAGTGGGATAGGTTTAATAACTACCCTAACCCTAACGCGTACCCTAACCCTAACCCCTACCCTAACCCTAACACGTACCCTAATCCTAAACCGTACCCTAAACCGAGCCCTAACCCTAACTCTAACCGTAACCATAACCCTAACCCATACCCTACGCCGTACCCGAAGCCCTCCCCGAACCCGTACCCTAAGCCGTACCCTAAGCCTAACCCTAAGCCTAACCCTAACCCTAGGCTACCCTTGACTGCTTCTGCCTCCAATAGATTTCCTAAGCACTAGTGTTTTAAGGAACAGCATAAAAAGGGAATCCTAATGTGATTTCTTTATAATGGGTGTGTTCCTTATCTTATCCTAGTGTCTAAACTCTTCTCCATGGCTGGCCCCCCAAATAATATTCCTTTACGTGCTAAGGGGTATCTAGAGAGTTGGATAGGTTTAATAACTACCCTAACCCTAACGCGTAACCTAACCCTCACCCCTACCCTAACCCTAACACGTACCCTAATCCTAAACCATACCCTAAACCGAGCCCTAACCCTAACACTAACCGTAACCCTAACCCTAACTCATACCCTACGCCGTACCCGCAGCCCTCCCCGAACCCGTACCCTAAGCCGTACCCTAAGCCTAACCCTAAGCCTAACCCTAACCCTAGGCTACCCTTGACTGCTTCTGCCTCCAATAGATTTCCTAAGCACTAGTGTTTTAAGGAACAGCTTAAAAAGAGAATACTAACGTGATTTCTTTATAATGTGTGTGTTCCTTATATTATCTTAGTGTCTAAACTCTTCTCCATTGGTGGACCCGCAAATAATATTCCTTTACGTGCTAAGGGGTATCTAGAGAGTGGGATAGGTTTAATCACTACCCTAACCGTAACGCGTACCCTAACCCTAACCCCTACCCTAACCCTAACACGTACCCTAATCCTAACCCGTACCCTAAACCGAGCCCTAACCCTAACACTAACCCTAACCCTAACCCTAACCCATACCCTACGCCGTACCCGAAGACCTCCCCGAAAACGTACCCTAAGCCGTACCCTAAGCCTAACCCTAAGCCTAACCCTAACCCTAGGCTACCCTTGACTGCTTCTGCCTCCAATAGATTTCCTAAGCACTAGTGTTTTAAGGAACAGCTTAAAAAGAGAATCCTAAAGTGATTTCTTTATAATGGGTGTGTTCCTTATCTAATCCTAGTGTCGAAACTCTTCTCCATGCCTGGACCCCCTAAATAATATTCCTTTACGTGCTAAGGGTTATCGAGAGAGTGGGACAGGTTTAATAACTACCCTAACCCTAACGCGTACCCTAACCCTAACCCCTACCCTAACCCTAACACGTACCCTAATCCTAACCCGTACCCTAAACCGAGCCCTAACCCTAACACTAACCCTAACCCTAACCCTAACCCATACCCTACGCCGTACCCGAAGCCCTCCCCGAACCCGTACCCTAAGCCTAACCCTAAGCCTAACCCTAACCCTAGGCTACCCTTGACTGCTTCTGCCTCCAATAGATTTCCTAAGCACTAGTGTTTTAAGGAACAGCTTAAAAAGAGAATCCTAATGTGATTTCTTTATAATGTGTGTGTTCCTCATATTATCTTAGTGTCTAAACTCTTCTCCATGGCTGGACCCCCAAATAATATTCCTTTACGTGCTAAGGGGTATCTAGAGAGTGGGATAGGTTTAATAACTACCCTAACCCTAACGCGTACCCTAACCCTAAACCCTACCCTAACCCTAACACGTACCCTAATCCTAAAGCGTACCCTAAACCGAGCCCTAACCCTAACACTAACCGTAAACCTAACCCTAACCCATACCCTACGCCGTACCCGAAGCCCTCCCCGAACAGGTACCCTAAGCCGTACCCTAAGCCTAACCCTAAGCCTAACCCTAACCCTAGGCTACCCTTGACTGCTTCTGCCTCCAATAGATTTCCTAAGCACTAGTGTTTTAAGGAACAGCTTAAAAAGAGAATCCTAATGTGATTTCTTTATAATGGGTGTGTTCCTTATCTAATCCTAGTGTCTAAACTCTTCTCCATGGCTGGACCCCCAAATAATATTCCTTTATGTGCTAAGGGGTATCTAGAGAGTGGGATAGGTTTAATAACTACCCTAACCCTAACGCGTACCCTAACCCTAACCCCTACCCTAACCCTAACACGTACCCTAATCCTAAACCGTACCCTAAACCGAGCCCTAACCCTAACTCTAACCGTAACCATAACCCTAACCCATACCCTACGCCGTACCCGAAGCCCTCCCCGAACCCGTACCCTAAGCCGTACCCTAAGCCTAACCCTAAGCCTAACCCTAACCCTAGGCTACCCTTGACTGCTTCTGCCTCCAATAGATTTCCTAAGCACTAGTGTTTTAAGGAACAGCTTAAAAAGAGAATCCTAATGTGATTTCTTTATAATGGGTGTGTTCCTTATCTAATCCTAGTGTCTAAACTCTTCTCCATGGCTGGACCCCCAAATAATATTCCTTTATGTGCTAAGGGGTATCTAGAGAGTGGGATAGGTTTAATAACTACCCTAACCCTAACGCGTACCCTAACCCTAACCCCTACCCTAACCCTAACACGTACCCTAATCCTAAACCGTACCCTAAACCGAGCCCTAACCCTAACACTAACCCTAACCCTAACCCTAACCCATACCCTACGCCGTACCCGAAGCCCTCCCCGAACCCGTACCCTAAGCCGTACCCTAAGCCTAACCCTAAGCCTAACCCTAACCCTAGGCTACCCTTGACTGCTTCTGCCTCCAATAGATTTCCTAAGCACTAGTGTTTTAAGGAACAGCTTAAAAAGAGAATCCTAATGTGATTTCTTTATAATGTGTGTGTTCCTTATATTATCTTAGTGTCTAAACTCTTCTCCATGGCTGGAACCCCAAATAATATTCCTTTACGTGCTAAGGGGTATCTAGAGAGTGGGATAGGTTTAATAACTACCCTAACCCTAACGCGTACCCTAACCCTAAACCCTACCCTAACCCTAACACGTACCCTAATCCTAAACCGTACCCTAAACCGAGCCCTAACCCTAACACTAACCGTAACCCTAACCCTAACCCATACCCTACGCCGTACCCGAAGCCCTCCCCGAACACGTACCCTAAGCCGTACCCTAAGCCTAACCCTAAGCCTAACCCTAACCCTAGGCTACCCTTGACTGCTTCTGCCTCCAATAGATTTCCTAAGCACTAGTGTTTTAAGGAACAGCTTAAAAAAGAATCCTAAAGTGATTTCTTTATAATGGGTGTGTTCCTTATCTTATCCTAGTGTCTAAAGTCTTCTCCATGGCTGGACCCCCAAATAATATTCCTTTATGTGCTAAGGGGTATCGAGAGAGTGGGATAGGTTTAATAACTACCCTAACCCTAACGTGTACCCTAAACCTAACCCCTACCCTAACCCTAACACGTACCCTAATCCTAACCCGTACCCTAAACCGAGCCCTAACCCTAACACTAACCCTAACCCTAACCCTAACCCATACCCTACGCCGTACCCGAAGCCCTCCCCGAACCCGTACCCTAAGCCGTACCCTAAGCCTAACCCTAAACCTAACCCTAACCCTAGGCTACCCTTGACTTCTTCTGCCTCCAATAGATTTCCTAAGCACTAGTGTTTTAAGGAACAGCTTAAAAAGAGAATCCTAATGTGATTTCTTTATAATGGGTGTGTTCCTTATCTTATCCTAGTGTCTAAACTCTTCTCCATGGCTGGACCCCCAAATAATATTCCTTTACGTGCTAAGGGGTAACTAGAGCGTGGGATAGGTTTAATAACTACCCTAACCCTAACGCGTACCCTAACGCTAACCCCTACCCTAACCCTAACACGTACCCTAATCCTAACCCGTACCCTAAACCGAGCCCTAACCCTAACACTAACCCTTACCCTAACCCTAACCCATACCCTACGCCGTACCCGAAGCCCTCCCCGAACCCGTACCCTAAGCCGTACCCTAAGCCTAACCCTAAGCCTAACCCTAACCCTAGGCTACCCTTGACTGCTTCTGCCTCCAATAGATTTCCTAAGCACTAGTGTTTTAAGGAACAGCTTAAAAAGAGAATCCTAATGTGATTTCTTTATAATGTGTGTGTTCCTTATATTATCTTAGTGTCTAAACTCTTCTCCATGGCTGGAACCCCAAATAATATTCCTTTACGTGCTAAGGGGTATCTAGAGAGTGGGATAGGTTTAATAACTACCCTAACCCTAACGCGTACCCTAACCCTAACCCCTACCCTAACCCTAACACGTACCCTAATCCTAAACCGTACCCTAAACCGAGCCCTAACCCTAACACTAACCATAACCCTAACCCTAACCCATACCCTACGCCGTACCCGAAGCCCTCCCCGAACACGTACCCTAAGCCGTACCCTAAGCCTAACCCTAAGCCTAAGCCTAACCCTAGGCTACCCTTGACTGCTTCTGCCTCCAATAGATTTCCTAAGCACTAGTGTTTTAAGGAACAGCTTAAAAAAGAATCCTAAAGTGATTTCTTTATAATGGGTGTGTTCCTTATCTTATCCTAGTGTCTAAAGTCTTCTCCATGGCTGGACCCCCAAATAATATTCCTTTATGTGCTAAGGGGTATCGAGAGAGTGGGATAGGTTTAATAACTACCCTAACCCTAACGTGTACCCTAAACCTAACCCCTACCCTAACCCTAACACGCACCCTAATCCTAACCCGTACCCTAAACCGAGCCCTAACCCTAACACTAACCCTAACCCTAACCCTAACCCATACCCTACGCCGTACCCGAAGCCCTCCCCGAACCCGTACCCTAAGCCGTACCCTAAGCCTAACCCTAAACCTAGCCCTAACCCTAGGCTACCCTTGACTTCTTTTGCCTCCAATAGATTTCCTAAGCACTAGTGTTTTAAGGAACAGCTTAAAAAGAGAATCCTAATGTGATTTCTTTATAATGGGTGTGTTCCTTATCTTATCCTAGTGTCTAAACTCTTCTCCATGGCTGGACCCCCAAATAATATTCCTTTACGTGCTAAGGGGTAACTAGAGCGTGGGATAGGTTTAATAACTACCCTAACCCTAACGCGTACCCTAACGCTAACCCCTACCCTAACCCTAACACGTACCCTAAACCTAACCCGTACCCTAAACCGAGCCCTAACCCTAACACTAACCCTTACCCTAACCCTAACCCATACCCTACGCCGTACCCGAAGCCCTCCCCTAACCCGTACCCTAAGCCGTACCCTAAGCCTAACCCTAAGCCTAACCCTAACCCTAGGCTACCCTTGACTGCTTCTGCCTCCAATAGATTTCCTAAGCACTAGTGTTTTAAGGAACAGCTTAAAAAGAGAATCCTAATGTGATTTCTTTATAATGTGTGTGTTCCTTATATTATCTTAGTGTCTAAACACTTCTCCATGGCTGGACCCCCAAATAATATTCCTTTACGTGCTAAGGGGTATCTAGAGAGTGGGATAGGTTTAATAACTACCCTAACCCTAACGCGTACCCTAACCCTAACCCCTACCCTAACCCTAACACGTACCCTAATCCTAAAGCGTACCCTAAACCGAGCCCTAACCCTAACACTAACCGTAACCCTAACCCTAACCCATACCCTACGCCGTACCCGAAGCCCTCCCCGAACACGTACCCTAAGCCGTACCGTAAGCCTAACCCTAAGCCTAACCCTAACCCTAGGCTACCCTTGACTGCTTCTGCCTCCAATACATTTCCTAAGCACTAGTGTTTTAAGGAACAGCTTAAAAACAGAATCCTAATGTGATTTCTTTATAATGTGTGTGTTCCTTATATTATCTTAGTGTGTAAAGTCTTCTCCATGGCTGGACCCCCAAATAATATTCCTTTACGTGCTAAGGGGTATCTAGAGAGTGGGATAGGTTTAATAACTACCCTAAGCCTAACGCGTACCCTAACCCTAACCCCTACCCTAACCCTAACACGTACCCTAATCCTAACCCGTACCCTAAACCGAGCCCTAACCCTAACACTAACCCTAACCCTAACCCTAACCCATACCCTACGCCGTACCCGAAGCCCTCCCCGAACCCGTACCCTAAGCCGTACCCTAAGCCTAACCCTAACCCTAGGCTACCCTTGACTGCTTCTGCCTCCAATATATTTCCTAAGCACTAGTGTTTTAAGGAACAGCTTAAAAAGAGAATCCTAATGTGATTTCTTTATAATGGGTGTGTTCCTTATCTTATCCTAGGGTCTAAACTCTTCTCCATGGCTGGACCCCCAAATAATATTCCTTTACGTGCTAAGGGGTATCTAGAGAGTGGGATAGGTTTAATAACTAACTTAACCCTAATGCGTACCCTAACCCTAACCCCTACCCTAACCCTAACACGTACCCTAATCCTAACCCGTAACCTAAACCGAGCCCTAACCCTAACACTAACCCTAACCCTAACCCTAACCCATACCCTACGCCGTACCCGAAGCCCTCCCCGAACCCGTACCCTAAGCCGTACCCTAAGCTTAACCCTAAGCCTAACCCTAACCCTAGGCTACCCTTGACTGCTTCTGCCTCCAATAGATTTCCTAAGCACTAGTGTTTTAAGGAACAGCTTAAAAAGAGAATCCTAATGTGATTTCTTTATAATGGGTGTGTTCCTTATCTTATCCTAGTGTCTAAACTCTTCTCCATGGCTGGACCCCCAAATAATATTCCTTTACGTGCTAAGGGGTAACTAGAGAGTGGGATAGGTTTAATAACTACCCTAACCCTAACGCGTACCCTAACGCTAACCCCTACCCTAACCCTAACACGTACCCTAATCCTAACCCGTACCCTAAACCGAGCCCTAACCCTAACACTAACCCTAACCCTAACCCTAAACCATACCCTACGCCGTACCCGAAGCCCTCCCCGAACCCGTACCCTAAGCCGTACCCTAAGCCTAACCCTAAGCCTAACCCTAACCCTAGGCTACCCTTGACTGCTTCTGCCTCCAATAGATTTCCTAAGCACTAGTGTTTTAAGGAACAGCTTAAAAAGAGAATCCTAATGTGATTTGTTTATAATGGGTGTGTTCCTTATCTAATCCTAGTGTCTAAACTCTTCTCCATGGCTGGACCCCCAAATAATATTCCTTTATGTGCTAAGGGGTATCTAGAGAGTGGGATAGGTTTAATCACTACCCTAACCCTAACGCGTACCCTAACCCTAACCCCTACCCTAACACTAACACGTACCCTAATCCTAACCTGTACCCTAAACCGAGCCCTAACCCTAACACTAACCCTAACCCTAACACTAACCCATACCCTACGCCGTACCCGAAGCCCTCCCCGAACCCGTACCCTAAGCCGTACCTTAAGCCTACCCCTAAGCCTAACACTAACCCTAGGCTACCCTTGACTGCTTCTGCCTCCAATAGATTTCCTAAGCACTAGTGTTTTAAGGAACAGCTTAAAAAGAGAATCCTAATGTGATTTCTTTATAATGTGTGTGTTCCTTATATTATCTTAGTGTCTAAACTCTTCTCCATGGCTGGACCCCCAAATAATATTCCTTTACGTGCTAAGGGGTATCTAGAGAGTGGGATAGGTTTAATCACTACCCTAACCCTAACGCGTACCCTAACCCTAACCCCTACCCTATCCCTAGCACGTTCCCTAATCCTAACCCGTACCCTAAACCGAGCCCTAACCCTAACACTAACCCTAACCCTAACCCTAACCAATACCCTACGCCGTACCCGAAGCCCTCCCCGAAACCGTAGCCTAAACCGTACCCTAAGCCTACCCCTAAGCCTAACCCTAACCCTAGGCTACACTTGACTGCTTCTGCCTCCAATAGATTTCCTAAGTACTAGTGTTTTAAGGAACAGCTTAAAAAGAGAATCCTAATATGATTTCTTTATAATGTGTGTGTTCCTTTTATTATCTTAGTGTCTAAACTCTTCTCCATGGCTGGACCCCCAAATAATATTCCTTTACGTGCTAAGGTGTATCTAGAGAGTGGGATAGGTTTAATAACTACCCTAACCCTAACGTGTACCCTAACCCTAACCCCTACCCTAACCCTAACACGTACCCTAATCCTAACCCGTACCCTAAACCCAGCCCTAACCCTAACACTAACCCTAACCCTAACCCTAACCCATACCCTACGCCGTACCCGAAGCCCTCCCCGAACCCGTACCCTAAGCCGTACCCTTAGCCTAACCCTAAGCCTAACCCTAACCCTAGGCTACCCTTGACTGCTTCTGCCTCCAATAGATTTCCTAAGCACTAGTGTTTTAAGGAACAGCTTAAAAAGAGAATCCTAATGTGATTTCTTTATAATGGGTGTGTTCCTTATCTTATCCTAGGGTCTAAACTCTTCTCCATGGCTGCACCCCCAAATAATATTCCTTTACGTGCTAAGGGGTATCTAGAGAGTGGGATAGGTTTAATAACTACCTTAACCCTAACGCGTACCCTAACCCTAACCCCTACCCTAACCCTAACACGTACCCTAATCCTAACCCGTAACCTAAACCGAGCCCTAACCCTAACACTAACCCTAACCCTAACCCTAACCCATACCCTACGCCGTACCCGAAGCCCTCCCCGAACCCGTACCCTAAGCTGTACCCTAATCCTACCCCTAAGCCTAACCCTAACCCTAGGCAACCCTTGACTGCTTCTGCCTCCAATAGATTTCCGAAGCACTAGTGTTTTAAGGAACAGCTTAAAAAGAGAATCCTAATGTGATTTCTTTATAATGTGTGTGTTCCTTATATTATCTTAGTGTCTAAACTCTTCTCCATGGCTGGAACCCCAAATAATATTCCTTTACGTGCTAAGGGGTATCTAGAGAGTGGGATAGGTTTAATAACTACCCTAACCCTAACGCGTACCCTAACCCTAAACCCTACCCTAACCCTAACACGTACCCTAATCCTAAACCGTACCCTAAACCGAGCCCTAACCCTAACACTAACCGTAACCCTAACCCTAACCCAT
Source organism: Balaenoptera physalus (assembly GCF_965194825.1). Taxonomy (NCBI): domain Eukaryota; kingdom Metazoa; phylum Chordata; class Mammalia; order Artiodactyla; family Balaenopteridae; genus Balaenoptera; species Balaenoptera physalus. The sequence goes on along the minus strand of NW_028126434.1, from coordinate 739,381 downwards.
ACCCTACGCCGTACCCGAAGCCCTCCCCGAACACGTACCCTAAGCCGTACCCTAAGCCTAACCCTAAGCCTAACCCTAACCCTAGGCTACCCTTGACTGCTTCTGCCTCCAATAGATTTCCTAAGCACTAGTGTTTTAAGGAACAGCTTAAAAAAGAATCCTAAAGTGATTTCTTTATAATGGGTGTGTTCCTTATCTTATCCTAGTGTCTAAAGTCTTCTCCATGGCTGGACCCCCAAATAATATTGCTTTACGTGCTAAGGGGTATCTAGAGAGTGGGATAGGTTTAATAACTACCCTAAGCCTAACGCGTACCCTAACCCTAACCCCTACCCTAACCCTAACACGTACCCTAATCCTAACCCGTACCCTAAACCGAGCCCTAACCCTAACACTAACCCTAACCCTAACCCTAACCCATACCCTACGCCGTACCCGAAGCCCTCCCCGAACCCGTACCCTAAGCCGTACCCTAAGCTTAACCCTAAGCCTAACCCTAACCCTAGGCTACCCTTGACTGCTTCTGCCTCCAATAGATTTCCTAAGCACTAGTGTTTTAAGGAACAGCTTAAAAAGAGAATCCTAATGTGATTTCTTTATAATGGGTGTGTTCCTTATCTTATCCTAGTGTCTAAACTCTTCTCCATGGCTGGACCACCAAATAATATTCCTTTACGTGCTAAGGGGTAACTAGAGAGTGGGATAGGTTTAATAACTACCCTAACCCTAACGCGTACCCTAACGCTAACCCCTACCCTAACCCTAACACGTACCCTAATCCTAACCCGTACCCTAAACCGAGCCCTAACCCTAACACTAACCCTAACCCTAACCCTAAACCATACCCTACGCCGTACCCGAAGCCCTCCCCGAACCCGTACCCTAAGCCGTACCCTAAGCCTAACCCTAAGCCTAACCCTAACCCTAGGCTACCCTTGACTGCTTCTGCCTCCAATAGATTTCCTAAGCACTAGTGTTTTAAGGAACAGCTTAAAAAGAGAATCCTAATGTGATTTGTTTATAATGGGTGTGTTCCTTATCTAATCCTAGTGTCTAAACTCTTCTCCATGGCTGGACCCCCAAATAATATTCCTTTATGTGCTAAGGGGTATCTAGAGAGTGGGATAGGTTTAATCACTACCCTAACCCTAACGCGTACCCTAACCCTAACCCCTACCCTAACCCTAACACGTACCCTAATCCTAACCTGTACCCTAAACCGAGCCCTAACCCTAACACTAACCCTAACCCTAACCCTAACCCATACCCTACGCCGTACCCGAAGCCCTCCCCGAACCCGTAGCCTAAGCCGTACCCTAAGCCTAACCCTAACCCTAGGCTACCCTTGACTGCTTCTGCCTCCAATAGATTTCCTAAGCACTAGTGTTTTAAGGAACAGCTTAAAAAGAGAATCCTAATGTGAATTCTTTATAATGGGTATGTTCCTTATCTTATCCTAGTGTCTAAACATTTCTCCATGGCTGGACCCTCAAATAATATTCCTTTACGTGCTAAGGGGTATCTAGAGAGTGGGATAGGTTTAATAACTACCCTAACCCTTACGCGTACCCTAACCCTAACCCCTACCCTAACCCTAACACGTACCCTAATCCTAACCCGTACCCTAAACGGAGCCCTAACCCTAACACTAACCTAAACCTAACCCTAAACCATACCCTACGCCGTACCCGAAGCCCTCCCCGAACCCGTACCCTAAGCCGTACCCTAAGCCTAACCCTAAGCCTAACCCTAACCCTAGGCTACCCTTGACTGCTTCTGCCTCCAATAGATTTCCTAAGCACTAGTGTTTTAAGGAACAGCTTAAAAAGAGAATCCTAATGTGATTTCTTTATAATGTGTGTGTTCCTTATATTATCTTAGTGTCTAAACTCTTCTCCATGGCTGGAACCCCAAATAATATTCCTTTACGTGCTAAGGGGTATCTAGAGAGTGGGATAGGTTTAATAACTACCCTAACCCTAACGCGTACCCTAACCCTAACCCCTACCCTAACCCTAACACGTACCCTAATCCTAAACCGTACCCTAAACCGAGCCCTAACCCTAACACTAACCGTAACCCTAACCCTAACCCATACCCTACGCCGTACCCGAAGCCCTCCCCGAACACGTACCCTAAGCCGTACCCTAAGCCTAACCCTAAGCCTAACCCTAACCCTAGGCTACCCTTGACTGCTTCTGCCTCCAATAGATTTCCTAAGCACTAGTGTTTTAAGGAACAGCTTAAAAAAGAATCCTAAAGTGATTTCTTTATAATGGGTGTGTTCCTTATCTTATCCTAGTGTCTAAAGTCTTCTCCATGGCTGGACCCCCAAATAATATTCCTTTATGTGCTAAGGGGTATCGAGAGAGTGGGATAGGTTTAATAACTACCCTAACCCTAACGTGTACCCTAAACCTAACCCCTACCCTAACCCTAACACGTACCCTAATCCTAACCCGTACCCTAAACCGAGCCCTAACCCTAACACTAACCCTAACCCTAACCCTAACCCATACCCTACGCCGTACCCGAAGCCCTCCCCGAACCCGTACCCTAAGCCGTACCCTAAGCCTAACCCTAAACCTAGCCCTAACCCTAGGCTACCCTTGACTTCTTTTGCCTCCAATAGATTTCCTAAGCACTAGTGTTTTAAGGAACAGCTTAAAAAGAGAATCCTAATGTGATTTCTTTATAATGGGTGTGTTCCTTATCTTATCCTAGTGTCTAAACTCTTCTCCATGGCTGGACCCCCAAATAATATTCCTTTACGTGCTAAGGGGTAACTAGAGCGTGGGATAGGTTTAATAACTACCCTAACCCTAACGCGTACCCTAACGCTAACCCCTACCCTAACCCTAACACGTACCCTAAACCTAACCCGTACCCTAAACCGAGCCCTAACCCTAACACTAACCCTTACCCTAACCCTAACCCATACCCTACGCCGTACCCGAAGCCCTCCCCGAACCCGTACCCTAAGCCTAACCCTAAGCCTAACCCTAACCCTAGGCTACCCTTGACTGCTTCTGCCTCCAATAGATTTCCTAAGCACTAGTGTTTTAAGGAACAGCTTAAAAAGAGAATCCTAATGTGATTTCTTTATAATGTGTGTGTTCCTTATATTATCTTAGTGTCTAAACACTTCTCCATGGCTGGACCCCCAAATAATATTCCTTTACGTGCTAAGGGGTATCTAGAGAGTGGGATAGGTTTAATAACTACCCTAACCCTAACGCGTACCCTAACCCTAACCCCTACCCTAACCCTAACACGTACCCTAATCCTAAAGCGTACCCTAAACCGAGCCCTAACCCTAACACTAACCGTAACCCTAACCCTAACCCATACCCTACGCCGTACCCGAAGCCCTCCCCGAACACGTACCCTAAGCCGTACCGTAAGCCTAACCCTAAGCCTAACCCTAACCCTAGGCTACCCTTGACTGCTTCTGCCTCCAATACATTTCCTAAGCACTAGTGTTTTAAGGAACAGCTTAAAAACAGAATCCTAATGTGATTTCTTTATAATGTGTGTGTTCCTTATATTATCTTAGTGTGTAAAGTCTTCTCCATGGCTGGACCCCCAAATAATATTCCTTTACGTGCTAAGGGGTATCTAGAGAGTGGGATAGGTTTAATAACTACCCTAAGCCTAACGCGTACCCTAACCCTAACCCCTACCCTAACCCTAACACGTACCCTAATCCTAACCCGTACCCTAAACCGAGCCCTAACCCTAACACTAACCCTAACCCTAACCCTAACCCATACCCTACGCCGTACCCGAAGCCCTCCCCGAACCCGTACCCTAAGCCGTACCCTAAGCCTAACCCTAAACCTAACCCTAACCCTAGGCTACCCTTGATTTCTTCTGCCTCCAATAGATTTCCTAAGCACTAGTGTTTTAAGGAACAGCTTAAAAAGAGAATCCTAATGTGATTTCTTTATAATGGGTGTGTTCCTTATCTTATCCTAGTGTCTAAACTCTTCTCCATGGCTGGACCCCCAAATAATATTCCTTTACGTGCTAAGGGGTAACTAGAGCGTGGGATAGGTTTAATAACTACCCTAACCCTAACGCGTACCCTAACGCTAACCCCTACCCTAACCCTAACACGTACCCTAATCCTAACCCGTACCCTAAACCGAGCCCTAACCCTAACACTAACCCTTACCCTAACCCTAACCCATACCCTACGCCGTACCCGAAGCCCTCCCCGAACCCGTACCCTAAGCCGTACCCTAAGCCTAACCCTAAGCCTAACCCTAACCCTAGGCTACCCTTGACTGCTTCTGCCTCCAATAGATTTCCTAAGCACTAGTGTTTTAAGGAACAGCTTAAAAAGAGAATCCTAATGTGATTTCTTTATAATGTGTGTGTTCCTTATATTATCTTAGTGTCTAAACTCTTCTCCATGGCTGGAACACCAAATAATATTCCTTTACGTGCTAAGGGGTATCTAGAGAGTGGGATAGGTTTAATAACTACCCTAACCCTAACGCGTACCCTAACCCTAACCCCTACCCTAACCCTAACACGTACCCTAATCCTAAACCGTACCCTAAACCGAGCCCTAACCCTAACACTAACCGTAACCCTAACCCTAACCCATACCCTACGCCGTACCCGAAGCCCTCCCCGAACACGTACCCTAAGCCGTACCCTAAGCCTAACCCTAAGCCTAACCCTAACCCTAGGCTACCCTTGACTGCTTCTGCCTCCAATAGATTTCCTAAGCACTAGTGTTTTAAGGAACAGCTTAAAAAAGAATCCTAAAGTGATTTCTTTATAATGGGTGTGTTCCTTATCTTATCCTAGTGTCTAAAGTCTTCTCCATGGCTGGACCCCCAAATAATATTCCTTTATGTGCTAAGGGGTATCGAGAGAGTGGGATAGGTTTAATAACTACCCTAACCCTAACGTGTACCCTAAACCTAACCCCTACCCTAACCCTAACACGTACCCTAATCCTAACCCGTACCCTAAACCGAGCCCTAACCCTAACACTAACCCTAACCCTAACCCTAACCCATACCCTACGCCGTACCCGAAGCCCTCCCCGAACCCGTACCCTAAGCCGTACCCTAAGCCTAACCCTAAACCTAGCCCTAACCCTAGGCTACCCTTGACTTCTTTTGCCTCCAATAGATTTCCTAAGCACTAGTGTTTTAAGGAACAGCTTAAAAAGAGAATCCTAATGTGATTTCTTTATAATGGGTGTGTTCCTTATCTTATCCTAGTGTCTAAACTCTTCTCCATGGCTGGACCCCCAAATAATATTCCTTTACGTGCTAAGGGGTAACTAGAGCGTGGGATAGGTTTAATAACTACCCTAACCCTAACGCGTACCCTAACGCTAACCCCTACCCTAACCCTAACACGTACCCTAAACCTAACCCGTACCCTAAACCGAGCCCTAACCCTAACACTAACCCTTACCCTAACCCTAACCCATACCCTACGCCGTACCCGAAGCCCTCCCCGAACCCGTACCCTAAGCCGTACCCTAAGCCTAACCCTAAGCCTAACCCTAACCCTAGGCTACCCTTGACTGCTTCTGCCTCCAATAGATTTCCTAAGCACTAGTGTTTTAAGGAACAGCTTAAAAAGAGAATCCTAATGTGATTTCTTTATAATGTGTGTGTTCCTTATATTATCTTAGTGTCTAAACACTTCTCCATGGCTGGACCCCCAAATAATATTCCTTTACGTGCTAAGGGGTATCTAGAGAGTGGGATAGGTTTAATAACTACCCTAACCCTAACGCGTACCCTAACCCTAACCCCTACCCTAACCCTAACACGTACCCTAATCCTAAAGCGTACCCTAAACCGAGCCCTAACCCTAACACTAACCGTAACCCTAACCCTAACCCATACCCTACGCCGTACCCGAAGCCCTCCCCGAACACGTACCCTAAGCCGTACCGTAAGCCTAACCCTAAGCCTAACCCTAACCCTAGGCTACCCTTGACTGCTTCTGCCTCCAATACATTTCCTAAGCACTAGTGTTTTAAGGAACAGCTTAAAAACAGAATCCTAATGTGATTTCTTTATAATGTGTGTGTTCCTTATATTATCTTAGTGTGTAAAGTCTTCTCCATGGCTGGACCCCCAAATAATATTCCTTTACGTGCTAAGGGGTATCTAGAGAGTGGGATAGGTTTAATAACTACCCTAAGCCTAACGCGTACCCTAACCCTAACCCCTACCCTAACCCTAACACGTACCCTAATCCTAACCCGTACCCTAAACCGAGCCCTAACCCTAACACTAACCCTAACCCTAACCCTAACCCATACCCTACGCCGTACCCGAAGCCCTCCCCGAACCCGTACCCTAAGCCGTACCCTAAGCCTAAGCCTAACCCTAGGCTACCCTTGACTGCTTCTGCCTCCAATATATTTCCTAAGCACTAGTGTTTTAAGGAACAGCTTAAAAAGAGAATCCTAATGTGATTTCTTTATAATGGGTGTGTTCCTTATCTTATCCTAGGGTCTAAACTCTTCTCCATGGCTGGACCCCCAAATAATATTCCTTTACGTGCTAAGGGGTATCTAGAGAGTGGGATAGGTTTAATAACTAACTTAACCCTAATGCGTACCCTAACCCTAACCCCTACCCTAACCCTAACACGTACCCTAATCCTAACCCGTAACCTAAACCGAGCCCTAACCCTAACACTAACCCTAACCCTAACCCTAACCCATACCCTACGCCGTACCCGAAGCCCTCCCCGAACCCGTACCCTAAGCCGTACCCTAAGCTTAACCCTAAGCCTAACCCTAACCCTAGGCTACCCTTGACTGCTTCTGCCTCCAATAGATTTCCTAAGCACTAGTGTTTTAAGGAACAGCTTAAAAAGAGAATCCTAATGTGATTTCTTTATAATGGGTGTGTTCCTTATCTTATCCTAGTGTCTAAACTCTTCTCCATGGCTGGACCACCAAATAATATTCCTTTACGTGCTAAGGGGTAACTAGAGAGTGGGATAGGTTTAATAACTACCCTAACCCTAACGCGTACCCTAACGCTAACCCCTACCCTAACCCTAACACGTACCCTAATCCTAACCCGTACCCTAAACCGAGCCCTAACCCTAACACTAACCCTAACCCTAACCCTAAACCATACCCTACGCCGTACCCGAAGCCCTCCCCGAACCCGTACCCTAAGCCGTACCCTAAGCCTAACCCTAAGCCTAACCCTAACCCTAGGCTACCCTTGACTGCTTCTGCCTCCAATAGATTTCCTAAGCACTAGTGTTTTAAGGAACAGCTTAAAAAGAGAATCCTAATGTGATTTGTTTATAATGGGTGTGTTCCTTATCTAATCCTAGTGTCTAAACTCTTCTCCATGGCTGGACCCCCAAATAATATTCCTTTATGTGCTAAGGGGTATCTAGAGAATGGGATAGGTTTAATCACTACCCTAACCCTAACGCGTACCCTAACCCTAACCCCTACCCTAACCCTAACACGTACCCTAATCCTAACCTGTACCCTAAACCGAGCCCTAACCCTAACACTAACCCTAACCCTAACCCTAACCCATACCCTACGCCGTACCCGAAGCCCTCCCCGAACCCGTAGCCTAAGCCGTACCCTAAGCCTAACCCTAACCCTAGGCTACCCTTGACTGCTTCTGCCTCCAATAGATTTCCTAAGCACTAGTGTTTTAAGGAACAGCTTAAAAAGAGAATCCTAATGTGAATTCTTTATAATGGGTATGTTCCTTATCTTATCCTAGTGTCTAAACATTTCTCCATGGCTGGACCCCCAAATAATATTCCTTTACGTGCTAAGGGGTATCTAGAGAGTGGGATAGGTTTAATAACTACCCTAACCCTTACGCGTACCCTAACCCTAACCCCTACCCTAACCCTAACACGTACCCTAATCCTAACCCGTACCCTAAACGGAGCCCTAACCCTAACACTAACCTAAACCTAACCCTAAACCATACCCTACGCCGTACCCGAAGCCCTCCCCGAACCCGTACCCTAAGCCGTACCCTAAGCCTAACCCTAAGCCTAACCCTAACCCTAGGCTACCCTTGACTGCTTCTGCCTCCAATAGATTTCCTAAGCACTAGTGTTTTAAGGAACAGCTTAAAAAGAGAATCCTAATGTGATTTCTTTATAATGTGTGTGTTCCTTATATTATCTTAGTGTCTAAACTCTTCTCCATGGCTGGAACCCCAAATAATATTCCTTTACGTGCTAAGGGGTATCTAGAGAGTGGGATAGGTTTAATAACTACCCTAACCCTAACGCGTACCCTAACCCTAACCCCTACCCTAACCCTAACACGTACCCTAATCCTAAACCGTACCCTAAACCGAGCCCTAACCCTAACACTAACCGTAACCCTAACCCTAACCCATACCCTACGCCGTACCCGAAGCCCTCCCCGAACACGTACCCTAAGCCGTACCCTAAGCCTAACCCTAAGCCTAACCCTAACCCTAGGCTACCCTTGACTGCTTCTGCCTCCAATAGATTTCCTAAGCACTAGTGTTTTAAGGAACAGCTTAAAAAAGAATCCTAAAGTGATTTCTTTATAATGGGTGTGTTCCTTATCTTATCCTAGTGTCTAAAGTCTTCTCCATGGCTGGACCCCCAAATAATATTCCTTTATGTGCTAAGGGGTATCGAGAGAGTGGGATAGGTTTAATAACTACCCTAACCCTAACGTGTACCCTAAACCTAACCCCTACCCTAACCCTAACACGTACCCTAATCCTAACCCGTACCCTAAACCGAGCCCTAACCCTAACACTAACCCTAACCCTAACCCTAACCCATACCCTACGCCGTACCCGAAGCCCTCCCCGAACCCGTACCCTAAGCCGTACCCTAAGCCTAACCCTAAACCTAGCCCTAACCCTAGGCTACCCTTGACTTCTTTTGCCTCCAATAGATTTCCTAAGCACTAGTGTTTTAAGGAACAGCTTAAAAAGAGAATCCTAATGTGATTTCTTTATAATGGGTGTGTTCCTTATCTTATCCTAGTGTCTAAACTCTTCTCCATGGCTGGACCCCCAAATAATATTCCTTTACGTGCTAAGGGGTAACTAGAGCGTGGGATAGGTTTAATAACTACCCTAACCCTAACGCGTACCCTAACGCTAACCCCTACCCTAACCCTAACACGTACCCTAAACCTAACCCGTACCCTAAACCGAGCCCTAACCCTAACACTAACCCTTACCCTAACCCTAACCCATACCCTACGCCGTACCCGAAGCCCTCCCCGAACCCGTACCCTAAGCCTAACCCTAAGCCTAACCCTAACCCTAGGCTACCCTTGACTGCTTCTGCCTCCAATAGATTTCCTAAGCACTAGTGTTTTAAGGAACAGCTTAAAAAGAGAATCCTAATGTGATTTCTTTATAATGTGTGTGTTCCTTATATTATCTTAGTGTCTAAACACTTCTCCATGGCTGGACCCCCAAATAATATTCCTTTACGTGCTAAGGGGTATCTAGAGAGTGGGATAGGTTTAATAACTACCCTAACCCTAACGCGTACCCTAACCCTAACCCCTACCCTAACCCTAACACGTACCCTAATCCTAAAGCGTACCCTAAACCGAGCCCTAACCCTAACACTAACCGTAACCCTAACCCTAACCCATACCCTACGCCGTACCCGAAGCCCTCCCCGAACACGTACCCTAAGCCGTACCGTAAGCCTAACCCTAAGCCTAACCCTAACCCTAGGCTACCCTTGACTGCTTCTGCCTCCAATACATTTCCTAAGCACTAGTGTTTTAAGGAACAGCTTAAAAACAGAATCCTAATGTGATTTCTTTATAATGTGTGTGTTCCTTATATTATCTTAGTGTGTAAAGTCTTCTCCATGGCTGGACCCCCAAATAATATTCCTTTACGTGCTAAGGGGTATCTAGAGAGTGGGATAGGTTTAATAACTACCCTAAGCCTAACGCGTACCCTAACCCTAACCCCTACCCTAACCCTAACACGTACCCTAATCCTAACCCGTACCCTAAACCGAGCCCTAACCCTAACACTAACCCTAACCCTAACCCTAACCCATACCCTACGCCGTACCCGAAGCCCTCCCCGAACCCGTACCCTAAGCCGTACCCTAAGCCTAACCCTAACCCTAGGCTACCCTTGACTGCTTCTGCCTCCAATATATTTCCTAAGCACTAGTGTTTTAAGGAACAGCTTAAAAAGAGAATCCTAATGTGATTTCTTTATAATGGGTGTGTTCCTTATCTTATCCTAGGGTCTAAACTCTTCTCCATGGCTGGACCCCCAAATAATATTCCTTTACGTGCTAAGGGGTATCTAGAGAGTGGGATAGGTTTAATAACTAACTTAACCCTAATGCGTACCCTAACCCTAACCCCTACCCTAACCCTAACACGTACCCTAATCCTAACCCGTAACCTAAACCGAGCCCTAACCCTAACACTAACCCTAACCCTAACCCTAACCCATACCCTACGCCGTACCCGAAGCCCTCCCCGAACCCGTACCCTAAGCCGTACCCTAAGCTTAACCCTAAGCCTAACCCTAACCCTAGGCTACCCTTGACTGCTTCTGCCTCCAATAGATTTCCTAAGCACTAGTGTTTTAAGGAACAGCTTAAAAAGAGAATCCTAATGTGATTTCTTTATAATGGGTGTGTTCCTTATCTTATCCTAGTGTCTAAACTCTTCTCCATGGCTGGACCCCCAAATAATATTCCTTTACGTGCTAAGGGGTAACTAGAGAGTGGGATAGGTTTAATAACTACCCTAACCCTAACGCGTACCCTAACGCTAACCCCTACCCTAACCCTAACACGTACCCTAATCCTAACCCGTACCCTAAACCGAGCCCTAACCCTAACACTAACCCTAACCCTAACCCTAAACCATACCCTACGCCGTACCCGAAGCCCTCCCCGAACCCGTACCCTAAGCCGTACCCTAAGCCTAACCCTAAGCCTAACCCTAACCCTAGGCTACCCTTGACTGCTTCTGCCTCCAATAGATTTCCTAAGCACTAGTGTTTTAAGGAACAGCTTAAAAAGAGAATCCTAATGTGATTTGTTTATAATGGGTGTGTTCCTTATCTAATCCTAGTGTCTAAACTCTTCTCCATGGCTGGACCCCCAAATAATATTCCTTTATGTGCTAAGGGGTATCTAGAGAGTGGGATAGGTTTAATCACTACCCTAACCCTAACGCGTACCCTAACCCTAACCCCTACCCTAACCCTAACACGTACCCTAATCCTAACCTGTACCCTAAACCGAGCCCTAACCCTAACACTAACCCTAACCCTAACACTAACCCATACCCTACGCCGTACCCGAAGCCCTCCCCGAACCCGTACCCTAAGCCGTACCTTAAGCCTACCCCTAAGCCTAACACTAACCCTAGGCTACCCTTGACTGCTTCTGCCTCCAATAGATTTCCTAAGCACTAGTGTTTTAAGGAACAGCTTAAAAAGAGAATCCTAATGTGATTTCTTTATAATGTGTGTGTTCCTTATATTATCTTAGTGTCTAAACTCTTCTCCATGGCTGGACCCCCAAATAATATTCCTTTACGTGCTAAGGGGTATCTAGAGAGTGGGATAGGTTTAATCACTACCCTAACCCTAACGCGTACCCTAACCCTAACCCCTACCCTATCCCTAGCACGTTCCCTAATCCTAACCCGTACCCTAAACCGAGCCCTAACCCTAACACTAACCCTAACCCTAACCCTAACCAATACCCTACGCCGTACCCGAAGCCCTCCCCGAAACCGTAGCCTAAACCGTACCCTAAGCCTACCCCTAAGCCTAACCCTAACCCTAGGCTACACTTGACTGCTTCTGCCTCCAATAGATTTCCTAAGTACTAGTGTTTTAAGGAACAGCTTAAAAAGAGAATCCTAATGTGATTTCTTTATAATGTGTGTGTTCCTTTTATTATCTTAGTGTCTAAACTCTTCTCCATGGCTGGACCCCCAAATAATATTCCTTTACGTGCTAAGGTGTATCTAGAGAGTGGGATAGGTTTAATAACTACCCTAACCCTAACGTGTACCCTAACCCTAACCCCTACCCTAACCCTAACACGTACCCTAATCCTAACCCGTACCCTAAACCGAGCCCTAACCCTAACACTAACCCTAACCCTAACCCTAACCCATACCCTACGCCGTACCCGAAGCCCTCCCCGAACCCGTACCCTAAGCCGTACCCTAAGCCTAACCCTAAGCCTAACCCTAACCCTAGGCTACCCTTGACTGCTTCTGCCTCCAATAGATTTCCTAAGCACTAGTGTTTTAAGGAACAGCTTAAAAAGAGAATCCTAATGTGATTTCTTTATAATGGGTGTGTTCCTTATCTTATCCTAGTGTCTAAACTCTTCTCCATGGCTGGACCCCCAAATAATATTCCTTTACGTGCTAAGGGGTAACTACCGAGTGGGATAGGTTTAATAACTAACCTAACCCTAATGCGTACCCTAACTCTAACCCCTACCCTAACCCTAACACGTACCCTAATCCTAACCCGTACCCTAAACCGAGCCCTAACCCTAACACTAACCCTAACCCTAACCCTAACCCATACCCTACGCCGTACCCGAAGCCCTCCCCGAATTCGTACCCTAAGCCGTACCCAAAGCCTAACCCTAAGCCTAACTCTAACCCTAGGCTACCCTTGACTGCTTCTGCCTCCAATAGATTTCCTAAGCACTAGTGTTTTAAGGAACAGCTTAAAAAGAGAATCCTAATGTGATTTCTTTATAATGTGTGTGTTCCTTATCTAATCCTAGTGTCTAAACTCTTCTCCATGGCTGGACCCCCAAATAATATTCCTTTATGTGCTAAGGGGTATCTAGAGAGTGGGATAGGTTTAATCACTACCCTAACCCTAACGTGTACCCAAACCCTAACCCCTACCCTAACCCTAACACGTACCCTAATCCTAACCCGTACCCTAAACCGAGCCCTAACCCTAACACTAACCCTAACCCTAACCCTAACCCATACCCTACGCCATACCCGAAGCCCTCCCCGAACCCGTACCCTAAGCCGTACCCTAAGCCTAACCCTAAGCCTAACCTTAACCCTAGGCTACCCTTGACTGCTTCTGCCTCCAATAGATTTCCTAAGCACTAGTGTTTTAAGGAACAGCTTAAAAAGAGAATCCTAATGTGATTTCTTTATACTGTGTGTGTTCCTTATAATATCTTAGTGTCTAACCTTTTCTCCATGGCTGGACCCCCAAATAATATTCCTTTACGTGCTAAGGGTTATCTAGAGAGTGGGATAGGTTTAATAACTACCCTAACCCTAACGCGTACCCTAACCCTAACCCCTACCCTAACCCTAACACGTACCCTAATCCTAACCCGTACCCTAAACCGAGCCCTAACCCTAACACTAACCCTAACCCTAACCCTAACCCATACCCTACGCCGTACCCGAATCCCTCCCCGAACCCGTACCATAAGCCGTACCCTAAGCCTAACCCTAAGCCTAACCCTAACCCTAGGCTACCCTTGACTGCCTCTGCCTCCAATATATTTCCTAAGCACTAGTGTTTTAAGGAACAGCTTAAATAGAGAATTCTAATGTGATTTCTATATAATGGATGTGTTCCTTATCTTATCCTAGTGTCTAAACTCTTCTCCATGGCTGGACCCACAAATAATATTCCTTTACGTGCTAAGGGGTATCTAGAGAGTGGGATAGGTTTAATAACTACCCTAACCCTAACGCGTACCCTAACCCTAACCCCTACCCTAACCCTAACACGTACCCTAATCCTAACCCGTACCCTAAACCGAGCCCTAACCCTAACACTAACCCTAACCCTAACCCTAACCCATACCCTACGCCGTACCCGAAGCCCTCCCCGAACCCGTACCCTAAGCCGTACCCTAAGCCTACCCCTAAGCCTAACCCTAACCATAGGCTACCCTTGACTGCTTCTGCCTCCAATAGATTTCCTAAGCACTAGTGTTTTAAGGAACAGCTTAAAAAGAGAATCCTAATGTGATTTCTTTATAATGTGTGTGTTCCTTATATTATCTTAGTGTCTAAACTCTTCTCCATGGCTGGACCCCCAAATAATATTCCTTTACGTGCTAAGGGGTATCTAGAGAGTGGGATAGGTTTAATCACTACCCTAACCCTAACGCGTACCCTAACCCTAACCCCTACCCTAACCCTAGCACGTACCCTAATCCTAACCCGTACCCTAAACCGAGCCCTAACCCTAACACTAACCCTAACCCTAACCCTAACCCATACCCTACGCCGTACCCGATGCCCTCCCCGAACCCGTACCCTAAGCCGTACCCTAAGCCTACCCCTAAGCCTAACCCTAACCCTAGGCTACACTTGACTGCTTCTGCCTCCAATAGACTTCCTAAGTACTAGTGTTTTAAGGAACAGCTTAAAAAGAGAATCCTAATATGATTTCTTTATAATGTGTGTGTTCCTTTTATTATCTTAGTGTCTAAACTCTTCTCCATGGCTGGACCCCCAAATAATATTCCTTTACGTGCTAAGGTGTATCTAGAGAGTGGGATAGGTTTAATAACTACCCTAACCCTAACGTGTACCCTAAACCTAACCCCTACCCTAACCCTAACACGTACCCTAATCCTAACCAATACCTTAAACCGAGCCCTAACCCTAACACTAACCCTAACCCTAACCCTAACCCATACCCTACGCCGTACCCGAAGCCCTCCCCGAACCCGTACCCTAAGCCGTACCCTTAGCCTAACCCTAAGCCTAACCCTAACCCTAGGCTACCCTTGACTGCTTCTGCCTCCAATAGATTTCCTAAGCACTAGTGTTTTAAGGAACAGCTTAAAAAGAGAATCCTAATGTGATTTCTTTATAATGGGTGTGTTCCTTATCTTATCCTAGGGTCTAAACTCTTCTCCATGGCTGCACCCCCAAATAATATTCCTTTACGTGCTAAGGGGTATCTAGAGAGTGGGATAGGTTTAATAACTACCTTAACCCTAACGCGTACCCTAACCCTAACCCCTACCCTAACCCTAACACGTACCCTAATCCTAACCCGTAACCTAAACCGAGCCCTAACCCTAACACTAACCCTAACCCTAACCCTAACCCATACCCTACGCCGTACCCGAAGCCCTCCCCGAACCCGTACCCTAAGCTGTACCCTAATCCTACCCCTAAGCCTAACCCTAACCCTAGGCAACCCTTGACTGCTTCTGCCTCCAATAGATTTCCGAAGCACTAGTGTTTTAAGGAACAGCTTAAAAAGAGAATCCTAATGTGATTTCTTTATAATGTGTGTGTTCCTTATATTATCTTAGTGTCTAAACTCTTCTCCATGGCTGGACCCCCAAATAATATTCCTTTACGTGCTAAGGTGTATCTAGAGAGTGGGATAGGTTTAATAACTACCCTAACCCTAACGTGTACCCTAACCCTAACCCCTACCCTAACCCTAACACGTACCCTAATCCTAACCCGTACCCTAAACCGAGCCCTAACCCTAACACTAACCCTAACCCTAACCCTAACCCATACCCTACGCCGTACCCGAAGCCCTCCCCGAACCCGTACCCTAAGCCGTACCCTAAGCCTAACCCTAAGCCTAACCCTAACCCTAGGCTACCCTTGACTGCTTCTGCCTCCAATAGATTTCCTAAGCACTAGTGTTTTAAGGAACAGCTTAAAAAGAGAATCCTAATGTGATTTCTTTATAATGGGTGTGTTCCTTATCTTATCCTAGTGTCTAAACTCTTCTCCATGGCTGGACCCCCAAATAATATTCCTTTATGTGCTAAGGGGTAACAACAGAGTGGGATAGGTTTAATAACTAACCTAACCCTAATGCGTACCCTAACGCTAACCCCTACCCTAACCCTAACACGTACCCTAATCCTAACCCGTACCCTAAACCGAGCCCTAACCCTAACACTAACCCTAACCCTAACCCTAACCCATACCCTACGCCGTACCCGAAGCCCTCCCCGAACTCGTACCCTAAGCCGTACCCAAAGCCTAACCCTAAGCCTAACTCTAACCCTAGGCTACCCTTGACTGCTTCTGCCTCCAATAGATTTCCTAAGCACTAGTGTTTTAAGGAACAGCTTAAAAAGAGAATCCTAATGTGATTTCTTTATAATGTGTGTGTTCCTTATCTAATCCTAGTGTCTAAACTCTTCTCCATGGCTGGACCCCCAAATAATATTCCTTTACGTGCTAAGGGGTATCTAGAGAGTGGGATAGGTTTAATCACTACCCTAACCCTAACGCGTACCCTAACCCTAACCCCTACCCTAACCCTAGCACGTACCCTAATCCTAACCCGTACCCTAAACCGAGCCCTAACCCTAACACTAACCCTAAACCTAACCCTAACCCATACCCTACGCCGTACCCGAAGCCCTCCCCGAACCCGTACCCTAAGCCGTACCCTAAGCCTACCCCTAAGCCTAACCCTAACCCTAGGCTACACTTGACTGCTTCTGCCTCCAATAGATTTCCTAAGTACTAGTGTTTTAAGGAACAGCTTAAAAAGAGAATCCTAATGTGATTTCTTTATAATGTGTGTGTTCCTTTTATTATCTTAGTGTCTAAACACTTCTCCATGGCTGGACCCCCAAATAATATTCCTTTACGTGCTAAGGTGTATCTAGAGAGTGGGATAGGTTTAATAACTACCCTAACCCTAACGTGTACCCTAACCCTAACCCCTACCCTAACCCTAACACGTACCCTAATCCTAACCCGTACCCTAAACCGAGCCCTAACCCTAACACTAACCCTAACCCTAACCCTAACCCATACCCTACGCCGTACCCGAAGCCCTCCCCGAACCCGTACCCTAAGCCGTACCCTAAGCCTAACCCTAAGCCTAACCCTAACCCTAGGCTACCCTTGACTGCTTCTGCCTCCAATAGATTTCCTAAGCACTAGTGTTTTAAGGAACAGCTTAAAAAGAGAATCCTAATGTGATTTCTTTATAATGGGTGTGTTCCTTATCTTATCCTAGTGTCTAAACTCTTCTCCATGGCTGGACCCCCAAATAATATTCCTTTATGTGCTAAGGGGTAACTACAGAGTGGGATAGGTTTAATAACTAACCTAACCCTAATGCGTACCCTAACGCTAACCCCTACCCTAACCCTAACACGTACCCTAATCCTAACCCGTACCCTAAACCGAGCCCTAACCCTAACACTAACCCTAACCCTAACCCTAACCCATACCCTACGCCGTACCCGAAGCCCTCCCCGAACTCGTACCCTAAGCCGTACCCAAAGCCTAACCCTAAGCCTAACTCTAACCCTATGCTATCCTTGACTGCTTCTGCCTCCAATAGATTTCCTAAGCACTAATGTTTTAAGGAACAGCTTAAAAAGAGAATCCTAATGTGATTTCTTTATAATGTGTGTGTTCCTTATCTAATCCTAGTGTCTAAACTCTTCTCCATGGCTGGACCCCCAAATAATATTCCTTTACGTGCTAAGGGGTATCTAGAGAGTGGGATAGGTTTAATCACTACCCTAACCCTAACGCGTACCCTAACCCTAACCCCTACCCTAACCCTAGCACGTACCCTAATCCTAACCCGTACCCTAAACCGAGCCCTAACCCTAACACTAACCCTAAACCTAACCCTAACCCATACCCTACGCCGTACCCGAAGCCCTCCCCGAACCCGTAGCCTAAGCCGTACCCTAAGCCTACCCCTAAGCCTAACCCTAACCCTAGGCTACACTTGACTGCTTCTGCCTCCAATAGATTTCCTAAGTACTACTGTTTTAAGGAACAGCTTAAAAAGAGAATCCTAATGTGATTTCTTTATAATGTGTGTGTTCCTTTTATTATCTTAGTGTCTAAACTCTTCTCCATGGCTGGACCCCCTAATAATATTCCTTTACGTGCTAAGGTGTATCTAGAGAGTGGGATAGGTTTAATCACTACCCTAACCCTAACGTGTACCCTAACCCTAACCCCTACCCTAACCCTAACACGTACCCTAATCCTAACCCGTACCCTAAACCGAGCCCTAACCCTAACACTAACCCTAACCCTAACCCTAACCCATACCCTACGCCGTACCCGAAGCCCTCCCCGAACCCGTACCCTAAGCCGTACCCTAAGCCTAACCCTAAGCCTAACCCTAACCCTAGGCTACCCTTGACTGCTTCTGCCTCCAATAGATTTCCTAAGCACTAGTGTTTTAAGGAACAGCTTAAAAAGAGAATCCTAATGTGATTTCTTTATAATGGGTGTGTTCCTTATCTTATCTTAGTGTCTAAACTCTTCTCCATGGCTGGACCCCCAAATAATATTCCTTTACGTGCTAAGGGGTATCTAGAGAGTGGGATAGGTTTAATAACTACCCTAACCGTAACACGTACCCTAACCCTAACCCCTACCCAAACCCTAGCACGTACCCTAATCCTAACCCGTACCCTAAACCGAGCCCTAACCCTAACACTAACCCTAACCCTAACCCTAACCCATACCCTACGCCGTACCCGAAGCCCTCCCCGAACCCGTACCCTAAGCCGTACCCTAAGCCTAACGCTAAGCCTAACCCTAACCCTAGGCTACCCTTGACTGCTTCTGCCTCCAATAGATTTCCTAAGCACTAGTGTTTTAAGGAACAGCTTAAAAAGAGAATCCTAATGTGATTTCTTTATAATGTGTGTGTTCCTTATATTATCTTAGTGTCTAAACTCTTCTCCATGGCTGGACCCCCAAATAATATTCCTTTACGTGCTCACGGGTATCTAGAGAGTGGGATAGGTTTAATAACTACCCTAACCGTAACGCGTACCCTAACCCTAACCCCTACCCTAACCCTAACACGTACCCTAATCCTAACCTGTACCCTAAACCGAGCCCTAACCCTAACACAAACCCTAACCCTAACCCTAACCCATACCCTACGCCGTACACGATGCCCTCCCCGAACCCGTACCCTAAGCCGTACCCTAAGCCTACCCCTAAGCCTAACCCTAACCATAGGCTACCCTTGACTGCTTCTGCCTCCAATAGATTTCCTAAGTACTAGTGTTTTAAGGAACAGCTTAAAAAGAGAATCCTAATGTGATTTCTTTATAATGTGTGTGTTCCTTTTATTATCTTAGTGTCTAAACTCTTCTCCATGGCTGGACCCCCAAATAATATTCCTTTACGTGCTAAGGTGTATCTAGAGAGTGGGATAGGTTTAATAACTACCCTAACCCTAACGTGTACCCTAACCCTAACCCCTAACCTAACCCTAACACGTACCCTAATCCTAACCCGTACCCTAAACCGAGCCCTAACCCTAACACTAACCCTAACCCTAACCCTAACCCATACCCTACGCCGTACCCGAAGCCCTCCCCGAACCCGTACCCTAAGCCGTACCCTAAGCCTAACCCTAAGCCTAACCCTAACCCTAGGCTACCCTTGACTGCTTCTGCCTCCAATAGATTTCCTAAGCACTAGTGTTTTAAGGAACAGCTTAAAAAGAGAATCCTAATGTGATTTCTTTATAATGGGTGTGTTCCTTATCTTATCCTAGTGTCCAAACTCTTCTCCATGGCTGGACCCCCAAATAATATTCCTTTATGTGCTAAGGGGTAACAACAGAGTGGGATAGGTTTAATAACTAACCTAACCCTAATGCGTACCCTAACGCTAACCCCTACCCTAACCCTAACACGTACCCTAATCCTAACCCGTACCCTAAACCGAGCCCTAACCCTAACACTAACCCTAACCCTAACCCTAACCCATACCCTACGCCGTACCCGAAGCCCTCCCCGAACTCGTACCCTAAGCCGTACCCAAAGCCTAACCCTAAGCCTAACTCTAACCCTAGGCTACCCTTGACTGCTTCTGCCTCCAATAGATTTCCTAAGCACTAGTGTTTTAAGGAACAGCTTAAAAAGAGAATCCTAATGTGATTTCTTTATAATGTGTGTGTTCCTTATCTAATCCTAGTGTCTAAACTCTTCTCCATGGCTGGACCCCCAAATAATATTCCTTTACGTGCTAAGGGGTATCTAGAGAGTGGGATAGGTTTAATCTCTACCCTAACCCTAACGCGTACCCTAACCCTAACCCCTACCCTAACCCTAGCACGTACCCTAATCCTAACCCGTACCCTAAACCGAGCCCTAACCCTAACACTAACCCTAAACCTAACCCTAACCCATACCCTACGCCGTACCCGAAGCCCTCCCCGAACCCGTACCCTAAGCCGTACCCTAAGCCTACCCCTAAGCCTAACCCTAACCCTAGGCTACACTTGACTGCTTCTGCCTCCAATAGATTTCCTAAGCACTAGTGTTTTAAGGAACAGCTTAAAAAGAGAATCCTAATGTGATTTCTTTATAATGTGTGTGTTCCTTATATTATCTTAGTGTCTAAACTCTTCTCCATGGCTGGACCCCCAAATAATATTCCTTTACGTGCTAAGGGGTATCTAGAGAGTGGGATAGGTTTAATCACTACCCTAACCCTAACGCGTACCCTAACCCTAACCCCTACCCTAACCCTAGCACGTACCCTAATCCTAACCCGTACCCTAAACCGAGCCCTAACCCTAACACTAACCCTAACCCTAACCCTAACCCATACCCTACGCCGTACCCGATGCCCTCCCCGAACCCGTACCCTAAGCCGTACCCTAAGCCTACCCCTAAGCCTAACCCTAACCCTAGGCTACACTTGACTGCTTCTGCCTCCAATAGACTTCCTAAGTACTAGTGTTTTAAGGAACAGCTTAAAAAGAGAATCCTAATATGATTTCTTTATAATGTGTGTGTTCCTTTTATTATCTTAGTGTCTAAACTCTTCTCCATGGCTGGACCCCCAAATAATATTCCTTTACGTGCTAAGGTGTATCTAGAGAGTGGGATAGGTTTAATAACTACCCTAACCCTAACGTGTACCCTAAACCTAACCCCTACCCTAACCCTAACACGTACCCTAATCCTAACCAATACCTTAAAACGAGCCCTAACCCTAACACTAACCCTAACCCTAACCCTAACCCATACCCTACGCCGTACCCGAAGCCCTCCCCGAACCCGTACCCTAAGCCGTACCCTTAGCCTAACCCTAAGCCTAACCCTAACCCTAGGCTACCCTTGACTGCTTCTGCCTCCAATAGATTTCCTAAGCACTAGTGTTTTAAGGAACAGCTTAAAAAGAGAATCCTAATGTGATTTCTTTATAATGGGTGTGTTCCTTATCTTATCCTAGGGTCTAAACTCTTCTCCATGGCTGCACCCCCAAATAATATTCCTTTACGTGCTAAGGGGTATCTAGAGAGTGGGATAGGTTTAATAACTACCTTAACCCTAACGCGTACCCTAACCCTAACCCCTACCCTAACCCTAACACGTACCCTAATCCTAACCCGTAACCTAAACCGAGCCCTAACCCTAACACTAACCCTAACCCTAACCCTAACCCATACCCTACGCCGTACCCGAAGCCCTCCCCGAACCCGTACCCTAAGCTGTACCCTAATCCTACCCCTAAGCCTAACCCTAACCCTAGGCAACCCTTGACTGCTTCTGCCTCCAATAGATTTCCGAAGCACTAGTGTTTTAAGGAACAGCTTAAAAAGAGAATCCTAATGTGATTTCTTTATAATGTGTGTGTTCCTTATATTATCTTAGTGTCTAAACTCTTCTCCATGGCTGGACCCCCAAATAATATTCCTTTACGTGCTAAGGTGTATCTAGAGAGTGGGATAGGTTTAATAACTACCCTAACCCTAACGTGTACCCTAACCCTAACCCCTACCCTAACCCTAACACGTACCCTAATCCTAACCCGTACCCTAAACCGAGCCCTAACCCTAACACTAACCCTAACCCTAACCCTAACCCATACCCTACGCCGTACCCGAAGCCCTCCCCGAACCCGTACCCTAAGCCGTACCCTAAGCCTAACCCTAAGCCTAACCCTAACCCTAGGCTACCCTTGACTGCTTCTGCCTCCAATAGATTTCCTAAGCACTAGTGTTTTAAGGAACAGCTTAAAAAGAGAATCCTAATGTGATTTCTTTATAATGGGTGTGTTCCTTATCTTATCCTAGTGTCTAAACTCTTCTCCATGGCTGGACCCCCAAATAATATTCCTTTATGTGCTAAGGGGTAACAACAGAGTGGGATAGGTTTAATAACTAACCTAACCCTAATGCGTACCCTAACGCTAACCCCTACCCTAACCCTAACACGTACCCTAATCCTAACCCGTACCCTAAACCGAGCCCTAACCCTAACACTAACCCTAACCCTAACCCTAACCCATACCCTACGCCGTACCCGAAGCCCTCCCCGAACTCGTACCCTAAGCCGTACCCAAAGCCTAACCCTAAGCCTAACTCTAACCCTAGGCAACCCTTGACTGCTTCTGCCTCCAATAGATTTCCTAAGCACTAGTGTTTTAAGGAACAGCTTAAAAAGAGAATCCTAATGTGATTTCTTTATAATGTGTGTGTTCCTTATCTAATCCTAGTGTCTAAACTCTTCTCCATGGCTGGACCCCCAAATAATATTCCTTTACGTGCTAAGGGGTATCTAGAGAGTGGGATAGGTTTAATCACTACCCTAACCCTAACGCGTATCCTAACCCTAACCCCTACCCTAACCCTAGCACGTACCCTAATCCTAACCCGTACCCTAAACCGAGCCCTAACCCTAACACTAACCCTAAACCTAACCCTAACCCATACCCTACGCCGTACCCGAAGCCCTCCCCGAACCCGTACCCTAAGCCGTACCCTAAGCCTACCCCTAAGCCTAACCCTAACCCTAGGCTACACTTGACTGCTTCTGCCTCCAATAGATTTCCTAAGTACTAGTGTTTTAAGGAACAGCTTAAAAAGAGAATCCTAATGTGATTTCTTTATAATGTGTGTGTTCCTTTTATTATCTTAGTGTCTAAACACTTCTCCATGGCTGGACCCCCAAATAATATTCCTTTACGTGCTAAGGTGTATCTAGAGAGTGGGATAGGTTTAATAACTACCCTAACCCTAACGTGTACCCTAACCCTAACCCCTACCCTAACCCTAACACGTACCCTAATCCTAACCCGTACCCTAAACCGAGCCCTAACCCTAACACTAACCCTAACCCTAACCCTAACCCATACCCTACGCCGTACCCGAAGCCCTCCCCGAACCCGTACCCTAAGCCGTACCCTAAGCCTAACCCTAAGCCTAACCCTAACCCTAGGCTACCCTTGACTGCTTCTGCCTCCAATAGATTTCCTAAGCACTAGTGTTTTAAGGAACAGCTTAAAAAGAGAATCCTAATGTGATTTCTTTATAATGGGTGTGTTCCTTATCTTATCCTAGTGTCTAAACTCTTCTCCATGGCTGGACCCCCAAATAATATTCCTTTATGTGCTAAGGGGTAACTACAGAGTGGGATAGGTTTAATAACTAACCTAACCCTAATGCGTACCCTAACGCTAACCCCTACCCTAACCCTAACACGTACCCTAATCCTAACCCGTACCCTAAACCGAGCCCTAACCCTAACACTAACCCTAACCCTAACCCTAACCCATACCCTACGCCGTACCCGAAGCCCTCCCCGAACTCGTACCCTAAGCCGTACCCAAAGCCTAACCCTAAGCCTAACTCTAACCCTATGCTACCCTTGACTGCTTCTGCCTCCAATAGATTTCCTAAGCACTAATGTTTTAAGGAACAGCTTAAAAAGAGAATCCTAATGTGATTTCTTTATAATGTGTGTGTTCCTTATCTAATCCTAGTGTCTAAACTCTTCTCCATGGCTGGACCCCCAAATAATATTCCTTTACGTGCTAAGGGGTATCTAGAGAGTGGGATAGGTTTAATCACTACCCTAACCCTAACGCGTACCCTAACCCTAACCCCTACCCTAACCCTAGCACGTACCCTAATCCTAACCCGTACCCTAAACCGAGCCCTAACCCTAACACTAACCCTAAACCTAACCCTAACCCATACCCTACGCCGTACCCGAAGCCCTCCCCGAACCCGTACCCTAAGCCGTACCCTAAGCCTACCCCTAAGCCTAACCCTAACCCTAGGCTACACTTGACTGCTTCTGCCTCCAATAGATTTCCTAAGTACTACTGTTTTAAGGAACAGCTTAAAAAGAGAATCCTAATGTGATTTCTTTATAATGTGTGTGTTCCTTTTATTATCTTAGTGTCTAAACTCTTCTCCATGGCTGGACCCCCTAATAATATTCCTTTACGTGCTAAGGTGTATCTAGAGAGTGGGATAGGTTTAATCACTACCCTAACCCTAACGTGTACCCTAACCCTAACCCCTACCCTAACCCTAACACGTACCCTAATCCTAACCCGTACCCTAAACCGAGCCCTAACCCTAACACTAACCCTAACCCTAACCCTAACCCATACCCTACGCCGTACCCGAAGCCCTCCCCGAACCCGTACCCTAAGCCGTACCCTAAGCCTAACCCTAAGCCTAACCCTAACCCTAGGCTACCCTTGACTGCTTCTGCCTCCAATAGATTTCCTAAGCACTAGTGTTTTAAGGAACAGCTTAAAAAGAGAATCCTAATGTGATTTCTTTATAATGGGTGTGTTCCTTATCTTATCTTAGTGTCTAAACTCTTCTCCATGGCTGGACCCCCAAATAATATTCCTTTACGTGCTAAGGGGTATCTAGAGAGTGGGATAGGTTTAATAACTACCCTAACCGTAACACGTACCCTAACCCTAACCCCTACCCAAACCCTAGCACGTACCCTAATCCTAACCCGTACCCTAAACCGAGCCCTAACCCTAACACTAACCCTAACCCTAACCCTAACCCATACCCTACGCCGTACCCGAAGCCCTCCCCGAACCCGTACCCTAAGCCGTACCCTAAGCCTAACGCTAAGCCTAACCCTAACCCTAGGCTACCCTTGACTGCTTCTGCCTCCAATAGATTTCCTAAGCACTAGTGTTTTAAGGAACAGCTTAAAAAGAGAATCCTAATGTGATTTCTTTATAATGTGTGTGTTCCTTATATTATCTTAGTGTCTAAACTCTTCTCCATGGCTGGACCCCCAAATAATATTCCTTTACGTGCTCACGGGTATCTAGAGAGTGGGATAGGTTTAATAACTACCCTAACCGTAACGCGTACCCTAACCCTAACCCCTACCCTAACCCTAACACGTACCCTAATCCTAACCTGTACCCTAAACCGAGCCCTAACCCTAACACAAACCCTAACCCTAACCCTAACCCATACCCTACGCCGTACACGATGCCCTCCCCGAACCCGTACCCTAAGCCGTACCCTAAGCCTACCCCTAAGCCTAACCCTAACCATAGGCTACCCTTGACTGCTTCTGCCTCCAATAGATTTCCTAAGTACTAGTGTTTTAAGGAACAGCTTAAAAAGAGAATCCTAATGTGATTTCTTTATAATGTGTGTGTTCCTTTTATTATCTTAGTGTCTAAACTCTTCTCCATGGCTGGACCCCCAAATAATATTCCTTTACGTGCTAAGGTGTATCTAGAGAGTGGGATAGGTTTAATAACTACCCTAACCCTAACGTGTACCCTAACCCTAACCCCTACCCTAACCCTAACACGTACCCTAATCCTAACCCGTACCCTAAACCGAGCCCTAACCCTAACACTAACCCTAACCCTAACCCTAACCCATACCCTACGCCGTACCCGAAGCCCTCCCCGAACCCGTACCCTAAGCCGTACCCTAAGCCTAACCCTAAGCCTAACCCTAACCCTAGGCTACCCTTGACTGCTTCTGCCTCCAATAGATTTCCTAAGCACTAGTGTTTTAAGGAACAGCTTAAAAAGAGAATCCTAATGTGATTTCTTTATAATGGGTGTGTTCCTTATCTTATCCTAGTGTCTAAACTCTTCTCCATGGCTGGACCCCCAAATAATATTCCTTTATGTGCTAAGGGGTAACAACAGAGTGGGATACGTTTAATAACTAACCTAACCCTAATGCGTACCCTAACGCTAACCCCTACCCTAACCCTAACACGTACCCTAATCCTAACCCGTACCCTAAACCGAGCCCTAACCCTAACACTAACCCTAACCCTAACCCTAACCCATACCCTACGCCGTACCCGAAGCCCTCCCCGAACTCGTACCCTAAGCCGTACCCAAAGCCTAACCCTAAGCCTAACTCTAACCCTAGGCTACCCTTGACTGCTTCTGCCTCCAATAGATTTCCTAAGCACTAGTGTTTTAAGGAACAGCTTAAAAAGAGAATCCTAATGTGATTTCTTTATAATGTGTGTGTTCCTTATCTAATCCTAGTGTCTAAACTCTTCTCCATGGCTGGACCCCCAAATAATATTCCTTTACGTGCTAAGGGGTATCTAGAGAGTGGGATAGGTTTAATCTCTACCCTAACCCTAACGCGTACCCTAACCCTAACCCCTACCCTAACCCTAGCACGTACCCTAATCCTAACCCGTACCCTAAACCGAGCCCTAACCCTAACACTAACCCTAAACCTAACCCTAACCCATACCCTACGCCGTACCCGAAGCCCTCCCCGAACCCGTACCCTAAGCCGTACCCTAAGCCTACCCCTAAGCCTAACCCTAACCCTAGGCTACACTTGACTGCTTCTGCCTCCAATAGATTTCCTAAGTACTAGTGTTTTAAGGAACAGCTTAAAAAGAGAATCCTAATGTGATTTCTTTATAATGTGTTTGTTCCTTTTATTATCTTAGTGTCTAAACACTTCTCCATGGCTGGACCCCCAAATAATATTCCTTTACGTGCTAAGGTGTATCTAGAGAGTGGGATAGGTTTAATAACTACCCTAACCCTAACGTGTACCCTAACCCTAACCCCTACCCTAACCCTAACACGTACCCTAATCCTAACCCGTACCCTAAACCGAGCCCTAACCCTAACACTAACCCTAACCCTAACCCTAACCCATACCCTACGCCGTACCCGAAGCCCTCCCCGAACCCGTACCCTAAGCCGTACCCTAAGCCTAACCCTAAGCCTAACCCTAACCCTAGGCTACCCTTGACTGCTTCTGCCTCCAATAGATTTCCTAAGCACTAGTGTTTTAAGGAACAGCTTAAAAAGAGAATCCTAATGTGATTTCTTTATAATGGGTGTGTTCCTTATCTTATCCTAGTGTCTAAACTCTTCTCCATGGCTGGACCCCCAAATAATATTCCTTTATGTGCTAAGGGGTAACTACAGAGTGGGATAGGTTTAATAACTAACCTAACCCTAATGCGTACCCTAACGCTAACCCCTACCCTAACCCTAACACGTACCCTAATCCTAACCCGTACCCTAAACCGAGCCCTAACCCTAACACTAACCCTAACCCTAACCCTAACCCATACCCTACGCCGTACCCGAAGCCCTCCCCGAACTCGTACCCTAAGCCGTACCCAAAGCCTAACCCTAAGCCTAACTCTAACCCTAGGCTACCCTTGACTGCTTCTGCCTCCAATAGATTTCCTAAGCACTAATGTTTTAAGGAACAGCTTAAAAAGAGAATCCTAATGTGATTTCTTTATAATGTGTGTGTTCCTTATCTAATCCTAGTGTCTAAACTCTTCTCCATGGCTGGACCCCCAAATAATATTCCTTTACGTGCTAAGGGGTATCTAGAGAGTGGGATAGGTTTAATCACTACCCTAACCCTAACGCGTACCCTAACCCTAACCCCTACCCTAACCCTAGCACGTACCCTAATCCTAACCCGTACCCTAAACCGAGCCCTAACCCTAACACTAACCCTAACCCTAACCCTAACCCATACCCTACGCCGTACCCGAAGCCCTCCCCGAACCCGTACCCTAAGCCGTACCCTAAGCCTACCCCTAAGCCTAACCCTAACCCTAGGGTACACTTGACTGCTTCTGCCTCCAATAGATTTCCTAAGTACTACTGTTTTAAGGAACAGCTTAAAAAGAGAATCCTAATGTGATTTCTTTATAATGTGTGTGTTCCTTTTATTATCTTAGTGTCTAAACTCTTCTCCATGGCTGGACCCCCAAATAATATTCCTTTACGTGCTAAGGTGTATCTAGAGAGTGGGATAGGTTTAATAACTACCCTAAACCTAACGTGTACCCTAACCCTAACCCCTACCCTAACCCTAACACGTACCCTAATCCTAACCCGTACCCTAAACCGAGCCCTAACCCTAACACTAACCCTAACCCTAACCCTAACCCATACCCTACGCCGTACCCGAAGCCCTCCCCGAACCCGTACCCTAAGCCGTACCCTAAGCCTACCCCTAAGCCTAACCCTAACCATAGGCTACCCTTGACTGCTTCTGCCTCCAATAGATTTCCTAAGTACTAGTGTTTTAAGGAACAGCTTAAAAAGAGAATCCTAATGTGATTTCTTTATAATGTGTGTGTTCCTTTTATTATCTTAGTGTCTAAACTCTTCTCCATGGCTGGACCCCCAAATAATATTCCTTTACGTGCTAAGGTGTATCTAGAGAGTGGGATAGGTTTAATAACTACCCTAACCCTAACGTGTACCCTAACCCTAACCCCTACCCTAACCCTAACACGTACCCTAATCCTAACCCGTACCCTAAACCGAGCCCTAACCCTAACACTAACCCTAACCCTAACCCTAACCCATACCCTACGCCGTACCCGAAGCCCTCCCCGAACCCGTACCCTAAGCCGTACCCTAAGCCTAACCCTAAGCCTAACCCTAACCCTAGGCTACCCTTGACTGCTTCTGCCTCCAATAGATTTCCTAAGCACTAGTGTTTTAAGGAACAGCTTAAAAAGAGAATCCTAATGTGATTTCTTTATAATGGGTGTGTTCCTTATCTTATCCTAGTGTCTAAACTCTTCTCCATGGCTGGACCCCCAAATAATATTCCTTTATGTGCTAAGGGGTAACAACAGAGTGGGATAGGTTTAATAACTAACCTAACCCTAATGCGTACCCTAACGCTAACCCCTACCCTAACCCTAACACGTACCCTAATCCTAACCCGTACCCTAAACCGAGCCCTAACCCTAACACTAACCCTAACCCTAACCCTAACCCATACCCTACGCCGTACCCGAAGCCCTCCCCGAACTCGTACCCTAAGCCGTACCCAAAGCCTAACCCTAAGCCTAACTCTAACCCTAGGCTACCCTTGACTGCTTCTGCCTCCAATAGATTTCCTAAGCACTAGTGTTTTAAGGAACAGCTTAAAAAGAGAATCCTAATGTGATTTCTTTATAATGTGTGTGTTCCTTATCTAATCCTAGTGTCTAAACTCTTCTCCATGGCTGGACCCCCAAATAATATTCCTTTACGTGCTAAGGGGTATCTAGAGAGTGGGATAGGTTTAATCACTACCCTAACCCTAACGCGTACCCTAACCCTAACCCCTACCCTAACCCTAGCACGTACCCTAATCCTAACCCGTACCCTAAACCGAGCCCTAACCCTAACACTAACCCTAACCCTAACCCTAACCCATACCCTACGCCGTACCCGAAGCCCTCCCCGAACCCGTACCCTAAGCCGTACCCTAAGCCTAACGCTAAGCCTAACCCTAACCCTAGGCTACCCTTGACTGCTTCTGCCTCCAATAGATTTCCTAAGCACTAGTGTTTTAAGGAACAGCTTAAAAAGAGAATCCTAATGTGATTTCTTTATAATGTGTGTGTTCCTTATATTATCTTAGTGTCTAAACTCTTCTCCATGGCTGGACCCCCAAATAATATTCCTTTACGTGCTCACGGGTATCTAGAGAGTGGGATAGGTTTAATAACTACCCTAACCGTAACGCGTACCCTAACCCTAACCCCTACCCTAACCCTAACACGTACCCTAATCCTAACCTGTACCCTAAACCGAGCCCTAACCCTAACACAAACCCTAACCCTAACCCTAACCCATACCCTACGCCGTACACGATGCCCTCCCCGAACCCGTACCCTAAGCCGTACCCTAAGCCTACCCCTAAGCCTAACCCTAACCATAGGCTACCCTTGACTGCTTCTGCCTCCAATAGATTTCCTAAGTACTAGTGTTTTAAGGAACAGCTTAAAAAGAGAATCCTAATGTGATTTCTTTATAATGGGTGTGTTCCTTATCTTATCCTAGTGTCTAAACTCTTCTCCATGGCTGGACCCCCAAATAATATTCCTTTATGTGCTAAGGGGTAACAACAGAGTGGGATAGGTTTAATAACTAACCTAACCCTAATGCGTACCCTAACGCTAACCCCTACCCTAACCCTAACACGTACCCTAATCCTAACCCGTACCCTAAACCGAGCCCTAACCCTAACACTAACCCTAACCCTAACCCTAACCCATACCCTACGCCGTACCCGAAGCCCTCCCCGAACTCGTACCCTAAGCCGTACCCAAAGCCTAACCCTAAGCCTAACTCTAACCCTAGGCTACCCTTGACTGCTTCTGCCTCCAATAGATTTCCTAAGCACTAGTGTTTTAAGGAACAGCTTAAAAAGAGAATCCTAATGTGATTTCTTTATAATGTGTGTGTTCCTTATCTAATCCTAGTGTCTAAACTCTTCTCCATGGCTGGACCCCCAAATAATATTCCTTTACGTGCTAAGGGGTATCTAGAGAGTGGGATAGGTTTAATCTCTACCCTAACCCTAACGCGTACCCTAACCCTAACCCCTACCCTAACCCTAGCACGTACCCTAATCCTAACCCGTACCCTAAACCGAGCCCTAACCCTAACACTAACCCTAAACCTAACCCTAACCCATACCCTACGCCGTACCCGAAGCCCTCCCCGAACCCGTACCCTAAGCCGTACCCTAAGCCTACCCCTAAGCCTAACCCTAACCCTAGGCTACACTTGACTGCTTCTGCCTCCAATAGATTTCCTAAGTACTAGTGTTTTAAGGAACAGCTTAAAAAGAGAATCCTAATGTGATTTCTTTATAATGTGTTTGTTCCTTTTATTATCTTAGTGTCTAAACACTTCTCCATGGCTGGACCCCCAAATAATATTCCTTTACGTGCTAAGGTGTATCTAGAGAGTGGGATAGGTTTAATAACTACCCTAACCCTAACGTGTACCCTAACCCTAACCCCTACCCTAACCCTAACACGTACCCTAATCCTAACCCGTACCCTAAACCGAGCCCTAACCCTAACACTAACCCTAACCCTAACCCTAACCCATACCCTACGCCGTACCCGAAGCCCTCCCCGAACCCGTACCCTAAGCCGTACCCTAAGCCTAACCCTAAGCCTAACCCTAACCCTAGGCTACCCTTGACTGCTTCTGCCTCCAATAGATTTCCTAAGCACTAGTGTTTTAAGGAACAGCTTAAAAAGAGAATCCTAATGTGATTTCTTTATAATGGGTGTGTTCCTTATCTTATCCTAGTGTCTAAACTCTTCTCCATGGCTGGACCCCCAAATAATATTCCTTTATGTGCTAAGGGGTAACTACAGAGTGGGATAGGTTTAATAACTAACCTAACCCTAATGCGTACCCTAACGCTAACCCCTACCCTAACCCTAACACGTACCCTAATCCTAACCCGTACCCTAAACCGAGCCCTAACCCTAACACTAACCCTAACCCTAACCCTAACCCATACCCTACGCCGTACCCGAAGCCCTCCCCGAACTCGTACCCTAAGCCGTACCCAAAGCCTAACCCTAAGCCTAACTCTAACCCTAGGCTACCCTTGACTGCTTCTGCCTCCAATAGATTTCCTAAGCACTAATGTTTTAAGGAACAGCTTAAAAAGAGAATCCTAATGTGATTTCTTTATAATGTGTGTGTTCCTTATCTAATCCTAGTGTCTAAACTCTTCTCCATGGCTGGACCCCCAAATAATATTCCTTTACGTGATAAGGGGTATCTAGAGAGTGGGATAGGTTTAATCACTACCCTAACCCTAACGCGTACCCTAACCCTAACCCCTACCCTAACCCTAGCACGTACCCTAATCCTAACCCGTACCCTAAACCGAGCCCTAACCCTAACACTAACCCTAACCCTAACCCTAACCCATACCCTACGCCGTACCCGAAGCCCTCCCCGAACCCGTACCCTAAGCCGTACCCTAAGCCTACCCCTAAGCCTAACCCTAACCCTAGGGTACACTTGACTGCTTCTGCCTCCAATAGATTTCCTAAGTACTACTGTTTTAAGGAACAGCTTAAAAAGAGAATCCTAATGTGATTTCTTTATAATGTGTGTGTTCCTTTTATTATCTTAGTGTCTAAACTCTTCTCCATGGCTGGACCCCCAAATAATATTCCTTTACGTGCTAAGGTGTATCTAGAGAGTGGGATAGGTTTAATAACTACCCTAAACCTAACGTGTACCCTAACCCTAACCCCTACCCTAACCCTAACACGTACCCTAATCCTAACCCGTACCCTAAACCGAGCCCTAACCCTAACACTAACCCTAACCCTAACCCTAACCCATACCCTACGCCGTACCCGAAGCCCTCCCCGAACCCGTACCCTAAGCCGTACCCTAAGCCTACCCCTAAGCCTAACCCTAACCATAGGCTACCCTTGACTGCTTCTGCCTCCAATAGATTTCCTAAGTACTAGTGTTTTAAGGAACAGCTTAAAAATAGAATCCTAATGTGATTTCTTTATAATGTGTGTGTTCCTTTTATTATCTTAGTGTCTAAACTCTTCTCCATGGCTGGACCCCCAAATAATATTCCTTTACGTGCTAAGGTGTATCTAGAGAGTGGGATAGGTTTAATAACTACCCTAACCCTAACGTGTACCCTAACCCTAACCCCTACCCTAACCCTAACACGTACCCTAATCCTAACCCGTACCCTAAACCGAGCCCTAACCCTAACACTAACCCTAACCCTAACCCTAACCCATACCCTACGCCGTACCCGAAGCCCTCCCCGAACCCGTACCCTAAGCCGTACCCTAAGCCTAACCCTAAGCCTAACCTTAACCCTAGGCTACCCTTGACTGCTTCTGCCTCCAATAGATTTCCTAAGCACTAGTGTTTTAAGGAACAGCTTAAAAAGAGAATCCTAATGTGATTTCTTTATAATGGGTGTGTTCCTTATCTTATCCTAGTGTCTAAACTCTTCTCCATGGCTGGACCCCCAAATAATATTCCTTTATGTGCTAAGGGGTAACAACAGAGTGGGATAGGTTTAATAACTAACCTAACCCTAATGCGTACCCTAACGCTAACCCCTACCCTAACCCTAACACGTACCCTAATCCTAACCCGTACCCTAAACCGAGCCCTAACCCTAACACTAACCCTAACCCTAACCCTAACCCATACCCTACGCCGTACCCGAAGCCCTCCCCGAACTCGTACCCTAAGCCGTACCCAAAGCCTAACCCTAAGCCTAACTCTAACCCTAGGCTACCCTTGACTGCTTCTGCCTCCAATAGATTTCCTAAGCACTAGTGTTTTAAGGAACAGCTTAAAAAGAGAATCCTAATGTGATTTCTTTATAATGTGTGTGTTCCTTATCTAATCCTAGTGTCTAAACTCTTCTCCATGGCTGGACCCCCAAATAATATTCCTTTACGTGCTAAGGGGTATCTAGAGAGTGGGATAGGTTTAATCACTACCCTAACCCTAACGCGTACCCTAACCCTAACCCCTACCCTAACCCTAGCACGTACCCTAATCCTAACCCGTACCCTAAACCGAGCCCTAACCCTAACACTAACCCTAAACCTAACCCTAACCCATACCCTACGCCGTACCCGAAGCCCTCCCCGAACCCGTACCCTAAGCCGTACCCTAAGCCTACCCCTAAGCCTAACCCTAACCCTAGGCTACACTTGACTGCTTCTGCCTCCAATAGATTTCCTAAGTACTAGTGTTTTAAGGAACAGCTTAAAAAGAGAATCCTAATGTGATTTCTTTATAATGTGTGTGTTCCTTTTATTATCTTAGTGTCTAAACACTTCTCCATGGCTGGACCCCCAAATAATATTCCTTTACGTGCTAAGGTGTATCTAGAGAGTGGGATAGGTTTAATAACTACCCTAACCCTAACGTGTACCCTAACCCTAACCCCTACCCTAACCCTAACACGTACCCTAATCCTAACCCGTACCCTAAACCGAGCCCTAACCCTAACACTAACCCTAACCCTAACCCTAACCCATACCCTACGCCGTACCCGAAGCCCTCCCCGAACCCGTACCCTAAGCCGTACCCTAAGCCTAACCCTAAGCCTAACCCTAACCCTAGGCTACCCTTGACTGCTTCTGCCTCCAATAGATTTCCTAAGCACTAGTGTTTTAAGGAACAGCTTAAAAAGAGAATCCTAATGTGATTTCTTTATAATGGGTGTGTTCCTTATCTTATCCTAGTGTCTAAACTCTTCTCCATGGCTGGACCCCCAAGTAATATTCCTTTATGTGCTAAGGGGTAACTACAGAGTGGGATAGGTTTAATAACTAACCTAATCCTAATGCGTACCCTAACGCTAACCCCTACCCTAACCCTAACACGTACCCTAATCCTAACCCGTACCCTAAACCGAGCCCTAACCCTAACACTAACCCTAACCCTAACCCTAACCCATACCCTACGCCGTACCCGAAGCCCTCCCCGAACTCGTACCCTAAGCCGTACCCAAAGCCTAACCCTAAGCCTAACTCTAACCCTATGCTACCCTTGACTGCTTCTGCCTCCAATAGATTTCCTAAGCACTAATGTTTTAAGGAACAGCTTAAAAAGAGAATCCTAATGTGATTTCTTTATAATGTGTGTGTTCCTTATCTAATCCTAGTGTCTAAACTCTTCTCCATGGCTGGACCCCCAAATAATATTCCTTTACGTGCTAAGGGGTATCTAGAGAGTGGGATAGGTTTAATCACTACCCTAACCCTAACGCGTACCCTAACCCTAACCCCTACCCTAACCCTAGCACGTACCCTAATCCTAACCCGTACCCTAAACCGAGCCCTAACCCTAACACTAACCCTAAACCTAACCCTAACCCATACCCTACGCCGTACCCGAAGCCCTCCCCGAACCCGTACCCTAAGCCGTACCCTAAGCCTACCCCTAAGCCTAACCCTAACCCTAGGCTACACTTGACTGCTTCTGCCTCCAATAGATTTCCTAAGTACTACTGTTTTAAGGAACAGCTTAAAAAGAGAATCCTAATGTGATTTCTTTATAATGTGTGTGTTCCTTTTATTATCTTAGTGTCTAAACTCTTCTCCATGGCTGGACCCCCTAATAATATTCCTTTACGTGCTAAGGTGTATCTAGAGAGTGGGATAGGTTTAATCACTACCCTAACCCTAACGTGTACCCTAACCCTAACCCCTACCCTAACCCTAACACGTACCCTAATCCTAACCCGTACCCTAAACCGAGCCCTAACCCTAACACTAACCCTAACCCTAACCCTAACCCATACCCTACGCCGTACCCGAAGCCCTCCCCGAACCCGTACCCTAAGCCGTACCCTAAGCCTAACCCTAAGCCTAACCCTAACCCTAGGCTACCCTTGACTGCTTCTGCCTCCAATAGATTTCCTAAGCACTAGTGTTTTAAGGAACAGCTTAAAAAGAGAATCCTAATGTGATTTCTTTATAATGGGTGTGTTCCTTATCTTATCTTAGTGTCTAAACTCTTCTCCATGGCTGGACCCCCAAATAATATTCCTTTACGTGCTAAGGGGTATCTAGAGAGTGGGATAGGTTTAATAACTACCCTAACCGTAACACGTACCCTAACCCTAACCCCTACCCTAACCCTAGCACGTACCCTAATCCTAACCCGTACCCTAAACCGAGCCCTAACCCTAACACTAACCCTAACCCTAACCCTAACCCATACCCTACGCCGTACCCGAAGCCCTCCCCGAACCCGTACCCTAAGCCGTACCCTAAGCCTAACGCTAAGCCTAACCCTAACCCTAGGCTACCCTTGACTGCTTCTGCCTCCAATAGATTTCCTAAGCACTAGTGTTTTAAGGAACAGCTTAAAAAGAGAATCCTAATGTGATTTCTTTATAATGTGTGTGTTCCTTATATTATCTTAGTGTCTAAACTCTTCTCCATGGCTGGACCCCCAAATAATATTCCTTTACGTGCTCACGGGTATCTAGAGAGTGGGATAGGTTTAATAACTACCCTAACCGTAACGCGTACCCTAACCCTAACCCCTACCCTAACCCTAACACGTACCCTAATCCTAACCTGTACCCTAAACCGAGCCCTAACCCTAACACAAACCCTAACCCTAACCCTAACCCATACCCTACGCCGTACACGATGCCCTCCCCGAACCCGTACCCTAAGCCGTACCCTAAGCCTACCCCTAAGCCTAACCCTAACCATAGGCTACCCTTGACTGCTTCTGCCTCCAATAGATTTCCTAAGTACTAGTGTTTTAAGGAACAGCTTAAAAAGAGAATCCTAATGTGATTTCTTTATAATGTGTGTGTTCCTTTTATTATCTTAGTGTCTAAACTCTTCTCCATGGCTGGACCCCCAAATAATATTCCTTTACGTGCTAAGGTGTATCTAGAGAGTGGGATAGGTTTAATAACTACCCTAACCCTAACGTGTACCCTAACCCTAACCCCTACCCTAACCCTAACACGTACCCTAATCCTAACCCGTACCCTAAACCGAGCCCTAACCCTAACACTAACCCTAACCCTAACCCTAACCCATACCCTACGCCGTACCCGAAGCCCTCCCCGAACCCGTACCCTAAGCCGTACCCTAAGCCTAACCCTAAGCCTAACCCTAACCCTAGGCTACCCTTGACTGCTTCTGCCTCCAATAGATTTCCTAAGCACTAGTGTTTTAAGGAACAGCTTAAAAAGAGAATCCTAATGTGATTTCTTTATAATGGGTGTGTTCCTTATCTTATCCTAGTGTCTAAACTCTTCTCCATGGCTGGACCCCCAAATAATATTCCTTTATGTGCTAAGGGGTAACAACAGAGTGGGATAGGTTTAATAACTAACCTAACCCTAATGCGTACCCTAACGCTAACCCCTACCCTAACCCTAACACGTACCCTAATCCTAACCCGTACCCTAAACCGAGCCCTAACCCTAACACTAACCCTAACCCTAACCCTAACCCATACCCTACGCCGTACCCGAAGCCCTCCCCGAACTCGTACCCTAAGCCGTACCCAAAGCCTAACCCTAAGCCTAACTCTAACCCTAGGCTACCCTTGACTGCTTCTGCCTCCAATAGATTTCCTAAGCACTAGTGTTTTAAGGAACAGCTTAAAAAGAGAATCCTAATGTGATTTCTTTATAATGTGTGTGTTCCTTATCTAATCCTAGTGTCTAAACTCTTCTCCATGGCTGGACCCCCAAATAATATTCCTTTACGTGCTAAGGGGTATCTAGAGAGTGGGATAGGTTTAATCTCTACCCTAACCCTAACGCGTACCCTAACCCTAACCCCTACCCTAACCCTAGCACGTACCCTAATCCTAACCCGTACCCTAAACCGAGCCCTAACCCTAACACTAACCCTAAACCTAACCCTAACCCATACCCTACGCCGTACCCGAAGCCCTCCCCGAACCCGTACCCTAAGCCGTACCCTAAGCCTACCCCTAAGCCTAACCCTAACCCTAGGCTACACTTGACTGCTTCTGCCTCCAATAGATTTCCTAAGTACTAGTGTTTTAAGGAACAGCTTAAAAAGAGAATCCTAATGTGATTTCTTTATAATGTGTTTGTTCCTTTTATTATCTTAGTGTCTAAACACTTCTCCATGGCTGGACCCCCAAATAATATTCCTTTACGTGCTAAGGTGTATCTAGAGAGTGGGATAGGTTTAATAACTACCCTAACCCTAACGTGTACCCTAACCCTAACCCCTACCCTAACCCTAACACGTACCCTAATCCTAACCCGTACCCTAAACCGAGCCCTAACCCTAACACTAACCCTAACCCTAACCCTAACCCATACCCTACGCCGTACCCGAAGCCCTCCCCGAACCCGTACCCTAAGCCGTACCCTAAGCCTAACCCTAAGCCTAACCCTAACCCTAGGCTACCCTTGACTGCTTCTGCCTCCAATAGATTTCCTAAGCACTAGTGTTTTAAGGAACAGCTTAAAAAGAGAATCCTAATGTGATTTCTTTATAATGGGTGTGTTCCTTATCTTATCCTAGTGTCTAAACTCTTCTCCATGGCTGGACCCCCAAATAATATTCCTTTATGTGCTAAGGGGTAACTACAGAGTGGGATAGGTTTAATAACTAACCTAACCCTAATGCGTACCCTAACGCTAACCCCTACCCTAACCCTAACACGTACCCTAATCCTAACCCGTACCCTAAACCGAGCCCTAACCCTAACACTAACCCTAACCCTAACCCTAACCCATACCCTACGCCGTACCCGAAGCCCTCCCCGAACTCGTACCCTAAGCCGTACCCAAAGCCTAACCCTAAGCCTAACTCTAACCCTAGGCTACCCTTGACTGCTTCTGCCTCCAATAGATTTCCTAAGCACTAATGTTTTAAGGAACAGCTTAAAAAGAGAATCCTAATGTGATTTCTTTATAATGTGTGTGTTCCTTATCTAATCCTAGTGTCTAAACTCTTCTCCATGGCTGGACCCCCAAATAATATTCCTTTACGTGCTAAGGGGTATCTAGAGAGTGGGATAGGTTTAATCACTACCCTAACCCTAACGCGTACCCTAACCCTAACCCCTACCCTAACCCTAGCACGTACCCTAATCCTAACCCGTACCCTAAACCGAGCCCTAACCCTAACACTAACCCTAACCCTAACCCTAACCCATACCCTACACCGTACCCGAAGCCCTCCCCGAACCCGTACCCTAAGCCGTACCCTAAGCCTACCCCTAAGCCTAACCCTAACCCTAGGGTACACTTGACTGCTTCTGCCTCCAATAGATTTCCTAAGTACTACTGTTTTAAGGAACAGCTTAAAAAGAGAATCCTAATGTGATTTCTTTATAATGTGTGTGTTCCTTTTATTATCTTAGTGTCTAAACTCTTCTCCATGGCTGGACCCCCAAATAATATTCCTTTACGTGCTAAGGTGTATCTAGAGAGTGGGATAGGTTTAATAACTACCCTAAACCTAACGTGTACCCTAACCCTAACCCCTACCCTAACCCTAACACGTACCCTAATCCTAACCCGTACCCTAAACCGAGCCCTAACCCTAACACTAACCCTAACCCTAACCCTAACCCATACCCTACGCCGTACCCGAAGCCCTCCCCGAACCCGTACCCTAAGCCGTACCCTAAGCCTAACCCTAAGCCTAACCCTAACCCTAGGCTACCCTTGACTGCTTCTGCCTCCAATAGATTTCCTAAGCACTAGTGTTTTAAGGAACAGCTTAAAAAGAGAATCCTAATGTGATTTCTTTATAATGGGTGTGTTCCTTATCTTATCTTAGTGTCTAAACTCTTCTCCATGGCTGGACCCCCAAATAATATTCCTTTACGTGCTAAGGGGTATCTAGAGAGTGGGATAGGTTTAATAACTACCCTAACCGTAACGCGTACCCTAACCCTAACCCCTACCCTAACCCTAACACGTACCCTAATCCTAACCTGTACCCTAAACCGAGCTCTAAACCTAACACTAACCCTAACCCTAACCCTAACCCATACCCTACGCCGTACCCGAAGCCCTCACCGAACCCGTACCCTAAGCCGTACCCTAAGCCTACCCCTAAGCCTAACCCTAACCATAGGCTACCCTTGACTGCTTCTGCCTCCAATAGATTTCCTAAGCACTAGTGTTTTAAGGAACAGCTTAAAAAGAGAATCCTAATGTGATTTCTTTATAATGTGTGTGTTCCTTATATTATCTTAGTGTCTAAACTCTTCTCCATGGCTGGACCCCCAAATAATATTCCTTTACGTGCTAAGGGGTATCTAGAGAGTGGGATAGGTTTAATCACTACCCTAACCCTAACGCGTACCCTAACCCTAACCCCTACCCTAACCCTAGCACGTACCCTAATCCTAACCCGTACCCTAAACCGAGCCCTAACCCTAACACTAACCCTAACCCTAACCCTAACCCATACCCTACGCCGTACCCGAAGCCCTCCCCGAACCCGTACCCTAAGCCGTACCCTAAGCCTACCCCTAAGCCTAACCCTAACCCTAGGCTACACTTGACTGCTTCTGCCTCCAATAGATTTCCTAAGTACTAGTGTTTTAAGGAACAGCTTAAAAAGAGAATCCTAATGTGATTTCTTTATAATGGGTGTGTTCTTTATCTTATCCTAGTGTCTAAACTCTTCTCCATGGCTGGACCCCCAAATAATATTCCTTTATGTGCTAAGGGGTAACTACAGAGTGGGATAGGTTTAATAACTAACCTAACCCTAATGCGTACCCTAACGCTAACCCCTACCCTAACCCTAACACGTACCCTAATCCTAACCCGTACCCTAAACCGAGCCCTAACCCTAACACTAACCCTAACCCTAACCCTAACCCATACCCTACGCCGTACCCGAAGCCCTCCCCGAACTCGTACCCTAAGCCGTACCCAAAGCCTAACCCTAAGCCTAACTCTAACCCTAGGCTACCCTTGACTGCTTCTGCCTCCAATAGATTTCCTAAGCACTAATGTTTTAAGGAACAGCTTAAAAAGAGAATCCTAATGTGATTTCTTTATAATGTGTGTGTTCCTTATCTAATCCTAGTGTCTAAACTCTTCTCCATGGCTGGACCCCCAAATAATATTCCTTTACGTGCTAAGGGGTATCTAGAGAGTGGGATAGGTTTAATCACTACCCTAACCCTAACGCGTACCCTAACCCTAACCCCTACCCTAACCCTAGCACGTACCCTATTCCTAACCCGTACCCTAAACCGAGCCCTAACCCTAACACTAACCCTAAACCTAACCCTAACCCATACCCTACGCCGTACCCGAAGCCCTCCCCGAACCCGTACCCTAAGCCGTACCCTAAGCCTACCCCTAAGCCTAACCCTAACACTAGGCTACACTTGACTGCTTCTGCCTCCAATAGATTTCCTAAGTACTACTGTTTTAAGGAACAGCTTAAAAAGAGAATCCTAATGTGATTTCTTTATAATGTGTGTGTTCCTTTTATTATCTTAGTGTCTAAACTCTTCTCCATGGCTGGACCCCCAAATAATATTCTTTACGTGCTAAGGTGTATCTAGAGAGTGGGATAGGTTTAATAACTACCCTAACCCTAACGTGTACCCTAACCCTAACCCCTACCCTAACCCTAACACGTACCCTAATCCTAACCCGTACCCTAAACCGAGCCCTAACCCTAACACTAACCCTAACCCTAACCCTAACCCATACCCTACGCCGTACCCGAAGCCCTCCCCGAACCCGTACCCTAAGCCGTACCCTAAGCCTAACCCTAAGCCTAACCCTAACCCTAGGCTACCCTTGACTGCTTCTGCCTCCAATAGATTTCCTAAGCACTAGTGTTTTAAGGAACAGCTTAAAAAGAGAATCCTAATGTGATTTCTTTATAATGGGTGTGTTCCTTATCTTATCCTAGTGTCTAAACTCTTCTCCATGGCTGGACCCCCAAATAATATTCCTTTACGTGCTAAGGGGTAACTACAGAGTGGGATAGGTTTAATAACTACCCTAACCCTAATGCGTACCCTAACGCTAACCCCTACCCTAACCCTAACACGTACCCTAATCCTAACCCGTACCCTAAACCGAGCCCTAACCCTAACACTAACCCTAACCCTAACCCTAACCCATACCCTACGCCGTACCCGAAGCCCTCCCCGAACTCGTACCCTAAGCCGTACCCAAAGCCTAACCCTAAGCCTAACTCTAACCCTAGGTTACCCTTGACTGCTTCTGCCTCCAATAGATTTCCTAAGCACTAGTGTTTTAAGGAACAGCTTAAAAAGAGAATCCTAATGTGATTTCTTTATAATGTGTGTGTTCCTTATCTAATCCTAGTGTCTAAACTCTTCTCCATGGCTGGACCCCCAAATGATATTCCTTTACGTGCTAAGGGGTATCTAGAGAGTGGGATAGGTTTAATCACTACCCTAACCCTAACGCGTACCCTAACCCTAACCCCTACCCTAACCCTAGCACGTACCCTAATCCTAACCCGTACCCTAAACCGAGCCCTAACCCTAACACTAACCCTAACCCTAACCCTAACCCATACCCTACGCCGTACCCGAAGCCCTCCCCGAACCCGTACCCTAAGCCGTACCCTAAGCCTACCCCTAAGCCTAACCCTAACCCTAGGCTACACTTGACTGCTTCTGCCTCCAATAGATTTCCTAAGTACTAGTGTTTTAAGGAACAGCTTAAAAAGAGAATCCTAATGTGATTTCTTTATAATGTGTGTGTTCCTTTTATTATCTTAGTGTCTAAACTCTTCTCCATGGCTGGACCCCAAAATAATATTCCTTTACGTGCTAAGGTGTATCTAGAGTGTGGGATAGGTTTAATAACTACCCTAACCCTAACGTGTACCCTAACCCTAACCACTACCTTAACCCTAACACGTACCCTAATCCTAACCCGTACCCTAAACCGAGCCCTAACCCTAACACTAACCCTAACCCTAACCCTAACCCATACCCTACGCCGTACCCGAAGCCCTCCCCGAACCCGTACCCTAAGCCGTACCCTAAGCCTAACCCTAAGCCTAACCCTAACCCTAGGCTACCCTTGACTGCTTCTGCCTCCAATAGATTTCCTAAGCACTAGTGTTTTAAGGAACAGCTTAAAAAGAGAATCCTAATGTGATTTCTTTATAATGGGTGTGTTCCTTATCTTATCCTAGTGTCTAAACTCTTCTCCATGCCTGGACCCCCAAATAATATTCCTTTACGTGCTAAGGGGTAACTACAGAGTGGGATAGGTTTAATAACTAACCTAACCCTAATGCGTACCCTAACGCTAACCCCTACCCTAACCCTAACACGTACCCTAATCCTAACCCGTACCCTAAACCGAGCCCTAACCCTAACACTAACCCTAACCCTAACCCTAACCCATACCCTACGCCGTACCCGAAGCCCTCCCCGAACTCGTACCCTAAGCCGTACCCAAAGCCTAACCCTAAGCCTAACTCTAACCCTAGGCTACCCTTGACTGCTTCTGCCTCCAATAGATTTCCTAAGCACTAGTGCTTTAAGGAACAGCTTAAAAAGAGAATCCTAATGTGATTTCTTTATAATGTGTGTGTTCCTTATCTAATCCTAG
Organism: Balaenoptera physalus; assembly: GCF_965194825.1. NCBI lineage: Eukaryota > Metazoa > Chordata > Mammalia > Artiodactyla > Balaenopteridae > Balaenoptera > Balaenoptera physalus. The sequence continues at coordinate 696,209 of NW_028126434.1, read as the reverse complement.
TGTCTAAACTCTTCTCCATGGCTGGACTCCCAAATAATATTCCTTTACGTGCTAAGGGGGATCTAGAGAGTGGGATAGGTTTAATCACTACCCTAACCCTAACGCGTACCCTAACCCTAACCCCTACCCTAACCCTAGCACCTACCCTAATCCTAACCCGTACCCTAAACCGAGCCCTAACCCTAACACTAACCCTAACCCTAACCCTAACCCATACCCTACGCCGTACCCGAAGCCCTCCCCGAACCCGTACCCTAAGCCGTACCCTAAGCCTACCCCTAAGCCTAACCCTAACCCTAGGCTACACTTGACTGCTTCTGCCTCCAATAGATTTCCTAAGTACTAGTGTTTTAAGGAACAGCTTAAAAAGAGAATCCTAATGTGATTTCTTTATAATGTGTGTGTTCCTTTTATTATCTTAGTGTCTAAACTCTTCTCCATGGCTGGACCCCAAATAATATTCCTTTACGTGCTAAGGGATAACTAGAGAGTGGGATAGGTTTAATAACTACCCTAACCCTAACGCGTACCCTATCGCTAACCCCTACCCTAACCCTAACACGTACCCTAATCCTAACCCGTACCCTAAACCGAGCCCTAACCCTTACACTAACCCTAACCCTAACCCTAACCCATACCCTACGCCGTACCCGAAGCCCTCCCCGAACCCGTACCCTAAGCCGTACCCTAAGCCTAACCCTAACCCTAGGCTACCCTTGACTGCTTCTGCCTCCAATAGATTTCCTAAGCACTAGTGTTTTAAGGAACAGCTTAAAAAGAGAATCCTAATGTGATTTCTTTATAATGGGTGTGTTCCTTATCTAATCCTAGTGTCTAAACTCTTCTCCATGGCTGGACCCCCAAATAATATTCCTTTATGTGCTAAGGGGTATCTAGAGAGTGGGATAGGTTTAATCACTACCCTAACCCTAACGCGTACCCTAACTCTAACCCCTACCCTAACCCTAACACGTACCCTAATCCTAACCCGTACCCTAAACCGAGCCCTAACCCTAACACTAACCCTAACCCTAACCCTAACCCATACCCTACGCCATACCCGAAGCCCTCCCCGAACCCGTACCCTATGCCGTACCCTAAGCCTAACCCTAAGCCTAACCCTAACCCTAGGCTACCCTTGACTGCTTCTGCCTCCAATAGATTTCCTAAGCACTAGTGTTTTAAGGAACAGCTTAAAAAGAGAATCCTAATGTGATTTCTTTATAATGGGTGTGTTCCTTATCTTATCCTAGTGTCTAAACTCTTCTCCATGGCTGGACCCCCAAATAATATTCCTTTACGTGCTAAGGGGTATCTAGAGAGTGGGATAGGTTTAATAACTACCCTAACCCTAACGCGTACCCTAACGCTAACCCCTACCCTAACCCTAACACGTACCCTAATCCTAACCCGTACCCTAAACCGAGCCCTAACCCTAACACTAACCCTAACCCTAACCCTAACCCATACCCTACGCCGTACCCGAAGCCCTCCCCGAACCCGTAGCCTAAGCCGTACCCTAAGCCTAACCCTAACCCTAGGCTACCCTTGACTGCTTCTGCCTCCAATAGATTTCCTAAGCACTAGTGTTTTAAGGAACAGCTTAAAAAGAGAATCCTAATGTGATTTCTTTATAATGTGTGTGTTCCTTATATTATCTTAGTGTCAAACCTCTTCTCCATGGCTGGACCCCAAAATAATATTCCTTTACGTGCTAAGGGGTATCTAGAGAGTGGGATAGGTTTAATCACTACCCTAACCGTAACGCGTACCCTAACCCTAACCCCTACCCTAACCCTAACACGTACCCTAATCCTAACCCGTACCCTAAACCGAGCCCTAACCCTAACATTAACCCTAACCCTAACCCTAACCCATACCCTATGCCGTACCCGAAGCCCTCCCCGAACCCGTACCCTAAGCCGTACCCTAAGCCTAACCCTAAGCCTAACCCTAACCCTAGGCTACCCTTGACTGCTTCTGCCACCAATAGATTTCCTAAGCACTAGTGTTTTAAGGAACAGCTTAAAAAGAGAATCCTAATGTGATTTCTTTATAATGTGTGTGTTCCTTATCTAATCCTAGTGTCTAAACTCTTCTCCATGGCTGGACTCCCAAATAATATTCCTTTACGTGCTAAGGGGTATCTAGAGAGTGGGATAGGTTTAATCACTACCCTAACCCTAACGCGTACCCTAACCCTAACCCCTACCCTAACCCTAGCACGTACCCTAATCCTAACCCGTACCCTAAACCGAGCCCTAACCCTAACACTAACCCTAAACCTAACCCTAACCCATACCCTACGCCGTACCCGAAGCCCTCCCCGAACCCGTACCCTAAGCCGTACCCTAAGCCTACCCCTAAGCCTAACCCTAACCCTAGGCTACACTTGACTGCTTCTGCCTCCAATAGATTTCCTAAGTACTAGTGTTTTAAGGAACAGCTTAAAAAGAGAATCCTAATGTGATTTCTTTATAATGTGTGTGTTCCTTTTATTATCTTAGTGTCTAAACTCTTCTCCATGGCTGGACCCCAAATAATATTCCTTTACGTGCTAAGGTGTATCTAGAGAGTGGGATAGGTTTAATAACTACCCTAACCCTAACGTGTACCCTAACCCTAACCCCTACCCTAACCCTAACACGTACCCTAATCCTAACCCGTACCCTAAACCGAGCCCTAACCCTAACACTAACCCTAACCCTAACCCTAACCCATACCCTATGCCGTACCCGAAGCCCTCCCCGAACCCGTACCCTAAGCCGTACCCTAAGCCTAACCCTAAGCCTAACCCTAACCCTAGGCTACCCTTGACTGCTTCTGCCTCCAATAGATTTCCTAAGCACTAGTGTTTTAAGGAACAGCTTAAAAAGAGAATCCTAATGTGATTTCTTTATAATGGGTGTGTTCCTTATCTTATCCTAGTGTCTAAACTCTTCTCCATGGCTGGACCCCCAAATAATATTCCTTTACGTGCTAAGGGGTAACTACAGAGTGGGATAGGTTTAATAACTAACCTAACCCTAATGCGTACCCTAACGCTAACCCCTACCCTAACCCTAACACGTACCCTAATCCTAACCCGTACCCTAAACCGAGCCCTAACCCTAACACTAACCCTAACCCTAACCCTAACCCATACCCTACGCCGTACCCGAAGCCCTCCCCGAACTCGTACCCTAAGCCGTACCCAAAGCCTAACCCTAAGCCTAACCCTAAGCCTAGGCTACCCTTGACTGCTTCTGCCTCCAATAGATTTCCTAAGCACTAGTGTTTTAAGGAACAGCTTAAAAAGAGAATCCTAATGTGATTTCTTTATAATGTGTGTGTTCCTTATCTAATCCTAGTGTCTAAACTCTTCTCCATGGCTGGACCCCCAAATAATATTCCTTTATGTGCTAAGGGGTATCTAGAGAGTGGGATAGGTTTAATCACTACCCTAACCCTAACGTGTACCCTAACCCTAACCCCTACCCTAACCCTAACACGTACCCTAATCCTAACCCGTACCCTAAACCGAGCCCTAACCCTAACACTAACCCTAACCCTAACCCTAACCCATACCCTACGCCATACCCGAAGCCCTCCCCGAACCCGTACCCTAAGCCGTACCCTAAGCCTAACCCTAAGCCTAACCCTAACCCTAGGCTACCCTTGACTGCTTCTGCCTCCAATAGATTTCCTAAGCACTAGTGTTTTAAGGAACAGCTTAAAAAGAGAATCCTAATGTGATTTCTTTATACTGTGAGTGTTCCTTATATTATCTTAGTGTCTAACCTTTTCTCCATGGCTGGACCCCCAAATAATATTCCTTTACGTGCTAAGGGGTATCTAGAGAGTGGGATAGGTTTAATAACTACCCTAACCCTAACGCGTACCCTAACCCTAACCCCTACCCTAACCCTAACACGTACCCTAATCCTAACCCGTACCCTAAACCGAGCCCTAACCCTAACACTAACCCTAACCCTAACCCTAACCCATACCCTACGCCGTACCCGAAACCCTCCCCGAACCCGTACCATAAGCCGTACCCTAAGCCTAACCCTAAGCCTAACCCTAACCCTAGGCTACCCTTGACTGCCTCTGCCTCCAATATATTTCCTAAGCACTAGTGTTTTAAGGAACAGCTTAAAAAGAGAATTCTAATGTGATTTCTTTATAATGGGTGTGTTCCTTATCTTATCCTAGTGTCTAAACTCTTCTCCATGGCTGGACCCACAAATAATATTCCTTTACGTGCTAAGGGGTATCTAGAGAGTGGGATAGGTTTAATAACTACCCTAACCCTAACGCGTACCCTAACCCTAACCCCTACCCTAACCCTAACACGTACCCTAATCCTAACCAGTATCCTAAACCGAGCCCTAACCCTAACACTAACCCTAACCCTAACCCTAACCCATACCCTACGCCGTACCCGAAGCCCTCCCCGAACCCGTACCCTAAGCCGTACCCTAATCCTAACCCTAAGCCTAACCCTAACCCTAGGCTACCCTTGACTGCTTCTGCCTCCAATAGATTTCCTAAGCACTAGTGTTTTAAGGAACAGCTTAAAAAGAGAATCCTAATGTGATATCTTTATAATGGGTGTGTTCCTTATCTTATCCTAGTGTCTAAACTCTTCTCCATGGCTGGACCCCCAAATAATATTCCTTTACGTGCTAAGGGATAACTAGAGAGTGGGATAGGTTTAATAACTACCCTAACCCTAACGCGTACCCTATCGCTAACCCCTACCCTAACCCTAACACGTACCCTAATCCTAACCCGTACCCTAAACCGAGCCCTAACCCTTACACTAACCCTAACCCTAACCCTAACCCATACCCTACGCCGTACCCGAAGCCCTCCCCGAACCCGTACCCTAAGCCTAACCCTAACCCTAGGCTACCCTTGACTGCTTCTGCCTCCAATAGATTTCCTAAGCACTAGTGTTTTAAGGAACAGCTTAAAAAGAGAATCCTAATGTGATTTCTTTATAATGGGTGTGTTCCTTATCTAATCCTAGTGTCTAAACTCTTCTCCATGGCTGGACCCCCAAATAATATTCCTTTATGTGCTAAGGGGTATCTAGAGAGTGGGATAGGTTTAATCACTACCCTAACCCTAACGCGTACCCTAACTCTAACCCCTACCCTAACCCTAACACGTACCCTAATCCTAACCCGTACCCTAAACCGAGCCCTAACCCTAACACTAACCCTAACCCTAACCCTAACCCATACCCTACGCCATACCCGAAGCCCTCCCCGAACCCGTACCCTATGCCGTACCCTAAGCCTAACCCTAAGCCTAACCCTAACCCTAGGCTACCCTTGACTGCTTCTGCCTCCAATAGATTTCCTAAGCACTAGTGTTTTAAGGAACAGCTTAAAAAGAGAATCCTAATGTGATTTCTTTATAATGTGTGTGTTTCTTATCTTATCCTAGTGTCTAAACTCTTCTCCATGGCTGGACGCCCTAATAATATTCCTTTACGTGCTAAGGGGTATCTAGAGAGTGGGATAGGTTTAATAACTACCCTAACCCTAACGCGTACCCTAACCCTAACCCCTACCCTAACCCTAACACGTACCCTAATCCTAACCCGTACCTTAAACCGAGCCCTAACCCTAACACTAACCCTAACCCTAACCCTAACCCATACCCTACGCCGTACCCGAAGCCCTCCCCGAACCCGTACCCTAAGCCGTACCCTAAGCCTAACCCTAAGCCTAACCCTAACCCTAGGCTACCCTTGACTGCTTCTGCCTCCAATAGATTTCCTAAGCACTAGTGTTTTAAGGAACAGATTAAAAAGAGAATCCTAATGTGATTTCTTTATAATGGGTGTGTTCCTTATCTTATCCTAGTGTCTAAACTCTTCTCCATGGCTGGACCCCCAAATAATATTCCTTTACGTGCTAAGGGGTATCTAGAGAGTGGGATAGGTTTAATAACTACCCTAACCCTAACGCGTACCCTAACGCTAACCCCTACCCTAACCCTAACACGTACCCTAATCCTAACCCGTACCCTAAACCGAGCCCTAACCCTAACACTAACCCTAACCCTAACCCTAACCCATACCCTACGCCGTACCCGAAGCCCTCCCCGAACCCGTAGCCTAAGCCGTACCCTAAGCCTAACCCTAACCCTAGGCTACCCTTGACTGCTTCTGCCTCCAATAGATTTCCTAAGCACTAGTGTTTTAAGGATCAGCTTAAAAAGAGAATCCTAATGTGATTTCTTTATAATGTGTGTGTTCCTTATATTATCTTAGTGTCAAACCTCTTCTCCATGGCTGGACCCCAAAATAATATTCCTTTACGTGCTAAGGGGTATCTAGAGAGTGGGATAGGTTTAATCACTACCCTAACCGTAACGCGTACCCTAACCCTAACCCCTACCCTAACCCTAACACGTACCCTAATCCTAACCCGTACCCTAAACCGAGCCCTAACCCTAACATTAACCCTAACCCTAACCCTAACCCATACCCTATGCAGTACCCGAAGCCCTCCCTGAACCCGTACCCTAAGCCGTACCCTAAGCCTAACCCTAAGCCTAACCCTAACCCTAGGCTACCCTTGACTGCTTCTGCCACCAATAGATTTCCTAAGCACTAGTGTTTTAAGGAACAGCTTAAAAAGATTATCCTAATGTGATTTCTTTATAATGGGTGTGTTCCTTATCTTATCCTAGTGTCTAAACTCTTCTCCATGGCTGGACCCCCAAATAATATTCCTTTACGTGCTAAGGGGTATCTAGAGAGTGGGACAGGTTTAATAACTACTCTAACCGTAACGCGTACCCTAACCCTAACCCCTACCTTAACCCTAACACGTACCCTAATCCTAACCCGTACCCTAAACCGAGCCCTAACCCTAACACTAACCCTAACCCTAACCCTAACCCATACCCTACGCCGTACCCGAAACCCTCCCCGAACCCGTACCCTAAGCCGTACCTTAAGCCTAACCCTAAGCCTAACCCTAACCCTAGGCTACCCTTGACTGCTTCTGCCTCCAATAGATTTCCTAAGCACTAGTGTTTTAAGGAACAGCTTAAAAAGAGAATCCTAATGTGATTTCTTTATACTGTGAGTGTTCCTTATATTATCTTAGTGTCTAACCTTTTCTCCATGGCTGGACCCCCAAATAATATTCCTTTACGTGCTAAGCGGTATCTAGAGAGTGGGATAGGTTTAATAACTACCCTAACCCTAACGCGTACCCTAACCCTAACCCCTACCCTAACCCTAACACGTACCCTAATCCTAACCCGTACCCTAAACCGAGCCCTAACCCTAACACTAACCCTAACCCTAACCCTAACCCATACCCTACGCCGTACCCGAAACCCTCCCCGAACCCGTACCATAAGCCGTACCCTAAGCCTAACCCTAAGCCTAACCCTAACCCTAGGCTACCCTTGACTGCCTCTGCCTCCAATATATTTCCTAAGCACTAGTGTTTTAAGGAACAGCTTAAAAAGAGAATTCTAATGTGATTTCTTTATAATGGGTGTGTTCCTTATCTTATCCTAGTGTCTAAACTCTTCTCCATGGCTGGACCCACAAATAATATTCCTTTACGTGCTAAGGGGTATCTAGAGAGTGGGATAGGTTTAATAACTACCCTAACCCTAACGCGTACCCTAACCCTAACCCCTACCCTAACCCTAACACGTACCCTAATCCTAACCAGTATCCTAAACCGAGCCCTAACCCTAACACTAACCCTAACCCTAACCCTAACCCATACCCTACGCCGTACCCGAAGCCCTCCCCGAACCCGTACCCTAAGCCGTACCCTAATCCTAACCCTAAGCCTAACCCTAACCCTAGGCTACCCTTGACTGCTTCTGCCTCCAATAGATTTCCTAAGCACTAGTGTTTTAAGGAACAGCTTAAAAAGAGAATCCTAATGTGATATCTTTATAATGGGTGTGTTCCTTATCTTATCCTAGTGTCTAAACTCTTCTCCATGGCTGGACCCCCAAATAATATTCCTTTACGTGCTAAGGGATAACTAGAGAGTGGGATAGGTTTAATAACTACCCTAACCCTAACGCGTACCCTATCGCTAACCCCTACCCTAACCCTAACACGTACCCTAATCCTAACCCGTACCCTAAACCGAGCCCTAACCCTTACACTAACCCTAACCCTAACCCTAACCCATACCCTACGCCGTACCCGAAGCCCTCCCCGAACCCGTACCCTAAGCCGTACCCTAAGCCTAACCCTAACCCTAGGCTACCCTTGACTGCTTCTGCCTCCAATAGATTTCCTAAGCACTAGTGTTTTAAGGAACAGCTTAAAAAGAGAATCCTAATGTGATTTCTTTATAATGGGTGTGTTCCTTATCTAATCCTAGTGTCTAAACTCTTCTCCATGGCTGGACCCCCAAATAATATTCCTTTACGTGCTAAGGGGTATCTAGAGAGTGGGATAGGTTTAATCACTACCCTAACCCTAACGCGTACCCTAACTCTAACCCCTACCCTAACCCTAACACGTACCCTAATCCTAACCCGTACCCTAAACCGAGCCCTAACCCTAACACTAACCCTAACCCTAACCCTAACCCATACCCTACGCCATACCCGAAGCCCTCCCCGAACCCGTACCCTATGCCGTACCCTAAGCCTAACCCTAAGCCTAACCCTAACCCTAGGCTACCCTTGACTGCTTCTGCCTCCAATAGATTTCCTAAGCACTAGTGTTTTAAGGAACAGCTTAAAAAGAGAATCCTAATGTGATTTCTTTATAATGGGTGTGTTCCTTATCTTATCCTAGTGTCTAAACTCTTCTCCATGGCTGGACCCCCAAATAATATTCCTTTACGTGCTAAGGGGTATCTAGAGAGTGGGATAGGTTTAATAACTACCCTAACCCTAACGCGTACCCTAACGCTAACCCCTACCCTAACCCTAACACGTACCCTAATCCTAACCCGTACCCTAAACCGAGCCCTAACCCTAACACTAACCCTAACCCTAACCCTAACCCATACCCTACGCCGTACCCGAAGCCCTCCCCGAACCCGTAGCCTAAGCCGTACCCTAAGCCTAACCCTAACCCTAGGCTACCCTTGACTGCTTCTGCCTCCAATAGATTTCCTAAGCACTAGTGTTTTAAGGAACAGCTTAAAAAGAGAATCCTAATGTGATTTCTTTATAATGTGTGTGTTCCTTATATTATCTTAGTGTCAAACCTCTTCTCCATGGCTGGACCCCAAAATAATATTCCTTTACGTGCTAAGGGGTATCTAGAGAGTGGGATAGGTTTAATCACTACCCTAACCGTAACGCGTACCCTAACCCTAACCCCTACCCTAACCCTAACACGTACCCTAATCCTAACCCGTACCCTAAACCGAGCCCTAACCCTAACATTAACCCTAACCCTAACCCTAACCCATACCCTATGCCGTACCCGAAGCCCTCCCCGAACCCGTACCCTAAGCCGTACCCTAAGCCTAACCCTAAGCCTAACCCTAACCCTAGGCTACCCTTGACTGCTTCTGCCACCAATAGATTTCCTAAGCACTAGTGTTTTAAGGAACAGCTTAAAAAGAGAATCCTAATGTGATTTCTTTATAATGTGTGTGTTCCTTATCTAATCCTAGTGTCTAAACTCTTCTCCATGGCTGGACTCCCAAATAATATTCCTTTACGTGCTAAGGGGTATCTAGAGAGTGGGATAGGTTTAATCACTACCCTAACCCTAACGCGTACCCTAACCCTAACCCCTACCCTAACCCTAGCACGTACCCTAATCCTAACCCGTACCCTAAACCGAGCCCTAACCCTAACACTAACCCTAACCCTAACCCTAACCCATACCCTACGCCGTACCCGAAGCCCTCCCCGAACCCGTACCCTAAGCCGTACCCTAAGCCTACCCCTAAGCCTAACCCTAACCCTAGGCTACACTTGACTGCTTCTGCCTCCATTAGATTTCCTAAGTACTAGTGTTTTAAGGAACAGCTTAAAAAGAGAATCCTAATGTGATTTCTTTATAATGTGTGTGTTCCTTTTATTATCTTAGTGTCTAAACTCTTCTCCATGGCTGGACCCCAAATAATATTCCTTTACGTGCTAAGGTGTATCTAGAGAGTGGGATAGGTTTAATAACTACCCTAACCCTAACGTGTACCCTAACCCTAACCCCTACCCTAACCCTAACACGTACCCTAATCCTAACCCGTACCCTAAACCGAGCCCTAACCCTAACACTAACCCTAACCCTAACCCTAACCCATACCCTATGCCGTACCCGAAGCCCTCCCCGAACCCGTACCCTAAGCCGTACCCTAAGCCTAACCCTAAGCCTAACCCTAACCCTAGGCTACCCTTGACTGCTTCTGCCTCCAATAGATTTCCTAAGCACTAGTGTTTTAAGGAACAGCTTAAAAAGAGAATCCTAATGTGATTTCTTTATAATGGGTGTGTTCCTTATCTTATCCTAGTGTCTAAACTCTTCTCCATGGCTGGACCCCCAAATAATATTCCTTTACGTGCTAAGGGGTAACTACAGAGTGGGATAGGTTTAATAACTAACCTAACCCTAATGCGTACCCTAACGCTAACCCCTATCCTAACCCTAACACGTACCCTAATCCTAACCCGTACCCTAAACCGAGCCCTAACCCTAACACTAACCCTAACCCTAACCCTAACCCATACCCTACGCCGTACCCGAAGCCCTCCCCGAACTCGTACCCTAAGCCGTACCCAAAGCCTAACCCTAAGCCTAACTCTAACCCTAGGCTACCCTTGACTGCTTCTGCCTCCAATAGATTTCCTAAGCACTAGTGTTTTAAGGAACAGCTTAAAAAGAGAATCCTAATGTGATTTCTTTATAATGTGTGTGTTCCTTATCTAATCCTAGTTTCTAAACTCTTCTCCATGGCTGGACCCCCAAATAATATTCCTTTATGTGCTAAGGGGTATCTAGAGAGTGGGATAGGTTTAATCACTACCCTAACCCTAACGTGTACCCTAACCCTAACCCCTACCCTAACCCTAACACGTACCCTAATCCTAACCCGTACCCTAAACCGAGCCCTAACCCTAACACTAACCCTAACCCTAACCCTAACCCATACCCTACGCCATACCCGAAGCCCTCCCCGAACCCGTACCCTAAGCCGTACCCTAAGCCTAACCCTAAGCCTAACCCTAACCCTAGGCTACCCTTGACTGCTTCTGCCTCCAATAGATTTCCTAAGCACTAGTGTTTTAAGGAACAGCTTAAAAAGAGAATCCTAATGTGATTTCTTTATACTGTGAGTGTTCCTTATATTATCTTAGTGTCTAACCTTTTCTCCATGGCTGGACCCCCAAATAATATTCCTTTACGTGCTAAGGGGTATCTAGAGAGTGGGATAGGTTTAATAACTACCCTAACCCTAACGCGTACCCTAACCCTAACCCCTACCCTAACCCTAACACGTACCCTAATCCTAACCCGTACCCTAAACCGAGCCCTAACCCTAACACTAACCCTAACCCTAACCCTAACCCATACCCTACGCCGTACCCGAAGCCCTCCCCGAACTCGTACCCTAAGCCGTACCCAAAGCCTAACCCTAAGCCTAACTCTAACCCTAGGCTACCCTTGACTGCTTCTGCCTCCAATAGATTTCCTAAGCACTAGTGTTTTAAGGAACAGCTTAAAAAGAGAATCCTAATGTGATTTCTTTATAATGTGTGTGTTCCTTATCTAATCCTAGTGTCTAAACTCTTCTCCATGGCTGGACCCCCAAATAATATTCCTTTATGTGCTAAGGGGTATCTAGAGAGTGGGATAGGTTTAATCACTACCCTAACCCTAACGTGTACCCTAACCCTAACCCCTACCCTAACCCTAACACGTACCCTAATCCTAACCCGTACCCTAAACCGAGCCCTAACCCTAACACTAACCCTAACCCTAACCCTAACCCATACCCTACGCCATACCCGAAGCCCTCCCCGAACCCGTACCCTAAGCCGTACCCTAAGCCTAACCCTAAGCCTAACCCTAACCCTAGGCTACCCTTGACTGCTTCTGCCTCCAATAGATTTCCTAAGCACTAGTGTTTTAAGGAACAGCTTAAAAAGAGAATCCTAATGTGATTTCTTTATACTGTGAGTGTTCCTTATATTATCTTAGTGTCTAACCTTTTCTCCATGGCTGGACCCCCAAATAATATTCCTTTACGTGCTAAGGGGTATCTAGAGAGTGGGATAGGTTTAATAACTACCCTAACCCTAACGCGTACCCTAACCCTAACCCCTACCCTAACCCTAACACGTACCCTAATCCTAACCCGTACCCTAAACCGAGCCCTAACCCTAACACTAACCCTAACCCTAACCCTAACCCATACCCTACGCCGTACCCGAAACCCTCCCCGAACCCGTACCATAAGCCGTACCCTAAGCCTAACCCTAAGCCTAACCCTAACCCTAGGCTACCCTTGACTGCCTCTGCCTCCAATATATTTCCTAAGCACTAGTGTTTTAAGGAACAGCTTAAAAAGAGAATTCTAATGTGATTTCTTTATAATGGGTGTGTTCCTTATCTTATCCTAGTGTCTAAACTCTTCTCCATGGCTGGACCCACAAATAATATTCCTTTACGTGCTAAGGGGTATCTAGAGAGTGGGATAGGTTTAATAACTACCCTAACCCTAACGCGTACCCTAACCCTAACCCCTACCCTAACCCTAACACGTACCCTAATCCTAACCAGTATCCTAAACCGAGCCCTAACCCTAACACTAACCCTAACCCTAACCCTAACCCATACCCTACGCCGTACCCGAAGCCCTCCCCGAACCCGTACCCTAAGCCGTACCCTAATCCTAACCCTAAGCCTAACCCTAACCCTAGGCTACCCTTGACTGCTTCTGCCTCCAATAGATTTCCTAAGCACTAGTGTTTTAAGGAACAGCTTAAAAAGAGAATCCTAATGTGATATCTTTATAATGGGTGTGTTCCTTATCTTATCCTAGTGTCTAAACTCTTCTCCATGGCTGGACCCCCAAATAATATTCCTTTACGTGCTAAGGGATAACTAGAGAGTGGGATAGGTTTAATAACTACCCTAACCCTAACGCGTACCCTATCGCTAACCCCTACCCTAACCCTAACACGTACCCTAATCCTAACCCGTACCCTAAACCGAGCCCTAACCCTTACACTAACCCTAACCCTAACCCTAACCCATACCCTACGCCGTACCCGAAGCCCTCCCCGAACCCGTACCCTAAGCCTAACCCTAACCCTAGGCTACCCTTGACTGCTTCTGCCTCCAATAGATTTCCTAAGCACTAGTGTTTTAAGGAACAGCTTAAAAAGAGAATCCTAATGTGATTTCTTTATAATGGGTGTGTTCCTTATCTAATCCTAGTGTCTAAACTCTTCTCCATGGCTGGACCCCCAAATAATATTCCTTTATGTGCTAAGGGGTATCTAGAGAGTGGGATAGGTTTAATCACTACCCTAACCCTAACGCGTACCCTAACTCTAACCCCTACCCTAACCCTAACACGTACCCTAATCCTAACCCGTACCCTAAACCGAGCCCTAACCCTAACACTAACCCTAACCCTAACCCTAACCCATACCCTACGCCATACCCGAAGCCCTCCCCGAACCCGTACCCTATGCCGTACCCTAAGCCTAACCCTAAGCCTAACCCTAACCCTAGGCTACCCTTGACTGCTTCTGCCTCCAATAGATATCCTAAGCACTAGTGTTTTAAGGAACAGCTTAAAAAGAGAATCCTAAAGTGATTTCTTTATAATGGGTGTGTTTCTTATCTTATCCTAGTGTCTAAACTCTTCTCCATGGCTGGACGCCCTAATAATATTCCTTTACGTGCTAAGGGGTATCTAGAGAGTGGGATAGGTTTAATAACTACCCTAACCCTAACGCGTACCCTAACCCTAACCCCTACCCTAACCCTAACACGTACCCTAATCCTAACCCGTACCTTAAACCGAGCCCTAACCCTAACACTAACCCTAACCCTAACCCTAACCCATACCCTACGCCGTACCCGAAGCCCTCCCCGAACCCGTACCCTAAGCCGTACCCTAAGCCTAACCCTAAGCCTAACCCTAACCCTAGGCTACCCTTGACTGCTTCTGCCTCCAATAGATTTCCTAAGCACTAGTGTTTTAAGGAACAGATTAAAAAGAGAATCCTAATGTGATTTCTTTATAATGGGTGTGTTCCTTATCTTATCCTAGTGTCTAAACTCTTCTCCATGGCTGGACCCCCAAATAATATTCCTTTACGTGCTAAGGGGTATCTAGAGAGTGGGATAGGTTTAATAACTACCCTAACCCTAACGCGTACCCTAACGCTAACCCCTACCCTAACCCTAACACGTACCCTAATCCTAACCCGTACCCTAAACCGAGCCCTAACCCTAACACTAACCCTAACCCTAACCCTAACCCATACCCTACGCCGTACCCGAAGCCCTCCCCGAACCCGTAGCCTAAGCCGTACCCTAAGCCTAACCCTAACCCTAGGCTACCCTTGACTGCTTCTGCCTCCAATAGATTTCCTAAGCACTAGTGTTTTAAGGAACAGCTTAAAAAGAGAATCCTAATGTGATTTCTTTATAATGTGTGTGTTCCTTATATTATCTTAGTGTCAAACCTCTTCTCCATGGCTGGACCCCAAAATAATATTCCTTTACGTGCTAAGGGGTATCTAGAGAGTGGGATAGGTTTAATCACTACCCTAACCGTAACGTGTACCCTAACCCTAACCCCTACCCTAACCCTAACACGTACCCTAATCCTAACCCGTACCCTAAACCGAGCCCTAACCCTAACATTAACCCTAACCCTAACCCTAACCCATACCCTATGCAGTACCCGAAGCCCTCCCCGAACCCGTACCCTAAGCCGTACCCTAAGCCTAACCCTAAGCCTAACCCTAACCCTAGGCTACCCTTGACTGCTTCTGCCACCAATAGATTTCCTAAGCACTAGTGTTTTAAGGAACAGCTTAAAAAGATTATCCTAATGTGATTTCTTTATAATGGGTGTGTTCCTTATCTTATCCTAGTGTCTAAACTCTTCTCCATGGCTGGACCCCCAAATAATATTCCTTTACGTGCTAAGGGGTATCTAGAGAGTGGGACAGGTTTAATAACTACTCTAACCGTAACGCGTACCCTAACCCTAACCCCTACCCTAACCCTAACACGTACCCTAATCCTAACCCGTACCCTAAACCGAGCCCTAACCCTAACACTAACCCTAACCCTAACCCTAACCCATACCCTACGCCGTACCCGAAACCCTCCCCGAACCCGTACCCTAAGCCGTACCTTAAGCCTAACCCTAAGCCTAACCCTAACCCTAGGCTACCCTTGACTGCTTCTGCCTCCATTAGATTTCCTAAGCACTAGTGTTTTAAGGAACAGCTTAAAAAGAGAATCCTAATGTGATTTCTTTATAATGGGTGTGTTCCTTATCTTATCCTAGTGTCTAAACTCTTCTCCATGGCTGGACCCCCAAATAATATTCCTTTACGTGCTAAGGGGTAACTAGAGAGTGGGATAGGTTTAATAACTACCCTAACCCTAACGCGTACCCTAACGCTAACCCCTACCCAAACCCTAACACGTACCCTAATCCTAACCCGTACCCTAAACCGAGCCCTAACCCTAACACTAACCCTAACCCTAACCCTAACCCATACCCTACGCCGTACCCGAAGCCCTCCCCGAACCCGTACCCTAAGCCGTACCCTAAGCCTACCCCTAAGACTAACCCTAACCCTAGGCTACACTTGACTGCTTCTGCCTCCAATAGATTTCCTAAGTACTAGTGTTTTAAGGAACAGCTTAAAAAGAGAATCCTAATGTGATTTCTTTATAATGTGTGTGTTCCTTTTATTATCTTAGTGTCTAAACTCTTCTCCATGGCTGGACCCCAAATAATATTCCTTTACGTGCTAAGGTGTATCTAGAGAGTGGGATACGTTTAATAACTACCCTAACCCTAACGTGTACCCTAACCCTAACCCCTACCCTAACCCTAACACGTACCCTAATCCTAACCCGTACCCTAAACCGAGCCCTAACCCTAACACTAACCCTAACCCTAACCCTAACCCATACCCTATGCCGTACCCGAAGCCCTCCCCGAACCCGTACCCTAAGCCGTACCCTAAGCCTAACCCTAAGCCTAACCCTAACCCTAGGCTACCCTTGACTGCTTCTGCCTCCAATAGATTTCCTAAGCACTAGTGTTTTAAGGAACAGCTTAAAAAGAGAATCCTAATGTGATTTCTTTATAATGGGTGTGTTCCTTATCTTATCCTAGTGTCTAAACTCTTCTCCATGGCTGGACCCCCAAATAATATTCCTTTACGTGCTAAGGGGTAACTACAGAGTGGGATAGGTTTAATAACTAACCTAACCCTAATGCGTACCCTAACGCTAACCCCTACCCTAACCCTAACACGTACCCTAATCCTAACCCGTACCCTAAACCGAGCCCTAACCCTAACACTAACCCTAACCCTAACCCTAACCCATACCCTACGCCGTACCCGAAGCCCTCCCCGAACTCGTACCCTAAGCCGTACCCAAAGCCTAACCCTAAGCCTAACTCTAACCCTAGGCTACCCTTGACTGCTTCTGCCTCCAATAGATTTCCTAAGCACTAGTGTTTTAAGGAACAGCTTAAAAAGAGAATCCTAATGTGATTTCTTTATAATGTGTGTGTTCCTTATCTAATCCTAGTGTCTAAACTCTTCTCCATGGCTGGACCCCCAAATAATATTCCTTTACGTGCTAAGGGGTATCTAGAGAGTGGGATAGGTTTAATAACTACCCTAACCCTAACGCGTACCCTAACGCTAACCCCTACCCTAACCCTAACACGTACCCTAATCCTAACCCGTACCCTAAACCGAGCCCTAACCCTAACACTAACCCTAACCCTAACCCTAACCCATACCCTACGCCGTACCCGAAGCCCTCCCCGAACCCGTAGCCTAAGCCTAACCCTAAGCCTAACCCTAACCCTAGGCTACCCTTGACTGCTTCTGCCTCCAATAGATTTCCTAAGCACTAGTGTTTTAAGGAACAGCTTAAAAAGAGAATCCTAATGTGATTTCTTTATAATGTGTGTGTTCCTTATATTATCTTAGTGTCAAACCTCTTCTCCATGGCTGGACCCCAAAATAATATTCCTTTACGTGCTAAGGGGTATCTAGAGAGTGGGATAGGTTTAATCACTACCCTAACCGTAACGCGTACCCTAACCCTAACCCCTACCCTAACCCTAACACGTACCCTAATCCTAACCCGTACCCTAAACCGAGCCCTAACCCTAACATTAACCCTAACCCTAACCCTAACCCATACCCTATGCCGTACCCGAAGCCCTCCCCGAACCCGTACCCTAAGCCGTACCCTAAGCCTAACCCTAAGCCTAACCCTAACCCTAGGCTACCCTTGACTGCTTCTGCCACCAATAGATTTCCTAAGCACTAGTGTTTTAAGGAACAGCTTAAAAAGAGAATCCTAATGTGATTTCTTTATAATGTGTGTGTTCCTTATCTAATCCTAGTGTCTAAACTCTTCTCCATGGCTGGACTCCCAAATAATATTCCTTTACGTGCTAAGGGGTATCTAGAGAGTGGGATAGGTTTAATCACTACCCTAACCCTAACGCGTACCCTAACCCTAACCCCTACCCTAACCCTAGCACGTACCCTAATCCTAACCCGTACCCTAAACCGAGCCCTAACCCTAACACTAACCCTAACCCTAACCCTAACCCATACCCTACGCCGTACCCGAAGCCCTCCCCGAACCCGTACCCTAAGCCGTACCCTAAGCCTACCCCTAAGCCTAACCCTAACCCTAGGCTACACTTGACTGCTTCTGCCTCCAATAGATTTCCTAAGTACTAGTGTTTTAAGGAACAGCTTAAAAAGAGAATCCTAATGTGATTTCTTTATAATGTGTGTGTTCCTTTTATTATCTTAGTGTCTAAACTCTTCTCCATGGCTGGACCCCAAATAATATTCCTTTACGTGCTAAGGTGTATCTAGAGAGTGGGATAGGTTTAATAACTACCCTAACCCTAACGTGTACCCTAACCCTAACCCCTACCCTAACCCTAACACGTACCCTAATCCTAACCCGTACCCTAAACCGAGCCCTAACCCTAACACTAACCCTAACCCTAACCCTAACCCATACCCTATGCCGTACCCGAAGCCCTCCCCGAACCCGTACCCTAAGCCGTACCCTAAGCCTAACCCTAAGCCTAACCCTAACCCTAGGCTACCCTTGACTGCTTCTGCCTCCAATAGATTTCCTAAGCACTAGTGTTTTAAGGAACAGCTTAAAAAGAGAATCCTAATGTGATTTCTTTATAATGGGTGTGTTCCTTATCTTATCCTAGTGTCTAAACTCTTCTCCATGGCTGGACCCCCAAATAATATTCCTTTACGTGCTAAGGGGTAACTACAGAGTGGGATAGGTTTAATAACTAACCTAACCCTAATGCGTACCCTAACGCTAACCCCTACCCTAACCCTAACACGTACCCTAATCCTAACCCGTACCCTAAACCGAGCCCTAACCCTAACACTAACCCTAACCCTAACCCTAACCCATACCCTACGCCGTACCCGAAGCCCTCCCCGAACTCGTACCCTAAGCCGTACCCAAAGCCTAACCCTAAGCCTAACTCTAACCCTAGGCTACCCTTGACTGCTTCTGCCTCCAATAGATTTCCTAAGCACTAGTGTTTTAAGGAACAGCTTAAAAAGAGAATCCTAATGTGATTTCTTTATAATGTGTGTGTTCCTTATCTAATCCTAGTGTCTAAACTCTTCTCCATGGCTGGACCCCCAAATAATATTCCTTTATGTGCTAAGGGGTATCTAGAGAGTGGGATAGGTTTAATCACTACCCTAACCCTAACGTGTACCCTAACCCTAACCCCTACCCTAACCCTAACACGTACCCTAATCCTAACCCGTACCCTAAACCGAGCCCTAACCCTAACACTAACCCTAACCCTAACCCTAACCCATACCCTACGCCATACCCGAAGCCCTCCCCGAACCCGTACCCTAAGCCGTACCCTAAGCCTAACCCTAAGCCTAACCCTAACCCTAGGCTACCCTTGACTGCTTCTGCCTCCAATAGATTTCCTAAGCACTAGTGTTTTAAGGAACAGCTTAAAAAGAGAATCCTAATGTGATTTCTTTATACTGTGAGTGTTCCTTATATTATCTTAGTGTCTAACCTTTTCTCCATGGCTGGACCCCCAAATAATATTCCTTTACGTGCTAAGGGGTATCTAGAGAGTGGGATAGGTTTAATAACTACCCTAACCCTAACGCGTACCCTAACCCTAACCCCTACCCTAACCCTAACACGTACCCTAATCCTAACCAGTATCCTAAACCGAGCCCTAACCCTAACACTAACCCTAACCCTAACCCTAACCCATACCCTACGCCGTACCCGAAGCCCTCCCCGAACCCGTACCCTAAGCCGTACCCTAATCCTAACCCTAAGCCTAACCCTAACCCTAGGCTACCCTTGACTGCTTCTGCCTCCAATAGATTTCCTAAGCACTAGTGTTTTAAGGAACAGCTTAAAAAGAGAATCCTAATGTGATATCTTTATAATGGGTGTGTTCCTTATCTTATCCTAGTGTCTAAACTCTTCTCCATGGCTGGACCCCCAAATAATATTCCTTTACGTGCTAAGGGATAACTAGAGAGTGGGATAGGTTTAATAACTACCCTAACCCTAACGCGTACCCTATCGCTAACCCCTACCCTAACCCTAACACGTACCCTAATCCTAACCCGTACCCTAAACCGAGCCCTAACCCTTACACTAACCCTAACCCTAACCCTAACCCATACCCTACGCCGTACCCGAAGCCCTCCCCGAACCCGTACCCTAAGCCTAACCCTAACCCTAGGCTACCCTTGACTGCTTCTGCCTCCAATAGATTTCCTAAGCACTAGTGTTTTAAGGAACAGCTTAAAAAGAGAATCCTAATGTGATTTCTTTATAATGGGTGTGTTCCTTATCTAATCCTAGTGTCTAAACTCTTCTCCATGGCTGGACCCCCAAATAATATTCCTTTATGTGCTAAGGGGTATCTAGAGAGTGGGATAGGTTTAATCACTACCCTAACCCTAACGCGTACCCTAACTCTAACCCCTACCCTAACCCTAACACGTACCCTAATCCTAACCCGTACCCTAAACCGAGCCCTAACCCTAACACTAACCCTAACCCTAACCCTAACCCATACCCTACGCCATACCCGAAGCCCTCCCCGAACCCGTACCCTATGCCGTACCCTAAGCCTAACCCTAAGCCTAACCCTAACCCTAGGCTACCCTTGACTGCTTCTGCCTCCAATAGATTTCCTAAGCACTAGTGTTTTAAGGAACAGCTTAAAAAGAGAATCCTAATGTGATTTCTTTATAATGTGTGTGTTTCTTATCTTATCCTAGTGTCTAAACTCTTCTCCATGGCTGGACGCCCTAATAATATTCCTTTACGTGCTAAGGGGTATCTAGAGAGTGGGATAGGTTTAATAACTACCCTAACCCTAACGCGTACCCTAACCCTAACCCCTACCCTAATCCTAACCCGTACCTTAAACCGAGCCCTAACCCTAACACTAACCCTATCCCTAACCCTAACCCATACCCTACGCCGTACCCGAAGCCCTCCCCGAACCCGTACCCTAAGCCGTACCCTAAGCCTAACCCTAAGCCTAACCCTAACCCTAGGCTACCCTTGACTGCTTCTGCCTCCAATAGATTTCCTAAGCACTAGTGTTTTAAGGAACAGATTAAAAAGAGAATCCTAATGTGATTTCTTTATAATGGGTGTGTTCCTTATCTTATCCTAGTGTCTAAACTCTTCTCCATGGCTGGACCCCCAAATAATATTCCTTTACGTGCTAAGGGGTATCTAGAGAGTGGGATAGGTTTAATAACTACCCTAACCCTAACGCGTACCCTAACGCTAACCCCTACCCTAACCCTAACACGTACCCTAATCCTAACCCGTACCCTAAACCGAGCCCTAACCCTAACACTAACCCTAACCCTAACCCTAACCCATACCCTACGCCGTACCCGAAGCCCTCCCCGAACCCGTAGCCTAAGCCGTACCCTAAGCCTAACCCTAACCCTAGGCTACCCTTGACTGCTTCTGCCTCCAATAGATTTCCTAAGCACTAGTGTTTTAAGGAACAGCTTAAAAAGAGAATCCTAATGTGATTTCTTTATAATGTGTGTGTTCCTTATATTATCTTAGTGTCAAACCTCTTCTCCATGGCTGGACCCCAAAATAATATTCCTTTACGTGCTAAGGGGTATCTAGAGAGTGGGATAGGTTTAATCACTACCCTAACCGTAACGTGTACCCTAACCCTAACCCCTACCCTAACCCTAACACGTACCCTAATCCTAACCCGTACCCTAAACCGAGCCCTAACCCTAACATTAACCCTAAACCTAACCCTAACCCATACCCTATGCAGTACCCGAAGCCCTCCCCGAACCCGTACCCTAAGCCGTACCCTAAGCCTAACCCTAAGCCTAACCCTAACCCTAGGCTACCCTTGACTGCTTCTGCCACCAATAGATTTCCTAAGCACTAGTGTTTTAAGGAACAGCTTAAAAAGATTATCCTAATGTGATTTCTTTATAATGGGTGTGTTCCTTATCTTATCCTAGTGTCTAAACTCTTCTCCATGGCTGGACCCCCAAATAATATTCCTTTACGTGCTAAGGGGTATCTAGAGAGTGGGACAGGTTTAATAACTACTCTAACCGTAACGCGTACCCTAACCCTAACCCCTACCCTAACCCTAACACGTACCCTAATCCTAACCCGTACCCTAAACCGAGCCCTAACCCTAACACTAACCCTAACCCTAACCCTAACCCATACCCTACGCCGTACCCGAAACCCTCCCCGAACCCGTACCCTAAGCCGTACCTTAAGCCTAACCCTAAGCCTAACCCTAACCCTAGGCTACCCTTGACTGCTTCTGCCTCCATTAGATTTCCTAAGCACTAGTGTTTTAAGGAACAGCTTAAAAAGAGAATCCTAATGTGATTTCTTTATAATGGGTGTGTTCCTTATCTTATCCTAGTGTCTAAACTCTTCTCCATGGCTGGACCCCCAAATAATATTCCTTTACGTGCTAAGGGGTAACTAGAGAGTGGGATAGGTTTAATAACTACCCTAACCCTAACGCGTACCCTAACGCTAACCCCTACCCAAACCCTAACACGTACCCTAATCCTAACCCGTACCCTAAACCGAGCCCTAACCCTAACACTAACCCTAACCCTAACCCTAACCCATACCCTACGCCGTACCCGAAGCCCTCCCCGAACCCGTACCCTAAGCCGTACCCTAAGCCTACCCCTAAGACTAACCCTAACCCTAGGCTACACTTGACTGCTTCTGCCTCCAATAGATTTCCTAAGTACTAGTGTTTTAAGGAACAGCTTAAAAAGAGAATCCTAATGTGATTTCTTTATAATGTGTGTGTTCCTTTTATTATCTTAGTGTCTAAACTCTTCTCCATGGCTGGACCCCAAATAATATTCCTTTACGTGCTAAGGTGTATCTAGAGAGTGGGATACGTTTAATAACTACCCTAACCCTAACGTGTACCCTAACCCTAACCCCTACCCTAACCCTAACACGTACCCTAATCCTAACCCGTACCCTAAACCGAGCCCTAACCCTAACACTAACCCTAACCCTAACCCTAACCCATACCCTATGCCGTACCCGAAGCCCTCCCCGAACCCGTACCCTAAGCCGTACCCTAAGCCTAACCCTAAGCCTAACCCTAACCCTAGGCTACCCTTGACTGCTTCTGCCTCCAATACATTTCCTAAGCACTAGTGTTTTAAGGAACAGCTTAAAAAGAGAATCCTAATGTGATTTCTTTATAATGGGTGTGTTCCTTATCTTATCCTAGTGTCTAAACTCTTCTCCATGGCTGGACCCCCAAATAATATTCCTTTACGTGCTAAGGGGTAACTACAGAGTGGGATAGGTTTAATAACTAACCTAACCCTAATGCGTACCCTAACGCTAACCCCTACCCTAACCCTAACACGTACCCTAATCCTAACCCGTACCCTAAACCGAGCCCTAACCCTAACACTAACCCTAACCCTAACCCTAACCCATACCCTACGCCGTACCCGAAGCCCTCCCCGAACTCGTACCCTAAGCCGTACCCAAAGCCTAACCCTAAGCCTAACTCTAACCCTAGGCTACCCTTGACTGCTTCTGCCTCCAATAGATTTCCTAAGCACTAGTGTTTTAAGGAACAGCTTAAAAAGAGAATCCTAATGTGATTTCTTTATAATGTGTGTGTTCCTTATCTAATCCTAGTGTCTAAACTCTTCTCCATGTCTGGACCCCCAAATAATATTCCTTTATGTGCTAAGGGGTATCTAGAGAGTGGGATAGGTTTAATCACTACCCTAACCCTAACGTGTACCCTAACCCTAACCCCTACCCTAACCCTAACACGTACCCTAATCCTAACCCGTACCCTAAACCGAGCCCTAACCCTAACACTAACCCTAACCCTAACCCTAACCCATACCCTACGCCATACCCGAAGCCCTCCCCGAACCCGTACCCTAAGCCGTACCCTAAGCCTAACCCTAAGCCTAACCCTAACCCTAGGCTACCCTTGACTGCTTCTGCCTCCAATAGATTTCCTAAGCACTAGTGTTTTAAGGAACAGCTTAAAAAGAGAATCCTAATGTGATTTCTTTATACTGTGAGTGTTCCTTATATTATCTTAGTGTCTAACCTTTTCTACATGGCTGGACCCCCAAATAATATTCCTTTACGTGCTAAGGGGTATCTAGAGAGTGGGATAGGTTTAATAACTACCCTAACCCTAACGCGTACCCTATCGCTAACCCCTACCCTAACCCTAACACGTACCCTAATCCTAACCCGTACCCTAAACCGAGCCCTAACCCTTACACTAACCTTAACCCTAACCCTAACCCATACCCTACGCCGTACCCGAAGCCCTCCCCGAACCCGTACCCTAAGCCGTACCCTAAGCCTAACCCTAACCCTAGGCTACCCTTGACTGCTTCTGCCTCCAATAGATTTCCTAAGCACTAGTGTTTTAAGGAACAGCTTAAAAAGAGAATCCTAATGTGATTTCTTTATAATGGGTGTGTTCCTTATCTAATCCTAGTGTCTAAACTCTTCTCCATGGCTGGACCCCCAAATAATATTCCTTTATGTGCTAAGGGGTATCTAGAGAGTGGGATAGGTTTAATCACTACCCTAACCCTAACGCGTACCCTAACTCTAACCCCTACCCTAACCCTAACACGTACCCTAATCCTAACCCGTACCCTAAACCGAGCCCTAACCCTAACACTAACCCTAACCCTAACCCTAACCCATACCCTACGCCATACCCGAAGCCCTCCCCGAACCCGTACCCTATGCCGTACCCTAAGCCTAACCCTAAGCCTAACCCTAACCCTAGGCTACCCTTGACTGCTTCTGCCTCCAATAGATTTCCTAAGCACTAGTGTTTTAAGGAACAGCTTAAAAAGAGAATCCTAATGTGATTTCTTTATAATGGGTGTGTTCCTTCTCTTATCCTAGTGTCTAAACTCTTCTCCATGGCTGGACCCCCAAATAATATTCCTTTACGTGCTAAGGGGTATCTAGAGAGTGGGATAGGTTTAATAACTACCCTAACCCTAACGCGTACCCTAACGCTAACCCCTACCCTAACCCTAACACGTACCCTAATCCTAACCCGTACCCTAAACCGAGCCCTAACCCTAACACTAACCCTAACCCTAACCCTAACCCATACCCTACGCCGTACCCGAAGCCCTCCCCGAACCCGTAGCCTAAGCCGTACCCTAAGCCTAACCCTAACCCTAGGCTACCCTTGACTGCTTCTGCCTCCAATAGATTTCCTAAGCACTAGTGTTTTAAGGAACAGCTTAAAAAGAGAATCCTAATGTGATTTCTTTATAATGTGTGTGTTCCTTATATTATCTTAGTGTCAAACCTCTTCTCCATGGCTGGACCCCAAAATAATATTCCTTTACGTGCTAAGGGGTATCTAGAGAGTGGGATAGGTTTAATCACTACCCTAACCGTAACGCGTACCCTAACCCAAACCCCTACCCTAACCCTAACACGTACCCTAATCCTAACCCGTACCCTAAACCGAGCCCTAACCCTAACATTAACCCTAACCCTAACCCTAACCCATACCCTATGCCGTACCCGAAGCCCTCCCCGAACCCGTACCCTAAGCCGTACCCTAAGCCTAACCCTAAGCCTAACCCTAACCCTAGGCTACCCTTGACTGCTTCTGCCACCAATAGATTTCCTAAGCACTAGTGTTTTAAGGAACAGCTTAAAAAGAGAATCCTAATGTGATTTCTTTATAATGTGTGTGTTCCTTATCTAATCCTAGTGTCTAAACTCTTCTCCATGGCTGGACTCCCAAATAATATTCCTTTACGTGCTAAGGGGTATCTAGAGAGTGGGATAGGTTTAATCACTACCCTAACCCTAACGCGTACCCTAACCCTAACCCCTACCCTAACCCTAGCACGTACCCTAATCCTAACCCGTACCCTAAACCGAGCCCTAACCCTAACACTAACCCTAACCCTAACCCTAACCCATACCCTACGCCGTACCCGAAGCCCTCCCCGAACCCGTACCCTAAGCCGTACCCTAAGCCTACCCCTAAGCCTAACCCTAACCCTAGGCTACACTTGACTGCTTCTGCCTCCAATAGATTTCCTAAGTACTAGTGTTTTAAGGAACAGCTTAAAAAGAGAATCCTAATGTGATTTCTTTATAATGTGTGTGTTCCTTTTATTATCTTAGTGTCTAAACTCTTCTCCATGGCTGGACCCCAAATAATATTCCTTTACGTGCTAAGGTGTATCTAGAGAGTGGGATAGGTTTAATAACTACCCTAACCCTAACGTGTACCCTAACCCTAACCCCTACCCTAACCCTAACACGTACCCTAATCCTAACCCGTACCCTAAACCGAGCCCTAACCCTAACACTAACCCTAACCCTAACCCTAACCCATACCCTATGCCGTACCCGAAGCCCTCCCCGAACCCGTACCCTAAGCCGTACCCTAAGCCTAACCCTAAGCCTAACCCTAACCCTAGGCTACCCTTGACTGCTTCTGCCTCCAATAGATTTCCTAAGCACTAGTGTTTTAAGGAACAGCTTAAAAAGAGAATCCTAATGTGATTTCTTTATAATGGGTGTGTTCCTTATCTTATCCTAGTGTCTAAACTCTTCTCCATGGCTGGACCCCCAAATAATATTCCTTTACGTGCTAAGGGGTAACTACAGAGTGGGATAGGTTTAATAACTACCCTAACCCTAACGCGTACCCTAACGCTAACCCCTACCCAAACCCTAACACGTACCCTAATCCTAACCCGTACCCTAAACCGAGCCCTAACCCTAACACTAACCCTAACCCTAACCCTAACCCATACCCTACGCCGTACCCGAAGCCCTCCCCGAACCCGTACCCTAAGCCGTACCCTAAGCCTACCCCTAAGACTAACCCTAACCCTAGGCTACACTTGACTGCTTCTGCCTCCAATAGATTTCCTAAGTACTAGTGTTTTAAGGAACAGCTTAAAAAGAGAATCCTAATGTGATTTCTTTATAATGTGTGTGTTCCTTTTATTATCTTAGTGTCTAAACTCTTCTCCATGGCTGGACCCCAAATAATATTCCTTTACGTGCTAAGGTGTATCTAGAGAGTGGGATACGTTTAATAACTACCCTAACCCTAACGTGTACCCTAACCCTAACCCCTACCCTAACCCTAACACGTACCCTAATCCTAACCCGTACCCTAAACCGAGCCCTAACCCTAACACTAACCCTAACCCTAACCCTAACCCATACCCTATGCCGTACCCGAAGCCCTCCCCGAACCCGTACCCTAAGCCGTACCCTAAGCCTAACCCTAAGCCTAACCCTAACCCTAGGCTACCCTTGACTGCTTCTGCCTCCAATAGATTTCCTAAGCACTAGTGTTTTAAGGAACAGCTTAAAAAGAGAATCCTAATGTGATTTCTTTATAATGGGTGTGTTCCTTATCTTATCCTAGTGTCTAAACTCTTCTCCATGGCTGGACCCCCAAATAATATTCCTTTACGTGCTAAGGGGTAACTACAGAGTGGGATAGGTTTAATAACTAACCTATCCCTAATGCGTACCCTAACGCTAACCCCTACCCTAACCCTAACACGTACCCTAATCCTAACCCGTACCCTAAACCGAGCCCTAACCCTAACACTAACCCTAACCCTAACCCTAACCCATACCCTACGCCGTACCCGAAGCCCTCCCCGAACTCGTACCCTAAGCCGTACCCAAAGCCTAACCCTAAGCCTAACTCTAACCCTAGGCTACCCTTGACTGCTTCTGCCTCCAATAGATTTCCTAAGCACTAGTGTTTTAAGGAACAGCTTAAAAAGAGAATCCTAATGTGATTTCTTTATAATGTGTGTGTTCCTTATCTAATCCTAGTGTCTAAACTCTTCTCCATGTCTGGACCCCCAAATAATATTCCTTTATGTGCTAAGGGGTATCTAGAGAGTGGGATAGGTTTAATCACTACCCTAACCCTAACGCGTACCCTAACTCTAACCCCTACCCTAACCCTAACACGTACCCTAATCCTAACCCGTACCCTAAACCGAGCCCTAACCCTAACACTAACCCTAACCCTAACCCTAACCCATACCCTACGCCATACCCGAAGCCCTCCCCGAACCCGTACCCTATGCCGTACCCTAAGCCTAACCCTAAGCCTAACCCTAACCCTAGGCTACCCTTGACTGCTTCTGCCTCCAATAGATTTCCTAAGCACTAGTGTTTTAAGGAACAGCTTAAAAAGAGAATCCTAATGTGATTTCTTTATAATGGGTGTGTTCCTTCTCTTATCCTAGTGTCTAAACTCTTCTCCATGGCTGGACCCCCAAATAATATTCCTTTACGTGCTAAGGGGTATCTAGAGAGTGGGATAGGTTTAATAACTACCCTAACCCTAACGCGTACCCTATCGCTAACCCCTACCCTAACCCTAACACGTACCCTAATCCTAACCCGTACCCTAAACCGAGCCCTAACCCTTACACTAACCTTAACCCTAACCCTAACCCATACCCTACGCCGTACCCGAAGCCCTCCCCGAACCCGTACCCTAAGCCGTACCCTAAGCCTAACCCTAACCCTAGGCTACCCTTGACTGCTTCTGCCTCCAATAGATTTCCTAAGCACTAGTGTTTTAAGGAACAGCTTAAAAAGAGAATCCTAATGTGATTTCTTTATAATGGGTGTGTTCCTTATCTAATCCTAGTGTCTAAACTCTTCTCCATGGCTGGACCCCCAAATAATATTCCTTTATGTGCTAAGGGGTATCTAGAGAGTGGGATAGGTTTAATCACTACCCTAACCCTAACGCGTACCCTAACTCTAACCCCTACCCTAACCCTAACACGTACCCTAATCCTAACCCGTACCCTAAACCGAGCCCTAACCCTAACACTAACCCTAACCCTAACCCTAACCCATACCCTACGCCATACCCGAAGCCCTCCCCGAACCCGTACCCTATGCCGTACCCTAAGCCTAACCCTAAGCCTAACCCTAACCCTAGGCTACCCTTGACTGCTTCTGCCTCCAATAGATTTCCTAAGCACTAGTGTTTTAAGGAACAGCTTAAAAAGAGAATCCTAATGTGATTTCTTTATAATGGGTGTGTTCCTTCTCTTATCCTAGTGTCTAAACTCTTCTCCATGGCTGGACCCCCAAATAATATTCCTTTACGTGCTAAGGGGTATCTAGAGAGTGGGATAGGTTTAATAACTACCCTAACCCTATCGCGTACCCTAACGCTAACCCCTACCCTAACCCTAACACGTACCCTAATCCTAACCCGTACCCTAAACCGAGCCCTAACCCTAACACTAACCCTAACCCTAACCCTAACCCATACCCTACGCCGTACCCGAAGCCCTCCCCGAACCCGTAGCCTAAGCCGTACCCTAAGCCTAACCCTAACCCTAGGCTACCCTTGACTGCTTCTGCCTCCAATAGATTTCCTAAGCACTAGTGTTTTAAGGAACAGCTTAAAAAGAGAATCCTAATGTGATTTCTTTATAATGTGTGTGTTCCTTATATTATCTTAGTGTCAAACCTCTTCTCCATGGCTGGACCCCAAAATAATATTCCTTTACGTGCTAAGGGGTATCTAGAGAGTGGGATAGGTTTAATCACTACCCTAACCGTAACGCGTACCCTAACCCTAACCCCTACCCTAACCCTAACACGTACCCTAATCCTAACCCGTACCCTAAACCGAGCCCTAACCCTAACATTAACCCTAACCCTAACCCTAACCCATACCCTATGCCGTACCCGAAGCCCTCCCCGAACCCGTACCCTAAGCCGTACCCTAAGCCTAACCCTAAGCCTAACCCTAACCCTAGGCTACCCTTGACTGCTTCTGCCACCAATAGATTTCCTAAGCACTAGTGTTTTAAGGAACAGCTTAAAAAGAGAATCCTAATGTGATTTCTTTATAATGTGTGTGTTCCTTATCTAATCCTAGTGTCTAAACTCTTCTCCATGGCTGGACTCCCAAATAATATTCCTTTACGTGCTAAGGGGTATCTAGAGAGTGGGATAGGTTTAATCACTACCCTAACCCTAACGCGTACCCTAACCCTAACCCCTACCCTAACCCTAGCACGTACCCTAATCCTAACCCGTACCCTAAACCGAGCCCTAACCCTAACACTAACCCTAACCCTAACCCTAACCCATACCCTACGCCGTACACGAAGCCCTCCCCGAACCCGTACCCTAAGCCGTACCCTAAGCCTACCCCTAAGCCTAACCCTAACCCTAGGCTACACTTGACTGCTTCTGCCTCCAATAGATTTCCTAAGTACTAGTGTTTTAAGGAACAGCTTAAAAAGAGAATCCTAATGTGATTTCTTTATAATGTGTGTGTTCCTTTTATTATCTTAGTGTCTAAACTCTTCTCCATGGCTGGACCCCAAATAATATTCCTTTACGTGCTAAGGTGTATCTAGAGAGTGGGATAGGTTTAATAACTACCCTAACCCTAACGTGTACCCTAACCCTAACCCCTACCCTAACCCTAACACGTACCCTAATCCTAACCCGTACCCTAAACCGAGCCCTAACCCTAACACTAACCCTAACCCTAACCCTAACCCATACCCTATGCCGTACCCGAAGCCCTCCCCGAACCCGTACCCTAAGCCGTACCCTAAGCCTAACCCTAAGCCTAACCCTAACCCTAGGCTACCCTTGACTGCTTCTGCCTCCAATAGATTTCCTAAGCACTAGTGTTTTAAGGAACAGCTTAAAAAGAGAATCCTAATGTGATTTCTTTATAATGGGTGTGTTCCTTATCTTATCCTAGTGTCTAAACTCTTCTCCATGGCTGGACCCCCAAATAATATTCCTTTACGTGCTAAGGGGTAACTACAGAGTGGGATAGGTTTAATAACTAACCTAACCCTAATGCGTACCCTAACGCTAACCCCTACCCTAACCCTAACACGTACCCTAATCCTAACCCGTACCCTAAACCGAGCCCTAACCCTAACACTAACCCTAACCCTAACCCTAACCCATACCCTACGCCGTACCCGAAGCCCTCCCCGAACTCGTACCCTAAGCCGTACCCAAAGCCTAACCCTAAGCCTAACTCTAACCCTAGGCTACCCTTGACTGCTTCTGCCTCCAATACATTTCCTAAGCACTAGTGTTTTAAGGAACAGCTTAAAAAGAGAATCCTAATGTGATTTCTTTATAATGTGTGTGTTCCTTATCTAATCCTAGTGTCTAAACTCTTCTCCATGGCTGGACCCCCAAATAATATTCCTTTATGTGCTAAGGGGTATCTAGAGAGTGGGATAGGTTTAATCACTACCCTAACCCTAACGTGTACCCTAACCCTAACCCCTACCCTAACCCTAACACCTACCCTAATCCTAACCCGTACCCTAAACCCAGCCCTAACCCTAACACTAACCCTAACCCTAACCCTAACCCATACCCTACGCCATACCCGAAGCCCTCCCCGAACCCGTACCCTAAGCCGTACCCTAAGCCTAACCCTAAGCCTAACCCTAACCCTAGGCTACCCTTGACTGCTTCTGCCTCCAATAGATTTCCTAAGCACTAGTGTTTTAAGGAACAGCTTAAAAAGAGAATCCTAATGTGATTTCTTTATACTGTGAGTGTTCCTTATATTATCTTAGTGTCTAACCTTTTCTCCATGGCTGGACCCCCAAATAATATTCCTTTACGTGCTAAGGGGTATCTAGAGAGTGGGATAGGTTTAATAACTACCCTAACCCTAACGCGTACCCTAACCCTAACCCCTACCCTAACCCTAACACGTACCCTAATCCTAACCCGTACCCTAAACCGAGCCCTAACCCTAACACTAACCCTAACCCTAACCCTAACCCATACCCTACGCCGTACCCGAAACCCTCCCCGAACCCGTACCATAAGCCGTACCCTAAGCCTAACCCTAAGCCTAACCCTAACCCTAGGCTACCCTTGACTGCCTCTGCCTCCAATATATTTCCTAAGCACTAGTGTTTTAAGGAACAGCTTAAAAAGAGAATTCTAATGTGATTTCTTTATAATGGGTGTGTTCCTTATCTTATCCTAGTGTCTAAACTCTTCTCCATGGCTGGACCCACAAATAATATTCCTTTACGTGCTAAGGGGTATCTAGAGAGTGGGATAGGTTTAATAACTACCCTAACCCTAACGCGTACCCTAACCCTAACCCCTACCCTAACCCTAACACGTACCCTAATCCTAACCAGTATCCTAAACCGAGCCCTAACCCTAACACTAACCCTAACCCTAACCCTAACCCATACCCTACGCCGTACCCGAAGCCCTCCCCGAACCCGTACCCTAAGCCGTACCCTAATCCTAACCCTAAGCCTAACCCTAACCCTAGGCTACCCTTGACTGCTTCTGCCTCCAATAGATTTCCTAAGCACTAGTGTTTTAAGGAACAGCTTAAAAAGAGAATCCTAATGTGATATCTTTATAATGGGTGTGTTCCTTATCTTATCCTAGTGTCTAAACTCTTCTCCATGGCTGGACCCCCAAATAATATTCCTTTACGTGCTAAGGGATAACTAGAGAGTGGGATAGGTTTAATAACTACCCTAACCCTAACGCGTACCCTATCGCTAACCCCTACCCTAACCCTAACACGTACCCTAATCCTAACCCGTACCCTAAACCGAGCCCTAACCCTTACACTAACCCTAACCCTAACCCTAACCCATACCCTACGCCGTACCCGAAGCCCTCCCCGAACCCGTACCCTAAGCCTAACCCTAACCCTAGGCTACCCTTGACTGCTTCTGCCTCCAATAGATTTCCTAAGCACTAGTGTTTTAAGGAACAGCTTAAAAAGAGAATCCTAATGTGATTTCTTTATAATGGGTGTGTTCCTTATCTAATCCTAGTGTCTAAACTCTTCTCCATGGCTGGACCCCCAAATAATATTCCTTTATGTGCTAAGGGGTATCTAGAGAGTGGGATAGGTTTAATCACTACCCTAACCCTAACGCGTACCCTAACTCTAACCCCTACCCTAACCCTAACACGTACCCTAATCCTAACCCGTACCCTAAACCGAGCCCTAACCCTAACACTAACCCTAACCCTAACCCTAACCCATACCCTACGCTATACCCGAAGCCCTCCCCGAACCCGTACCCTATGCCGTACCCTAAGCCTAACCCTAAGCCTAACCCTAACCCTAGGCTACCCTTGACTGCTTCTGCCTCCAATAGATTTTCTAAGCACTAGTGTTTTAAGGAACAGCTTAAAAAGAGAATCCTAATGTGATTTCTTTATAATGTGTGTGTTCCTTATCTTATCCTAGTGTCTAAACTCTTCTCCATGGCTGGACGCCCTAATAATATTCCTTTACGTGCTAAGGGGTATCTAGAGAGTGGGATAGGTTTAATAACTACCCTAACCCTAACGCGTACCCTAACCCTAACCCCTACCCTAACCCTAACACGTACCCTAATCCTAACCCGTACCTTAAACCGAGCCCTAACCCTAACACTAACCCTAACCCTAACCCTAACCCATACCCTACGCCGTACCCGAAGCCCTCCCCGAACCCGTACCCTAAGCCGTACCCTAAGCCTAACCCTAAGCCTAACCCTAACCCTAGGCTACCCTTGACTGCTTCTGCCTCCAATAGATTTCCTAAGCACTAGTGTTTTAAGGAACAGATTAAAAAGAGAATCCTAATGTGATTTCTTTATAATGGGTGTGTTCCTTATCTTATCCTAGTGTCTAAACTCTTCTCCATGGCTGGACCCCCAAATAATATTCCTTTACGTGCTAAGGGGTATCTAGAGAGTGGGATAGGTTTAATAACTACCCTAACCCTAACGCGTACCCTAACGCTAACCCCTACCCTAACCCTAACACGTACCCTAATCCTAACCCGTACCCTAAACCGAGCCCTAACCCTAACACTAACCCTAACCCTAACCCTAACCCATACCCTACGCCGTACCCGAAGCCCTCCCCGAACCCGTAGCCTAAGCCGTACCCTAAGCCTAACCCTAACCCTAGGCTACCCTTGACTGCTTCTGCCTCCAATAGATTTCCTAAGCACTAGTGTTTTAAGGAACAGCTTAAAAAGAGAATCCTAATGTGATTTCTTTATAATGTGTGTGTTCCTTATATTATCTTAGTGTCAAACCTCTTCTCCATGGCTGGACCCCAAAATAATATTCCTTTACGTGCTAAGGGGTATCTAGAGAGTGGGATAGGTTTAATCACTACCCTAACCGTAACGCGTACCCTAACCCTAACCCCTACCCTAACCCTAACACGTACCCTAATCCTAACCCGTACCCTAAACCGAGCCCTAACCCTAACATTAACCCTAACCCTAACCCTAACCCATACCCTATGCCGTACCCGAAGCCCTCCCCGAACCCGTACCCTAAGCCGTACCCTAAGCCTAACCCTAAGCCTAACCCTAACCCTAGGCTACCCTTGACTGCTTCTGCCACCAATAGATTTCCTAAGCACTAGTGTTTTAAGGAACAGCTTAAAAAGATTATCCTAATGTGATTTCTTTATAATGGGTGTGTTCCTTATCTTATCCTAGTGTCTAAACTCTTCTCCATGGCTGGACCCCCAAATAATATTCCTTTACGTGCTAAGGGGTATCTAGAGAGTGGGACAGGTTTAATAACTACTCTAACCGTAACGCGTACCCTAACGCTAACCCCTACCCTAACCCTAACACGTACCCTAATCCTAACCCGTACCCTAAACCGAGCCCTAACCCTAACACTAACCCTAACCCTAACCCTAACCCATACCCTACGCCGTACCCGAAACCCTCCCCGAACCCGTACCCTAAGCCGTACCTTAAGCCTAACCCTAAGCCTAACCCTAACCCTAGGCTACCCTTGACTGCTTCTGCCTCCAATAGATTTCCTAAGCACTAGTGTTTTAAGGAACAGCTTAAAAAGAGAATCCTAATGTGATTTCTTTATAATGGGTGTGTTCCTTATCTTATCCTAGTGTCTAAACTCTTCTCCATGGCTGGACCCCCAAATAATATTCCTTTACGTGCTAAGGGGTAACTAGAGAGTGGGATAGGTTTAATAACTACCCTAACCCTAACGCGTACCCTAACGCTAACCCCTACCCAAACCCTAACACGTACCCTAATCCTAACCCGTACCCTAAACCGAGCCCTAACCCTAACACTAACCCTAACCCTAACCCTAACCCATACCCTACGCCGTACCCGAAGCCCTCCCCGAACCCGTACCCTAAGCCGTACCCTAAGCCTAACCCTAAGCCTAACCCTAACCGTAGGCTACCCTTGACTGCTTCTGCCTCCAATAGATTTCCTAAGCAATAGTGTTTTAAGGAACAGCTTAAAAAGAGAATCCTAATGTGATTTCTTTATAATGTGTGTGTTCCTTATATTATCTTAGTGTCTAAACTCTTCTCCATGGCTGGACCCCCAAATAATATTCCTTTACGTGCTAAGGGGTATCTAGAGAGTGGGATAGGTTTAATAACTACCCTAACCCTAACGGGTACCCTAACCCTAACCCCTGCCCTAACCCTAACACGTACCCTAATCCTAACCCGTACCCTAAACTGAGCCCTAACCCTAACACTAACCCTAACCCTAACCCTAACCCATACCCTACGCCGTACCCGAAGCCCTCCCCGAACCCGTACCCTAAGCCGTACCCTAAGCCTAACCCTAAGCCTAACCCTAACCCTAGGCTACCCTTGACTGCTTCTGCCTCCAATAGATTTCCTAAGCACTAGTGTTTTAAGGAACAGCTTAAAAAGAGAATCCTAATGTGATTTCTTTATAATGGGTGTGTTCCTTATCTTATCCTAGTGTCTAAACTCTTCTCCATGGCTGGACCCCCAAATAATATTCCTTTACGTGCTAAGGGGTAACTAGAGAGTGGGATAGGTTTAATAACTACCCTAACCCTAACGCGTACCCTAACGCTAACCCCTACCCTAACCCTAACACGTACCCTAATCCTAACCCGTACCCTAAACCGAGCCCTAACCCTAACACTAACCCTAACCCTAACTCTAACCCATACCCTACGCCGTACCCGAAGCCCTCCCCAAACCCGTACCCTAAACCGTACCCTAAGCCTAACCCTAAGCCTAACCCTAACCCTAGGCTACCCTTGACTGCTTCTGCCTCCAATAGATTTCCTAAGCACTAGTGTTTTAAGGAACAGCTTAAAAAGAGTATCCTAATGTGATTTCTTTTTAATGGGTGTGTTCCTTATCTAATCCTAGTGTCTAAACTCTTCTCCATGGCTGGACCCCCAAATAATATTCCTTTATGTGCTAAGGGGTATCTAGAGAGTGGGATAGGTTTAATCACTACCCTAACCCTAACGCGTACAGTAACCCTAACCCCTACCCTAACCCTAACACGTACCCTAATCCTAACCCGTACCCTAAACTGAGCCCTAACCCTAACACTAACCCTAACCCTAACCCTAACCCATACCCTACGCCGTACCCGAAGCCCTCCCCGAACCCGTACCCTAAGCCGTACCCTAAGCCTACCCCTAAGCCTAACCCTAACCCTAGGCTACCCTTGACTGCTTATGCCTCCAATAGATTTCCTAAGCACTAGTGTTTTAAGGAACAGCTTAAAAAGAGAATCCTAATGTGATTTCTTTATAATGTGTGTGTTCCTTATATTATCTTATTGTCTAAACTCTTCTCCATGGCTGGACCCCCAAATAATATTCCTTTACGTGCTAAGGGGTATCTAGAGAGTGGGATAGGTTTAATAACTACCCTAACCGTAACGCGTACCCTAACCCTAACCCCTACCCTAACCCTAACATGTACCCTAATCCTAACACGTACCCTAAACCGAGCCCTAACCCTATCACTAACCCTAACCCTAACCCTAACCAATACCCTACGCCGTAACCGAAGCCCTCCCCGAACCCGTACCCTAAGCCGTACCCTAAGCCTAATCCTAAGCCTAACCCTAGGCTACCCTTGACTGCTTCTGCCTCCAATAGATTTCCTAAGCACTAGTGTTTTAAGGAACAGCTTAAAAAGAGAATCCTAATGTGATTTCTTTATAATGGGTGTGTTCCTTATCTTATCCTAGTGTCTAAACTCTTCTCCATGGCGGGACCCCCAAATAATATTCCTTTACGTGCTAAGGGGTAACTAGAGAGTGAGATAGGTTTAATAACTACGCTAACCCTAACGCGTACCCTAACGCTAACCCCTACCCTAACCCTAACACGTACCCTAATCCTAACCCGTACCCTAAACCGAGCCCTAACCCTAACACTAACCCTAACCCTAACCCTAACCCATACCCTACGCCGTACCCGAAGCCCTCCCCGAACCCGTACCCTAAGCCGTACCCTAAGCCTAACCCTAAGCCTAACCCTAACCCTAGGCTACCCTTGACTGCTTCTGCCTCCAATAGATTTCCTAAGCACTAGTGTTTTAAGGAACATCTTAAAAAGAGAATCCTTATGTGATTTCTTTATAATGTGTGTGTTCCTTGTATTATCTTAGTGTCTAAACTCTTCTCCATGGCTGGACCCCCAAATAATATTCCTTTACGTGCTAAGGGGTATCTAGAGAGTGGGATAGGTTTAATAACTACCCTAAACCTAACGGGTACCCTAACCCTAACCCCTGCCCTAACCCTAACACGTACCCTAATCCTAACCCGTACCCTAAACTGAGCCCTAACCCTAACACTAACCCTAACCCTAACCCTAACCCATACCCTACGCCGTACCCGAAGCCCTCCCCGAACCCGTACCCTAAGCCGTACCCTAAGCCTAACCCTAAGCCTAACCCTAACCCTAGGTTACCCTTGACTGCTTCTGCCTCCAATAGATTTCCTAAGCACTAGTGTTTTAAGGAACAGTTTAAAAAGAGAATCCTAATGTGATTTCTTTATAATGGGTGTGTTCCTTATCTTATCCTAGTGTCTAAACTCTTCTCCATGGCTGGACCCCCAAATAATATTCCTTTATGTGCTAAGGGGTATCTAGAGAGTGGGATAGGTTTAATCACTACCCTAACCCTAACGCGTACACTAACCCTAACCCCTACCCTAACCCTAACACGTACCCTAATCCTAACCCGTACCCTAAACCGAGCCCTAACCCTAACACTAACCCTAACCCTAACCCTAACCCATACCCTACGCCGTACCCGAAGCCCTCCCCGAACCCGTACCCTAAGCCGTACCCTAAGCCTACCCCTAAGCCTAACCCTACCCTAGGCTACCCTTGACTGCTTCTGCCTCCAATAGATTTCCTAAGCACTAGTGTTTTAAGGAACAGCTTAAAAAGAGAATCCTAATGTGATTTCTTTATAATGTGTGTGTTCCTTATATTATCTTAGTGTCTAAACTCTTCTCCATGGCTGGACCCCCAAATAATATTCCTTTACGTGCTAAGGGGTATCTAGAGAGTGGGATAGGTTTAATAACTACCCTAACCCTAACGGGTACCCTAACCCTAACCCCTGCCCTAACCCTAACACGTACCCTAATCCTAACCCGTACCTTAAACCGAGCCCTAACCCTAACACTAACCCTAACCCTAACCCTAACCCATACCCTACGCCGTACCCGAAGCCCTCCCCGAACCCGTACCCTAAGCCGTACCCTAAGCCTAACCCTAAGCCTAACCCTAACCCTAGGCTACCCTTGACTGCTTCTGCCTCCAATAGATTTCCTAAGCACTAGTGTTTTAAGGAACAGCTTAAGAAGAGAATCCTAATGTGATTTCTTTATAATGGGTGTGTTCCTTATCTTATCCTAGTGTCTAAACTCTTCTCCATGGCTGGACCCCCAAATAATATTCCTTTACGTGCTAAGGGGTAACTAGAGAGTGGGATAGGTTTAATAACTACCCTAACGCTAACGCGTACCCTAACGCTAACCCCTACCCTAACCCTAACACGTACCCTAATCCTAACCCGTACCCTAAACCGAGCCCTAACCCTAACACTAACCCTAACCCTAACCCTAACCCATACCCTATGCCGTACCCAAAGCCCTCCACGAACCCGTAACCTAAGCCGTACCCTAAGCCTAACCCTAAGCCTAACCCTAACCCTAGGCTACCCTTGACTGCTTCTGCCTCCAATAGATTTCCTAAGCACTAGTGTTTTAAGGAACAGCTTAAAAAGAGAATCCTAATGTGATTTCTTTATAATGTGTGTGTTCCTTATATTATCTTAGTGTCTAAACTCTTCTCCATGGCTGGACCCCCAAATAATATTCGTTTACGTGCTAAGGGGTATCTAGAGAGTGAGATAGGTTTAATAACTACCCTAACCGTAACGCGTACCCTAACCCTAACCCCTACCCTAACACTAACACGTACCCTAATCCTAACCCGTACCCTAAACCGAGCCCTAACCCTAACACTAACCCTAACCCTAACCCTAACCCATACCCTATGCCGTACCCAAAGCCCTCCACGAACCCGTACCCTAAGCCGTACCCTAAGCCTAACCCTAAGCCTAACCCTAACCCTAGGCTACCCTTGACTGCTTCTGCCTCCAATAGATTTCCTAAGCACTAGTGTTTTAAGGAACAGCTTAAAAAGAGAATCCTAATGTGATTTCTTTATAATGTGTGTGTTCCTTATATTATCTTAGTGTCTAAACTCTTCTCCATGGCTGGACCCCCAAATAATATTCCTTTATGTGCTAAGAGGTATCTAGAGAGTGGGATAGGTTTAATCACTACCCTAACCCTAACGTGTACCCTAACCCTAACCCCTACCCTAACCCTAACACGTACCCTAATCCTAACCCGTACCCTAAACCGAGCCCTAACCCTAACACTAACCCTAACCCTAACCCTAACCCATACCCTACGCCGTACCCGAAGCCCTCCTCGAACCCGTACTCTATGCCGTACCCTAAGCCTAACCCTAAGCCTAACCCTAACCCTAGGCTACCCTTGACTGCTTCTGCCTCCAATAGATTTCCTAAGCACTAGTGTTTTAAGGAACAGCTTAAAAAGAGAATCCTAATGTGATTTCTTTATAATGGGTGTGTTCCTTATATTATCCTAGTGTCTAAACTCTTCTCCATGGCTGGACCCCCAAATAATATTCCTTTACGTGCTAAGGGGTAACTAGAGAGTGGGATAGGTTTAATAACTACCCTATCCCTAACGCGTACCCTAACGCTAACCCCTACCCTAACCCTAACACGTACCCTAATCCTAACCCGTACCCTAAACCGAGCCCTAACCCTAACACTAACCCTAACCCTAACCCTAACCCATACCCTACGCCGTACCCGAAGCCCTCCCCGAACCCGTACCCTAAGCCGTAACCTAAGCCTAACCCTAAGCCTAACCCTTAACCTAGGCTACCCTTGACTGCTTCTGCCTCCAATTGATTTCCTAACCACTAGTGTTTTAAGGAACAGCTTAAAAAGAGAATCCTAATGTGATTTCTTTATAATGGGTGTGTTCCTTATCTAATCCTAGTGTCTAAACTCTTCTCCATGGCTGGACCCCCAAATAATATTCCTTTATGTGCTAAGGGGTATCTAGAGAGTGGGATAGGTTTAATCACTACCCTAACCCTAACTTGTACCCTAACCCTAACCCCTACCCTAACACTAACACGTACCCTAATCCTAACCCGTACCCTAAACCGAGCCCTAACCCTAACACTAACCCTAACCCTAACCCTAACCCATACCCTACGCCGTACCCGAAGCCCTCCCCGAACCCGTACCCTAAGCCGTACCCTAAGCCTAACCCTAAGCCTAACCCTAACCCTAGGCTACCCTTGACTGCTTCTGCCTCCAATAGATTTCCTAAGCACTAGTGTTTTAAGGAACAGCTTAAAAAGAGAATCGTAATGTGATTTCTTTATAATGGGTGTGTTCCTTATCTTATCCTATTGTCTAAACTCTTCTCCATGGCGGGACCCCCAAATAATATTCCTTTACGTGCTAAGGGGTATCTAGAGAGTGGGATAGGTTTAATAACTACCCTAACCCTAACGGGTACCCTAACCCTAACCCCTGCCCTAACCCTAACACGTACCCTAATCCTAACCCGTACCCTAAACTGAGCCCTAACCCTAACACTAACCCTAACCCTAACCTTAACTCATACCCTACGCCGTACCCGAAGCCCTCCCCGAACCCGTACCCTAAGCCGTACCCTAAGCCTAACCCTAAGCCTAACCCTTACCCTAGGCTACCCTTGACTGCTTCTGCCTCCAATAGATTTCCTAAGCACTAGTGTTTTAAGGAACAGCTTAAAAAGAGAATCCTAATGTGATTTCTTTATAATGGGTGTGTTCCTTATCTAATCCTAGTGTCTAAACTCTTCTCCATGGCTGGACCCCCAAATAATATTCCTTTACGTGCTAAGGGGTAACTAGAGAGTGGGATAGGTTTAATAACTACCCTAACCCTAACGCGTACCCTAACGCTAACCCCTACCCTAACCCTAACACGTACCCTAATCCTAACCCGTACCCTAAACCGAGCCCTAACCCTAACACTAACCCTAACCCTAACCCTAACCCATACCCTACGCCGTACCCGAAGCCCTCCCCGAACCCGTACCCTAAGCCGTACCCTAAGCCTAACCCTAAGCCTAACCCTAACCGTAGGCTACCCTTGACTGCTTCTGCCTCCAATAGATTTCCTAAGCACTAGTGTTTTAAGGAACAGCTTAAAAAGAGAATCCTAATGTGATTTCTTTATAATGTGTGTGTTCCTTATATTATCTTAGTGTCTAAACTCTTCTCCATGTCTGGACCCCCAAATAATATTCCTTTACGTGCTAAGGGGTATCTAGAGAGTGGGATAGGTTTAATAACTACCCTAACCCTAACGGGTACCCTAACCCTAACCCCTGCCCTAACCCTAACACGTACCCTAATCCTAACCCGTATCCTAAACTGAGCCCTAACCCTAACACTAACCCTAACCCTAACCCTAACCCATACCCTACGCCGTACCCGAAGCCCTCCCCGAACCCGTACCCTAAGCCGTACCCTAAGCCTAACCCTAAGCCTAACCCTAACCCTAGGCTACCCTTGACTGCTTCTGCCTCCAATAGATTTCCTAAGCACTAGTGTTTTAAGGAACAGCTTAAAAAGAGAATCCTAA
Organism: Balaenoptera physalus; assembly: GCF_965194825.1. Taxonomy (NCBI): domain Eukaryota; kingdom Metazoa; phylum Chordata; class Mammalia; order Artiodactyla; family Balaenopteridae; genus Balaenoptera; species Balaenoptera physalus. Next base: position 654,337 of record NW_028126434.1, on the reverse strand, counting down.
TGTGATTTCTTTATAATGTGTGTGTTCCTTATATTATCTTATTGTCTAAACTCTTCTCCATGGCTGGACCCCCAAATAATATTCCTTTACGTGCTAAGGGGTATCTAGAGAGTGGGATAGGTTTAATAACTACCCTAACCGTAACGCGTACCCTAACCCTAACCCCTACCCTAACCCTAACATGTACCCTAATCCTAACACGTACCCTAAACCGAGCCCTAACCCTAACACTAACCCTAACCCTAACCCTAACCAATACCCTACGCCGTAACCGAAGCCCTCCCCGAACCCGTACCCTAAGCCGTACCCTAAGCCTAATCCTAAGCCTAACCCTAGGCTACCCTTGACTGCTTCTGCCTCCAATAGATTTCCTAAGCACTAGTGTTTTAAGGAACAGCTTAAAAAGAGAATCCAAATGTGATTTCTTTATAATGGGTGTGTTCCTTATCTTATCCTAGTGTCTAAACTCTTCTCCATGGCGGGACCCCCAAATAATATTCCTTTACGTGCTAAGGGGTAACTAGAGAGTGAGATAGGTTTAATAACTACGCTAACCCTAACGCGTACCCTAACGCTAACCCCTACCCTAACCCTAACACGTACCCTAATCCTAACCCGTACCCTAAACCGAGCCCTAACCCTAACACTAACCCTAACCCTAACCCTAACCCATACCCTACGCCGTACCCGAAGCCCTCCCCGAACCCGTACCCTAAGCCGTACCCTAAGCCTAACCCTAACCCTAGGCTACCCTTGACTGCTTCTGCCTCCAATAGATTTCCTAAGCACTAGTGTTTTAAGGAACAGCTTAAAAAGAGAATCCTAATGTGATTTCTTTATAATGGGTGTGTTCCTTATCTTATCCTAGTGTCTAAACTCTTCTCCATGGCTGGACCCCAAAATAATATTCCTTTATGTGCTAAGGGGTAACTACAGAGTGGGATAGGTTTAATAACTAACCTAACCCTAATGGGTACCCTAACGCTAACCCCTACCCTAAACCTAACACGTACCCTAATCCTAACCCGTACCCTAAACCGAGCCCTAACCCTAACACTAACCCTAACCCTAACCCTAACCCATACCCTACGCTGTACCCGAAGCCCTCCCCGAACTCGTACCCTAAGCCGTACCCAAAGCCTAACCCTAAGCCTAACTCTAACCCTAGGCTACCCTTGACTGCTTCTGCCTCCAATAGATTTCCTAAGCACTAGTGTTTTAAGGAACAGCTTAAAAAGAGAATCCTAATGTGATTTCTTTATAATGTGTGTGTTCCTTATCTAATCCTAGTGTCTAAACTCTTCTCCATGGCTGGACCCCCAAATAATATTCCTTTACGTGCTAAGGGGTATCTAGAGAGTGGGATAGGTTTAATCACTACCCTAACCCTAACGTGTACCCTAACCCTAACCCCTACCCTAACCCTAGCACGTACCCTAATCCTAACCCGTACCCTAAACCGAGCCCTAACCCTAACACTAACCCTAACCCTAACCCTAACCCATACCCTACGCCGTACCCGAAGCCCTCCCCGAACCCGTACCCTAAGCCGTACCCTAAGCCTACCCCTAAGCCTAACCCTAACCCTAGGCTACACTTGACTGCTTCTGCCTCCAATAGATTTCCTAAGTACTAGTGTTTTAAGGAACAGCTTAAAAAGAGAATCCTAATGTGATTTCTTTATAATGTGTGTGTTCCTTTTATTATCTTAGTGTCTAAACTCTTCTCCATGGCTGGACCCCCAAATAATATTCCTTTACGTGCTAAGGTGTATCTAGAGAGTGGGATAGGTTTAATAACTACCCTAACCCTAACGTGTACCCTAACCCTAACCCCTACCCTAACCCTAGCACGTACCCTAATCCTAACCCGTACCCTAAACCGAGCCCTAACCCTAACACTAACCCTAAACCTAACCCTAACCCATACCCTACGCCGTACCCGAAGCCCTCCCCGAACCCGTACCCTAAGCCGTACCCTAAGCCTACCCCTAAGCCTAACCCTAACCCTAGGCTACACTTGACTGCTTCTGCCTCCAATAGATTTCCTAAGTACTAGTGTTTTAAGGAACAGCTTAAAAAGAGAATCCTAATGTGATTTCTTTATAATGTGTGTGTTCCTTTTATTATCTTAGTGTCTAAACTCTTCTCCATGGCTGGACCCCCAAATAATATTCCTTTACGTGCTAAGGTGTATCTAGAGAGTGGGATAGGTTTAATAACTACCCTAACCCTAACGTGTACCCTAACCCTAACCCCTACCCTATCCCTAACACGTACCCTAATCCTAACCCGTACCCTAAACCGAGCCCTAACCCTAACACTAACCCTAACCCTAACCCTAACCCAAACCCTACGCCGTACCCGAAGCCCTCCCCGAACCCGTACCCTAAGCCGTACCCTAAGCCTAACCCTAAGCCTAACCCTAACCCTAGGCTACCCTTGACTGCTTCTGCCTCCAATAGATTTCCTAAGCACTAGTGTTTTAAGGAACAGCTTAAAAAGAGAATCCTAATGTGATTTCTTTATAATGGGTGTGTTCCTTATCTTATCCTAGTGTCTAAACTCTTCTCCATGGCTGGACCCCCAAATAATATTCCTTTACGTGCTAAGGGGTAACTACAGAGTGGGATAGGTTTAATAACTAACCTAACCCTAATGCGTACCCTAACGCTAACCCCTACCCTAACCCTAACACGTACCCTAATCCTAACCCGTACCCTAAACCGAGCCCTAACCCTAACACTAACCCTAACCCTAACCCTAACCCATACCCTACGCCGTACCCGAAGCCCTCCCCGAACTCGTACCCTAAGCCGTACCCAAAGCCTAACCCTAAGCCTAACTCTAACCCTAGGCTACCCTTGACTGCTTCTGCCTCCAATAGATTTCCTAAGCACTAGTGTTTTAAGGAACAGCTTAAAAAGAGAATCCTAATGTGATTTCTTTATAATGTGTGTGTTCCTTATCTAATCCTAGTGTCTAAACTCTTCTCCATGGCTGGACCCCCAAATGATATTCCTTTACGTGCTAAGGGGTATCTAGAGAGTGGGATAGGTTTAATCACTACCCTAACCCTAACGCGTACCCTAACCCTAACCCCTACCCTAACCCTAGCACGTACCCTAATCCTAACCCGTACCCTAAACCGAGCCCTAACCCTAACGCTAACCCTAACCCTAACCCTAACCCATACCCTACGCCGTACCCGAAGCCCTCCCCGAACCCGTACCCTAAGCCGTACCCTAAGCCTACCCCTAAGCCTAACCCTAACCCTAGGCTACACTTGACTGCTTCTGCCTCCAATAGATTTCCTAAGTACTAGTGTTTTAAGGAACAGCTTAAAAAGAGAATCCTAATGTGATTTCTTTATAATGTGTGTGTTCCTTTTATTATCTTAGTGTCTAAACTCTTCTCCATGGCTGGACCCCCAAATAATATTCCTTTACGTGCTAAGGTGTATCTAGAGTGTGGGATAGGTTTAATAACTACCCTAACCCTAACGTGTACCCTAACCCTAACCCCTGCCCTAACCCTAACACGTACCCTAATCCTAACCCGTACCCTAAACTGAGCCCTAACCCTAACACTAACCCTAACCCTAACCTTAACTCATACCCTACGCCGTACCCGAAGCCCTCCCCGAACCCGTACCCTAAGCCGTACCCTAAGCCTAACCCTAAGCCTAACCCTAACCCTAGGCTACCCTTGACTGCTTCTGCCTCCAATAGATTTCCTAAGCACTAGTGTTTTAAGGAACAGCTTAAAAAGAGAATCCTAATGTGATTTCTTTATAATGGGTGTGTTCCTTATCTAATCCTAGTGTCTAAACTCTTCTCCATGGCTGGACCCCCAAATAATATTCCTTTACGTGCTAAGGGGTAACTAGAGAGTGGGATAGGTTTAATAACTACCCTAACCCTAACGCGTACCCTAACGCTAACCCCTACCCTAACCCTAACACGTACCCTAATCCTAACCCGTACCCTAAACCGAGCCCTAACCCTAACACTAACCCTAACCCTAACCCTAACCCATACCCTACGCCGTACCCGAAGCCCTCCCCGAACCTGTACCCTAAGCCGTACCCTAAGCCTAACCCTAAGCCTAACCCTAACCGTAGGCTACCCTTGACTGCTTCTGCCTCCAATAGATTTCCTAAGCACTAGTGTTTTAAGGAACAGCTTAAAAAGAGAATCCTAATGTGATTTCTTTATAATGTGTGTGTTCCTTATATTATCTTAGTGTCTAAACTCTTCTCCATGTCTGGACCCCCAAATAATATTCCTTTACGTGCTAAGGGGTATCTAGAGAGTGGGATAGGTTTAATAACTACCCTAACCCTAACGGGTACCCTAACCCTAACCCCTGCCCTAACCCTAACACGTACCCTAATCCTAACCCGTATCCTAAACTGAGCCCTAACCCTAACACTAACCCTAACCCTAACCCTAACCCATACCCTACGCCGTACCCGAAGCCCTCCCCGAACCCGTACCCTAAGCCGTACCCTAAGCCTAACCCTAACCCTAGGCTACCCTTGACTGCTTCTGCCTCCAATAGATTTCCTAAGCACTAGTGTTTTAAGGAACAGCTTAAAAAGAGAATCCTAATGTGATTTCTTTATAATGGGTGTGTTCCTTATCTTATCCTAGTGTCTAAACTCTTCTCCATGGCTGGACCCCAAAATAATATTCCTTTATGTGCTAAGGGGTAACTACAGAGTGGGATAGGTTTAATAACTAACCTAACCCTAATGGGTACCCTAACGCTAACCCCTACCCTAACCCTAACACGTACCCTAATCCTAACCCGTACCCTAAACCGAGCCCTAACCCTAACACTAACCCTAACCCTAACCCTAACCCATACCCTACGCTGTACCCGAAGCCCTCCCCGAACTCGTACCCTAAGCCGTACCCAAAGCCTAACCCTAAGCCTAACTCTAACCCTAGGCTACCCTTGACTGCTTCTGCCTCCAATAGATTTCCTAAGCACTAGTGTTTTAAGGAACAGCTTAAAAAGAGAATCCTAATGTGATTTCTTTATAATGTGTGTGTTCCTTATCTAATCCTAGTGTCTAAACTCTTCTCCATGGCTGGACCCCCAAATAATATTCCTTTACGTGCTAAGGGGTATCTAGAGAGTGGGATAGGTTTAATCACTACCCTAACCCTAACGTGTACCCTAACCCTAACCCCTACCCTAACCCTAGCACGTACCCTAATCCTAACCCGTACCCTAAACCGAGCCCTAACCCTAACACTAACCCTAACCCTAACCCTAACCCATACCCTACGCCGTACCCGAAGCCCTCCCCGAACCCGTACCCTAAGCCGTACCCTAAGCCTACCCCTAAGCCTAACCCTAACCCTAGGCTACACTTGACTGCTTCTGCCTCCAATAGATTTCCTAAGTACTAGTGTTTTAAGGAACAGCTTAAAAAGAGAATCCTAATGTGATTTCTTTATAATGTGTGTGTTCCTTTTATTATCTTAGTGTCTAAACTCTTCTCCATGGCTGGACCCCCAAATAATATTCCTTTACGTGCTAAGGTGTATCTAGAGAGTGGGATAGGTTTAATAACTACCCTAACCCTAACGTGTACCCTAACCCTAACCCCTACCCTAACCCTAGCACGTACCCTAATCCTAACCCGTACCCTAAACCGAGCCCTAACCCTAACACTAACCCTAAACCTAACCCTAACCCATACCCTACGCCGTACCCGAAGCCCTCCCCGAACCCGTACCCTAAGCCGTACCCTAAGCCTACCCCTAAGCCTAACCCTAACCCTAGGCTACACTTGACTGCTTCTGCCTCCAATAGATTTCCTAAGTACTAGTGTTTTAAGGAACAGCTTAAAAAGAGAATCCTAATGTGATTTCTTTATAATGTGTGTGTTCCTTTTATTATCTTAGTGTCTAAACTCTTCTCCATGGCTGGACCCCCAAATAATATTCCTTTACGTGCTAAGGTGTATCTAGAGAGTGGGATAGGTTTAATAACTACCCTAACCCTAACGTGTACCCTAACCCTAACCCCTACCCTAACCCTAACACGTACCCTAATCCTAACCCGTACCCTAAACCGAGCCCTAACCCTAACACTAACCCTAACCCTAACCCTAACCCAAACCCTACGCCGTACCCGAAGCCCTCCCCGAACCCGTACCCTAAGCCGTACCCTAAGCCTAACCCTAAGCCTAACCCTAACCCTAGGCTACCCTTGACTGCTTCTGCCTCCAATAGATTTCCTAAGCACTAGTGTTTTAAGGAACAGCTTAAAAAGAGAATCCTAATGTGATTTCTTTATAATGGGTGTGTTCCTTATCTTATCCTAGTGTCTAAACTCTTCTCCATGGCTGGACCCCCAAATAATATTCCTTTACGTGCTAAGGGGTAACTACAGAGTGGGATAGGTTTAATAACTAACCTAACCCTAATGCGTACCCTAACGCTAACCCCTACCCTAACCCTAACACGTACCCTAATCCTAACCCGTACCCTAAACCGAGCCCTAACCCTAACACTAACCCTAACCCTAACCCTAACCCATACCCTACGCCGTACCCGAAGCCCTCCCCGAACTCGTACCCTAAGCCGTACCCAAAGCCTAACCCTAAGCCTAACTCTAACCCTAGGCTACCCTTGACTGCTTCTGCCTCCAATAGATTTCCTAAGCACTAGTGTTTTAAGGAACAGCTTAAAAAGAGAATCCTAATGTGATTTCTTTATAATGTGTGTGTTCCTTATCTAATCCTAGTGTCTAAACTCTTCTCCATGGCTGGACCCCCAAATGATATTCCTTTACGTGCTAAGGGGTATCTAGAGAGTGGGATAGGTTTAATCACTACCCTAACCCTAACGCGTACCCTAACCCTAACCCCTACCCTAACCCTAGCACGTACCCTAATCCTAACCCGTACCCTAAACCGAGCCCTAACCCTAACACTAACCCTAACCCTAACCCTAACCCATACCCTACGCCGTACCCGAAGCCCTCCCCGAACCCGTACCCTAAGCCGTACCCTAAGCCTACCCCTAAGCCTAACCCTAACCCTAGGCTACACTTGACTGCTTCTGCCTCCAATAGATTTCCTAAGTACTAGTGTTTTAAGGAACAGCTTAAAAAGAGAATCCTAATGTGATTTCTTTATAATGTGTGTGTTCCTTTTATTATCTTAGTGTCTAAACTCTTCTCCATGGCTGGACCCCCAAATAATATTCCTTTACGTGCTAAGGTGTATCTAGAGTGTGGGATAGGTTTAATAACTACCCTAACCCTAACGTGTACCCTAACCCTAACCCCTACCCTAACCCTAACACGTACCCTAATCCTAACACGTACCCTAAACCGAGCCCTCACCCTAACACTAACCCTAACCCTAACCCTAACCCATACCCTACGCCGTACCCGAAGCCCTCCCCGAACCCGTACCCTAAGCCGTACCCTAAGCCTAACCCTAAGCCTAACCCTAACCCTAGGCTACCCTTGACTGCTTCTGCCTCCAATAGATTTCCTAAGCACTAGTCTTTTAAGGAACAGCTTAAAAAGAGAATCCTAATGTGATTTCTTTATAATGGGTGTGTTCCTTATCTTATCCTAGTGTCTAAACTCTTCTCCATGCCTGGACCCCCAAATAATATTCCTTTACGTGCTAAGGGGTAACTACAGAGTGGGATAGGTTTAATAACTAACCTAACCCTAATGCGTACCCTAACGCTAACCCCTACCCTAACCCTAACACGTACCCTAATCCTAACCCGTACCCTAAACCGAGCCCTAACCCTAACACTAACCCTAACCCTAACCCTAACCCATACCCTACGCCGTACCCGAAGCCCTCCCCGAACTCGTACCCTAAGCCGTACCCAAAGCCTAACCCTAAGCCTAACTCTAACCCTAGGCTACCCTTGACTGCTTCTGCCTCCAATAGATTTCCTAAGCACTAGTGTTTTAAGGAACAGCTTAAAAAGAGAATCCTAATGTGATTTCTTTATAATGTGTGTGTTCCTTATCTAATCCTAGTGTCTAAACTCTTCTCCATGGCTGGACCCCCAAATAATATTCCTTTACGTGCTAAGGGGTATCTAGAGAGTGGGATAGGTTTAATCACTACCCTAACCCTAACGCGTACCCTAACCCTAACCCCTACCCTAACCCTAGCACGTACCCTAATCCTAACCCGTACCCTACACCGAGCCCTAACCCTAACACTAACCCTAACCCTAACCCTAACCCATACCCTACGCCGTACCCGAAGCCCTCCCCGAACCCGTACCCTAAGCCGTACCCTAAGCCTACCCCTAAGCCTAACCCTAACCCTAGGCTACACTTGACTGCTTCTGCCTCCAATAGATTTCCTAAGTACTAGTGTTTTAAGGAACAGCTTAAAAAGAGAATCCTAATGTGATTTCTTTATAATGTGTGTGTTCCTTTTATTATCTTAGTGTCTAAAGTCTTCTCCATGGCTGGACCCCCAAATAATATTCCTTTACGTGCTAAGGTGTATCTAGAGAGTGGGATAGGTTTAATAACTACCCTAACCCTAACGTGTACCCTAACCCTAACCCCTACCCTAACCCTAACACGTACCCTAATCCTAACACGTACCCTAAACCGAGCCCTCACCCTAACACTAACCCTAACCCTAACCCTAACCCATACCCTACGCCGTACCCGAAGCCCTCCCCGAACCCGTACCCTAAGCCGTACCCTAAGCCTAACCCTAAGCCTAACCCTAACCCTAGGCTACCCTTGACTGCTTCTGCCTCCAATAGATTTCCTAAGCACTAGTGTTTTAAGGAACAGCTTAAAAAGAGAATCCTAATGTGATTTCTTTATAATGGGTGTGTTCCTTATCTTATCCTAGTGTCTAAACTCTTCTCCATGCCTGGACCCCCAAATAATATTCCTTTACGTGCTAAGGGGTAACTACAGAGTGGGATAGGTTTAATAACTAACCTAACCCTAATGCGTACCCTAACGCTAACCCCTACCCTAACCCTAACACGTACCCTAATCCTAACCCGTACCCTAAACCGAGCCCTAACCCTAACACTAACCCTAACCCTAACCCTAACCCATACCCTACGCCGTACCCGAAGCCCTCCCCGAACTCGTACCCTAAGCCGTACCCAAAGCCTAACCCTAAGCCTAACTCTAACCCTAGGCTACCCTTGACTGCTTCTGCCTCCAATAGATTTCCTAAGCACTAGTGTTTTAAGGAACAGCTTAAAAAGAGAATCCTAATGTGATTTCTTTATAATGTGTGTGTTCCTTATCTAATCCTAGTGTCTAAACTCTTCTCCATGGCTGGACCCCCAAATAATATTCCTTTACGTGCTAAGGGGTATCTAGAGAGTGGGATAGGTTTAATCACTACCCTAACCCTAACGCGTACCCTAACCCTAACCCCTACCCTAACCCTAGCACGTACCCTAATCCTAACCCGTACCCTACACCGAGCCCTAACCCTAACACTAACCCTAACCCTAACCCTAACCCATACCCTACGCCGTACCCGAAGCCCTCCCCGAACCCGTACCCTAAGCCGTACCCTAAGCCTACCCCTAAGCCTAACCCTAACCCTAGGCTACACTTGACTGCTTCTGCCTCCAATAGATTTCCTAAGTACTAGTGTTTTAAGGAACAGCTTAAAAAGAGAATCCTAATGTGATTTCTTTATAATGTGTGTGTTCCTTTTATTATCTTAGTGTCTAAACTCTTCTCCATGGCTGGACCCCCAAATAATATTCCTTTACGTGCTAAGGTGTATCTAGAGAGTGGGATAGGTTTAATAACTACCCTAACCCTAACGTGTACCCTAACCCTAACCCCTACCCTAACCCTAACACGTACCCTAATCCTAACCCGTACCCTAAACCGAGCCCTAACCCTAACACTAACCCTAACCCTAACCCTAACCCATACCCTATGCCGTACCCGAAGCCCTCCCCGAACCCGTACCCTAAGCCGTACCCTAAGCCTACCCCTAAGCCTAACCCTAACCCTAGGCTACCCTTGACTGCTTCTGCCTCCAATAGATTTCCTAAGCACTAGTGTTTTAAGGAACAGCTTAAAAAGAGAATCCTAATGTGATTTCTTTATAATGTGTGTGTTCCTTATATTATCTTATTGTCTAAACTCTTCTCCATGGCTGGACCCCCAAATAATATTCCTTTACGTGCTAAGGGGTATCTAGAGAGTGGGATAGGTTTAATAACTACCCTAACCGTAACGCGTACCCTAACCCTAACCCCTACCCTAACCCTAACATGTACCCTAATCCTAACACGTACCCTAAACCGAGCCCTAACCCTAACACTAACCCTAACCCTAACCCTAACCAATACCCTACGCCGTAACCGAAGCCCTCCCCGAACCCGTACCCTAAGCCGTACCCTAAGCCTAATCCTAAGCCTAACCCTAGGCTACCCTTGACTGCTTCTGCCTCCAATAGATTTCCTAAGCACTAGTGTTTTAAGGAACAGCTTAAAAAGAGAATCCTAATGTGATTTCTTTATAATGGGTGTGTTCCTTATCTTATCCTAGTGTCTAAACTCTTCTCCATGGCGGGACCCCCAAATAATATTCCTTTACGTGCTAAGGGGTAACTAGAGAGTGAGATAGGTTTAATAACTACGCTAACCCTAACGCGTACCCTAACGCTAACCCCTACCCTAACCCTAACACGTACCCTAATCCTAACCCGTACCCTAAACCGAGCCCTAACCCTAACACTAACCCTAACCCTAACCCTAACCCATACCCTACGCCGTACCCGAAGCCCTCCCCGAACCCGTACCCTAAGCCGTACCCTAAGCCTAACCCTAACCCTAGGCTACCCTTGACTGCTTCTGCCTCCAATAGATTTCCTAAGCACTAGTGTTTTAAGGAACAGCTTAAAAAGAGAATCCTAATGTGATTTCTTTATAATGGTTGTGTTCCTTATCTTATCCTAGTGTCTAAACTCTTCTCCATGGCTGGACCCCCAAATAATATTCCTTTATGTGCTAAGGGGTAACTACAGAGTGGGATAGGTTTAATAACTAACCTAACCCTAATGGGTACCCTAACGCTAACCCCTACCCTAACCCTAACACGTACCCTAATCCTAACCCGTACCCTAAACCGAGCCCTAACCCTAACACTAACCCTAACCCTAACCCTAACCCATACCCTACGCTGTACCCGAAGCCCTCCCCGAACTCGTACCCTAAGCCGTACCCAAAGCCTAACCCTAAGCCTAACTCTAACCCTAGGCTACCCTTGACTGCTTCTGCCTCCAATAGATTTCCTAAGCACTAGTGTTTTAAGGAACAGCTTAAAAAGAGAATCCTAATGTGATTTCTTTATAATGTGTGTGTTCCTTATCTAATCCTAGTGTCTAAACTCTTCTCCATGGCTGGACCCCCAAATAATATTCCTTTACGTGCTAAGGGGTATCTAGAGAGTGGGATAGGTTTAATCACTACCCTAACCCTAACGTGTACCCTAACCCTAACCCCTACCCTAACCCTAGCACGTACCCTAATCCTAACCCGTACCCTAAACCGAGCCCTAACCCTAACACTAACCCTAACCCTAACCCTAACCCATACCCTACGCCGTACCCGAAGCCCTCCCCGAACCCGTACCCTAAGCCGTACCCTAAGCCTACCCCTAAGCCTAACCCTAACCCTAGGCTACACTTGACTGCTTCTGCCTCCAATAGATTTCCTAAGTACTAGTGTTTTAAGGAACAGCTTAAAAAGAGAATCCTAATGTGATTTCTTTATAATGTGTGTGTTCCTTTTATTATCTTAGTGTCTAAACTCTTCTCCATGGCTGGACCCCCAAATAATATTCCTTTACGTGCTAAGGTGTATCTAGAGAGTGGGATAGGTTTAATAACTACCCTAACCCTAACGTGTACCCTAACCCTAACCCCTACCCTAACCCTAGCACGTACCCTAATCCTAACCCGTACCCTAAACCGAGCCCTAACCCTAACACTAACCCTAAACCTAACCCTAACCCATACCCTACGCCGTACCCGAAGCCCTCCCCGAACCCGTACCCTAAGCCGTACCCTAAGCCTACCCCTAAGCCTAACCCTAACCCTAGGCTACACTTGACTGCTTCTGCCTCCAATAGATTTCCTAAGTACTAGTGTTTTAAGGAACAGCTTAAAAAGAGAATCCTAATGTGATTTCTTTATAATGTGTGTGTTCCTTTTATTATCTTAGTGTCTAAACTCTTCTCCATGGCTGGACCCCCAAATAATATTCCTTTACGTGCTAAGGTGTATCTAGAGAGTGGGATAGGTTTAATAACTACCCTAACCCTAACGTGTACCCTAACCCTAACCCCTACCCTAACCCTAACACGTACCCTAATCCTAACCCGTACCCTAAACCGAGCCCTAACCCTAACACTAACCCTAACCCTAACCCTAACCCAAACCCTACGCCGTACCCGAAGCCCTCCCCGAACCCGTACCCTAAGCCGTACCCTAAGCCTAACCCTAAGCCTAACCCTAACCCTAGGCTACCCTTGACTGCTTCTGCCTCCAATAGATTTCCTAAGCACTAGTGTTTTAAGGAACAGCTTAAAAAGAGAATCCTAATGTGATTTCTTTATAATGGGTGTGTTCCTTATCTTATCCTAGTGTCTAAACTCTTCTCCATGGCTGGACCCCCAAATAATATTCCTTTACGTGCTAAGGGGTAACTACAGAGTGGGATAGGTTTAATAACTAACCTAACCCTAATGCGTACCCTAACGCTAACCCCTACCCTAACCCTAACACGTACCCTAATCCTAACCCGTACCCTAAACCGAGCCCTAACCCTAACACTAACCCTAACCCTAACCCTAACCCATACCCTACGCCGTACCCGAAGCCCTCCCCGAACTCGTACCCTAAGCCGTACCCAAAGCCTAACCCTAAGCCTAACTCTAACCCTAGGCTACCCTTGACTGCTTCTGCCTCCAATAGATTTCCTAAGCACTAGTGTTTTAAGGAACAGCTTAAAAAGAGAATCCTAATGTGATTTCTTTATAATGTGTGTGTTCCTTATCTAATCCTAGTGTCTAAACTCTTCTCCATGGCTGGACCCCCAAATGATATTCCTTTACGTGCTAAGGGGTATCTAGAGAGTGGGATAGGTTTAATCACTACCCTAACCCTAACGCGTACCCTAACCCTAACCCCTACCCTAACCCTAGCACGTACCCTAATCCTAACCCGTACCCTAAACCGAGCCCTAACCCTAACACTAACCCTAACCCTAACCCTAACCCATACCCTACGCCGTACCCGAAGCCCTCCCCGAACCCGTACCCTAAGCCGTACCCTAAGCCTACCCCTAAGCCTAACCCTAACCCTAGGCTACACTTGACTGCTTCTGCCTCCAATAGATTTCCTAAGTACTAGTGTTTTAAGGAACAGCTTAAAAAGAGAATCCTAATGTGATTTCTTTATAATGTGTGTGTTCCTTTTATTATCTTAGTGTCTAAACTCTTCTCCATGGCTGGACCCCCAAATAATATTCCTTTACGTGCTAAGGTGTATCTAGAGTGTGGGATAGGTTTAATAACTACCCTAACCCTAACGTGTACCCTAACCCTAACCCCTACCCTAACCCTAACACGTACCCTAATCCTAACACGTACCCTAAACCGAGCCCTCACCCTAACACTAACCCTAACCCTAACCCTAACCCATACCCTACGCCGTACCCGAAGCCCTCCCCGAACCCGTACCCTAAGCCGTACCCTAAGCCTAACCCTAAGCCTAACCCTAACCCTAGGCTACCCTTGACTGCTTCTGCCTCCAATAGATTTCCTAAGCACTAGTGTTTTAAGGAACAGCTTAAAAAGAGAATCCTAATGTGATTTCTTTATAATGGGTGTGTTCCTTATCTTATCCTAGTGTCTAAACTCTTCTCCATGCCTGGACCCCCAAATAATATTCCTTTACGTGCTAAGGGGTAACTACAGAGTGGGATAGGTTTAATAACTAACCTAACCCTAATGCGTACCCTAACGCTAACCCCTACCCTAACCCTAACACGTACCCTAATCCTAACCCGTACCCTAAACCGAGCCCTAACCCTAACACTAACCCTAACCCTAACCCTAACCCATACCCTACGCCGTACCCGAAGCCCTCCCCGAACTCGTACCCTAAGCCGTACCCAAAGCCTAACCCTAAGCCTAACTCTAACCCTAGGCTACCCTTGACTGCTTCTGCCTCCAATAGATTTCCTAAGCACTAGTGTTTTAAGGAACAGCTTAAAAAGAGAATCCTAATGTGATTTCTTTATAATGTGTGTGTTCCTTATCTAATCCTAGTGTCTAAACTCTTCTCCATGGCTGGACCCCCAAATAATATTCCTTTACGTGCTAAGGGGTATCTAGAGAGTGGGATAGGTTTAATCACTACCCTAACCCTAACGCGTACCCTAACCCTAACCCCTACCCTAACCCTAGCACGTACCCTAATCCTAACCCGTACCCTACACCGAGCCCTAACCCTAACACTAACCCTAACCCTAACCCTAACCCATACCCTACGCCGTACCCGAAGCCCTCCCCGAACCCGTACCCTAAGCCGTACCCTAAGCCTACCCCTAAGCCTAACCCTAACCCTAGGCTACACTTGACTGCTTCTGCCTCCAATAGATTTCCTAAGTACTAGTGTTTTAAGGAACAGCTTAAAAAGAGAATCCTAATGTGATTTCTTTATAATGTGTGTGTTCCTTTTATTATCTTAGTGTCTAAACTCTTCTCCATGGCTGGACCCCCAAATAATATTCCTTTACGTGCTAAGGTGTATCTAGAGAGTGGGATAGGTTTAATAACTACCCTAACCCTAACGTGTACCCTAACCCTAACCCCTACCCTAACCCTAACACGTACCCTAATCCTAACCCGTACCCTAAACCGAGCCCTAACCCTAACACTAACCCTAACCCTAACCCTAACCCATACCCTATGCCGTACCCGAAGCCCTCCCCGAACCCGTACCCTAAGCCGTACCCTAAGCCTAACCCTAAGCCTAACCCTAACCCTAGGCTACCCTTGACTGCTTCTGCCTCCAATAGATTTCCTAAGCACTAGTGTTTTAAGGAACAGCTTAAAAAGAGAATCCTAATGTGATTTCTTTATAATGGGTGTGTTCCTTATCTTATCCTAGTGTCTAAACTCTTCTCCATGGCTGGACCCCCAAATAATATTCCTTTACGTGCTAAGGTGTATCTAGAGAGTGGGATAGGTTTAATAACTACCCTAACCCTAACGTGTACCCTAACCCTAACCCCTACCCTAACCCTAACACGTACCCTAATCCTAACCCGTACCCTAAACCGAGCCCTAACCCTAACACTAACCCTAACCCTAACCCTAACCCAAACCCTACGCCGTACCCGAAGCCCTCCCCGAACCCGTACCCTAAGCCGTACCCTAAGCCTAACCCTAAGCCTAACCCTAACCCTAGGCTACCCTTGACTGCTTCTGCCTCCAATAGATTTCCTAAGCACTAGTGTTTTAAGGAACAGCTTAAAAAGAGAATCCTAATGTGATTTCTTTATAATGGGTGTGTTCCTTATCTTATCCTAGTGTCTAAACTCTTCTCCATGGCTGGACCCCCAAATAATATTCCTTTACGTGCTAAGGGGTAACTACAGAGTGGGATAGGTTTAATAACTAACCTAACCCTAATGCGTACCCTAACGCTAACCCCTACCCTAACACTAACACGTACCCTAATCCTAACCCGTACCCTAAACCGAGCCCTAACCCTAACACTAACCCTAACCCTAACCCTAACCCATACCCTACGCCGTACCCGAAGCCCTCCCCGAACTCGTACCCTAAGCCGTACCCAAAGCCTAACCCTAAGCCTAACTCTAACCCTAGGCTACCCTTGACTGCTTCTGCCTCCAATAGATTTCCTAAGCACTAGTGTTTTAAGGAACAGCTTAAAAAGAGAATCCTAATGTGATTTCTTTATAATGTGTGTGTTCCTTTTATTATCTTAGTGTCTAAACTCTTCTCCATGGCTGGACCCCCAAATAATATTCCTTTACGTGCTAAGGTGTATCTAGAGAGTGGGATAGGTTTAATAACTACCCTAACCCTAACGTGTACCCTAACCCTAACCCCTACCCTAACCCTAACACGTACCCTAATCCTAACCCGTACCCTAAACCGAGCCCTAACCCTAACACTAACCCTAACCCTAACCCTAACCCAAACCCTACGCCGTACCCGAAGCCCTCCCCGAACCCGTACCCTAAGCCGTACCCTAAGCCTAACCCTAAGCCTAACCCTAACCCTAGGCTACCCTTGACTGCTTCTGCCTCCAATAGATTTCCTAAGCACTAGTGTTTTAAGGAACAGCTTAAAAAGAGAATCCTAATGTGATTTCTTTATAATGGGTGTGTTCCTTATCTTATCCTAGTGTCTAAACTCTTCTCCATGGCTGGACCCCCAAATAATATTCCTTTACGTGCTAAGGGGTAACTACAGAGTGGGATAGGTTTAATAACTAACCTAACCCTAATGCGTACCCTAACGCTAACCCCTACCCTAACCCTAACACGTACCCTAATCCTAACCCGTACCCTAAACCGAGCCCTAACCCTAACACTAACCCTAACCCTAACCCTAACCCATACCCTACGCCGTACCCGAAGCCCTCCCCGAACTCGTACCCTAAGCCGTACCCAAAGCCTAACCCTAAGCCTAACTCTAACCCTAGGCTACCCTTGACTGCTTCTGCCTCCAATAGATTTCCTAAGCACTAGTGTTTTAAGGAACAGCTTAAAAAGAGAATCCTAATGTGATTTCTTTATAATGTGTGTGTTCCTTATCTAATCCTAGTGTCTAAACTCTTCTCCATGGCTGGACCCCCAAATGATATTCCTTTACGTGCTAAGGGGTATCTAGAGAGTGGGATAGGTTTAATCACTACCCTAACCCTAACGCGTACCCTAACCCTAACCCCTACCCTAACCCTAGCACGTACCCTAATCCTAACCCGTACCCTAAACCGAGCCCTAACCCTAACACTAACCCTAACCCTAACCCTAACCCATACCCTACGCCGTACCCGAAGCCCTCCCCGAACCCGTACCCTAAGCCGTACCCTAAGCCTACCCCTAAGCCTAACCCTAACCCTAGGCTACACTTGACTGCTTCTGCCTCCAATAGATTTCCTAAGTACTAGTGTTTTAAGGAACAGCTTAAAAAGAGAATCCTAATGTGATTTCTTTATAATGTGTGTGTTCCTTTTATTATCTTAGTGTCTAAACTCTTCTCCATGGCTGGACCCCCAAATAATATTCCTTTACGTGCTAAGGTGTATCTAGAGTGTGGGATAGGTTTAATAACTACCCTAACCCTAACGTGTACCCTAACCCTAACCCCTACCCTAACCCTAACACGTACCCTAATCCTAACACGTACCCTAAACCGAGCCCTCACCCTAACACTAACCCTAACCCTAACCCTAACCCATACCCTACGCCGTACCCGAAGCCCTCCCCGAACCCGTACCCTAAGCCGTACCCTAAGCCTAACCCTAAGCCTAACCCTAACTCTAGGCTACCCTTGACTGCTTCTGCCTCCAATAGATTTCCTAAGCACTAGTGTTTTAAGGAACAGCTTAAAAAGAGAATCCTAATGTGATTTCTTTATAATGGGTGTGTTCCTTATCTTATCCTAGTGTCTAAACTCTTCTCCATGCCTGGACCCCCAAATAATATTCCTTTACGTGCTAAGGGGTAACTACAGAGTGGGATAGGTTTAATAACTAACCTAACCCTAATGCGTACCCTAACGCTAACCCCTACCCTAACCCTAACACGTACCCTAATCCTAACCCGTACCCTAAACCGAGCCCTAACCCTAACACTAACCCTAACCCTAACCCTAACCCATACCCTACGCCGTACCCGAAGCCCTCCCCGAACTCGTACCCTAAGCCGTACCCAAAGCCTAACCCTAAGCCTAACTCTAACCCTAGGCTACCCTTGACTGCTTCTGCCTCCAATAGATTTCCTAAGCACTAGTGTTTTAAGGAACAGCTTAAAAAGAGAATCCTAATGTGATTTCTTTATAATGTGTGTGTTCCTTATCTAATCCTAGTGTCTAAACTCTTCTCCATGGCTGGACCCCCAAATAATATTCCTTTACGTGCTAAGGGGTATCTAGAGAGTGGGATAGGTTTAATCACTACCCTAACCCTAACGCGTACCCTAACCCTAACCCCTACCCTAACCCTAGCACGTACCCTAATCCTAACCCGTACCCTACACCGAGCCCTAACCCTAACACTAACCCTAACCCTAACCCTAACCCATACCCTACGCCGTACCCGAAGCCCTCCCCGAACCCGTACCCTAAGCCTTACCCTAAGCCTACCCCTAAGCCTAACCCTAACCCTAGGCTACACTTGACTGCTTCTGCCTCCAATAGATTTCCTAAGTACTAGTGTTTTAAGGAACAGCTTAAAAAGAGAATCCTAATGTGATTTCTTTATAATGTGTGTGTTCCTTTTATTATCTTAGTGTCTAAACTCTTCTCCATGGCTGGACCCCCAAATAATATTCCTTTACGTGCTAAGGTGTATCTAGAGAGTGGGATAGGTTTAATAACTACCCTAACCCTAACGTGTACCCTAACCCTAACCCCTACCCTAACCCTAACACGTACCCTAATCCTAACCCGTACCCTAAACCGAGCCCTAACCCTAACACTAACCCTAACCCTAACCCTAACCCATACCCTATGCCGTACCCGAAGCCCTCCCCGAACCCGTACCCTAAGCCGTACCCTAAGCCTAACCCTAAGCCTAACCCTAACCCTAGGCTACCCTTGACTGCTTCTGCCTCCAATAGATTTCCTAAGCACTAGTGTTTTAAGGAACAGCTTAAAAAGAGAATCCTAATGTGATTTCTTTATAATGGGTGTGTTCCTTATCTTATCCTAGTGTCTAAACTCTTCTCCATGGCTGGACCCCCAAATAATATTCCTTTACGTGCTAAGGTGTATCTAGAGAGTGGGATAGGTTTAATAACTACCCTAACCCTAACGTGTACCCTAACCCTAACCCCTACCCTAACCCTAACACGTACCCTAATCCTAACCCGTACCCTAAACCGAGCCCTAACCCTAACACTAACCCTAACCCTAACCCTAACCCAAACCCTACGCCGTACCCGAAGCCCTCCCCGAACCCGTACCCTAAGCCGTACCCTAAGCCTAACCCTAAGCCTAACCCTAACCCTAGGCTACCCTTGACTGCTTCTGCCTCCAATAGATTTCCTAAGCACTAGTGTTTTAAGGAACAGCTTAAAAAGAGAATCCTAATGTGATTTCTTTATAATGGGTGTGTTCCTTATCTTATCCTAGTGTCTAAACTCTTCTCCATGGCTGGACCCCCAAATAATATTCCTTTACGTGCTAAGGGGTAACTACAGAGTGGGATAGGTTTAATAACTAACCTAACCCTAATGCGTACCCTAACGCTAACCCCTACCCTAACACTAACACGTACCCTAATCCTAACCCGTACCCTAAACCGAGCCCTAACCCTAACACTAACCCTAACCCTAACCCTAACCCATACCCTACGCCGTACCCGAAGCCCTCCCCGAACTCGTACCCTAAGCCGTACCCAAAGCCTAACCCTAAGCCTAACTCTAACCCTAGGCTACCCTTGACTGCTTCTGCCTCCAATAGATTTCCTAAGCACTAGTGTTTTAAGGAACAGCTTAAAAAGAGAATCCTAATGTGATTTCTTTATAATGTGTGTGTTCCTTATCTAATCCTAGTGTCTAAACTCTTCTCCATGGCTGGACCCCCAAATGATATTCCTTTACGTGCTAAGGGGTATCTAGAGAGTGGGATAGGTTTAATCACTACCCTAACCCTAACGCGTACCCTAACCCTAACCCCTACCCTAACCCTAGCACGTACCCTAATCCTAACCCGTACCCTAAACCGAGCCCTAACCCTAACACTAACCCTAACCCTAACCCTAACCCATACCCTACGCCGTACCCGAAGCCCTCCCCGAACCCGTACCCTAAGCCGTACCCTAAGCCTACCCCTAAGCCTAACCCTAACCCTAGGCTACACTTGACTGCTTCTGCCTCCAATAGATTTCCTAAGTACTAGTGTTTTAAGGAACAGCTTAAAAAGAGAATCCTAATGTGATTTCTTTATAATGTGTGTGTTCCTTTTATTATCTTAGTGTCTAAACTCTTCTCCATGGCTGGACCCCCAAATAATATTCCTTTACGTGCTAAGGTGTATCTAGAGTGTGGGATAGGTTTAATAACTACCCTAACCCTAACGTGTACCCTAACCCTAACCCCTACCCTAACCCTAACACGTACCCTAATCCTAACACGTACCCTAAACCGAGCCCTCACCCTAACACTAACCCTAACCCTAACCCTAACCCATACCCTACGCCGTACCCGAAGCCCTCCCCGAACCCGTACCCTAAGCCGTACCCTAAGCCTAACCCTAAGCCTAACCCTAACCCTAGGCTACCCTTGACTGCTTCTGCCTCCAATAGATTTCCTAAGCACTAGTGTTTTAAGGAACAGCTTAAAAAGAGAATCCTAATGTGATTTCTTTATAATGGGTGTGTTCCTTATCTTATCCTAGTGTCTAAACTTTTCTCCATGCCTGGACCCCCAAATAATATTCCTTTACGTGCTAAGGGGTAACTACAGAGTGGGATAGGTTTAATAACTAACCTAACCCTAATGCGTACCCTAACGCTAACCCCTACCCTAACCCTAACACGTACCCTAATCCTAACCCGTACCCTAAACCGAGCCCTAACCCTAACACTAACCCTAACCCTAACCCTAACCCATACCCTACGCCGTACCCGAAGCCCTCCCCGAACTCGTACCCTAAGCCGTACCCAAAGCCTAACCCTAAGCCTAACTCTAACCCTAGGCTACCCTTGACTGCTTCTGCCTCCAATAGATTTCCTAAGCACTAGTGTTTTAAGGAACAGCTTAAAAAGAGAATCCTAATGTGATTTCTTTATAATGTGTGTGTTCCTTATCTAATCCTAGTGTCTAAACTCTTCTCCATGGCTGGACCCCCAAATAATATTCCTTTACGTGCTAAGGGGTATCTAGAGAGTGGGATAGGTTTAATCACTACCCTAACCCTAACGCGTACCCTAACCCTAACCCCTACCCTAACCCTAGCACGTACCCTAATCCTAACCCGTACCCTACACCGAGCCCTAACCCTAACACTAACCCTAACCCTAACCCTAACCCATACCCTACGCCGTACCCGAAGCCCTCCCCGAACCCGTACCCTAAGCCGTACCCTAAGCCTACCCCTAAGCCTAACCCTAACCCTAGGCTACACTTGACTGCTTCTGCCTCCAATAGATTTCCTAAGTACTAGTGTTTTAAGGAACAGCTTAAAAAGAGAATCCTAATGTGATTTCTTTATAATGTGTGTGTTCCTTTTATTATCTTAGTGTCTAAACTCTTCTCCATGGCTGGACCCCCAAATAATATTCCTTTACGTGCTAAGGTGTATCTAGAGAGTGGGATAGGTTTAATAACTACCCTAACCCTAACGTGTACCCTAACCCTAACCCCTACCCTAACCCTAACACGTACCCTAATCCTAACCCGTACCCTAAACCGAGCCCTAACCCTAACACTAACCCTAACCCTAACCCTAACCCATACCCTATGCCGTACCCGAAGCCCTCCCCGAACCCGTACCCTAAGCCGTACCCTAAGCCTAACCCTAAGCCTAACCCTAACCCTAGGCTACCCTTGACTGCTTCTGCCTCCAATAGATTTCCTAAGCACTAGTGTTTTAAGGAACAGCTTAAAAAGAGAATCCTAATGTGATTTCTTTATAATGGGTGTGTTCCTTATCTTATCCTAGTGTCTAAACTCTTCTCCATGGCTGGACCCCCAAATAATATTCCTTTACGTGCTAAGGTGTATCTAGAGAGTGGGATAGGTTTAATAACTACCCTAACCCTAACGTGTACCCTAACCCTAACCCCTACCCTAACCCTAACACGTACCCTAATCCTAACCCGTACCCTAAACCGAGCCCTAACCCTAACACTAACCCTAACCCTAACCCTAACCCAAACCCTACGCCGTACCCGAAGCCCTCCCCGAACCCGTACCCTAAGCCGTACCCTAAGCCTAACCCTAAGCCTAACCCTAACCCTAGGCTACCCTTGACTGCTTCTGCCTCCAATAGATTTCCTAAGCACTAGTGTTTTAAGGAACAGCTTAAAAAGAGAATCCTAATGTGATTTCTTTATAATGGGTGTGTTCCTTATCTTATCCTAGTGTCTAAACTCTTCTCCATGGCTGGACCCCCAAATAATATTCCTTTACGTGCTAAGGGGTAACTACAGAGTGGGATAGGTTTAATAACTAACCTAACCCTAATGCGTACCCTAACGCTAACCCCTACCCTAACCCTAACACGTACCCTAATCCTAACCCGTACCCTAAACCGAGCCCTAACCCTACACTAACCCTAACCCTAACCCTAACCCATACCCTACGCCGTACCCGAAGCCCTCCCCGAACTCGTACCCTAAGCCGTACCCAAAGCCTAACCCTAAGCCTAACTCTAACCCTAGGCTACCCTTGACTGCTTCTGCCTCCAATAGATTTCCTAAGCACTAGTGTTTTAAGGAACAGCTTAAAAAGAGAATCCTAATGTGATTTCTTTATAATGTGTGTGTTCCTTCTCTAATCCTAGTGTCTAAACTCTTCTCCATGGCTGGACCCCCAAATGATATTCCTTTACGTGCTAAGGGGTATCTAGAGAGTGGGATAGGTTTAATCACTACCCTAACCCTAACGCGTACCCTAACCCTAACCCCTACCCTAACCCTAGCACGTACCCTAATCCTAACCCGTACCCTAAACCGAGCCCTAACCCTAACACTAACCCTAACCCTAACCCTAACCCATACCCTACGCCGTACCCGAAGCCCTCCCCGAACCCGTACCCTAAGCCGTACCCTAAGCCTACCCCTAAGCCTAACCCTAACCCTAGGCTACACTTGACTGCTTCTGCCTCCAATAGATTTCCTAAGTACTAGTGTTTTAAGGAACAGCTTAAAAAGAGAATCCTAATGTGATTTCTTTATAATGTGTGTGTTCCTTTTATTATCTTAGTGTCTAAACTCTTCTCCATGGCTGGACCCCCAAATAATATTCCTTTACGTGCTAAGGTGTATCTAGAGTGTGGGATAGGTTTAATAACTACCCTAACCCTAACGTGTACCCTAACCCTAACCCCTACCCTAACCCTAACACGTACCCTAATCCTAACACGTACCCTAAACCGAGCCCTCACCCTAACACTAACCCTAACCCTAACCCTAACCCATACCCTACGCCGTACCCGAAGCCCTCCCCGAACCCGTACCCTAAGCCGTACCCTAAGCCTAACCCTAAGCCTAACCCTAACCCTAGGCTACCCTTGACTGCTTCTGCCTCCAATAGATTTCCTAAGCACTAGTGTTTTAAGGAACAGCTTAAAAAGAGAATCCTAATGTGATTTCTTTATAATGGGTGTGTTCCTTATCTTATCCTAGTGTCTAAACTTTTCTCCATGGCTGGACCCCCAAATAATATTCCTTTACGTGCTAAGGGGTAACTACAGAGTGGGATAGGTTTAATAACTAACCTAACCCTAATGCGTACCCTAACGCTAACCCCTACCCTAACCCTAACACGTACCCTAATCCTAACCCGTACCCTAAACCGAGCCCTAACCCTAACACTAACCCTAACCCTAACCCTAACCCATACCCTACGCCGTACCCGAAGCCCTCCCCGAACTCGTACCCTAAGCCGTACCCAAAGCCTAACCCTAAGCCTAACTCTAACCCTAGGCTACCCTTGACTGCTTCTGCCTCCAATAGATTTCCTAAGCACTAGTGTTTTAAGGAACAGCTTAAAAAGAGAATCCTAATGTGATTTCTTTATAATGTGTGTGTTCCTTATCTAATCCTAGTGTCTAAACTCTTCTCCATGGCTGGACCCCCAAATGATATTCCTTTACGTGCTAAGGGGTATCTAGAGAGTGGGATAGGTTTAATCACTACCCTAACCCTAACGCGTACCCTAACCCTAACCCCTACCCTAACCCTAGCACGTACCCTAATCCTAACCCGTACCCTAAACCGAGCCCTAACCCTAACACTAACCCTAACCCTAACCCTAACCCATACCCTACGCCGTACCCGAAGCCCTCCCCGAACCCGTACCCTAAGCCGTACCCTAAGCCTACCCCTAAGCCTAACCCTAACCCTAGGCTACACTTGACTGCTTCTGCCTCCAATAGATTTCCTAAGTACTAGTGTTTTAAGGAACAGCTTAAAAAGAGAATCCTAATGTGATTTCTTTATAATGTGTGTGTTCCTTTTATTATCTTAGTGTCTAAACTCTTCTCCATGGCTGGACCCCCAAATAATATTCCTTTACGTGCTAAGGTGTATCTAGAGTGTGGGATAGGTTTAATAACTACCCTAACCCTAACGTGTACCCTAACCCTAACCCCTACCCTAACCCTAACACGTACCCTAATCCTAACACGTACCCTAAACCGAGCCCTCACCCTAACACTAACCCTAACCCTAACCCTAACCCATACCCTACGCCGTACCCGAAGCCCTCCCCGAACCCGTACCCTAAGCCGTACCCTAAGCCTAACCCTAAGCCTAACCCTAACCCTAGGCTACCCTTGACTGCTTCTGCCTCCAATAGATTTCCTAAGCACTAGTGTTTTAAGGAACAGCTTAAAAAGAGAATCCTAATGTGATTTCTTTATAATGGGTGTGTTCCTTATCTTATCCTAGTGTCTAAACTTTTCTCCATGCCTGGACCCCCAAATAATATTCCTTTACGTGCTAAGGGGTAACTACAGAGTGGGATAGGTTTAATAACTAACCTAACCCTAATGCGTACCCTAACGCTAACCCCTACCCTAACCCTAACACGTACCCTAATCCTAACCCGTACCCTAAACCGAGCCCTAACCCTAACACTAACCCTAACCCTAACCCTAACCCATACCCTACGCCGTACCCGAAGCCCTCCCCGAACTCGTACCCTAAGCCGTACCCAAAGCCTAACCCTAAGCCTAACTCTAACCCTAGGCTACCCTTGACTGCTTCTGCCTCCAATAGATTTCCTAAGCACTAGTGTTTTAAGGAACAGCTTAAAAAGAGAATCCTAATGTGATTTCTTTATAATGTGTGTGTTCCTTATCTAATCCTAGTGTCTAAACTCTTCTCCATGGCTGGACCCCCAAATAATATTCCTTTACGTGCTAAGGGGTATCTAGAGAGTGGGATAGGTTTAATCACTACCCTAACCCTAACGCGTACCCTAACCCTAACCCCTACCCTAACCCTAGCACGTACCCTAATCCTAACCCGTACCCTACACCGAGCCCTAACCCTAACACTAACCCTAACCCTAACCCTAACCCATACCCTACGCCGTACCCGAAGCCCTCCCCGAACCCGTACCCTAAGCCGTACCCTAAGCCTACCCCTAAGCCTAACCCTAACCCTAGGCTACACTTGACTGCTTCTGCCTCCAATAGATTTCCTAAGTACTAGTGTTTTAAGGAACAGCTTAAAAAGAGAATCCTAATGTGATTTCTTTATAATGTGTGTGTTCCTTTTATTATCTTAGTGTCTAAACTCTTCTCCATGGCTGGACCCCCAAATAATATTCCTTTACGTGCTAAGGTGTATCTAGAGAGTGGGATAGGTTTAATAACTACCCTAACCCTAACGTGTACCCTAACCCTAACCCCTACCCTAACCCTAACACGTACCCTAATCCTAACCCGTACCCTAAACCGAGCCCTAACCCTAACACTAACCCTAACCCTAACCCTAACCCATACCCTATGCCGTACCCGAAGCCCTCCCCGAACCCGTACCCTAAGCCGTACCCTAAGCCTAACCCTAAGCCTAACCCTAACCCTAGGCTACCCTTGACTGCTTCTGCCTCCAATAGATTTCCTAAGCACTAGTGTTTTAAGGAACAGCTTAAAAAGAGAATCCTAATGTGATTTCTTTATAATGGGTGTGTTCCTTATCTTATCCTAGTGTCTAAACTCTTCTCCATGGCTGGACCCCCAAATAATATTCCTTTACGTGCTAAGGTGTATCTAGAGAGTGGGATAGGTTTAATAACTACCCTAACCCTAACGTGTACCCTAACCCTAACCCCTACCCTAACCCTAACACGTACCCTAATCCTAACCCGTACCCTAAACCGAGCCCTAACCCTAACACTAACCCTAACCCTAACCCTAACCCAAACCCTACGCCGTACCCGAAGCCCTCCCCGAACCCGTACCCTAAGCCGTACCCTAAGCCTAACCCTAAGCCTAACCCTAACCCTAGGCTACCCTTGACTGCTTCTGCCTCCAATAGATTTCCTAAGCACTAGTGTTTTAAGGAACAGCTTAAAAAGAGGATCCTAATGTGATTTCTTTATAATGGGTGTGTTCCTTATCTTATCCTAGTGTCTAAACTCTTCTCCATGGCTGGACCCCCAAATAATATTCCTTTACGTGCTAAGGGGTAACTACAGAGTGGGATAGGTTTAATAACTAACCTAACCCTAATGCGTACCCTAACGCTAACCCCTACCCTAACCCTAACACGTACCCTAATCCTAACCCGTACCCTAAACCGAGCCCTAACCCTAACACTAACCCTAACCCTAACCCTAACCCATACCCTACGCCGTACCCGAAGCCCTCCCCGAACTCGTACCCTAAGCCGTACCCAAAGCCTAACCCTAAGCCTAACTCTAACCCTAGGCTACCCTTGACTGCTTCTGCCTCCAATAGATTTCCTAAGCACTAGTGTTTTAAGGAACAGCTTAAAAAGAGAATCCTAATGTGATTTCTTTATAATGTGTGTGTTCCTTATCTAATCCTAGTGTCTAAACTCTTCTCCATGGCTGGACCCCCAAATGATATTCCTTTACGTGCTAAGGGGTATCTAGAGAGTGGGATAGGTTTAATCACTACCCTAACCCTAACGCGTACCCTAACCCTAACCCCTACCCTAACCCTAGCACGTACCCTAATCCTAACCCGTACCCTAAACCGAGCCCTAACCCTAACACTAACCCTAACCCTAACCCTAACCCATACCCTACGCCGTACCCGAAGCCCTCCCCGAACCCGTACCCTAAGCCGTACCCTAAGCCTACCCCTAAGCCTAACCCTAACCCTAGGCTACACTTGACTGCTTCTGCCTCCAATAGATTTCCTAAGTACTAGTGTTTTAAGGAACAGCTTAAAAAGAGAATCCTAATGTGATTTCTTTATAATGTGTGTGTTCCTTTTATTATCTTAGTGTCTAAACTCTTCTCCATGGCTGGACCCCCAAATAATATTCCTTTACGTGCTAAGGTGTATCTAGAGTGTGGGATAGGTTTAATAACTACCCTAACCCTAACGTGTACCCTAACCCTAACCCCTAACCTAACCCTAACACGTACCCTAATCCTAACACGTACCCTAAACCGAGCCCTCACCCTAACACTAACCCTAACCCTAACCCTAACCCATACCCTACGCCGTACCCGAAGCCCTCCCCGAACCCGTACCCTAAGCCGTACCCTAAGCCTAACCCTAAGCCTAACCCTAACCCTAGGCTACCCTTGACTGCTTCTGCCTCCAATAGATTTCCTAAGCACTAGTGTTTTAAGGAACAGCTTAAAAAGAGAATCCTAATGTGATTTCTTTATAATGGGTGTGTTCCTTATCTTATCCTAGTGTCTAAACTTTTCTCCATGCCTGGACCCCCAAATAATATTCCTTTACGTGCTAAGGGGTAACTACAGAGTGGGATAGGTTTAATAACTAACCTAACCCTAATGCGTACCCTAACGCTAACCCCTACCCTAACCCTAACACGTACCCTAATCCTAACCCGTACCCTAAACCGAGCCCTAACCCTAACACTAACCCTAACCCTAACCCTAACCCATACCCTACGCCGTACCCGAAGCCCTCCCCGAACTCGTACCCTAAGCCGTACCCAAAGCCTAACCCTAAGCCTAACTCTAACCCTAGGCTACCCTTGACTGCTTCTGCCTCCAATAGATTTCCTAAGCACTAGTGTTTTAAGGAACAGCTTAAAAAGAGAATCCTAATGTGATTTCTTTATAATGTGTGTGTTCCTTATCTAATCCTAGTGTCTAAACTCTTCTCCATGGCTGGACCCCCAAATAATATTCCTTTACGTGCTAAGGGGTATCTAGAGAGTGGGATAGGTTTAATCACTACCCTAACCCTAACGCGTACCCTAACCCTAACCCCTACCCTAACCCTAGCACGTACCCTAATCCTAACCCGTACCCTACACCGAGCCCTAACCCTAACACTAACCCTAACCCTAACCCTAACCCATACCCTACGCCGTACCCGAAGCCCTCCCCGAACCCGTACCCTAAGCCGTACCCTAAGCCTACCCCTAAGCCTAACCCTAACCCTAGGCTACACTTGACTGCTTCTGCCTCCAATAGATTTCCTAAGTACTAGTGTTTTAAGGAACAGCTTAAAAAGAGAATCCTAATGTGATTTCTTTATAATGTGTGTGTTCCTTTTATTATCTTAGTGTCTAAACTCTTCTCCATGGCTGGACCCCCAAATAATATTCCTTTACGTGCTAAGGTGTATCTAGAGAGTGGGATAGGTTTAATAACTACCCTAACCCTAACGTGTACCCTAACCCTAACCCCTACCCTAACCCTAACACGTACCCTAATCCTAACCCGTACCCTAAACCGAGCCCTAACCCTAACACTAACCCTAACCCTAACCCTAACCCATACCCTATGCCGTACCCGAAGCCCTCCCCGAACCCGTACCCTAAGCCGTACCCTAAGCCTAACCCTAAGCCTAACCCTAACCGTAGGCTACCCTTGACTGCTTCTGCCTCCAATAGATTTCCTAAGCACTAGTGTTTTAAGGAACAGCTTAAAAAGAGAATCCTAATGTGATTTCTTTATAATGGGTGTGTTCCTTATCTTATCCTAGTGTCTAAACTCTTCTCCATGGCTGGACCCCCAAATAATATTCCTTTACGTGCTAAGTGGTAACTACAGAGTGGGATAGGTTTAATAACTAACCTAACCCTAATGCGTACCCTAACGCTAACCCCTACCCTAACCCTAACACGTACCCTAATCCTAACCCGTACCCTAAACCGAGCCCTAACCCTAACACTAACCCTAACCCTAACCCTAACCCATACCCTACGCCGTACCCGAAGCCCTCCCCGAACTCGTACCCTAAGCCGTACCCAAAGCCTAACCCTAAGCCTAACTCTAACCCTAGGCTACCCTTGACTGCTTCTGCCTCCAATAGATTTCCTAAGCACTAGTGTTTTAAGGAACAGCTTAAAAAGAGAATCCTAATGTGATTTCTTTATAATGTGTGTGTTCCTTATCTAATCCTAGTGTCTAAACTCTTCTCCATGGCTGGACCCCCAAATAATATTCCTTTATGTGCTAAGGGGTATCTAGAGAGTGGGATAGGTTTAATCACTACCCTAACCCTAACGTGTACCCTAACCCTAACCCCTACCCTAACCCTAACACGTACCCTAATCCTAACCCGTACCCTAAACCGAGCCCTAACCCTAACACTAACCCTAACCCTAACCTTAACCCATACCCTACGCCATACCCGAAGCCCTCCCCGAACCCGTACCCTAAGCCGTACCCTAAGCCTAACCCTAAGCCTAACCCTAACCCTAGGCTACCCTTGACTGCTTCTGCCTCCAATAGATTTCCTAAGCACTAGTGTTTTAAGGAACAGCTTAAAAAGAGAATCCTAATGTGATTTCTTTATACTGTGTGTGTTCCTTATATTATCTTAGTGTCTAACCTTTTCTCCATGGCTGGACCCCCAAATAATATTCCTTTACGTGCTAAGGGGTATCTAGAGAGTGGGATAGGTTTAATAACTACCCTAACCCTAACGCGTACCCTAACCCTAACCCCTACCCTAACCCTAACACGTACCCTAATCCTAACCCATACCCTAAACCGAGCCCTAACCCTAACACTAACCCTAACCCTAACCCTAACCCATACCCTACGCCGTACCCGAAGCCCTCCCCGAACCCGTACCATAAGCCGTACCCTAAGCCTAACCCTAAGCCTAACCCTAACCCTAGGCTACCCTTGACTGCCTCTGCCTCCAATATATTTCCTAAGCACTAGTGTTTTAAGGAACAGCTTAAAAAGAGAATTCTAATGTGATTTCTTTATAATGGGTGTGTTCCTTATCTTATCCTAGTGTCTAAACTCTTCTCCATGGCTGGACCCACAAATAATATTTCTTTACATGCTAAGGGGTATCTAGAGAGTGGGATAGGTTTAATAACTACCCTAACCCTAACGCGTACCCTAACCCTAACCCCTACCCTACCCCTAACACGTACCCTAATCCTAACCAGTATCCTAAACCGAGCCCTAACCCTAACACTAACCCTAACCCTAACCCTAACCCATACCCTACGCCGTACCCGAAGCCCTCCCCGAACCCGTACCCTAAGCCGTACCCTAATCCTAACCCTAAGCCTAACCCTAACCCTAGGCTACCCTTGACTGCTTCTGCCTCCAATAGATTTCCTAAGCACTAGTGTTTTAACGAACAGCTTAAAAAGAGAATCCTAATGTGATTTCTTTATAATGTGTGTGTTCCTTATATTATCTTAGTGTCAAACCTCTTCTCCATGGCTGGACCCCAAAATAATATTCCTTTACGTGCTAAGGGGTATCTAGAGAGTGGGATAGGTTTAATCACTACCCTAACCGTAACGCGTACCCTAACCCTAACCCCTACCCTAACCCTAACACGTACCCTAATCCTAACCCGTACCCTAAACCGAGCCCTAACCCTAACACTAACCCTAACCCTAACCCTAACCCATACCCTATGCCGTACCCGAAGCCCTCCCCGAACCCGTACCCTAAGCCGTACCCTAAGCCTAACCCTAAGCCTAACCCTAACCCTAGGCTACCCTTGACTGCTTCTGCCTCCAATAGATTTCCTAAGCACTAGTGTTTTAAGGAACAGCTTAAAAAGATTATCCTAATGTGATTTCTTTATAATGGGTGTGTTCCTTATCTTATCCTAGTGTCTAAACTCTTCTCCATGGCTGGACCCCCAAATAATATTCCTTTACGTGCTAAGGGGTATCTAGAGAGTGGGACAGGTTTAATAACTACCCTAACCGTAACGCGTACCCTAACCCTAACCCCTACCCTAACCCTAACACGTACCCTAATCCTAACCCGTACCCTAAACCGAGCCCTAAACCTAACACTAACCCCAACCCTAACCCTAACCCATACCCTACGCCGTACCCGAAACCCTCCCCGAACCCGTACCCTAAGCCGTACCCTAAGCCTAACCCTAAGCCTAACCATAACCCTAGGCTACCCTTGACTGCTTCTGCCTCCAATAGATTTCCTAAGCACTAGGGTTTTAAGGAACAGCTTAAAAAGAGAATCCTAATGTGATTTCTTTATAATGGGTGTGTTCCTTATCTTATCCTAGTGTCTAAACTCTTCTCCATGGCTGGACCCCCAAATAATATTCCTTTACGTGCTAAGGGGTAACTAGAGAGTGGGATAGTTTTAATAACTACCCTAACCCTAACGCGTACCCTAACGCTAACCCCTACCCTAACCCTAACACGTACCCTAATCCTAACCCGTAAACTAAACCGAGCCCTAACCCTAATACTAACCCTAACCCTAACCCTAACCCATACCCTACGCCGTACCCGAAGCCCTCCCCGAACCCGTACCCTAAGCCGTACCCTAAGCCTAACCCTAAGCCTAACCCTAACCGTAGGCTACCCTTGACTGCTTCTGCCTCCAATAGATTTCCTAAGCAATAGTGTTTTAAGGAACAGCTTAAAAAGAGAATCCTAATGTGATTTCTTTATAATGTGTGTGTTCCTTATATTATCTTAGTGTCTAAACTCTTCTCCATGGCTGGACCCCCAAATAATATTCCTTTACGTGCTAAGGGGTATCTAGAGAGTGGGATAGGTTTAATAACTACCCTAACCCTAACGGGTACCCTAACGCTAACCCCTGCCCTAACCCTAACACGTACCCTAATCCTAACCCGTACCCTAAACTGAGCCCTAACCCTAACACTAACCCTAACCCTAACCCTAACCCATACCCTACGCCGTACCCGAAGCCCTCCCCGAACCCGTACCCTAAGCCGTACCCTAAGTCTAACCCTAAGCCTAACCCTAACCCTAGGCTACCCTTGACTGCTTCTGCCTCCAATAGATTTCCTAAGCACTAGTGTTTTAAGGAACAGCTTAAAAAGAGAATCCTAATGTGATTTCTTTATAATGGTTGTGTTCCTTATCTTATCCTAGTGTCTAAACTCTTCTCCATGGCTGGACCCCCAAATAATATTCCTTTACGTGCTAAGGGGTAACTAGAGAGTGGGATAGGTTTAATAACTACCCTAACCCTAACGCGTACCCTAACGCTAACCCCTACCCTAACCCTAACACGTACCCTAATCCTAACCCGTACCCTAAACCGAGCCCTAACCCTAACACTAACCGTAACCCTAACTCTAACCCATACCCTACGCCGTACCCGAAGCCCTCCCCAAACCCGTACCCTAAACCGTACCCTAAGCCTAACCCTAAGCCTAACCCTAAACCTAGGCTACCCTTGACTGCTTCTGCCTCCAATAGATTTCCTAAGCACTAGTGTTTTAAGGAACAGCTTAAAAAGAGAATCCTAATGAGATTTCTTTATAATGGGTGTGTCCCTTAACTAATCCTAGTGTCTAAACACTTCTAAATGGCTGGACCCCCAAATAATATTCCTTTATGTGCTAAGGGGTATCTAGAGAGTGGGATAGGTTTAATCACTACCCTAACCCTAACGCGTACCCTAACCCTAACCCCTACCCTAACCCTAACACGTACCCTAATCCTAACCCGTACCCTAAACCGAGCCCTAACCCTAACACTAACCCTAACCCTAACCCTAACCCATACCCTACGCCGTACCCGAAGCCCTCCCCGAACCCGTACCCTAAGCCGTACCCTAAGCCTAACCCTAAGCCTAACCCTAACCGTAGGCTACCCTTGACTGCTTCTGCCTCCAATAGATTTCCTAAGCAATAGTGTTTTAAGGAACAGCTTAAAAAGAGAATCCTAATGTGATTTCTTTATAATGTGTGTGTTCCTTATATTATCTTAGTGTCTAAACTCTTCTCCATGGCTGGACCCCCAAATAATATTCCTTTACGTGCTAAGGGGTATCTAGAGAGTGGGATAGGTTTAATAACTACCCTAACCCTAACGGGTACCCTAACCCTAACCCCTGCCCTAACCCTAACACGTACCCTAATCCTAACACGTACCCTAAACCGAGCCCTCACCCTAACACTAACCCTAACCCTAACCCTAACCCATACCCTACGCCGTACCCGAAGCCCTCCCCGAACCCGTACCCTAAGCCGTACCCTAAGCCTAACCCTAAGCCTAACCCTAACCCTAGGCTACCCTTGACTGCTTCTGCCTCCAATAGATTTCCTAAGCACTAGTGTTTTAAGGAACAGCTTAAAAAGAGAATCCTAATGTGATTTCTTTATAATGGGTGTGTTCCTTATCTTATCCTAGTGTCTAAACTCTTCTCCATGCCTGGACCCCCAAATAATATTCCTTTACGTGCTAAGGGGTAACTACAGAGTGGGATAGGTTTAATAACTAACCTAACCCTAATGCGTACCCTAACGCTAACCCCTACCCTAACCCTAACACGTACCCTAATCCTAACCCGTACCCTAAACCGAGCCCTAACCCTAACACTAACCCTAACCCTAACCCTAACCCATACCCTACGCCGTACCCGAAGCCCTCCCCGAACTCGTACCCTAAGCCGTACCCAAAGCCTAACCCTAAGCCTAACTCTAACCCTAGGCTACCCTTGACTGCTTCTGCCTCCAATAGATTTCCTAAGCACTAGTGTTTTAAGGAACAGCTTAAAAAGAGAATCCTAATGTGATTTCTTTATAATGTGTGTGTTCCTTATCTAATCCTAGTGTCTAAACTCTTCTCCATGGCTGGACCCCCAAATAATATTCCTTTACGTGCTAAGGGGTATCTAGAGAGTGGGATAGGTTTAATCACTACCCTAACCCTAACGCGTACCCTAACCCTAACCCCTACCCTAACCCTAGCACGTACCCTAATCCTAACCCGTACCCTACACCGAGCCCTAACCCTAACACTAACCCTAACCCTAACCCTAACCCATACCCTACGCCGTACCCGAAGCCCTCCCCGAACCCGTACCATAAGCCGTACCCTAAGCCTAACCCTAAGCCTAACCCTAACCCTAGGCTACCCTTGACTGCCTCTGCCTCCAATATATTTCCTAAGCACTAGTGTTTTAAGGAACAGCTTAAAAAGAGAATTCTAATGTGATTTCTTTATAATGGGTGTGTTCCTTATCTTATCCTAGTGTCTAAACTCTTCTCCATGGCTGGACCCACAAATAATATTTCTTTACGTGCTAAGGGGTATCTAGAGAGTGGGATAGGTTTAATAACTACCCTAACCCTAACGCGTACCCTAACCCTAACCCCAACCCTACCCCTAACACGTACCCTAATCCTAACCAGTATCCTAAACCGAGCCCTAACCCTAACACTAACCCTAACCCTAACCCTAACCCATACCCTACGCCGTTCCCGAAGCCCTCCCCGAACCCGTACCCTAAGCCGTACCCTAATCCTAACCCTAAGCCTAACCCTAACCCTAGGCTACCCTTGACTGCTTCTGCCTCCAATAGATTTCCTAAGCACTAGTGTTTTAACGAACAGCTTAAAAAGAGAATCCTAATGTGATTTCTTTATAATGTGTGTGTTCCTTATATTATCTTAGTGTCAAACCTCTTCTCCATGGCTGGACCCCAAAATAATATTCCTTTACGTGCTAAGGGGTATCTAGAGAGTGGGATAGGTTTAATCACTACCCTAACCGTAACGCGTACCCTAACCCTAACCCCTACCCTAACCCTAACACGTACCCTAATCCTAATCCGTACCCTAAACCGAGCCCTAACCCTAACACTAACCCTAACCCTAACCCTAACCCATACCCTATGCCGTACCCGAAGCCCTCCCCGAACCCGTACCCTAAGCCGTACCCTAAGCCTAACCCTAAGCCTAACCCTAACCCTAGGCTACCCTTGACTGCTTCTGCCTCCAATAGATTTCCTAAGCACTAGTGTTTTAAGGAACAGCTTAAAAAGATTATCCTAATGTGATTTCTTTATAATGGGTGTGTTCCTTATCTTATCCTAGTGTCTAAACTCTTCTCCATGGCTGGACCCCCAAATAATATTCCTTTACGTGCTAAGGGGTATCTAGAGAGTGGGACAGGTTTAATAACTACCCTAACCGTAACGCGTACCCTAACCCTAACCCCTACCCTAACCCTAACACGTACCCTAATCCTAACCCGTACCCTAAACCGAGCCCTAACCCTAACACTAACCCCAACCCTAACCCTAACCCATACCCTACGCCGTACCCGAAACCCTCCCCGAACCCGTACCCTAAGCCGTACCCTAAGCCTAACCCTAAGCCTAACCATAACCCTAGGCTACCCTTGACTGCTTCTGCCTCCAATAGATTTCCTAAGCACTAGGGTTTTAAGGAACAGCTTAAAAAGAGAATCCTATTGTGATTTCTTTATAATGGGTGTGTTCCTTATCTTATCCTAGTGTCTAAACTCTTCTCCATGGCTGGACCCCCAAATAATATTCCTTTACGTGCTAAGGGGTAACTAGAGAGTGGGATAGGTTTAATAACTACCCTAACCCTAACGCGTACCCTAACGCTAACCCCTACCCTAACCCTAACACGTACCCTAATCCTAACCCGTACCCTAAACCGAGCCCTAACCCTAATACTAACCCTAACCCTAACCCTAACCCATACCCTACGCCATACCCGAAGCCCTCCCCGAACCCGTACCCTAAGCCGTACCCTAAGCCTAACCCTAAGCCTAACCCTAACCGTAGGCTACCCTTGACTGCTTCTGCCTCCAATAGATTTCCTAAGCAATAGTGTTTTAAGGAACAGCTTAAAAAGAGAATCCTAATGTGATTTCTTTATAATGTGTGTGTTCCTTATATTATCTTAGTGTCTAAACTCTTCTCCATGGCTGGACCCCCAAATAATATTCCTTTACGTGCTAAGGGGTATCTAGAGAGTGGGATAGGTTTAATCACTACCCTAACCCTAACGCGTACCCTAACCCTAACCCCTACCCTAACCCTAGCACGTACCCTAATCCTAACCCGTACCCTAAACCGAGCCCTAACCCTAACACTAACCCTAACCCTAACCCTAACCCATACCCTACGCCGTACCCGAAGCCCTCCCCGAACCCGTACCCTAAGCCGTACCATAAGCCTACCCCTAAGCCTAACCCTAACCCTAGGCTACACTTGACTGCTTCTGCCTCCAATAGATTTCCTAAGTACTAGTGTTTTAAGGAACAGCTTAAAAAGAGAATCCTATTGTGATTTCTTTATAATGTGTGTGTTCCTTTTATTATCTTAGTGTCTAAACTCTTCTCCATGGCTGGACCCCCAAATAATA
This sequence comes from Balaenoptera physalus, assembly GCF_965194825.1. Taxonomy (NCBI): domain Eukaryota; kingdom Metazoa; phylum Chordata; class Mammalia; order Artiodactyla; family Balaenopteridae; genus Balaenoptera; species Balaenoptera physalus. Next base: position 617,591 of record NW_028126434.1, on the reverse strand, counting down.
TTCCTTTACGTGCTAAGGTGTATCTAGAGAGTGGGATAGGTTTAATAACTACCCTAACCCTAACGTGTACCCTAACCCTAACCCCTACCCTAACCCTAACACGTACCCTAATCCTAACCCGTACCCTAAACCGAGCCCTAACCCTAACACTAACCCTAACCCTAACCCTAACCCATACCCTATGCCGTACCCGAAGCCCTCCCCGAACCCGTACCCTAAGCCGTACCCTAAGCCTAACCCTAAGCCTAACCCTAACCCTAGGCTACCCTTGACTGCTTCTGCCTCCAATAGATTTCCTAAGCACTAGTGTTTTAAGGAACAGCTTAAAAAGAGAATCCTAATGTGATTTCTTTATAATGGGTGTGTTCCTTATCTTATCCTAGTGTCTAAACTCTTCTCCATGGCTGGACCCCCAAATAATATTCCTTTACGTGCTAAGGGGTAACTACAGAGTGGGATAGGTTTAATAACTAACCTAACCCTAATGCGTACCCTAACGCTAACCCCTACCCTAACCCTAACACGTACCCTAATCCTAACCCGTACCCTAAACCGAGCCCTAACCCTAACACTAACCCTAACCCTAACCCTAACCCATACCCTACGCCGTACCCGAAGCCCTCCCCGAACTCGTACCCTAAGCCGTACCCAAAGCCTAACCCTAAGCCTAACTCTAACCCTAGGCTACCCTTGACTGCTTCTGCCTCCAATAGATTTCCTAAGCACTAGTGTTTTAAGGAACAGCTTAAAAAGAGAATCCTAATGTGATTTCTTTATAATGTGTGTGTTCCTTATCTAATCCTAGTGTCTAAACTCTTCTCCATGGCTGGACCCCCAAATAATATTCCTTTATGTGCTAAGGGGTATCTAGAGAGTGGGATAGGTTTAATCACTACCCTAACCCTAACGTGTACCCTAACCCTAACCCCTACCCTAACCCTAACACGTACCCTAATCCTAACCCGTACCCTAAACCGAGCCCTAACCCTAACACTAACCGTAACCCTAACTCTAACCCATACCCTACGCCGTACCCGAAGCCCTCCCCAAACCCGTACCCTAAACCGTACCCTAAGCCTAACCCTAAGCCTAACCCTAAACCTAGGCTACCCTTGACTGCTTCTGCCTCCAATAGATTTCCTAAGCACTAGTGTTTTAAGGAACAGCTTAAAAAGAGAATCCTAATGAGATTTCTTTATAATGGGTGTGTCCCTTATCTAATCCTAGTGTCTAAACTCTTCTAAATGGCTGGACCCCCAAATAATATTCCTTTATGTGCTAAGGGGTATCTAGAGAGTGGGATAGGTTTAATCACTACCCTAACCCTAACGCGTACCCTAACCCTAACCCCTACCCTAACCCTAACACGTACCCTAATCCTAACCCGTACCCTAAATCGAGCCCTAACCCTAACACTAACCCTAACCCTAACCCTAACCCATACCCTACGCCGTACCCGAAGCCCTCCCCGAACCCGTACCCTAAGCCGTACCCTAAGCCTACCCCTAAGCCTAACCCTAACCCTAGGCTACACTTGACTGCTTCTGCCTCCAATAGATTTCCTAAGTACTAGTGTTTTAAGGAACAGCTTAAAAAGAGAATCCTAATGTGATTTCTTTATAATGTGTGTGTTCCTTTTATTATCTTAGTGTCTAAACTCTTCTCCATGGCTGGACCCCCAAATAATATTCCTTTACGTGCTAAGGTGTATCTAGAGAGTGGGACAGGTTTAATAACTACCCTAACCCTAACGTGTACCCTAACCCTAACCCCTACCCTAACCCTAACACGTACCCTAATCCTAACCCGTACCCTAAACCGAGCCCTAACCCTAACACTAACCCTAACCCTAACCCTAACCCATACCCTACGCCGTACCCGAAGCCCTCCCCGAACCCGTACCCTAAGCCGTACCCTAAGCCTAACCCTAAGCCTAACCCTAACCCTAGGCTACCCTTGACTGCTTCTGCCTCCAATAGATTTCCTAAGCACTAGTGTTTTAAGGAACAGCTTAAAAAGAGAATCCTAATGTGATTTCTTTATAATGGGTGTGTTCCTTATCTTATCCTAGTGTCTAAACTCTTCTCTATGGCTGGACCCCCAAATAATATTCCTTTACGTGCTAAGGGGTAACTACAGAGTGGGATAGGTTTAATAACTAACCTAACCCTAATGCGTACCCTAACGCTAACCCCTACCCTAACCCTAACACGTACCCTAATCCTAACCCGTACCCTAAACCGAGCCCTAACCCTAACACTAACCCTAACCCTAATCCTAACCCATACCCTACGCCGTACCCGAAGCCCTCCCCGAACTCGTACCCTAAGCCGTACCCAAAGCCTAACCCTAAGCCTAACTCTAACCCTAGGCTACCCTTGACTGCTTCTGCCTCCAATAGATTTCCTAAGCACTAGTGTTTTAAGGAACAGCTTAAAAAGAGAATCCTAATGTGATTTCTTTATAATGTGTGTGTTCCTTATCTAATCCTAGTGTCTAAACTCTTCTCCATGGCTGGACCCCCAAATAATATTCCTTTATGTGCTAAGGGGTATCTAGAGAGTGGGATAGGTTTAATCACTACCCTAACCCTAACGTGTACCCTAACCCTAACCCCTACCCTAACCCTAACACGTACCCTAATCCTAACCCGTACCCTAAACCGAGCCCTAACCCTAACACTAACCCTAACCCTAACCTTAACCCATAACCTACGCCATACCCGAAGCCCTCCCCGAACCCGTACCCTAAGCCGTACCCTAAGCCTAACCCTAAGCCTAACCCTAACCCTAGGCTACCCTTGACTGCTTCTGCCTCCAATAGATTTCCTAAGCACTAGTGTTTTAAGGAACAGCTTAAAAAGAGAATCCTAATGTGATTTCTTTATACTGTGTGTGTTCCTTATATTATCTTAGTGTCTAACCTTTTCTCCATGGCTGGACCCCCAAATAATATTCCTTTACGTGCTAAGGGGTATCTAGAGAGTGGGATAGGTTTAATAACTACCCTAACCCTAATGCGTACCCTAACCCTAACCCCTACCCTAACCCTAACGCGTACCCTAACCCTAACCCCTACCCTAACCCTAACACGTACCCTAATCCTAACCCGTACCCTAAACCGAGCCCTAACCCTAACACTAACCCTAACCCTAACCCTAACCCATACCCTACGCCGTACCCGAAGCCCTCCCCGAACCCGTACCCTAAGCCGTACCCTAAGCCTAACCCTAAGCCTAACCCTAACCATAGGCTACCCTTGACTGCTTCTGCCTCCAATAGATTTCCTAAGCAATAGTGTTTTAAGGAACAGCTTAAAAAGAGAATCCTAATGTGATTTCTTTATAATGTGTGTGTTCCTTATATTATCTTAGTGTCTAAACTCTTCTCCATGGCTGGACCCCCAAATAATATTCCTTTACGTGCTAAGGGGTATCTAGAGAGTGGGATAGGTTTAATAACTACCCTAACCCTAACGGGTACCCTAACCCTAACCCCTGCCCTAACCCTAACACGTACCCTAATCCTAACCCGTACCCTAAACTGAGCCCTAACCCTAACACTAACCCTAACCCTAACCCTAACCCATACCCTACGCCGTACCCGAAGCCCTCCCCGAACCCGTACCCTAAGCCGTACCCTAAGCCTAACCCTAAGCCTAACCCTAACCCTAGGCTACCCTTGACTGCTTCTGCCTCCAATAGATTTCCTAAGCACTAGTGTTTTAAGGAACAGCTTAAAAAGAGAATCCTAATGTGATTTCTTTATAATGTGTGTGTTCCTTATCTAATCCTAGTGTCTAAACTCTTCTCCATGCCTGGACCCCCAAATAATATTCCTTTACGTGCTAAGGGGTATCTAGAGAGTGGGATAGGTTTAATCACTACCCTAACCCTAACGCGTACCCTAACCCTAACCCCTACCCTAACCCTAGCACGTACCCTAATCCTAACCCGTACCCTAAACCGAGCCCTAACCCTAACACTAACCCTAACCCTAACCCTAACCCATACCCTACGCCGTACCCGAAGCCCTCCCCGAACCCGTACCCTAAGCCGTACCATAAGCCTACCCCTAAGCCTAACCCTAACCCTAGGCTACACTTGACTGCTTCTGCCTCCAATAGATTTCCTAAGTACTAGTGTTTTAAGGAACAGCTTAAAAAGAGAATCCTAATGTGATTTCTTTATAATGTGTGTGTTCCTTTTATTATCTTAGTGTCTAAACTCTTCTCCATGGCTGGACCCCCAAATAATATTCCTTTACGTGCTAAGGTGTATCTAGAGAGTGGGATAGGTTTAATAACTACCCTAACCCTAACGTGTACCCTAACCCTAACCCCTACCCTAACCCTAACACGTACCCTAATCCTAACCCGTACCCTAAACCGAGCCCTAACCCTAACACTAACCCTAACCCTAACCCTAACCCATACCCTATGCCGTACCCGAAGCCCTCCCCGAACCCGTACCCTAAGCCGTACCCTAAGCCTAACCCTAAGCCTAACCCTAACCCTAGGCTACCCTTGACTGCTTCTGCCTCCAATAGATTTCCTAAGCACTAGTGTTTTAAGGAACAGCTTAAAAAGAGAATCCTAATGTGATTTCTTTATAATGGGTGTGTTCCTTATCTTATCCTAGTGTCTAAACTCTTCTCCATGGCTGGACCCCCAAATAATATTCCTTTACGTGCTAAGGGGTAACTACAGAGTGGGATAGGTTTAATAACTAACCTAACCCTAATGCGTACCCTAACGCTAACCCCTACCCTAACCCTAACACGTACCCTAATCCTAACCCGTACCCTAAACCGAGCCCTAACCCTAACACTAACCCTAACCCTAACCCTAACCCATACCCTACGCCGTACCCGAAGCCCTCCCCGAACTCGTACCCTAAGCCGTACCCAAAGCCTAACCCTAAGCCTAACTCTAACCCTAGGCTACCCTTGACTGCTTCTGCCTCCAATAGATTTCCTAAGCACTAGTGTTTTAAGGAACAGCTTAAAAAGAGAATCCTAATGTGATTTCTTTATAATGTGTGTGTTCCTTATCTAATCCTAGTGTCTAAACTCTTCTCCATGGCTGGACCCCCAAATAATATTCCTTTATGTGCTAAGGGGTATCTAGAGAGTGGGATAGGTTTAATCACTACCCTAACCCTAACGTGTACCCTAACCCTAACCCCTACCCTAACCCTAACACGTACCCTAATCCTAACCCGTACCCTAAACCGAGCCCTAACCCTAACACTAACCGTAACCCTAACTCTAACCCATACCCTACGCCGTACCCGAAGCCCTCCCCAAACCCGTACCCTAAACCGTACCCTAAGCCTAACCCTAAGCCTAACCCTAAACCTAGGCTACCCTTGACTGCTTCTGCCTCCAATAGATTTCCTAAGCACTAGTGTTTTAAGGAACAGCTTAAAAAGAGAATCCTAATGAGATTTCTTTATAATGGGTGTGTCCCTTATCTAATCCTAGTGTCTAAACTCTTCTAAATGGCTGGACCCCCAAATAATATTCCTTTATGTGCTAAGGGGTATCTAGAGAGTGGGATAGGTTTAATCACTACCCTAACCCTAACGCGTACCCTAACCCTAACCCCTACCCTAACCCTAACACGTACCCTAATCCTAACCCGTACCCTAAATCGAGCCCTAACCCTAACACTAACCCTAACCCTAACCCTAACCCATACCCTACGCCGTACCCGAAGCCCTCCCCGAACCCGTACCCTAAGCCGTACCCTAAGCCTACCCCTAAGCCTAACCCTAACCCTAGGCTACACTTGACTGCTTCTGCCTCCAATAGATTTCCTAAGTACTAGTGTTTTAAGGAACAGCTTAAAAAGAGAATCCTAATGTGATTTCTTTATAATGTGTGTGTTCCTTTTATTATCTTAGTGTCTAAACTCTTCTCCATGGCTGGACCCCCAAATAATATTCCTTTACGTGCTAAGGTGTATCTAGAGAGTGGGACAGGTTTAATAACTACCCTAACCCTAACGTGTACCCTAACCCTAACCCCTACCCTAACCCTAACACGTACCCTAATCCTAACCCGTACCCTAAACCGAGCCCTAACCCTAACACTAACCCTAACCCTAACCCTAACCCATACCCTACGCCGTACCCGAAGCCCTCCCCGAACCCGTACCCTAAGCCGTACCCTAAGCCTAACCCTAAGCCTAACCCTAACCCTAGGCTACCCTTGACTGCTTCTGCCTCCAATAGATTTCCTAAGCACTAGTGTTTTAAGGAACAGCTTAAAAAGAGAATCCTAATGTGATTTCTTTATAATGGGTGTGTTCCTTATCTTATCCTAGTGTCTAAACTCTTCTCTATGGCTGGACCCCCAAATAATATTCCTTTACGTGCTAAGGGGTAACTACAGAGTGGGATAGGTTTAATAACTAACCTAACCCTAATGCGTACCCTAACGCTAACCCCTACCCTAACCCTAACACGTACCCTAATCCTAACCCGTACCCTAAACCGAGCCCTAACCCTAACACTAACCCTAACCCTAATCCTAACCCATACCCTACGCCGTACCCGAAGCCCTCCCCGAACTCGTACCCTAAGCCGTACCCAAAGCCTAACCCTAAGCCTAACTCTAACCCTAGGCTACCCTTGACTGCTTCTGCCTCCAATAGATTTCCTAAGCACTAGTGTTTTAAGGAACAGCTTAAAAAGAGAATCCTAATGTGATTTCTTTATAATGTGTGTGTTCCTTATCTAATCCTAGTGTCTAAACTCTTCTCCATGGCTGGACCCCCAAATAATATTCCTTTATGTGCTAAGGGGTATCTAGAGAGTGGGATAGGTTTAATCACTACCCTAACCCTAACGTGTACCCTAACCCTAACCCCTACCCTAACCCTAACACGTACCCTAATCCTAACCCGTACCCTAAACCGAGCCCTAACCCTAACACTAACCCTAACCCTAACCTTAACCCATAACCTACGCCATACCCGAAGCCCTCCCCGAACCCGTACCCTAAGCCGTACCCTAAGCCTAACCCTAAGCCTAACCCTAACCCTAGGCTACCCTTGACTGCTTCTGCCTCCAATAGATTTCCTAAGCACTAGTGTTTTAAGGAACAGCTTAAAAAGAGAATCCTAATGTGATTTCTTTATACTGTGTGTGTTCCTTATATTATCTTAGTGTCTAACCTTTTCTCCATGGCTGGACCCCCAAATAATATTCCTTTACGTGCTAAGGGGTATCTAGAGAGTGGGATAGGTTTAATAACTACCCTAACCCTAATGCGTACCCTAACCCTAACCCCTACCCTAACCCTAACGCGTACCCTAACCCTAACCCCTACCCTAACCCTAACACGTACCCTAATCCTAACCCGTACCCTAAACCGAGCCCTAACCCTAACACTAACCCTAACCCTAACCCTAACCCATACCCTACGCCGTACCCGAAGCCCTCCCCGAACCCGTACCCTAAGCCGTACCCTAAGCCTAACCCTAAGCCTAACCCTAACCATAGGCTACCCTTGACTGCTTCTGCCTCCAATAGATTTCCTAAGCAATAGTGTTTTAAGGAACAGCTTAAAAAGAGAATCCTAATGTGATTTCTTTATAATGTGTGTGTTCCTTATATTATCTTAGTGTCTAAACTCTTCTCCATGGCTGGACCCCCAAATAATATTCCTTTACGTGCTAAGGGGTATCTAGAGAGTGGGATAGGTTTAATAACTACCCTAACCCTAACGGGTACCCTAACCCTAACCCCTGCCCTAACCCTAACACGTACCCTAATCCTAACCCGTACCCTAAACTGAGCCCTAACCCTAACACTAACCCTAACCCTAACCCTAACCCATACCCTACGCCGTACCCGAAGCCCTCCCCGAACCCGTACCCTAAGCCGTACCCTAAGCCTAACCCTAAGCCTAACCCTAACCCTAGGCTACCCTTGACTGCTTCTGCCTCCAATAGATTTCCTAAGCACTAGTGTTTTAAGGAACAGCTTAAAAAGAGAATCCTAATGTGATTTCTTTATAATGTGTGTGTTCCTTATCTAATCCTAGTGTCTAAACTCTTCTCCATGCCTGGACCCCCAAATAATATTCCTTTACGTGCTAAGGGGTATCTAGAGAGTGGGATAGGTTTAATCACTACCCTAACCCTAACGCGTACCCTAACCCTAACCCCTACCCTAACCCTAGCACGTACCCTAATCCTAACCCGTACCCTAAACCGAGCCCTAACCCTAACACTAACCCTAACCCTAACCCTAACCCATACCCTACGCCGTACCCGAAGCCCTCCCCGAACCCGTACCCTAAGCCGTACCATAAGCCTACCCCTAAGCCTAACCCTAACCCTAGGCTACACTTGACTGCTTCTGCCTCCAATAGATTTCCTAAGTACTAGTGTTTTAAGGAACAGCTTAAAAAGAGAATCCTAATGTGATTTCTTTATAATGTGTGTGTTCCTTTTATTATCTTAGTGTCTAAACTCTTCTCCATGGCTGGACCCCCAAATAATATTCCTTTACGTGCTAAGGTGTATCTAGAGAGTGGGATAGGTTTAATAACTACCCTAACCCTAACGTGTACCCTAACCCTAACCCCTACCCTAACCCTAACACGTACCCTAATCCTAACCCGTACCCTAAACCGAGCCCTAACCCTAACACTAACCCTAACCCTAACCCTAACCCATACCCTATGCCGTACCCGAAGCCCTCCCCGAACCCGTACCCTAAGCCGTACCCTAAGCCTAACCCTAAGCCTAACCCTAACCCTAGGCTACCCTTGACTGCTTCTGCCTCCAATAGATTTCCTAAGCACTAGTGTTTTAAGGAACAGCTTAAAAAGAGAATCCTAATGTGATTTCTTTATAATGGGTGTGTTCCTTATCTTATCCTAGTGTCTAAACTCTTCTCCATGGCTGGACCCCCAAATAATATTCCTTTACGTGCTAAGGGGTAACTACAGAGTGGGATAGGTTTAATAACTAACCTAACCCTAATGCGTACCCTAACGCTAACCCCTACCCTAACCCTAACACGTACCCTAATCCTAACCCGTACCCTAAACCGAGCCCTAACCCTAACACTAACCCTAACCCTAACCCTAACCCATACCCTACGCCGTACCCGAAGCCCTCCCCGAACTCGTACCCTAAGCCGTACCCAAAGCCTAACCCTAAGCCTAACTCTAACCCTAGGCTACCCTTGACTGCTTCTGCCTCCAATAGATTTCCTAAGCACTAGTGTTTTAAGGAACAGCTTAAAAAGAGAATCCTAATGTGATTTCTTTATAATGTGTGTGTTCCTTATCTAATCCTAGTGTCTAAACTCTTCTCCATGGCTGGACCCCCAAATAATATTCCTTTATGTGCTAAGGGGTATCTAGAGAGTGGGATAGGTTTAATCACTACCCTAACCCTAACGTGTACCCTAACCCTAACCCCTACCCTAACCCTAACACGTACCCTAATCCTAACCCGTACCCTAAACCGAGCCCTAACCCTAACACTAACCGTAACCCTAACTCTAACCCATACCCTACGCCGTACCCGAAGCCCTCCCCAAACCCGTACCCTAAACCGTACCCTAAGCCTAACCCTAAGCCTAACCCTAAACCTAGGCTACCCTTGACTGCTTCTGCCTCCAATAGATTTCCTAAGCACTAGTGTTTTAAGGAACAGCTTAAAAAGAGAATCCTAATGAGATTTCTTTATAATGGGTGTGTCCCTTATCTAATCCTAGTGTCTAAACTCTTCTAAATGGCTGGACCCCCAAATAATATTCCTTTATGTGCTAAGGGGTATCTAGAGAGTGGGATAGGTTTAATCACTACCCTAACCCTAACGCGTACCCTAACCCTAACCCCTACCCTAACCCTAACACGTACCCTAATCCTAACCCGTACCCTAAACCGAGCCCTAACCCTAACACTAACCCTAACCCTAACCCTAACCCATACCCTACGCCGTACCCGAAGCCCTCCCCGAACCCGTACCCTAAGCCGTACCCTAAGCCTAACCCTAAGCCTAACCCTAACCGTAGGCTACCCTTGACTGCTTCTGCCTCCAATAGATTTCCTAAGCAATAGTGTTTTAAGGAACAGCTTAAAAAGAGAATCCTAATGTGATTTCTTTATAATGTGTGTGTTCCTTATATTATCTTAGTGTCTAAACTCTTCTCCATGGCTGGACCCCCAAATAATATTCCTTTACGTGCTAAGGGGTATCTAGAGAGTGGGATAGGTTTAATAACTACCCTAACCCTAACGGGTACCCTAACCCTAACCCCTGCCCTAACCCTAACACGTACCCTAATCCTAACCGGTACCCTAAACTGAGCCCTAACCCTAACACTAACCCTAACCCTAACCCTAACCCATACCCTACGCCGTACCCGAAGCCCTCCCCAAACCCGTACCCTAAGCCGTACCCTAAGCCTAACCCTAAGACTAACCCTAACCCTAGGCTACCCTTGACTGCTTCTGCCTCCAATAGATTTCCTAAGCACTAGTGTTTTAAGGAACAGCTTAAAAAGAGAATCCTAATGTGATTTCTTTATAATGTGTGTGTTCCTTATCTAATCCTAGTGTCTAAACTCTTCTCCATGGCTGGACCCCCAAATAATATTCCTTTACGTGCTAAGGGGTATCTAGAGAGTGGGATAGGTTTAATCACTACCCTAACCCTAACGCGTACCCTAACCCTAACCCCTACCCTAACCCTAGCACGTACCCTAATCCTAACCCGTACCCTAAACCGAGCCCTAACCCTAACACTAACCCTAACCCTAACCCTAACCCATACCCTACGCCGTACCCGAAGCCCTCCCCGAACCCGTACCCTAAGCCGTACCCTAAGCCTACCCCTAAGCCTAACCCTAACCCTAGGCTACACTTGACTGCTTCTGCCTCCAATAGATTTCCTAAGTACTAGTGTTTTAAGGAACAGCTTAAAAAGAGAATCCTAATGTGATTTCTTTATAATGTGTGTGTTCCTTTTATTATCTTAGTGTCTAAACTCTTCTCCATGGCTGGACCCCCAAATAATATTCCTTTACGTGCTAAGGTGTATCTAGAGAGTGGGACAGGTTTAATAACTACCCTAACCCTAACGTGTACCCTAACCCTAACCCCTACCCTAACCCTAACACGTACCCTAATCCTAACCCGTACCCTAAACCGAGCCCTAACCCTAACACTAACCCTAACCCTAACCCTAACCCATACCCTATGCCGTACCCGAAGCCCTCCCCGAACCCGTACCCTAAGCCGTACCCTAAGCCTAACCCTAAGCCTAACCCTAACCCTAGGCTACCCTTGACTGCTTCTGCCTCCAATAGATTTCCTAAGCACTAGTGTTTTAAGGAACAGCTTAAAAAGAGAATCCTAATGTGATTTCTTTATAATCGGTGTGTTCCTTATCTTATCCTAGTGTCTAAACTCTTCTCTATGGCTGGACCCCCAAATAATATTCCTTTACGTGCTAAGGGGTAACTACAGAGTGGGATAGGTTTAATAACTAACCTAACCCTAATGCGTACCCTAACGCTAACCCCTACCCTAACCCTAACACGTACCCTAATCCTAACCCGTACCCTAAACCGAGCCCTAACCCTAACACTAACCCTAACCCTAATCCTAACCCATACCCTACGCCGTACCCGAAGCCCTCCCCGAACTCGTACCCTAAGCCGTACCCAAAGCCTAACCCTAAGCCTAACTCTAACCCTAGGCTACCCTTGACTGCTTCTGCCTCCAATAGATTTCCTAAGCACTAGTGTTTTAAGGAACAGCTTAAAAAGAGAATCCTAATGTGATTTCTTTATAATGTGTGTGTTCCTTATCTAATCCTAGTGTCTAAACTCTTCTCCATGGCTGGACCCCCAAATAATATTCCTTTATGTGCTAAGGGGTATCTAGAGAGTGGGATAGGTTTAATCACTACCCTAACCCTAACGTGTACCCTAACCCTAACCCCTACCCTAACCCTAACACGTACCCTAATCCTAACCCGTACCCTAAACCGAGCCCTAACCCTAACACTAACCCTAACCCTAACCTTAACCCATAACCTACGCCATACCCGAAGCCCTCCCCGAACCCGTACCCTAAGCCGTACCCTAAGCCTAACCCTAAGCCTAACCCTAACCCTAGGCTACCCTTGACTGCTTCTGCCTCCAAAAATTTCCTAAGCACTAGTGTTTTAAGGAACAGCTTAAAAAGAGAATCCTAATGTGATTTCTTTATACTGTGTGTGTTCCTTATATTATCTTAGTGTCTAACCTTTTCTCCATGGCTGGACCCCCAAATAATATTCCTTTACGTGCTAAGGGGTATCTAGAGAGTGGGATAGGTTTAATAACTACCCTAACCCTAACGCTACCCTAACCCTAACCCCTACCCTAACCCTAACACGTACCCTAACCCTAACCCCTACCCTAACCCTAACACGTACCCTAATCCTAACCCGTACCCTAAAACGAGCCCTAACCCTAACACTAACCCTAACCCTAACCCTAACCCATACCCTACGCCGTACCCGAAACCCTCCCCGAACCCGTACCATAAGCCGTACCCTAAGCCTAACCCTAAGCCTAACCCTAACCCTAGGCTACCCTTGACTGCCTCTGCCTCCAATATATTTCCTAAGCACTAGTGTTTTAAGGAACAGCTTAAAAAGAGAATTCTAATGTGATTTCTTTATAATGGGTGTGTTCCTTATCTTATCCTAGTGTCTAAACTCTTCTCCATGGCTGGACCCACAAATAATATTCCTTTACGTGCTAAGGGGTATCTAGAGAGTGGGATAGGTTTAATAACTACCCTAACCCTAACGCGTACCCTAACCCTAACCCCTACCCTACCCCTAACACGTACCCTAATCCTAACCAGTATCCTAAACCGAGCCCTAACCCTAACACTAACCCTAACCCTAACCCTAACCCATACCCTACGCCGTACCCGAAGCCCTCCCCGAACCCGTACCCTAAGCCGTACCCTAAGCCTAACCCTAAGCCTAACCCTAACCATAGGCTACCCTTGACTGCTTCTGCCTCCAATAGATTTCCTAAGCAATAGTGTTTTAAGGAACAGCTTAAAAAGAGAATCCTAATGTGATTTCTTTATAATGTGTGTGTTCCTTATATTATCTTAGTGTCTAAACTCTTCTCCATGGCTGGACCCCCAAATAATATTCCTTTACGTGCTAAGGGGTATCTAGAGAGTGGGATAGGTTTAATAACTACCCTAACCCTAACGGGTACCCTAACCCTAACCCCTGCCCTAACACTAACACGTACCCTAATCCTAACCCGTACCCTAAACTGAGCCCTAACCCTAACACTAACCCTAACCCTAACCCTAACCCATACCCTACGCCGTACCCGAAGCCCTCCCCGAACCCGTACCCTAAGCCGTACCCTAAGCCTAACCCTAAGCCTAACCCTAACCCTAGGCTACCCTTGACTGCTTCTGCCTCCAATAGATTTCCTAAGCACTAGTGTTTTAAGGAACAGCTTAAAAAGAGAATCCTAATGTGATTTCTTTATAATGTGTGTGTTCCTTATCTAATCCTAGTGTCTAAACTCTTCTCCATGCCTGGACCCCCAAATAATATTCCTTTACGTGCTAAGGGGTATCTAGAGAGTGGGATAGGTTTAATCACTACCCTAACCCTAACGCGTACCCTAACCCTAACCCCTACCCTAACCCTAGCACGTACCCTAATCCTAACCCGTACCCTAAACCGAGCCCTAACCCTAACACTAACCCTAACCCTAACCCTAACCCATACCCTACGCCGTACCCGAAGCCCTCCCCGAACCCGTACCCTAAGCCGTACCATAAGCCTACCCCTAAGCCTAACCCTAACCCTAGGTTACACTTGACTGCTTCTGCCTCCAATAGATTTCCTAAGTACTAGTGTTTTAAGGAACAGCTTAAAAAGAGAATCCTAATGTGATTTCTTTATAATGTGTGTGTTCCTTTTATTATCTTAGTGTCTAAACTCTTCTCCATGGCTGGACCCCCAAATAATATTCCTTTACGTGCTAAGGTGTATCTAGAGAGTGGGATAGGTTTAATAACTACCCTAACCCTAACGTGTACCCTAACCCTAACCCCTACCCTAACCCTAACACGTACCCTAATCCTAACCCGTACCCTAAACCGAGCCCTAACCCTAACACTAACCCTAACCCTAACCCTAACCCATACCCTATGCCGTACCCGAAGCCCTCCCCGAACCCGTACCCTAAGCCGTACCCTAAGCCTAACCCTAAGCCTAACCCTAACCCTAGGCTACCCTTGACTGCTTCTGCCTCCAATAGATTTCCTAAGCACTAGTGTTTTAAGGAACAGCTTAAAAAGAGAATCCTAATGTGATTTCTTTATAATGGGTGTGTTCCTTATCTTATCCTAGTGTCTAAACTCTTCTCCATGGCTGGACCCCCAAATAATATTCCTTTACGTGCTAAGGGGTAACTACAGAGTGGGATAGGTTTAATAACTAACCTAACCCTAATGCGTACCCTAACGCTAACCCCTACCCTAACCCTAACACGTACCCTAATCCTAACCCGTACCCTAAACCGAGCCCTAACCCTAACACTAACCCTAACCCTAACCCTAACCCATACCCTACGCCGTACCCGAAGCCCTCCCCGAACTCGTACCCTAAGCCGTACCCAAAGCCTAACCCTAAGCCTAACTCTAACCCTAGGCTACCCTTGACTGCTTCTGCCTCCAATAGATTTCCTAAGCACTAGTGTTTTAAGGAACAGCTTAAAAAGAGAATCCTAATGTGATTTCTTTATAATGTGTGTGTTCCTTATCTAATCCTAGTGTCTAAACTCTTCTCCATGGCTGGACCCCCAAATAATATTCCTTTATGTGCTAAGGGGTATCTAGAGAGTGGGATAGGTTTAATCACTACCCTAACCCTAACGTGTACCCTAACCCTAACCCCTACCCTAACCCTAACACGTACCCTAATCCTAACCCGTACCCTAAACCGAGCCCTAACCCTAACACTAACCGTAACCCTAACTCTAACCCATACCCTACGCCGTACCCGAAGCCCTCCCCAAACCCGTACCCTAAACCGTACCCTAAGCCTAACCCTAAGCCTAACCCTAAACCTAGGCTACCCTTGACTGCTTCTGCCTCCAATAGATTTCCTAAGCACTAGTGTTTTAAGGAACAGCTTAAAAAGAGAATCCTAATGAGATTTCTTTATAATGGGTGTGTCCCTTATCTAATCCTAGTGTCTAAACTCTTCTAAATGGCTGGACCCCCAAATAATATTCCTTTATGTGCTAAGGGGTATCTAGAGAGTGGGATAGGTTTAATCACTACCCTAACCCTAACGCGTACCCTAACCCTAACCCCTACCCTAACCCTAACACGTACCCTAATCCTAACCCGTACCCTAAACCGAGCCCTAACCCTAACACTAACCCTAACCCTAACCCTAACCCATACCCTACGCCGTACCCGAAGCCCTCCCCGAACCCGTACCCTAAGCCGTACCCTAAGCCTAACCCTAAGCCTAACCCTAACCGTAGGCTACCCTTGACTGCTTCTGCCTCCAATAGATTTCCTAAGCAATAGTGTTTTAAGGAACAGCTTAAAAAGAGAATCCTAATGTGATTTCTTTATAATGTGTGTGTTCCTTATATTATCTTAGTGTCTAAACTCTTCTCCATGGCTGGACCCCCAAATAATATTCCTTTACGTGCTAAGGGGTATCTAGAGAGTGGGATAGGTTTAATAACTACCCTAACCCTAACGGGTACCCTAACCCTAACCCCTGCCCTAACCCTAACACGTACCCTAATCCTAACCGGTACCCTAAACTGAGCCCTAACCCTAACACTAACCCTAACCCTAACCCTAACCCATACCCTACGCCGTACCCGAAGCCCTCCCCAAACCCGTACCCTAAGCCGTACCCTAAGCCTAACCCTAAGACTAACCCTAACCCTAGGCTACCCTTGACTGCTTCTGCCTCCAATAGATTTCCTAAGCACTAGTGTTTTAAGGAACAGCTTAAAAAGAGAATCCTAATGTGATTTCTTTATAATGTGTGTGTTCCTTATCTAATCCTAGTGTCTAAACTCTTCTCCATGGCTGGACCCCCAAATAATATTCCTTTACGTGCTAAGGGGTATCTAGAGAGTGGGATAGGTTTAATCACTACCCTAACCCTAACGCGTACCCTAACCCTAACCCCTACCCTAACCCTAGCACGTACCCTAATCCTAACCCGTACCCTAAACCGAGCCCTAACCCTAACACTAACCCTAACCCTAACCCTAACCCATACCCTACGCCGTACCCGAAGCCCTCCCTGAACCCGTACCCTAAGCCGTACCCTAAGCCTACCCCTAAGCCTAACCCTAACCCTAGGCTACACTTGACTGCTTCTGCCTCCAATAGATTTCCTAAGTACTAGTGTTTTAAGGAACAGCTTAAAAAGAGAATCCTAATGTGATTTCTTTATAATGTGTGTGTTCCTTTTATTATCTTAGTGTCTAAACTCTTCTCCATGGCTGGACCCCCAAATAATATTCCTTTACGTGCTAAGGTGTATCTAGAGAGTGGGACAGGTTTAATAACTACCCTAACCCTAACGTGTACCCTAACCCTAACCCCTACCCTAACCCTAACACGTACCCTAATCCTAACCCGTACCCTAAACCGAGCCCTAACCCTAACACTAACCCTAACCCTAACCCTAACCCATACCCTATGCCGTACCCGAAGCCCTCCCCGAACCCGTACCCTAAGCCGTACCCTAAGCCTAACCCTAAGCCTAACCCTAACCCTAGGCTACCCTTGACTGCTTCTGCCTCCAATAGATTTCCTAAGCACTAGTGTTTTAAGGAACAGCTTAAAAAGAGAATCCTAATGTGATTTCTTTATAATCGGTGTGTTCCTTATCTTATCCTAGTGTCTAAACTCTTCTCTATGGCTGGACCCCCAAATAATATTCCTTTACGTGCTAAGGGGTAACTACAGAGTGGGATAGGTTTAATAACTAACCTAACCCTAATGCGTACCCTAACGCTAACCCCTACCCTAACCCTAACACGTACCCTAATCCTAACCCGTACCCTAAACCGAGCCCTAACCCTAACACTAACCCTAACCCTAATCCTAACCCATACCCTACGCCGTACCCGAAGCCCTCCCCGAACTCGTACCCTAAGCCGTACCCAAAGCCTAACCCTAAGCCTAACTCTAACCCTAGGCTACCCTTGACTGCTTCTGCCTCCAATAGATTTCCTAAGCACTAGTGTTTTAAGGAACAGCTTAAAAAGAGAATCCTAATGTGATTTCTTTATAATGTGTGTGTTCCTTATCTAATCCTAGTGTCTAAACTCTTCTCCATGGCTGGACCCCCAAATAATATTCCTTTATGTGCTAAGGGGTATCTAGAGAGTGGGATAGGTTTAATCACTACCCTAACCCTAACGTGTACCCTAACCCTAACCCCTACCCTAACCCTAACACGTACCCTAATCCTAACCCGTACCCTAAACCGAGCCCTAACCCTAACACTAACCCTAACCCTAACCTTAACCCATAACCTACGCCATACCCGAAGCCCTCCCCGAACCCGTACCCTAAGCCGTACCCTAAGCCTAACCCTAAGCCTAACCCTAACCCTAGGCTACCCTTGACTGCTTCTGCCTCCAAAAATTTCCTAAGCACTAGTGTTTTAAGGAACAGCTTAAAAAGAGAATCCTAATGTGATTTCTTTATACTGTGTGTGTTCCTTATATTATCTTAGTGTCTAACCTTTTCTCCATGGCTGGACCCCCAAATAATATTCCTTTACGTGCTAAGGGGTATCTAGAGAGTGGGATAGGTTTAATAACTACCCTAACCCTAACGCTACCCTAACCCTAACCCCTACCCTAACCCTAACACGTACCCTAACCCTAACCCCTACCCTAACCCTAACACGTACCCTAATCCTAACCCGTACCCTAAACCGAGCCCTAACCCTAACACTAACCCTAACCCTAACCCTAACCCATACCCTACGCCGTACCCGAAACCCTCCCCGAACCCGTACCATAAGCCGTACCCTAAGCCTAACCCTAAGCCTAACCCTAACCCTAGGCTACCCTTGACTGCCTCTGCCTCCAATATATTTCCTAAGCACTAGTGTTTTAAGGAACAGCTTAAAAAGAGAATTCTAATGTGATTTCTTTATAATGGGTGTGTTCCTTATCTTATCCTAGTGTCTAAACTCTTCTCCATGGCTGGACCCACAAATAATATTCCTTTACGTGCTAAGGGGTATCTAGAGAGTGGGATAGGTTTAATAACTACCCTAACCCTAACGCGTACCCTAACCCTAACCCCTACCCTACCCCTAACACGTACCCTAATCCTAACCAGTATCCTAAACCGAGCCCTAACCCTAACACTAACCCTAACCCTAACCCTAACCCATACCCTACGCCGTACCCGAAGCCCTCCCCGAACCCGTACCCTAAGCAGTACCCTAATCCTAACCCTAAGCCTAACCCTAACCCTAGGCTACCCTTGACTGCTTCTGCCTCCAATAGATTTCCTAAGCACTAGTGTTTTAAGGAACAGCTTAAAAAGAGAATCCTAATGTGATTTCTTTATAATGTGTGTGTTCCTTATATTATCTTAGTGTCAAACCTCTTCTCTATGGCTGGACCCCAAAATAATATTCCTTTACGTGCTAAGGGGTATCTAGAGAGTGGGATAGGTTTAATCACTACCCTAACCCTAACGCGTACCCTAACCCTAACCCCTACCCTAACCCTAGCACGTACCCTAATCCTAACCCGTACCCTAAACCGAGCCCTAACCCTAACACTAACCCTAACCCTAACCCTAACCCATACCCTACGCCGTACCCGAAGCCCTCCCCGAACCCGTACCCTAAGCCGTACCATAAGCCTACCCCTAAGCCTAACCCTAACCCTAGGCTACACTTGACTGCTTCTGCCTCCAATAGATTTCCTAAGTACTAGTGTTTTAAGGAACAGCTTAAAAAGAGAATCCTAATGTGATTTCTTTATAATGTGTGTGTTCCTTTTATTATCTTAGTGTCTAAACTCTTCTCCATGGCTGGACCCCCAAATAATATTCCTTTACGTGCTAAGGTGTATCTAGAGAGTGGGATAGGTTTAATAACTACCCTAACCCTAACGTGTACCCTAACCCTAACCCCTACCCTAACCCTAACACGTACCCTAATCCTAACCCGTACCCTAAACCGAGCCCTAACCCTAACACTAACCCTAACCCTAACCCTAACCCATACCCTATGCCGTACCCGAAGCCCTCCCCGAACCCGTACCCTAAGCCGTACCCTAAGCCTAACCCTAAGCCTAACCCTAACCCTAGGCTACCCTTGACTGCTTCTGCCTCCAATAGATTTCCTAAGCACTAGTGTTTTAAGGAACAGCTTAAAAAGAGAATCCTAATGTGATTTCTTTATAATGTGTGTGTTCCTTATATTATCTTAGTGTCTAAACTCTTCTCCATGGCTGGACCCCCAAATAATATTCCTTTACGTGCTAAGGGGTATCTAGAGAGTGGGATAGGTTTAATAACTACCCTAACCCTAACGGGTACCCTAACCCTAACCCCTGCCCTAACCCTAACACGTACCCTAATCCTAACCCGTACCCTAAACTGAGCCCTAACCCTAACACTAACCCTAACCCTAACCCTAACCCATACCCTACGCCGTACCCGAAGCCCTCCCCGAACCCGTACCCTAAGCCGTACCCTAAGCCTAACCCTAAGCCTAACCCTAACCCTAGGCTACCCTTGACTGCTTCTGCCTCCAATAGATTTCCTAAGCACTAGTGTTTTAAGGAACAGCTTAAAAAGAGAATCCTAATGTGATTTCTTTATAATGTGTGTGTTCCTTATCTAATCCTAGTGTCTAAACTCTTCTCCATGCCTGGACCCCCAAATAATATTCCTTTACGTGCTAAGGGGTATCTAGAGAGTGGGATAGGTTTAATCACTACCCTAACCCTAACGCGTACCCTAACCCTAACCCCTACCCTAACCCTAGCAC
The DNA here is from genome assembly GCF_965194825.1 of Balaenoptera physalus. Taxonomy (NCBI): domain Eukaryota; kingdom Metazoa; phylum Chordata; class Mammalia; order Artiodactyla; family Balaenopteridae; genus Balaenoptera; species Balaenoptera physalus. The sequence continues at coordinate 597,515 of NW_028126434.1, read as the reverse complement.
GTACCCTAATCCTAACCCGTACCCTAAACCGAGCCCTAACCCTAACACTAACCCTAACCATAACCCTAACCCATACCCTACGCCGTACCCGAAGCCCTCCCCGAACCCGTACCCTAAGCCGTACCATAAGCCTACCCCTAAGCCTAACCCTAACCCTAGGCTACACTTGACTGCTTCTGCCTCCAATAGATTTCCTAAGTACTAGTGTTTTAAGGAACAGCTTAAAAAGAGAATCCTAATGTGATTTCTTTATAATGTGTGTGTTCCTTTTATTATCTTAGTGTCTAAACTCTTCTCCATGGCTGGACCCCCAAATAATATTCCTTTACGTGCTAAGGTGTATCTAGAGAGTGGGATAGGTTTAATAACTACCCTAACCCTAACGTGTACCCTAACCCTAACCCCTACCCTAACCCTAACACGTACCCTAATCCTAACCCGTACCCTAAACCGAGCCCTAACCCTAACACTAACCCTAACCCTAACCCTAACCCATACCCTATGCCGTACCCGAAGCCCTCCCCGAACCCGTACCCTAAGCCGTACCCTAAGCCTAACCCTAAGCCTAACCCTAACCCTAGGCTACCCTTGACTGCTTCTGCCTCCAATAGATTTCCTAAGCACTAGTGTTTTAAGGAACAGCTTAAAAAGAGAATCCTAATGTGATTTCTTTATAATGGGTGTGTTCCTTATCTTATCCTAGTGTCTAAACTCTTCTCCATGGCTGAACCCCCAAATAATATTCCTTTACGTGCTAAGGGGTAACTACAGAGTGGGATAGGTTTAATAACTAACCTAACCCTAATGCGTACCCTAACGCTAACCCCTACCCTAACCCTAACACGTACCCTAATCCTAACCCGTACCCTAAACCGAGCCCTAACCCTAACACTAACCCTAACCCTAACCCTAACCCATACCCTACGCCGTACCCGAAGCCCTCCCCGAACTCGTACCCTAAGCCGTACCCAAAGCCTAACCCTAAGCCTAACTCTAACCCTAGGCTACCCTTGACTGCTTCTGCCTCCAATAGATTTCCTAAGCACTAGTGTTTTAAGGAACAGCTTAAAAAGAGAATCCTAATGTGATTTCTTTATAATGTGTGTGTTCCTTATCTAATCCTAGTGTCTAAACTCTTCTCCATGGCTGGACCCCCAAATAATATTCCTTTATGTGCTAAGGGGTATCTAGAGAGTGGGATAGGTTTAATCACTACCCTAACCCTAACGTGTACCCTAACCCTAACCCCTACCCTAACCCTAACACGTACCCTAATCCTAACCCGTACCCTAAACCGAGCCCTAACCCTAACACTAACCGTAACCCTAACTCTAACCCATACCCTACGCCGTACCCGAAGCCCTCCCCAAACCCGTACCCTAAACCGTACCCTAAGCCTAACCCTAAGCCTAACCCTAAACCTAGGCTACCCTTGACTGCTTCTGCCTCCAATAGATTTCCTAAGCACTAGTGTTTTAAGGAACAGCTTAAAAAGAGAATCCTAATGAGATTTCTTTATAATGGGTGTGTCCCTTATCTAATCCTAGTGTCTAAACTCTTCTAAATGGCTGGACCCCCAAATAATATTCCTTTATGTGCTAAGGGGTATCTAGAGAGTGGGATAGGTTTAATCACTACCCTAACCCTAACGCGTACCCTAACCCTAACCCCTACCCTAACCCTAACACGTACCCTAATCCTAACCCGTACCCTAAACCGAGCCCTAACCCTAACACTAACCCTAACCCTAACCCTAACCCATACCCTACGCCGTACCCGAAACCCTCCCCGAACCCGTACCATAAGCCGTACCCTAAGCCTAACCCTAAGCCTAACCCTAACCCTAGGCTACCCTTGACTGCCTCTGCCTCCAATATATTTCCTAAGCACTAGTGTTTTAAGGAACAGCTTAAAAAGAGAATTCTAATGTGATTTCTTTATAATGGGTGTGTTCCTTATCTTATCCTAGTGTCTAAACTCTTCTCCATGGCTGGACCCACAAATAATATTCCTTTACGTGCTAAGGGGTATCTAGAGAGTGGGATAGGTTTAATAACTACCCTAACCCTAACGCGTACCCTAACCCTAACCCCTACCCTACCCCTAACACGTACCCTAATCCTAACCAGTATCCTAAACCGAGCCCTAACCCTAACACTAACCCTAACCCTAACCCTAACCCATACCCTACGCCGTACCCGAAGCCCTCCCCGAACCCGTACCCTAAGCCGTACCCTAATCCTAACCCTAAGCCTAACCCTAACCCTAGGCTACCCTTGACTGCTTCTGCCTCCAATAGATTTCCTAAGCACTAGTGTTTTAAGGAACAGCTTAAAAAGAGAATCCTAATGTGATTTCTTTATAATGTGTGTGTTCCTTATATTATCTTAGTGTCAAACCTCTTCTCTATGGCTGGACCCCAAAATAATATTCCTTTACGTGCTAAGGGGTATCTAGAGAGTGGGATAGGTTTAATCACTACCCTAACCCTAACGCGTACCCTAACCCTAACCCCTACCCTAACCCTAGCACGTACCCTAATCCTAACCCGTACCCTAAACCGAGCCCTAACCCTAACACTAACCCTAACCCTAACCCTAACCCATACCCTACGCCGTACCCGAAGCCCTCCCCGAACCCGTACCCTAAGCCGTACCATAAGCCTACCCCTAAGCCTAACCCTAACCCTAGGCTACACTTGACTGCTTCTGCCTCCAATAGATTTCCTAAGTACTAGTGTTTTAAGGAACAGCTTAAAAAGAGAATCCTAATGTGATTTCTTTATAATGTGTGTGTTCCTTTTATTATCTTAGTGTCTAAACTCTTCTCCATGGCTGGACCCCCAAATAATATTCCTTTACGTGCTAAGGTGTATCTAGAGAGTGGGATAGGTTTAATAACTACCCTAACCCTAACGTGTACCCTAACCCTAACCCCTACCCTAACCCTAACACGTACCCTAATCCTAACCCGTACCCTAAACCGAGCCCTAACCCTAACACTAACCCTAACCCTAACCCTAACCCATACCCTATGCCGTACCCGAAGCCCTCCCCGAACCCGTACCCTAAGCCGTACCCTAAGCCTAACCCTAAGCCTAACCCTAACCCTAGGCTACCCTTGACTGCTTCTGCCTCCAATAGATTTCCTAAGCACTAGTGTTTTAAGGAACAGCTTAAAAAGAGAATCCTAATGTGATTTCTTTATAATGGGTGTGTTCCTTATCTTATCCTAGTGTCTAAACTCTTCTCCATGGCTGGACCCCCAAATAATATTCCTTTACGTGCTAAGGGGTAACTACAGAGTGGGATAGGTTTAATAACTAACCTAACCCTAATGCGTACCCTAACGCTAACCCCTACCCTAACCCTAACACGTACCCTAATCCTAACCCGTACCCTAAACCGAGCCCTAACCCTAACACTAACCCTAACCCTAACCCTAACCCATACCCTACGCCGTACCCGAAGCCCTCCCCGAACTCGTACCCTAAGCCGTACCCAAAGCCTAACCCTAAGCCTAACTCTAACCCTAGGCTACCCTTGACTGCTTCTGCCTCCAATAGATTTCCTAAGCACTAGTGTTTTAAGGAACAGCTTAAAAAGAGAATCCTAATGTGATTTCTTTATAATGTGTGTGTTCCTTATCTAATCCTAGTGTCTAAACTCTTCTCCATGGCTGGACCCCCAAATAATATTCCTTTATGTGCTAAGGGGTATCTAGAGAGTGGGATAGGTTTAATCACTACCCTAACCCTAACGTGTACCCTAACCCTAACCCCTACCCTAACCCTAACACGTACCCTAATCCTAACCCGTACCCTAAACCGAGCCCTAACCCTAACACTAACCGTAACCCTAACTCTAACCCATACCCTACGCCGTACCCGAAGCCCTCCCCAAACCCGTACCCTAAACCGTACCCTAAGCCTAACCCTAAGCCTAACCCTAAACCTAGGCTACCCTTGACTGCTTCTGCCTCCAATAGATTTCCTAAGCACTAGTGTTTTAAGGAACAGCTTAAAAAGAGAATCCTAATGAGATTTCTTTATAATGGGTGTGTCCCTTATCTAATCCTAGTGTCTAAACTCTTCTAAATGGCTGGACCCCCAAATAATATTCCTTTATGTGCTAAGGGGTATCTAGAGAGTGGGATAGGTTTAATCACTACCCTAACCCTAACGCGTACCCTAACCCTAACCCCTACCCTAACCCTAACACGTACCCTAATCCTAACCCGTACCCTAAACCGAGCCCTAACCCTAACACTAACCCTAACCCTAACCCTAACCCATACCCTACGCCGTACCCGAAGCCCTCCCCGAACCCGTACCCTAAGCCGTACCCTAAGCCTAACCCTAAGCCTAACCCTAACCGTAGGCTACCCTTGACTGCTTCTGCCTCCAATAGATTTCCTAAGCAATAGTGTTTTAAGGAACAGCTTAAAAAGAGAATCCTAATGTGATTTCTTTATAATGTGTGTGTTCCTTATATTATCTTAGTGTCTAAACTCTTCTCCATGGCTGGACCCCCAAATAATATTCCTTTACGTGCTAAGGGGTATGTAGAGAGTGGGATAGGTTTAATAACTACCCTAACCCTAACGGGTACCCTAACCCTAACCCCTGCCCTAACCCTAACACGTACCCTAATCCTAACCGGTACCCTAAACTGAGCCCTAACCCTAACACTAACCCTAACCCTAACCCTAACCCATACCCTACGCCGTACCCGAAGCCCTCCCCAAACCCGTACCCTAAGCCGTACCCTAAGCCTAACCCTAAGACTAACCCTAACCCTAGGCTACCCTTGACTGCTTCTGCCTCCAATAGATTTCCTAAGCACTAGTGTTTTAAGGAACAGCTTAAAAAGAGAATCCTAATGTGATTTCTTTATAATGTGTGTGTTCCTTATCTAATCCTAGTGTCTAAACTCTTCTCCATGGCTGGACCCCCAAATAATATTCCTTTACGTGCTAAGGGGTATCTAGAGAGTGGGATAGGTTTAATCACTACCCTAACCCTAACGCGTACCCTAACCCTAACCCCTACCCTAACCCTAGCACGTACCCTAATCCTAACCCGTACCCTAAACCGAGCCCTAACCCTAACACTAACCCTAACCCTAACCCTAACCCATAACCTACGCCGTACCCGAAGCCCTCCCCGAACCCGTACCCTAAGCCGTACCCTAAGCCTACCCCTAAGCCTAACCCTAACCCTAGGCTACACTTGACTGCTTCTGCCTCCAATAGATTTCCTAAGTACTAGTGTTTTAAGGAACAGCTTAAAAAGAGAATCCTAATGTGATTTCTTTATAATGTGTGTGTTCCTTTTATTATCTTAGTGTCTAAACTCTTCTCCATGGCTGGACCCCCAAATAATATTCCTTTACGTGCTAAGGTGTATCTAGAGAGTGGGACAGGTTTAATAACTACCCTAACCCTAACGTGTACCCTAACCCTAACCCCTACCCTAACCCTAACACGTACCCTAATCCTAACCCGTACCCTAAACCGAGCCCTAACCCTAACACTAACCCTAACCCTAACCCTAACCCATACCCTATGCCGTACCCGAAGCCCTCCCCGAACCCGTACCCTAAGCCGTACCCTAAGCCTAACCCTAAGCCTAACCCTAACCCTAGGCTACCCTTGACTGCTTCTGCCTCCAATAGATTTCCTAAGCACTAGTGTTTTAAGGAACAGCTTAAAAAGAGAATCCTAATGTGATTTCTTTATAATCGGTGTGTTCCTTATCTTATCCTAGTGTCTAAACTCTTCTCTATGGCTGGACCCCCAAATAATATTCCTTTACGTGCTAAGGGGTAACTACAGAGTGGGATAGGTTTAATAACTAACCTAACCCTAATGCGTACCCTAACGCTAACCCCTACCCTAACCCTAACACGTACCCTAATCCTAACCCGTACCCTAAACCGAGCCCTAACCCTAACACTAACCCTAACCCTAATCCTAACCCATACCCTACGCCGTACCCGAAGCCCTCCCCGAACTCGTACCCTAAGCCGTACCCAAAGCCTAACCCTAAGCCTAACTCTAACCCTAGGCTACCCTTGACTGCTTCTGCCTCCAATAGATTTCCTAAGCACTAGTGTTTTAAGGAACAGCTTAAAAAGAGAATCCTAATGTGATTTCTTTATAATGTGTGTGTTCCTTATCTAATCCTAGTGTCTAAACTCTTCTCCATGGCTGGACCCCCAAATAATATTCCTTTATGTGCTAAGGGGTATCTAGAGAGTGGGATAGGTTTAATCACTACCCTAACCCTAACGTGTACCCTAACCCTAACCCCTACCCTAACCCTAACACGTACCCTAATCCTAACCCGTACCCTAAACCGAGCCCTAACCCTAACACTAACCCTAACCCTAACCTTAACCCATAACCTACGCCATACCCGAAGCCCTCCCCGAACCCGTACCCTAAGCCGTACCCTAAGCCTAACCCTAAGCCTAACCCTAACCCTAGGCTACCCTTGACTGCTTCTGCCTCCAATAGATTTCCTAAGCACTAGTGTTTTAAGGAACAGCTTAAAAAGAGAATCCTAATGTGATTTCTTTATACTGTGTGTGTTCCTTATATTATCTTAGTGTCTAACCTTTTCTCCATGGCTGGACCCCCAAATAATATTCCTTTACGTGCTAAGGGGTATCTAGAGAGTGGGATAGGTTTAATAACTACCCTAACCCTAACGCTACCCTAACCCTAACCCCTACCCTAACCCTAACGCGTACCCTAACCCTAACCCCTACCCTAACCCTAACACGTACCCTAATCCTAACCCGTACCCTAAACCGAGCCCTAACCCTAACACTAACCCTAACCCTAACCCTAACCCATACCCTACGCCGTACCCGAAACCCTCCCCGAACCCGTACCATAAGCCGTACCCTAAGCCTAACCCTAAGCCTAACCCTAACCCTAGGCTACCCTTGACTGCCTCTGCCTCCAATATATTTCCTAAGCACTAGTGTTTTAAGGAACAGCTTAAAAAGAGAATTCTAATGTGATTTCTTTATAATGGGTGTGTTCCTTATCTTATCCTAGTGTCTAAACTCTTCTCCATGGCTGGACCCACAAATAATATTCCTTTACGTGCTAAGGGGTATCTAGAGAGTGGGATAGGTTTAATAACTACCCTAACCCTAACGCGTACCCTAACCCTAACCCCTACCCTACCCCTAACACGTACCCTAATCCTAACCAGTATCCTAAACCGAGCCCTAACCCTAACACTAACCCTAACCCTAACCCTAACCCATACCCTACGCCGTACCCGAAGCCCTCCCCGAACCCGTACCCTAAGCCGTACCCTAATCCTAACCCTAAGCCTAACCCTAACCCTAGGCTACCCTTGACTGCTTCTGCCTCCAATAGATTTCCTAAGCACTAGTGTTTTAAGGAACAGCTTAAAAAGAGAATCCTAATGTGATTTCTTTATAATGTGTGTGTTCCTTATATTATCTTAGTGTCAAACCTCTTCTCTATGGCTGGACCCCAAAATAATATTCCTTTACGTGCTAAGGGGTATCTAGAGAGTGGGATAGGTTTAATCACTACCCTAACCCTAACGCGTACCCTAACCCTAACCCCTACCCTAACCCTAGCACGTACCCTAATCCTAACCCGTACCCTAAACCGAGCCCTAACCCTAACACTAACCCTAACCCTAACCCTAACCCATACCCTACGCCGTACCCGAAGCCCTCCCCGAACCCGTACCCTAAGCCGTACCATAAGCCTACCCCTAAGCCTAACCCTAACCCTAGGCTACACTTGACTGCTTCTGCCTCCAGTAGATTTCCTAAGTACTAGTGTTTTAAGGAACAGCTTAAAAAGAGAATCCTAATGTGATTTCTTTATAATGTGTGTGTTCCTTTTATTATCTTAGTGTCTAAACTCTTCTCCATGGCTGGACCCCCAAATAATATTCCTTTACGTGCTAAGGTGTATCTAGAGAGTGGGATAGGTTTAATAACTACCCTAACCCTAACGTGTACCCTAACCCTAACCCCTACCCTAACCCTAACACGTACCCTAATCCTAACCCGTACCCTAAACCGAGCCCTAACCCTAACACTAACCCTAACCCTAACCCTAACCCATACCCTATGCCGTACCCGAAGCCCTCCCCGAACCCGTACCCTAAGCCGTACCCTAAGCCTAACCCTAAGCCTAACACTAACACTAGGCTACCCTTGACTGCTTCTGCCTCCAATAGATTTCCTAAGCACTAGTGTTTTAAGGAACAGCTTAAAAAGAGAATCCTAATGTGATTTCTTTATAATGGGTGTGTTCCTTATCTTATCCTAGTGTCTAAACTCTTCTCCATGGCTGGACCCCCAAATAATATTCCTTTACGTGCTAAGGGGTAACTACAGAGTGGGATAGGTTTAATAACTAACCTAACCCTAATGCGTACCCTAACGCTAACCCCTACCCTAACCCTAACACGTACCCTAATCCTAACCCGTACCCTAAACCGAGCCCTAACCCTAACACTAACCCTAACCCTAACCCTAACCCATACCCTACGCCGTACCCGAAGCCCTCCCCGAACTCGTACCCTAAGCCGTACCCAAAGCCTAACCCTAAGCCTAACTCTAACCCTAGGCTACCCTTGACTGCTTCTGCCTCCAATAGATTTCCTAAGCACTAGTGTTTTAAGGAACAGCTTAAAAAGAGAATCCTAATGTGATTTCTTTATAATGTGTGTGTTCCTTATCTAATCCTAGTGTCTAAACTCTTCTCCATGGCTGGACCCCCAAATAATATTCCTTTATGTGCTAAGGGGTATCTAGAGAGTGGGATAGGTTTAATCACTACCCTAACCCTAACGTGTACCCTAACCCTAACCCCTACCCTAACCCTAACACGTACCCTAATCCTAACCCGTACCCTAAACCGAGCCCTAACCCTAACACTAACCGTAACCCTAACTCTAACCCATACCCTACGCCGTACCCGAAGCCCTCCCCAAACCCGTACCCTAAACCGTACCCTAAGCCTAACCCTAAGCCTAACCCTAAACCTAGGCTACCCTTGACTGCTTCTGCCTCCAATAGATTTCCTAAGCACTAGTGTTTTAAGGAACAGCTTAAAAAGAGAATCCTAATGAGATTTCTTTATAATGGGTGTGTCCCTTATCTAATCCTAGTGTCTAAACTCTTCTAAATGGCTGGACCCCCAAATAATATTCCTTTATGTGCTAAGGGGTATCTAGAGAGTGGGATAGGTTTAATCACTACCCTAACCCTAACGCGTACCCTAACCCTAACCCCTACCCTAACCCTAACACGTACCCTAATCCTAACCCGTACCCTAAACCGAGCCCTAACCCTAACACTAACCCTAACCCTAACCCTAACCCATACCGTACGCCGTACCCGAAGCCCTCCCCGAACCCGTACCCTAAGCCGTACCCTAAGCCTAACCCTAAGCCTAACCCTAACCGTAGGCTACCCTTGACTGCTTCTGCCTCCAATAGATTTCCTAAGCAATAGTGTTTTAAGGAACAGCTTAAAAAGAGAATCCTAATGTGATTTCTTTATAATGTGTGTGTTCCTTATATTATCTTAGTGTCTAAACTCTTCTCCATGGCTGGACCCCCAAATAATATTCCTTTACGTGCTAAGGGGTATCTAGAGAGTGGGATAGGTTTAATAACTACCCTAACCCTAACGGGTACCCTAACCCTAACCCCTGCCCTAACCCTAACACGTACCCTAATCCTAACCGGTACCCTAAACTGAGCCCTAACCCTAACACTAACCCTAACCCTAACCCTAACCCATACCCTACGCCGTACCCGAAGCCCTCCCCAAACCCGTACCCTAAGCCGTACCCTAAGCCTAACCCTAAGACTAACCCTTACCCTAGGCTACCCTTGACTGCTTCTGCCTCCAATAGATTTCCTAAGCACTAGTGTTTTAAGGAACAGCTTAAAAAGAGAATCCTAATGTGATTTCTTTATAATGTGTGTGTTCCTTATCTAATCCTAGTGTCTAAACTCTTCTCCATGGCTGGACCCCCAAATAATATTCCTTTACGTGCTAAGGGGTATCTAGAGAGTGGGATAGGTTTAATCACTACCCTAACCCTAACGCGTACCCTAACCCTAACCCCTACCCTAACCCTAGCACGTACCCTAATCCTAACCCGTACCCTAAACCGAGCCCTAACCCTAACACTAACCCTAAACCTAACCCTAACCCATACCCTACGCCGTACCCGAAGCCCTCCCCGAACCCGTACCCTAAGCCGTACCCTAAGCCTACCCCTAAGCCTAACCCTAACCCTAGGCTACACTTGACTGCTTCTGCCTCCAATAGATTTCCTAAGTACTAGTGTTTTAAGGAACAGCTTAAAAAGAGAATCCTAATGTGATTTCTTTATAATGTGTGTGTTCCTTTTATTATCTTAGTGTCTAAACTCTTCTCCATGGCTGGACCCCCAAATAATATTCCTTTACGTGCTAAGGTGTATCTAGAGAGTGGGACAGGTTTAATAACTACCCTAACCCTAACGTGTACCCTAACCCTAACCCCTACCCTAACCCTAACACGTACCCTAATCCTAACCCGTACCCTAAACCGAGCCCTAACCCTAACACTAACCCTAACCCTAACCCTAACCCATACCCTATGCCGTACCCGAAGCCCTCCCCGAACCCGTACCCTAAGCCGTACCCTAAGCCTAACCCTAAGCCTAACCCTAACCCTAGGCTACCCTTGACTGCTTCTGCCTCCAATAGATTTCCTAAGCACTAGTGTTTTAAGGAACAGCTTAAAAAGAGAATCCTAATGTGATTTCTTTATAATCGGTGTGTTCCTTATCTTATCCTAGTGTCTAAACTCTTCTCTATGGCTGGACCCCCAAATAATATTCCTTTACGTGCTAAGGGGTAACTACAGAGTGGGATAGGTTTAATAACTAACCTAACCCTAATGCGTACCCTAACGCTAACCCCTACCCTAACCCTAACACGTACCCTAATCCTAACCCGTACCCTAAACCGAGCCCTAACCCTAACACTAACCCTAACCCTAATCCTAACCCATACCCTACGCCGTACCCGAAGCCCTCCCCGAACTCGTACCCTAAGCCGTACCCAAAGCCTAACCCTAAGCCTAACTCTAACCCTAGGCTACCCTTGACTGCTTCTGCCTCCAATAGATTTCCTAAGCACTAGTGTTTTAAGGAACAGCTTAAAAAGAGAATCCTAATGTGATTTCTTTATAATGTGTGTGTTCCTTATCTAATCCTAGTGTCTAAACTCTTCTCCATGGCTGGACCCCCAAATAATATTCCTTTATGTGCTAAGGGGTATCTAGAGAGTGGGATAGGTTTAATCACTACCCTAACCCTAACGTGTACCCTAACCCTAACCCCTACCCTAACCCTAACACGTACCCTAATCCTAACCCGTACCCTAAACCGAGCCCTAACCCTAACACTAACCCTAACCCTAACCTTAACCCATAACCTACGCCATACCCGAAGCCCTCCCCGAACCCGTACCCTAAGCCGTACCCTAAGCCTAACCCTAAGCCTAACCCTAACCCTAGGCTACCCTTGACTGCTTCTGCCTCCAATAGATTTCCTAAGCACTAGTGTTTTAAGGAACAGCTTAAAAAGAGAATCCTAATGTGATTTCTTTATACTGTGTGTGTTCCTTATATTATCTTAGTGCCTAACCTTTTCTCCATGGCTGGACCCCCAAATAATATTCCTTTACGTGCTAAGGGGTATCTAGAGAGTGGGATAGGTTTAATAACTACCCTAACCCTAACGCTACCCTAACCCTAACCCCTACCCTAACCCTAACGCGTACCCTAACCCTAACCCCTACCCTAACCCTAACACGTACCCTAATCCTAACCCGTACCCTAAACCGAGCCCTAACCCTAACACTAACCCTAACCCTAACCCTAACCCATACCCTACGCCGTACCCGAAACCCTCCCCGAACCCGTACCATAAGCCGTACCCTAAGCCTAACCCTAAGCCTAACCCTAACCCTAGGCTACCCTTGACTGCCTCTGCCTCCAATATATTTCCTAAGCACTAGTGTTTTAAGGAACAGCTTAAAAAGAGAATTCTAATGTGATTTCTTTATAATGGGTGTGTTCCTTATCTTATCCTAGTGTCTAAACTCTTCTCCATGGCTGGACCCACAAATAATATTCCTTTACGTGCTAAGGGGTATCTAGAGAGTGGGATAGGTTTAATAACTACCCTAACCCTAACGCGTACCCTAACCCTAACCCCTACCCTACCCCTAACACGTACCCTAATCCTAACGAGTATCCTAAACCGAGCCCTAACCCTAACACTAACCCTAACCCTAACCCTAACCCATACCCTACGCCGTACCCGAAGCCCTCCCCGAACCCGTACCCTAAGCCGTACCCTAATCCTAACCCTAAGCCTAACCCTAACCCTAGGCTACCCTTGACTGCTTCTGCCTCCAATAGATTTCCTAAGCACTAGTGTTTTAAGGAACAGCTTAAAAAGAGAATCCTAATGTGATTTCTTTATAATGTGTGTGTTCCTTATATTATCTTAGTGTCAAACCTCTTCTCTATGGCTGGACCCCAAAATAATATTCCTTTACGTGCTAAGGGGTATCTAGAGAGTGGGATAGGTTTAATCACTACCCTAACCGTAACGCGTACCCTAACCCTAACCCCTACCCTAACCCTAACACGTACCCTAATCCTAACCCGTACCCTAAACCGAGCCCTAACCCTAACACTAACCCTAACCCTAACCCTAACCCATACCCTATGCCGTACCCGAAGCCCTCCCCGAACCCGTACCCTAAGCCGTACCCTAAGCCTAACCCTAAGCCTAACCCTAACCCTAGGCTACCCTTGACTGCTTCTGCCTCCAATAGATTTCCTAAGCACTAGTGTTTTAAGGAACAGCTTAAAAAGATTATCCTAATGTGATTTCTTTATAATGGGTGTGTTCCTTATCTTATCCTAGTGTCTAAACTCTTCTCCATGGCTGGACCCCCAAATAATATTCCTTTACGTGCTAAGGGGTATCTAGAGAGTGGGACAGGTTTAATAACTACCCTAACCGTAACGCGTACCCTAACCCTAACCCCTACCCTAACCCTAACACGTACCCTAATCCTAACCCGTACCCTAAACCGAGCCCTAACCCTAACACTAACCCTAACCCTAACCCTAACCCATACCCTACGCCGTACCCGAAACCCTCCCCGAACCCGTACCCTAAGCCGTACCCTAAGCCTAACCCTAAGCCTAACCCTAACCCTAGGCTACCCTTGACTGCTTCTGCCTCCAATAGATTTCCTAAGCACTAGGGTTTTAAGGAACAGCTTAAAAAGAGAATCCTAATGTGATTTCTTTATAATGGGTGTGTTCCTTATCTTATCCTAGTGTCTAAACTCTTCTCCATGGCTGGACCCCCAAATAATATTCCTTTACGTGCTAAGGGGTAACTAGAGAGTGGGATAGGTTTAATAACTACCCTAACCCTAACGCGTACCCTAACGCTAACCCCTACCCTAACCCTAACACGTACCCTAATCCTAACCCGTACCCTAAACCGAGCCCTAACCCTAACACTAACCCTAACCCTAACCCTAACCCATACCCTACGCCGTACCCGAAGCCCTCCCCGAACCCGTACCCTAAGCCGTACCCTAAGCCTAACCCTAAGCCTAACCCTAACCGTAGGCTACCCTTGACTGCTTCTGCCTCCAATAGATTTCCTAAGCAATAGTGTTTTAAGGAACAGCTTAAAAAGAGAATCCTAATGTGATTTCTTTATAATGTGTGTGTTCCTTATATTATCTTAGTGTCTAAACTCTTCTCCATGGCTGGACCCCCAAATAATATTCCTTTACGTGCTAAGGGGTATCTAGAGAGTGGGATAGGTTTAATAACTACCCTAACCCTAACGGGTACCCTAACCCTAACCCCTGCCCTAACCCTAACACGTACCCTAATCCTAACCCGTACCCTAAACTGAGCCCTAACCCTAACACTAACCCTAACCCTAACCCTAACCCATACCCTACGCCGTACCCGAAGCCCTCCCCGAACCCGTACCCTAAGCCGTACCCTAATCCTAACCCTAAGCCTAACCCTAACCCTAGGCTACCCTTGACTGCTTCTGCCTCCAATAGATTTCCTAAGCACTAGGGTTTTAAGGAACAGCTTAAAAAGAGAATCCTAATGTGATTTCTTTATAATGGGTGTGTTCCTTATCTTATCCTAGTGTCTAAACTCTTCTCCATGGCTGGACCCCCAAATAATATTCCTTTACGTGCTAAGGGGTAACTAGAGAGTGGGATAGGTTTAATAACTACCCTAACCCTAACGCGTACCCTAACGCTAACCCCTACCCTAACCCTAACACGTACCCTAATCCTAACCCGTACCCTAAACCGAGCCCTAACCCTAACACTAACCCTAACCCTAACCCTAACCCATACCCTACGCCGTACCCGAAGCCCTCCCCGAACCCGTACCCTAAGCCGTACCCTAAGCCTAACCCTAAGCCTAACCCTAACCGTAGGCTACCCTTGACTGCTTCTGCCTCCAATAGATTTCCTAAGCAATAGTGTTTTAAGGAACAGCTTAAAAAGAGAATCCTAATGTGATTTCTTTATAATGTGTGTGTTCCTTATATTATCTTAGTGTCTAAACTCTTCTCCATGGCTGGACCCCCAAATAATATTCCTTTACGTGCTAAGGGGTATCTAGAGAGTGGGATAGGTTTAATAACTACCCTAACCCTAACGGGTACCCTAACCCTAACCCCTGCCCTAACCCTAACACGTACCCTAATCCTAACCCGTACCCTAAACTGAGCCCTAACCCTAACACTAACCCTAACCCTAACCCTAACCCATACCCTACGCCGTACCCGAAGCCCTCCCCGAACCCGTACCCTAAGCCGTACCCTAATCCTAACCCTAAGCCTAACCCTAACCCTAGGCTACCCTTGACTGCTTCTGCCTCCAATAGATTTCCTAAGCACTAGTGTTTTAAGGAACAGCTTAAAAAGAGAATCCTAATGTGATTTCTTTATAATGTGTGTGTTCCTTATATTATCTTAGTGTCAAACCTCTTCTCTATGGCTGGACCCCAACATAATATTCCTTTACGTGCTAAGGGGTATCTAGAGAGTGGGATAGGTTTAATCACTACCCTAACCCTAACGCGTACCCTAACCCTAACCCCTACCCTAACCCTAGCACGTACCCTAATCCTAACCCGTACCCTAAACCGAGCCCTAACCCTAACACTAACCCTAACCCTAACCCTAACCCATACCCTACGCCGTACCCGAAGCCCTCCCCGAACCCGTACCCTAAGCCGTACCCTAAGCCTAACCCTAAGCCTAACCCTAACCGTAGGCTACCCTTGACTGCTTCTGCCTCCAATAGATTTCCTAAGCAATAGTGTTTTAAGGAACAGCTTAAAAAGAGAATCCTAATGTGATTTCTTTATAATGTGTGTGTTCCTTATATTATCTTAGTGTCTAAACTCTTCTCCATGGCTGGACCCCCAAATAATATTCCTTTACGTGCTAAGGGGTATCTAGAGAGTGGGATAGGTTTAATAACTACCCTAACCCTAACGGGTACCCTAACCCTAACCCCTGCCCTAACCCTAACACGTACCCTAATCCTAACCCGTACCCTAAACTGAGCCCTAACCCTAACACTAACCCTAACCCTAACCCTAACCCATACCCTACGCCGTACCCGAAGCCCTCCCCGAACCCGTACCCTAAGCCGTACCCTAATCCTAACCCTAAGCCTAACCCTAACCCTAGGCTACCCTTGACTGCTTCTGCCTCCAATAGATTTCCTAAGCACTAGTGTTTTAAGGAACAGCTTAAAAAGAGAATCCTAATGTGATTTCTTTATAATGTGTGTGTTCCTTATATTATCTTAGTGTCAAACCTCTTCTCTATGGCTGGACCCCAACATAATATTCCTTTACGTGCTAAGGGGTATCTAGAGAGTGGGATAGGTTTAATCACTACCCTAACCCTAACGCGTACCCTAACCCTAACCCCTACCCTAACCCTAGCACGTACCCTAATCCTAACCCGTACCCTAAACCGAGCCCTAACCCTAACACTAACCCTAACCCTAACCCTAACCCATACCCTACGCCGTACCCGAAGCCCTCCCCGAACCCGTACCCTAAGCCGTACCATAAGCCTACCCCTAAGCCTAACCCTAACCCTAGGCTACACTTGACTGCTTCTGCCTCCAATAGATTTCCTAAGTACTAGTGTTTTAAGGAACAGCTTAAAAAGAGAATCCTAATGTGATTTCTTTATAATGTGTGTGTTCCTTTTATTATCTTAGTGTCTAAACTCTTCTCCATGGCTGGACCCCCAAATAATATTCCTTTACGTGCTAAGGTGTATCTAGAGAGTGGGATAGGTTTAATAACTACCCTAACCCTAACGTGTACCCTAACCCTAACCCCTACCCTAACCCTAACACGTACCCTAATCCTAACCCGTACCCTAAACCGAGCCCTAACCCTAACACTAACCCTAACCCTAACCCTAACCCATACCCTATGCCGTACCCGAAGCCCTCCCCGAACCCGTACCCTAAGCCGTACCCTAAGCCTAACCCTAAGCCTAACCCTAACCCTAGGCTACCCTTGACTGCTTCTGCCTCCAATAGATTTCCTAAGCACTAGTGTTTTAAGGAACAGCTTAAAAAGAGAATCCTAATGTGATTTCTTTATAATGGGTGTGTTCCTTATCTTATCCTAGTGTCTAAACTCTTCTCCATGGCTGGACCCCCAAATAATATTCCTTTACGTGCTAAGGGGTAACTAGAGAGTGGGATAGGTTTAATAACTACCCTAACCCTAACGCGTACCCTAACGCTAACCCCTACCCTAACCCTAACACGTACCCTAATCCTAACCCGTACCCTAAACCGAGCCCTAACCCTAACACTAACCCTAACCCTAACCCTAACCCATACCCTACGCCGTACCCGAAGCCCTCCCCGAACCCGTACCCTAAGCCGTACCCTAAGCCTAACCCTAAGCCTAACCCTAACCGTAGGCTACCCTTGACTGCTTCTGCCTCCAATAGATTTCCTAAGCAATAGTGTTTTAAGGAACAGCTTAAAAAGAGAATCCTAATGTGATTTCTTTATAATGTGTGTGTTCCTTATATTATCTTAGTGTCTAAACTCTTCTCCATGGCTGGACCCCCAAATAATATTCCTTTACGTGCTAAGGGGTATCTAGAGAGTGGGATAGGTTTAATAACTACCCTAACCCTAACGGGTACCCTAACCCTAACCCCTGCCCTAACCCTAACACGTACCCTAATCCTAACCCGTACCCTAAACTGAGCCCTAACCCTAACACTAACCCTAACCCTAACCCTAACCCATACCCTACGCCGTACCCGAAGCCCTCCCCGAACCCGTACCCTAAGCCGTACCCTAATCCTAACCCTAAGCCTAACCCTAACCCTAGGCTACCCTTGACTGCTTCTGCCTCCAATAGATTTCCTAAGCACTAGTGTTTTAAGGAACAGCTTAAAAAGAGAATCCTAATGTGATTTCTTTATAATGTGTGTGTTCCTTATATTATCTTAGTGTCAAACCTCTTCTCTATGGCTGGACCCCAAAATAATATTCCTTTACGTGCTAAGGGGTATCTAGAGAGTGGGATAGGTTTAATCACTACCCTAACCCTAACGCGTACCCTAACCCTAACCCCTACCCTAACCCTAGCACGTACCCTAATCCTAACCCGTACCCTAAACCGAGCCCTAACCCTAACACTAACCCTAACCCTAACCCTAACCCATACCCTACGCCGTACCCGAAGCCCTCCCCGAACCCGTACCCTAAGCCGTACCATAAGCCTACCCCTAAGCCTAACCCTAACCCTAGGCTACACTTGACTGCTTCTGCCTCCAATAGATTTCCTAAGTACTAGTGTTTTAAGGAACAGCTTAAAAAGAGAATCCTAATGTGATTTCTTTATAATGTGTGTGTTCCTTTTATTATCTTAGTGTCTAAACTCTTCTCCATGGCTGGACCCCCAAATAATATTCCTTTACGTGCTAAGGTGTATCTAGAGAGTGGGATAGGTTTAATAACTACCCTAACCCTAACGTGTACCCTAACCCTAACCCCTACCCTAACCCTAACACGTACCCTAATCCTAACCCGTACCCTAAACCGAGCCCTAACCCTAACACTAACCCTAACCCTAACCCTAACCCATACCCTATGCCGTACCCGAAGCCCTCCCCGAACCCGTACCCTAAGCCGTACCCTAAGCCTAACCCTAAGCCTAACCCTAACCCTAGGCTACCCTTGACTGCTTCTGCCTCCAATAGATTTCCTAAGCACTAGTGTTTTAAGGAACAGCTTAAAAAGAGAATCCTAATGTGATTTCTTTATAATGGGTGTGTTCCTTATCTTATCCTAGTGTCTAAACTCTTCTCCATGGCTGGACCCCCAAATAATATTCCTTTACGTGCTAAGGGGTAACTACAGAGTGGGATAGGTTTAATAACTAACCTAACCCTAATGCGTACCCTAACGCTAACCCCTACCCTAACCCTAACACGTACCCTAATCCTAACCCGTACCCTAAACCGAGCCCTAACCCTAACACTAACCCTAACCCTAACCCTAACCCATACCCTACGCCGTACCCGAAGCCCTCCCCGAACTCGTACCCTAAGCCGTACCCAAAGCCTAACCCTAAGCCTAACTCTAACCCTAGGCTACCCTTGACTGCTTCTGCCTCCAATAGATTTCCTAAGCACTAGTGTTTTAAGGAACAGCTTAAAAAGAGAATCCTAATGTGATTTCTTTATAATGTGTGTGTTCCTTATCTAATCCTAGTGTCTAAACTCTTCTCCATGGCTGGACCCCCAAATAATATTCCTTTATGTGCTAAGGGGTATCTAGAGAGTGGGATAGGTTTAATCACTACCCTAACCCTAACGTGTACCCTAACCCTAACCCCTACCCTAACCCTAACACGTACCCTAATCCTAACCCGTACCCTAAACCGAGCCCTAACCCTAACACTAACCGTAACCCTAACTCTAACCCATACCCTACGCCGTACCCGAAGCCCTCCCCAAACCCGTACCCTAAACCGTACCCTAAGCCTAACCCTAAGCCTAACCCTAAACCTAGGCTACCCTTGACTGCTTCTGCCTCCAATAGATTTCCTAAGCACTAGTGTTTTAAGGAACAGCTTAAAAAGAGAATCCTAATGTGATTTCTTTATAATGTGTGTGTTCCTTATCTAATCCTAGTGTCTAAACTCTTCTCCATGGCTGGACCCCCAAATAATATTCCTTTATGTGCTAAGGGGTATCTAGAGAGTGGGATAGGTTTAATCACTACCCTAACCCTAACGCGTACCCTAACCCTAACCCCTACCCTAACCCTAACACGTACCCTAATCCTAACCCGTACCCTAAACCGAGCCCTAACCCTAACACTAACCCTAACCCTAACCCTAACCCATACCCTACGCCGTACCCGAAGCCCTCCCCGAACCCGTACCCTAAGCCGTACCCTAAGCCTAACCCTAAGCCTAACCCTAACCCTAGGCTACCCTTGACTGCTTCTGCCTCCAATAGATTTCCTAAGCACTAGTGTTTTAAGGAACAGCTTAAAAAGAGAATTCTAATGTGATTTCTTTATAATGGGTGTGTTCCTTATCTTATCCTAGTGTCTAAACTCTTCTCCATGGCTGGACCCACAAATAATATTCCTTTACGTGCTAAGGGGTATCTAGAGAGTGGGATAGGTTTAATAACTACCCTAACCCTAACGCGTACCCTAACCCTAACCCCTACCCTACCCCTAACACGTACCCTAATCCTAACCAGTATCCTAAACCGAGCCCTAACCCTAACACTAACCCTAACCCTAACCCTAACCCATACCCTACGCCGTACCCGAAGCCCTCCCCGAACCCGTACCCTAAGCCGTACCCTAATCCTAACCCTAAGCCTAACCCTAACCCTAGGCTACCCTTGACTGCTTCTGCCTCCAATAGATTTCCTAAGCACTAGTGTTTTAAGGAACAGCTTAAAAAGAGAATCCTAATGTGATTTCTTTATAATGTGTGTGTTCCTTATATTATCTTAGTGTCAAACCTCTTCTCTATGGCTGGACCCCAAAATAATATTCCTTTACGTGCTAAGGGGTATCTAGAGAGTGGGATAGGTTTAATCACTACCCTAAACCTAACGCGTACCCTAACCCTAACCCCTACCCTAACCCTAGCACGTACCCTAATCCTAACCCGTACCCTAAACCGAGCCCTAACCCTAACACTAACCCTAACCCTAACCCTAACCCATACCCTACGCCGTACCCGAAGCCCTCCCCGAACCCGTACCCTAAGCCGTACCATAAGCCTACCCCTAAGCCTAACCCTAACCCTAGGCTACACTTGACTGCTTCTGCCTCCAATAGATTTCCTAAGTACTAGTGTTTTAAGGAACAGCTTAAAAAGAGAATCCTAATGTGATTTCTTTATAATGTGTGTGTTCCTTTTATTATCTTAGTGTCTAAACTCTTCTCCATGGCTGGACCCCCAAATAATATTCCTTTACGTGCTAAGGTGTATCTAGAGAGTGGGATAGGTTTAATAACTACCCTAACCCTAACGTGTACCCTAACCCTAACCCCTACCCTAACCCTAACACGTACCCTAATCCTAACCCGTACCCTAAACCGAGCCCTAACCCTAACACTAACCCTAACCCTAACCCTAACCCATACCCTATGCCGTACCCGAAGCCCTCCCCGAACCCGTACCCTAAGCCGTACCCTAAGCCTAACCCTAAGCCTAACCCTAACCCTAGGCTACCCTTGACTGCTTCTGCCTCCAATAGATTTCCTAAGCACTAGTGTTTTAAGGAACAGCTTAAAAAGAGAATCCTAATGTGATTTCTTTATAATGGGTGTGTTCCTTATCTTATCCTAGTGTCTAAACTCTTCTCCATGGCTGGACCCCCAAATAATATTCCTTTACGTGCTAAGGGGTAACTACAGAGTGGGATAGGTTTAATAACTAACCTAACCCTAATGCGTACCCTAACGCTAACCCCTACCCTAACCCTAACACGTACCCTAATCCTAACCCGTACCCTAAACCGAGCCCTAACCCTAACACTAACCCTAACCCTAACCCTAACCCATACCCTACGCCGTACCCGAAGCCCTCCCCGAACTCGTACCCTAAGCCGTACCCAAAGCCTAACCCTAAGCCTAACTCTAACCCTAGGCTACCCTTGACTGCTTCTGCCTCCAATAGATTTCCTAAGCACTAGTGTTTTAAGGAACAGCTTAAAAAGAGAATCCTAATGTGATTTCTTTATAATGTGTGTGTTCCTTATCTAATCATAGTGTCTAAACTCTTCTCCATGGCTGGACCCCCAAATAATATTCCTTTATGTGCTAAGGGGTATCTAGAGAGTGGGATAGGTTTAATCACTACCCTAACCCTAACGTGTACCCTAACCCTAACCCCTACCCTAACCCTAACACGTACCCTAATCCTAACCCGTACCCTAAACCGAGCCCTAACCCTAACACTAACCGTAACCCTAACTCTAACCCATACCCTACGCCGTACCCGAAGCCCTCCCCAAACCCGTACCCTAAACCGTACCCTAAGCCTAACCCTAAGCCTAACCCTAAACCTAGGCTACCCTTGACTGCTTCTGCCTCCAATAGATTTCCTAAGCACTAGTGTTTTAAGGAACAGCTTAAAAAGAGAATCCTAATGTGATTTCTTTATAATGTGTGTGTTCCTTATCTAATCCTAGTGTCTAAACTCTTCTCCATGGCTGGACCCCCAAATAATATTCCTTTATGTGCTAAGGGGTATCTAGAGAGTGGGATAGGTTTAATCACTACCCTAACCCTAACGTGTACCCTAACCCTAACCCCTACCCTAACCCTAACACGTACCCTAATCCTAACCCGTACCCTAAACCGAGCCCTAACCCTAACACTAACCGTAACCCTAACTCTAACCCATACCCTACGCCGTACCCGAAGCCCTCCCCGAACCCGTACCCTAAGCCGTACCCTAACCCTAACCCCTACCCTAACCCTAACACGTACCCTAATCCTAACCCGTAACTTAAACCGAGCCCTAACCCTAACATTAACCCTAACCCTAACCCTAACCCATACCCTACGCCGTACCCGAAGCCCTCCCCGAAAACGTACCCTAAGCCGTACCCTAAGCCTAACCCTAAGCCTAACCCTAACCCTAGGCTACCCTTGACTGCTTCTGCCTCCAATAGATTTCCTAAGTACTAGTGTTTTAAGGAACAGCTTAAAACGAGAATCCTAATGTGATTTCTTTATAATGTGTGTGTTCCTTATATTATCTTAGTGTCTAAACTCTTCTCCATGGCTGGACCCCCAAATAATATTCCTTTACGTGCTAAGGGGTATCTAGAGAGTGGGATAGGTTTAATAACTACCCTAAGCCTAACGCGTACCCTAACCCTAACCCCTACCCTAACCCTAACACGTACCCTAATCCTAACCCGTACCCTAAACCGAGCCCTAACCCTAACACTAACCCTAACCCTAACCCTAACCCATACCCTACGCCGTACCCGAAGCCCTCCCCGAACCCGTACCCTAAGCCGTACCCTAAGCCTAACCCTAAGCCTAACCCTAACCCTAGGCTACCCTTGACTGCTTCTGCCTCCAATAGATTTCCTAAGCACTAGTGTTTTAAGGAACAGCTTAAAAAGAGAATCCTAAAGTGATTTCTTTATAATGGGTGTGTTCCTTATCTTATCCTAGTGTCTAAAATCTTCTCCATGGCTGGACCCCCAAATAATATTCCTTTATGTGCTAAGGGGTATCGAGAGAGTGGGATAGGTTTAATAACTACCCTAACCCTAACGTGTACCCTAAACCTAACCCCTACCCTAACCCTAACACGTACCCTAATCCTAACCCGTACCCTAAACCGAGCCCTAACCCTAACACTAACCCTAACCCTAACCCTAACCCATACCCTACGCCGTACCCGAAGCCCTCCCCGAACACGTACCCTAAGCCGTACCCTAAGCCTAACCCTAAGCCTAACCCCAACCCTAGGCTACCCTTGACTGCTTCTGCCTCCAATAGATTTCCTAAGCACTAGTGTTTTAAGGAACAGCTTAAAACGAGAATCCTAATGTGATTTCTTTATAATGGGTGTGTTCCTTATCATATCCTAGTGTCTAAACTCTTCTCCATGCCTGGACCCCCAAATAATATTCCTTTACGTGCTAAGGGGTATCTAGAGAGTGGGATAGGTTTAATAACTACCCTAAGCCTAACGCGTACCCTAACCCTAACCCCTACCCTAACCCTAACACGTACCCTAATCCTAAACCGTACCCTAAACCGAGCCCTAACCCTAACACTAACCCTAACCCTAACACTAACCCATACCCTACGCCGTACCCGAAGCCCTCCCCGAACCCGTACCCTAAGCCGTACCCTAAGCCTAACCCTAAGCCTAACCCTAACCCTAGGCTACCCTTGACTGCTTCTGCCTCCAATAGATTTCCTAAGCACTAGTGTTTTAAGGAACAGCTTAAAAAGAGAATCCTAAAGTGATTTTTTTATAATGGGTGAGTTCCTTATCTTATCCTAGTGTCTAAACTCTTCTCCATGGCTGGACCCCCAAATAATATTCCTTTACGTGCTAAGGGGTAACTAGAGAGTGGGATAGGTTTAATAACTACCCTAACCCTAACGAGTACCCTAACGCTAACCCCTACCCTAACCCTAACACGTACCCTAATCCTAACCCGTACCCTAAACCAAGCCCTAACCCTAACACTAACCCTAACCCTAACCCTAACCCATACCCTACGCCGTACCCGAAGCCCTCCCCGAACCCCTACCCTAAACCGTACCCTAAGCCTAACCCTAAGCCTAACCCTAACCCTAGGCTACCCTTGACTGCTTCTGCCTCCAATAGATTTCCTAAGCACTAGTGTTTTAAGGAACAGCTTAAAAAGAGAATACTAATGTGATTTCTTTATAATGTGTGTGTTCCTTATATTATCTTAGTGTCTAAACTCTTCTCCATTGGTGGACCCCCAAATAATATTCCTTTACGTGCTAAGGGGTATCGAGAGAGTGGGATACGTTTAATCACTACCCTAACCCTAACGCGTATCCTAACGCTAACCCCTACCCTAACCCTAACACGTACCCTAATCCTAACCCGTACCCTAAACCGAGCCCTAACCCTAACACTAACCCTAACCCTAACCCTAACCCATACGCTACGCCGTACCCGAAGCCCTCCCCGAACCCGTACCCTAAGCCGTACCCTAAGCCTAACCCTAAGCCTAACCCTAACCCTAGGCTACCCTTGACTGCTTCTGCCTCCAATAGATTTCCTAAGCACTAGTGTTTTAAGGAACAGCTTAAAAAGAGAATCCTAATGTGATTTCTTTATAATGGGTGTGTTCCTTATCTAATCCTAGTGTCGAAACTCTTCTCCATGCCTGGACCCCCTAAATAATATTCCTTTACGTGCTAAGGGTTATCGAGAGAGTGGGACAGGTTTAATAACTACCCTAACCCTAACGCGTACCCTAACCCTAACCCCTACCCTAACCCTAACACGTACCCTAATCCTAACCCGTACCCTAAACCGAGCCCTAACCCTAACACTAACCCTAACCCTAACCCTAACCCATACCCTACGCCGTACCCGAAGCCCTCCCCGAACCCGTACCCTAAGCCTAACCCTAAGCCTAACCCTAACCCTAGGCTACCCTTGACTGCTTCTGCCTCCAATAGATTTCCTAAGCACTAGTGTTTTAAGGAACAGCTTAAAAAGAGAATCCTAATGTGATTTCTTTATAATGTGTGTGTTCCTTATATTATCTTAGTGTCTAAACTCTTCTCCATGGCTGGACCCCCAAATAATATTCCTTTACGTGCTAAGGGGTATCTAGAGAGTGGGATAGGTTTAATAACTACCCTAACCCTAACGCGTACCCTAACCCTAAACCCTACCCTAACCCTAACACGTACCATAATCCTAAAGCGTACCCTAAACCGAGCCCTAACCCTAACACTAACCGTAACCCTAACCCTAAACCATACCCTACGCCGTACCCCAAGCCCTCCCCGAACACGTACCCTAAGCCGTACCCTAAGCCTAACCCTAAGCCTAACCCTAACCCTAGGCTACCCTTGACTGCTTCTGCCTCCAATAGATTTCCTAAGCACTAGTGTTTTAAGGAACAGCTTAAAAAGAGAATCCTAATGTGATTTCTTTATAATGTGTGTGTTCCTTATATTATCTTAGTGTCTAAAGTCTTCTCCATGGCTGGACCCCCAAATAATATTCCTTTACGTGCTAAGGGGTATCTAGAGAGTGGGATAGGTTTAATAACTACCCTAAGCCTAACGCGTACCCTAACCCTAACCCCTACCCTAACCCTAACACGTACCCTAATCCTAACCCGTACCCTAAACCGAGCCCTAACCCTAACACTAACGCTAACCCTAACCCTAACCCATACCCTACGCCGTACCCGAAGCCCTCCCCGAACCCGTACCCTATGCCGTACCCTAAGCCTAACCCTAAGCCTAACCCTAACCCTAGGCTACCCTTGACTGCTTCTGCCTCCAATAGATTTCCTAAGCACTAGTGTTTTAAGGAACAGCTTAAAAAGAGAATCCTAATGTGATTTCTTTATAATGGGTGTGTTCCTTATCTTATCCTAGTGTCTAAACTCTTCTCCATGGCTGGACCCCCAAATAATATTCCTTTACGTGCTAAGGGGTAACTAGTGAGTGGGATAGGTTTAATAACTACCCTAACCCTAACGCATACCCTAACGCTAAGCCCTACCCTAACCCTAACACGTACCCTAATCCTAACCCGTACCCTAAACCGAGCCCTAACCCTAACACTAACCCTAACCCTAACCCTAACCCATACCCTACGCCGTACCCGAAGCCCTCCCCGAACCCGTACCCTAAGCCTTACCCTAAACCTAACCCTAAGCCTAACCCTAACCCTAGGCTACCCTTGACTGCTTCTGCCTCCAATAGATTTCCTAAGCACTAGTGTTTTAAGGAACAGCTTAAAAAGAGAATCCTAATGTGATTTCTTTATAATGGGTGTGTTCCTTATCTAATCCTAGTGTCGAAACTCTTCTCCATGCCTGGACCCCCTAAATAATATTCCTTTACGTGCTAAGGGTTATCGAGAGAGTGGGACAGGTTTAATAACTACCCTAACCCTAACGCGTACCCTAACCCTAACCCCTACCCTAACCCTAACACGTACCCTAATCCTAACCCGTACCCTAAACCGAGCCCTAACCCTAACACTAACCCTAACCCTAACCCTAACCCATACCCTACGCCGTACCCGAAGCCCTCCCCGAACCCGTACCCTAAGCCTAACCCTAAGCCTAACCCTAACCCTAGGCTACCCTTGACTGCTTCTGCCTCCAATAGATTTCCTAAGCACTAGTGTTTTAAGGAACAGCTTAAAAAGAGAATCCTAATGTGATTTCTTTATAATGTGTGTGTTCCTTATATTATCTTAGTGTCTAAACTCTTCTCCATGGCTGGACCCCCAAATAATATTCCTTTACGTGCTAAGGGGTATCTAGAGAGTGGGATAGGTTTAATAACTACCCTAACCCTAACGCGTACCCTAACCCTAAACCCTACCCTAACACAAACACGTACCATAATCCTAAAGCGTACCCTAAACCGAGCCCTAACCCTAACACTAACCGTAACCCTAACCCTAAACCATACCCTACGCCGTACCCCAAGCCCTCCCCGAACACGTACCCTAAGCCGTACCCTAAGCCTAACCCTAAGCCTAACCCTAACCCTAGGCTACCCTTGACTGCTTCTGCCTCCAATAGATTTCCTAAGCACTAGTGTTTTAAGGAACAGCTTAAAAAGAGAATCCTAATGTGATTTCTTTATAATGTGTGTGTTCCTTATATTATCTTAGTGTCTAAAGTCTTCTCCATGGCTGGACCCCCAAATAATATTCCTTTACGTGCTAAGGGGTATCTAGAGAGTGGGATAGGTTTAATAACTACCCTAAGCCTAACGCGTACCCTAACCCTAACCCCTACCCTAACCCTAACACGTACCCTAATCCTAACCCGTACCCTAAACCGAGCCCTAACCCTAACACTAACGCTAACCCTAACCCTAACCCATACCCTACGCCGTACCCGAAGCCCTCCCCGAACCCGTACCCTATGCCGTACCCTAAGCCTAACCCTAAGCCTAACCCTAACCCTAGGCTACCCTTGACTGCTTCTGCCTCCAATAGATTTCCTAAGCACTAGTGTTTTAAGGAACAGCTTAAAAAGAGAATCCTAATGTGATTTCTTTATAATGGGTGTGTTCCTTATCTTATCCTAGTGTCTAAACTCTTCTCCATGGCTGGACCCCCAAATAATATTCCTTTACGTGCTAAGGGGTAACTAGTGAGTGGGATAGGTTTAATAACTACCCTAACCCTAACGCATACCCTAACGCTAAGCCCTACCCTAACCCTAACACGTACCCTAATCCTAACCCGTACCCTAAACCGAGCCCTAACCCTAACACTAACCCTAACCCTAACCCTAACCCATACCCTACGCCGTACCCGAAGCCCTCCCCGAACCCGTACCCTAAGCCTTACCCTAAACCGAACCCTAAGCCTAACCCTAACCCTAGGCTACCCTTGACTGCTTCTGCCTCCAATAGATTTCCTAAGCACTAGTGTTTTAAGGAACAGCTTAAAAAGAGAATCCTAAAGTGATTTCTTTATAATGGGTGTGTTCCTTATCTAATCCTAGTTTTGAAACTCTTCTCCATGCCTGGACCCCCTAAATAATATTCCTTTACATGCTAAGGGTTATCGAGAGAGTGGGACAGGTTTAATAACTACCCTAACCCTAACGCGTACCCTATCCCTAACCCCTACCCTAACCCTAACACGTACCCTAATCTTAACCCGTACCCTAAACCGAGCCCTAACCCTAACACTAACCCTAACCCTAACCCTAACCCATACCCTACGCCGTACCCGAAGCCCTCCCCGAACCCCTACCCTAAACCGTACCATAAGCCTAACCCTAAGCCTAACCCTAACCCTAGGCTACCTTTGACTGCTTCTGCCTCCAATAGATTTCCTAAGCACTAGTGTTTTAAGGAACAGCTTAAAAAGAGAATACTAATGTGATTTCTTTATAATGTGTGTGTTCCTTATATTATCTTAGTGTCTAAACTCTTCTCCATTGGTGGACCCCCAAATAATATTCCTTTACGTGCTAAGGGGTATCTAGAGAGTGGGATAGGTTTAATCACTACCCTAACCGTAACGCGTACCCTAACCCTAACCCCTACCCTAACCCTAACACGTACCCTAATCCTAACCCGTAACTTAAACCGAGCCCTAACCCTAACACTAACCCTAACCCTAACCCTAACCCATACCCTACGCCGTACCCGAAGCCCTCCCCGAAAACGTACCCTAAGCCGTACCCTAAGCCTAAACCTAAGCCTAACCCTAACCCTAGGCTACCCTTGACTGCTTCTGCCTCCAATAGATTTCCTAAGTACTAGTGTTTTAAGGAACAGCTTAAAAAGAGAATCCTAATGTGATTTCTTTATAATGTGTGTGTTCCTTATATTATCTTAGTGTCTAAAGTCTTCTCCATGGCTGGACCCCCAAATAATATTCCTTTATGTGCTAAGGGGTATCGAGAGAGTGGGATAGGTTTAATAACTAACCTAACCCTAACGTGTACCCTAAACCTAACCCCTACCCTAACCCTAACACGTACCCTAATCCTAACCCGTACCCTAAACCGAGCCCTAACCCTAACACTAACCCTAACCCTAACCCTAACCCATACCCTACGCCGTACCCGAAGCCCTCCCCGAACACGTACCCTAAGCCGTACCCTAAGCCTAACCCTAAGCCTAACCCCAACCCTAGGCTACCCTTGACTGCTTCTGCATCCAATAGATTTCCTAAGCACTAGTGTTTTAAGGAACAGCTTAAAACGAGAATCCTAATGTGATTTCTTTATAATGGGTGTGTTCCTTATCTTATCCTAGTGTCTAAACTCTTCTCCATGCCTGGACCCCCAAATAATATTCCTTTACGTGCTAAGGGGTATCTAGAGAGTGGGATAGGTTTAATAACTACCCTAAGCCTAACGCGTACCCTAACCCTAACCCCTACCCTAACCCTAACACGTACCCTAATCCTAAACCGTACCCTAAACCGAGCCCTAACCCTAACACTAACCATAACCCTAACCCTAACCCATACCCTACGCCGTACCCGAAGCCCTCCCCGAACCTGTACCATAAGCCTAACCCTAAGCCTAACCCTAACCCTAGGCTACCCTTGACTGCTTCTGCCTCCAATAGATTTCCTAAGCACTAGTGTTTTAAGGAACAGCTTAAAAAGAGAATCCTAATGTGATTTCTTTATAATGTGTGTGTTCCTTATATTATCTTACTGTCTAAACTCTTCTCCATGGCTGGACCCCCAAATAATATTCCTTTACGTGCTAAGGGGTATCTAGAGAGTGGGATAGGTTTAATAACTACCCTAACCCTAACGCGTACCCTAACCCTAAACCCTACCCTAACCCTAACACGTACCCTAATCCTAAAGCGTACCCTAAGCCGAGCCCTAACCCTAACACTAACTGTAACCCTAACCCTAACCCATACCCTACGCCGTACCCCAAGCCCTCCCCGAACACGTACCCTAAGCAGTACCCTAAGCCTAACCCTAAGCCTAACCCTAACCCTAGGCTACTCTTGACTGCTTCTGCCTCCAATAGATTTCCTAAGCACTAGTGTTTTAAGGAACAGCTTAAAAAGAGAATCCTAATGTGATTTCTTTATAATGTGTGTGTTCCTTATATTATCTTAGTGTCTAAAGTCTTCTCCATGGCTGGACCCCCAAATAATATTCCTTTACGTGCTAAGGGGTATCTAGAGAGTGGGATAGGTTTAATAACTACCCTAAGCCTAACGCGTACCCTTACCCTAACCCCTACCCTAACCCTAACACGTACCCTAATCCTAACCCGTACCCTAAACCGAGCCCTAACCCTAACACTAACGCTAACCCTAACCCTAACCCATACCCTACGCCGTACCCGAAGCCCTCCCCGAACCCGTACCCTATGCCGTACCCTAAGCCTAACCCTAAGCCTAACCCTAACCCTAGGCTACCCTTGACTGCTTCTGCCTCCAATAGATTTCCTAAGCACTAGTGTTTTAAGGAACAGCTTAAAAAGAGAATCCTAATGTGATTTCTTTATAATGGGTGTGTTCCTTATCTTATCCTAGTGTCTAAACTCTTCTCCATGGCTAGACCCCCAAATAATATTCCTTTACGTGCTAAGGGGTAACTAGTGAGTGGAATAGGTTTAATAACTACCCTAACCCTAACGCATACCCTAACGCTAAGCCCTACCCTAACCCTAACACGTACCCTAATCCTAACCCGTACCCTAAACCGAGCCCTAACCCTAACACTAACCCTAACCCTAACCCTAACCCATACCCTACGCCGTACCCGAAGCCCTCCCCGAACCCGTACCCTAAGCCTTACCCTAAACCTAACCCTAAGCCTAACCCTAACCCTAGGCTACCCTTGACTGCTTCTGCCTCCAATAGATTTCCTAAGCACTAGTGTTTTAAGGAACAGCTTAAAAAGAGAATCCTAAAGTGATTTCTTTATAATGGGTGTGTTCCTTATCTAATCCTAGTTTTGAAACTCTTCTCCATGCCTGGACCCCCTAAATAATATTCCTTTACGTGCTAAGGGTTATCGAGAGAGTGGGACAGGTTTAATAACTACCCTAACCCTAACACGTACCCTAACCCTAACACCTACCCTAACCCTAACACGTACCCTAATCCTAACCCGTACCCTAAACCGAGCCCTAACCCTAACACTAACCCTAACCCTAACCCTAACCCATACCCTACGCCGTACCCGAAGCCCTCCCCGAACCCGTACCCTAAGCCTAACCCTAAGCCTAACCCTAACCCTAGGCTACCCTTGACTGCTTCTGCCTCCAATAGATTTCCTAAGCACTAGTGTTTTAAGGAACAGCTTAAAAAGAGAATCCTAATGTGATTTCTTTATAATGTGTGTGTTCCTTATATTATCTTAGTGTCTAAACTCTTCTCCATGGCTGGACCCCCAAATAATATTCCTTTACGTGCTAAGGGGTATCTAGAGAGTGGGATAGGTTTAATAACTGCCCTAACCCTAACGCGTACCCTAACCCTAAACCCTACCCTAACCCTAACACGTACCCTAATCCTAAAGCGTACCCTAAACCGAGCCCTAACCCTAACACTAACCGTAACCCTATCCCTAACCCATACCCTACGCCGTACCCGAAGCCCTCCCCGAACACGTACCCTAAGCCGTACCCTAAGCCTAACCCTAAGCCTAACCCTAACCCTAGGCTAACCTTGACTGCTTCTGCCTCCAATAGATTTCCTAAGCACTAGTGTTTTAAGGAACAGCTTAAAAAGAGAATCCTAATGTGATTTCTTTATAATGTGTGTGTTCCTTATATTATCTTAGTGTCTAAAGTCTTCTCCATGGCTGGACCCCCAAATAATATTCCTTTACGTGCTAAGGGGTATCTAGAGAGTGGGATAGGTTTAATAACTACCCTAAGCCTAACGCGTACCCTAACCCTAACCCCTACCCTAACCCTAACACGTACCCTAATCCTAACCCGTACCCTAAACCGAGCCCTAACCCTAACACTAACGCTAACCCTAACCCTAACCCATACCCTACGCCGTACCCGAAGCCCTCCCCGAACCCGTACCCTATGCCGTACCCTAAGCCTAACCCTAAGCCTAACCCTAACCCTAGGCTACCCTTGACTGCTTCTGCCTCCAATAGATTTCCTAAGCACTAGTGTTTTAAGGAACAGCTTAAAAAGAGAATCCTAATGTGATTTCTTTATAATGGGTGTGTTCCTTATCTTATCCTAGTGTCTAAACTCTTCTCCATGGCTGGACCCCCAAATAATATTCCTTTACGTGCTAAGGGGTAACTAGTGAGTGGGATAGGTTTAATAACTACCCTAACCCTAACGCATACCCTAACGCTAAGCCCTACCCTAACCCTAACACGTACCCTAATCCTAACCCGTACCCTAAACCGAGCCCTAACCCTAACACTAACCCTAACCCTAACCCTAACCCATACCCTACGCCGTACCCGAAGCCCTCCCCGAACCCGTACCCTAAGCCTTACCCTAAACCTAACCCTAAGCCTAACCCTAACCCTAGGCTACCCTTGACTGCTTCTGCCTCCAATAGATTTCCTAAGCACTAGTGTTTTAAGGAACAGCTTAAAAAGAGAATCCTAAAGTGATTTCTTTATAATGGGTGTGTTCCTTATCTAATCCTAGTTTTGAAACTCTTCTCCATGCCTGGACCCCCTAAATAATATTCCTTTACGTGCTAAGGGTTATCGAGAGAGTGGGACAGGTTTAATAACTACCCTAACCCTAACGCGTACCCTATCCCTCACCCCTACCCTAACCCTAACACGTACCCTAATCTTAACCCGTACCCTAAACCGAGCCCTAACCCTAACACTAACCCTAACCCTAACCCTAACCCATACCCTACGCCGTACCCGAAGTCCTCCCCGAACCCCTACCCTAAACCGTACCCTAAGCCTAACCCTAAGCCTAACCCTAACCCTAGGCTACCTTTGACTGCTTCTGCCTCCAATAGATTTCCTAAGCACTAGTGTTTTAAGGAACAGCTTAAAAAGAGAATACTAATGTGATTTCTTTATAATGTGTGTGTTCCTTATATTATCTTAGTGTCTAAACTCTTCTCCATTGGTGGACCCCCAAATAATATTCCTTTACGTGCTAAGGGGTATCTAGAGAGTGGGATAGGTTTAATCACTACCCTAACCGTAACGCGTACCCTAACCCTAACCCCTACCCTAACCCTAACACGTACCCTAATCCTAACCCGTAACTTAAACCGAGCCCTAACCCTAACACTAACCCTAACCCTAACCCTAACCCATACCCTACGCCGTACCCGAAGCCCTCCCCGAAAACGTACCCTAAGCCGTACCCTAAGCCTAAACCTAAGCCTAACCCTAACCCTAGGCTACCCTTGACTGCTTCTGCCTCCAATAGATTTCCTAAGTACTAGTGTTTTAAGGAACAGCTTAAAAAGAGAATCCTAATGTGATTTCTTTATAATGTGTGTGTTCCTTATATTATCTTAGTGTCTAAAGTCTTCTCCATGGCTGGACCCCCAAATAATATTCCTTTATGTGCTAAGGGGTATCGAGAGAGTGGGATAGGTTTAATAACTAACCTAACCCTAACGTGTACCCTAAACCTAACCCCTACCCTAACCCTAACACGTACCCTAATCCTAACCCGTACCCTAAACCGAGCCCTAACCCTAACACTAACCCTAACCCTAACCCTAACCCATACCCTACGCCGTACCCGAAGCCCTCCCCGAACCCGTACCCTAAGCCTAACCCTAAGCCTAACCCTAACCCTAGGCTACCCTTGACTGCTTCTGCCTCCAATAGATTTCCTAAGCACTAGTGTTTTAAGGAACAGCTTAAAAAGAGAATCCTAATGTGATTTCTTTATAATGTGTGTGTTCCTTATATTATCTTAGTGTCTAAACTCTTCTCCATGGCTGGACCCCCAAATAATATTCCTTTACGTGCTAAGGGGTATCTAGAGAGTGGGATAGGTTTAATAACTGCCCTAACCCTAACGCGTACCCTAACCCTAAACCCTACCCTAACCCTAACACGTACCCTAATCCTAAAGCGTACCCTAAACCGAGCCCTAACCCTAACACTAACCGTAACCCTATCCCTAACCCATACCCTACGCCGTACCCGAAGCCCTCCCCGAACACGTACCCTAAGCCGTACCCTAAGCCTAACCCTAAGCCTAACCCTAACCCTAGGCTAACCTTGACTGCTTCTGCCTCCAATAGATTTCCTAAGCACTAGTGTTTTAAGGAACAGCTTAAAAAGAGAATCCTAATGTGATTTCTTTATAATGTGTGTGTTCCTTATATTATCTTAGTGTCTAAAGTCTTCTCCATGGCTGGACCCCCAAATAATATTCCTTTACGTGCTAAGGGGTATCTAGAGAGTGGGATAGGTTTAATAACTACCCTAAGCCTAACGCGTACCCTAACCCTAACCCCTACCCTAACCCTAACACGTACCCTAATCCTAACCCGTACCCTAAACCGAGCCCTAACCCTAACACTAACGCTAACCCTAACCCTAACCCATACCCTACGCCGTACCCGAAGCCCTCCCCGAACCCGTACCCTATGCCGTACCCTAAGCCTAACCCTAAGCCTAACCCTAACCCTAGGCTACCCTTGACTGCTTCTGCCTCCAATAGATTTCCTAAGCACTAGTGTTTTAAGGAACAGCTTAAAAAGAGAATCCTAATGTGATTTCTTTATAATGGGTGTGTTCCTTATCTTATCCTAGTGTCTAAACTCTTCTCCATGGCTGGACCCCCAAATAATATTCCTTTACGTGCTAAGGGGTAACTAGTGAGTGGGATAGGTTTAATAACTACCCTAACCCTAACGCATACCCTAACGCTAAGCCCTACCCTAACCCTAACACGTACCCTAATCCTAACCCGTACCCTAAACCGAGCCCTAACCCTAACACTAACCCTAACCCTAACCCTAACCCATACCCTACGCCGTACCCGAAGCCCTCCCCGAACCCGTACCTTAAGCCTTACCCTAAACCTAACCCTAAGCCTAACCCTAACCCTAGGCTACCCTTGACTGCTTCTGCCTCCAATAGATTTCCTAAGCACTAGTGTTTTAAGGAACAGCTTAAAAAGAGAATCCTAAAGTGATTTCTTTATAATGGGTGTGTTCCTTATCTAATCCTAGTTTTGAAACTCTTCTCCATGCCTGGACCCCCTAAATAATATTCCTTTACGTGCTAAGGGTTATCGAGAGAGTGGGACAGGTTTAATAACTACCCTAACCCTAACGCGTACCCTATCCCTAACCCCTACCCTAACCCTAACACGTACCCTAATCTTAACCCGTACCCTAAACCGAGCCCTAACCCTAACACTAACCCTAACCCTAACCGTAACCCATACCCTACGCCGTACCCGAAGCCCTCCCCGAACCCCTACCCTAAACCGTACCCTAAGCCTAACCGTAAGCCTAACCCTAACCCTAGGCTACCCTTGACTGCTTCTGCCTCCAATAGATTTCCTAAGCACTAGTGTTTTTTTTTTTTTTTTTTTTTTTTTTTTTTTTTTTTAATTTTATTTATTTATTTATGGCTGTGCTGGGTCTTCGTTTCTGTGCGAGGGCTTTCTCTAGTTGCGGCAAGTGGGGGCCACTCCTCATCGCGGTGCGCGGGCCTCTCCCTATCGCGGCCTCTCCCGTTGCGGAGCACGGGCTCCAGTCGCGCAGGCTCAGCAATTGTGGCTCACGGGCCCAGTCGCTCCGCGGCATGTGGGATCTTCCCAGACCAGGGCTCGAACCCGTGCCCCTGCATTGGCAGGCAGATTCTCAACCACTGCGCCACCAGGGAAGCCCCCTAAGCACTAGTGTTTTAAGGAACAGCTTAAAAAGAGAATACTAATGTGATTTCTTTATAATGTGTGTGTTCCTTATATTATCTTAGTGTCTAAACTCTTCTCCATTGGTGGACCCCCAAATAATATTCCTTTACGTGCTAAGGGGTATCTAGAGAGTGGGATAGGTTTAATCACTACCCTAACCGTAACGCGTACCCTAACCCTAACCCCTACCCTAACCCTAACACGTACCCTAATCCTAACCCGTAACTTAAACCGAGCCCTAACCCTAACACTAACCCTAACCCTAACCCTAACCCATACCCTACGCCGTACCCGAAGCCCTCCCCGAACACGTACCCTAAGCCGTACCCTAAGCCTAACCCTAAGCCTAACCCCAACCCTAGGCTACCCTTGACTGCTTCTGCATCCAATATATTTCCTAAGCACTAGTGTTTTAAGGAACAGCTTAAAACGAGAATCCTAATGTGATTTCTTTATAATGGGTGTGTTCCTTATCTTATCCTAGTGTCTAAACTCTTCTCCATGCCTGGACCCCCAAATAATATTCCTTTACGTGCTAAGGGGTATCTAGAGAGTGGGATAGGTTTAATAACTACCCTAAGCCTAACGCGTACCCTAACCCTAACCCCTACCCTAACCCTAACACGTACCCTAATCCTAAACCGTACCCTAAACCGAGCCCTAACCCTAACACTAACCATAACCCTAACCCTAACCCATACCCTACGCCGTACCCGAAGCCCTCCCGGAACCC
This sequence comes from Balaenoptera physalus, assembly GCF_965194825.1. Classification (NCBI taxonomy): domain Eukaryota; kingdom Metazoa; phylum Chordata; class Mammalia; order Artiodactyla; family Balaenopteridae; genus Balaenoptera; species Balaenoptera physalus. Next base: position 561,034 of record NW_028126434.1, on the reverse strand, counting down.
GTACCATAAGCCTAACCCTAAGCCTAACCCTAACCCTAGGCTACCCTTGACTGCTTCTGCCTCCAATAGATTTCCTAAGCACTAGTGTTTTAAGGAACAGCTTAAAAAGAGAATCCTAATGTGATTTCTTTATAATGTGTGTGTTCCTTATATTATCTTAGTGTCTAAACTCTTCTCCATGGCTGGACCCCCAAATAATATTCCTTTACGTGCTAAGGGGTATCTAGAGAGTGGGATAGGTTTAATAACTACCCTAACCCTAACGCGTACCCTAACCTTAAACCCTACCCTAACCCTAACACGTACCCTAATCCTAAAGCGTACCCTAAGCCGAGCCCTAACCCTAACACTAACTGTAACCCTAACCCTAACCCATACCCTACGCCGTACCCCAAGCCCTCCCCGAACACGTACCCTAAGCCGTACCCTAAGCCTAACCCTAAGCCTAACCCTAACCCTAGGCTACTCTTGACTGCTTCTGCCTCCAATAGATTTCCTAAGCACTAGTGTTTTAAGGAACAGCTTAAAAAGAGAATCCTAATGTGATTTCTTTATAATGTGTGTGTTCCTTATATTATCTTAGTGTCTAAAGTCTTCTCCATGGCTGGACCCCCAAATAATATTCCTTTACGTGCTAAGGGGTATCTAGAGAGTGGGATAGGTTTAATAACTACCCTAAGCCTAACGCGTACCCTTACCCTAACCCCTACCCTAACCCTAACACGTACCCTAATCCTAACCCGTACCCTAAACCGAGCCCTAACCCTAACACTAACGCTAACCCTAACCCTAACCCATACCCTACGCCGTACCCGAAGCCCTCCCCGAACCCGTACCCTATGCCGTACCCTAAGCTAACCCTAAGCCTAACCCTAACCCTAGGCTACCCTTGACTGCTTCTGCCTCCAATAGATTTCCTAAGCACTAGTGTTTTAAGGAACAGCTTAAAAAGAGAATCCTAATGTGATTTCTTTATAATGGGTGTGTTCCTTATCTTATCCTAGTGTCTAAACTCTTCTCCATGGCTGGACCCCCAAATAATATTCCTTTACGTGCTAAGGGGTAACTAGTGAGTGGAATAGGTTTAATAACTACCCTAACCCTAACGCATACCCTAACGCTAAGCCCTACCCTAACCCTAACACGTACCCTAATCCTAACCCGTACCCTAAACCGAGCCCTAACCCTAACACTAACCCTAACCCTAACCCTAACCCATACCCTACGCCGTACCCGAAGCCCTCCCCGAACCCGTACCCTAAGCCTTACCCTAAACCTAACCCTAAGCCTAACCCTAAACCTAGGCTACCCTTGACTGCTTCTGCCTCCAATAGATTTCCTAAGCACTAGTGTTTTAAGGAACAGCTTAAAAAGAGAATCCTAAAGTGATTTCTTTATAATGGGTGTGTTCCTTATCTAATCCTAGTTTTGAAACTCTTCTCCATGCCTGGACCCCCTAAATAATATTCCTTTACGTGCTAAGGGTTATCGAGAGAGTGGGACAGGTTTAATAACTACCCTAACCCTAACGCGTACCCTAACCCTAACCCCTACCCTAACCCTAACACGTACCCTAATCCTAACCCGTACCCTAAAACGAGCCCTAACCCTAACACTAACCCTAACCCTAACCCTAACCCATACCCTACGCCGTACCCGAAGCCCTCCCCGAACCCGTACCCTAAGCCTAACCCTCAGCCTAACCCTAACCCTAGGCTACCCTTGACTGCTTCTGCCTCCAATAGATTTCCTAAGCACTAGTGTTTTAAGGAACAGCTTAAAAAGAGAATCCTAATGTGATTTCTTTATAATGTGTGTGTTCCTTATATTATCTTAGTGTCTAAACTCTTCTCCATGGCTGGACCCCCAAATAATATTCCTTTACGTGCTAAGGGGTATCTAGAGAGTGGGATAGGTTTAATAACTACCCTAACCCTAACGCGTACCCTAACCCTAAACCCTACCCTAACCCTAACATGTACCCTAATCCTAAAGCGTACCCTAAACCGAGCCCTAACCCTAACACTAACCGTAACCCTATCCCTAACCCATACCCTACGCCGTACCCGAAGCCGTCCCCGAACACGTACCCTAAGCCGTACCCTAAGCCTAACCCTAAGCCTAACCCTAACCCTAGGCTAACCTTGACTGCTTCTGCCTCCAATAGATTTCCTAAGCACTAGTGTTTTAAGGAACAGCTTAAAAAGAGAATCCTAATGTGATTTCTTTATAATGTGTGTGTTCCTTATATTATCTTAGTGTCTAAAGTCTTCTCCATGGCTGGACCCCCAAATAATATTCCTTTACGTGCTAAGGGGTATCTAGAGAGTGGGATAGGTTTAATAACTACCCTAAGCCTAACGCGTACCCTAACCCTAACCCCTACCCTAACCCTAACACGTACCCTAATCCTAACCCGTACCCTAAACCGAGCCCTAACCCTAACACTAACGCTAACCCTAACCCTAACCCATACCCTACCCCGTACCCGAAGCCCTCCCCGAACCCGTACCCTAAGCCGTACCCTAAGCCTAACCCTAAGCCTAACCCTAACCCTAGGCTACCCTTGACTGCTTCTGCCTCCAATAGATTTCCTAAGCACTAGTGTTTTAAGGAACAGCTTAAAAACAGAATCCTAATGTGATTTCTTTATAATGGGTGTGTTCCTTATCTTATCCTAGTGTCTAAACTCTTCTCCATGGCTGGACCCCCAAATAATATTCCTTTACGTGCTAAGGGGTAACTAGTGAGTGGGATAGGTTTAATAACTACCCTAACCCTAACGCATACCCTAACGCTAACCCCTACCCTAACCCTAACACGTACCCTAATCCTAACCCGTACCCTAAACCGAGCCCTAACCCTAACACTAACCCTAACCCTAACCCTAACCCATACCCTACGCCGTACCCGAAGCCCTCCCCGAACCCGTACCCTAAGCCTTACCCTTAACCTAACCCTAAGCCTAACCCTAACCCTAGGCTACCCTTGACTGCTTCTGCCTCCAATAGATTTCCTAAGCATTAGTGTTTTAAGGAACAGCTTAAAAAGAGAATCCTAATGTGATTTCTTTATAATGTGTGTGTTCCTTATATTATCTTAGTGTCTAAACTCTTCTCCATGGCTGGACCCCCAAATAATATTCCTTTACGTGCTAAGGGGTATCTAGAGAGTGGGATAGGTTTAATAACTACCCTAACCCTAACGCGTACCCTAACCCTAACCCCTACCCTAACCCTAACACGTACCCTAATCCTAAAGCGTACCCTAAACCGAGCCCTAACCCTAACACTAACCGTAACCCTAACCCTAACCCATACCCTACGCCGTACCCGAAGCCCTCCCCGAACACGTACCCTAAGCCGTACCGTAAGCCTAACCCTAAGCCTAACCCTAACCCTAGGCTACCCTTGACTGCTTCTGCCTCCAATAGATTTCCTAAGCACTAGTGTTTTAAGGAACAGCTTAAAAAGAGAATCCTAATGTGATTTCTTTATAATGGGTGTGTTCCTTATCTAATCCTAGTGTCGAAACTCTTCTCCATGCCTGGACCCCCTAAATAATATTCCTTTACGTGCTAAGGGTTATCGAGAGAGTGGGACAGGTTTAATAACTACCCTAACCCTAACGCGTACCCTAACCCTAACCCCTACCCTAACCCTAACACGTACCCTAATCCTAACCCGTACCCTAAACCGAGCCCTAACCCTAACACTAACCCTAACCCTAACCCTAACCCATACCCTACGCCGTACCCGAAGCCCTCCCCGAACCCGTACCCTAAGCCTAACCCTAAGCCTAACCCTAACCCTAGGCTACCCTTGACTGCTTCTGCCTCCAATAGATTTCCTAAGCACTAGTGTTTTAAGGAACAGCTTAAAAAGAGAATCCTAATGTGATTTCTTTATAATGTGTGTGTTCCTTATATTATCTTAGTGTCTAAACTCTTCTCCATGGCTGGACCCCCAAATAATATTCCTTTACGTGCTAAGGGGTATCTAGAGAGTGGGATAGGTTTAATAACTACCCTAACCCTAACGCGTACCCTAACCCTAAACCCTACCCTAACCCTAACACGTACCATAATCCTAAAGCGTACCCTAAACCGAGCCCTAACCCTAACACTAACCGTAACCCTAACCCTAAACCATACCCTACGCCGTACCCCAAGCCCTCCCCGAACACGTACCCTAAGCCGTACCCTAAGCCTAACCCTAAGCCTAACCCTAACCCTAGGCTACCCTTGACTGCTTCTGCCTCCAATAGATTTCCTAAGCACTAGTGTTTTAAGGAACAGCTTAAAAAGAGAATCCTAATGTGATTTCTTTATAATGTGTGTGTTCCTTATATTATCTTAGTGTCTAAAGTCTTCTCCATGGCTGGACCCCCAAATAATATTCCTTTACGTGCTAAGGGGTATCTAGAGAGTGGGATAGGTTTAATAACTACCCTAAGCCTAACGCGTACCCTAACCCTAACCCCTACCCTAACCCTAACACGTACCCTAATCCTAACCCGTACCCTAAACCGAGCCCTAACCCTAACACTAACGCTAACCCTAACCCTAACCCATACCCTACGCCGTACCCGAAGCCCTCCCCGAACCCGTACCCTATGCCGTACCCTAAGCCTAACCCTAAGCCTAACCCTAACCCTAGGCTACCCTTGACTGCTTCTGCCTCCAATAGATTTCCTAAGCACTAGTGTTTTAAGGAACAGCTTAAAAAGAGAATCCTAATGTGATTTCTTTATAATGGGTGTGTTCCTTATCTTATCCTAGTGTCTAAACTCTTCTCCATGGCTGGACCCCCAAATAATATTCCTTTACGTGCTAAGGGGTAACTAGTGAGTGGGATAGGTTTAATAACTACCCTAACCCTAACGCATACCCTAACGCTAAGCCCTACCCTAACCCTAACACGTACCCTAATCCTAACCCGTACCCTAAACCGAGCCCTAACCCTAACACTAACCCTAACCCTAACCCTAACCCATACCCTACGCCGTACCCGAAGCCCTCCCCGAACCCGTACCCTAAGCCTTACCCTAAACCTAACCCTAAGCCTAACCCTAACCCTAGGCTACCCTTGACTGCTTCTGCCTCCAATAGATTTCCTAAGCACTAGTGTTTTAAGGAACAGCTTAAAAAGAGAATCCTAATGTGATTTCTTTATAATGGGTGTGTTCCTTATCTAATCCTAGTGTCGAAACTCTTCTCCATGCCTGGACCCCCTAAATAATATTCCTTTACGTGCTAAGGGTTATCGAGAGAGTGGGACAGGTTTAATAACTACCCTAACCCTAACGCGTACCCTAACCCTAACCCCTACCCTAACCCTAACACATACCCTAATCCTAACCCGTACCCTAAACCGAGCCCTAACCCTAACACTAACCCTAACCCTAACCCTAACCCATACCCTACGCCGTACCCGAAGCCCTCCCCGAACCCGTACCCTAAGCCTAACCCTAAGCCTAACCCTAACCCTAGGCTACCCTTGACTGCTTCTGCCTCCAATAGATTTCCTAAGCACTAGTGTTTTAAGGAACAGCTTAAAAAGAGAATCCTAATGTGATTTCTTTATAATGTGTGTGTTCCTTATATTATCTTAGTGTCTAAACTCTTCTCCATGGCTGGACCCCCAAATAATATTCCTTTACGTGCTAAGGGGTATCTAGAGAGTGGGATAGGTTTAATAACTACCCTAACCCTAACGCGTACCCTAACCCTAAACCCTACCCTAACCCTAACACGTACCATAATCCTAAAGCGTACCCTAAACCGAGCCCTAACCCTAACACTAACCGTAACCCTAACCCTAAACCATACCCTACGCCGTACCCCAAGCCCTCCCCGAACACGTACCCTAAGCCGTACCCTAAGCCTAACCCTAAGCCTAACCCTAACCCTAGGCTACCCTTGACTGCTTCTGCCTCCAATAGATTTCCTAAGCACTAGTGTTTTAAGGAACAGCTTAAAAAGAGAATCCTAATGTGATTTCTTTATAATGTGTGTGTTCCTTATATTATCTTAGTGTCTAAAGTCTTCTCCATGGCTGGACCCCCAAATAATATTCCTTTACGTGCTAAGGGGTATCTAGAGAGTGGGATAGGTTTAATAACTACCCTAAGCCTAACGCGTACCCTAACCCTAACCCCTACCCTAACCCTAACACGTACCCTAATCCTAACCCGTACCCTAAACCGAGCCCTAACCCTAACACTAACGCTAACCCTAACCCTAACCCATACCCTACGCCGTACCCGAAGCCCTCCCCGAACCCGTACCCTATGCCGTACCCTAAGCCTAACCCTAAGCCTAACCCTAACCCTAGGCTACCCTTGACTGCTTCTGCCTCCAATAGATTTCCTAAGCACTAGTGTTTTAAGGAACAGCTTAAAAAGAGAATCCTAATGTGATTTCTTTATAATGGGTGTGTTCCTTATCTTATCCTAGTGTCTAAACTCTTCTCCATGGCTGGACCCCCAAATAATATTCCTTTACGTGCTAAGGGGTAACTAGTGAGTGGGATAGGTTTAATAACTACCCTAACCCTAACGCATACCCTAACGCTAAGCCCTACCCTAACCCTAACACGTACCCTAATCCTAACCCGTACCCTAAACCGAGCCCTAACCCTAACACTAACCCTAACCCTAACCCTAACCCATACCCTACGCCGTACCCGAAGCCCTCCCCGAACCCGTACCCTAAGCCTTACCCTAAACCTAACCCTAAGCCTAACCCTAACCCTAGGCTACCCTTGACTGCTTCTGCCTCCAATAGATTTCCTAAGCACTAGTGTTTTAAGGAACAGCTTAAAAAGAGAATCCTAAAGTGATTTCTTTATAATGGGTGTGTTCCTTATCTAATCCTAGTTTTGAAACTCTTCTCCATGCCTGGACCCCCTAAATAATATTCCTTTACGTGCTAAGGGGTATCGAGAGAGTGGGATAGGTTTAATAACTACCGTAACCCTAACGTGTACCCTAAACCTAACCCCTACCCTAACCCTAACACGTACCCTAATCCTAACCCGTACCCTAAACCGAGCCCTAACCCTAACACTAACCCTAACCCTAACCCTAACCCATACCCTACGCCGTACCCGAAGCCCTCCCCGAACACGTACCCTAAGCCGTACCCTAAGCCTAACCCTAAGCCTAACCCCAACCCTAGGCTACCCTTGACTGCTTCTGCCTCCAATAGATTTCCTAAGCACTAGTGTTTTAAGGAACAGCTTAAAACGAGAATCCTAATGTGATTTCTTTATAATGGGTGTGTTCCTTATCATATCCTAGTGTCTAAACTTTTCTCCATGCCTGGACCCCCAAATAATATTCCTTTACGTGCTAAGGGGTATCTAGAGAGTGGGATAGGTTTAATAACTACCCTAAGCCTAACGCGTACCCTAACCCTAACCCCTACCCTAACCCTAACACGTACCCTAATCCTAAACCGTACCCTAAACCGAGCCCTAACCCTAACACTAACCCTAACCCTAACACTAACCCATACCCTACGCCGTACCCGAAGCCCTCCCCGAACCCGTACCCTAAGCCGTACCCTAAGCCTAACCCTAAGCCTAACCCTAACCCTAGGCTACCCTTGACTGCTTCTGCCTCCAATAGATTTCCTAAGCACTAGTGTTTTAAGGAACAGCTTAAAAAGAGAATCCTAAAGTGATTTTTTTATAATGGGTGAGTTCCTTATCTTATCCTAGTGTCTAAACTCTTCTCCATGGCTGGACCCCCAAATAATATTCCTTTACGTGCTAAGGGGTAACTAGAGAGTGGGATAGGTTTAATAACTACCCTAACCCTAACGAGTACCCTAACGCTAACCCCTACCCTAACCCTAACACGTACCCTAATCCTAACCCGTACCCTAAACCAAGCCCTAACCCTAACACTAACCCTAACCCTAACCCTAACCCATACCCTACGCCGTACCCGAAGCCCTCCCCGAACCCCTACCCTAAACCGTACCCTAAGCCTAACCCTAAGCCTAACCCTAACCCTAGGCTACCCTTGACTGCTTCTGCCTCCAATAGATTTCCTAAGCACTAGTGTTTTAAGGAACAGCTTAAAAAGAGAATACTAATGTGATTTCTTTATAATGTGTGTGTTCCTTATATTATCTTAGTGTCTAAACTCTTCTCCATTGGTGGACCCCCAAATAATATTCCTTTACGTGCTAAGGGGTATCGAGAGAGTGGGATACGTTTAATCACTACCCTAACCCTAACGCGTATCCTAACGCTAACCCCTACCCTAACCCTAACACGTACCCTAATCCTAACCCGTACCCTAAACCGAGCCCTAACCCTAACACTAACCCTAACCCTAACCCTAACCCATACCCTACGCCGTACCCGAAGCCCTCCCCGAACCCGTACCCTAAGCCGTACCCTAAGCCTAACCCTAAGCCTAACCCTAACCCTAGGCTACCCTTGACTGCTTCTGCCTCCAATAGATTTCCTAAGCACTAGTGTTTTAAGGAACAGCTTAAAAAGAGAATCCTAATGTGATTTCTTTATAATGGGTGTGTTCCTTATCTAATCCTAGTGTCGAAACTCTTCTCCATGCCTGGACCCCCTAAATAATATTCCTTTACGTGCTAAGGGTCATCGAGAGAGTGGGACAGGTTTAATAACTACCCTAACCCTAACGCGTACCCTAACCCTAACCCCTACCCTAACCCTAACACGTACCCTAATCCTAACCCGTACCCTAAACCGAGCCCTAACCCTAACACTAACCCTAACCCTAACCCTAACCCATACCCTACGCCGTACCCGAAGCCCTCCCCGAACCCGTACCCTAAGCCTAACCCTAAGCCTAACCCTAACCCTAGGCTACCCTTGACTGCTTCTGCCTCCAATAGATTTCCTAAGCACTAGTGTTTTAAGGAACAGCTTAAAAAGAGAATCCTAATGTGATTTCTTTATAATGTGTGTGTTCCTTATATTATCTTAGTGTCTAAACTCTTCTCCATGGCTGGACCCCCAAATAATATTCCTTTACGTGCTAAGGGGTATCTAGAGAGTGGGATAGGTTTAATAACTACCCTAACCCTAACGCGTACCCTAACCCTAAACCCTACCCTAACCCTAACACGTACCATAATCCTAAAGCGTACCCTAAACCGAGCCCTAACCCTAACACTAACCGTAACCCTAACCCTAAACCATACCCTACGCCGTACCCCAAGCCCTCCCCGAACACGTACCCTAAGCCGTACCCTAAGCCTAACCCTAAGCCTAACCCTAACCCTAGGCTACCCTTGACTGCTTCTGCCTCCAATAGATTTCCTAAGCACTAGTGTTTTAAGGAACAGCTTAAAAAGAGAATCCTAATGTGATTTCTTTATAATGTGTGTGTTCCTTATATTATCTTAGTGTCTAAAGTCTTCTCCATGGCTGGACCCCCAAATAATATTCCTTTACGTGCTAAGGGGTATCTAGAGAGTGGGATAGGTTTAATAACTACCCTAAGCCTAACGCGTACCCTTACCCTAACCCCTACCCTAACCCTAACACGTACCCTAATCCTAACCCGTACCCTAAACCGAGCCCTAACCCTAACACTAACGCTAACCCTAACCCTAACCCATACCCTACGCCGTACCCGAAGCCCTCCCCGAACCCGTACCCTATGCCGTACCCTAAGCCTAACCCTAAGCCTAACCCTAACCCTAGGCTACCCTTGACTGCTTCTGCCTCCAATAGATTTCCTAAGCACTAGTGTTTTAAGGAACAGCTTAAAAAGAGAATCCTAATGTGATTTCTTTATAATGGGTGTGTTCCTTATCTTATCCTAGTGTCTAAACTCTTCTCCATGGCTAGACCCCCAAATAATATTCCTTTACGTGCTAAGGGGTAACTAGTGAGTGGAATAGGTTTAATAACTACCCTAACCCTAACGCATACCCTAACGCTAAGCCCTACCCTAACCCTAACACGTACCCTAATCCTAACCCGTACCCTAAACCGAGCCCTAACCCTAACACTAACCCTAACCCTAACCCTAACCCATACCCTACGCCGTACCCGAAGCCCTCCCCGAACCCGTACCCTAAGCCTTACCCTAAACCTAACCCTAAGCCTAACCCTAACCCTAGGCTACCCTTGACTGCTTCTGCCTCCAATAGATTTCCTAAGCACTAGTGTTTTAAGGAACAGCTTAAAAAGAGAATCCTAAAGTGATTTCTTTATAATGGGTGTGTTCCTTATCTAATCCTAGTTTTGAAACTCTTCTCCATGCCTGGACCCCCTAAATAATATTCCTTTACGTGCTAAGGGTTATCGAGAGAGTGGGACAGGTTTAATAACTACCCTAACCCTAACACGTACCCTAACCCTAACACCTACCCTAACCCTAACACGTACCCTAATCCTAACCCGTACCCTAAACCGAGCCCTAACCCTAACACTAACCCTAACCCTAACCCTAACCCATACCCTACGCCGTACCCGAAGCCCTCCCCGAACCCGTACCCTAAGCCTAACCCTAAGCCTAACCCTAACCCTAGGCTACCCTTGACTGCTTCTGCCTCCAATAGATTTCCTAAGCACTAGTGTTTTAAGGAACAGCTTAAAAAGAGAATCCTAATGTGATTTCTTTATAATGTGTGTGTTCCTTATATTATCTTAGTGTCTAAACTCTTCTCCATGGCTGGACCCCCAAATAATATTCCTTTACGTGCTAAGGGGTATCTAGAGAGTGGGATAGGTTTAATAACTGCCCTAACCCTAACGCGTACCCTAACCCTAAACCCTACCCTAACCCTAACACGTACCCTAATCCTAAAGCGTACCCTAAACCGAGCCCTAACCCTAACACTAACCGTAACCCTATCCCTAACCCATACCCTACGCCGTACCCGAAGCCCTCCCCGAACACGTACCCTAAGCCGTACCCTAAGCCTAACCCTAAGCCTAACCCTAACCCTAGGCTAACCTTGACTGCTTCTGCCTCCAATAGATTTCCTAAGCACTAGTGTTTTAAGGAACAGCTTAAAAAGAGAATCCTAATGTGATTTCTTTATAATGTGTGTGTTCCTTATATTATCTTAGTGTCTAAAGTCTTCTCCATGGCTGGACCCCCAAATAATATTCCTTTACGTGCTAAGGGGTATCTAGAGAGTGGGATAGGTTTAATAACTACCCTAAGCCTAACGCGTACCCTAACCCTAACCCCTACCCTAACCCTAACACGTACCCTAATCCTAACCCGTACCCTAAACCGAGCCCTAACCCTAACACTAACGCTAACCCTAACCCTAACCCATACCCTACGCCGTACCCGAAGCCCTCCCCGAACCCGTACCCTATGCCGTACCCTAAGCCTAACCCTAAGCCTAACCCTAATCCTAGGCTACCCTTGACTGCTTCTGCCTCCAATAGATTTCCTAAGCACTAGTGTTTTAAGGAACAGCTTAAAAAGAGAATCCTAATGTGATTTCTTTATAATGGGTGTGTTCCTTATCTTATCCTAGTGTCTAAACTCTTCTCCATGGCTGGACCCCCAAATAATATTCCTTTACGTGCTAAGGGGTAACTAGTGAGTGGGATAGGTTTAATAACTACCCTAACCCTAACGCATACCCTAACGCTAAGCCCTACCCTAACCCTAACACGTACCCTAATCCTAACCCGTACCCTAAACCGAGCCCTAACCCTAACACTAACCCTAACCCTAACCCTAACCCATACCCTACGCCGTACCCGAAGCCCTCCCCGAACCCGTACCTTAAGCCTTACCCTAAACCTAACCCTAAGCCTAACCCTAACCCTAGGCTACCCTTGACTGCTTCTGCCTGCAATAGATTTCCTAAGCACTAGTGTTTTAAGGAACAGCTTAAAAAGAGAATCCTAAAGTGATTTCTTTATAATGGGTGTGTTCCTTATCTAATCCTAGTTTTGAAACTCTTCTCCATGCCTGGACCCCCTAAATAATATTCCTTTACGTGCTAAGGGTTATCGAGAGAGTGGGACAGGTTTAATAACTACCCTAACCCTAACGCGTACCCTATCCCTAACCCCTACCCTAACCCTAACACGTACCCTAATCTTAACCCGTACCCTAAACCGAGCCCTAACCCTAACACTAACCCTAACCCTAACCGTAACCCATACCCTACGCCGTACCCGAAGCCCTCCCCGAACCCCTACCCTAAACCGTACCCTAAGCCTAACCGTAAGCCTAACCCTAACCCTAGGCTACCCTTGACTGCTTCTGCCTCCAATAGATTTCCTAAGCACTAGTGTTTTTTTTTTTTTTTTTTTTTTTTTTTTTTTTTTTAATTTTATTTATTTATTTATGGCTGTGCTGGGTCTTCGTTTCTGTGCGAGGGCTTTCTCTAGTTGCGGCAAGTGGGGGCCACTCCTCATCGCGGTGCGCGGGCCTCTCCCTATCGCGGCCTCTCCCGTTGCGGAGCACGGGCTCCAGTCGCGCAGGCTCAGCAATTGTGGCTCACGGGCCCAGTCGCTCCGCGGCATGTGGGATCTTCCCAGACCAGGGCTCGAACCCGTGCCCCTGCATTGGCAGGCAGATTCTCAACCACTGCGCCACCAGGGAAGCCCCCTAAGCACTAGTGTTTTAAGGAACAGCTTAAAAAGAGAATACTAATGTGATTTCTTTATAATGTGTGTGTTCCTTATATTATCTTAGTGTCTAAACTCTTCTCCATTGGTGGACCCCCAAATAATATTCCTTTACGTGCTAAGGGGTATCTAGAGAGTGGGATAGGTTTAATCACTACCCTAACCGTAACGCGTACCCTAACCCTAACCCCTACCCTAACCCTAACACGTACCCTAATCCTAACCCGTAACTTAAACCGAGCCCTAACCCTAACACTAACCCTAACCCTAACCCTAACCCATACCCTACGCCGTACCCGAAGCCCTCCCCGAAAACGTACCCTAAGCCGTACCCTAAGCCTAAACCTAAGCCTAACCCTAACCCTAGGCTACCCTTGACTGCTTCTGCCTCCAATAGATTTCCTAAGTACTAGTGTTTTAAGGAACAGCTTAAAAAGAGAATCCTAATGTGATTTCTTTATAATGTGTGTGTTCCTTATATTATCTTAGTGTCTAAAGTCTTCTCCATGGCTGGACCCCCAAATAATATTCCTTTATGTGCTAAGGGGTATCGAGAGAGTGGGATAGGTTTAATAACTAACCTAACCCTAACGTGTACCCTAAACCTAACCCCTACCCTAACCCTAACACGTACCCTAATCCTAACCCGTACCCTAAACCGAGCCCTAACCCTAACACTAACCCTAACCCTAACCCTAACCCATACCCTACGCCGTACCCGAAGCCCTCCCCGAACACGTACCCTAAGCCGTACCCTAAGCCTAACCCTAAGCCTAACCCCAACCCTAGGCTACCCTTGACTGCTTCTGCATCCAATATATTTCCTAAGCACTAGTGTTTTAAGGAACAGCTTAAAACGAGAATCCTAATGTGATTTCTTTATAATGGGTGTGTTCCTTATCTTATCCTAGTGTCTAAACTCTTCTCCATGCCTGGACCCCCAAATAATATTCCTTTACGTGCTAAGGGGTATCTAGAGAGTGGGATAGGTTTAATAACTACCCTAAGCCTAACGCGTACCCTAACCCTAACCCCTACCCTAACCCTAACACGTACCCTAATCCTAAACCGTACCCTAAACCGAGCCCTAACCCTAACACTAACCATAACCCTAACCCTAACCCATACCCTACGCCGTACCCGAAGCCCTCCCCGAACCCGTACCATAAGCCTAACCCTAAGCCTAACCCTAACCCTAGGCTACCCTTGACTGCTTCTGCCTCCAATAGATTTCCTAAGCACTAGTGTTTTAAGGAACAGCTTAAAAAGAGAATCCTAATGTGATTTCTTTATAATGTGTGTGTTCCTTATATTATCTTAGTGTCTAAACTCTTCTCCATGGCTGGACCCCCAAATAATATTCCTTTACGTGCTAAGGGGTATCTAGAGAGTGGGATAGGTTTAATAACTACCCTAACCCTAACGCGTACCCTAACCCTAAACCCTACCCTAACCCTAACACGTACCCTAATCCTAAAGCGTACCCTAAGCCGAGCCCTAACCCTAACACTAACTGTAACCCTAACCCTAACCCATACCCTACGCCGTACCCCAAGCCCTCCCCGAACACGTACCCTAAGCCGTACCCTAAGCCTAACCCTAAGCCTAACCCTAACCCTAGGCTACTCTTGACTGCTTCTGCCTCCAATAGATTTCCTAAGCACTAGTGTTTTAAGGAACAGCTTAAAAAGAGAATCCTAATGTGATTTCTTTATAATGTGTGTGTTCCTTATATTATCTTAGTGTCTAAAGTCTTCTCCATGGCTGGACCCCCAAATAATATTCCTTTACGTGCTAAGGGGTATCTAGAGAGTGGGATAGGTTTAATAACTACCCTAAGCCTAACGCGTACCCTTACCCTAACCCCTACCCTAACCCTAACACGTACCCTAATCCTAACCCGTACCCTAAACCGAGCCCTAACCCTAACACTAACGCTAACCCTAACCCTAACCCATACCCTACGCCGTACCCGAAGCCCTCCCCGAACCCGTACCCTATGCCGTACCCTAAGCCTAACCCTAAGCCTAACCCTAACCCTAGGCTACCCTTGACTGCTTCTGCCTCCAATAGATTTCCTAAGCACTAGTGTTTTAAGGAACAGCTTAAAAAGAGAATCCTAATGTGATTTCTTTATAATGGGTGTGTTCCTTATCTTATCCTAGTGTCTAAACTCTTCTCCATGGCTGGACCCCCAAATAATATTCCTTTACGTGCTAAGGGGTAACTAGTGAGTGGAATAGGTTTAATAACTACCCTAACCCTAACGCATACCCTAACGCTAAGCCCTACCCTAACCCTAACACGTACCCTAATCCTAACCCGTACCCTAAACCGAGCCCTAACCCTAACACTAACCCTAACCCTAACCCTAACCCATACCCTACGCCGTACCCGAAGCCCTCCCCGAACCCGTACCCTAAGCCTTACCCTAAACCTAACCCTAAGCCTAACCCTAAACCTAGGCTACCCTTGACTGCTTCTGCCTCCAATAGATTTCCTAAGCACTAGTGTTTTAAGGAACAGCTTAAAAAGAGAATCCTAAAGTGATTTCTTTATAATGGGTGTGTTCCTTATCTAATCCTAGTTTTGAAACTCTTCTCCATGCCTGGACCCCCTAAATAATATTCCTTTACGTGCTAAGGGTTATCGAGAGAGTGGGACAGGTTTAATAACTACCCTAACCCTAACGCGTACCCTAACCCTAACCCCTACCCTAACCCTAACACGTACCCTAATCCTAACCCGTACCCTAAAACGAGCCCTAACCCTAACACTAACCCTAACCCTAACCCTAACCCATACCCTACGCCGTACCCGAAGCCCTCCCCGAACCCGTACCCTAAGCCTAACCCTCAGCCTAACCCTAACCCTAGGCTACCCTTGACTGCTTCTGCCTCCAATAGATTTCCTAAGCACTAGTGTTTTAAGGAACAGCTTAAAAAGAGAATCCTAATGTGATTTCTTTATAATGTGTGTGTTCCTTATATTATCTTAGTGTCTAAACTCTTCTCCATGGCTGGACCCCCAAATAATATTCCTTTACGTGCTAAGGGGTATCTAGAGAGTGGGATAGGTTTAATAACTACCCTAACCCTAACGCGTACCCTAACCCTAAACCCTACCCTAACCCTAACACGTACCCTAATCCTAAAGCGTACCCTAAACCGAGCCCTAACCCTAACACTAACCGTAACCCTATCCCTAACCCATACCCTACGCCGTACCCGAAGCCGTCCCCGAACACGTACCCTAAGCCGTACCCTAAGCCTAACCCTAAGCCTAACCCTAACTCTAGGCTAACCTTGACTGCTTCTGCCTCCAATAGATTTCCTAAGCACTAGAGTTTTAAGGAACAGCTTAAAAAGAGAATCCTAATGTGATTTCTTTATAATGTGTGTGTTCCTTATATTATCTTAGTGTCTAAAGTCTTCTCCATGGCTGGACCCCCAAATAATATTCCTTTACGTGCTAAGGGGTATCTAGAGAGTGGGATAGGTTTAATAACTACCCTAAGCCTAACGCGTACCCTAACCCTAACCCCTACCCTAACCCTAACACGTACCCTAATCCTAACCCGTACCCTAAACCGAGCCCTAACCCTAACACTAACGCTAACCCTAACCCTAACCCATACCCTACCCCGTACCCGAAGCCCTCCCCGAACCCGTACCCTAAGCCGTACCCTAAGCCTAACCCTAAGCCTAACCCTAACCCTAGGCTACCCTTGACTGCTTCTGCCTCCAATAGATTTCCTAAGCACTAGTGTTTTAAGGAACAGCTTAAAAACAGAATCCTAATGTGATTTCTTTATAATGGGTGTGTTCCTTATCTTATCCTAGTGTCTAAACTCTTCTCCATGGCTGGACCCCCAAATAATATTCCTTTACGTGCTAAGGGGTAACTAGTGAGTGGGATAGGTTTAATAACTACCCTAACCCTAACGCATACCCTAACGCTAACCCCTACCCTAACCCTAACACGTACCCTAATCCTAACCCGTACCCTAAACCGAGCCCTAACCCTAACACTAACCCTAACCCTAACCCTAACCCATACCCTACGCCGTACCCGAAGCCCTCCCCGAACCCGTACCCTAAGCCTTACCCTTAACCTAACCCTAAGCCTAACCCTAACCCTAGGCTACCCTTGACTGCTTCTGCCTCCAATAGATTTCCTAAGCATTAGTGTTTTAAGGAACAGCTTAAAAAGAGAATCCTAATGTGATTTCTTTATAATGTGTGTGTTCCTTATATTATCTTAGTGTCTAAACTCTTCTCCATGGCTGGACCCCCAAATAATATTCCTTTACGTGCTAAGGGGTATCTAGAGAGTGGGATAGGTTTAATAACTACCCTAACCCTAACGCGTACCCTAACCCTAACCCCTACCCTAACCCTAACACGTACCCTAATCCTAAAGCGTACCCTAAACCGAGCCCTAACCCTAACACTAACCGTAACCCTAACCCTAACCCATACCCTACGCCGTACCCGAAGCCCTCCCCGAACACGTACCCTAAGCCGTACCGTAAGCCTAACCCTAAGCCTAACCCTAACCCTAGGCTACCCTTGACTGCTTCTGCCTCCAATAGATTTCCTAAGCACTAGTGTTTTAAGGAACAGCTTAAAAAGAGAATCCTAATGTGATTTCTTTATAATGGGTGTGTTCCTTATCTAATCCTAGTGTCGAAACTCTTCTCCATGCCTGGACCCCGTAAATAATATTCCTTTACGTGCTAAGGGTTATCGAGAGAGTGGGACAGGTTTAATAACTACCCTAACCCTAACGCGTACCCTAACCCTAACCCTAACACGTACCCTAATCCTAACCCGTACCCTAAACCGAGCCCTAACCCTAACACTAACCCTAACCCTAACCCTAACCCATACCCTACGCCGTACCCGAAGCCCTCCCCGAACCCGTACCCTAAGCCTAACCCTAAGCCTAACCCTAACCCTAGGCTACCCTTGACTGCTTCTGCCTCCAATAGATTTCCTAAGCACTAGTGTTTTAAGGAACAGCTTAAAAAGAGAATCCTAATGTGATTTCTTTATAATGTGTGTGTTCCTTATATTATCTTAGTGTCTAAACTCTTCTCCATGGCTGGACCCCCAAATAATATTCCTTTACGTGCTAAGGGGTATCTAGAGAGTGGGATAGGTTTAATAACTACCCTAACCCTAACGCGTACCCTAACCCTAAACCCTACCCTAACCCTAACACGTACCATAATCCTAAAGCGTACCCTAAACCGAGCCCTAACCCTAACACTAACCGTATCCCTAACCCTAAACCATACCCTACGCCGTACCCCAAGCCCTCCCCGAACACGTACCCTAAGCCGTACCCTAAGCCTAACCCTAAGCCTAACCCTAACCCTAGGCTACCCTTGACTGCTTCTGCCTCCAATAGATTTCCTAAGCACTAGTGTTTTAAGGAACAGCTTAAAAAGAGAATCCTAATGTGATTTCTTTATAATGTGTGTGTTCCTTATATTATCTTAGTGTCTAAAGTCTTCTCCATGGCTGGACCCCCAAATAATATTCCTTTACGTGCTAAGGGGTATCTAGAGAGTGGGATAGGTTTAATAACTACCCTAAGCCTAACGCGTACCCTAACCCTAACCCCTACCCTAACCCTAACACGTACCCTAATCCTAACCCGTACCCTAAACCGAGCCCTAACCCTAACACTAACGCTAACCCTAACCCTAACCCATACCCTACGCCGTACCCGAAGCCCTCCCCGAACCCGTACCCTATGCCGTACCCTAAGCCTAACCCTAAGCCTAACCCTAACCCTAGGCTACCCTTGACTGCTTCTGCCTCCAATAGATTTCCTAAGCACTAGTGTTTTAAGGAACAGCTTAAAAAGAGAATCCTAATGTGATTTCTTTATAATGGGTGTGTTCCTTATCTTATCCTAGTGTCTAAACTCTTCTCCATGGCTGGACCCCCAAATAATATTCCTTTACGTGCTAAGGGGTAACTAGTGAGTGGGATAGGTTTAATAACTACCCTAACCCTAACGCATACCCTAACGCTAAGCCCTACCCTAACCCTAACACGTACCCTAATCCTAACCCGTACCCTAAACCGAGCCCTAACCCTAACACTAACCCTAACCCTAACCCTAACCCATACCCTACGCCGTACCCGAAGCCCTCCCCGAACCCGTACCCTAAGCCTTACCCTAAACCTAACCCTAAGCCTAACCCTAACCCTAGGCTACCCTTGACTGCTTCTGCCTCCAATAGATTTCCTAAGCACTAGTGTTTTAAGGAACAGCTTAAAAAGAGAATCCTAATGTGATTTCTTTATAATGGGTGTGTTCCTTATCTAATCCTAGTGTCGAAACTCTTCTCCATGCCTGGACCCCCTAAATAATATTCCTTTACGTGCTAAGGGTTATCGAGAGAGTGGGACAGGTTTAATAACTACCCTAACCCTAACGCGTACCCTAACCCTAACCCCTACCCTAACCCTAACACGTACCCTAATCCTAACCCGTACCCTAAACCGAGCCCTAACCCTAACACTAACCCTAACCCTAACCCTAACCCATACCCTACGCCGTACCCGAAGCCCTCCCCGAACCCGTACCCTAAGCCTAACCCTAAGCCTAACCCTAACCCTAGGCTACCCTTGACTGCTTCTGCCTCCAATAGATTTCCTAAGCACTAGTGTTTTAAGGAACAGCTTAAAAAGAGAATCCTAATGTGATTTCTTTATAATGTGTGTGTTCCTTATATTATCTTAGTGTCTAAACTCTTCTCCATGGCTGGACCCCCAAATAATATTCCTTTACGTGCTAAGGGGTATCTAGAGAGTGGGATAGGTTTAATAACTACCCTAACCCTAACGCGTACCCTAACCCTAAACCCTACCCTAACCCTAACACGTACCATAATCATAAAGCGTACCCTAAACCGAGCCCTAACCCTAACACTAACCGTAACCCTAACCCTAAACCATACCCTACGCCGTACCCCAAGCCCTCCCCGAACACGTACCCTAAGCCGTACCCTAAGCCTAACCCTAAGCCTAACCCTAACCCTAGGCTACCCTTGACTGCTTCTGCCTCCAATAGATTTCCTAAGCACTAGTGTTTTAAGGAACAGCTTAAAAAGAGAATCCTAATGTGATTTCTTTATAATGTGTGTGTTCCTTATATTATCTTAGTGTCTAAAGTCTTCTCCATGGCTGGACCACCAAATAATATTCCTTTACGTGCTAAGGGGTATCTAGAGAGTGGGATAGGTTTAATAACTACCCTAAGCCTAACGCGTACCCTAACCCTAACCCCTACCCTAACCCTAACACGTACCCTAATCCTAACCCGTACCCTAAACCGAGCCCTAACCCTAACACTAACGCTAACCCTAACCCTAACCCATACCCTACGCCGTACCCGAAGCCCTCCCCGAACCCGTACCCTATGCCGTACCCTAAGCCTAACCCTAAGCCTAACCCTAACCCTAGGCTACCCTTGACTGCTTCTGCCTCCAATAGATTTCCTAAGCACTAGTGTTTTAAGGAACAGCTTAAAAAGAGAATCCTAATGTGATTTCTTTATAATGGGTGTGTTCCTTATCTTATCCTAGTGTCTAAACTCTTCTCCATGGCTGGACCCCCAAATAATATTCCTTTACGTGCTAAGGGGTAACTAGTGAGTGGGATAGGTTTAATAACTACCCTAACCCTAACGCATACCCTAACGCTAAGCCCTACCCTAACCCTAACACGTACCCTAATCCTAACCCGTACCCTAAACCGAGCCCTAACCCTAACACTAACCCTAACCCTAACCCTAACCCATACCCTACGCCGTACCCGAAGACCTCCCCGAACCCGTACCCTAAGCCTTACCCTAAACCTAACCCTAAGCCTAACCCTAACCCTAGGCTACCCTTGACTGCTTCTGCCTCCAATAGATTTCCTAAGCACTAGTGTTTTAAGGAACAGCTTAAAAAGAGAATCCTAAAGTGATTTCTTTATAATGGGTGTGTTCCTTATCTAATCCTAGTTTTGAAACTCTTCTCCATGCCTGGACCCCCTAAATAATATTCCTTTACGTGCTAAGGGTTATCGAGAGAGTGGGACAGGTTTAATAACTACCCTAACCCTAACGCGTACCCTATCCCTAACCCCTACCCTAACCCTAACACGTACCCTAATCTTAACCCGTACCCTAAACCGAGCCCTAACCCTAACACTAACCCTAACCCTAACCCTAACCCATACCCTACGCCGTACCCGAAGCCCTCCCCGAACCCCTACCCTAAACCGTACCATAAGCCTAACCCTAAGCCTAACCCTAACCCTAGGCTACCTTTGACTGCTTCTGCCTCCAATAGATTTCCTAAGCACTAGTGTTTTAAGGAACAGCTTAAAAAGAGAATACTAATGTGATTTCTTTATAATGTGTGTGTTCCTTATATTATCTTAGTGTCTAAACTCTTCTCCATTGGTGGACCCCCAAATAATATTCCTTTACGTGCTAAGGGGTATCTAGAGAGTGGGATAGGTTTAATCACTACCCTAACCGTAACGCGTACCCTAACCCTAACCCCTACCCTAACCCTAACACGTACCCTAATCCTAACCCGTAACTTAAACCGAGCCCTAACCCTAACACTAACCCTAACCCTAACCCTAACCCATACCCTACGCCGTACCCGAAGCCCTCCCCGAAAACGTACCCTAAGCCGTACCCTAAGCCTAAACCTAAGCCTAACCCTAACCCTAGGCTACCCTTGACTGCTTCTGCCTCCAATAGATTTCCTAAGTACTAGTGTTTTAAGGAACAGCTTAAAAAGAGAATCCTAATGTGATTTCTTTATAATGTGTGTGTTCCTTATATTATCTTAGTGTCTAAAGTCTTCTCCATGGCTGGACTCCCAAATAATATTCCTTTATGTGCTAAGGGGTATCGAGAGAGTGGGATAGGTTTAATAACTAACCTAACCCTAACGTGTACCCTAAACCTAACCCCTACCCTAACCCTAACACGTACCCTAATCCTAACCCGTACCCTAAACCGAGCCCTAACCCTAACACTAACCCTAACCCTAACCCTAACCCATACCCTACGCCGTACCCGAAGCCCTCCCCGAACACGTACCCTAAGCCGTACCCTAAGCCTAACCCTAAGCCTAACCCCAACCCTAGGCTACCCTTGACTGCTTCTGCATCCAATAGATTTCCTAAGCACTAGTGTTTTAAGGAACAGCTTAAAACGAGAATCCTAATGTGATTTCTTTATAATGGGTGTGTTCCTTATCTTATCCTAGTGTCTAAACTCTTCTCCATGCCTGGACCCCCAAATAATATTCCTTTACGTGCTAAGGGGTATCTAGAGAGTGGGATAGGTTTAATAACTACCCTAAGCCTAACGCGTACCCTAACCCTAACCCCTACCCTAACCCTAACACGTACCCTAATCCTAAACCGTACCCTAAACCGAGCCCTAACCCTAACACTAACCATAACCCTAACCCTAACCCATACCCTACGCCGTACCCGAAGCCCTCCCCGAACCTGTACCATAAGCCTAACCCTAAGCCTAACCCTAACCCTAGGCTACCCTTGACTGCTTCTGCCTCCAATAGATTTCCTAAGCACTAGTGTTTTAAGGAACAGCTTAAAAAGAGAATCCTAATGTGATTTCTTTATAATGTGTGTGTTCCTTATATTATCTTACTGTCTAAACTCTTCTCCATGGCTGGACCCCCAAATAATATTCCTTTACGTGCTAAGGGGTATCTAGAGAGTGGGATAGGTTTAATAACTACCCTAACCCTAACGCGTACCCTAACCCTAAACCCTACCCTAACCCTAACACGTACCCTAATCCTAAAGCGTACCCTAAGCCGAGCCCTAACCCTAACACTAACTGTAACCCTAACCCTAACCCATACCCTACGCCGTACCCCAAGCCCTCCCCGAACACGTACCCTAAGCCTAACCCTAAGCCTAACCCTAACCCTAGGCTACTCTTGACTGCTTCTGCCTCCAATAGATTTCCTAAGCACTAGTGTTTTAAGGAACAGCTTAAAAAGAGAATCCTAATGTGATTTCTTTATAATGTGTGTGTTCCTTATATTATCTTAGTGTCTAAAGTCTTCTCCATGTCTGGACCCCAAATAATATTCCTTTACGTGCTAAGGGGTATCTAGAGAGTGGGATAGGTTTAATAACTACCCTAAGCCTAACGCGTACCCTTACCCTAACCCCTACCCTAACCCTAACACGTACCCTAATCCTAACCCGTACCCTAAACCGAGCCCTAACCCTAACACTAACGCTAACCCTAACCCTAACCCATACCCTACGCCGTACCCGAAGCCCTCCCCGAACCCGTACCCTATGCCGTACCCTAAGCCTAACCCTAAGCCTAACCCTAACCCTAGGCTACCCTTGACTGCTTCTGCCTCCAATAGATTTCCTAAGCACTAGTGTTTTAAGGAACAGCTTAAAAAGAGAATCCTAATGTGATTTCTTTATAATGGGTGTGTTCCTTATCTTATCCTAGTGTCTAAACTCTTCTCCATGGCTAGACCCCCAAATAATATTCCTTTACGTGCTAAGGGGTAACTAGTGAGTGGAATAGGTTTAATAACTACCCTAACCCTAACGCATACCCTAACGCTAAGCCCTACCCTAACCCTAACACGTACCCTAATCCTAACCCGTACCCTAAACCGAGCCCTAACCCTAACACTAACCCTAACCCTAACCCTAACCCATACCCTACGCCGTACCCGAAGCCCTCCCCGAACCCGTACCCTAAGCCTTACCCTAAACCTAACCCTAAGCCTAACCCTAACCCTAGGCTACCCTTGACTGCTTCTGCCTCCAATAGATTTCCTAAGCACTAGTGTTTTAAGGAACAGCTTAAAAAGAGAATCCTAAAGTGATTTCTTTATAATGGGTGTGTTCCTTATCTAATCCTAGTTTTGAAACTCTTCTCCATGCCTGGACCCCCTAAATAATATTCCTTTACGTGCTAAGGGTTATCGAGAGAGTGGGACAGGTTTAATAACTACCCTAACCCTAACACGTACCCTAACCCTAACACCTACCCTAACCCTAACACGTACCCTAATCCTAACCCGTACCCTAAACCGAGCCCTAACCCTAACACTAACCCTATCCCTAACCCTAACCCATACCCTACGCCGTACCCGAAGCCCTCCCCGAACCCGTACCCTAAGCCTAACCCTAAGCCTAACCCTAACCCTAGGCTACCCTTGACTGCTTCTGCCTCCAATAGATTTCCTAAGCACTAGTGTTTTAAGGAACAGCTTAAAAAGAGAATCCTAATGTGATTTCTTTATAATGTGTGTGTTCCTTATATTATCTTAGTGTCTAAACTCTTCTCCATGGCTGGACCCCCAAATAATATTCCTTTACGTGCTAAGGGGTATCTAGAGAGTGGGATAGGTTTAATAACTGCCCTAACCCTAACGCGTACCCTAACCCTAAACCCTACCCTAACCCTAACACGTACCCTAATCCTAAAGCGTACCCTAAACCGAGCCCTAACCCTAACACTAACCGTAACCCTATCCCTAACCCATACCCTACGCCGTACCCGAAGCCCTCCCCGAACACGTACCCTAAGCCGTACCCTAAGCCTAACCCTAAGCCTAACCCTAACCCTAGGCTAACCTTGACTGCTTCTGCCTCCAATAGATTTCCTAAGCACTAGTGTTTTAAGGAACAGCTTAAAAAGAGAATCCTAATGTGATTTCTTTATAATGTGTGTGTTCCTTATATTATCTTAGTGTCTAAAGTCTTCTCCATGGCTGGACCCCCAAATAATATTCCTTTACGTGCTAAGGGGTATCTAGAGAGTGGGATAGGTTTAATAACTACCCTAAGCCTAACGCGTACCCTAACCCTAACCCCTACCCTAACCCTAACACGTACCCTAATCCTAACCCGTACCCTAAACCGAGCCCTAACCCTAACACTAACGCTAACCCTAACCCTAACCCATACCCTACGCCGTACCCGAAGCCCTCCCCGAACCCGTACCCTATGCCGTACCCTAAGCCTAACCCTAAGCCTAACCCTAACCCTAGGCTACCCTTGACTGCTTCTGCCTCCAATAGATTTCCTAAGCACTAGTGTTTTAAGGAACAGCTTAAAAAGAGAATCCTAATGTGATTTCTTTATAATGGGTGTGTTCCTTATCTTATCCTAGTGTCTAAACTCTTCTCCATGGCTGGACCCCCAAATAATATTCCTTTACGTGCTAAGGGGTAACTAGTGAGTGGGATAGGTTTAATAACTACCCTAACCCTAACGCATACCCTAACGCTAAGCCCTACCCTAACCCTAACACGTACCCTAATCCTAACCCGTACCCTAAACCGAGCCCTAACCCTAACACTAACCCTAACCCTAACCCTAACCCATACCCTACGCCGTACCCGAAGCCCTCCCCGAACCCGTACCCTAAGCCTTACCCTAAACCTAACCCTAAGCCTAACCCTAACCCTAGGCTACCCTTGACTGCTTCTGCCTCCAATAGATTTCCTAAGCACTAGTGTTTTAAGGAACAGCTTAAAAAGAGAATCCTAAAGTGATTTCTTTATAATGGGTGTGTTCCTTATCTAATCCTAGTTTTGAAACTCTTCTCCATGCCTGGACCCCCTAAATAATATTCCTTTACGTGCTAAGGGTTATCGAGAGAGTGGGACAGGTTTAATAACTACCCTAACCCTAACGCGTACCCTATCCCTAACCCCTACCCTAACCCTAACACGTACCCTAATCTTAACCCGTACCCTAAACCGAGCCCTAACCCTAACACTAACCCTAACCCTAACCCTAACCCATACCCTACGCCGTACCCGAAGTCCTCCCCGAACCCCTACCCTAAACCGTACCCTAAGCCTAACCCTAAGCCTAACCCTAACCCTAGGCTACCTTTGACTGCTTCTGCCTCCAATAGATTTCCTAAGCACTAGTGTTTTAAGGAACAGCTTAAAAAGAGAATACTAATGTGATTTCTTTATAATGTGTGTGTTCCTTATATTATCTTAGTGTCTAAACTCTTCTCCATTGGTGGACCCCCAAATAATATTCCTTTACGTGCTAAGGGGTATCTAGAGAGTGGGATAGGTTTAATCACTACCCTAACCGTAACGCGTACCCTAACCCTAACCCCTACCCTAACCCTAACACGTACCCTAATCCTAACCCGTAACTTAAACCGAGCCCTAACCCTAACACTAACCCTAACCCTAACCCTAACCCATACCCTACGCCGTACCCGAAGCCCTCCCCGAAAACGTACCCTAAGCCGTACCCTAAGCCTAAACCTAAGCCTAACCCTAACCCTAGGCTACCCTTGACTGCTTCTGCCTCCAATAGATTTCCTAAGTACTAGTGTTTTAAGGAACAGCTTAAAAAGAGAATCCTAATGTGATTTCTTTATAATGTGTGTGTTCCTTATATTATCTTAGTGTCTAAAGTCTTCTCCATGGCTGGACCCCCAAATAATATTCCTTTATGTGCTAAGGGGTATCGAGAGAGTGGGATAGGTTTAATAACTAACCTAACCCTAACGTGTACCCTAAACCTAACCCCTACCCTAACCCTAACACGTACCCTAATCCTAACCCGTACCCTAAACCGAGCCCTAACCCTAACACTAACCCTAACCCTAACCCTAACCCATACCCTACGCCGTACCCGAAGCCCTCCCCGAACCCGTACCCTAAGCCTAACCCTAAGCCTAACCCTAACCCTAGGCTACCCTTGACTGCTTCTGCCTCCAATAGATTTCCTAAGCACTAGTGTTTTAAGGAACAGCTTAAAAAGAGAATCCTAATGTGATTTCTTTATAATGTGTGTGTTCCTTATATTATCTTAGTGTCTAAACTCTTCTCCATGGCTGGACCCCCAAATAATATTCCTTTACGTGCTAAGGGGTATCTAGAGAGTGGGATAGGTTTAATAACTGCCCTAACCCTAACGCGTACCCTAACCCTAAACCCTACCCTAACCCTAACACGTACCCTAATCCTAAAGCGTACCCTAAACCGAGCCCTAACCCTAACACTAACCGTAACCCTATCCCTAACCCATACCCTACGCCGTACCCGAAGCCCTCCCCGAACACGTACCCTAAGCCGTACACTAAGCCTAACCCTAAGCCTAACCCTAACCCTAGGCTAACCTTGACTGCTTCTGCCTCCAATAGATTTCCTAAGCACTAGTGTTTTAAGGAACAGCTTAAAAAGAGAATCCTAATGTGATTTCTTTATAATGTGTGTGTTCCTTATATTATCTTAGTGTCTAAAGTCTTCTCCATGGCTGGACCCCCAAATAATATTCCTTTACGTGCTAAGGGGTATCTAGAGAGTGGGATAGGTTTAATAACTACCCTAAGCCTAACGCGTACCCTAACCCTAACCCCTACCCTAACCCTAACACGTACCCTAATCCTAACCCGTACCCTAAACCGAGCCCTAACCCTAACACTAACGCTAACCCTAACCCTAACCCATACCCTACGCCGTACCCGAAGCCCTCCCCGAACCCGTACCCTATGCCGTACCCTAAGCCTAACCCTAAGCCTAACCCTAACCCTAGGCTACCCTTGACTGCTTCTGCCTCCAATAGATTTCCTAAGCACTAGTGTTTTAAGGAACAGCTTAAAAAGAGAATCCTAATGTGATTTCTTTATAATGGGTGTGTTCCTTATCTTATCCTAGTGTCTAAACTCTTCTCCATGGCTGGACCCCCAAATAATATTCCTTTACGTGCTAAGGGGTAACTAGTGAGTGGGATAGGTTTAATAACTACCCTAACCCTAACGCATACCCTAACGCTAAGCCCTACCCTAACCCTAACACGTACCCTAATCCTAACCCGTACCCTAAACCGAGCCCTAACCCTAACACTAACCCTAACCCTAACCCTAACCCATACCCTACGCCGTACCCGAAGCCCTCCCCGAACCCGTACCTTAAGCCTTACCCTAAACCTAACCCTAAGCCTAACCCTAACCCTAGGCTACCCTTGACTGCTTCTGCCTCCAATAGATTTCCTAAGCACTAGTGTTTTAAGGAACAGCTTAAAAAGAGAATCCTAAAGTGATTTCTTTATAATGGGTGTGTTCCTTATCTAATCCTAGGTTTGAAACTCTTCTCCATGCCTGGACCCCCTAAATAATATTCCTTTACGTGCTAAGGGTTATCGAGAGAGTGGGACAGGTTTAATAACTACCCTAACCCTAACGCGTACCCTATCCCTAACCCCTACCCTAACCCTAACACGTACCCTAATCTTAACCCGTACCCTAAACCGAGCCCTAACCCTAACACTAACCCTAACCCTAACCGTAACCCATACCCTACGCCGTACCCGAAGCCCTCCCCGAACCCCTACCCTAAACCGTACCCTAAGCCTAACCGTAAGCCTAACCCTAACCCTAGGCTACCCTTGACTGCTTCTGCCTCCAATAGATTTCCTAAGCACTAGTGTTTTTTTTTTTTTTTTTTTTTTTTTTTTTTTTTTAATTTTATTTATTTATTTATGGCTGTGCTGGGTCTTCGTTTCTGTGCGAGGGCTTTCTCTAGTTGCGGCAAGTGGGGGCCACTCCTCATAGCGGTGCGCGGGCCTCTCCCTATCGCGGCCTCTCCCGTTGCGGAGCACGGGCTCCAGTCGCGCAGGCTCAGCAATTGTGGCTCACGGGCCCAGTCGCTCCGCGGCATGTGGGATCTTCCCAGACCAGGGCTCGAACCCGTGCCCCTGCATTGGCAGGCAGATTCTCAACCACTGCGCCACCAGGGAAGCCCCCTAAGCACTAGTGTTTTAAGGAACAGCTTAAAAAGAGAATACTAATGTGATTTCTTTATAATGTGTGTGTTCCTTATATTATCTTAGTGTCTAAACTCTTCTCCATTGGTGGACCCCCAAATAATATTCCTTTACGTGCTAAGGGGTATCTAGAGAGTGGGATAGGTTTAATCACTACCCTAACCGTAACGCGTACCCTAACCCTAACCCCTACCCTAACCCTAACACGTACCCTAATCCTAACCCGTAACTTAAACCGAGCCCTAACCCTAACACTAACCCTAACCCTAACCCTAACCCATACCCTACGCCGTACCCGAAGCCCTCCCCGAAAACGTACCCTAAGCCGTACCCTAAGCCTAAACCTAAGCCTAACCCTAACCCTAGGCTACCCTTGACTGCTTCTGCCTCCAATAGATTTCCTAAGTACTAGTGTTTTAAGGAACAGCTTAAAAAGAGAATCCTAATGTGATTTCTTTATAATGTGTGTGTTCCTTATATTATCTTAGTGTCTAAAGTCTTCTCCATGGCTGGACCCCCAAATAATATTCCTTTATGTGCTAAGGGGTATCGAGAGAGTGGGATAGGTTTAATAACTAACCTAACCCTAACGTGTACCCTAAACCTAACCCCTACCCTAACCCTAACACGTACCCTAATCCTAACCCGTACCCTAAACCGAGCCCTAAACCTAACACTAACCCTAACCCTAACCCTAACCCATACCCTACGCCGTACCCGAAGCCCTCCCCGAACACGTACCCTAAGCCGTACCCTAAGCCTAACCCTAAGCCTAACCCCAACCCTAGGCTACCCTTGACTGCTTCTGCATCCAATATATTTCCTAAGCACTAGTGTTTTAAGGAACAGCTTAAAACGAGAATCCTAATGTGATTTCTTTATAATGGGTGTGTTCCTTATCTTATCCTAGTGTCTAAACTCTTCTCCATGCCTGGACCCCCAAATAATATTCCTTTACGTGCTAAGGGGTATCTAGAGAGTGGGATAGGTTTAATAACTACCCTAAGCCTAACGCGTACCCTAACCCTAACCCCTACCCTAACCCTAACACGTACCCTAATCCTAAACCGTACCCTAAACCGAGCCCTAACCCTAACACTAACCATAACCCTAACCCTAACCCATACCCTACGCCGTACCCGAAGCCCTCCCCGAACCCGTACCATAAGCCTAACCCTAAGCCTAACCCTAACCCTAGGCTACCCTTGACTGCTTCTGCCTCCAATAGATTTCCTAAGCACTAGTGTTTTAAGGAACAGCTTAAAAAGAGAATCCTAATGTGATTTCTTTATAATGTGTGTGTTCCTTATATTATCTTAGTGTCTAAACTCTTCTCCATGGCTGGACCCCCAAATAATATTCCTTTACGTGCTAAGGGGTATCTAGAGAGTGGGATAGGTTTAATAACTACCCTAACCCTAACGCGTACCCTAACCCTAAACCCTACCCTAACCCTAACACGTACCCTAATCCTAAAGCGTACCCTAAGCCGAGCCCTAACCCTAACACTAACTGTAACCCTAACCCTAACCCATACCCTACGCCGTACCCCAAGCCCTCCCCGAACACGTACCCTAAGCCATACCCTAAGCCTAACCCTAAGCCTAACCCTAACCCTAGGCTACTCTTGACTGCTTCTGCCTCCAATAGATTTCCTAAGCACTAGTGTTTTAAGGAACAGCTTAAAAAGAGAATCCTAATGTGATTTCTTTATAATGTGTGTGTTCCTTATATTATCTTAGTGTCTAAAGTCTTCTCCATGGCTGGACCCCCAAATAATATTCCTTTACGTGCTAAGGGGTATCTAGAGAGTGGGATAGGTTTAATAACTACCCTAAGCCTAACGCGTACCCTTACCCTAACCCCTACCCTAACCCTAACACGTACCCTAATCCTAACCCGTACCCTAAACCGAGCCCTAACCCTAACACTAACGCTAACCCTAACCCTAACCCATACCCTACGCCGTACCCGAAGCCCTCCCCGAACCCGTACCCTATGCCGTACCCTAAGCCTAACCCTAAGCCTAACCCTAACCCTAGGCTACCCTTGACTGCTTCTGCCTCCAATAGATTTCCTAAGCACTAGTGTTTTAAGGAACAGCTTAAAAAGAGAATCCTAATGTGATTTCTTTATAATGGGTGTGTTCCTTATCTTATCCTAGTGTCTAAACTCTTCTCCATGGCTGGACCCCCAAATAATATTCCTTTACGTGCTAAGGGGTAACTAGTGAGTGGAATAGGTTTAATAACTACCCTAACCCTAACGCATACCCTAACGCTAAGCCCTACCCTAACCCTAACACGTACCCTAATCCTAACCCGTACCCTAAACCGAGCCCTAACCCTAACACTAACCCTAACCCTAACCCTAACCCATACCCTACGCCGTACCCGAAGCCCTCCCCGAACCCGTACCCTAAGCCTTACCCTAAACCTAACCCTAAGCCTAACCCTAAACCTAGGCTACCCTTGACTGCTTCTGCCTCCAATAGATTTCCTAAGCACTAGTGTTTTAAGGAACAGCTTAAAAAGAGAATCCTAAAGTGATTTCTTTATAATGGGTGTGTTCCTTATCTAATCCTAGTTTTGAAACTCTTCTCCATGCCTGGACCCCCTAAATAATATTCCTTTACGTGCTAAGGGTTATCGAGAGAGTGGGACAGGTTTAATAACTACCCTAACCCTAACGCGTACCCTAACCCTAACCCCTACCCTAACCCTAACACGTACCCTAATCCTAACCCGTACCCTAAAACGAGCCCTAACCCTAACACTAACCCTAACCCTAACCCTAACCCATACCCTACGCCGTACCCGAAGCCCTCCCCGAACCCGTACCCTAAGCCTAACCCTCAGCCTAACCCTAACCCTAGGCTACCCTTGACTGCTTCTGCCTCCAATAGATTTCCTAAGCACTAGTGTTTTAAGGAACAGCTTAAAAAGAGAATCCTAATGTGATTTCTTTATAATGTGTGTGTTCCTTATATTATCTTAGTGTCTAAACTCTTCTCCATGGCTGGACCCCCAAATAATATTCCTTTACGTGCTAAGGGGTATCTAGAGAGTGGGATAGGTTTAATAACTACCCTAACCCTAACGCGTACCCTAACCCTAAACCCTACCCTAACCCTAACACGTACCCTAATCCTAAAGCGTACCCTAAACCGAGCCCTAACCCTAACACTAACCGTAACCCTATCCCTAACCCATACCCTACGCCGTACCCGAAGCCGTCCCCGAACACGTACCCTAAGCCGTACCCTAAGCCTAACCCTAAGCCTAACCCTAACCCTAGGCTAACCTTGACTGCTTCTGCCTCCAATAGATTTCCTAAGCACTAGTGTTTTAAGGAACAGCTTAAAAAGAGAATCCTAATGTGATTTCTTTATAATGTGTGTGTTCCTTATATTATCTTAGTGTCTAAAGTCTTCTCCATGGCTGGACCCCCAAATAATATTCCTTTACGTGCTAAGGGGTATCTAGAGAGTGGGATAGGTTTAATAACTACCCTAAGCCTAATGCGTACCCTAACCCTAACCCCTACCCTAACCCTAACACGTACCCTAATCCTAACCCGTACCCTAAACCGAGCCCTAACCCTAACACTAACGCTAACCCTAACCCTAACCCATACCCTACCCCGTACCCGAAGCCCTCCCCGAACCCGTACCCTAAGCCGTACCCTAAGCCTAACCCTAAGCCTAACCCTAACCCTAGGCTACCCTTGACTGCTTCTGCCTCCAATAGATTTCCTAAGCACTAGTGTTTTAAGGAACAGCTTAAAAACAGAATCCTAATGTGATTTCTTTATAATGGGTGTGTTCCTTATCTTATCCTAGTGTCTAAACTCTTCTCCATGGCTGGACCCCCAAATAATATTCCTTTACGTGCTAAGGGGTAACTAGTGAGTGGGATAGGTTTAATAACTACCCTAACCCTAACGCATACCCTAACGCTAACCCCTACCCTAACCCTAACACGTACCCTAATCCTAACCCGTACCCTAAACCGAGCCCTAACCCTAACACTAACCCTAACCCTAACCCTAACCCATACCCTACGCCGTACCCGAAGCCCTCCCCGAACCCGTACCCTAAGCCTTACCCTTAACCTAACCCTAAGCCTAACCCTAACCCTAGGCTACCCTTGACTGCTTCTGCCTCCAATAGATTTCCTAAGCATTAGTGTTTTAAGGAACAGCTTAAAAAGAGAATCCTAATGTGATTTCTTTATAATGTGTGTGTTCCTTATATTATCTTAGTGTCTAAACTCTTCTCCATGGCTGGACCCCCAAATAATATTCCTTTACGTGCTAAGGGGTATCTAGAGAGTGGGATAGGTTTAATAACTACCCTAACCCTAACGCGTACCCTAACCCTAACCCCTACCCTAACCCTAACACGTACCCTAATCCTAAAGCGTACCCTAAACCGAGCCCTAACCCTAACACTAACCGTAACCCTAACCCTAACCCATACCCTACGCCGTACCCGAAGCCCTCCCCGAACACGTACCCTAAGCCGTACCGTAAGCCTAACCCTAAGCCTAACCCTAACCCTAGGCTACCCTTGACTGCTTCTGCCTCCAATACATTTCCTAAGCACTAGTGTTTTAAGGAACAGCTTAAAAACAGAATCCTAATGTGATTTCTTTATAATGTGTGTGTTCCTTATATTATCTTAGTGTCTAAAGTCTTCTCCATGGCTGGACCCCCAAATAATATTCCTTTACGTGCTAAGGGGTAACTAGTGAGTGGGATAGGTTTAATAACTACCCTAACCCTAACGCGTACCCTAACGCTAACCCCTACCCTAACCCTAACACGTACCCTAATCCTAACCCGTACCCTAAACCGAGCCCTAACCCTAACACTAACCCTAACCCTAACCCTAACCCATACCCTACGCCGTACCCGAAGCCCTCCCCGAAAACGTACCCTAAGCCGTACCCTAAGCCTAACCCTAAGCCTAACCCTAACCCTAGGCTACCCTTGACTGCTTCTGCCTCCAATAGATTTCCTAAGCACTAGTGTTTTAAGAAACAGCTTAAAAAGAGAATCCTAATGTGATTTCTTTATAATGGGTGTGTTCCTTATCTAATCCTAGTGTCTAAACTCTTCTCCATGGCTGGACCACCAAATAATATTCCTTTATGTGCTAAGGGGTATCTAGAGAGTGGGATAGGTTTAATAACTACCCTAACCCTAACGCGTACCCTAACCCTAACCCCTACCCTAACCCTAACACGTACCCTAATCCTAAACCGTACCCTAAACCGAGCCCTAACCCTAACACTAACCGTAACCATAACCCTAACCCATACCCTACGCCGTACCCGAAGCCCTCCCCGAACCCGTACCCTAAGCCGTACCCTAAGCCTAACCCTAAGCCTAACCCTAACCCTAGGCTACCCTTGACTGCTTCTGCCTCCAATAGATTTCCTAAGCACTAGTGTTTTAAGGAACAGCTTAAAAAGAGAATCCTAATGTGATTTCTTTATAATGTGTGTGTTCCTTATATTATCTTAGTGTCTAAACTCTTCTCCATGGCTGGAACCCCAAATAATATTCCTTTACGTGCTAAGGGGTATCTAGAGAGTGGGATAGGTTTAATAACTACCCTAACCCTAACGCGTACCCTAACCCTAACACGTACCCTAATCCTAAACCGTACCCTAAACCGAGCCCTAACCCTAACACTAACCGTAACCCTAACCCTAACCCATACCCTACGCCGTACCCGAAGCCCTCCCCGAACACGTACCCTAAGCCGTACCCTAAACCTAACCCTAAGCCTAACCCTATCCCTAGGCTACCCTTGACTGCTTCTGCCTCCAATACATTTCCTAAGCACTAGTGTTTTAAGGAACAGCTTAAAAAGAGAATCCTAATGTGATTTCTTTATAATGTGTGTGTTCCTTATATTATCTTAGTGTCTAAAGTCTTCTCCATGGCTGGACCCCAAAATAATATTACTTTACGTGCTAAGGGGTATCTAGAGAGTGGGATAGGTTTAATAACTACCCTAAGCCTAACGCGTACCCTAACCCTAACCCCTACCCTAACACTAACACGTACCCTAATCCTAAACCGTACCCTAAACAGAGCCCTAACCCTAACACTAACCCTAACCCTAACCCTAACCCATACCCTACGCCGTACCCGAAGCCCTCCCCGAACCCGTACCCTAAGCCGTACCCTAAGCCTAACCCTAAGCCTAACCCTAACCCTAGGCTACCCTTG
Organism: Balaenoptera physalus; assembly: GCF_965194825.1. Classification (NCBI taxonomy): domain Eukaryota; kingdom Metazoa; phylum Chordata; class Mammalia; order Artiodactyla; family Balaenopteridae; genus Balaenoptera; species Balaenoptera physalus. The sequence goes on along the minus strand of NW_028126434.1, from coordinate 526,341 downwards.
ACTGCTTCTGCCTCCAATAGATTTCCTAAGCACTAGTGTTTTAAGGAACAGCTTAAAAAGAGAATCCTAAAGTGATTTCTTTATAATGTGTGTGTTCCTTATATTATCTTAGTGTCTAAACTCTTCTCCATTGGTGGACCCCCAAATAATATTCCTTTACGTGCTAAGGGGTATCTAGAGAGTGGGATAGGTTTAATCACTACCCTAACCGTAACGCGTACCCTAACCCTAACCCCTACCCTAACCCTAACACGTACCCTAATCCTAACCCGTAACTTAAACCTAGCCCTAACCCTAACACTAACCCTAACCCTAACCCTAACCCATACCCTACGCCGTACCCGAAGCCCTCCCCGAAAACGTACCCTAAGCCGTACCCTAAGCCTAACCCTAAGCCTAACCCTAACCCTAGGCTACCCTTGACTGCTTCTGCCTCCAATAGATTTCCTAAGTACTAGTGTTTTAAGGAACAGCTTAAAAAGAGAATCCTAATGTGATTTCTTTATAATGTGTGTGTTCCTTATATTATCTTAGTGTCTAAACTCTTCTCCATGGCTGGACCCCCAAATAATATTCCTTTACGTGCTAAGGGGTATCTAGAGAGTGGGATAGGTTTAATAACTACCCTAAGCCTAACGCGTACCCTAACCCTAACCCCTACCCTAACCCTAACACGTACCCTAATCCTAACCCGTATCCTAAACCGAGCCCTAACCCTAACACTAACCCTAACCCTAACCCTAACCCATACCCTACGCCGTACCCGAAGCCCTCCCCGAACCCGTACCCTAAGCCGTACCCTAAGCCTAACCCTAAGCCTAACCCTAACCCTAGGCTACCCTTGACTGCTTCTGCCTCCAATAGATTTCCTAAGCACTAGTGTTTTAAGGAACAGCTTAAAAAGAGAATCCTAAAGTGATTTCTTTATAATGGGTGTGTTCCTTATCTTATCCTAGTGTCTAAAGTCTTCTCCATGGCTGGACCCCCAAATAATATTCCTTTATGTGCTAAGGGGTATCGAGAGAGTGGGATAGGTTTAATAACTACCCTAACCCTAACGTGTACCCTAAACCTAACCCCTACCCTAACCCTAACACGTACCCTAATCCTAACCCGTACCCTAAACCGAGCCCTAACCCTAACACTAACCCTAACCCTAACCCTAACCCATACCCTACGCCGTACCCGAATCCCTCCCCGAACACGTACCCTAAGCCGTACCCTAAGCCTAACCCTAAGCCTAACCACAACCCTAGGCTACCCTTGACTGCTTCTGCCTCCAATAGATTTCCTAAGCACTAGTGTTTTAAGGAACAGCTTAAAACGAGAATCCTAATGTGATTTCTTTATAATGGGTGTGTTCCTTATCTTATCCTAGTGTCTAAACTCTTCTCCATGCCTGGACCCCCAAATAATATTCCTTTACGTGCTAAGGGGTATCTAGAGAGTGGGATAGGTTTAATAACTACCCTAAACCTAATGTGTACCCTAACCCTAACCCCTACCCTAACCCTAACACGTAACCTAAACCTAACCCGTACCCTAAACGGAGCCCTAACCCTAACACTAACCCTAACACTAACACTAACCCATACCCTACGCCGTAAACGAACCCCTCCCCGAACCCGTACCCTAAGCCGTACCCTAAGCCTAACCCCAAGCCTAAACCTAACCCTAGGCTACCCTTGACTGCTTCTGCCTCCAATAGATTTCCTAAGCACTAGTGTTTTAAGGAACAGCTTAAACAGAGAATCCTAATGTGATTTCTTTATAATGTGTGTGTTCCTTATATTATCTTAGTGTCTAAACTCTTCTCCATGGCTGGACCCCCAAATAATATTCCTTTACGTGCTAATGGGTATCTAGAGATTGGGAAAGGTTTAATAACTACCCTAACCCTAACGCGTACCCTAACCCTAACCCCTACCCTAACCCTAACACGTACCCTAATCCTAACCCGTACCCTAAACCGAGCCCTAACCCTAACACTAACCCTAACCCTAACCCTAACCCATACCCTACGCCGTACCCGAAGCCCTCCCCGAACCCGTACCCTAAGCCGTACCCTAAGCCTAACCCTAAGCCTAACCCTAACCCTAGGCAACCCTTGACTGCTTCTGCCTCCAATAGATTTCCTAAGCACTAGTGTTTTAAGGACCAGCATAAAAAGAGAATCCCAATGTGATTTCTTTATAATGGGTGTGTTCCTTACCTTATCCTAGTGTCTAAACTCTTCTCCATGGCTGGACCCCCAAATAATATTCCTTTACGTGCTAAGGGGTATCTAGAGAGTGGGATAGGTTTAATAACTACCCTAACTCTAATGCGTACCCTAACCCTAAACCCGACCCTAACGCTAACACGTACCCTAAACCGAGCCCTAACCCTAACACTAACAATAACCCTAACCCTAACCCATACCCTACGCCGTACCCGAAGCCCTCACCGAACCCGTACCCTAAGCCGTACCCTAAGCCTAACCCTAAGCCTAACCCTAACCCTAGGCTACCCTTGACTGCTTCTGCCTCCAATAGATTTCCTAAGCACTAGTGTTTTAAGGAACAGCTTAAAAAGAGAATCCTAATGTGATTTCTTTATAATGTGTGTGTTCCTTATATTATCTTAGTGTCTAAACTCTTCTCCATTGGTGGACCCCCAAATAATATTCCTTTACGTGCTAAGGGGTATCTAGAGAGTGGGATAGGTTTAATAACTAGCCTAACCCTAACGCGTACCCTAACCCTAAACCCTACCCTAACCCTAACACGTACCCTAATCCTAAAGCGTACCCTAAACCGAGCCCTAACCCTAACACTAACCGTAACCCTAACCCTAACCCATACCCTACGCCGTACCCGAAGCCCTCCCCGAACACGTACCCTAAGCCGTACCCTAAGCCTAACCCTAAGCCTAACCCTAACCCTAGGCTACCCTTGACTGCTTCTGCCTCCAATAGATTTCTTAAGCACTAGTGTTTTAAGGAACAGCTTAAAAAGAGAATCCTAATGTGATTTCTTTATAATGTGTGTGTTCCTTATATTATCTTAGTGTTTAAAGTCTTCTCCATGGCTGGACCCCCAAATAATATTCCTTTACGTGCTAAGGGGTATCTAGAGAGTGGGATAGGTTTAATAACTACCCTAAGCCTAACGCGTACCCTAACCCTAACCCCTACCCTAACCCTAACACGTACCCTAATCCTAACCCGTACCCTAAACCGAGCCCTAACCCTAACACTAACGCTAACCCTAACCCTAACCCATACCCTACGCCGTACCCGAAGCCCTCCCCGAACCCGTACCCTAAGCCGTACCCTAAGCCTAACCCTAAGCCTAACCCTAACCCTAGGCTACCCTTGACTGCTTCTGCCTCCAATAGATTTCCTAAGCACTAGTGTTTTAAGGAACAGCTTAAAAAGAGAATCCTAATGTGATTTCTTTATAATGGGTGTGTTCCTAATCTTATCCTAGTGTCTAAACTCTTCTCCATGGCTGGACCCCCAAATAATATTCCTTTACGTGCTAAGGGGTAACTAGTGAGTGGGATAGGTTTAATAACTACCCTAACCCTAACGCATACCCTAATGCTAACCCCTACCCTAACCCTAACACGTACCCTAATCCTAACCCGTACCCTAAACCGAGCCCTAACCCTAACACTAACCCTAACCCTAACCCTAACCCATACCCTACGCCGTACACGAAGCCCTCCCCGAACCCGTACCCTAAGCCGTACCCTAAGCCTAACCCTAAGCCTAACCCTAACCCTAGGCTACCCTTGACTGCTTCTGCCTCCAATAGATTTCCTAAGCACTAGTGTTTTAAGGAACAGCTTAAAAAGAGAATCCTAAAGTGATTTCTTTATAATGGGTGTGTTCCTTATCTTATCCTAGTGTCTAAACACTTCTCCATGGCTGGACCCCCAAATAATATTCCTTTACGTGCTAAGGGTTAACTAGAGAGTGGGATAGGTTTAATAACTACCCTAACCCTAACGCGTACCCTAACGCTAACCCCTACCCTAACCCTAACACGTACCCTAATCCTAACCCGTACCCTAAACCGAGCCCTAACCCTAACACTAACCCTAACCCTAACCCTAACCCATACCCTACGCCGTACCCGAAGCCCTCCCCGAACCCCTACCCTAAACCGTACCCTAAGCCTAACCCTAAGCCTAACCCTAACCCTAGGCTACCCTTGACTGCTTCTGCCTCCAGTAGATTTCCTAAGCACTAGTGTTTTAAGGAACAGCTTAAAAAGAGAATACTAATGTGATTTCTTTATAATGTGTGTGTTCCTTATATTATCTTAGTGTCTAAACTCTTCTCCATGGCTGGACCCCAAAATAATATTACTTTACGTGCTAAGGGGTATCTAGAGAGTGGGATAGGTTTAATAACTACCCTAAGCCTAACGCGTACCCTAACCCTAACCCCTACCCTAACACTAACACGTACCCTAATCCTAAACCGTACCCTAAACAGAGCCCTAACCCTAACACTAACCCTAACCCTAACCCTAACCCATACCCTACGCCGTACCCGAAGCCCTCCCCGAACCCGTACCCTAAGCCGTACCCTAAGCCTAACCCTAAGCCTAACCCTAACCCTAGGCTACCCTTGACTGCTTCTGCCTCCAATAGATTTCCTAAGCACTAGTGTTTTAAGGAACAGCTTAAAAAGAGAATCCTAAAGTGATTTCTTTATAATGTGTGTGTTCCTTATATTATCTTAGTGTCTAAACTCTTCTCCATTGGTGGACCCCCAAATAATATTCCTTTACGTGCTAAGGGGTATCTAGAGAGTGGGATAGGTTTAATCACTACCCTAACCGTAACGCGTACCCTAACCCTAACCCCTACCCTAACCCTAACACGTACCCTAATCCTAACCCGTAACTTAAACCTAGCCCTAACCCTAACACTAACCCTAACCCTAACCCTAACCCATACCCTACGCCGTACCCGAAGCCCTCCCCGAAAACGTACCCTAAGCCGTACCCTAAGCCTAACCCTAAGCCTAACCCTAACCCTAGGCTACCCTTGACTGCTTCTGCCTCCAATAGATTTCCTAAGTACTAGTGTTTTAAGGAACAGCTTAAAAAGAGAATCCTAATGTGATTTCTTTATAATGTGTGTGTTCCTTATATTATCTTAGTGTCTAAACTCTTCTCCATGGCTGGACCCCCAAATAATATTCCTTTACGTGCTAAGGGGTATCTAGAGAGTGGGATAGGTTTAATAACTACCCTAAGCCTAACGCGTACCCTAACCCTAACCCCTACCCTAACCCTAACACGTACCCTAATCCTAACCCGTATCCTAAACCGAGCCCTAACCCTAACACTAACCCTAACCCTAACCCTAACCCATACCCTACGCCGTACCCGAAGCCCTCCCCGAACCCGTACCCTAAGCCGTACCCTAAGCCTAACCCTAAGCCTAACCCTAACCCTAGGCTACCCTTGACTGCTTCTGCCTCCAATAGATTTCCTAAGCACTAGTGTTTTAAGGAACAGCTTAAAAAGAGAATCCTAAAGTGATTTCTTTATAATGGGTGTGTTCCTTATCTTATCCTAGTGTCTAAAGTCTTCTCCATGGCTGGACCCCCAAATAATATTCCTTTATGTGCTAAGGGGTATCGAGAGAGTGGGATAGGTTTAATAACTACCCTAACCCTAACGTGTACCCTAAACCTAACCCCTACCCTAACCCTAACACGTACCCTAATCCTAACCCGTACCCTAAACCGAGCCCTAACCCTAACACTAACCCTAACCCTAACCCTAACCCATACCCTACGCCGTACCCGAAGCCCTCCCCGAACACGTACCCTAAGCCGTACCCTAAGCCTAACCCTAAGCCTAACCACAACCCTAGGCTACCCTTGACTGCTTCTGCCTCCAATAGATTTCCTAAGCACTAGTGTTTTAAGGAACAGCTTAAAACGAGAATCCTAATGTGATTTCTTTATAATGGGTGTGTTCCTTATCTTATCCTAGTGTCTAAACTCTTCTCCATGCCTGGACCCCCAAATAATATTCCTTTACGTGCTAAGGGGTATCTAGAGAGTGGGATAGGTTTAATAACTACCCTAAACCTAATGTGTACCCTAACCCTAACCCCTACCCTAACCCTAACACGTAACCTAAACCTAACCCGTACCCTAAACGGAGCCCTAACCCTAACACTAACCCTAACACTAACACTAACCCATACCCTACGCCGTAAACGAACCCCTCCCCGAACCCGTACCCTAAGCCGTACCCTAAGCCTAACCCCAAGCCTAAACCTAACCCTAGGCTACCCTTGACTTCTTCTGCCTCCAATAGATTTCCTAAGCACTAGTGTTTTAAGGAACAGCTTAAACAGAGAATCCTAATGTGATTTCTTTATAATGTGTGTGTTCCTTATATTATCTTAGTGTCTAAACTCTTCTCCATGGCTGGACCCCCAAATAATATTCCTTTACGTGCTAATGGGTATCTAGAGATTGGGAAAGGTTTAATAACTACCCTAACCCTAACGCGTACCCTAACCCTAACCCCTACCCTAACCCTAACACGTACCCTAATCCTAACCCGTACCCTAAACCGAGCCCTAACCCTAACACTAACCCTAACCCTAACCCTAACCCATACCCTACGCCGTACCCGAAGCCCTCCCCGAACCCGTACCCTAAGCCGTACCCTAAGCCTAACCCTAAGCCTAACCCTAACCCTAGGCTACCCTTGACTGCTTCTGCCTGCAATAGATTTCCTAAGCACTAGTGTTTTAAGGAACAGCTTAAAAAGAGAATCTTAAAGTGATTTCTTTATAATGGGTGTGTTCCTTATCTTATCCTAGTGTCTAAACTCTTCTCCATGGCTGGACCCCCAAATAATATTCCTTTACGTGCTAAGGGGTAACTAGAGAGTGGGATAGGTTTAATAACTACCCTAACCCTAACGCGTACCCTAACGCTAACCCCTACCCTAACCCTAACACGTACCCTAATCCTAACCCGTACCCTAAACCGAGCCCTAACCCTAACACTAACCCTAACCCTAACCCTAACCCATACCCTACGCCGTACCCGAAGCCCTCCCCGAACCCCTACCCTAAACCGTACCCTAAGCCTAACCCTAAGCCTAACCCTAACCCTAGGCTACCCTTGACTGCTTCTGCCTCCAATAGATTTCCTAAGCACTAGTGTTTTAAGGAACAGCTTAAAAAGAGAATACTAATGTGATTTCTTTATAATGTGTGTGTTCCTTATATTATCTTAGTGTCTAAACTCTTCTCCATTGGTGGACCCCCAAATAATATTCCTTTACGTGCTAAGGGGTATCTAGAGAGTGGGATAGGTTTAATCACTACCCTAACCGTAACGCGTACCCTAACCCTAACCCCTACCCTAACCCTAACACGTACCCTAATCCTAACCCGTAACTTAAACCGAGCCCTAACCCTAACACTAACCCTAACCCTAACCCTAACCCATACCCTACGCCGTACCTGAAGCCCTCCCCGAAAACGTACCCTAAGCCGTACCCTAAGCCTAACCCTAAGCCTAACCCTAACCCTAGGCTACCCTTGACTGCTTCTGCCTCCAATAGATTTCCTAAGCACTAGTGTTTTAAGGAACAGCTTAAACAGAGAATCCTAATGTGATTTCTTTATAATGTGTGTGTTCCTTATATTATCTTAGTGTCTAAACTCTTCTCCATGGCTGGACCCCCAAATAATATTCCTTTACGTGCTAATGGGTATCTAGAGATTGGGAAAGGTTTAATAACTACCCTAACCCTAACGCGTACCCTAACCCTAACCCCTACCCTAACCCTAACACGTACCCTAATCCTAACCCGTACCCTAAACCGAGCCCTAACCCTAACACTAACCCTAACCCTAACCCTAACCCATACCCTACGCCGTACCCGAAGCCCTCCCCGAACCCGTACCCTAAGCCGTACCCTAAGCCTAACCCTAAGCCTAACCCTAACCCTAGGCAACCCTTGACTGCTTCTGCCTCCAATAGATTTCCTAAGCACTAGTGTTTTAAGGACCAGCATAAAAAGAGAATCCCAATGTGATTTCTTTATAATGGGTGTGTTCCTTACCTTATCCTAGTGTCTAAACTCTTCTCCATGGCTGGACCCCCAAATAATATTCCTTTACGTGCTAAGGGGTATCTAGAGAGTGGGATAGGTTTAATAACTACCCTAACTCTAATGCGTACCCTAACCCTAAACCCGACCCTAACGCTAACACGTACCCTAAACCGAGCCCTAACCCTAACACTAACAATAACCCTAACCCTAACCCATACCCTACGCCGTACCCGAAGCCCTCACCGAACCCGTACCCTAAGCCGTACCCTAAGCCTAACCCTAAGCCTAACCCTAACCCTAGGCTACCCTTGACTGCTTCTGCCTCCAATAGATTTCCTAAGCACTAGTGTTTTAAGGAACAGCTTAAAAAGAGAATCCTAATGTGATTTCTTTATAATGTGTGTGTTCCTTATATTATCTTAGTGTCTAAACTCTTCTCCATTGGTGGACCCCCAAATAATATTCCTTTACGTGCTAAGGGGTATCTAGAGAGTGGGATAGGTTTAATAACTAGCCTAACCCTAACGCGTACCCTAACCCTAAACCCTACCCTAACCCTAACACGTACCCTAATCCTAAAGCGTACCCTAAACCGAGCCCTAACCCTAACACTAACCGTAACCCTAACCCTAACCCATACCCTACGCCGTACCCGAAGCCCTCCCCGAACACGTACCCTAAGCCGTACCCTAAGCCTAACCCTAAGCCTAACCCTAACCCTAGGCTACCCTTGACTGCTTCTGCCTCCAATAGATTTCTTAAGCACTAGTGTTTTAAGGAACAGCTTAAAAAGAGAATCCTAATGTGATTTCTTTATAATGTGTGTGTTCCTTATATTATCTTAGTGTCTAAAGTCTTCTCCATGGCTGGACCCCCAAATAATATTCCTTTACGTGCTAAGGGGTATCTAGAGAGTGGGATAGGTTTAATAACTACCCTAAGCCTAACGCGTACCCTAACCCTAACCCCTACCCTAACCCTAACACGTACCCTAATCCTAACCCGTACCCTAAACCGAGCCCTAACCCTAACACTAACGCTAACCCTAACCCTAACCCATACCCTACGCCGTACCCGAAGCCCTCCCCGAACCCGTACCCTAAGCCGTACCCTAAGCCTAACCCTAAGCCTAACCCTAACCCTAGGCTACCCTTGACTGCTTCTGCCTCCAATAGATTTCCTAAGCACTAGTGTTTTAAGGAACAGCTTAAAAAGAGAATCCTAATGTGATTTCTTTATAATGGGTGTGTTCCTTATCTTATCCTAGTGTCTAAACTCTTCTCCATGGCTGGACCCCCAAATAATATTCCTTTACGTGCTAAGGGGTAACTAGTGAGTGGGATAGGTTTAATAACTACCCTAACCCTAACGCATACCCTAATGCTAACCCCTACCCTAACCCTAACACGTACCCTAATCCTAACCCGTACCCTAAACCGAGCCCTAACCCTAACACTAACCCTAACCCTAACCCTAACCCATACCCTACGCCGTACCCGAAGCCCTCCCCGAACCCGTACCCTAAGCCGTACCCTAAGCCTAACCCTAAGCCTAACCCTAACCCTAGGCTACCCTTGACTGCTTCTGCCTCCAATAGATTTCCTAAGCACTAGTGTTTTAAGGAACAGCTTAAAAAGAGAATCCTAAAGTGATTTCTTTATAATGGGTGTGTTCCTTATCTTATCCTAGTGTCTAAACACTTCTCCATGGCTGGACCCCCAAATAATATTCCTTTACGTGCTAAGGGTTAACTAGAGAGTGGGATAGGTTTAATAACTACCCTAACCCTAACGCGTACCCTAACGCTAACCCCTACCCTAACCCTAACACGTACCCTAATCCTAACCCGTACCCTAAACCGAGCCCTAACCCTAACACTAACCCTAACCCTAACCCTAACCCATACCCTACGCCGTACCCGAAGCCCTCCCCGAACCCCTACCCTAAACCGTACCCTAAGCCTAACCCTAAGCCTAACCCTAACCCTAGGCTACCCTTGACTGCTTCTGCCTCCAGTAGATTTCCTAAGCACTAGTGTTTTAAGGAACAGCTTAAAAAGAGAATACTAATGTGATTTCTTTATAATGTGTGTGTTCCTTATATTATCTTAGTGTCTAAACTCTTCTCCATTGGTGGACCCCCAAATAATATTCCTTTACGTGCTAAGGGGTATTTAGAGAGTGGGATAGGTTTAATCACTACCCTAACCGTAACGCGTACCCTAACCCTAACCCCTACCCTAACCCTAACACGTACCCTAATCCTAACCCGTACCCTAAACCGAGCCCTAACCCTAACACTAACCCTAACCCTAACCCTAACCCATACCCTACGCCGTACCCGAAGCCCTCCCCGAACCCCTACCCTAAACCGTACCCTAAGCCTAACCCTAAGCCTAACCCTAACCCTAGGCTACCCTTGACTGCTTCTGCCTCCAATAGATTTCCTAAGCACTAGTGTTTTAAGGAACAGCTTAAAAAGAGAATACTAATGTGATTTCTTTATAATGTGTGTGTTCCTTATATTATCTTAGTGTCTAAACTCTTCTCCATGGCTGGACCCCCAAATAATATTCCTTTACGTGCTAATGGGTATCTAGAGATTGGGAAAGGTTTAATAACTACCCTAACCCTAACGCGTACCCTAACCCTAACCCCTACCCTAACCCTAACACGTACCCTAATCCTAACCCGTAACCTAAACCGAGCCCTAACCCTAACACTAACCCTAACCCTAACCCTAACCCATACCCTACGCCGTACCCGAAGCCCTCCCCGAACCCGTACCCTAAGCCGTACCCTAAGCCTAACCCTAAGCCTAACCCTAACCCTAGGCAACCCTTGACTGCTTCTGCCTCCAATAGATTTCCTAAGCACTAGTGTTTTAAGGACCAGCATAAAAAGAGAATCCCAATGTGATTTCTTTATAATGGGTGTGTTCCTTATCTTATCCTAGTGTCTAAACTCTTCTCCATGGCTGGACCCCCAAATAATATTCCTTTACGTGCTAAGGGGTATCTAGAGAGTGGGATAGGTTTAATAACTACCCTAACTCTAATGCGTACCCTAACCCTAAACCCGACCCTAACGCTAACACGTACCCTAAACCGAGCCCTAACCCTAACACTAACAATAACCCTAACCCTAACCCATACCCTACGCCGTACCCGAAGCCCTCACCGAACCCGTACCCTAAGCCGTACCCTAAGCCTAACCCTAAGCCTAACCCTAACCCTAGGCTACCCTTGACTGCTTCTGCCTCCAATAGATTTCCTAAGCACTAGTGTTTTAAGGAACAGCTTAAAAAGAGAATCCTAATGTGATTTCTTTATAATGTGTGTGTTCCTTATATTATCTTAGTGTCTAAACTCTTCTCCATTGGTGGACCCCCAAATAATATTCCTTTACGTGCTAAGGGGTATCTAGAGAGTGGGATAGGTTTAATAACTAGCCTAACCCTAACGCGTACCCTAACCCTAAACCCTACCCTAACCCTAACATGTACCCTAATCCTAAAGCGTACCCTAAACCGAGCCCTAACCCTAACACTAACCGTAACCCTAACCCTAACCCATACCCTACGCCGTACCCGAAGCCCTCCCCGAACACGTACCCTAAGCCGTACCCTAAGCCTAACCCTAAGCCTAACCCTAACCCTAGGCTACCCTTGACTGCTTCTGCCTCCAATAGATTTCCTAAGCACTATTGTTTTAAGGAACAGCTTAAAAAGAGAATCCTAATGTGATTTCTTTATAATGTGTGTGTTCCTTATATTATCTTAGTGTCTAAAGTCTTCTCCATGGCTGGACCCCCAAATAATATTCCTTTACGTGCTAAGGGGTATCTAGAGAGTGGGATAGGTTTAATAACTACCCTAAGCCTAACGCGTACCCTAACCCTAACCCCTACCCTAACCCTAACACGTACCCTAATCCTAACCCGTACCCTAAACCGAGCCCTAACCCTAACACTAACGCTAACCCTAACCCTAACCCATACCCTACGCCGTACCCGAAGCCCTCCCCGAACCCGTACCCTAAGCCGTACCCTAAGCCTAACCCTAAGCCTAACCCTAACCCTAGGCTACCCTTGACTGCTTCTGCCTCCAATAGATTTCCTAAGCACTAGTGTTTTAAGGAACAGCTTAAAAAGAGAATCCTAATGTGATTTCTTTATAATGGGTGTGTTCCTTATCTTATCCTAGTGTCTAAACTCTTCTCCATGGCTGGACCCCCAAATAATATTCCTTTACGTGCTAAGGGGTAACTAGTGAGTGGGATAGGTTTAATAACTACCCTAACCCTAACGCATACCCTAACGCTAACCCCTACCCTAACCCTAACACGTACCCTAATCCTAACCCGTACCCTAAACCGAGCCCTAACCCTAACACTAACCCTAACCCTAACCCTAACCCATACCCTACGCCGTACCCGAAGCCCTCCCCGAACCCGTACCCTAAGCCGTACCCTAAGCCTAACCCTATGCCTAACCCTAACCCTAGGCTACCCTTGACTGCTTCTGCCTCCAATAGATTTCCTAAGCACTAGTGTTTTAAGGAACAGCTTAAAAAGAGAATCCTAAAGTGATTTCTTTATAATGGGTGTGTTCCTTATCTTATCCTAGTGTCTAAACACTTCTCCATGGCTGGACCCCCAAATAATATTCCTTTACGTGCTAAGGGTTAACTAGAGAGTGGGATAGGTTTAATAACTACCCTAACCCTAACGCGTACCCTAACGCTAACCCCTACCCTAACCCTAACACGTACCCTAATCCTAACCCGTACCCTAAACCGAGCCCTAACCCTAACACTAACCCTAACCCTAACCCTAACCCATACCCTACGCCGTACCCGAAGCCCTCCCCGAACCCCTACCCTAAACCGTACCCTAAGCCTAACCCTAAGCCTAACCCTAACCCTAGGCTACCCTTGACTGCTTCTGCCTCCAGTAGATTTCCTAAGCACTAGTGTTTTAAGGAACAGCTTAAAAAGAGAATACTAATGTGATTTCTTTATAATGTGTGTGTTCCTTATATTATCTTAGTGTCTAAACTCTTCTCCATTGGTGGACCCCCAAATAATATTCCTTTACGTGCTAAGGGGTATCTAGAGAGTGGGATAGGTTTAATAACTACCCTAAACCTAATGTGTACCCTAACCCTAACCCCTACCCTAACCCTAACACGTAAACTAAACCTAACCCGTACCCTAAACGGAGCCCTAACCCTAACACTAACCCTAACACTAACACTAACCCATACCCTACGCCGTAAACGAACCCCTCCCTGAACCCGTACCCTAAGCCGTACCCTAAGCCTAACCCCAAGCCTAAACCTAACCCTAGGCTACCCTTGACTTCTTCTGCCTCCAATAGATTTCCTAAGCACTAGTGTTTTAAGGAACAGCTTAAACAGAGAATCCTAATGTGATTTCTTTATAATGTGTGTGTTCCTTATATTATCCTAGTGTCAAAACTCTTCTCCATGGCTGGACCCCCAAATAATATTCCTTTACGTGCTAATGGGTATCTAGAGATTGGGAAAGGTTTAATAACTACCCTAACCCTAACGCGTACCCTAACCCTAACCCCTACCCTAACCCTAACACGTACCCTAATCCTAACCCGTACCCTAAACCGAGCCGTAACCCTAACACTAACCCTAAACCTAACCCTAACCCATACCCTACGCCGTACCCGAAGCCCTCCCCGAACCCGTACCCTAAGCCGTACCCTAAGCCTAACCCTAAGCCTAACCCTAACCCTAGGCAACCCTTGACTGCTTCTGCCTCCAATAGATTTCCTAAGCACTAGTGTTTTAAGGACCAGCAGAAAAAGAGAATCCCAATGTGATTTCTTTATAATGGGTGTGTTCCTTATCTTATCCTAGTGTCTAAACTCTTGTCCATGGCTGGACCCCCAAATAATATTCCTTTACGTGCTAAGGGGTATCTAGAGAGTGGGATAGGTTTAATAACTACCCTAACTCTAATGCGTACCCTAACCCTAAACCCGACCCTAACGCTAACACGTACCCTAAACCGAGCCCTAACCCTAACACTAACAATAAGCCTAACCCTAACCCATACCCTACGCCGTACCCGAAGCCTTCCCCGAACCCGTACCCTAAGCCGTACCCTAAGCCTAACCCTCAGCCTAACACTAACGCTGGGCTACCCTTGACTGCTTCTGCCTCCAATAGATTTCCTAAGCACTAGTGTTTTAAGGAACCGCTTAAGAAGAGAATCCTAATGTGATTTCTTTATAATAGGTGTGTTCCTTATCTTATCCTAGTGTCTAAACTCTTCTCCATGGCTGGACCCACAAATAATATTCCTTTTCGTGCTAAGGGGTATCTAGAGAGTGGGATAGGTTTAATAACTACCCTAACCCTAACGCGTACCCTAACCCTAACCCCTACCCTAACCCTAACACGTACCCTAATCCTAACCCGTACCCTAAACCGAGCCCTAACCCTAACACTAACCCTAACCCTAACCCTAACCCATACCCTACGCCGTACCCGAAGCCCTCCCCGAACCCGTACCCTAAGCCGTACCCTAAGCCTAACCCTAAGCTTAACCCTAACCCTAGGCTACCCTTGACTGCTTCTGCCTCCAATAGATTTCCTAAGCACTAGTGTTTTAAGGAACAGCATAAAAAGGGAATCCTAATGTGATTTCTTTATAATGGGTGTGTTCCTTATCTTATCCTAGTGTCTAAACTCTTCTCCATCGCTGGCCCCCCAAATAATATTCCTTTACGTGCTAAGGGGTATCTAGAGAGTTGGATAGGTTTAATAACTACCCTAACCCTAACGCGTAACCTAACCCTCACCCCTACCCTAACCCTAACACGTACCCTAATCCTAAACCCTACCCTAAACCGAACCCTAACCCTAACACTAACCGTAACCCTAACCCTAACCCATACCCTACGCCATACCCACAGCCCTCCCCGAACCCGTACCCTAAGCCGTACCCTAAGCCTAACCCTAAGCCTAACCCTAACCCTAGGCTACCCTTGACTGCTTCTGCCTCCAATAGATTTCCTAAGCACTAGTGTTTTAAGGAACAGCTTAAAAAGAGAATACTAACGTGATTTCTTTATAATGTGTGTGTTCCTTATATTATCTTAGTGTCTAAACTCTTCTCCATTGGTGGACCCGCAAATAATATTCCTTTACGTGCTAAGGGGTATCTAGAGAGTGGGATAGGTTTAATCACTACCCTAACCGTAACGCGTACCCTAACCCTAACCCCTACCCTAACCCTAACACGTACCCTAATCCTAACTCGTACCCTAAACCGAGCCCTAACCCTATCACTAATCCTAACCCTAACCCTAACCCATACCCTACGCCGTACCCGAAGACCTCCCCGAAAACGTACCCTAAGCCGTACCCTAAGCCTAACCCTAAGCCTAACCCTAACCCTAGGCTACCCTTGACTGCTTCTGCCTCCAATAGATTTCCTAAGCACTAGTGTTTTAAGGAATAGCTTAAAAAGAGAATCCTAAAGTGATTTCTTTATAATGGGTGTGTTCCTTATCTAATCCTAGTGTCGAAACTCTTCTCCATGCCTGGACCCCCTAAATAATATTTCTTTACGTGCTAAGGGTTATCGAGAGAGTGGGACAGGTTTAATAACTACCCTAACCCTAACGCGTACCCTAACCCTAACCCCTACCCTAACCCTAACACGTACCCTAATCCTAACCCGTACCCTAAACCGAGCCCTAACCCTAACACTAACCCTAACCCTAACCCTAACCCATACCCTACGCCGTACCCGAAGCCCTCCCCGAACCCGTACCCTAAGCCTAACCCTAAGCCTAACCCTAACCCTAGGCTATCCTTGACTGCTTCTGCCTCCAATAGATTTCCTAAGCACTAGTGTTTTAAGGAACAGCTTAAAAAGAGAATCCTAATGTGATTTCTTTATAATGGGTGTGTTCCTTATCTTATCCTAGTGTCTAAACTCTTCTCCATGGCTGGACCCCCAAATAATATTCCTTTACGTGCTAAGGGGTAACTAGTGAGTGGGATAGGTTTAATAACTACCCTAACCCTAACGCATACCCTAACGCTAACCCCTACCCTAACCCTAACACGTACCCTAATCCTAACCCGTACCCTAAACCGAGCCCTAACCCTAACACTAACCCTAACCCTAACCCTAACCCATACCCTACGCCGTACCCGAAGCCCTCCCCGAACCCGTACCCTAAGCCGTACCCTAAGCCTAACCCTAAGCCTAACCCTAACCCTAGGCTACCCTTGACTGCTTCTGCCTCCAATAGATTTCCTAAGCACTAGTGTTTTAAGGAACAGCTTAAAAAGAGAATCCTAAAGTGATTTCTTTATAATGGGTGTGTTCCTTATCTTATCCTAGTGTCTAAACTCTTCTCCATGGCTGGACCCCCAAATAATATTCCTTTACGTGCTAAGGGGTAACTAGAGAGTGGAATAGGTTTAATAACTACCCTAACCCTAACGCGTACCCTAACGCTAACCCCTACCCTAACCCTAACACGTACCCTAATCCTAACCCGTACCCTAAACCGAGCCCTAACCCTAACACTAACCCTAACCCTAACCCTAACCCATACCCTACGCCGTACCCGAAGCCCTCCCCGAACCCCTACCCTAAACCGTACCCTAAGCCTAACCCTAAGCCTAACCCTAACCCTAGGCTACCCTTGACTGCTTCTGCCTCCAATAGATTTCCTAAGCACTAGTGTTTTAAGGAACAGCTTAAAAAGAGAATACTAATGTGATTTCTTTATAATGTGTGTGTTCCTTATATTATCTTAGTGTCTAAACTCTTCTCCATTGGTGGACCCCCAAATAATATTCCTTTACGTGCTAAGGGGTATCTAGAGAGTGGGATAGGTTTAATCACTACCCTAACCGTAACGCGTACCCTAACCCTAACCCCTACCCTAACCCTAACACGTACCCTAATCCTAACCCGTAACTTAAACCGAGCCCTAACCCTAACACTAACCCTAACCCTAACCCTAACCCATACCCTACGCCGTACCCGAAGCCCTCCCCGAAAACGTACCCTAAGCCGTACCCTAAGCCTAACCCTAAGCCTAACCCTAACCCTAGGCTACCCTTGACTGCTTCTGCCTCCAATAGATTTCCTAAGTACTAGTGTTTTAAGGAACAGCTTAAAAAGAGAATCCTAATGTGATTTCTTTATAATGTGTGTGTTCCTTATATTATCTTAGTGTCTAAACTCTTCTCCATGGCTGGACCCCCAAATAATATTCCTTTACGTGCTAAGGGGTATCTAGAGAGTGGGATAGGTTTAATAATTACCCTAACTCTAATGCGTACCCTAACCCTAAACCCGACCCTAACGCTAACACGTACCCTAAACCGAGCCCTAACCCTAACACTAACAATAAGCCTAACCCTAACCCATACCCTACGCCGTACCCGAAGCCTTCCCCGAACCCGTACCCTAAGCCGTACCCTAAGCCTAACCCTCAGCCTAACACTAACGCTAGGCTACCCTTGACTGCTTCTGCCTCCAATAGATTTCCTAAGCACTAGTGTTTTAACGAACAGCTTAAGAAGAGAATCCTAATGTGATTTCTTTAAAATAGGTGTGTTCCTTATCTTATCCTAGTGTCTAATCTCTTCTCCATGGCTGGACCCACAAATAATATTCCTTTTCGTGCTAAGGGGTATCTAGAGAGTGGGATAGGTTTAATAACTACCCTAACCCTAACGCGTACCCTAACCCTAACCCCTACCCTAACCCTAACACGTACCCTAATCCTAACCCGTACCCTAAACGGAGCCCTAAGCCTAACACTAACCCTAACCCTAACCCTAACCCATACCCTACGCCGTACCCGAAGCCCTCCCCGAACCAGTACCCTAAGCCGTACCCTAAGCCTAACCCTAAGCTTAACCCTAACCCTAGGCTACCCTTGACTGCTTCTGCCTCCAATAGATTTCCTAAGCACTAGTGTTTTAAGGAACAGCATAAAAAGGGAATCCTAATGTGATTTCTTTATAATGGGTGTGTTCCTTATCTTATCCTAGTGTCTAAACTCTTCTCCATGGCTGGCCCACCAAATAATATTCCTTTACGTGCTAAGGGGTATCTAGAGAGTTAGATAGGTTTAATAACTACCCTAACCCTAACGCGTAACCTAACCCTCACCCCTACCCTAACCCTAACACGTACACTAATCCTAAACCGTACCCTAAACCGAGCCCTAACCCTAACACTAACCGTAACCCTAACCCTAACCCATACCCTACGCCGTACCCGCAGCCCTCCCCGAACCCGTACCCTAAGCCGTACCCTAAGCCTAACCCTAAGCCTAACCCTAACCCTAGGCTACCCTTGACTGCTTCTGCCTCCAATAGATTTCCTAAGCACTAGTGTTTTAAGGAACAGCTTAAAAAGAGAATCCTAATGTGATTTCTTTATAATGGGTGTGTTCCTTATCTTATCCTAGTGTCTAAACTCTTCTCCATGGCTGGACCGCCAAATAATATTCCTTTACGTGCTAAGGGGTAACTAGAGAGTGGGATAGGTTTAATAACTACCCTAACCCTAACGCGTACCCTAACGCTAACCCCTACCCTAACCCTAACACGTACCTTAATCCTAAACCGTACCCTAAACCGAGCCCTAACCCTAACACTAACCCTAACCCTAACCCTAACACATACCCCACGCCGTACCCGAAGCCCTCCCCGAACCCGTACCCTAAACCGTACCCTAAGCCTAACCCTAAGCCTAACCCTAACCCTAGGCTACCCTTGACTGCTTCTGCCTCCAATAGATTTCCTAAGCACTAGTGTTTTAAGGAACAGCTTAAAAAGAGAATACTAACGTGATTTCTTTATAATGTGTGTGTTCCTTATATTATCTTAGTGTCTAAACTCTTCTCCATTGGTGGACCCGCAAATAATATTCCTTTACGTGCTAAGGGGTATCTAGAGAGTGGGATAGGTTTAATCACTACCCTAACCGTAACGCGTACCCTAACCCTAACCCCTACCCTAACCCTAACACGTACCCTAATCCTAATCCGTACCCTAAACCGAGCCCTAACCCTAACACTAACCCTAACCCTAACCCTAACCCATACCCTACGCCGTACCCGAAGACCTCCCCGAAAACGTACCCTAAGCCGTACCCTAAGCCTAACCCTAAGCCTAACCCTAACCCTAGGCTACCCTTGACTGCTTCTGCCTCCAATAGATTTCCTAAGCACTAGTGTTTTAAGGAACAGCTTAAAAAGAGAATCCTAAAGTGATTTCTTTATAATGGGTGTGTTCCTTATCTAATCCTAGTGTCGAAACTCTTCTCCATGCCTGGACCCCCTAAATAATATTCCTTTACGTGCTAAGGGTTATCGAGAGAGTGGGACAGGTTTAATAACTACCCTAACCCTAACGCGTACCCTAACCCTAACCCCTACCCTAACCCTAACACGTACCCTAATCCTAACCCGTACCCTAAACCGAGCCCTAACCCTAACACTAACCCTAACCCTAACCCTAACCCATACCCTAAGCCGTACCCTAAGCCTAACCCTAAGCCTAACCCTAACCCTAGGCTACCCTTGACTGCTTCTGCCTCCAATAGATTTCCTAAGCACTAGTGTTTTAAGGAACAGCTTAAAAAGAGAATCCTAATGTGATTTCTTTATAATGTGTGTGTTCCTTATATTATCTTAGTGTCTAAACTCTTCTCCATGGCTTGACCCCCAAATAATATTCCTTTACGTGCTAAGGGGTATCTATAGAGTGGGATAGGTTTAATAACTACCGTAACCCTAACGCGTACCCTAACCCTAACCCCTACCCTAACCCTAACACGTACCCTAATCCTAAAGCGTACCCTAAACCGAGCCCTAACCCTAACACTAACCGTAACCCTAACCCTAACCCATACCCTACGCCGTACCCGAAGCCCTCCCCGAACACGTACCCTAAGCCGTACCGTAAGCCTAACCCTAAGCCTAACCCTAACCCTAGGCTACCCTTGACTGCTTCTGCCTCCAATACATTTCCTAAGCACTAGTGTTTTAAGGAACAGCTTAAAAAGAGAATACTAATGTGATTTCTTTATAATGTGTGTGTTCCTTATATTATCTTAGTGTCTAAACTCTTCTCCATGGCTGGACCCCCAAATAATATTCCTTTACGTGCTAAGGGGTATCTAGAGAGTGGGATAGTTTTAATAACTACCCTAACCCTAACGCGTACCCTAACCCTAACCCCTACCCTAACCCTAACACGTACCCTAATCCTAAACCGTACCCTAAACCGAGCCCTAACCCTAACACTAACCCTAACCCTAACCCTAACCCATACCCTACGTCGTACCCGAAGCCCTCCCCGAACCCGTACCCTAAGCCGTACCCTAAGCCTAACCCTAAGCCTAACCCTAACCCTAGGCTACCCTTGACTGCTTCTGCCTCCAATAGATTTCCTAAGCACTAGTGTTTTAAGGAACAGCTTAAAAAGAGAATCCTAAAGTGATTTCTTTATAATGGGTGTGTTCCTTATCTTATCCTAGTGTCTAAAGTCTTCTCCATGGCTGGACCCCCAAATAATATTCCTTTATGTGCTAAGGGGTATCGAGAGAGTGGGATAGGTTTAATAACTACCCTAACCCTAACGTGTACCCTAAACCTAACCCCTACCCTAACCCTAACACGTACCCTAATCCTAACCCGTACCCTAAACCGAGCCCTAACCCTAACACTAACCCTAGCCCTAACCCTAACCCATACCATACGCCGTACCCGAAGCCCTCCCCGAACACGTACCCTAAGCCGTACCCTAAGCCTAACCCTAAGCCTAACCCCAACCCTAGGCTACCCTTGACTGCTTCTGCCTCCAATAGATTTCCTAAGCACTAGTGTTTTAAGGAACAGCTTAAAACGAGAATCCTAATGTGATTTCTTTATAATGGGTGTGTTCCTTATCTTATCCTAGTGTCTAAACTCTTCTCCATGCCTGGACCCCCAAATAATATTCCTTTACGTGCTAAGGGGTATCTAGAGAGTGGGATAGGTTTAATAACTACCCTAAACCTAATGTGTACCCTAACCCTAACCCCTACCCTAACCCTAACACGTAACCTAAATCTAACCCGTACTCTAAACGGAGCCCTAACCCTAACACTAACCCTAACACTAACACTAACCCATACCCTACGCCGTAAACGAACCCCTCCACGAACCCATACCCTAAGCCGTACCCTAAGCCTAACCCCAAGCCTAAACCTAACCCTAGGCTACCCTTGACTTCTTCTGCCTCCAATAGATTTCCTAAGCACTAGTGTTTTAAGGAACAGCTTAAACAGAGAATCCTAATGTGATTTCTTTATAATGTGTGTGTTCCTTATATTATCTTAGTGTCTAAACTCTTCTCCATGGCTGGACCCCCAAATAATATTCCTTTACGTGCTAATGGGTATCTAGAGATTGGGAAAGGTTTAATAACTACCCTAACCCTAACGCGTACCCTAACCCTAACCCCTACCCTAACCCTAACACGTACCCTAATCCTAACCCGTACCCTAAACCGAGCCCTAACCCTAACACTAACCCTAAACCTAACCCTAACCCATACCCTACGCCGTACCCGAAGCCCTCCCCGAACCCGTACCCTAAGCCGTACCCTAAGCCTAACCCTAAGCCTAACCCTAACCCTAGGCAACCCTTGACTGCTTCTGCCTCCAATAGATTTCCTAAGCACTAGTGTTTTAAGGACCAGCATAAAAAGTGAATCCCAATGTGATTTCTTTATAATGGGTGTGTTCCTTATCTTATCCTAGTGTCTAAACTCTTCTCCATGGCTGGACCCCCAAATAATATTCCTTTACGTGCTAAGGGGTATCTAGAGAGTGGGATAGGTTTAATAACTACCCTAACTCTAATGCGTACCCTAACCCTAAACCCGACCCTAACGCTAACACGTACCCTAAACCGAGCCCTAACCCTAACACTAACAATAAGCCTAACCCTACCCCATACCCTACGCCGTACCCGAAGCCTTCCCCGAACCCGTACCCTAAGCCGTACCCTAAGCCTAACCCTCAGCCTAACACTAACGCTAGGCTACCCTTGACTGCTTCTGCCTCCAATAGATTTCCTAAGCACTAGTGTTTTAAGGAACAGCTTAAGAAGAGAATCCTAATGTGATTTCTTTATAATAGGTGTGTTCCTTATCTTATCCTAGTGTCTAAACTCTTCTCCATGGCTGGACCCACAAATAATATTCCTTTTCGTGCTAAGGGGTATCTAGAGAGTGGGATAGGTTTAATAACTACCCTAACCCTAACGCGTACCCTAACCCTCACCCCTACCCTAACCCTAACACGTACCCTAATCCTAAACCGTACCCTAAACCGAGCCCTAACCCAAACACTAACCGTAACCCTAACCCTAACCCATACCCTACGCCGTACCCGCAGCCCTCCCCGAACCTGTACCCTAAGCCGTACCCTAAGCCTAACCCTAAGCCTAACCCTAACCCTAGGCTACCCTTGACTGCTTCTGCCTCCAATAGATTTCCTAAGCACTAGTGTTTTAAGGAACAGCTTAAAAAGAGAATCCTAATGTGATTTCTTTATAATGGGTGTGTTCCTTATCTTATCCTAGTGTCTAAACTCTTCTCCATGGCTGGACCCCCAAATAATATTCCTTTATGTGCTAAGGGGTATCGAGAGAGTGGGATACGTTTAATCACTACCCTAACCCTAACGCGTATCCTAACGCTAACCCCTACCCTAACCCTAACACGTACCCTAATCCTAACCCGTACCCTAAACCGAGCCCTAACCCTAACACTAACCCTAACCCTAACCCTAACCCAAACCCTACGCCGTACCCGAAGCCCTCCCCGAACCCGTACCCTAAGCCGTACCCTAAGCCTAACCCTAAGCCTAACCCTAACACTAGGCTACCCTTGACTGCTTCTGCCTCCAATAGATTTCCTAAGCACTAGTGTTTTAAGGAACAGCTTAAAAAGAGAATCCTAATGTGATTTCTTTATAATGGGTGTGTTCCTTATCTTATCCTAGTGTCTAAACTCTTCTCCATGGCTGGACCCCCAAATAATATTCCTTTACGTGCTAAGGGGTAACTAGAGAGTGGGATAGGTTTAATAACTACCCTAACCCTAACGCGTACCCTAACGCTAACCCCTACCCTAACCCTAAAACGTACCCTAATCCTAACCCATACCCTAAACCGAGCCCTAACCCTAACACTAACCCTAACCCTAACCCTAACACATACCCCACGCCGTACCCGAAGCCCTCCCCGAACCCGTACCCTAAACCGTACCCTAAGCCTAACCCTAAGCCTAACCCTAACCCTAGGCTACCCTTGACTGCTTCTGCCTCCAATAGATTTCCTAAGCACTAGTGTTTTAAGGAACAGCTTAAAAAGAGAATACTAACGTGATTTCTTTATAATGTGTGTGTTCCTTATATTATCTTAGTGTCTAAACTCTTCTCCATTGGTGGACCCGCAAATAATATTCCTTTACGTGCTAAGGGGTATCTAGAGAGTGGGATAGGTTTAATCACTACCCTAACCGTAACGCGTACCCTAACCCTAACCCCTACCCTAACCCTAACACGTACCCTAATCCTAACCCGTACCCTAAACCGAGCCCTAACCCTAACACTAACCCTAACCCTAACCCTAACCCATACCCTACGCCGTACCCGAAGACCTCCCCGAAAACGTACCCTAAGCCGTACCCTAAGCCTAACCCTAAGCCTAACCCTAACCCTAGGCTACCCTTGACTGCTTCTGCCTCCAATAGATTTCCTAAGCACTAGTGTTTTAAGGAACAGCTTAAAAAGAGAATCCTAAAGTGATTTCTTTATAATGGGTGTGTTCCTTTTCTAATCCTAGTGTCGAAACTCTTCTCCATGCCTGGACCCCCTAAATAATATTCCTTTACGTGCTAAGGGTTATCGAGAGAGTGGGACAGGTTTAATAACTACCCTAACCCTAACGCGTACCCTAACCCTAACCCCTACCCTAACCCTAACACGTACCCTAATCCTAACCCGTACCCTAAAACGAGCCCTAACCCTAACACTAACCCTAACCCTAACCCTAACCCATACCCTACGCCGTACCCGAAGCCCTCCCCGAACCCGTACCCTAAGCCTAACCCTAAGCCTAACCCTAACCCTAGGCTACCCTTGACTGCTTCTGCCTCCAATAGATTTCCTAAGCACTAGTGTTTTAAGGAACAGCTTAAAAAGAGAATCCTAATGTGATTTCTTTATAATGTGTGTGTTCCTTATATTATCTTAGTGTCTAAACTCTTCTCCATGGCTGGACCCCCAAATAATATTCCTTTACGTGCTAAGGGGTATCTAGAGAGTGGGATAGGTTTAATAACTACCCTAACCCTAACGCGTACCCTAACCCTAAACCCTACCCTAACCCTAACACGTACCCTAATCCTAAAGCGTACCCTAAACCGAGCCCTAACCCTAACACTAACCGTAACCCTAACCCTAACCCATACCCTACGCCGTACCCGAAGCCCTCCCCGAACACGTACCCTAAGCCGTACCCTAAGCCTAACCCTAAGCCTAACCCTAACCCTAGGCTACCCTTGACTGCTTCTGCCTCCAATAGATTTCCTAAGCACTAGTGTTTTAAGGAACAGCTTAAAAAGAGAATCCTAATGTGATTTCTTTATAATGTGTGTGTTCCTTATATTATCTTAGTGTCTAAAGTCTTCTCCATGGCTGGACCCCCAAATAATATTCCTTTATGTGCTAAGGGGTATCTAGAGAGTGGGATAGGTTTAATAACTACCCTAAGCCTAACGCGTACCCTAACCCTAACCCCTACCCTAACCCTAACACGTACCCTAATCCTAACCCGTACCCTAAGCCGAGCCCTAACCCTAACACTAACGCTAACCCTAACCCTAACCCATACCCTACGCCGTACCCGAAGCCCTCCCCGAACCCGTACCCTAAGCCGTACCCTAAGCCTAACCCTAAGCCTAACCCTAACCCTAGGCTACCCTTGACTGCATCTGCCTCCAATAGATTTCCTAAGCACTAGTGTTTTAAGGAACAGCTTAAAAAGAGAATCCTAATGTGATTTCTTTATAATGGGTGTGTTCCTTATCTTATCCTAGTGTCTAAACTCTTCTCCATGGCTGGACCCCCAAATAATATTCCTTTACGTGCTAAGGGGTAACTAGTGAGTGGGATAGGTTTAATAACTACCCTAACCCTAACGCATACCCTAACGCTAACCCCTACCCTAACCCTAACACGTACCCTAATCCTAACCCGTACCCTAAACCGAGCCCTAACCCTAACACTAACCCTAACCCTAACCCTAACCCATACCCTACGCCGTACCCGAAGCCCTCCCCGAACCCGTACCCTAAGCCGTACCCTAAGCCTAACCCTAACCCTAGGCTACCCTTGACTGCTTCTGCCTCCAATAGATTTCCTAAGCACTAGTGTTTTAAGGAACAGCTTAAAAAGAGAATCCTAAAGTGATTTCTTTATAATGGGTGTGTTCCTTATCTTATCCTAGTGTCTAAAGTCTTCTCCATGGCTGGACCCCCAAATAATATTCCTTTATGTGCTAAGGGGTATCGAGAGAGTGGGATAAGTTTAATAACTACCCTAACCCTAACGTGTACCCTAAACCTAACCCCTACCCTAACCCTAACACGTACCCTAATCCTAACCCGTACCCTAAACCGAGCCCTAACCCTAACACTAACCCCAACCCTAACCCTAACCCATACCCTACGCCGTACCCGAAGCCCTCCCCGAACACGTACCCTAAGCCGTACCCTAAGCCTAACCCTAAGCCTAACCCCAACCCTAGGCTACCCTTGACTGCTTCTGCCTCCAATAGATTTCCTAAGCACTAGTGTTTTAAGGAACAGCTTAAAACGAGAATCCTAATGTGATTTCTTTATAATGGGTGTGTTCCTTATCTTATCCTAGTGTCTAAACTCTTCTCCTTGCCTGGACCCCCAAATAATATTCCTTTACGTGCTAAGGGGTATCTAGAGAGTGGGATAGGTTTAATAACTACCCTAAACCTAATGTGTACCCTAACCCTAACCCCTACCCTAACCCTAACACGTAACCTAAACCTAACCCGTACCCTAAACGGAGCCCTAACCCTAACACTAACCCTAACACATACCCTACGCCGTAAACGAACCCCTCCCCGAACCCGTACCCTAAGCCGTACCCTAAGCCTAACCCTAAGCCTAACCCTAACCCTAGGCAACCCTTGACTGCTTCTGCCTCCAATAGATTTCCTAAGCACTAGTGTTTTAAGGACCAGCATAAAAAGAGAATCCCAATGTGATTTCTTTATAATGGGTGTGTTCCTTATCTTATCCTAGTGTCTAAACTCTTCTCCATGGCTGGACCCCCAAATAATATTCCTTTACGTGCTAAGGGGTATCTAGAGAGTGGGATAGGTTTAATAACTACCCTAACTCTAATGCGTACCCTAACCCTAAACCCGACCCTAACGCTAACACGTACCCTAAACCGAGCCCTAACCCTAACACTAACAATAAGCCTAACCCTAACCCATACCCTACGCCGTACCCGAAGCCTTCCCCGAACCCGTACCCTAAGCCGTACCCTAAGCCTAACCCTCAGCCTAACACTAACGCTAGGCTACCCTTGACTGCTTCTGCCTCCAATAGATTTCCTAAGCACTAGTGTTTGAAGGAACAGCTTAAGAAGAGAATCCTAATGTGATTTCTTTATAATAGGTGTGTTCCTTATCTTATCCTAGTGTCTAAACTCTTCTCCATGGCTGGACCCACAAATAATATTCCTTTTCGTGCTAAGGGGTATCTAGAGAGTGGGATAGGTTTAATAACTACCCTAACCCTAACGCGTACCCTAACCCTAACCCCTACCCTAACCCTAACACGTACCCTAATCCTAACCCGTACCCTAAACGGAGCCCTAACCCTAACACTAACCCTAACCCTAACCCTAACCCATACCCTACGCCGTACCCGAAGCCCTCCCCGAACCCGTACCCTAAGCCGTACCCTAAGCCTAACCCTAAGCCTAACCCTAACCCTAGGCTACCCTTGACTGCTTCTGCCTCCAATAGATTTCCTAAGCACTAGTGTTTTAAGGAACAGCATAAAAAGGGAATCCTAATGTGATTTCTTTATAATGGGTGTGTTCCTTATCTTATCCTAGTGTCTAAACTCTTCTCCATGGCTGGCCCCCCAAATAATATTCCTTTACGTGCTAAGGGGTATCTAGAGACTTGGATAGGTTTAATAACTACCCTAACCCTAACGCGTAACCTAACCCTCACCCCTACCCTAACCCTAACACGTACCCTAATCCTAAACCGTACCCTAAACCGAGCCCTAACCCTAACACTAACCGTAACCCTAACCCTAACTCATACCCTACGCCGTACCCGCAGCCCTCCCCGAACCCGTACCCTAAGCCGTACCCTAAGCCTAACCCTAAGCCTAACCCTAACCCTAGGCTACCCTTGACTGCTTCTGCCTCCAATAGATTTCCTAAGCACTAGTGTTTTAAGGAACAGCTTAAAAAGAGAATCCTAATGTGATTTCTTTATAATGGGTGTGTTCCTTATCTTATCCTAGTGTCTAAACTCTTCTCCATGGCTGGACCCCCAAATAATATTCCTTTATGTGCTAAAGGGTATCGAGAGAGTGGGATACGTTTAATCACTACCCTAACCCTAACGCGTATCCTAACGCTAACCCCTACCCTAACCCTAACACGTACCCTAATCCTAACACGTACCCTAAACCGAGCCCTAACCCTAACACTAACCCTAACCCTAACCCTAACCCATACCCTACGCCGTACCCGAAGCCCTCCCCGAACCCGTACCCTAAGCCGTACCCTAAGCCTAACCCTAAGCCTAACCCTAACACTAGGCTACCCTTGACTGCTTCTGCCTCCAATAGATTTCCTAAGCACTAGTGTTTTAAGGAACAGCTTAAAAAGAGAATCCTAATGTGATTTCTTTATAATGGGTGTGTTCCTTATCTAATCCTAGTGTCTAAACTCTTCTCCATGGCTGGACCCCCAAATAATATTCCTTTATGTGCTAAGGGGTATCTAGAGAGTGGGATAGGTTTAATAACTACCCTAACCCTAACGCGTACCCTAACCCTAACCCCTACCCTAACCCTAACACGTACCCTAATCCTAAACCGTACCTTAAACCGAGCCCTAACCCTAACACTAACCGTAACCATAACCCTAACCCATACCCTACGCCGTACCCGAAGCCCTCCCCGAACCCGTACCCTAAGCCGTACCCTAAGCCTAACCCTAAGCCTAACCCTAACCCTAGGCTACCCTTGACTGCTTCTGCCTCCAATAGATTTCCTAAGCACTAGTGTTTTAAGGAACAGCTTAAAAAGAGAATCCTAATGTGATTTCTTTATAATGGGTGTGTTCCTTATCTAATCCTAGTGTCTAAACTCTTCTCCATGGCTGGATCCCCAAATAATATTCCTTTATGTGCTAAGGGGTATCGAGAGAGTGGGATAGGTTTAATAACTACCCTAACCCTAACGCGTACCCTAACCCTAACCCCTACCCTAACCCTAACACGTACCCTAATCCTAAACCGTACCCTAAACCGAGCCCTAACCCTAACACTAACCGTAACCCTAACCCTAACCCATACCCTACGCCGTACCCGAAGCCCTCCCCGAACCCGTACCCTAAGCCGTACCCTAAGCCTACCCCTAAGCCTAACCCTAACCCTAGGCTACCCTTGACTGCTTCTGCCTCCAATAGATTTCCTAAGCACTAGTGTTTTAAGGAACAGCTTAAAAAGAGAATCCTAATGTGATTTCTTTATAATGTGTGTGTTCCTTATATTATCTTAGTGTCTAAACTCTTCTCCATGGCTGGAACCCCAAATAATATTCCTTTACGTGCTAAGGGGTATCTAGAGAGTGGGATAGGTTTAATAACTACCCTAACCCTAACGCGTACCCTAACCCTAACCCCTACCCTAACCCTAACACGTACCCTAATCCTAAACCGTACCCTAAACCGAGCCCTAACCCTAACACTAACCGTAACCCTAACCCTAACCCATACCCTACGGCGTACCCGAAGCCCTCCCCGAACACGTACCCTAAGCCGTACCCTAAGCCTAACCCTAAGCCTAACCCTAACCCTAGGCTACCCTTGACTGCTTTTGCCTCCAATACATTTCCTAAGCACTAGTGTTTTAAGGAACAGCTTAAAAAGAGAATCCTAATGTGATTTCTTTATAATGTGTGTGTTCCTTATATTATCTTAGTGTCTAAACTCTTCTCCATGGCTGGACCCCAAAATAATATTCCTTTACGTGCTAAGGGGTATCTAGAGAGTGGGATAGGTTTAATAACTACCCTAAGCCTAACGCGTACCCTAACCCTAACCCCTACCCTAACCCTAACACGTACCCTAATCCTAACCCGTACCCTAAACCGAGCCCTAACCCTAACACTAACCCCAACCCTAACCCTAACCCATACCCTACGCCGTACCCGAAGCCCTCCCCGAACACGTACCCTAAGCCGTACCCTAAGCCTAACCCTAAGCCTAACCCCAACCCTAGGCTACCCTTGACTGCTTCTGCCTCCAATAGATTTCCTAAGCACTAGTGTTTTAAGGAACAGCTTAAAACGAGAATCCTAATGTGATTTCTTTATAATGGGTGTGTTCCTTATCTTATCCGAGTGTCTAAACTCTTCTCCATGCCTGGACCCCCAAATAATATTCCTTTACGTGCTAAGGGGTATCTAGAGAGTGGGATAGGTTTAATAACTACCCTAAACCTAATGTGTACCCTAACCCTAACCCCTACCCTAACCCTAACACGTAACCTAAACCTAACCCGTACCCTAAACGGAGCCCTAACCCTAACACTAACCCTAACACTAACACTAACACATACCCTACGCCGTAAACGAACCCCTCCCCGAACCCATACCCTAAGCCGTACCCTAAGCCTAACCCCAAGCCTAAACCTAACCCTAGGCTACCCTTGACTTCTTCTGCCTCCAATAGATTTCCTAAGCACTAGTGTTTTAAGGAACAGCTTAAACAGAGAATCCTAATGTGATTTCTTTATAATATGTGTGTTCCTTATATTATCTTAGTGTCTAAACTCTTCTCCATGGCTGGACCCCCAAATAATATTCCTTTACGTGCTAATGGGTATCTAGAGATTGGGAAAGGTTTAATAACTACCCTAACCCTAACGCGTACCCTAACCCTAACCCCTACCCTAACCCTAACACGTACCCTAATCCTAAACCGTACCCTAAACCGAGCCCTAACCCTAACACTAACCCTAAACCTAACCCTAACCCATACCCTACGCCGTACCCGAAGCCCTCCCCGAACCCGTACCCTAAGCCGTACCCTAAGCCTAACCCTAAGCCTAACCCTAACCCTAGGCAACCCTTGACTGCTTCTGCCTCCAATAGATTTCCTAAGCACTAGTGTTTTAAGGACCAGCATAAAAAGAGAATCCCAATGTGATTTCTTTATAATGGGTGTGTTCCTTATCTTATCCTAGTGTCTAAACTCTTCTCCATGGATGGACCCCCAAATAATATTCCTTTACGTGCTAAGGGGTATCTAGAGAGTGGGATAGGTTTAATAACTACCCTAAGCCTAACGCGTACCCTAACCCTAACCCCTACCCTAACCCTAACACGTACCCTAATCCTAACCCGTACCCTAAGCCGAGCCCTAACCCTAACACTAACGCTAACCCTAACCCTAACCCATACCCTACGCCGTACCCGAAGCCCTCCCCGAACCCGTACCCTAAGCCGTACCCTAAGCCTAACCCTAAGCCTAACCCTAACCCTAGGCTACCCTTGACTGCTTCTGCCTCCAATAGATTTCCTAAGCACTAGTGTTTTAAGGAACAGCATAAAAAGGGAATCCTAATGTGATTTCTTTATAATGGGTGTGTTCCTTATCTTATCCTAGTGTCTAAACTCTTCTCCATGGCTGGCCCCCCAAATAATATTCCTTTACGTGCTAAGGGGTATCTAGAGACTTGGATAGGTTTAATAACTACCCTAACCCTAACGCATACCCTAACGCTAACCCCTACCCTAACCCTAACACGTACCCTAATCCTAACCCGTACCCTAAACCGAGCCCTAACCCTAACACTAACCCTAACCCTAACCCTAACCCATACCCTACGCCGTACCCGAAGCCCTCCCCGAACCCGTACCCTAAGCCGTACCCTAAGCCTAACCCTAACCCTAGGCTACCCTTGACTGCTTCTGCCTCCAATAGATTTCCTAAGCACTAGTGTTTTAAGGAACAGCTTAAAAAGAGAATCCTAAAGTGATTTCTTTATAATGGGTGTGTTCCTTATCTTATCCTAGTGTCTAAAGTCTTCTCCATGGCTGGACCCCCAAATAATATTCCTTTATGTGCTAAGGGGTATCGAGAGAGTGGGATAAGTTTAATAACTACCCTAACCCTAACGTGTACCCTAAACCTAACCCCTACCCTAACCCTAACACGTACCCTAATCCTAACCCGTACCCTAAACCGAGCCCTAACCCTAACACTAACCCCAACCCTAACCCTAACCCATACCCTACGCCGTACCCGAAGCCCTCCCCGAACACGTACCCTAAGCCGTACCCTAAGCCTAACCCTAAGCCTAACCCCAACCCTAGGCTACCCTTGACTGCTTCTGCCTCCAATAGATTTCCTAAGCACTAGTGTTTTAAGGAACAGCTTAAAACGAGAATCCTAATGTGATTTCTTTATAATGGGTGTGTTCCTTATCTTATCCTAGTGTCTAAACTCTTCTCCTTGCCTGGACCCCCAAATAATATTCCTTTACGTGCTAAGGGGTATCTAGAGAGTGGGATAGGTTTAATAACTACCCTAAACCTAATGTGTACCCTAACCCTAACCCCTACCCTAACCCTAACACGTAACCTAAACCTAACCCGTACCCTAAACGGAGCCCTAACCCTAACACTAACCCTAACCCTAACCCTAACCCATACCCTACGCCGTACCCGAAGCCCTCCCCGAACCCGTACCCTAAGCCGTACCCTAAGCCTAACCCTAAGCCTAACCCTAAACCTAGGCTACCCTTGACTGCTTCTGCCTCCAATAGATTTCCTAAGCACTAGTGTTTTAAGGAACAGCATAAAAAGGGAATCCTAATGTGATTTCTTTATAATGGGTGTGTTCCTTATCTTATCCTAGTGTCTAAACTCTTCTCCATGGCTGGCCCCCCAAATAATATTCCTTTACGTGCTAAGGGGTATCTAGAGAGTTGGATAGGTTTAATAACTACCCTAACCCTAACGCGTAACCTAACCCTCACCCCTACCCTAACCCTAACACGTACCCTAATCCTAAACCGTACCCTAAACCGAGCCCTAACCCTAACACTAACCGTAACCCTAACCCTAACTCATACCCTACGCCGTACCCGCAGCCCTCCCCGAACCCGTACCCTAAGCCGTACCCTAAGCCTAACCCTAAGCCTAACCCTAACCCTAGGCTACCCTTGACTGCTTCTGACTCCAATAGATTTCCTAAGCACTAGTGTTTTAAGGAACAGATTAAAAAGAGAATACTAACGTGCTTTCTTTATAATGTGTGTGTTCCTTATATTATCTTAGTGTCTAAACTCTTCTCCATTGGTGGACCCGCAAATAATATTCCTTTACGTGCTAAGGGGTATCTAGAGAGTGGGATAGGTTTAATCACTACCCTAACCGTAACGCGTACCCTAACCCTAACCCCTACCCTAACCCTAACACGTACCCTAATCCTAACCCGTTCCCTAAACCGAGCCCTAACCCTAACACTAACCCTAACCCTAACCCTAACCCATACCCTACGCCGTACCCGAAGACCTCCCCGAAAACGTACCCTAAGCCGTACCCTAAGCCTAACCCTAAGCCTAACCCTAACCCTAGGCTACCCTTGACTGCTTCTGCCTCCAATAGATTTCCTAAGCACTAGTGTTTTAAGGAACAGCTTAAAAAGAGAATCCTAAAGTGATTTCTTTATAATGGGTGTGTTCCTTATCTAATCCTAGTGTCGAAACTCTTCTCCATGCCTGGACCCCCTAAATAATATTCCTTTACGTGCTAAGGGTTATCGAGAGAGTGGGACAGGTTTAATAACTAACCTAACCCTAACGCGTACCCTAACCCTAACCCCTACCCTAACCCTAACACGTACCCTAATCCTAACCCGTACCCTAAACCGAGCCCTAACCCTAACACTAACCCTAACCCTAACCCTAACCCATACCCTACGCCGTACCCGAAGCCCTCCCCGAACCCGTACCCTAAGCCTAACCCTAAGCCTAACCCTAACCCTAGGCTACCCTTGACTGCTTCTGCCTCCAATAGATTTCCTAAGCACTAGTGTTTTAAGGAACAGCTTAAAAAGAGAATCCTAATGTGATTTCTTTATAATGTGTGTGTTCCTTATATTATCTTAGTGTCTAAACTCTTCTCCATGGCTGGACCCCCAAATAATATTCCTTTACGTGCTAAGGGGTATCTAGAGAGTGGGATAGGTTTAATAACTACCCTAACCCTAACGCGTACCCTAACCCTAAACCCTACCCTAACCCTAACACGTACCCTAATCCTAAAGCGTACCCTAAACCGAGCCCTAACCCTAACACTAACCGTAACCCTAACCCTAACCCATACCCTACGCCGTACCCGAAGCCCTCCCCGAACAGGTACCCTAAGCCGTACCCTAAGCCTAACCCTAAGCCTAACCCTAACCCTAGGCTACCCTTGACTGCTTCTGCCTCCAATAGATTTCCTAAGCACTAGTGTTTTAAGGAACAGCTTAAAAAGAGAATCCTAATGTGATTTCTTTATAATGGGTGTGTTCCTTATCTAATCCTAGTGTCTAAACTCTTCTCCATGGCTGGACCCCCAAATAATATTCCTTTATGTGCTAAGGGGTATCTAGAGAGTGGGATAGGTTTAATAACTACCCTAACCCTAACGCGTACCCTAACCCTAACCCCTACCCTAACCCTAACACGTACCCTAATCCTAAACCGTACCCTAAACCGAGCCCTAACCCTAACTCTAACCGTAACCATAACCCTAACCCATACCCTACGCCGTACCCGAAGCCCTCCCCGAACCCGTACCCTAAGCCGTACCCTAAGCCTAACCCTAAGCCTAACCCTAACCCTAGGCTACCCTTGACTGCTTCTGCCTCCAATAGATTTCCTAAGCA
Organism: Balaenoptera physalus; assembly: GCF_965194825.1. Lineage (NCBI taxonomy): Eukaryota > Metazoa > Chordata > Mammalia > Artiodactyla > Balaenopteridae > Balaenoptera > Balaenoptera physalus. Next base: position 491,935 of record NW_028126434.1, on the reverse strand, counting down.
CTAGTGTTTTAAGGAACAGCATAAAAAGGGAATCCTAATGTGATTTCTTTATAATGGGTGTGTTCCTTATCTTATCCTAGTGTCTAAACTCTTCTCCATGGCTGGCCCCCCAAATAATATTCCTTTACGTGCTAAGGGGTATCTAGAGAGTTGGATAGGTTTAATAACTACCCTAACCCTAACGCGTAACCTAACCCTCACCCCTACCCTAACCCTAACACGTACCCTAATCCTAAACCATACCCTAAACCGAGCCCTAACCCTAACACTAACCGTAACCCTAACCCTAACTCATACCCTACGCCGTACCCGCAGCCCTCCCCGAACCCGTACCCTAAGCCGTACCCTAAGCCTAACCCTAAGCCTAACCCTAACCCTAGGCTACCCTTGACTGCTTCTGCCTCCAATAGATTTCCTAAGCACTAGTGTTTTAAGGAACAGCTTAAAAAGAGAATACTAACGTGATTTCTTTATAATGTGTGTGTTCCTTATATTATCTTAGTGTCTAAACTCTTCTCCATTGGTGGACCCGCAAATAATATTCCTTTACGTGCTAAGGGGTATCTAGAGAGTGGGATAGGTTTAATCACTACCCTAACCGTAACGCGTACCCTAACCCTAACCCCTACCCTAACCCTAACACGTACCCTAATCCTAACCCGTACCCTAAACCGAGCCCTAACCCTAACACTAAACCTAACCCTAACCCTAACCCATACCCTACGCCGTACCCGAAGACCTCCCCGAAAACGTACCCTAAGCCGTACCCTAAGCCTAACCCTAAGCCTAACCCTAACCCTAGGCTACCCTTGACTGCCTCTGCCTCCAATAGATTTCCTAAGCACTAGTGTTTTAAGGAACAGCTTAAAAAGAGAATCCTAAAGTGATTTCTTTATAATGGGTGTGTTCCTTATCTAATCCTAGTGTCGAAACTCTTCTCCATGCCTGGACCCCCTAAATAATATTCCTTTACGTGCTAAGGGTTATCGAGAGAGTGGGACAGGTTTAATAACTACCCTAACCCTAACGCGTACCCTAACCCTAACCCCTACCCTAACCCTAACACGTACCCTAATCCTAACCCGTACCCTAAACCGAGCCCTAACCCTAACACTAACCCTAACCCTAACCCTAACCCTAACCCTAACCCTAAGCCTAACCCTAACCCTAGGCTACCCTTGACTGCTTCTGCCTCCAATAGATTTCCTAAGCACTAGTGTTTTAAGGAACAGCTTAAAAAGAGAATCCTAATGTGATTTCTTTATAATGTGTGTGTTCCTCATATTATCTTAGTGTCTAAACTCTTCTCCATGGCTGGACCCCCAAATAATATTCCTTTACGTGCTAAGGGGTATCTAGAGAGTGGGATAGGTTTAATAACTACCCTAACCCTAACGCGTACCCTAACCCTAAACCCTACCCTAACCCTAACACGTACCCTAATCCTAAAGCGTACCCTAAACCGAGCCCTAACCCTAACACTAACCGTAAACCTAACCCTAACCCATACCCTACGCCGTACCCGAAGCCCTCCACGAACAGGTACCCTAAGCCGTACCCTAAGCCTAACCCTAAGCCTAACCCTAACCCTAGGCTACCCTTGACTGCTTCTGCCTCCAATAGATTTCCTAAGCACTAGTGTTTTAAGGAACAGCTTAAAAAGAGAATCCTAATGTGATTTCTTTATAATGGGTGTGTTCCTTATCTAATCCTAGTGTCTAAACTCTTCTCCATGGCTGGACCCCCAAATAATATTCCTTTATGTGCTAAGGGGTATCTAGAGAGTGGGATAGGTTTAATAACTACCCTAACCCTAACGCGTACCCTAACCCTAACCCCTACCCTAACCCTAACACGTACACTAATCCTAAACCGTACCCTAAACCGAGCCCTAACCCTAACTCTAACCGTAACCATAACCCTAACCCATACCCTACGCCGTACCCGAAGCCCTCCCCGAACCCGTACCCTAAGCCGTACCCTAAGCCTAACCCTAAGCCTAACCCTAACCCTAGGCTACCCTTGACTGCTTCTGCCTCCAATAGATTTCCTAAGCACTAGTGTTTTAAGGAACAGCTTAAAAAGAGAATCCTAATGTGATTTCTTTATAATGGGTGTGTTCCTTATCTAATCCTAGTGTCTAAACTCTTCTCCATGGCTGGACCCCCAAATAATATTCCTTTATGTGCTAAGGGGTATCTAGAGAGTGGGATAGGTTTAATAACTACCCTAACCCTAACGCGTACCCTAACCCTAACCCCTACCCTAACCCTAACACGTACCCTAATCCTAAACCGTACCCTAAACCGAGCCCTAACCCTAACACTAACCCTAACCCTAACCCTAACCCATACCCTACGCCGTACCCGAAGCCCTCCCCGAACCCGTACCCTAAGCCGTACCCTAAGCCTAACCCTAAGCCTAACCCTAACCCTAGGCTACCCTTGACTGCTTCTGCCTCCAATAGATTTCCTAAGCACTAGTGTTTTAAGGAACAGCTTAAAAAGAGAATCCTAATGTGATTTCTTTATAATGTGTGTGTTCCTTATATTATCTTAGTGTCTAAACTCTTCTCCATGGCTGGAACCCCAAATAATATTCCTTTACGTGCTAAGGGGTATCTAGAGAGTGGGATAGGTTTAATAACTACCCTAACCCTAACGCGTACCCTAACCCTAAACCCTACCCTAACCCTAACACGTACCCTAATCCTAAACCGTACCCTAAACCGAGCCCTAACCCTAACACTAACCGTAACCCTAACCCTAACCCATACCCTACGCCGTACCCGAAGCCCTCCCCGAACACGTACCCTAAGCCGTACCCTAAGCCTAACCCTAAGCCTAACCCTAACCCTAGGCTACCCTTGACTGCTTCTGCCTCCAATAGATTTCCTAAGCACTAGTGTTTTAAGGAACAGCTTAAAAAAGAATCCTAAAGTGATTTCTTTATAATGGGTGTGTTCCTTATCTTATCCTAGTGTCTAAAGTCTTCTCCATGGCTGGACCCCCAAATAATATTCCTTTATGTGCTAAGGGGTATCGAGAGAGTGGGATAGGTTTAATAACTACCCTAACCCTAACGTGTACCCTAAACCTAACCCCTACCCTAACCCTAACACGTACCCTAATCCTAACCCGTACCCTAAACCGAGCCCTAACCCTAACACTAACCCTAACCCTAACCCTAACCCATACCCTACGCCGTACCCGAAGCCCTCCCCGAACCCGTACCCTAAGCCGTACCCTAAGCCTAACCCTAAACCTAACCCTAACCCTAGGCTACCCTTGACTTCTTCTGCCTCCAATAGATTTCCTAAGCACTAGTGTTTTAAGGAACAGCTTAAAAAGAGAATCCTAATGTGATTTCTTTATAATGGGTGTGTTCCTTATCTTATCCTAGTGTCTAAACTCTTCTCCATGGCTGGACCCCCAAATAATATTCCTTTACGTGCTAAGGGGTAACTAGAGCGTGGGATAGGTTTAATAACTACCCTAACCCTAACGCGTACCCTAACGCTAACCCCTACCCTAACCCTAACACGTACCCTAATCCTAACCCGTACCCTAAACCGAGCCCTAACCCTAACACTAACCCTTACCCTAACCCTAACCCATACCCTACGCCGTACCCTAAGCCCTCCCCGAACCCGTACCCTAAGCCGTACCCTAAGCCTAACCCTAAGCCTAACCCTAACCCTAGGCTACCCTTGACTGCTTCTGCCTCCAATAGATTTCCTAAGCACTAGTGTTTTAAGGAACAGCTTAAAAAGTGAATCCTAATGTGATTTCTTTATAATGTGTGTGTTCCTTATATTATCTTAGTGTCTAAACTCTTCTCCATGGCTGGAACCCCAAATAATATTCCTTTACGTGCTAAGGGGTATCTAGAGAGTGGGATAGGTTTAATAACTACCCTAACCCTAACGCGTACCCTAACCCTAACCCCTACCCTAACCCTAACACGTACCCTAATCCTAAACCGTACCCTAAACCGAGCCCTAACCCTAACACTAACCGTAACCCTAACCCTAACCCATACCCTACGCCGTACCCGAAGCCCTCCCCGAACACGTACCCTAAGCCGTACCCTAAGCCTAACCCTAAGCCTAACCCTAACCCTAGGCTACCCTTGACTGCTTCTGCCTCCAATAGATTTCCTAAGCACTAGTGTTTTAAGGAACAGCTTAAAAAAGAATCCTAAAGTGATTTCTTTATAATGGGTGTGTTCCTTATCTTATCCTAGTGTCTAAAGTCTTCTCCATGGCTGGACCCCCAAATAATATTCCTTTATGTGCTAAGGGGTATCGAGAGAGTGGGATAGGTTTAATAACTACCCTAACCCTAACGTGTACCCTAAACCTAACCCCTACCCTAACCCTAACACGTACCCTAATCCTAACCCGTACCCTAAACCGAGCCCTAACCCTAACACTAACCCTAACCCTAACCCTAACCCATACCCTACGCCGTACCCGAAGCCCTCCCCGAACCCGTACCCTAAGCCGTACCCTAAGCCTAACCCTAAACCTAGCCCTAACCCTAGGCTACCCTTGACTTCTTTTGCCTCCAATAGATTTCCTAAGCACTAGTGTTTTAAGGAACAGCTTAAAAAGAGAATCCTAATGTGATTTCTTTATAATTGGTGTGTTCCTTATCTTATCCTAGTGTCTAAACTCTTCTCCATGGCTGGACCCCCAAATAATATTCCTTTACGTGCTAAGGGGTAACTAGAGCGTGGGATAGGTTTAATAACTACCCTAACCCTAACGCGTACCCTAACGCTAACCCCTACCCTAACCCTAACACGTACCCTAAACCTAACCCGTACCCTAAACCGAGCCCTAACCCTAACACTAACCCTTACCCTAACCCTAACCCATACCCTACGCCGTACCCGAAGCCCTCCCCGAACCCGTACCCTAAGCCGTACCCTAAGCCTAACCCTAAGCCTAACCCTAACCCTAGGCTACCCTTGACTGCTTCTGCCTCCAATACATTTCCTAAGCACTAGTGTTTTAAGGAACAGCTTAAAAACAGAATCCTAATGTGATTTCTTTATAATGTGTGTGTTCCTTATATTATCTTAGTGTGTAAAGTCTTCTCCATGGCTGGACCCCCAAATAATATTCCTTTACGTGCTAAGGGGTATCTAGAGAGTGCGATAGGTTTAATAACTACCCTAAGCCTAACGCGTACCCTAACCCTAACCCGTACCCTAACCCTAACACGTACCCTAATCCTAACCCGTACCCTAAACCGAGCCCTAACCCTAACACTAACCCTAACCCTAACCCTAACCCATACCCTACGCCGTACCCGAAGCCCTCCCCGAACCCGTACCCTAAGCCGTACCCTAAGCCTAACCCTAACCCTAGGCTACCCTTGACTGCTTCTGCCTCCAATATATTTCCTAAGCACTAGTGTTTTAAGGAACAGCTTAAAAAGAGAATCCTAATGTGATTTCTTTATAATGGGTGTGTTCCTTATCTTATCCTAGGGTCAAAACTCTTCTCCATGGCTGGACCCCCAAATAATATTCCTTTACGTGCTAAGGGGTATCTAGAGAGTGGGATAGGTTTAATAACTAACTTAACCCTAATGCGTACCCTAACCCTAACCCCTACCCTAACCCTAACACGTACCCTAATCCTAACCCGTAACCTAAACCGAGCCCTAACCCTAACACTAACCCTAACCCTAACCCTAACCCATACCCTACGCCGTACCCGAAGCCCTCCCCGAACCCGTACCCTAAGCCGTACCCTAAGCTTAACCCTAAGCCTAACCCTAACCCTAGGCTACCCTTGACTGCTTCTGCCTCCAATAGATTTCCTAAGCACTAGTGTTTTAAGGAACAGCTTAAAAAGAGAATCCTAATGTGATTTCTTTATAATGGGTGTGTTCCTTATCTTCTCCTAGTGTCTAAACTCTTCTCCATGGCTGGACCCCCAAATAATATTCCTTTACGTGCTAAGGGGTAACTAGAGAGTGGGATAGGTTTAATAACTACCCTAACCCTAACGCGTACCCTAACGCTAACCCCTACCCTAACCCTAACACGTACCCTAATCCTAACCCGTACCCTAAACCGAGCCCTAACCCTAACACTAACCCTAACCCTAACCCTAAACCATACCCTACGCCGTACCCGAAGCCCTCCCCGAACCCGTACCCTAAGCCGTACCCTAAGCCTAACCCTAAGCCTAACCCTAACCCTAGGCTACCCTTGACTGCTTCTGCCTCCAATAGATTTCCTAAGCACTAGTGTTTTAAGGAACAGCTTAAAAAGAGAATCCTAATGTGATTTGTTTATAATGGGTGTGTTCCTTATCTAATCCTAGTGTCTAAACTCTTCTCCATGGCTGGACCCCCAAATAATATTCCTTTACGTGCTAAGGGGTATCTAGAGAGTGGGATAGGTTTAATCACTACCCTAACCCTAACGCGTACCCTAACCCTAACCCCTACCCTAACCCTAACACGTACCCTAATCCTAACCTGTACCCTAAACCGAGCCCTAACCCTAACACTAACCCTAACCCTAACACTAACCCATACCCTACGCCGTACCCGAAGCCCTCCCCGAACCCGTACCCTAAGCCGTACCTTAAGCCTACCCCTAAGCCTAACACTAACCCTAGGCTACCCTTGACTGCTTCTGCCTCCAATAGATTTCCTAAGCACTAGTGTTTTAAGGAACAGCTTAAAAAGAGAATCCTAATGTGATTTCTTTATAATGTGTGTGTTCCTTATATTATCTTAGTGTCTAAACTCTTCTCCATGGCTGGACCCCCAAATAATATTCCTTTACGTGCTAAGGGGTATCTAGAGAGTGGGATAGGTTTAATCACTACCCTAACCCTAACGCGTACCCTAACCCTAACCCCTACCCTATCCCTAGCACGTTCCCTAATCCTAACCCGTACCCTAAACCGAGCCCTAACCCTAACACTAACCCTAACCCTAACCCTAACCAATACCCTACGCCGTACCCGAAGCCCTCCCCGAAACCGTAGCCTAAACTGTACCCTAAGCCTACCCCTAAGCCTAACCCTAACCCTAGGCTACACTTGACTGCTTCTGCCTCCAATAGATTTCCTAAGTACTAGTGTTTTAAGGAACAGCTTAAAAAGAGAATCCTAATGTGATTTCTTTATAATGTGTGTGTTCCTTTTATTATCTTAGTGTCTAAACTCTTCTCCATGGCTGGACCCCCAAATAATATTCCTTTACGTGCTAAGGTGTATCTAGAGAGTGGGATAGGTTTAATAACTACCCTAACCCTAACGTGTACCCTAACCCTAACCCCTACCCTAACCCTAACACGTACCCTAATCCTAACCCGTACCCTAAACCGAGCCCTAACCCTAACACTAACCCTAACCCTAACCCTAACCCATACCCTACGCCGTACCCGAAGCCCTCCCCGAACCCGTACCCTAAGCCGTACCCTAAGCCTAACCCTAAGCCTAACCCTAACCCTAGGCTACCCTTGACTGCTTCTGCCTCCAATAGATTTCCTAAGCACTAGTGTTTTAAGGAACAGCTTAAAAAGAGAATCCTAATGTGATTTCTTTATAATGGGTGTGTTCCTTATCTTATCCTAGTGTCTAAACTCTTCTCCATGGCTGGACCCCCAAATAATATTCCTTTACGTGCTAAGGGGTAACTACCGAGTGGGATAGGTTTAATAACTAACCTAACCCTAATGCGTACCCTAACTCTAACCCCTACCCTAACCCTAACACGTACCCTAATCCTAACCCGTACCCTAAACCGAGCCCTAACCCTAACACTAACCCTAACCCTAACCCTAACCCATACCCTACGCCGTACCCGAAGCCCTCCCCGAATTCGTACCCTAAGCCGTACCCAAAGCCTAACCCTAAGCCTAACTCTAACCCTAGGCTACCCTTGACTGCTTCTGCCTCCAATAGATTTCCTAAGCACTAGTGTTTTAAGGAACAGCTTAAAAAGAGAATCCTAATGTGATTTCTTTATAATGTGTGTGTTCCTTATCTAATCCTAGTGTCTAAACTCTTCTCCATGGCTGGACCCCCAAATAATATTCCTTTATGTGCTAAGGGGTATCTAGAGAGTGGGATAGGTTTAATCACTACCCTAACCCTAACGTGTACCCAAACCCTAACCCCTACCCTAACCCTAACACGTACCCTAATCCTAACCCGTACCCTAAACCGAGCCCTAACCCTAACACTAACCCTAACCCTAACCCTAACCCATACCCTACGCCATACCCGAAGCCCTCCCCGAACCCGTACCCTAAGCCGTACCCTAAGCCTAACCCTAAGCCTAACCTTAACCCTAGGCTACCCTTGACTGCTTCTGCCTCCAATAGATTTCCTAAGCACTAGTGTTTTAAGGAACAGCTTAAAAAGAGAATCCTAATGTGATTTCTTTATACTGTGTGTGTTCCTTATAATATCTTAGTGTCTAACCTTTTCTCCATGGCTGGACCCCCAAATAATATTCCTTTACGTGCTAAGGGTTATCTAGAGAGTGGGATAGGTTTAATAACTGCCCTAACCCTAACGCGTACCCTAACCCTAACCCCTACCCTAACCCTAACACGTACCCTAATCCTAACCCGTACCCTAAACCGAGCCCTAACCCTAACACTAACCCTAACCCTAACCCTAACCCATACCCTACGCCGTACCCGAATCCCTCCCCGAACCCGTACCATAAGCCGTACCCTAAGCCTAACCCTAAGCCTAACCCTAACCCTAGGCTACCCTTGACTGCCTCTGCCTCCAATATATTTCCTAAGCACTAGTGTTTTAAGGAACAGCTTAAATAGAGAATTCTAATGTGATTTCTATATAATGGGTGTATTCCTTATCTTATCCTAGTGTCTAAACTCTTCTCCATGGCTGGACCCACAAATAATATTCCTTTACGTGCTAAGGGGTATCTAGAGAGTGGGATAGGTTTAATAACTACCCTAACCCTAACGCGTACCCTAACCCTAACCCCTACCCTAACCCTAACACGTACCCTAATCCTAACCCGTACCCTAAACCGAGCCCTAACCCTAACACTAACCCTAACCCTAACCCTAACCCATACCCTACCCCGTACCCGAAGCCCTCCCCGAACCCGTACCCTAAGCCGTACCCTAAGCCTACCCCTAAGCCTAACCCTAACCATAGGCTACCCTTGACTGCTTCTGCCTCCAATAGATTTCCTAAGCACTAGTGTTTTAAGGAACAGCTTAAAAAGAGAATCCTAATGTGATTTCTTTATAATGTGTGTGTTCCTTATATTATCTTAGTGTCTAAACTCTTCTCCATGGCTGGACCCCCAAATAATATTCCTTTACGTGCTAAGGGGTATCTAGAGAGTGGGATAGGTTTAATCACTACCCTAACCCTAACGCGTACCCTAACCCTAACCCCTACCCTAACCCTAGCACGTACCCTAATCCTAACCCGTACCCTAAACCGAGCCCTAACCCTAACACTAACCCTAACCCTAACCCTAACCCATACCCTACGCCGTACCCGATGCCCTCCCCGAACCCGTACCCTAAGCCGTACCCTAAGCCTACCCCTAAGCCTAACCCTAACCCTAGGCTACACTTGACTGCTTCTGCCTCCAATAGACTTCCTAAGTACTAGTGTTTTAAGGAACAGCTTAAAAAGAGAATCCTAATATGATTTCTTTATAATGTGTGTGTTCCTTTTATTATCTTAGTGTCTAAACTCTTCTCCATGGCTGGTCCCCCAAATAATATTCCTTTACGTGCTAAGGTGTATCTAGAGAGTGGGATAGGTTTAATAACTACCCTAACCCTAACGTGTACCCTAACCCTAACCCCTACCCTAACCCTAACACGTACCCTAATCCTAACCCGTACCCTAAACCCAGCCCTAACCCTAACACTAACCCTAACCCTAACCCTAACCCATACCCTACGCCGTACCCGAAGCCCTCCCCGAACCCGTACCCTAAGCCGTACCCTTAGCCTAACCCTAAGCCTAACCCTAACCCTAGGCTACCCTTGACTGCTTCTGCCTCCAATATATTTCCTAAGCACTAGTGTTTTAAGGAACAGCTTAAAAAGAGAATCCTAATGTGATTTCTTTATAATGGGTGTGTTCCTTATCTTATCCTAGGGTCTAAACTCTTCTCCATGGCTGCACCCCCAAATAATATTCCTTTACGTGCTAAGGGGTATCTAGAGAGTGGGATAGGTTTAATAACTACCTTAACCCTAACGCGTACCCTAACCCTAACCCCTACCCTTACCCTAACACGTACCCTAATCCTAACCGGTAACCTAAACCGAGCCCTAACCCTAACACTAACCCTAACCCTAACCCTAACCCATACCCTACGCCGTACCCGAAGCCCTCCCCGAACCCGTACCCTAAGCTGTACCCTAATCCTACCCCTAAGCCTAACCCTAACCCTAGGCAACCCTTGACTGCTTCTGCCTCCAATAGATTTCCGAAGCACTAGTGTTTTAAGGAACAGCTTAAAAAGAGAATCCTAATGTGATTTCTTTATAATGGGTGTGTTCCTTATCTTATCCTAGTGTCTAAACTCTTCTCCATGGCTGGACCCCCAAATAATATTCCTTTACGTGCTAAGGGGTATCTAGAGAGTGGGATAGGTTTAATAACTACCTTAAGCCTAACGCGTACCCTAACCCTAACCCCTACCCTAACCCTAACACGTACCCTAATCCTAACCCGTAACCTAAACCGAGCCCTAACCCTAACACTAACCCTAACCCTAACCCTAACCCATACCCTACGCCGTACCCGAAGCCCTCCCCGAACCCGTACCCTAAGCCGTACCCTAAGCCTAACCCTAAGCCTAACCCTAACCCTAGGCTATCCTTGACTGCTTCTGCCTCCAATAGATTTCCTAAGCACTAGTGTTTTAAGGAACAGCTTAAAAAGAGAATCCTAATGTGATTTCTTTATAATGGGTGTGTTCCTTATCTTATCCTAGTGTCTAAACTCTTCTCCATGGCTGGACCCCCAAATAATATTCCTTTACGTGCTAAGGGGTAACTAGAGAGTGGGATAGGTTTAATAACTACCCTAACCCTAACGCGTACCCTAACGCTAACCTCTACCCTAACCCTAACACGTACCCTAATCCTAACCCGTACCCTAAACCGAGCCCTAACCCTAACACTAACCCTAACCCTAACCCTAAACCATACCCTACGCCGTACCCGAAGCCCTCCCCGAACCCGTACCCTAAGCCGTACCCTAAGCCTAACCCTAAGCCTAACCCTAACCCTAGGCTACCCTTGACTGCTTCTGCCTCCAATACATTTCCTAAGCACTAGTGTTTTAAGGAACAGCTTAAAAACAGAATCCTAATGTGATTTCTTTATAATGTGTGTGTTCCTTATATTATCTTAGTGTGTAAAGTCTTCTCCATGGCTGGACCCCCAAATAATATTCCTTTACGTGCTAAGGGGTATCTAGAGAGTGCGATAGGTTTAATAACTACCCTAAGCCTAACGCGTACCCTAACCCTAACCCCTACCCTAACCCTAACACGTACCCTAATCCTAACCCGTACCCTAAACCGAGCCCTAACCCTAACACTAACCCTAACCCTAACCCTAACCCATACCCTACGCCGTACCCGAAGCCCTCCCCGAACCCGTACCCTAAGCCGTACCCTAAGCCTAACCCTAACCCTAGGCTACCCTTGACTGCTTCTGCCTCCAATATATTTCCTAAGCACTAGTGTTTTAAGGAACAGCTTAAAAAGAGAATCCTAATGTGATTTCTTTATAATGGGTGTGTTCCTTATCTTATCCTAGGGTCTAAACTCTTCTCCATGGCTGGACCCCCAAATAATATTCCTTTACGTGCTAAGGGGTATCTAGAGAGTGGGATAGGTTTAATAACTAACTTAACCCTAATGCGTACCCTAACCCTAACCCCTACCCTAACCCTAACACGTACCCTAATCCTAACCCGTAACCTAAACCGAGCCCTAACCCTAACACTAACCCTAACCCTAACCCTAACCCATACCCTACGCCGTACCCGAAGCCCTCCCCGAACCCGTACCCTAAGCCGTACCCTAAGCTTAACCCTAAGCCTAACCCTAACCCTAGGCTACCCTTGACTGCTTCTGCCTCCAATAGATTTCCTAAGCACTAGTGTTTTAAGGAACAGCTTAAAAAGAGAATCCTAATGTGATTTCTTTATAATGGGTGTGTTCCTTATCTTCTCCTAGTGTCTAAACTCTTCTCCATGGCTGGACCCCCAAATAATATTCCTTTACGTGCTAAGGGGTAACTAGAGAGTGGGATAGGTTTAATAACTACCCTAACCCTAACGCGTACCCTAACGCTAACCCCTACCCTAACCCTAACACGTACCCTAATCCTAACCCGTACCCTAAACCGAGCCCTAACCCTAACACTAACCCTAACCCTAACCCTAAACCATACCCTACGCCGTACCCGAAGCCCTCCCCGAACCCGTACCCTAAGCCGTACCCTAAGCCTAACCCTAAGCCTAACCCTAACCCTAGGCTACCCTTGACTGCTTCTGCCTCCAATAGATTTCCTAAGCACTAGTGTTTTAAGGAACAGCTTAAAAAGAGAATCCTAATGTGATTTGTTTATAATGGGTGTGTTCCTTATCTAATCCTAGTGTCTAAACTCTTCTCCATGGCTGGACCCCCAAATAATATTCCTTTATGTGCTAAGGGGTATCTAGAGAGTGGGATAGGTTTAATCACTACCCTAACCCTAACGCGTACCCTAACCCTAACCCCTACCCTAACCCTAACACGTACCCTAATCCTAACCTGTACCCTAAACCGAGCCCTAACCCTAACACTAACCCTAACCCTAACACTAACCCATACCCTACGCCGTACCCGAAGCCCTCCCCGAACCCGTACCCTAAGCCGTACCTTAAGCCTACCCCTAAGCCTAACACTAACCCTAGGCTACCCTTGACTGCTTCTGCCTCCAATAGATTTCCTAAGCACTAGTGTTTTAAGGAACAGCTTAAAAAGAGAATCCTAATGTGATTTCTTTATAATGTGTGTGTTCCTTATATTATCTTAGTGTCTAAACTCTTCTCCATGGCTGGACCCCCAAATAATATTCCTTTACGTGCTAAGGGGTATCTAGAGAGTGGGATAGGTTTAATCACTACCCTAACCCTAACGCGTACCCTAACCCTAACCCCTACCCTATCCCTAGCACGTTCCCTAATCCTAACCCGTACCCTAAACCGAGCCCTAACCCTAACACTAACCCTAACCCTAACCCTAACCAATACCCTACGCCGTACCCGAAGCCCTCCCCGAAACCGTAGCCTAAACCGTACCCTAAGCCTACCCCTAAGCCTAACCCTAACCCTAGGCTACACTTGACTGCTTCTGCCTCCAATAGATTTCCTAAGTACTAGTGTTTTAAGGAACAGCTTAAAAAGAGAATCCTAATGTGATTTCTTTATAATGTGTGTGTTCCTTTTATTATCTTAGTGTCTAAACTCTTCTCCATGGCTGGACCCCCAAATAATATTCCTTTACGTGCTAAGGTGTATCTAGAGAGTGGGATAGGTTTAATAACTACCCTAACCCTAACGTGTACCCTAACCCTAACCCCTACCCTAACCCTAACACGTACCCTAATCCTAACCCGTACCCTAAACCGAGCCCTAACCCTAACACTAACCCTAACCCTAACCCTAACCCATACCCTACGCCGTACCCGAAGCCCTCCCCGAACCCGTACCCTAAGCCGTACCCTAAGCCTAACCCTAAGCCTAACCCTAACCCTAGGCTACCCTTGACTGCTTCTGCCTCCAATAGATTTCCTAAGCACTAGTGTTTTAAGGAACAGCTTAAAAAGAGAATCCTAATGTGATTTCTTTATAATGGGTGTGTTCCTTATCTTATCCTAGTGTCTAAACTCTTCTCCATGGCTGGACCCCCAAATAATATTCCTTTACGTGCTAAGGGGTAACTACCGAGTGGGATAGGTTTAATAACTAACCTAACCCTAATGCGTACCCTAACTCTAACCCCTACCCTAACCCTAACACGTACCCTAATCCTAACCCGTACCCTAAACCGAGCCCTAACCCTAACACTAACCCTAACCCTAACCCTAACCCATACCCTACGCCGTACCCGAAGCCCTCCCCGAATTCGTACCCTAAGCCGTACCCAAAGCCTAACCCTAAGCCTAACTCTAACCCTAGGCTACCCTTGACTGCTTCTGCCTCCAATAGATTTCCTAAGCACTAGTGTTTTAAGGAACAGCTTAAAAAGAGAATCCTAATGTGATTTCTTTATAATGTGTGTGTTCCTTATCTAATCCTAGTGTCTAAACTCTTCTCCATGGCTGGACCCCCAAATAATATTCCTTTATGTGCTAAGGGGTATCTAGAGAGTGGGATAGGTTTAATCACTACCCTAACCCTAACGTGTACCCAAACCCTAACCCCTACCCTAACCCTAACACGTACCCTAATCCTAACCCGTACCCTAAACCGAGCCCTAACCCTAACACTAACCCTAACCCTAACCCTAACCCATACCCTACGCCATACCCGAAGCCCTCCCCGAACCCGTACCCTAAGCCGTACCCTAAGCCTAACCCTAAGCCTAACCTTAACCCTAGGCTACCCTTGACTTCTTCTGCCTCCAATAGATTTCCTAAGCACTAGTGTTTTAAGGAACAGCTTAAAAAGAGAATCCTAATGTGATTTCTTTATACTGTGTGTGTTCCTTATAATATCTTAGTGTCTAACCTTTTCTCCATGGCTGGACCCCCAAATAATATTCCTTTACGTGCTAAGGGTTATCTAGAGAGTGGGATAGGTTTAATAACTACCCTAACCCTAACGCGTACCCTAACCCTAACCCCTACCCTAACCCTAACACGTACCCTAATCCTAACCCGTACCCTAAACCGAGCCCTAACCCTAACACTAACCCTAACCCTAACCCTAACCCATACCCTACGCCGTACCCGAATCCCTCCCCGAACCCGTACCATAAGCCGTACCCTAAGCCTAACCCTAAGCCTAACCCTAACCCTAGGCTATCCTTGACTGCTTCTGCCTCCAATAGATTTCCTAAGCACTAGTGTTTTAAGGAACAGCTTAAAAAGAGAATCCTAATGTGATTTCTTTATAATGGGTGTGTTCCTTATCTTATCCTAGTGTCTAAACTCTTCTCCATGGCTGGACCCCCAAATAATATTCCTTTACGTGCTAAGGGGTAACTAGAGAGTGGGATAGGTTTAATAACTACCCTAACCCTAACGCGTACCCTAACGCTAACCTCTACCCTAACCCTAACACGTACCCTAATCCTAACCCGTACCCTAAACCGAGCCCTAACCCTAACACTAACCCTAACCCTAACCCTAAACCATACCCTACGCCGTACCCGAAGCCCTCCCCGAACCCGTACCCTAAGCCGTACCCTAAGCCTAACCCTAAGCCTAACCCTAACCCTAGGCTACCCTTGACTGCTTCTGCCTCCAATACATTTCCTAAGCACTAGTGTTTTAAGGAACAGCTTAAAAACAGAATCCTAATGTGATTTCTTTATAATGTGTGTGTTCCTTATATTATCTTAGTGTGTAAAGTCTTCTCCATGGCTGGACCCCCAAATAATATTCCTTTACGTGCTAAGGGGTATCTAGAGAGTGCGATAGGTTTAATAACTACCCTAAGCCTAACGCGTACCCTAACCCTAACCCCTACCCTAACCCTAACACGTACCCTAATCCTAACCCGTACCCTAAACCGAGCCCTAACCCTAACACTAACCCTAACCCTAACCCTAACCCATACCCTACGCCGTACCCGAAGCCCTCCCCGAACCCGTACCCTAAGCCGTACCCTAAGCCTAACCCTAACCCTAGGCTACCCTTGACTGCTTCTGCCTCCAATATATTTCCTAAGCACTAGTGTTTTAAGGAACAGCTTAAAAAGAGAATCCTAATGTGATTTCTTTATAATGGGTGTGTTCCTTATCTTATCCTAGGGTCTAAACTCTTCTCCATGGCTGGACCCCCAAATAATATTCCTTTACGTGCTAAGGGGTATCTAGAGAGTGGGATAGGTTTAATAACTAACTTAACCCTAATGCGTACCCTAACCCTAACCCCTACCCTAACCCTAACACGTACCCTAATCCTAACCCGTAACCTAAACCGAGCCCTAACCCTAACACTAACCCTAACCCTAACCCTAACCCATACCCTACGCCGTACCCGAAGCCCTCCCCGAACCCGTACCCTAAGCCGTACCCTAAGCTTAACCCTAAGCCTAACCCTAACCCTAGGCTACCCTTGACTGCTTCTGCCTCCAATAGATTTCCTAAGCACTAGTGTTTTAAGGAACAGCTTAAAAAGAGAATCCTAATGTGATTTCTTTATAATGGGTGTGTTCCTTATCTTCTCCTAGTGTCTAAACTCTTCTCCATGGCTGGACCCCCAAATAATATTCCTTTACGTGCTAAGGGGTAACTAGAGAGTGGGATAGGTTTAATAACTACCCTAACCCTAACGCGTACCCTAACGCTAACCCCTACCCTAACCCTAACACGTACCCTAATCCTAACCCGTACCCTAAACCGAGCCCTAACCCTAACACTAACCCTAACCCTAACCCTAAACCATACCCTACGCCGTACCCGAAGCCCTCCCCGAACCCGTACCCTAAGCCGTACCCTAAGCCTAACCCTAAGCCTAACCCTAACCCTAGGCTACCCTTGACTGCTTCTGCCTCCAATAGATTTCCTAAGCACTAGTGTTTTAAGGAACAGCTTAAAAAGAGAATCCTAATGTGATTTGTTTATAATGGGTGTGTTCCTTATCTAATCCTAGTGTCTAAACTCTTCTCCATGGCTGGACCCCCAAATAATATTCCTTTATGTGCTAAGGGGTATCTAGAGAGTGGGATAGGTTTAATCACTACCCTAACCCTAACGCGTACCCTAACCCTAACCCCTACCCTAACCCTAACACGTACCCTAATCCTAACCTGTACCCTAAACCGAGCCCTAACCCTAACACTAACCCTAACCCTAACACTAACCCATACCCTACGCCGTACCCGAAGCCCTCCCCGAACCCGTACCCTAAGCCGTACCTTAAGCCTACCCCTAAGCCTAACACTAACCCTAGGCTACCCTTGACTGCTTCTGCCTCCAATAGATTTCCTAAGCACTAGTGTTTTAAGGAACAGCTTAAAAAGAGAATCCTAATGTGATTTCTTTATAATGTGTGTGTTCCTTATATTATCTTAGTGTCTAAACTCTTCTCCATGGCTGGACCCCCAAATAATATTCCTTTACGTGCTAAGGGGTATCTAGAGAGTGGGATAGGTTTAATCACTACCCTAACCCTAACGCGTACCCTAACCCTAACCCCTACCCTATCCCTAGCACGTTCCCTAATCCTAACCCGTACCCTAAACCGAGCCCTAACCCTAACACTAACCCTAACCCTAACCCTAACCAATACCCTACGCCGTACCCGAAGCCCTCCCCGAAACCGTAGCCTAAACCGTACCCTAAGCCTACCCCTAAGCCTAACCCTAACCCTAGGCTACACTTGACTGCTTCTGCCTCCAATAGATTTCCTAAGTACTAGTGTTTTAAGGAACAGCTTAAAAAGAGAATCCTAATGTGATTTCTTTATAATGTGTGTGTTCCTTTTATTATCTTAGTGTCTAAACTCTTCTCCATGGCTGGACCCCCAAATAATATTCCTTTACGTGCTAAGGTGTATCTAGAGAGTGGGATAGGTTTAATAACTACCCTAACCCTAACGTGTACCCTAACCCTAACCCCTACCCTAACCCTAACACGTACCCTAATCCTAACCCGTACCCTAAACCGAGCCCTAACCCTAACACTAACCCTAACCCTAACCCTAACCCATACCCTACGCCGTACCCGAAGCCCTCCCCGAACCCGTACCCTAAGCCGTACCCTAAGCCTAACCCTAAGCCTAACCCTAACCCTAGGCTACCCTTGACTGCTTCTGCCTCCAATAGATTTCCTAAGCACTAGTGTTTTAAGGAACAGCTTAAAAAGAGAATCCTAATGTGATTTCTTTATAATGGGTGTGTTCCTTATCTTATCCTAGTGTCTAAACTCTTCTCCATGGCTGGACCCCCAAATAATATTCCTTTACGTGCTAAGGGGTAACTACCGAGTGGGATAGGTTTAATAACTAACCTAACCCTAATGCGTACCCTAACTCTAACCCCTACCCTAACCCTAACACGTACCCTAATCCTAACCCGTACCCTAAACCGAGCCCTAACCCTAACACTAACCCTAACCCTAACCCTAACCCATACCCTACGCCGTACCCGAAGCCCTCCCCGAATTCGTACCCTAAGCCGTACCCAAAGCCTAACCCTAAGCCTAACTCTAACCCTAGGCTACCCTTGACTGCTTCTGCCTCCAATAGATTTCCTAAGCACTAGTGTTTTAAGGAACAGCTTAAAAAGAGAATCCTAATGTGATTTCTTTATAATGTGTGTGTTCCTTATCTAATCCTAGTGTCTAAACTCTTCTCCATGGCTGGACCCCCAAATAATATTCCTTTATGTGCTAAGGGGTATCTAGAGAGTGGGATAGGTTTAATCACTACCCTAACCCTAACGTGTACCCAAACCCTAACCCCTACCCTAACCCTAACACGTACCCTAATCCTAACCCGTACCCTAAACCGAGCCCTAACCCTAACACTAACCCTAACCCTAACCCTAACCCATACCCTACGCCATACCCGAAGCCCTCCCCGAACCCGTACCCTAAGCCGTACCCTAAGCCTAACCCTAAGCCTAACCTTAACCCTAGGCTACCCTTGACTTCTTCTGCCTCCAATAGATTTCCTAAGCACTAGTGTTTTAAGGAACAGCTTAAAAAGAGAATCCTAATGTGATTTCTTTATACTGTGTGTGTTCCTTATAATATCTTAGTGTCTAACCTTTTCTCCATGGCTGGACCCCCAAATAATATTCCTTTACGTGCTAAGGGTTATCTAGAGAGTGGGATAGGTTTAATAACTACCCTAACCCTAACGCGTACCCTAACCCTAACCCCTACCCTAACCCTAACACGTACCCTAATCCTAACCCGTACCCTAAACCGAGCCCTAACCCTAACACTAACCCTAACCCTAACCCTAACCCATACCCTACGCCGTACCCGAATCCCTCCCCGAACCCGTACCATAAGCCGTACCCTAAGCCTAACCCTAAGCCTAACCCTAACCCTAGGCTACCCTTGACTGCCTCTGCCTCCAATATATTTCCTAAGCACTAGTGTTTTAAGGAACAGCTTAAATAGAGAATTCTAATGTGATTTCTATATAATGGGTGTATTCCTTATCTTATCCTAGTGTCTAAACTCTTCTCCATGGCTGGACCCACAAATAATATTCCTTTACGTGCTAAGGGGTATCTAGAGAGTGGGATAGGTTTAATAACTACCCTAACCCTAACGCGTACCCTAACCCTAACCCCTACCCTAACCCTAACACGTACCCTAATCCTAACCCGTACCCTAAACCGAGCCCTAACCCTAACACTAACCCTAACCCTAACCCTAACCCATACCCTACGCCGTACCCGAAGCCCTCCCCGAACCCGTACCCTAAGCCGTACCCTAAGCCTACCCCTAAGCCTAACCCTAACCATAGGCTACCCTTGACTGCTTCTGCCTCCAATAGATTTCCTAAGCACTAGTGTTTTAAGGAACAGCTTAAAAAGAGAATCCTAATGTGATTTCTTTATAATGTGTGTGTTCCTTATATTATCTTAGTGTGTAAACTCTTCTCCATGGCTGGACCCCCAAATAATATTCCTTTACGTGCTAAGGGGTATCTAGAGAGTGGGATAGGTTTAATCACTACCCTAACCCTAACGCGTACCCTAACCCTAACCCCTACCCTAACCCTAGCACGTACCCTAATCCTAACCCGTACCCTAAACCGAGCCCTAACCCTAACACTAACCCTAACCCTAACCCTAACCCATACCCTACGCCGTACCCGATGCCCTCCCCGAACCCGTACCCTAAGCCGTACCCTAAGCCTACCCCTAAGCCTAACCCTAACCCTAGGCTACACTTGACTGCTTCTGCCTCCAATAGACTTCCTAAGTACTAGTGTTTTAAGGAACAGCTTAAAAAGAGAATCCTAATATGATTTCTTTATAATGTGTGTGTTCCTTTTATTATCTTAGTGTCTAAACTCTTCTCCATGGCTGGTCCCCCAAATAATATTCCTTTACGTGCTAAGGTGTATCTAGAGAGTGGGATAGGTTTAATAACTACCCTAACCCTAACGTGTACCCTAACCCTAACCCCTACCCTAACCCTAACACGTACCCTAATCCTAACCCGTACCCTAAACCCAGCCCTAACCCTAACACTAACCCTAACCCTAACCCATACCCTACGCCGTACCCGAAGCCCTCCCCGAACCCGTACCCTAAGCCGTACCCTTAGCCTAACCCTAAGCCTAACCCTAACCCTAGGCTACCCTTGACTGCTTCTGCCTCCAATATATTTCCTAAGCACTAGTGTTTTAAGGAACAGCTTAAAAAGAGAATCCTAATGTGATTTCTTTATAATGGGTGTGTTCCTTATCTTATCCTAGGGTCTAAACTCTTCTCCATGGCTGCACCCCCAAATAATATTCCTTTACGTGCTAAGGGGTATCTAGAGAGTGGGATAGGTTTAATAACTACCTTAACCCTAACGCGTACCCTAACCCTAACCCCTACCCTTACCCTAACACGTACCCTAATCCTAACCGGTAACCTAAACCGAGCCCTAACCCTAACACTAACCCTAACCCTAACCCTAACCCATACCCTACGCCGTACCCGAAGCCCTCCCCGAACCCGTACCCTAAGCTGTACCCTAATCCTACCCCTAAGCCTAACCCTAACCCTAGGCAACCCTTGACTGCTTCTGCCTCCAATAGATTTCCGAAGCACTAGTGTTTTAAGGAACAGCTTAAAAAGAGAATCCTAATGTGATTTCTTTATAATGGGTGTGTTCCTTATCTTATCCTAGTGTCTAAACTCTTCTCCATGGCTGGACCCCCAAATAATATTCCTTTACGTGCTAAGGGGTATCTAGAGAGTGGGATAGGTTTAATAACTACCTTAAGCCTAACGCGTACCCTAACCCTAACCCCTACCCTAACCCTAACACGTACCCTAATCCTAACCCGTAACCTAAACCGAGCCCTAACCCTAACACTAACCCTAACCCTAACCCTAACCCATACCCTACGCCGTACCCGAAGCCCTCCCCGAACCCGTACCCTAAGCCGTACCCTAAGCCTAACCCTAAGCCTAACCCTAACCCTAGGCTATCCTTGACTGCTTCTGCCTCCAATAGATTTCCTAAGCACTAGTGTTTTAAGGAACAGCTTAAAAAGAGAATCCTAATGTGATTTCTTTATAATGGGTGTGTTCCTTATCTTATCCTAGTGTCTAAACTCTTCTCCATGGCTGGACCCCCAAATAATATTCCTTTACGTGCTAAGGGGTAACTAGAGAGTGGGATAGGTTTAATAACTACCCTAACCCTAACGCGTACCCTAACGCTAACCTCTACCCTAACCCTAACACGTACCCTAATCCTAACCCGTACCCTAAACCGAGCCCTAACCCTAACACTAACCCTAACCCTAACCCTAAACCATACCCTACGCCGTACCCGAAGCCCTCCCCGAACCCGTACCCTAAGCCGTACCCTAAGCCTAACCCTAACCCTAGGCTACCCTTGACAGCTTCTGCCTCCAATAGATTTCCTAAGCACTAGTGTTTTAAGGAACAGCTTAAAAAGAGAATCCTAATGTGATTTGTTTATAATGGGTGTGTTCCTTATCTAATCCTAGTGTCTAAACTCTTCTCCATGGCTGGACCCCCAAATAATATTCCTTTATGTGCTAAGGGGTATCTAGAGAGTGGGATAGGTTTAATCACTACCCTAACCGTAACACGTACCCTAACCCTAACCCCTACCCTAACCCTAACACGTACCCTAATCCTAACCCGTACCCTAAACCGAGCCCTAACCCTAACACTAACCCTTACCCTAACCCTAACCCATACCCTACGCCGTACCCGAAGCCCTCCCCGAACCCGTACCCTAAGCCGTACCCTAAGCCTAACCCTAAGCCTAACCCTAACCCTAGGCTACCCTTGACTGCTTCTGCCTCCAATAGATTTCCTAAGCACTAGTGTTTTAAGAAACAGCTTAAAAAGAGAATCCTAATGTGATTTCTTTATAATGTGTGTGTTCCTTATATTATCTTAGTGTCTAAACTCTTCTCCATGGCTGGACCCCCAAATAATATTCCTTTACGTGCTAAGGGGTATCTAGAGAGTGGGATAGGTTTAATCACTACCCTAACCCTAACGTGTACCCTAACCCTAACCCCTACCCTAACCCTAACACGTACCCTAATCCTAACCCGTACCCTAAACCGAGCCCTAACCCTAACACTAACCCTAACCCTAACCCTAACCCATACCCTACGCCGTACCCGAAGCCCTCCCCGAACCCGTACCCTAAGCCGTACCCTAAGCCTACCCCTAAGCCTAACCCTAACCCTAGGCTACCCTTGACTGCTTCTGCCTCCAATAGATTTCCGAAGCACTAGTGTTTTAAGGAACAGCTTAAAAAGAGACTCCTAATGTGATTTCTTTATAATGTGTGTGTTCCTTATATTATCTTAGTGTCTAAACTCTTCTCCATGGCTGGACCCCCAAATAATATTCCTTTACGTGCTAAGGGGTATCTAGAGAGTGGGATAGGTTTAATCACTACCCTAACCCTAACGCGTACCCTAACCCTAACCCCTACCCTAACCCTAGCACGTACCCTAATCCTAACCCGTACCCTAAACCGAGCCCTAACCCTAACACTAACCCTAACCCTAACCCTAACCCATACCCTACGCCGTACCCGATGCCCTCCCCGAACCCGTACCCTAAGCCGTACCCTAAGCCTACCCCTAAGCCTAACCCTAACCCTAGGCTACACTTGACTGCTTCTGCCTCCAATAGACTTCCTAAGTACTAGTGTTTTAAGGAACAGCTTAAAAAGAGAATCCTAATATGATTTCTTTATAATGTGTGTGTTCCTTTTATTATCTTAGTGTCTAAACTCTTCTCCATGGCTGGACCCCCAAATAATATTCCTTTACGTGCTAAGGTGTATCTAGAGAGTGGGATAGGTTTAATAACTACCCTAACCCTAACGTGTACCCTAACCCTAACCCCTACCCTAACCCTAACACGTACCCTAATCCTAACCCGTACCCTAAACCCAGCCCTAACCCTAACACTAACCCTAACCCTAACCCTAACCCATACCCTACGCCGTACCCGAAGCCCTCCCCGAACCCGTACCCTAAGCCGTACCCTTAGCCTAACCCTAAGCCTAACCCTAACCCTAGGCTACCCTTGACTGCTTCTGCCTCCAATATATTTCCTAAGCACTAGTGTTTTAAGGAACAGCTTAAAAAGAGAATCCTAATGTGATTTCTTTATAATGGGTGTGTTCCTTATCTTATCCTAGGGTCTAAACTCTTCTCCATGGCTGCACCCCCAAATAATATTCCTTTACGTGCTAAGGGGTATCTAGAGAGTGGGATAGGTTTAATAACTACCTTAACCCTAACGCGTACCCTAACCCTAACCCCTACCCTAACCCTAACACGTACCCTAATCCTAACCGGTAACCTAAACCGAGCCCTAACCCTAACACTAACCCTAACCCTAACCCTAACCCATACCCTACGCCGTACCCGAAGCCCTCCCCGAACCCGTACCCTAAGCTGTACCCTAATCCTACCCCTAAGCCTAACCCTAACCCTAGGCAACCCTTGACTGCTTCTGCCTCCAATAGATTTCCGAAGCACTAGTGTTTTAAGGAACAGCTTAAAAAGAGAATCCTAATGTGATTTCTTTATAATGGGTGTGTTCCTTATCTTATCCTAGTGTCTAAACTCTTCTCCATGGCTGGACCCCCAAATAATATTCCTTTACGTGCTAAGGGGTATCTAGAGAGTGGGATAGGTTTAATAACTACCTTAAGCCTAACGCGTACCCTAACCCTAACCCCTACCCTAACCCTAACACGTACCCTAATCCTAACCCGTAACCTAAACCGAGCCCTAACCCTAACACTAACCCTAACCCTAACCCTAACCCATACCCTACGCCGTACCCGAAGCCCTCCCCGAACCCGTACCCTAAGCCGTACCCTAAGCCTAACCCTAAGCCTAACCCTAACCCTAGGCTATCCTTGACTGCTTCTGCCTCCAATAGATTTCCTAAGCACTAGTGTTTTAAGGAACAGCTTAAAAAGAGAATCCTAATGTGATTTCTTTATAATGGGTGTGTTCCTTATCTTATCCTAGTGTCTAAACTCTTCTCCATGGCTGGACCCCCAAATAATATTCCTTTACGTGCTAAGGGGTAACTAGAGAGTGGGATAGGTTTAATAACTACCCTAACCCTAACGCGTACCCTAACGCTAACCTCTACCCTAACCCTAACACGTACCCTAATCCTAACCCGTACCCTAAACCGAGCCCTAACCCTAACACTAACCCTAACCCTAACCCTAAACCATACCCTACGCCGTACCCGAAGCCCTCCCCGAACCCGTACCCTAAGCCGTACCCTAAGCCTAACCCTAACCCTAGGCTACCCTTGACTGCTTCTGCCTCCAATAGATTTCCTAAGCACTAGTGTTTTAAGGAACAGCTTAAAAAGAGAATCCTAATGTGATTTGTTTATAATGGGTGTGTTCCTTATCTAATCCTAGTGTCTAAACTCTTCTCCATGGCTGGACCCCCAAATAATATTCCTTTATGTGCTAAGGGGTATCTAGAGAGTGGGATAGGTTTAATCACTACCCTAACCGTAACACGTACCCTAACCCTAACCCCTACCCTAACCCTAACACGTACCCTAATCCTAACCCGTACCCTAAACCGAGCCCTAACCCTAACACTAACCCTTACCCTAACCCTAACCCATACCCTACGCCGTACCCGAAGCCCTCCCCGAACCCGTACCCTAAGCCGTACCCTAAGCCTAACCCTAAGCCTAACCCTAACCCTAGGCTACCATTGACTGCTTCTGACTCCAATAGATTTCCTAAGCACTAGTGTTTTAAAGAACAGCTTAAAAAGAGAATCCTAATGTGATTTCTTTATAATGTGTGTGTTCCTTATATTATCTTAGTGTCTAAACTCTTCTCCATGGCTGGACCCCCAAATAATATTCCTTTACGTGCTAAGGGGTATCTAGAGAGTGGGATAGGTTTAATAACTACCCTAACCCTAACGCATACCCTAACCCTAACCCCTACCCTAACCCTAACACGTACCCTAATCCTAAACCGTACCCTAAACCGAGCCCTAACCCTAACACTAACCCTAACCCTAACCCTAACCCATACCCTACGCCGTACCCGAAGCCCTCCCCGAACCCGTACCCTAAGCCGTACCCTAAGCCTACCCCTAAGCCTAACCCTAACCCTAGGCTACCCTTGACTGCTTCTGCCTCCAATAGATTTCCTAAGCACTAGTGTTTTAAGAAACAGCTTAAAAAGAGAATCCTAATGTGATTTCTTTATAATGTGTGTGTTCCTTATATTATCTTAGTGTCTAAACTCTTCTCCATGGCTGGACCCCCAAATAATATTCCTTTACGTGCTAAGGGGTATCTAGAGAGTGGGATAGGTTTAATCACTACCCTAACCCTAACGTGTACCCTAACCCTAACCCCTACCCTAACCCTAACACGTACCCTAATGCTAACACGTACCCTAAACCGAGCCCTAACCCTAACACTAACCCTAACCCTAACCCTAACCCATACCCTACGCCGTACCCGAAGCCCTCCCCGAACCCGTACCCTAAGCCGTACCCTAAGCCTACCCCTAAGCCTAACCCTAACCCTAGGCTACCCTTGACTGCTTCTGCCTCCAATAGATTTCCGAAGCACTAGTGTTTTAAGGAACAGCTTAAAAAGAGACTCCTAATGTGATTTCTTTATAATGTGTGTGTTCCTTATATTATCTTAGTGTCTAAACTCTTCTCCATGGCTGGACCCCCAAATAATATTCCTTTACGTGCTAAGGGGTATCTAGAGAGTGGGATAGGTTTAATCACTACCCTAACCCTAACGCGTACCCTAACCCTAACCCCTACCCTAACCCTAGCACGTACCCTAATCCTAACCCGTACCCTAAACCGAGCCCTAACCCTAACACTAACCCTAACCCTAACCCTAATCCATACCCTACGCCGTACCCGATGCCCTCCCCGAACCCGTACCCTAAGCCGTACCCTAAGCCTACCCCTAAGCCTAACCCTAACCCTAGGCTACACTTGACTGCTTCTGCCTCCAATAGACTTCCTAAGTACTAGTGTTTTAAGGAACAGCTTAAAAAGAGAATCCTAATATGATTTCTTTATAATGTGTGTGTTCCTTTTATTATCTTAGTGTCTAAACTCTTCTCCATGGCTGGACCCCCAAATAATATTCCTTTACGTGCTAAGGTGTATCTAGAGAGTGGGATAGGTTTAATAACTACCCTAACCCTAACGTGTACCCTAACCCTAACCCCTACCCTAACCCTAACACGTACCCTAATCCTAACCCGTACCCTAAACCCAGCCCTAACCCTAACACTAACCCTAACCCTAACCCTAACCCATACCCTACGCCGTACCCGAAGCCCTCCCCGAACCCGTACCCTAAGCCGTACCCTTAGCCTAACCCTAAGCCTAACCCTAACCCTAGGCTACCCTTGACTGCTTCTGCCTCCAATATATTTCCTAAGCACTAGTGTTTTAAGGAACAGCTTAAAAAGAGAATCCTAATGTGATTTCTTTATAATGGGTGTGTTCCTTATCTTATCCTAGGGTCTAAACTCTTCTCCATGGCTGCACCCCCAAATAATATTCCTTTACGTGCTAAGGGGTATCTAGAGAGTGGGATAGGTTTAATAACTACCTTAACCCTAACGCGTACCCTAACCCTAACCCCTACCCTAACCCTAACACGTACCCTAATCCTAACCGGTAACCTAAACCGAGCCCTAACCCTAACACTAACCCTAACCCTAACCCTAACCCATACCCTACGCCGTACCCGAAGCCCTCCCCGAACCCGTACCCTAAGCTGTACCCTAATCCTACCCCTAAGCCTAACCCTAACCCTAGGCAACCCTTGACTGCTTCTGCCTCCAATAGATTTCCGAAGCACTAGTGTTTTAAGGAACAGCTTAAAAAGAGAATCCTAATGTGATTTCTTTATAATGGGTGTGTTCCTTATCTTATCCTAGTGTCTAAACTCTTCTCCATGGCTGGACCCCCAAATAATATTCCTTTACGTGCTAAGGGGTATCTAGAGAGTGGGATAGGTTTAATAACTACCTTAAGCCTAACGCGTACCCTAACCCTAACCCCTACCCTAACCCTAACACGTACCCTAATCCTAACCCGTAACCTAAACCGAGCCCTAACCCTAACACTAACCCTAACCCTAACCCTAACCCATACCCTACGCCGTACCCGAAGCCCTCCCCGAACCCGTACCCTAAGCCGTACCCTAAGCCTACCCCTAAGCCTAACCCTAACCCTAGGCTACCCTTGACTGCTTCTGCCTCCAATAGATTTCCGAAGCACTAGTGTTTTAAGGAACAGCTTAAAAAGAGACTCCTAATGTGATTTCTTTATAATGTGTGTGTTCCTTATATTATCTTAGTGTCTAAACTCTTCTCCATGGCTGGACCCCCAAATAATATTCCTTTACGTGCTAAGGGGTATCTAGAGAGTGGGATAGGTTTAATCACTACCCTAACCCTAACGCGTACCCTAACCCTAACCCCTACCCTAACCCTAGCACGTACCCTAATCCTAACCCGTACCCTAAACCGAGCCCTAACCCTAACACTAACCCTAACCCTAACCCTAACCCATACCCTACGCCGTACCCTTTGCCCTCCCCGAACCCGTACCCTAAGCCGTACCCTAAGCCTACCCCTAAGCCTAACCCTAACCCTAGGCTACACTTGACTGCTTCTGCCTCCAATAGACTTCCTAAGTACTAGTGTTTTAAGGAACAGCTTAAAAAGAGAATCCTAATATGATTTCTTTATAATGTGTGTGTTCCTTTTATTATCTTAGTGTCTAAACTCTTCTCCATGGCTGGACCCCCAAATAATATTCCTTTACGTGCTAAGGTGTATCTAGAGAGTGGGATAGGTTTAATAACTACCCTAACCCTAACGTGTACCCTAACCCTAACCCCTACCCTAACCCTAACACGTACCCTAATCCTAACCCGTACCCTAAACCCAGCCCTAACCCTAACACTAACCCTAACCCTAACCCTAACCCATACCCTACGCCGTACCCGAAGCCCTCCCCGAACCCGTACCCTAAGCCGTACCCTTAGCCTAACCCTAAGCCTAACCCTAACCCTAGGCTACCCTTGACTGCTTCTGCCTCCAATATATTTCCTAAGCACTAGTGTTTTAAGGAACAGCTTAAAAAGAGAATCCTAATGTGATTTCTTTATAATGGGTGTGTTCCTTATCTTATCCTAGGGTCTAAACTCTTCTCCATGGCTGCACCCCCAAATAATATTCCTTTACGTGCTAAGGGGTATCTAGAGAGTGGGATAGGTTTAATAACTACCTTAACCCTAACGCGTACCCTAACCCTAACCCCTACCCTAACCCTAACACGTACCCTAATCCTAACCGGTAACCTAAACCGAGCCCTAACCCTAACACTAACCCTAACCCTAACCCTAACCCATACCCTACGCCGTACCCGAAGCCCTCCCCGAACCCGTACCCTAAGCTGTACCCTAATCCTACCCCTAAGCCTAACCCTAACCCTAGGCAACCCTTGACTGCTTCTGCCTCCAATAGATTTCCGAAGCACTAGTGTTTTAAGGAACAGCTTAAAAAGAGAATCCTAATGTGATTTCTTTATAATGGGTGTGTTCCTTATCTTATCCTAGTGTCTAAACTCTTCTCCATGGCTGGACCCCCAAATAATATTCCTTTACGTGCTAAGGGGTATCTAGAGAGTGGGATAGGTTTAATAACTACCTTAAGCCTAACGCGTACCCTAACCCTAACCCCTACCCTAACCCTAACACGTACCCTAATCCTAACCCGTAACCTAAACCGAGCCCTAACCCTAACACTAACCCTAACCCTAACCCTAACCCATACCCTACGCCGTACCCGAAGCCCTCCCCGAACCCGTACCCTAAGCCGTACCCTAAGCCTAACCCTAAGCCTAACCCTAACCCTAGGCTATCCTTGACTGCTTCTGCCTCCAATAGATTTCCTAAGCACTAGTGTTTTAAGGAACAGCTTAAAAAGAGAATCCTAATGTGATTTCTTTATAATGGGTGTGTTCCTTATCTTATCCTAGTGTCTAAACTCTTCTCCATGGCTGGACCCCCAAATAATATTCCTTTACGTGCTAAGGGTTAACTAGAGAGTGGGATAGGTTTAATAACTACCCTAACCCTAACGCGTACCCTAACGCTAACCTCTACCCTAACCCTAACACGTACCCTAATCCTAACCCGTACCCTAAACCGAGCCCTAACCCTAACACTAACCCTAACCCTAACCCTAAACCATACCCTACGCCGTACCCGAAGCCCTCCCCGAACCCGTACCCTAAGCCGTACCCTAAGCCTAACCCTAACCCTAGGCTACCCTTGACTGCTTCTGCCTCCAATAGATTTCCTAAGCACTAGTGTTTTAAGGAACAGCTTAAAAAGAGAATCCTAATGTGATTTGTTTATAATGGGTGTGTTCCTTATCTAATCCTAGTGTCTAAACTCTTCTCCATGGCTGGACCCCCAAATAATATTCCTTTATGTGCTAAGGGGTATCTAGAGAGTGGGATAGGTTTAATCACTACCCTAACCGTAACACGTACCCTAACCCTAACCCCTACCCTAACCCTAACACGTACCCTAATCCTAACCCGTACCCTAAACCGAGCCCTAACCCTAACACTAACCCTTACCCTAACCCTAACCCATACCCTATGCCGTACCCGAAGCCCTCCCCGAACCCGTACCCTAAGCCGTACCCTAAGCCTAACCCTAAGCCTAACCCTAACCCTAGGCTACCATTGACTGCTTCTGACTCCAATAGATTTCCTAAGCACTAGTGTTTTAAAGAACAGCTTAAAAAGAGAATCCTAATGTGATTTCTTTATAATGTGTGTGTTCCTTATATTATCTTAGTGTCTAAACTCTTCTCCATGGCTGGACCCCCAAATAATATTCCTTTACGTGCTAAGGGGTATCTAGAGAGTGGGATAGGTTTAATAACTACCCTAACCCTAACGCATACCCTAACCCTAACCCCTACCCTAACCCTAACACGTACCCTAATCCTAAACCGTACCCTAAACCGAGCCCTAACCCTAACACTAACCCTAACCCTAACCCTAACCCATACCCTACGCCGTACCCGAAGCCCTCCCCGAACCCGTACCCTAAGCCGTACCCTAAGCCTACCCCTAAGCCTAACCCTAACCCTAGGCTACCCTTGACTGCTTCTGCCTCCAATAGATTTCCTAAGCACTAGTGTTTTAAGAAACAGCTTAAAAAGAGAATCCTAATGTGATTTCTTTATAATGTGTGTGTTCCTTATATTATCTTAGTGTCTAAACTCTTCTCCATGGCTGGACCCCCAAATAATATTCCTTTACGTGCTAAGGGGTATCTAGAGAGTGGGATAGGTTTAATCACTACCCTAACCCTAACGTGTACCCTAACCCTAACCCCTACCCTAACCCTAACACGTACCCTAATCCTAACCCGTACCCTAAACCGAGCCCTAACCCTAACACTAACCCTAACCCTAACCCTAACCCATACCCTACGCCGTACCCGAAGCCCTCCCCGAACCCGTACCCTAAGCCGTACCCTAAGCCTACCCCTAAGCCTAACCCTAACCCTAGGCTACCCTTGACTGCTTCTGCCTCCAATAGATTTCCGAAGCAATAGTGTTTTAAGGAACAGCTTAAAAAGAGACTCCTAATGTGATTTCTTTATAATGTGTGTGTTCCTTATATTATCTTAGTGTCTAAACTCTTCTCCATGGCTGGACCCCCAAATAATATTCCTTTACGTGCTAAGGGGTATCTAGAGAGTGGGATAGGTTTAATCACTACCCTAACCCTAACGCGTACCCTAACCCTAACCCCTACCCTAACCCTAGCACGTACCCTAATCCTAACCCGTACCCTAAACCGAGCCCTAACCCTAACACTAACCCTAACCCTAACCCTAACCCATACCCTACGCCGTACCCGATGCCCTCCCCGAACCCGTACCCTAAGCCGTACCCTAAGCCTACCCCTAAGCCTAACCCTAACCCTAGGCTACACTTGACTGCTTCTGCCTCCAATAGACTTCCTAAGTACTAGTGTTTTAAGGAACAGCTTAAAAAGAGAATCCTAATATGATTTCTTTATAATGTGTGTGTTCCTTTTATTATCTTAGTGTCTAAACTCTTCTCCATGGCTGGACCCCCAAATAATATTCCTTTACGTGCTAAGGTGTATCTAGAGAGTGGGATAGGTTTAATAACTACCCTAACCCTAACGTGTACCCTAACCCTAACCCCTACCCTAACCCTAACACGTACCCTAATCCTAACCCGTACCCTAAACCCAGCCTTAACCCTAACACTAACCCTAACCCTAACCCTAACCCATACCCTACGCCATACCCGAAGCCCTCCCCGAACCCGTACCCTAAGCCGTACCCTTAGCCTAACCCTAAGCCTAACCCTAACCCTAGGCTACCCTTGACTGCTTCTGCCTCCAATATATTTCCTAAGCACTAGTGTTTTAAGGAACAGCTTAAAAAGAGAATCCTAATGTGATTTCTTTATAATGGGTGTGTTCCTTATCTTATCCTAGGGTCTAAACTCTTCTCCATGGCTGCACCCCCAAATAATATTCCTTTACGTGCTAAGGGGTATCTAGAGAGTGGGATAGGTTTAATAACTACCTTAACCCTAACGCGTACCCTAACCCTAACCCCTACCCTAACCCTAACACGTACCCTAATCCTAACCGGTAACCTAAACCGAGCCCTAACCCTAACACTAACCCTAACCCTAACCCTAACCCATACCCTACGCCGTACCCGAAGCCCTCCCCGAACCCGTACCCTAAGCTGTACCCTAATCCTACCCCTAAGCCTAACCCTAACCCTAGGCAACCCTTGACTGCTTCTGCCTCCAATAGATTTCCGAAGCACTAGTGTTTTAAGGAACAGCTTAAAAAGAGAATCCTAATGTGATTTCTTTATAATGGGTGTGTTCCTTATCTTATCCTAGTGTCTAAACTCTTCTCCATGGCTGGACCCCCAAATAATATTCCTTTACGTGCTAAGGGGTATCTAGAGAGTGGGATAGGTTTAATAACTACCTTAAGCCTAACGCGTACCCTAACCCTAACCCCTACCCTAACCCTAACACGTACCCTAATCCTAACCCGTAACCTAAACCGAGCCCTAACCCTAACACTAACCCTAACCCTAACCCTAACCCATACCCTACGCCGTACCCGAAGCCCTCCCCGAACCCGTACCCTAAGCCGTACCCTAAGCCTAACCCTAAGCCTAACCCTAACCCTAGGCTATCCTTGACTGCTTCTGCCTCCAATAGATTTCCTAAGCACTAGTGTTTTAAGGAACAGCTTAAAAAGAGAATCCTAATGTGATTTCTTTATAATGGGTGTGTTCCTTATCTTATCCTAGTGTCTAAACTCTTCTCCATGGCTGGACCCCCAAATAATATTCCTTTACGTGCTAAGGGGTAACTAGAGAGTGGGATAGGTTTAATAACTACCCTAACCCTAACGCGTACCCTAACGCTAACCTCTACCCTAACCCTAACACGTACCCTAATCCTAACCCGTACCCTAAACCGAGCCCTAACCCTAACACTAACCCTAACCCTAACCCTAAACCATACCCTACGCCGTACCCGAAGCCCTCCCCGAACCCGTACCCTAAGCCGTACCCTAAGCCTAACCCTAAGCCTAACCCTAACCCTAGGCTACCCTTGACTGCTTCTGCCTCCAATAGATTTCCTAAGCACTAGTGTTTTAAGGAACAGCTTAAAAAGAGAATCCTAATGTGATTTCTTTATAATGGGTGTGTTCCTTATCTTATCTTAGTGTCTAAACTCTTCTCCATGGCTGGACCCCCAAATAATATTCCTTTACGTGCTAAGGGGTATCTAGAGAGTGGGATAGGTTTAATAACTACCCTAACCGTAACACGTACCCTAACCCTAACCCCTACCCTAACCCTAACACGTACCCTAATCCTAACCTGTACCCTAAACCGAGCCCTAAACCTAACACTAACCCTAACCCTAACCCTAACCCATACCCTACGCCGTACCCGAAGCCCTCACCGAACCCGTACCCTAAGCCGTACCCTAAGCCTACCCCTAAGCCTAACCCTAACCATAGGCTACCCTTGACTGCTTCTGCCTCCAATAGATTTCCTAAGCACTAGTGTTTTAAGGAACAGCTTAAAAAGAGAATCCTAATGTGATTTCTTTATAATGTGTGTGTTCCTTATATTATCTTAGTGTCTAAACTTTTCTCCATGGCTGGACCCCCAAATAATATTCCTTTACGTGCTAAGGGGTATCTAGAGAGTGGGATAGGTTTAATCACTACCCTAACCCTAACGCGTACCCTAACCCTAACCCCTACCCTAACCCTAGCACGTACCCTAATCCTAACCCGTACCCTAAACCGAGCGCTAACCCTAACACTAACCCTAACCCTAACCCTAACCCATACCCTACGCCGTACCCGAAGCCCTCCCCGAACCCGTACCCTAAGCCGTACCCTAAGCCTAACGCTAAGCCTAACCCTAACCCTAGGCTACCCTTGACTGCTTCTGCCTCCAATAGATTTCCTAAGCACTAGTGTTTTAAGGAACAGCTTAAAAAGAGAATCCTAATGTGATTTCTTTATAATGTGTGTGTTCCTTATATTATCTTAGTGTCTAAACTCTTCTCCATGGCTGGACCCCCAAATAATATTCCTTTACGTGCTAACGGGTATCTAGAGAGTGGGATAGGTTTAATAACTACCCTAACCGTAACGCGTACCCTAACCCTAACCCCTACCCTAACCCTAACACGTACCCTAATCCTAACCTGTACCCTAAACCGAGCCCTAACCCTAACACAAACCCTAACCCTAACCCTAACCCATACCCTACGCCGTACACGATGCCCTCCCCGAACCCGTACCCTAAGCCGTACCCTAAGCCTACCCCTAAGCCTAACCCTAACCATAGGCTACCCTTGACTGCTTCTGCCTCCAATAGATTTCCTAAGTACTAGTGTTTTAAGGAACAGCTTAAAAAGAGAATCCTAATGTGATTTCTTTATAATGTGTGTGTTCCTTTTATTATCTTAGTGTCTAAACTCTTCTCCATGGCTGGACCCCCAAATAATATTCCTTTACGTGCTAAGGTGTATCTAGAGAGTGGGATAGGTTTAATAACTACCCTAACCCTAACGTGTACCCTAACCCTAACCCCTACCCTAACCCTAACACGTACCCTAATCCTAACCCGTACCCTAAACCGAGCCCTAACCCTAACACTAACCCTAACCCTAACCCTAACCCATACCGTACGCCGTACCCGAAGCCCTCCCCGAACTCGTACCCTAAGCCGTACCCAAAGCCTAACCCTAAGCCTAACTCTAACCCTAGGCTACCCTTGACTGCTTCTGCATCCAATAGATTTCCTAAGCACTAGTGTTTTAAGGAACAGCTTAAAAAGAGAATCCTAATGTGATTTCTTTATAATGTGTGTGTTCCTTATCTAATCCTAGTGTCTAAACTCTTCTCCATGGCTGGACCCCCAAATAATATTCCTTTACGTGCTAAGGGGTATCTAGAGAGTGGGATAGGTTTAATCTCTACCCTAACCCTAACGCGTACCCTAACCCTAACCCCTACCCTAACCCTAGCACGTACCCTAATCCTAACCCGTACCCTAAACCGAGCCCTAACCCTAACACTAACCCTAAACCTAACCCTAACCCATACCCTACGCCGTACCCGAAGCCCTCCCTGAACCCGTACCCTAAGCCGTACCCTAAGCCTACCCCTAAGCCTAACCCTAACCCTAGGCTACACTTGACTGCTTCTGCCTCCAATAGATTTCCTAAGTACTAGTGTTTTAAGGAACAGCTTAAAAAGAGAATCCTAATGTGATTTCTTTATAATGTGTTTGTTCCTTTTATTATCTTAGTGTCTAAACACTTCTCCATGGCTGGACCCCCAAATAATATTCCTTTACGTGCTAAGGTGTATCTAGAGAGTGGGATAGGTTTAATAACTACCCTAACCCTAACGTGTACCCTAACCCTAACCCCTACCCTAACCCTAACACGTACCCTAATCCTAACCCGTACCCTAAACCGAGCCCTAACCCTAACACTAACCCTAACCCTAACCCTAACCCATACCCTACGCCGTACCCGAAGCCCTCCCCGAACCCGTACCCTAAGCCGTACCCTAAGCCTAACCCTAAGCCTAACCCTAACCCTAGGCTACCCTTGACTGCTTCTGCCTCCAATAGATTTCCTAAGCACTAGTGTTTTAAGGAACAGCTTAAAAAGAGAATCCTAATGTGATTTCTTTATAATGGGTGTGTTCCTTATCTTATCCTAGTGTCTAAACTCTTCTCCATGGCTGGACCCCCAAATAATATTCCTTTATGTGCTAAGGGGTAACTACAGAGTGGGATAGGTTTAATAACTAACCTAACCCTAATGCGTACCCTAACGCTAACCCCTACCCTAACCCTAACACGTACCCTAATCCTAACCCGTACCCTAAACCGAGCCCTAACCCTAACACTAACCCTAACCCTAACCCTAACCCATACCCTACGCCGTACCCGAAGCCCTCCCCGAACTCGTACCCTAAGCCGTACCCAAAGCCTAACCCTAAGCCTAACTCTAACCCTAGGCTACCCTTGACTGCTTCTGCCTCCAATAGATTTCCTAAGCACTAATGTTTTAAGGAACAGCTTAAAAAGAGAATCCTAATGTGATTTCTTTATAATGTGTGTGTTCCTTATCTAATCCTAGTGTCTAAACTCTTCTCCATGGCTGGACCCCCAAATAATATTCCTTTACGTGCTAAGGGGTATCTAGAGAGTGGGATAGGTTTAATCACTACCCTAACCCTAACGCGTACCCTAACCCTAACCCCTACCCTAACCCTAGCACGTACCCTAATCCTAACCCGTACCCTAAACCGAGCCCTAACCCTAACACTAACCCTAACCCTAACCCTAACCCATACCCTACGCCGTACCCGAAGCCCTCCCCGAACCCGTACCCTAAGCCGTACCCTAAGCCTACCCCTAAGCCTAACCCTAACCCTAGGGTACACTTGACTGCTTCTGCCTCCAATAGATTTCCTAAGTACTACTGTTTTAAGGAACAGCTTAAAAAGAGAATCCTAATGTGATTTCTTTATAATGTGTGTGTTCCTTTTATTATCTTAGTGTCTAAACTCTTCTCCATGGCTGGACCCCCAAATAATATTCCTTTACGTGCTAAGGTGTATCTAGAGAGTGGGATAGGTTTAATAACTACCCTAAACCTAACGTGTACCCTAACCCTAACCCCTACCCTAACCCTAACACGTACCCTAATCCTAACCCGTACCCTAAACCGAGCCCTAACCCTAACACTAACCCTAACCCTAACCCTAACCCATACCCTACGCCGTACCCGAAGCCCTCCCCGAACCCGTACCCTAAGCCGTACCCTAAGCCTAACCCTAAGCCTAACCCTAACCCTAGGCTACCCTTGACTGCTTCTGCCTCCAATAGATTTCCTAAGCACTAGTGTTTTAAGGAACAGCTTAAAAAGAGAATCCTAATGTGATTTCTTTATAATGGGTGTGTTCCTTATCTTATCTTAGTGTCTAAACTCTTCTCCATGGCTGGACCCCCAAATAATATTCCTTTACGTGCTAAGGGGTATCTAGAGAGTGGGATAGGTTTAATCACTACCCTAACCGTAACGCGTACCCTAACCCTAACCCCTACCCTAACCCTAACACGTACCCTAATCCTAACCTGTACCCTAAACCGAGCCCTAAACCTAACACTAACCCTAACCCTAACCCTAACCCATACCCTACGCCGTACCCGAAGCCCTCACCGAACCCGTACCCTAAGCCGTACCCTAAGCCTACCCCTAAGCCTAACCCTAACCATAGGCTACCCTTGACTGCTTCTGCCTCCAATAGATTTCCTAAGCACTAGTGTTTTAAGGAACAGCTTAAAAAGAGAATCCTAATGTGATTTCTTTATAATGTGTGTGTTCCTTATATTATCTTAGTGTCTAAACTCTTCTCCATGGCTGGACCCCCAAATAATATTCCTTTACGTGCTAAGGGGTATCTAGAGAGTGGGATAGGTTTAATCACTACCCTAACCCTAACGCGTACCCTAACCCTAACCCCTACCCTAACCCTAGCACGTACCCTAATCCTAACCCGTACCCTAAACCGAGCCCTAACCCTAACACTAACCCTAACCCTAACCCTAACCCATACCCTACGCCGTACCCGAAGCCCTCCCCGAACCCGTACCCTAAGCCGTACCCTAAGCCTACCCCTAAGCCTAACCCTAACCCTAGGCTACACTTGACTGCTTCTGCCTCCAATAGATTTCCTAAGTACTAGTGTTTTAAGGAACAGCTTAAAAAGAGAATCCTAATGTGATTTCTTTATAATGTGTGTGTTCCTTTTATTATCTTAGTGTCTAAACTCTTCTCCATGGCTGGACCCCCAAATAATATTCCTTTACGTGCTAAGGTGTATCTAGAGAGTGGGATAGGTTTAATAACTACCCTAACCCTAACGTGTACCCTAACCCTAACCCCTACCCTAACCCTAACACGTACCCTAATCCTAACCCGTACCCTAAACCGAGCCCTAACCCTAACACTAACCCTAACCCTAACCCTAACCCATACCCTACGCCGTACCCGAAGCCCTCCCCGAACCCGTACCCTAAGCCGTACCCTAAGCCTAACCCTAAGCCTAACCCTAACCCTAGGCTACCCTTGACTGCTTCTGCCTCCAATAGATTTCCTAAGCACTAGTGTTTTAAGGAACAGCTTAAAAAGAGAATCCTAATGTGATTTCTTTATAATGGGTGTGTTCTTTATCTTATCCTAGTGTCTAAACTCTTCTCCATGGCTGGACCCCCAAATAATATTCCTTTATGTGCTAAGGGGTAACTACAGAGTGGGATAGGTTTAATAACTAACCTAACCCTAATGCGTACCCTAACGCTAACCCCTACCCTAACCCTAACACGTACCCTAATCCTAACCCGTACCCTAAACCGAGCCCTAACCCTAACACTAACCCTAACCCTAACCCTAACCCATACCCTACGCCGTACCCGAAGCCCTCCCCGAACTCGTACCCTAAGCCGTACCCAAAGCCTAACCCTAAGCCTAACTCTAACCCTAGGCTACCCTTGACTGCTTCTGCCTCCAATAGATTTCCTAAGCACTAATGTTTTAAGGAACAGCTTAAAAAGAGAATCCTAATGTGATTTCTTTATAATGTGTGTGTTCCTTATCTAATCCTAGTGTCTAAACTCTTCTCCATGGCTGGACCCCCAAATAATATTCCTTTACGTGCTAAGGGGTATCTAGAGAGTGGGATAGGTTTAATCACTACCCTAACCCTAACGCGTACCCTACCCCTAACCCCTACCCTAACCCTAGCACGTACCCTATTCCTAACCCGTACCCTAAACCGAGCCCTAACCCTAACACTAACCCTAAACCTAACCCTAACCCATACCCTACGCCGTACCCGAAGCCCTCCCCGAACCCGTACCCTAAGCCGTACCCTAAGCCTACCCCTAAGCCTAACCCTAACACTAGGCTACACTTGACTGCTTCTGCCTCCAATAGATTTCCTAAGTACTACTGTTTTAAGGAACAGCTTAAAAAGAGAATCCTAATGTGATTTCTTTATAATGTGTGTGTTCCTTTTATTATCTTAGTGTCTAAACTCTTCTCCATGGCTGGACCCCCAAATAATATTCTTTACGTGCTAAGGTGTATCTAGAGAGTGGGATAGGTTTAATAACTACCCTAACCCTAACGTGTACCCTAACCCTAACCCCTACCCTAACCCTAACACGTACCCTAATCCTAACCCGTACCCTAAACCGAGCCCTAACCCTAACACTAACCCTAACCCTAACCCTAACCCATACCCTACGCCGTACCCGAAGCCCTCCCCGAACCCGTACCCTAAGCCGTACCCTAAGCCTAACCCTAAGCCTAACCCTAACCCTAGGCTACCCTTGACTGCTTCTGCCTCCAATAGATTTCCTAAGCACTAGTGTTTTAAGGAACAGCTTAAAAAGAGAATCCTAATGTGATTTCTTTATAATGGGTGTGTTCCTTATCTTATCCTAGCGTCTAAACTCTTCTCCATGGCTGGACCCCCAAATAATATTCCTTTATGTGCTAAGGGGTAACTACAGAGTGGGAAAGGTTTAATAACTAACCTAACCCTAATGCGTACCCTAACGCTAACCCCTACCCTAACCCTAACACGTACCCTAATCCTAACCCGTACCCTAAACCGAGCCCTAACCCTAACACTAACCCTAACCCTAACCCTAAACCATACCCTACGCCGTACCCGAAGCCCTCCCCGAACTCGTACCCTAAGCCGTACCCAAAGCCTAACCCTAAGCCTAACTCTAACCCTAGGCTACCCTTGACTGCTTCTGCATCCAATAGATTTCCTAAGCACTAATGTTTTAAGGAACAGCTTAAAAAGAGAATCCTAATGTGATTTCTTTATAATGTGTGTGTTCCTTATCTAATCCTAGTGTCTAAACTCTTCTCCATGGCTGGACCCCCAAATAATATTCCTTTACGTGCTAAGGGGTATCTAGAGAGTGGGATAGGTTTAATCACTACCCTAACCCTAACGCGTACCCTAACCCTAACCCCTACCCTAACCCTAGCACGTACCCTAATCCTAACCCGTACCCTAAACCGAGCCCTAACCCTAACACTAACCCTAACCCTAACCCTAACCCATACCCTACGCCGTACCCGAAGCCCTCCCCGAACCCGTACCCTAAGCCGTACCCTAAGCCTACCCCTAAGCCTAACCCTAACCCTAGGGTACACTTGACTGCTTCTGCCTCCAATAGATTTCCTAAGTACTACTGTTTTAAGGAACAGCTTAAAAAGAGAATCCTAATGTGATTTCTTTATAATGTGTGTGTTCCTTTTATTATCTTAGTGTCTAAACTCTTCTCCATGGCTGGACCCCCAAATAATATTCCTTTACGTGCTAAGGTGTATCTAGAGAGTGGGATAGGTTTAATAACTACCCTAAACCTAACGTGTACCCTAACCCTAACCCCTACCCTAACCCTAACACGTACCCTAATCCTAACCCGTACCCTAAACCGAGCCCTAACCCTAACACTAACCCTAACCCTAACCCTAACCCATACCCTACGCCGTACCCGAAGCCCTCCCCGAACCCGTACCCTAAGCCGTACCCTAAGCCTAACCCTAAGCCTAACCCTAACCCTAGGCTACCCTTGACTGCTTCTGCCTCCAATAGATTTCCTAAGCACTAGTGTTTTAAGGAACAGCTTAAAAAGAGAATCCTAATGTGATTTCTTTATAATGGGTGTGTTCCTTATCTTATCTTAGTGTCTAAACTCTTCTCCATGGCTGGACCCCCAAATAATATTCCTTTACGTGCTAAGGGGTATCTAGAGAGTGGGATAGGTTTAATCACTACCCTAACCCTAACGCGTACCCTAACCCTAACCCCTACCCTAACCCTAGCACGTACCCTAATCCTAACCCGTACCCTAAACCGAGCCCTAACCCTAACACTAACCCTAACCCTAACCCTAACCCATACCCTACGCCGTACCCGAAGCCCTCCCCGAACCCGTACCCTAAGCCGTACCCTAAGCCTACCCCTAAGCCTAACCCTAACCCTAGGCTACACTTGACTGCTTCTGCCTCCAATAGATTTCCTAAGTACTAGTGTTTTAAGGAACAGCTTAAAAAGAGAATCCTAATGTGATTTCTTTATAATGTGTGTGTTCCTTTTATTATCTTAGTGTCTAAACTCTTCTCCATGGCTGGACCCCCAAATAATATTCCTTTACGTGCTAAGGTGTATCTAGAGAGTGGGATAGGTTTAATCACTACCCTAACCCTAACGTGTACCCTAACCCTAACCCCTACCCTAACCCTAACACGTACCCTAATCCTAACCCGTACCCTAAACCGAGCCCTAACCCTAACACTAACCCTAACCCTAACCCTAACCCATACCCTACGCCGTACCCGAAGCCCTCCCCGAACCCGTACCCTAAGCCGTACCCTAAGCCTAACCCTAAGCCTAACCCTAACCCTAGGCTACCCTTGACTGCTTCTGCCTCCAATAGATTTCCTAAGCACTAGTGTTTTAAGGAACAGCTTAAAAAGAGAATCCTAATGTGATTTCTTTATAATGGGTGTGTTCTTTATCTTATCCTAGTGTCTAAACTCTTCTCCATGGCTGGACCCCCAAATAATATTCCTTTATGTGCTAAGGGGTAACTACAGAGTGGGATAGGTTTAATAACTAACCTAACCCTAATGCGTACCCTAACGCTAACCCCTACCCTAACCCTAACACGTACCCTAATCCTAACCCGTACCCTAAACCGAGCCCTAACCCTAACACTAACCCTAACCCTAACCCTAACCCATACCCTACGCCGTACCCGAAGCCCTCCCCGAACTCGTACCCTAAGCCGTACCCAAAGCCTAACCCTAAGCCTAACTCTAACCCTAGGCTACCCTTGACTGCTTCTGCCTCCAATAGATTTCCTAAGCACTAATGTTTTAAGGAACAGCTTAAAAAGAGAATCCTAATGTGATTTCTTTATAATGTGTGTGTTCCTTATCTAATCCTAGTGTCTAAACTCTTCTCCATGGCTGGACCCCCAAATAATATTCCTTTACGTGCTAAGGGGTATCTAGAGAGTGGGATAGGTTTAATCACTACCCTAACCCTAACGCGTACCCTACCCCTAACCCCTACCCTAACCCTAGCACGTACCCTATTCCTAACCCCTACCCTAAACCGAGCCCTAACCCTAACACTAACCCTAAACCTAACCCTAACCCATACCCTACGCCGTACCCGAAGCCCTCCCCGAACCCGTACCCTAAGCCGTACCCTAAGCCTACCCCTAAGCCTAACCCTAACACTAGGCTACACTTGACTGCTTCTGCCTCCAATAGATTTCCTAAGTACTACTGTTTTAAGGAACAGCTTAAAAAGAGAATCCTAATGTGATTTCTTTATAATGTGTGTGTTCCTTTTATTATCTTAGTGTCTAAACTCTTCTCCATGGCTGGACCCCCAAATAATATTCTTTACGTGCTAAGGTGTATCTAGAGAGTGGGATAGGTTTAATAACTACCCTAACCCTAACGTGTACCCTAACCCTAACCCCTACCCTAACCCTAACACGTACCCTAATCCTAACCCGTACCCTAAACCGAGCCCTAACCCTAACACTAACCCTAACCCTAACCCTAACCCATACCCTACGCCGTACCCGAAGCCCTCCCCGAACCCGTACCCTAAGCCGTACCCTAAGCCTAACCCTAACCCTAGGCTACCCTTGACTGCTTCTGCCTCCAATAGATTTCCTAAGCACTAGTGTTTTAAGGAACAGCTTAAAAAGAGAATCCTAATGTGATTTCTTTATAATGGGTGTGTTCCTTATCTTATCCTAGTGTCTAAACTCTTCTCCATGGCTGGACCCCCAAATAATATTCCTTTACGTGCTAAGGGGTAACTACAGAGTGGGATAGGTTTAATAACTAACCTAACCCTAATGCGTACCCTAACGCTAACCCCTACCCTAACCCTAACACGTACCCTAATCCTAACCCGTACCCTAAACCGAGCCCTAACCCTAACACTAACCCTAACCCTAACCCTAACCCATACCCTACGCCGTACCCGAAGCCCTCCCCGAACTCGTACCCTAAGCCGTACCCAAAGCCTAACCCTAAGCCTAACTCTAACCCTAGGCTACCCTTGACTGCTTCTGCCTCCAATAGATTTCCTAAGCACTAGTGTTTTAAGGAACAGCTTAAAAAGAGAATCCTAATGTGATTTCTTTATAATGTGTGTGTTCCTTATCTAATCCTAGTGTCTAAACTCTTCTCCATGGCTGGACCCCCAAATAATATTCCTTTACGTGCTAAGGGGTATCTAGAGAGTGGGATAGGTTTAATCTCTACCCTAACCCTAACGCGTACCCTAACCCTAACCCCTACCCTAACCCTAGCACGTACCCTAATCCTAACCCGTACCCTAAACCGAGCCCTAACCCTAACACTAACCCTAAACCTAACCCTAACCCATACCCTACGCCGTACCCGAAGCCCTCCCCGAACCCGTACCCTAAGCCGTACCCTAAGCCTACCCCTAAGCCTAACCCTAACCCTAGGCTACACTTGACTGCTTCTGCCTCCAATAGATTTCCTAAGTACTAGTGTTTTAAGGAACAGCTTAAAAAGAGAATCCTAATGTGATTTCTTTATAATGTGTTTGTTCCTTTTATTATCTTAGTGTCTAAACACTTCTCCATGGCTGGACCCCCAAATAATATTCCTTTACGTGCTAAGGTGTATCTAGAGAGTGGGATAGGTTTAATAACTACCCTAACCCTAACGTGTACCCTAACCCTAACCCCTACCCTAACCCTAACACGTACCCTAATCCTAACCCGTACCCTAAACCGAGCCCTAACCCTAACACTAACCCTAACCCTAACCCTAACCCATACCCTACGCCGTACCCGAAGCCCTCCCCGAACCCGTACCCTAAGCCGTACCCTAAGCCTAACCCTAAGCCTAACCCTAACCCTAGGCTACCCTTGACTGCTTCTGCCTCCAATAGATTTCCTAAGCACTAGTGTTTTAAGGAACAGCTTAAAAAGAGAATCCTAAT
Source organism: Balaenoptera physalus (assembly GCF_965194825.1). Lineage (NCBI taxonomy): Eukaryota > Metazoa > Chordata > Mammalia > Artiodactyla > Balaenopteridae > Balaenoptera > Balaenoptera physalus. The sequence goes on along the minus strand of NW_028126434.1, from coordinate 447,733 downwards.
GTGATTTCTTTATAATGGGTGTGTTCCTTATCTTATCCTAGTGTCTAAACTCTTCTCCATGGCTGGACCCCCAAATAATATTCCTTTATGTGCTAAGGGGTAACTACAGAGTGGGATAGGTTTAATAACTAACCTAACCCTAATGCGTACCCTAACGCTAACCCCTACCCTAACCCTAACACGTACCCTAATCCTAACCCGTACCCTAAACCGAGCCCTAACCCTAACACTAACCCTAACCCTAACCCTAAACCATACCCTACGCCGTACCCGAAGCCCTCCCCGAACTCGTACCCTAAGCCGTACCCAAAGCCTAACCCTAAGCCTAACTCTAACCCTAGGCTACCCTTGACTGCTTCTGCCTCCAATAGATTTCCTAAGCACTAATGTTTTAAGGAACAGCTTAAAAAGAGAATCCTAATGTGATTTCTTTATAATGTGTGTGTTCCTTATCTAATCCTAGTGTCTAAACTCTTCTCCATGGCTGGACCCCCAAATAATATTCCTTTACGTGCTAAGGGGTATCTAGAGAGTGGGATAGGTTTAATCACTACCCTAACCCTAACGCGTACCCTAACCCTAACCCCTACCCTAACCCTAGCACGTACCCTAATCCTAACCCGTACCCTAAACCGAGCCCTAACCCTAACACTAACCCTAACCCTAACCCTAACCCATACCCTACGCCGTACCCGAAGCCCTCCCCGAACCCGTACCCTAAGCCGTACCCTAAGCCTACCCCTAAGCCTAACCCTAACCCTAGGGTACACTTGACTGCTTCTGCCTCCAATAGATTTCCTAAGTACTACTGTTTTAAGGAACAGCTTAAAAAGAGAATCCTAATGTGATTTCTTTATAATGTGTGTGTTCCTTTTATTATCTTAGTGTCTAAACTCTTCTCCATGGCTGGACCCCCAAATAATATTCCTTTACGTGCTAAGGTGTATCTAGAGAGTGGGATAGGTTTAATAACTACCCTAAACCTAACGTGTACCCTAACCCTAACCCCTACCCTAACCCTAACACGTACCCTAATCCTAACCCGTACCCTAAACCGAGCCCTAACCCTAACACTAACCCTAACCCTAACACTAACCCATACCCTACGCCGTACCCGAAGCCCTCCCCGAACCCGTACCCTAAGCCGTACCCTAAGCCTAACCCTAAGCCTAACCCTAACCCTAGGCTACCCTTGACTGCTTCTGCCTCCAATAGATTTCCTAAGCACTAGTGTTTTAAGGAACAGCTTAAAAAGAGAATCCTAATGTGATTTCTTTATAATGGGTGTGTTCCTTATCTTATCTTAGTGTCTAAACTCTTCTCCATGGCTGGACCCCCAAATAATATTCCTTTACGTGCTAAGGGGTATCTAGAGAGTGGGATAGGTTTAATAACTACCCTAACCGTAACGCGTACCCTAACCCTAACCCCTACCCTAACCCTAACACGTACCCTAATCCTAACCTGTACCCTAAACCGAGCCCTAAACCTAACACTAACCCTAACCCTAACCCTAACCCATACCCTACGCCGTACCCGAAGCCCTCACCGAACCCGTACCCTAAGCCGTACCCTAAGCCTACCCCTAAGCCTAACCCTAACCATAGGCTACCCTTGACTGCTTCTGCCTCCAATAGATTTCCTAAGCACTAGTGTTTTAAGGAACAGCTTAAAAAGAGAATCCTAATGTGATTTCTTTATAATGTGTGTGTTCCTTATATTATCTTAGTGTCTAAACTCTTCTCCATGGCTGGACCCCCAAATAATATTCCTTTACGTGCTAAGGGGTATCTAGAGAGTGGGATAGGTTTAATCACTACCCTAATCCTAACGCGTACCCTAACCCTAACCCCTACCCTAACCCTAGCACGTACCCTAATCCTAACCCGTACCCTAAACCGAGCCCTAACCCTAACACTAACCCTAACCCTAACCCTAACCCATACCCTACGCCGTACCCGAAGCCCTCCCCGAACCCGTACCCTAAGCCGTACCCTAAGCCTACCCCTAAGCCTAACCCTAACCCTAGGCTACACTTGACTGCTTCTGCCTCCAATAGATTTCCTAAGTACTAGTGTTTTAAGGAACAGCTTAAAAAGAGAATCCTAATGTGATTTCTTTATAATGTGTGTGTTCCTTTTATTATCTTAGTGTCTAAACTCTTCTCCATGGCTGGACCCCCAAATAATATTCCTTTACGTGCTAAGGTGTATCTAGAGAGTGGGATAGGTTTAATAACTACCCTAACCCTAACGTGTACCCTAACCCTAACCCCTACCCTAACCCTAACACGTACCCTAATCCTAACCCGTACCCTAAACCGAGCCCTAACCCTAACACTAACCCTAACCCTAACCCTAACCCATACCCTACGCCGTACCCGAAGCCCTCCCCGAACCCGTACCCTAAGCCGTACCCTAAGCCTAACCCTAAGCCTAACCCTAACCCTAGGCTACCCTTGACTGCTTCTGCCTCCAATAGATTTCCTAAGCACTAGTGTTTTAAGGAACAGCTTAAAAAGAGAATCCTAATGTGATTTCTTTATAATGGGTGTGTTCTTTATCTTATCCTAGTGTCTAAACTCTTCTCCATGGCTGGACCCCCAAATAATATTCCTTTATGTGCTAAGGGGTAACTACAGAGTGGGATAGGTTTAATAACTAACCTAACCCTAATGCGTACCCTAACGCTAACCCCTACCCTAACCCTAACACGTACCCTAATCCTAACCCGTACCCTAAACCGAGCCCTAACCCTAACACTAACCCTAACCCTAACCCTAACCCATACCCTACGCCGTACCCGAAGCCCTCCCCGAACTCGTACCCTAAGCCATACCCAAAGCCTAACCCTAAGCCTAACTCTAACCCTAGGCTACCCTTGACTGCTTCTGCCTCCAATAGATTTCCTAAGCACTAATGTTTTAAGGAACAGCTTAAAAAGAGAATCCTAATGTGATTTCTTTATAATGTGTGTGTTCCTTATCTAATCCTAGTGTCTAAACTCTTCTCCATGGCTGGACCCCCAAATAATATTCCTTTACGTGCTAAGGGGTATCTAGAGAGTGGGATAGGTTTAATCACTACCCTAACCCTAACGCGTACCCTACCCCTAACCCCTACCCTAACCCTAGCACGTACCCTATTCCTAACCCGTACCCTAAACCGAGCCCTAACCCTAACACTAACCCTAAACCTAACCCTAACCCATACCCTACGCCGTACCCGAAGCCCTCCCCGAACCCGTACCCTAAGCCGTACCCTAAGCCTACCCCTAAGCCTAACCCTAACACTAGGCTACACTTGACTGCTTCTGCCTCCAATAGATTTCCTAAGTACTACTGTTTTAAGGAACAGCTTAAAAAGAGAATCCTAATGTGATTTCTTTATAATGTGTGTGTTCCTTTTATTATCTTAGTGTCTAAACTCTTCTCCATGGCTGGACCCCCAAATAATATTCTTTACGTGCTAAGGTGTATCTAGAGAGTGGGATAGGTTTAATAACTACCCTAACCCTAACGTGTACCCTAACCCTAACCCCTACCCTAACCCTAACACGTACCCTAATCCTAACCCGTACCCTAAACCGAGCCCTAACCCTAACACTAACCCTAACCCTAACCCTAACCCATACCCTACGCCGTACCCGAAGCCCTCCCCGAACCCGTACCCTAAGCCGTACCCTAAGCCTAACCCTAACCCTAGGCTACCCTTGACTGCTTCTGCCTCCAATAGATTTCCTAAGCACTAGTGTTTTAAGGAACAGCTTAAAAAGAGAATCCTAATGTGATTTCTTTATAATGGGTGTGTTCCTTATCTTATCCTAGTGTCTAAACTCTTCTCCATGGCTGGACCCCCAAATAATATTCCTTTACGTGCTAAGGGGTAACTACAGAGTGGGATAGGTTTAATAACTAACCTAACCCTAATGCGTACCCTAACGCTAACCCCTACCCTAACCCTAACACGTACCCTAATCCTAACCCGTACCCTAAACCGAGCCCTAACCCTAACACTAACCCTAACCCTAACCCTAACCCATACCCTACGCCGTACCCGAAGCCCTCCCCGAACTCGTACCCTAAGCCGTACCCAAAGCCTAACCCTAAGCCTAACTCTAACCCTAGGCTACCCTTGACTGCTTCTGCCTCCAATAGATTTCCTAAGCACTAGTGTTTTAAGGAACAGCTTAAAAAGAGAATCCTAATGTGATTTCTTTATAATGTGTGTGTTCCTTATCTAATCCTAGTGTCTAAACTCTTCTCCATGGCTGGACCCCCAAATAATATTCCTTTACGTGCTAAGGGGTATCTAGAGAGTGGGATAGGTTTAATCTCTACCCTAACCCTAACGCGTACCCTAACCCTAACCCCTACCCTAACCCTAGCACGTACCCTAATCCTAACCCGTACCCTAAACCGAGCCCTAACCCTAACACTAACCCTAACCCTAACCCTAAACCATACCCTACGCCATACCCGAAGCCCTCCCCGAACTCGTACCCTAAGCCGTACCCAAAGCCTAACCCTAAGCCTAACTCTAACCCTAGGCTACCCTTGACTGCTTCTGCCTCCAATAGATTTCCTAAGCACTAATGTTTTAAGGAACAGCTTAAAAAGAGAATCCTAATGTGATTTCTTTATAATGTGTGTGTTCCTTATCTAATCCTAGTGTCTAAACTCTTCTCCATGGCTGGACCCCCAAATAATATTCCTTTACGTGCTAAGGGGTATCTAGAGAGTGGGATAGGTTTAATCACTACCCTAACCCTAACGCGTACCCTAACCCTAACCCCTACCCTAACCCTAGCACGTACCCTAATCCTAACCCGTACCCTAAACCGAGCCCTAACCCTAACACTAACCCTAACCCTAACCCTAACCCATACCCTACGCCGTACCCGAAGCCCTCCCCGAACCCGTACCCTAAGCCGTACCCTAAGCCTACCCCTAAGCCTAACCCTAACCCTAGGGTACACTTGACTGCTTCTGCCTCCAATAGATTTCCTAAGTACTACTGTTTTAAGGAACAGCTTAAAAAGAGAATCCTAATGTGATTTCTTTATAATGTGTGTGTTCCTTTTATTATCTTAGTGTCTAAACTCTTCTCCATGGCTGGACCCCCAAATAATATTCCTTTACGTGCTAAGGTGTATCTAGAGAGTGGGATAGGTTTAATAACTACCCTAAACCTAACGTGTACCCTAACCCTAACCCCTACCCTAACCCTAACACGTACCCTAATCCTAACCCGTACCCTAAACCGAGCCCTAACCCTAACACTAACCCTAACCCTAACCCTAACCCATACCCTACGCCGTACCCGAAGCCCTCCCCGAACCCGTACCCTAAGCCGTACCCTAAGCCTAACCCTAAGCCTAACCCTAACCCTAGGCTACCCTTGACTGCTTCTGCCTCCAATAGATTTCCTAAGCACTAGTGTTTTAAGGAACAGCTTAAAAAGAGAATCCTAATGTGATTTCTTTATAATGGGTGTGTTCTTTATCTTATCCTAGTGTCTAAACTCTTCTCCATGGCTGGACCCCCAAATAATATTCCTTTATGTGCTAAGGGGTAACTACAGAGTGGGATAGGTTTAATAACTAACCTAACCCTAATGCGTACCCTAACGCTAACCCCTACCCTAACCCTAACACGTACCCTAATCCTAACCCGTACCCTAAACCGAGCCCTAACCCTAACACTAACCCTAACCCTAACCCTAACCCATACCCTACGCCGTACCCGAAGCCCTCCCCGAACTCGTACCCTAAGCCGTACCCAAAGCCTAACCCTAAGCCTAACTCTAACCCTAGGCTACCCTTGACTGCTTCTGCCTCCAATAGATTTCCTAAGCACTAATGTTTTAAGGAACAGCTTAAAAAGAGAATCCTAATGTGATTTCTTTATAATGTGTGTGTTCCTTATCTAATCCTAGTGTCTAAACTCTTCTCCATGGCTGGACCCCCAAATAATATTCCTTTACGTGCTAAGGGGTATCTAGAGAGTGGGATAGGTTTAATCACTACCCTAACCCTAACGCGTACCCTACCCCTAACCCCTACCCTAACCCTAGCACGTACCCTATTCCTAACCCGTACCCTAAACCGAGCCCTAACCCTAACACTAACCCTAAACCTAACCCTAACCCATACCCTACGCCGTACCCGAAGCCCTCCCCGAACCCGTACCCTAAGCCGTACCCTAAGCCTACCCCTAAGCCTAACCCTAACACTAGGCTACACTTGACTGCTTCTGCCTCCAATAGATTTCCTAAGTACTACTGTTTTAAGGAACAGCTTAAAAAGAGAATCCTAATGTGATTTCTTTATAATGTGTGTGTTCCTTTTATTATCTTAGTGTCTAAACTCTTCTCCATGGCTGGACCCCCAAATAATATTCTTTACGTGCTAAGGTGTATCTAGAGAGTGGGATAGGTTTAATAACTACCCTAACCCTAACGTGTACCCTAACCCTAACCCCTACCCTAACCCTAACACGTACCCTAATCCTAACCCGTACCCTAAACCGAGCCCTAACCCTAACACTAACCCTAACCCTAACCCTAACCCATACCCTACGCCGTACCCGAAGCCCTCCCCGAACCCGTACCCTAAGCCGTACCCTAAGCCTAACCCTAACCCTAGGCTACCCTTGACTGCTTCTGCCTCCAATAGATTTCCTAAGCACTAGTGTTTTAAGGAACAGCTTAAAAAGAGAATCCTAATGTGATTTCTTTATAATGGGTGTGTTCCTTATCTTATCCTAGTGTCTAAACTCTTCTCCATGGCTGGACCCCCAAATAATATTCCTTTACGTGCTAAGGGGTAACTACAGAGTGGGATAGGTTTAATAACTAACCTAACCCTAATGCGTACCCTAACGCTAACCCCTACCCTAACCCTAACACGTACCCTAATCCTAACCCGTACCCTAAACCGAGCCCTAACCCTAACACTAACCCTAACCCTAACCCTAACCCATACCCTACGCCGTACCCGAAGCCCTCCCCGAACTCGTACCCTAAGCCGTACCCAAAGCCTAACCCTAAGCCTAACTCTAACCCTAGGCTACCCTTGACTGCTTCTGCCTCCAATAGATTTCCTAAGCACTAGTGTTTTAAGGAACAGCTTAAAAAGAGAATCCTAATGTGATTTCTTTATAATGTGTGTGTTCCTTATCTAATCCTAGTGTCTAAACTCTTCTCCATGGCTGGACCCCCAAATAATATTCCTTTACGTGCTAAGGGGTATCTAGAGAGTGGGATAGGTTTAATCTCTACCCTAACCCTAACGCGTACCCTAACCCTAACCCCTACCCTAACCCTAGCACGTACCCTAATCCTAACCCGTACCCTAAACCGAGCCCTAACCCTAACACTAACCCTAAACCTAACCCTAACCCATACCCTACGCCGTACCCGAAGCCCTCCCCGAACCCGTACCCTAAGCCGTACCCTAAGCCTACCCCTAAGCCTAACCCTAACCCTAGGCTACACTTGACTGCTTCTGCCTCCAATAGATTTCCTAAGTACTAGTGTTTTAAGGAACAGCTTAAAAAGAGAATCCTAATGTGATTTCTTTATAATGTGTTTGTTCCTTTTATTATCTTAGTGTCTAAACACTTCTCCATGGCTGGACCCCCAAATAATATTCCTTTACGTGCTAAGGTGTATCTAGAGAGTGGGATAGGTTTAATAACTACCCTAACCCTAACGTGTACCCTAACCCTAACCCCTACCCTAACCCTAACACGTACCCTAATCCTAACCCGTACCCTAAACCGAGCCCTAACCCTAACACTAACCCTAACCCTAACCCTAACCCATACCCTACGCCGTACCCGAAGCCCTCCCCGAACCCGTACCCTAAGCCGTACCCTAAGCCTAACCCTAAGCCTAACCCTAACCCTAGGCTACCCTTGACTGCTTCTGCCTCCAATAGATTTCCTAAGCACTAGTGTTTTAAGGAACAGCTTAAAAAGAGAATCCTAATGTGATTTCTTTATAATGGGTGTGTTCCTTATCTTATCCTAGTGTCTAAACTCTTCTCCATGGCTGGACCCCCAAATAATATTCCTTTATGTGCTAAGGGGTAACTACAGAGTGGGATAGGTTTAATAACTAACCTAACCCTAATGCGTACCCTAACGCTAACCCCTACCCTAACCCTAACACGTACCCTAATCCTAACCCGTACCCTAAACCGAGCCCTAACCCTAACACTAACCCTAACCCTAACCCTAAACCATACCCTACGCCGTACCCGAAGCCCTCCCCGAACTCGTACCCTAAGCCGTACCCAAAGCCTAACCCTAAGCCTAACTCTAACCCTAGGCTACCCTTGACTGCTTCTGCCTCCAATAGATTTCCTAAGCACTAATGTTTTAAGGAACAGCTTAAAAAGAGAATCCTAATGTGATTTCTTTATAATGTGTGTGTTCCTTATCTAATCCTAGTGTCTAAACTCTTCTCCATGGCTGGACCCCCAAATAATATTCCTTTACGTGCTAAGGGGTATCTAGAGAGTGGGATAGGTTTAATCACTACCCTAACCCTAACGCGTACCCTAACCCTAACCCCTACCCTAACCCTAGCACGTACCCTAATCCTAACCCGTACCCTAAACCGAGCCCTAACCCTAACACTAACCCTAACCCTAACCCTAACCCATACCCTACGCCGTACCCGAAGCCCTCCCCGAACCCGTACCCTAAGCCGTACCCTAAGCCTACCCCTAAGCCTAACCCTAACCCTAGGGTACACTTGACTGCTTCTGCCTCCAATAGATTTCCTAAGTACTACTGTTTTAAGGAACAGCTTAAAAAGAGAATCCTAATGTGATTTCTTTATAATGTGTGTGTTCCTTTTATTATCTTAGTGTCTAAACTCTTCTCCATGGCTGGACCCCCAAATAATATTCCTTTACGTGCTAAGGTGTATCTAGAGAGTGGGATAGGTTTAATAACTACCCTAAACCTAACGTGTACCCTAACCCTAACCCCTACCCTAACCCTAACACGTACCCTAATCCTAACCCGTACCCTAAACCGAGCCCTAACCCTAACACTAACCCTAACCCTAACACTAACCCATACCCTACGCCGTACCCGAAGCCCTCCCCGAACCCGTACCCTAAGCCGTACCCTAAGCCTAACCCTAAGCCTAACCCTAACCCTAGGCTACCCTTGACTGCTTCTGCCTCCAATAGATTTCCTAAGCACTAGTGTTTTAAGGAACAGCTTAAAAAGAGAATCCTAATGTGATTTCTTTATAATGGGTGTGTTCCTTATCTTATCTTAGTGTCTAAACTCTTCTCCATGGCTGGACCCCCAAATAATATTCCTTTACGTGCTAAGGGGTATCTAGAGAGTGGGATAGGTTTAATAACTACCCTAACCGTAACGCGTACCCTAACCCTAACCCCTACCCTAACCCTAACACGTACCCTAATCCTAACCTGTACCCTAAACCGAGCCCTAAACCTAACACTAACCCTAACCCTAACCCTAACCCATACCCTACGCCGTACCCGAAGCCCTCACCGAACCCGTACCCTAAGCCGTACCCTAAGCCTACCCCTAAGCCTAACCCTAACCATAGGCTACCCTTGACTGCTTCTGCCTCCAATAGATTTCCTAAGCACTAGTGTTTTAAGGAACAGCTTAAAAAGAGAATCCTAATGTGATTTCTTTATAATGTGTGTGTTCCTTATATTATCTTAGTGTCTAAACTCTTCTCCATGGCTGGACCCCCAAATAATATTCCTTTACGTGCTAAGGGGTATCTAGAGAGTGGGATAGGTTTAATCACTACCCTAACCCTAACGCGTACCCTAACCCTAACCCCTACCCTAACCCTAGCACGTACCCTAATCCTAACCCGTACCCTAAACCGAGCCCTAACCCTAACACTAACCCTAACCCTAACCCTAACCCATACCCTACGCCGTACCCGAAGCCCTCCCCGAACCCGTACCCTAAGCCGTACCCTAAGCCTACCCCTAAGCCTAACCCTAACCCTAGGCTACACTTGACTGCTTCTGCCTCCAATAGATTTCCTAAGTACTAGTGTTTTAAGGAACAGCTTAAAAAGAGAATCCTAATGTGATTTCTTTATAATGTGTGTGTTCCTTTTATTATCTTAGTGTCTAAACTCTTCTCCATGGCTGGACCCCCAAATAATATTCCTTTACGTGCTAAGGTGTATCTAGAGAGTGGGATAGGTTTAATAACTACCCTAACCCTAACGTGTACCCTAACCCTAACCCCTACCCTAACCCTAACACGTACCCTAATCCTAACCCGTACCCTAAACCGAGCCCTAACCCTAACACTAACCCTAACCCTAACCCTAACCCATACCCTACGCCGTACCCGAAGCCCTCCCCGAACCCGTACCCTAAGCCGTACCCTAAGCCTAACCCTAAGCCTAACCCTAACCCTAGGCTACCCTTGACTGCTTCTGCCTCCAATAGATTTCCTAAGCACTAGTGTTTTAAGGAACAGCTTAAAAAGAGAATCCTAATGTGATTTCTTTATAATGGGTGTGTTCTTTATCTTATCCTAGTGTCTAAACTCTTCTCCATGGCTGGACCCCCAAATAATATTCCTTTATGTGCTAAGGGGTAACTACAGAGTGGGATAGGTTTAATAACTAACCTAACCCTAATGCGTACCCTAACGCTAACCCCTACCCTAACCCTAACACGTACCCTAATCCTAACCCGTACCCTAAACCGAGCCCTAACCCTAACACTAACCCTAACCCTAACCCTAACCCATACCCTACGCCGTACCCGAAGCCCTCCCCGAACTCGTACCCTAAGCCGTACCCAAAGCCTAACCCTAAGCCTAACTCTAACCCTAGGCTACCCTTGACTGCTTCTGCCTCCAATAGATTTCCTAAGCACTAATGTTTTAAGGAACAGCTTAAAAAGAGAATCCTAATGTGATTTCTTTATAATGTGTGTGTTCCTTATCTAATCCTAGTGTCTAAACACTTCTCCATGGCTGGACCCCCAAATAATATTCCTTTACGTGCTAAGGGGTATCTAGAGAGTGGGATAGGTTTAATCACTACCCTAACCCTAACGCGTACCCTACCCCTAACCCCTACCCTAACCCTAGCACGTACCCTATTCCTAACCCGTACCCTAAACCGAGCCCTAACCCTAACACTAACCCTAAACCTAACCCTAACCCATACCCTACGCCGTACCCGAAGCCCTCCCCGAACCCGTACCCTAAGCCGTACCCTAAGCCTACCCCTAAGCCTAACCCTAACACTAGGCTACACTTGACTGCTTCTGCCTCCAATAGATTTCCTAAGTACTACTGTTTTAAGGAACAGCTTAAAAAGAGAATCCTAATGTGATTTCTTTATAATGTGTGTGTTCCTTTTATTATCTTAGTGTCTAAACTCTTCTCCATGGCTGGACCCCCAAATAATATTCTTTACGTGCTAAGGTGTATCTAGAGAGTGGGATAGGTTTAATAACTACCCTAACCCTAACGTGTACCCTAACCCTAACCCCTACCCTAACCCTAACACGTACCCTAATCCTAACCCGTACCCTAAACCGAGCCCTAACCCTAACACTAACCCTAACCCTAACCCTAACCCATACCCTACGCCGTACCCGAAGCCCTCCCCGAACCCGTACCCTAAGCCGTACCCTAAGCCTAACCCTAACCCTAGGCTACCCTTGACTGCTTCTGCCTCCAATAGATTTCCTAAGCACTAGTGTTTTAAGGAACAGCTTAAAAAGAGAATCCTAATGTGATTTCTTTATAATGGGTGTGTTCCTTATCTTATCCTAGTGTCTAAACTCTTCTCCATGGCTGGACCCCCAAATAATATTCCTTTACGTGCTAAGGGGTAACTACAGAGTGGGATAGGTTTAATAACTAACCTAACCCTAATGCGTACCCTAACGCTAACCCCTACCCTAACCCTAACACGTACCCTAATCCTAACCCGTACCCTAAACCGAGCCCTAACCCTAACACTAACCCTAACCCTAACCCTAACCCATACCCTACGCCGTACCCGAAGCCCTCCCCGAACTCGTACCCTAAGCCGTACCCAAAGCCTAACCCTAAGCCTAACTCTAACCCTAGGCTACCCTTGACTGCTTCTGCCTCCAATAGATTTCCTAAGCACTAGTGTTTTAAGGAACAGCTTAAAAAGAGAATCCTAATGTGATTTCTTTATAATGTGTGTGTTCCTTATCTAATCCTAGTGTCTAAACTCTTCTCCATGGCTGGACCCCCAAATAATATTCCTTTACGTGCTAAGGGGTATCTAGAGAGTGGGATAGGTTTAATCTCTACCCTAACCCTAACGCGTACCCTAACCCTAACCCCTACCCTAACCCTAGCACGTACCCTAATCCTAACCCGTACCCTAAACCGAGCCCTAACCCTAACACTAACCCTAAACCTAACCCTAACCCATACCCTACGCCGTACCCGAAGCCCTCCCCGAACCCGTACCCTAAGCCGTACCCTAAGCCTACCCCTAAGCCTAACCCTAACCCTAGGCTACACTTGACTGCTTCTGCCTCCAATAGATTTCCTAAGTACTAGTGTTTTAAGGAACAGCTTAAAAAGAGAATCCTAATGTGATTTCTTTATAATGTGTTTGTTCCTTTTATTATCTTAGTGTCTAAACACTTCTCCATGGCTGGACCCCCAAATAATATTCCTTTACGTGCTAAGGTGTATCTAGAGAGTGGGATAGGTTTAATAACTACCCTAACCCTAACGTGTACCCTAACCCTAACCCCTACCCTAACCCTAACACGGACCCTAATCCTAACCCGTACCCTAAACCGAGCCCTAACCCTAACACTAACCCTAACCCTAACCCTAACCCATACCCTACGCCGTACCCGAAGCCCTCCCCGAACCCGTACCCTAAGCCGTACCCTAAGCCTAACCCTAAGCCTAACCCTAACCCTAGGCTACCCTTGACTGCTTCTGCCTCCAATAGATTTCCTAAGCACTAGTGTTTTAAGGAACAGCTTAAAAAGAGAATCCTAATGTGATTTCTTTATAATGGGTGTGTTCCTTATCTTATCCTAGTGTCTAAACTCTTCTCCATGGCTGGACCCCCAAATAATATTCCTTTATGTGCTAAGGGGTAACTACAGAGTGGGATAGGTTTAATAACTAACCTAACCCTAATGCGTACCCTAACGCTAACCCCTACCCTAACCCTAACACGTACCCTAATCCTAACCCGTACCCTAAACCGAGCCCTAACCCTAACACTAACCCTAACCCTAACCCTAACCCATACCCTACGCCGTACCCGAAGCCCTCCCCGAACTCGTACCCTAAGCCGTACCCAAAGCCTAACCCTAAGCCTAACTCTAACCCTAGGATACCCTTGACTGCTTCTGCCTCCAATAGATTTCCTAAGCACTAATGTTTTAAGGAACAGCTTAAAAAGAGAATCCTAATGTGATTTCTTTATAATGTGTGTGTTCCTTATCTAATCCTAGTGTCTAAACTCTTCTCCATGGCTGGACCCCCAAATAATATTCCTTTACGTGCTAAGGGGTATCTAGAGAGTGGGATAGGTTTAATCACTACCCTAACCCTAACGCGTACCCTACCCCTAACCCCTACCCTAACCCTAGCACGTACCCTATTCCTAACCCGTACCCTAAACCGAGCCCTAACCCTAACACTAACCCTAAACCTAACCCTAACCCATACCCTACGCCGTACCCGAAGCCCTCCCCGAACCCGTACCCTAAGCCGTACCCTAAGCCTACCCCTAAGCCTAACCCTAACACTAGGCTACACTTGACTGCTTCTGCCTCCAATAGATTTCCTAAGTACTACTGTTTTAAGGAACAGCTTAAAAAGAGAATCCTAATGTGATTTCTTTATAATGTGTGTGTTCCTTTTATTATCTTAGTGTCTAAACTCTTCTCCATGGCTGGACCCCCAAATAATATTCTTTACGTGCTAAGGTGTATCTAGAGAGTGGGATAGGTTTAATAACTACCCTAACCCTAACGTGTACCCTAACCCTAACCCCTACCCTAACCCTAACACGTACCCTAATCCTAACCCGTACCCTAAACCGAGCCCTAACCCTAACACTAACCCTAACCCTAACCCTAACCCATACCCTACGCCGTACCCGAAGCCCTCCCCGAACCCGTACCCTAAGCCGTACCCTAAGCCTAACCCTAAGCCTAACCCTAACCCTAGGCTACCCTTGACTGCTTCTGCCTCCAATAGATTTCCTAAGCACTAGTGTTTTAAGGAACAGCTTAAAAAGAGAATCCTAATGTGATTTCTTTATAATGGGTGTGTTCCTTATCTTATCCTAGTGTCTAAACTCTTCTCCATGGCTGGACCCCCAAATAATATTCCTTTACGTGCTAAGGGGTAACTACAGAGTGGGATAGGTTTAATAACTAACCTAACCCTAATGCGTACCCTAACGCTAACCCCTACCCTAACCCTAACACGTACCCTAATCCTAACCCGTACCCTAAACCGAGCCCTAACCCTAACACTAACCCTAACCCTAACCCTAACCCATACCCTACGCCGTACCCGAAGCCCTCCCCGAACTCGTACCCTAAGCCGTACCCAAAGCCTAACCCTAAGCCTAACTCTAACCCTAGGTTACCCTTGACTGCTTCTGCCTCCAATAGATTTCCTAAGCACTAGTGTTTTAAGGAACAGCTTAAAAAGAGAATCCTAATGTGATTTCTTTATAATGTGTGTGTTCCTTATCTAATCCTAGTGTCTAAACTCTTCTCCATGGCTGGACCCCCAAATGATATTCCTTTACGTGCTAAGGGGTATCTAGAGAGTGGGATAGGTTTAATCACTACCCTAACCCTAACGCGTACCCTAACCCTAACCCCTACCCTAACCCTAGCACGTACCCTATTCCTAACCCGTACCCTAAACCGAGCCCTAACCCTAACACTAACCCTAACCCTAACCCTAACCCATACCCTACGCCGTACCCGAAGCCCTCCCCGAACCCGTACCCTAAGCCGTACCCTAAGCCTACCCCTAAGCCTAAACCTAACCCTAGGCTACACTTGACTGCTTCTGCCTCCAATAGATTTCCTAAGTACTAGTGTTTTAAGGAACAGCTTAAAAAGAGAATCCTAATGTGATTTCTTTATAATGTGTGTGTTCCTTTTATTATCTTAGTGTCTAAACTCTTCTCCATGGCTGGACCCCCAAATAATATTCCTTTACGTGCTAAGGTGTATCTAGAGTGTGGGATAGGTTTAATAACTACCCTAACCCTAACGTGTACCCTAACCCTAACCCCTACCTTAACCCTAACACGTACCCTAATCCTAACCCGTACCCTAAACCGAGCCCTAACCCTAACACTAACCCTAACCCTAACCCTAACCCATACCCTACGCCGTACCCGAAGCCCTCCCCGAACCCGTACCCTAAGCCGTACCCTAAGCCTAACCCTAACCCTAGGCTACCCTTGACTGCTTCTGCCTCCAATAGATTTCCTAAGCACTAGTGTTTTAAGGAACAGCTTAAAAAGAGAATCCTAATGTGATTTCTTTATAATGGGTGTGTTCCTTATCTAATCCTAGTGTCTAAACTCTTCTCCATGGCTGGACCCCCAAATAATATTCCTTTATGTGCTAAGGGGTATCTAGAGAGTGGGATAGGTTTAATCACTACCCTAACCCTAACGCGTACCCTAACTCTAACCCCTACCCTAACCCTAACACGTACCCTAATCCTAACCCGTACCCTAAACCGAGCCCTAACCCTAACACTAACCCTAACCCTAACCCTAACCCATACCCTCCGCCATACCCGAAGCCCTCCCCGAACCCGTACCCTATGCCGTACCCTAAGCCTAACCCTAAGCCTAACACTAACCCTAGGCTACCCTTGACTGCTTCTGCCTCCAATAGATTTCCTAAGCACTAGTGTTTTAAGGAACAGCTTAAAAAGAGAATCCTAATGTGATTTCTTTATAATGTGTGTGTTCCTTAACTTATCCTAGTGTCTAAACTCTTCTCCATGGCTGGACGCCCTAATAATATTCCTTTACGTGCTAAGGGGTATCTAGAGAGTGGGATAGGTTTAATAACTACCCTAACCCTAACGCGTACCCTAACCCTAACCCCTACCCTAACCCTAACACGTACCCTAATCCTAACCCGTACCTTAAACCGAGCCCTAACCCTAACACTAACCCTAACCCTAACCCTAACCCATACCCTACGCCGTACCCGAAGCCCTCCCCTAACCCGTACCCTAAGCCGTACCCTAAGCCTAACCCTAAGCCTAACCCTAACCCTAGGCTACCCTTGACTGCTTCTGCCTCCAATAGATTTCCTAAGCACTAGTGTTTTAAGGAACAGATTAAAAAGAGAATCCTAATGTGATTTCTTTATAATGGGTGTGTTCCTTATCTTATCCTAGTGTCTAAACTCTTCTCCATGGCTGGACCCCCAAATAATATTCCTTTACGTGCTAAGGGGTATCTAGAGAGTGGGATAGGTTTAATAACTACCCTAACCCTAACGCGTACCCTAACGCTAACCCCTACCCTAACCCTAACACGTACCCTAATCCTAACCCGTACCCTAAACCGAGCCCTAACCCTAACACTAACCCTAACCCTAACCCTAACCCATACCCTACGCCGTACCCGAAGCCCTCCCCGAACCCGTAGCCTAAGCCGTACCCTAAGCCTAACCCTAACCCTAGGCTACCCTTGACTGCTTCTGCCTCCAATAGATTTCCTAAGCACTAGTGTTTTAAGGAACAGCTTAAAAAGAGAATCCTAATGTGATTTCTTTATAATGTGTGTGTTCCTTATATTATCTTAGTGTCAAACCTCTTCTCCATGGCTGGACCCCAAAATAATATTCCTTTACGTGCTAAGGGGTATCTAGAGAGTGGGATAGGTTTAATCACTACCCTAACCGTAACGCGTACCCTAACCCTAACCCCTACCCTAACCCTAACACGTACCCTAATCCTAACCCGTACCCTAAACCGAGCCCTAACCCTAACATTAACCCTAACCCTAACCCTAACCCATACCCTATGCCGTACCCGAAGCCCTCCCCGAACCCGTACCCTAAGCCGTACCCTAAGCCTAACCCTAAGCCTAACCCTAACCCTAGGCTACCCTTGACTGCTTCTGCCTCCAATAGATTTCCTAAGCACTAGTGTTTTAAGGAACAGCTTAAAAAGAGAATCCTAATGTGATTTCTTTATAATGGGTGTGTTCCTTATCTTATCCTAGTGTCTAAACTCTTCTCCATGGCTGGACCCCCAAATAATATTCCTTTATGTGCTAAGGGGTAACTACAGAGTGGGATAGGTTTAATAACTAACCTAACCCTAATGCGTACCCTAACGCTAACCCCTACCCTAACCCTAACACGTACCCTAATCCTAACCCGTACCCTAAACCGAGCCCTAACCCTAACACTAACCCTAACCCTAACCCTAAACCATACCCTACGCCGTACCCGAAGCCCTCCCCGAACTCGTACCCTAAGCCGTACCCAAAGCCTAACCCTAAGCCTAACTCTAACCCTAGGCTACCCTTGACTGCTTCTGCCTCCAATAGATTTCCTAAGCACTAATGTTTTAAGGAACAGCTTAAAAAGAGAATCCTAATGTGATTTCTTTATAATGTGTGTGTTCCTTATCTAATCCTAGTGTCTAAACTCTTCTCCATGGCTGGACCCCCAAATAATATTCCTTTACGTGCTAAGGGGTATCTAGAGAGTGGGATAGGTTTAATCACTACCCTAACCCTAACGCGTACCCTAACCCTAACCCCTACCCTAACCCTAGCACGTACCCTAATCCTAACCCGTACCCTAAACCGAGCCCTAACCCTAACACTAACCCTAACCCTAACCCTAACCCATACCCTACGCCGTACCCGAAGCCCTCCCCGAACCCGTACCCTAAGCCGTACCCTAAGCCTACCCCTAAGCCTAACCCTAACCCTAGGGTACACTTGACTGCTTCTGCCTCCAATAGATTTCCTAAGTACTACTGTTTTAAGGAACAGCTTAAAAAGAGAATCCTAATGTGATTTCTTTATAATGTGTGTGTTCCTTTTATTATCTTAGTGTCTAAACTCTTCTCCATGGCTGGACCCCCAAATAATATTCCTTTACGTGCTAAGGTGTATCTAGAGAGTGGGATAGGTTTAATAACTACCCTAAACCTAACGTGTACCCTAACCCTAACCCCTACCCTAACCCTAACACGTACCCTAATCCTAACCCGTACCCTAAACCGAGCCCTAACCCTAACACTAACCCTAACCCTAACCCTAACCCATACCCTACGCCGTACCCGAAGCCCTCCCCGAACCCGTACCCTAAGCCGTACCCTAAGCCTAACCCTAAGCCTAACCCTAACCCTAGGCTACCCTTGACTGCTTCTGCCTCCAATAGATTTCCTAAGCACTAGTGTTTTAAGGAACAGCTTAAAAAGAGAATCCTAATGTGATTTCTTTATAATGGGTGTGTTCCTTATCTTATCTTAGTGTCTAAACTCTTCTCCATGGCTGGACCCCCAAATAATATTCCTTTACGTGCTAAGGGGTATCTAGAGAGTGGGATAGGTTTAATAACTACCCTAACCGTAACGCGTACCCTAACCCTAACCCCTACCCTAACCCTAACACGTACCCTAATCCTAACCTGTACCCTAAACCGAGCCCTAAACCTAACACTAACCCTAACCCTAACCCTAACCCATACCCTACGCCGTACCCGAAGCCCTCACCGAACCCGTACCCTAAGCCGTACCCTAAGCCTACCCCTAAGCCTAACCCTAACCATAGGCTACCCTTGACTGCTTCTGCCTCCAATAGA
Source organism: Balaenoptera physalus (assembly GCF_965194825.1). Lineage (NCBI taxonomy): Eukaryota > Metazoa > Chordata > Mammalia > Artiodactyla > Balaenopteridae > Balaenoptera > Balaenoptera physalus. Next base: position 428,857 of record NW_028126434.1, on the reverse strand, counting down.
TTTCCTAAGCACTAGTGTTTTAAGGAACAGCTTAAAAAGAGAATCCTAATGTGATTTCTTTATAATGTGTGTGTTCCTTATATTATCTTAGTGTCTAAACTCTTCTCCATGGCTGGACCCCCAAATAATATTCCTTTACGTGCTAAGGGGTATCTAGAGAGTGGGATAGGTTTAATCACTACCCTAACCCTAACGCGTACCCTAACCCTAACCCCTACCCTAACCCTAGCACGTACCCTAATCCTAACCCGTACCCTAAACCGAGCCCTAACCCTAACACTAACCCTAACCCTAACCCTAACCCATACCCTACGCCGTACCCGAAGCCCTCCCCGAACCCGTACCCTAAGCCGTACCCTAAGCCTACCCCTAAGCCTAACCCTAACCCTAGGCTACACTTGACTGCTTCTGCCTCCAATAGATTTCCTAAGTACTAGTGTTTTAAGGAACAGCTTAAAAAGAGAATCCTAATGTGATTTCTTTATAATGTGTGTGTTCCTTTTATTATCTTAGTGTCTAAACTCTTCTCCATGGCTGGACCCCCAAATAATATTCCTTTACGTGCTAAGGTGTATCTAGAGAGTGGGATAGGTTTAATCACTACCCTAACCCTAACGTGTACCCTAACCCTAACCCCTACCCTAACCCTAACACGTACCCTAATCCTAACCCGTACCCTAAACCGAGCCCTAACCCTAACACTAACCCTAACCCTAACCCTAACCCATACCCTACGCCGTACCCGAAGCCCTCCCCGAACCCGTACCCTAAGCCGTACCCTAAGCCTAACCCTAAGCCTAACCCTAACCCTAGGCTACCCTTGACTGCTTCTGCCTCCAATAGATTTCCTAAGCACTAGTGTTTTAAGGAACAGCTTAAAAAGAGAATCCTAATGTGATTTCTTTATAATGGGTGTGTTCTTTATCTTATCCTAGTGTCTAAACTCTTCTCCATGGCTGGACCCCCAAATAATATTCCTTTATGTGCTAAGGGGTAACTACAGAGTGGGATAGGTTTAATAACTAACCTAACCGTAATGCGTACCCTAACGCTAACCCCTACCCTAACCCTAACACGTACCCTAATCCTAACCCGTACCCTAAACCGAGCCCTAACCCTAACACTAACCCTAACCCTAACCCTAACCCATACCCTACGCCGTACCCGAAGCCCTCCCCGAACTCGTACCCTAAGCCGTACCCAAAGCCTAACCCTAAGCCTAACTCTAACCCTAGGCTACCCTTGACTGCTTCTGCCTCCAATAGATTTCCTAAGCACTAATGTTTTAAGGAACAGCTTAAAAAGAGAATCCTAATGTGATTTCTTTATAATGTGTGTGTTCCTTATCTAATCCTAGTGTCTAAACTCTTCTCCATGGCTGGACCCCCAAATAATATTCCTTTACGTGCTAAGGGGTATCTAGAGAGTGGGATAGGTTTAATCACTACCCTAACCCTAACGCGTACCCTACCCCTAACCCCTACCCTAACCCTAGCACGTACCCTATTCCTAACCCGTACCCTAAACCGAGCCCTAACCCTAACACTAACCCTAAACCTAACCCTAACCCATACCCTACGCCGTACCCGAAGCCCTCCCCGAACCCGTACCCTAAGCCGTACCCTAAGCCTACCCCTAAGCCTAACCCTAACACTAGGCTACACTTGACTGCTTCTGCCTCCAATAGATTTCCTAAGTACTACTGTTTTAAGGAACAGCTTAAAAAGAGAATCCTAATGTGATTTCTTTATAATGTGTGTGTTCCTTTTATTATCTTAGTGTCTAAACTCTTCTCCATGGCTGGACCCCCAAATAATATTCTTTACGTGCTAAGGTGTATCTAGAGAGTGGGATAGGTTTAATAACTACCCTAACCCTAACGTGTACCCTCACCCTAACCCCTACCCTAACCCTAACACGTACCCTAATCCTAACCCGTACCCTAAACCGAGCCCTAACCCTAACACTAACCCTAACCCTAACCCTAACCCATACCCTACGCCGTACCCGAAGCCCTCCCCGAACCCGTACCCTAAGCCGTACCCTAAGCCTAACCCTAACCCTAGGCTACCCTTGACTGCTTCTGCCTCCAATAGATTTCCTAAGCACTAGTGTTTTAAGGAACAGCTTAAAAAGAGAATCCTAATGTGATTTCTTTATAATGGGTGTGTTCCTTATCTTATCCTAGTGTCTAAACTCTTCTCCATGGCTGGACCCCCAAATAATATTCCTTTACGTGCTAAGGGGTAACTACAGAGTGGGATAGGTTTAATAACTAACCTAACCCTAATGCGTACCCTAACGCTAACCCCTACCCTAACCCTAACACGTACCCTAATCCTAACCCGTACCCTAAACCGAGCCCTAACCCTAACACTAACCCTAACCCTAACCCTAACCCATACCCTACGCCGTACCCGAAGCCCTCCCCGAACTCGTACCCTAAGCCGTACCCAAAGCCTAACCCTAAGCCTAACTCTAACCCTAGGCTACCCTTGACTGCTTCTGCCTCCAATAGATTTCCTAAGCACTAGTGTTTTAAGGAACAGCTTAAAAAGAGAATCCTAATGTGATTTCTTTATAATGTGTGTGTTCCTTATCTAATCCTAGTGTCTAAACTCTTCTCCATGGCTGGACCCCCAAATAATATTCCTTTACGTGCTAAGGGGTATCTAGAGAGTGGGATAGGTTTAATCTCTACCCTAACCCTAACGCGTACCCTAACCCTAACCCCTACCCTAACCCTAGCACGTACCCTAATCCTAACCCGTACCCTAAACCGAGCCCTAACCCTAACACTAACCCTAAACCTAACCCTAACCCATACCCTACGCCGTACCCGAAGCCCTCCCCGAACCCGTACCCTAAGCCGTACCCTAAGCCTACCCCTAAGCCTAACCCTAACCCTAGGCTACACTTGACTGCTTCTGCCTCCAATAGATTTCCTAAGTACTAGTGTTTTAAGGAACAGCTTAAAAAGAGAATCCTAATGTGATTTCTTTATAATGTGTGTGTTCCTTTTATTATCTTAGTGTCTAAACTCTTCTCCATGGCTGGACCCCCAAATAATATTCCTTTACGTGCTAAGGTGTATCTAGAGAGTGGGATAGGTTTAATAACTACCCTAAACCTAACGTGTACCCTAACCCTAACCCCTACCCTAACCCTAACACGTACCCTAATCCTAACCCGTACCCTAAACCGAGCCCTAACCCTAACACTAACCCTAACCCTAACACTAACCCATACCCTACGCCGTACCCGAAGCCCTCCCCGAACCCGTACCCTAAGCCGTACCCTAAGCCTAACCCTAAGCCTAACCCTAACCCTAGGCTACCCTTGACTGCTTCTGCCTCCAATAGATTTCCTAAGCACTAGTGTTTTAAGGAACAGCTTAAAAAGAGAATCCTAATGTGATTTCTTTATAATGGGTGTGTTCCTTATCTTATCTTAGTGTCTAAACTCTTCTCCATGGCTGGACCCCCAAATAATATTCCTTTACGTGCTAAGGGGTATCTAGAGAGTGGGATAGGTTTAATAACTACCCTAACCGTAACGCGTACCCTAACCCTAACCCCTACCCTAACCCTAACACGTACCCTAATCCTAACCTGTACCCTAAACCGAGCCCTAAACCTAACACTAACCCTAACCCTAACCCTAACCCATACCCTACGCCGTACCCGAAGCCCTCACCGAACCCGTACCCTAAGCCGTACCCTAAGCCTACCCCTAAGCCTAACCCTAACCATAGGCTACCCTTGACTGCTTCTGCCTCCAATAGATTTCCTAAGCACTAGTGTTTTAAGGAACAGCTTAAAAAGAGAATCCTAATGTGATTTCTTTATAATGTGTGTGTTCCTTATATTATCTTAGTGTCTAAACTCTTCTCCATGGCTGGACCCCCAAATAATATTCCTTTACGTGCTAAGGGGTATCTAGAGAGTGGGATAGGTTTAATCACTACCCTAACCCTAACGCGTACCCTAACCCTAACCCCTACCCTAACCCTAGCACGTACCCTAATCCTAACCCGTACCCTAAACCGAGCCCTAACCCTAACACTAACCCTAACCCTAACCCTAACCCATACCCTACGCCGTACCCGAAGCCCTCCCCGAACCCGTACCCTAAGCCGTACCCTAAGCCTACCCCTAAGCCTAACCCTAACCCTAGGCTACACTTGACTGCTTCTGCCTCCAATAGATTTCCTAAGTACTAGTGTTTTAAGGAACAGCTTAAAAAGAGAATCCTAATGTGATTTCTTTATAATGTGTGTGTTCCTTTTATTATCTTAGTGTCTAAACTCTTCTCCATGGCTGGACCCCCAAATAATATTCCTTTACGTGCTAAGGTGTATCTAGAGAGTGGGATAGGTTTAATAACTACCCTAACCCTAACGTGTACCCTAACCCTAACCCCTACCCTAACCCTAACACGTACCCTAATCCTAACCCGTACCCTAAACCGAGCCCTAACCCTAACACTAACCCTAACCCTAACCCTAACCCATACCCTACGCCGTACCCGAAGCCCTCCCCGAACCCGTACCCTAAGCCGTACCCTAAGCCTAACCCTAAGCCTAACCCTAACCCTAGGCTACCCTTGACTGCTTCTGCCTCCAATAGATTTCCTAAGCACTAGTGTTTTAAGGAACAGCTTAAAAAGAGAATCCTAATGTGATTTCTTTATAATGGGTGTGTTCTTTATCTTATCCTAGTGTCTAAACTCTTCTCCATGGCTGGACCCCCAAATAATATTCCTTTATGTGCTAAGGGGTAACTACAGAGTGGGATAGGTTTAATAACTAACCTAACCCTAATGCGTACCCTAACGCTAACCCCTACCCTAACACTAACACGTACCCTAATCCTAACCCGTACCCTAAACCGAGCCCTAACCCTAACACTAACCCTAACCCTAACCCTAACCCATACCCTACGCCGTACCCGAAGCCCTCCCCGAACTCGTACCCTAAGCCGTACCCAAAGCCTAACCCTAAGCCTAACTCTAACCCTAGGCTACCCTTGACTGCTTCTGCCTCCAATAGATTTCCTAAGCACTAATGTTTTAAGGAACAGCTTAAAAAGAGAATCCTAATGTGATTTCTTTATAATGTGTGTGTTCCTTATCTAATCCTAGTGTCTAAACTCTTCTCCATGGCTGGACCCCCAAATAATATTCCTTTACGTGCTAAGGGGTATCTAGAGAGTGGGATAGGTTTAATCACTACCCTAACCCTAACGCGTACCCTACCCCTAACCCCTACCCTAACCCTAGCACGTACCCTATTCCTAACCCGTACCCTAAACCGAGCCCTAACCCTAACACTAACCCTAAACCTAACCCTAACCCATACCCTACGCCGTACCCGAAGCCCTCCCCGAACCCGTACCCTAAGCCGTACCCTAAGCCTACCCCTAAGCCTAACCCTAACACTAGGCTACACTTGACTGCTTCTGCCTCCAATAGATTTCCTAAGTACTACTGTTTTAAGGAACAGCTTAAAAAGAGAATCCTAATGTGATTTCTTTATAATGTGTGTGTTCCTTTTATTATCTTAGTGTCTAAACTCTTCTCCATGGCTGGACCCCCAAATAATATTCTTTACGTGCTAAGGTGTATCTAGAGAGTGGGATAGGTTTAATAACTACCCTAACCCTAACGTGTACCCTAACCCTAACCCCTACCCTAACCCTAACACGTACCCTAATCCTAACCCGTACCCTAAACCGAGCCCTAACCCTAACACTAACCCTAACCCTAACCGTAACCCATACCCTACGCCGTACCCGAAGCCCTCCCCGAACCCGTACCCTAAGCCGTACCCTAAGCCTAACCCTAACCCTAGGCTACCCTTGACTGCTTCTGCCTCCAATAGATTTCCTAAGCACTAGTGTTTTAAGGAACAGCTTAAAAAGAGAATCCTAATGTGATTTCTTTATAATGGGTGTGTTCCTTATCTTATCCTAGTGTCTAAACTCTTCTCCATGGCTGGACCCCCAAATAATATTCCTTTACGTGCTAAGGGGTAACTACAGAGTGGGATAGGTTTAATAACTAACCTAACCCTAATGCGTACCCTAACGCTAACCCCTACCCTAACTCTAACACGTACCCTAATCCTAACCCGTACCCTAAACCGAGCCCTAACCCTAACACTAACCCTAACCCTAACCCTAACCCATACCCTACGCCGTACCCGAAGCCCTCCCCGAACTCGTACCCTAAGCCGTACCCAAAGCCTAACCCTAAGCCTAACTCTAACCCTAGGCTACCCTTGACTGCTTCTGCCTCCAATAGATTTCCTAAGCACTAGTGTTTTAAGGAACAGCTTAAAAAGAGAATCCTAATGTGATTTCTTTATAATGTGTGTGTTCCTTATCTAATCCTAGTGTCTAAACTCTTCTCCATGGCTGGACCCCCAAATAATATTCCTTTACGTGCTAAGGGGTATCTAGAGAGTGGGATAGGTTTAATCTCTACCCTAACCCTAACGCGTACCCTAACCCTAACCCCTACCCTAACCCTAGCACGTACCCTAATCCTAACCCGTACCCTAAACCGAGCCCTAACCCTAACACTAACCCTAAACCTAACCCTAACCCATACCCTACGCCGTACCCGAAGCCCTCCCCGAACCCGTACCCTAAGCCGTACCCTAAGCCTACCCCTAAGCCTAACCCTAACCCTAGGCTACACTTGACTGCTTCTGCCTCCAATAGATTTCCTAAGTACTAGTGTTTTAAGGAACAGCTTAAAAAGAGAATCCTAATGTGATTTCTTTATAATGTGTTTGTTCCTTTTATTATCTTAGTGTCTAAACACTTCTCCATGGCTGGACCCCCAAATAATATTCCTTTACGTGCTAAGGTGTATCTAGAGAGTGGGATAGGTTTAATAACTACCCTAACCCTAACGTGTACCCTAACCCTAACCCCTACCCTAACCCTAACACGGACCCTAATCCTAACCCGTACCCTAAACCGAGCCCTAACCCTAACACTAACCCTAACCCTAACCCTAACCCATACCCTACGCCGTACCCGAAGCCCTCCCCGAACCCGTACCCTAAGCCGTACCCTAAGCCTAACCCTAAGCCTAACCCTAACCCTAGGCTACCCTTGACTGCTTCTGCCTCCAATAGATTTCCTAAGCACTAGTGTTTTAAGGAACAGCTTAAAAAGAGAATCCTAATGTGATTTCTTTATAATGGGTGTGTTCCTTATCTTATCCTAGTGTCTAAACTCTTCTCCATGGCTGGACCCCCAAATAATATTCCTTTATGTGCTAAGGGGTAACTACAGAGTGGGATAGGTTTAATAACTAACCTAACCCTAATGCGTACCCTAACGCTAACCCCTACCCTAACCCTAACACGTACCCTAATCCTAACCCGTACCCTAAACCGAGCCCTAACCCTAACACTAACCCTAACCCTAACCCTAAACCATACCCTACGCCGTACCCGAAGCCCTCCCCGAACTCGTACCCTAAGCCGTACCCAAAGCCTAACCCTAAGCCTAACTCTAACCCTAGGCTACCCTTGACTGCTTCTGCCTCCAATAGATTTCCTAAGCACTAATGTTTTAAGGAACAGCTTAAAAAGAGAATCCTAATGTGATTTCTTTATAATGTGTGTGTTCCTTATCTAATCCTAGTGTCTAAACTCTTCTCCATGGCTGGACACCCAAATAATATTCCTTTACGTGCTAAGGGGTATCTAGAGAGTGGGATAGGTTTAATCACTACCCTAACCCTAACGCGTACCCTAACCCTAACCCCTACCCTAACCCTAGCACGTACCCTAATCCTAACCCGTACCCTAAACCGAGCCCTAACCCTAACACTAACCCTAACCCTAACCCTAACCCATACCCTACGCCGTACCCGAAGCCCTCCCCGAACCCGTACCCTAAGCCGTACCCTAAGCCTACCCCTAAGCCTAACCCTAACCCTAGGGTACACTTGACTGCTTCTGCCTCCAATAGATTTCCTAAGTACTACTGTTTTAAGGAACAGCTTAAAAAGAGAATCCTAATGTGATTTCTTTATAATGTGTGTGTTCCTTTTATTATCTTAGTGTCTAAACTCTTCTCCATGGCTGGACCCCCAAATAATATTCCTTTACGTGCTAAGGTGTATCTAGAGAGTGGGATAGGTTTAATAACTACCCTAAACCTAACGTGTACCCTAACCCTAACCCCTACCCTAACCCTAACACGTACCCTAATCCTAACCCGTACCCTAAACCGAGCCCTAACCCTAACACTAACCCTAACCCTAACCCTAACCCATACCCTACGCCGTACCCGAAGCCCTCCCCGAACCCGTACCCTAAGCCGTACCCTAAGCCTAACCCTAAGCCTAACCCTAACCCTAGGCTACCCTTGACTGCTTCTGCCTCCAATAGATTTCCTAAGCACTAGTGTTTTAAGGAACAGCTTAAAAAGAGAATCCTAATGTGATTTCTTTATAATGTGTGTGTTCCTTATCTTATCTTAGTGTCTAAACTCTTCTCCATGGCTGGACCCCCAAATAATATTCCTTTACGTGCTAAGGGGTATCTAGAGAGTGGGATAGGTTTAATAACTACCCTAACCGTAACGCGTACCCTAACCCTAACCCCTACCCTAACCCTAACACGTACCCTAATCCTAACCTGTACCCTAAACCGAGCCCTAAACCTAACACTAACCCTAACCCTAACCCTAACCCATACCCTACGCCGTACCCGAAGCCCTCACCGAACCCGTACCCTAAGCCGTACCCTAAGCCTACCCCTAAGCCTAACCCTAACCATAGGCTACCCTTGACTGCTTCTGCCTCCAATAGATTTCCTAAGCACTAGTGTTTTAAGGAACAGCTTAAAAAGAGAATCCTAATGTGATTTCTTTATAATGTGTGTGTTCCTTATATTATCTTAGTGTCTAAACTCTTCTCCATGGCTGGACCCCCAAATAATATTCCTTTACGTGCTAAGGGGTATCTAGAGAGTGGGATAGGTTTAATCACTACCCTAACCCTAACGCGTACCCTAACCCTAACCCCTACCCTAACCCTAGCACGTACCCTAATCCTAACCCGTACCCTAAACCGAGCCCTAACCCTAACACTAACCCTAACCCTAACCCTAACCCATACCCTACGCCGTACCCGAAGCCCTCCCCGAACCCGTACCCTAAGCCGTACCCTAAGCCTACCCCTAAGCCTAACCCTAACCCTAGGCTACACTTGACTGCTTCTGCCTCCAATAGATTTCCTAAGTACTAGTGTTTTAAGGAACAGCTTAAAAAGAGAATCCTAATGTGATTTCTTTATAATGTGTGTGTTCCTTTTATTATCTTAGTGTCTAAACTCTTCTCCATGGCTGGACCCCCAAATAATATTCCTTTACGTGCTAAGGTGTATCTAGAGAGTGGGATAGGTTTAATCACTACCCTAACCCTAACGTGTACCCTAACCCTAACCCCTACCCTAACCCTAACACGTACCCTAATCCTAACCCGTACCCTAAACCGAGCCCTAACCCTAACACTAACCCTAACCCTAACCCTAACCCATACCCTACGCCGTACCCGAAGCCCTCCCCGAACCCGTACCCTAAGCCGTACCCTAAGCCTAACCCTAAGCCTAACCCTAACCCTAGGCTACCCTTGACTGCTTCTGCCTACAATAGATTTCCTAAGCACTAGTGTTTTAAGGAACAGCTTAAAAAGAGAATCCTAATGTGATTTCTTTATAATGGGTGTGTTCTTTATCTTATCCTAGTGTCTAAACTCTTCTCCATGGCTGGACCCCCAAATAATATTCCTTTATGTGCTAAGGGGTAACTACAGAGTGGGATAGGTTTAATAACTAACCTAACCCTAATGCGTACCCTAACGCTAACCCCTACCCTAACCCTAACACGTACCCTAATCCTAACCCGTACCCTAAACCGAGCCCTAACCCTAACACTAACCCTAACCCTAACCCTAACCCATACCCTACGCCGTACCCGAAGCCCTCCCCGAACTCGTACCCTAAGCCGTACCCAAAGCCTAACCCTAAGCCTAACTCTAACCCTAGGCTACCCTTGACTGCTTCTGCCTCCAATAGATTTCCTAAGCACTAATGTTTTAAGGAACAGCTTAAAAAGAGAATCCTAATGTGATTTCTTTATAATGTGTGTGTTCCTTATCTAATCCTAGTGTCTAAACTCTTCTCCATGGCTGGACCCCCAAATAATATTCCTTTACGTGCTAAGGGGTATCTAGAGAGTGGGATAGGTTTAATCACTACCCTAACCCTAACGCGTACCCTACCCCTAACCCCTACCCTAACCCTAGCACGTACCCTATTCCTAACCCGTACCCTAAACCGAGCCCTAACCCTAACACTAACCCTAAACCTAACCCTAACCCATACCCTACGCCGTACCCGAAGCCCTCCCCGAACCCGTACCCTAAGCCGTACCCTAAGCCTACCCCTAAGCCTAACCCTAACACTAGGCTACACTTGACTGCTTCTGCCTCCAATAGATTTCCTAAGTACTACTGTTTTAAGGAACAGCTTAAAAAGAGAATCCTAATGTGATTTCTTTATAATGTGTGTGTTCCTTTTATTATCTTAGTGTCTAAACTCTTCTCCATGGCTGGACCCCCAAATAATATTCTTTACGTGCTAAGGTGTATCTAGAGAGTGGGATAGGTTTAATAACTACCCTAACCCTAACGTGTACCCTAACCCTAACCCCTACCCTAACCCTAACACGTACCCTATTCCTAACCCGTACCCTAAACCGAGCCCTAACCCTAACACTAACCCTAACCCTAACCCTAACCCATACCCTACGCCGTACCCGAAGCCCTCCCCGAACCCGTACCCTAAGCCGTACCCTAAGCCTAACCCTAAGCCTAACCCTAACCCTAGGCTACCCTTGACTGCTTCTGCCTCCAATAGATTTCCTAAGCACTAGTGTTTTAAGGAACAGCTTAAAAAGAGAATCCTAATGTGATTTCTTTATAATGGGTGTGTTCCTTATCTTATCCTAGTGTCTAAACTCTTCTCCATGGCTGGACCCCCAAATAATATTCCTTTACGTGCTAAGGGGTAACTACAGAGTGGGATAGGTTTAATAACTAACCTAACCCTAATGCGTACCCTAACGCTAACCCCTACCCTAACCCTAACACGTACCCTAATCCTAACCCGTACCCTAAACCGAGCCCTAACCCTAACACTAACCCTAACCCTAACCCTAACCCATACCCTACGCCATACCCGAAGCCCTCCCCGAACTCGTACCCTAAGCCGTACCCAAAGCCTAACCCTAAGCCTAACTCTAACCCTAGGTTACCCTTGACTGCTTCTGCCTCCAATAGATTTCCTAAGCACTAGTGTTTTAAGGAACAGCTTAAAAAGAGAATCCTAATGTGATTTCTTTATAATGTGTGTGTTCCTTATCTAATCCTAGTGTCTAAACTCTTCTCCATGGCTGGACCCCCAAATGATATTCCTTTACGTGCTAAGGGGTATCTAGAGAGTGGGATAGGTTTAATCACTACCCTAACCCTAACGCGTACCCTAACCCTAACCCCTACCCTAACCCTAGCACGTACCCTAATCCTAACCCGTACCCTAAACCGAGCCCTAACCCTAACACTAACCCTAACCCTAACCCTAACCCATACCCTACGCCGTACCCGAAGCCCTCCCCGAACCCGTACCCTAAGCCGTACCCTAAGCCTACCCCTAAGCCTAAACCTAACCCTAGGCTACACTTGACTGCTTCTGCCTCCAATAGATTTCCTAAGTACTAGTGTTTTAAGGAACAGCTTAAAAAGAGAATCCTAATGTGATTTCTTTATAATGTGTGTGTTCCTTTTATTATCTTAGTGTCTAAACTCTTCTCCATGGCTGGACCCCCAAATAATATTCCTTTACGTGCTAAGGTGTATCTAGAGTGTGGGATAGGTTTAATAACTACCCTAACCCTAACGTGTACCCTAACCCTAACCCCTACCTTAACCCTAACACGTACCCTAATCCTAACCCGTACCCTAAACCGAGCCCTAACCCTAACACTAACCCTAACCCTAACCCTAACCCATACCCTACGCCGTACCCGAAGCCCTCCCCGAACCCGTACCCTAAGCCGTACCCTAAGCCTAACCCTAACCCTAGGCTACCCTTGACTGCTTCTGCCTCCAATAGATTTCCTAAGCACTAGTGTTTTAAGGAACAGCTTAAAAAGAGAATCCTAATGTGATTTCTTTATAATGGGTGTGTTCCTTATCTAATCCTAGTGTCTAAACTCTTCTCCATGGCTGGACCCCCAAATAATATTCCTTTATGTGCTAAGGGGTATCTAGAGAGTGGGATAGGTTTAATCACTACCCTAACCCTAACGCGTACCCTAACTCTAACCCCTACCCTAACCCTAACACGTACCCTAATCCTAACCCGTACCCTAAACCGAGCCCTAACCCTAACACTAACCCTAACCCTAACCCTAACCCATACCCTCCGCCATACCCGAAGCCCTCCCCGAACCCGTACCCTATGCCGTACCCTAAGCCTAACCCTAAGCCTAACACTAACCCTAGGCTACCCTTGACTGCTTCTGCCTCCAATAGATTTCCTAAGCACTAGTGTTTTAAGGAACAGCTTAAAAAGAGAATCCTAATGTGATTTCTTTATAATGTGTGTGTTCCTTAACTTATCCTAGTGTCTAAACTCTTCTCCATGGCTGGACGCCCTAATAATATTCCTTTACGTGCTAAGGGGTATCTAGAGAGTGGGATAGGTTTAATAACTACCCTAACCCTAACGCGTACCCTAACCCTAACCCCTACCCTAACCCTAACACGTACCCTAATCCTAACCCGTACCTTAAACCGAGCCCTAACCCTAACACTAACCCTAACCCTAACCCTAACCCATACCCTACGCCGTACCCGAAGCCCTCCCCGAACCCGTACCCTAAGCCGTACCCTAAGCCTAACCCTAAGCCTAACCCTAACCCTAGGCTACCCTTGACTGCTTCTGCCTCCAATAGATTTCCTAAGCACTAGTGTTTTAAGGAACAGATTAAAAAGAGAATCCTAATGTGATTTCTTTATAATGGGTGTGTTCCTTATCTTATCCTAGTGTCTAAACTCTTCTCCATGGCTGGACCCCCAAATAATATTCCTTTACGTGCTAAGGGGTATCTAGAGAGTGGGATAGGTTTAATAACTACCCTAACCCTAACGCGTACCCTAACGCTAACCCCTACCCTAACCCTAACACGTACCCTAATCCTAACCCGTACCCTAAACCGAGCCCTAACCCTAACACTAACCCTAACCCTAACCCTAACCCATACCCTACGCCGTACCCGAAGCCCTCCCCGAACCCGTAGCCTAAGCCGTACCCTAAGCCTAACCCTAACCCTAGGCTACCCTTGACTGCTTCTGCCTCCAATAGATTTCCTAAGCACTAGTGTTTTAAGGAACAGCTTAAAAAGAGAATCCTAATGTGATTTCTTTATAATGTGTGTGTTCCTTATATTATCTTAGTGTCAAACCTCTTCTCCATGGCTGGACCCCAAAATAATATTCCTTTACGTGCTAAGGGGTATCTAGAGAGTGGGATAGGTTTAATCACTACCCTAACCGTAACGCGTACCCTAACCCTAACCCCTACCCTAACCCTAACACGTACCCTAATCCTAACCCGTACCCTAAACCGAGCCCTAACCCTAACATTAACCCTAACCCTAACCCTAACCCATACCCTATGCCGTACCCGAAGCCCTCCCCGAACCCGTACCCTAAGCCGTACCCTAAGCCTAACCCTAAGCCTAACCCTAACCCTAGGCTACCCTTGACTGCTTCTGCCTCCAATAGATTTCCTAAGCACTAGTGTTTTAAGGAACAGCTTAAAAAGAGAATCCTAATGTGATTTCTTTATAATGGGTGTGTTCCTTATCTTATCCTAGTGTCTAAACTCTTCTCCATGGCTGGACCCCCAAATAATATTCCTTTACGTGCTAAGGGGTATCTAGAGAGTGGGACAGGTTTAATAACTACTCTAACCGTAACGCGTACCCTAACCCTAACCCCTACCCTAACCCTAACACGTACCCTAATCCTAACCCGTACCCTAAACTGAGCCCTAACCCTAACACTAACCCTAACCCTAACCCTAACCCATACCCTACGCCGTACCCGAAGCCCTCCCCGAACCCGTACCCTAAGCCGTACCCTAAGCCTACCCCTAAGCCTAACCCTAACCCTAGGCTACCCTTGACTGCTTCTGCCTCCAATAGATTTCCTAAGCACTAGTGTTTTAAGGAACAGCTTAAAAAGAGAATCCTAATGTGATTTCTTTATAATGTGTGTGTTCCTTATATTATCTTATTGTCTAAACTCTTCTCCATGGCTGGACCCCCAAATAATATTCCTTTACGTGCTAAGGGGTATCTAGAGAGTGGGATAGGTTTAATAACTACCCTAACCGTAACGCGTACCCTAACCCTAACCCCTACCCTAACCCTAACATGTACCCTAATCCTAACACGTACCCTAAACCGAGCCCTAACCCTATCACTAACCCTAACCCTAACCCTAACCAATACCCTACGCCGTAACCGAAGCCCTCCCCGAACCCGTACCCTAAGCCGTACCCTAAGCCTAATCCTAAGCCTAACCCTAGGCTACCCTTGACTGCTTCTGCCTCCAATAGATTTCCTAAGCACTAGTGTTTTAAGGAACAGCTTAAAAAGAGAATCCTAATGTGATTTCTTTATAATGGGTGTGTTCCTTATCTTATCCTAGTGTCTAAACTCTTCTCCATGGCGGGACCCCCAAATAATATTCCTTTACGTGCTAAGGGGTAACTAGAGAGTGAGATAGGTTTAATAACTACGCTAACCCTAACGCGTACCCTAACGCTAACCCCTACCCTAACCCTAACACGTACCCTAATCCTAAACCGTACCCTAAACCGAGCCCTAACCCTAACACTAACCCTAACCCTAACCCTAACCCATACCCTACGCCGTACCCGAAGCCCTCCCCGAACCCGTACCCTAAGCCGTACCCTAAGCCTAACCCTAAGCCTAACCCTAACCCTAGGCTACCCTTGACTGCTTCTGCCTCCAATAGATTTCCTAAGCACTAGTGTTTTAAGGAACATCTTAAAAAGAGAATCCTTATGTGATTTCTTTATAATGTGTGTGTTCCTTGTATTATCTTAGTGTCTAAACTCTTCTCCATGGCTGGACCCCCAAATAATATTCCTTTACGTGCTAAGGGGTATCTAGAGAGTGGGATAGGTTTAATAACTACCCTAAACCTAACGGGTACCCTAACCCTAACCCCTGCCCTAACCCTAACACGTACCCTAATCCTAACCCGTACCCTAAACTGAGCCCTAACCCTAACACTAACCCTAACCCTAACCCTAACCCATACCCTACGCCGTACCCGAAGCCCTCCCCGAACCCGTACCCTAAGCCGTACCGTAAGCCTAACCCTAAGCCTAACCCTAACCCTAGGCTACCCTTGACTGCTTCTGCCTCCAATAGATTTCCTAAGCACTAGTGTTTTAAGGAACAGCTTAAAAAGAGAATCCTAATGTGATTTCTTTATAATGGGTGTGTTCCTTATCTTATCCTAGTGTCTAAACTCTTCTCCATGGCTGGACCCCCAAATAATATTCCTTTACGTGCTAAGGGGTAACTAGAGAGTGGGATAGGTTTAATAACTACCCTAACCCTAACGCGTACCCTAACGCTAACCCCTACCCTAACCCTAACACGTACCCTAATCCTAACCCGTACCCTAAACCGAGCCCTAACCCTAACACTAACCCTAACCCTAACTCTAACCCATACCCTACGCCGTACCCGAAGCCCTCCCCAAACCCGTACCCTAAACCGTACCCTAAGCCTAACCCTAAGCCTAACCCTAACCCTAGGCTACCCTTGACTGCTTCTGCCTCCAATAGATTTCCTAAGCACAAGTGTCTTAAGGAACAGCTTAAAAAGAGAATCCTAATGTGATTTCTTTTTAATGGGTGTGTTCCTCATCTAATCCTAGTGTCTAAACTCTTCTCCATGGCTGGACCCCCAAATAATATTCCTTTATGTGCTAAGGGGTATCTAGAGAGTGGGATAGGTTTAATCACTACCCTAACCCTAACGCGTACACTAACCCTAACCCCTACCCTAACCCTAACACGTACCCTAATCCTAACCCGTACCCTAAACCGAGCCCTAACCCTAACACTAACCCTAACCCTAACCCTAACCCTTACCCTACGCCGTACCCGAAGCCCTCCCCGAACCCGTACCCTAAGCCGTACCCTAAGCCTACCCCTAAGCCTAACCCTAACCCTAGGCTACCCTTGACTGCTTCTGCCTCCAATAGATTTCCTAAGCACTAGTGTTTTAAGGAACAGCTTAAAAAGAGAATCCTAATGTGATTTCTTTATAATGTGTGTGTTCCTTATATTATCTTAGTGTCTAAACTCTTCTCCATGGCTGGACCCCCAAATAATATTCCTTTACGTGCTAAGGGGTATCTAGAGAGTGGGATAGGTTTAATAACTACCCTAACCCTAACGGGTACCCTAACCCTAACCCCTGCCCTAACCCTAACACGTACCCTAATCCTAACCCGTACCCTAAACCGAGCCCTAACCCTAACACTAACCCTAACCCTAACCCTAACCCATACCCTACGCCGTACCCGAAGCCCTCCCCGAACCCGTACCCTAAGCCGTACCCTAAGCCTAACCCTAAGCCTAACCCTAACCCTAGGCTACCCTTGACTGCTTCTGCCTCCAATAGATTTCCTAAGCACTAGTGTTTTAAGGAACAGCTTAAGAAGAGAATCCTAATGTGATTTCTTTATAATGGGTGTGTTCCTTATCTTATCCTAGTGTCTAAACTCTTCTCCATGGCTGGACCCCCAAATAATATTCCTTTACGTGCTAAGGGGTAACTAGAGAGTGGGATAGGTTTAATAACTACCCTAACCCTAACGCGTACCCTAACGCTAACCCCTACCCTAACCCTAACACGTACCCTAATCCTAACCCGTACCCTAAACCGAGCCCTAACCCTAACACTAACCCTAACCCTAACCCTAACCCATACCCTATGCCGTACCCAAAGCCCTCCACGAACCCGTAACCTAAGCCGTACCCTAAGCCTAACCCTAAGCCTAACCCTAACCCTAGGCTACCCTTGACTGCTTCTGCCTCCAATAGATTTCCTAAGCACTAGTGTTTTAAGGAACAGCTTAAAAAGAGAATCCTAATGTGATTTCTTTATAATGTGTGTGTTCCTTATATTATCTTAGTGTCTAAACTCTTCTCCATGGCTGGACCCCCAAATAATATTCCTTTACGTGCTAAGGGGTATCTAGAGAGTGAGATAGGTTTAATAACTACCCTAACCGTAACGCGTACCCTAACCCTAACCCCTACCCTAACACTAACACGTACCCTAATCCTAACCCGTACCCTAAACCGAGCCCTAACCCTAACACTAACCCTAACCCTAACCCTAACCCATACCCTACGCCGTACCCGAAGCCCTCCCCGAACACGTACCCTAAGCCGTACCCTAAGCCTAACCCTAAGCCTAACCCTAACCCTAGGCTACCCTTGACTGCTTCTGCCTCCAATAGATTTCCTAAGCACTAGTGTTTTAAGGAACAGCTTAAAAAGAGAATCCTAATGTGATTTCTTTATAATGTGTGTGTTCCTTATATTATCTTAGTGTCTAAACTCTTCTCCATGGCTGGACCCCCAAATAATATTCCTTTACGTGCTAAGGGGTATCTAGAGAGTGAGATAGGTTTAATAACTACCCTAACCGTAACGCGTACCCTAACCCTAACCCCTACCCTAACACTAACACGTACCCTAATCCTAACCCGTACCCTAAACCGAGCCCTAACCCTAACACTAACCCTAACCCTAACCCTAACCCATACCCTATGCCGTACCCAAAGCCCTCCACGAACCCGTACCCTAAGCCGTACCCTAAGCCTAACCTTAAGCCTAACCCTAACCCTAGGCTACCCTTGACTGCTTCTGCCTCCAATAGATTTCCTAAGCACTAGTGTTTTAAGGAACAGCTTAAAAAGAGAATCCTAATGTGATTTCTTTATAATGGGTGTGTTCCTTATATTATCCTAGTGTCTAAACTCTTCTCCATGGCTGGACCCCCAAATAATATTCCTTTACGTGCTAAGGGGTAACTAGAGAGTGGGATAGGTTTAATAACTACCCTATCCCTAACGCGTACCCTAACGCTAACCCCTACCCTAACCCTAACACGTACCCTAATCCTAACCCGTACCCTAAACCGAGCCCTAACCCTAACACTAACCCTAACCCTAACCCTAACCCATACCCTACGCCGTACCCGAAGCCCTCCCCGAACCCGTACCCTAAGCCGTAACCTAAGCCTAACCCTAAGCCTAACCCTTACCCTAGGCTACCCTTGACTGCTTCTGCCTCCAATTGATTTCCTAACCACTAGTGTTTTAAGGAACAGCTTAAAAAGAGAATCCTAATGTGATTTCTTTATAATGGGTGTGTTCCTTATCTAATCCTAGTGTCTAAACTCTTCTCCATGGCTGGACCCCCAAATAATATTCCTTTATGTGCTAAGGGGTATCTAGAGAGTGGGATAGGTTTAATCACTACCCTAACCCTAACTTGTACCCTAACCCTAACCCCTACCCTAACACTAACACGTACCCTAATCCTAACCCGTACCCTAAACCGAGCCCTAACCCTAACACTAACCCTAACCCTAACCCTAACCCATACCCTACGCCGTACCCGAAGCCCTCCCCGAACCCGTACCCTAAGCCGTACCCTAAGCCTAACCCTAAGCCTAACCCTAACCCTAGGCTACCCTTGACTGCTTCTGCCTCCAATAGATTTCCTAAGCACTAGTGTTTTAAGGAACAGCTTAAAAAGAGAATCGTAATGTGATTTCTTTATAATGGGTGTGTTCCTTATCTTATCCTAGTGTCTAAACTCTTCTCCATGGCGGGACCCCCAAATAATATTCCTTTACGTGCTAAGGGGTATCTAGAGAGTGGGATAGGTTTAATAACTACCCTAACCCTAACGGGTACCCTAACCCTAACCCCTGCCCTAACCCTAACACGTACCCTAATCCTAACCCGTACCCTAAACTGAGCCCTAACCCTAACACTAACCCTAACCCTAACCTTAACTCATACCCTACGCCGTACCCGAAGCCCTCCCCGAACCCGTACCCTAAGCCGTACCCTAAGCCTAACCCTAAGCCTAACCCTAACCCTAGGCTACCCTTGACTGCTTCTGCCTCCAATAGATTTCCTAAGCACTAGTGTTTTAAGGAACAGCTTAAAAAGAGAATCCTAATGTGATTTCTTTATAATGGGTGTGTTCCTTATCTAATCCTAGTGTCTAAACTCTTCTCCATGGCTGGACCCCCAAATAATATTCCTTTACGTGCTAAGGGGTAACTAGAGAGTGGGATAGGTTTAATAACTACCCTAACCCTAACGCGTACCCTAACGCTAACCCCTACCCTAACCCTAACACGTACCCTAATCCTAACCCGTACCCTAAACCGAGCCCTAACCCTAACACTAACCCTAACCCTAACCCTAACCCATACCCTACGCCGTACCCGAAGCCCTCCCCGAACCCGTACCCTAAGCCTAACCCTAAGCCTAACCCTAACCGTAGGCTACCCTTGACTGCTTCTGCCTCCAATAGATTTCCTAAGCACTAGTGTTTTAAGGAACAGCTTAAAAAGAGAATCCTAATGTGATTTCTTTATAATGTGTGTGTTCCTTATATTATCTTATTGTCTAAACTCTTCTCCATGGCTGGACCCCCAAATAATATTCCTTTACGTGCTAAGGGGTATCTAGAGAGTGGGATAGGTTTAATAACTACCCTAACCGTAACGCGTACCCTAACCCTAACCCCTACCCTAACCCTAACATGTACCCTAATCCTAACACGTACCCTAAACCGAGCCCTAACCCTAACACTAACCCTAACCCTAACCCTAACCAATACCCTACGCCGTAACCGAAGCCCTCCCCGAACCCGTACCCTAAGCCGTACCCTAAGCCTAATCCTAAGCCTAACCCTAGGCTACCCTTGACTGCTTCTGCCTCCAATAGATTTCCTAAGCACTAGTGTTTTAAGGAACAGCTTAAAAAGAGAATCCTAATGTGATTTCTTTATAATGGGTGTGTTCCTTATCTTATCCTAGTGTCTAAACTCTTCTCCATGGCGGGACCCCCAAATAATATTCCTTTACGTGCTAAGGGGTAACTAGAGAGTGAGATAGGTTTAATAACTACGCTAACCCTAACGCGTACCCTAACGCTAACCCCTACCCTAACCCTAACACGTACCCTAATCCTAACCCGTACCCTAAACCGAGCCCTAACCCTAACACTAACCCTAACCCTAACCCTAACCCATACCCTACGCCGTACCCGAAGCCCTCCCCGAACCCGTACCCTAAGCCGTACCCTAAGCCTAACCCTAACCCTAGGCTACCCTTGACTGCTTCTGCCTCCAATAGATTTCCTAAGCACTAGTGTTTTAAGGAACAGCTTAAAAAGAGAATCCTAATGTGATTTCTTTATAATGGGTGTGTTCCTTATCTTATCCTAGTGTCTAAACTCTTCTCCATGGCTGGACCCCCAAATAATATTCCTTTATGTGCTAAGGGGTAACTACAGAGTGGGATAGGTTTAATAACTAACCTAACCCTAATGGGTACCCTAACGCTAACCCCTACCCTAACCCTAACACGTACCCTAATCCTAACCCGTACCCTAAACCGAGCCCTAACCCTAACACTAACCCTAACCCTAACCCTAACCCATACCCTACGCTGTACCCGAAGCCCTCCCCGAACTCGTACCCTAAGCCGTACCCAAAGCCTAACCCTAAGCCTAACTCTAACCCTAGGCTACCCTTGACTGCTTCTGCCTCCAATAGATTTCCTAAGCACTAGTGTTTTAAGGAACAGCTTAAAAAGAGAATCCTAATGTGATTTCTTTATAATGTGTGTGTTCCTTATCTAATCCTAGTGTCTAAACTCTTCTCCATGGCTGGACCCCCAAATAATATTCCTTTACGTGCTAAGGGGTATCTAGAGAGTGGGATAGGTTTAATCACTACCCTAACCCTAACGTGTACCCTAACCCTAACCCCTACCCTAACCCTAGCACGTACCCTAATCCTAACCCGTACCCTAAACCGAGCCCTAACCCTAACACTAACCCTAACCCTAACCCTAACCCATACCCTACGCCGTACCCGAAGCCCTCCCCGAACCCGTACCCTAAGCCGTACCCTAAGCCTACCCCTAAGCCTAACCCTAACCCTAGGCTACACTTGACTGCTTCTGCCTCCAATAGATTTCCTAAGTACTAGTGTTTTAAGGAACAGCTTAAAAAGAGAATCCTAATGTGATTTCTTTATAATGTGTGTGTTCCTTTTATTATCTTAGTGTCTAAACTCTTCTCCATGGCTGGACCCCCAAATAATATTCCTTTACGTGCTAAGGTGTATCTAGAGAGTGGGATAGGTTTAATAACTACCCTAACCCTAACGTGTACCCTAACCCTAACCCCTACCCTAACCCTAGCACGTACCCTAATCCTAACCCGTACCCTAAACCGAGCCCTAACCCTAACACTAACCCTAAACCTAACCCTAACCCATACCCTACGCCGTACCCGAAGCCCTCCCCGAACCCGTACCCTAAGCCGTACCCTAAGCCTACCCCTAAGCCTAACCCTAACCCTAGGCTACACTTGACTGCTTCTGCCTCCAATAGATTTCCTAAGTACTAGTGTTTTAAGGAACAGCTTAAAAAGAGAATCCTAATGTGATTTCTTTATAATGTGTGTGTTCCTTTTATTATCTTAGTGTCTAAACTCTTCTCCATGGCTGGACCCCCAAATAATATTCCTTTACGTGCTAAGGTGTATCTAGAGAGTGGGATAGGTTTAATAACTACCCTAACCCTAACGTGTACCCTAACCCTAACCCCTACCCTAACCCTAACACGTACCCTAATCCTAACCCGTACCCTAAACCGAGCCCTAACCCTAACACTAACCCTAACCCTAACCCTAACCCAAACCCTACGCCGTACCCGAAGCCCTCCCCGAACCCGTACCCTAAGCCGTACCCTAAGCCTAACCCTAAGCCTAACCCTAACCCTAGGCTACCCTTGACTGCTTCTGCCTCCAATAGATTTCCTAAGCACTAGTGTTTTAAGGAACAGCTTAAAAAGAGAATCCTAATGTGATTTCTTTATAATGGGTGTGTTCCTTATCTTATCCTAGTGTCTAAACTCTTCTCCATGGCTGGACCCCCAAATAATATTCCTTTACGTGCTAAGGGGTAACTACAGAGTGGGATAGGTTTAATAACTAACCTAACCCTAATGCGTACCCTAACGCTAACCCCTACCCTAACCCTAACACGTACCCTAATCCTAACCCGTACCCTAAACCGAGCCCTAACCCTAACACTAACCCTAACCCTAACCCTAACCCATACCCTACGCCGTACCCGAAGCCCTCCCCGAACTCGTACCCTAAGCCGTACCCAAAGCCTAACCCTAAGCCTAACTCTAACCCTAGGCTACCCTTGACTGCTTCTGCCTCCAATAGATTTCCTAAGCACTAGTGTTTTAAGGAACAGCTTAAAAAGAGAATCCTAATGTGATTTCTTTATAATGTGTGTGTTCCTTATCTAATCCTAGTGTCTAAACTCTTCTCCATGGCTGGACCCCCAAATGATATTCCTTTACGTGCTAAGGGGTATCTAGAGAGTGGGATAGGTTTAATCACTACACTAACCCTAACGCGTACCCTAACCCTAACCCCTACCCTAACCCTAGCACGTACCCTAATCCTAACCCGTACCCTAAACCGAGCCCTAACCCTAACACTAACCCTAACCCTAACCCTAACCCATACCCTACGCCGTACCCGAAACCCTCCCCGAACCCGTACCCTAAGCCGTACCCTAAGCCTACCCCTAAGCCTAACCCTAACCCTAGGCTACACTTGACTGCTTCTGCCTCCAATAGATTTCCTAAGTACTAGTGTTTTAAGGAACAGCTTAAAAAGAGAATCCTAATGTGATTTCTTTATAATGTGTGTGTTCCTTTTATTATCTTAGTGTCTAAACTCTTCTCCATGGCTGGACCCCCAAATAATATTCCTTTACGTGCTAAGGTGTATCTAGAGTGTGGGATAGGTTTAATAACTACCCTAACCCTAACGTGTACCCTAACCCTAACCCCTACCCTAACCCTAACACGTACCCTAATCCTAACACGTACCCTAAACCGAGCCCTAACCCTAACACTAACCCTAACCCTAACCCTAACCCATACCCTATGCCGTACCCGAAGCCCTCCCCGAACCCGTACCCTAAGCCGTACCCTAAGCCTAACCCTAAGCCTAACCCTAACCCTAGGCTACCCTTGACTGCTTCTGCCTCCAATAGATTTCCTAAGCACTAGTGTTTTAAGGAACAGCTTAAAAAGAGAATCCTAATGTGATTTCTTTATAATGGGTGTGTTCCTTATCTTATCCTAGTGTCTAAACTCTTCTCCATGGCTGGACCCCCAAATAATATTCCTTTACGTGCTAAGGGGTAACTACAGAGTGGGATAGGTTTAATAACTAACCTAACCCTAATGCGTACCCTAACGCTAACCCCTACCCTAACCCTAACACGTACCCTAATCCTAACCCGTACCCTAAACCGAGCCCTAACCCTAACACTAACCCTAACCCTAACCCTAACCCATACCCTACGCCGTACCCGAAGCCCTCCCCGAACTCGTACCCTAAGCCGTACCCAAAGCCTAACCCTAAGCCTAACTCTAACCCTAGGCTACCCTTGACTGCTTCTGCCTCCAATAGATTTCCTAAGCACTAGTGTTTTAAGGAACAGCTTAAAAAGAGAATCCTAATGTGATTTCTTTATAATGTGTGTGTTCCTTATCTAATCCTAGTGTCTAAACTCTTCTCCATGGCTGGACCCCCAAATAATATTCCTTTATGTGCTAAGGGGTATCTAGAGAGTGGGATAGGTTTAATCACTACCCTAACCCTAACGTGTACCCTAACCCTAACCCCTACCCTAACCCTAACACGTACCCTAATCCTAACCCGTACCCTAAACCGAGCCCTAACCCTAACACTAACCCTAACCCTAACCTTAACCCATACCCTACGCCATACCCGAAGCCCTCCCCGAACCCGTACCCTAAGCCGTACCCTAAGCCTAACCCTAAGCCTAACCCTAACCCTAGGCTACCCTTGACTGCTTCTGCCTCCAATAGATTTCCTAAGCACTAGTGTTTTAAGGAACAGCTTAAAAAGAGAATCCTAATGTGATTTCTTTATACTGTGTGTGTTCCTTATATTATCTTAGTGTCTAACCTTTTCTCCATGGCTGGACCCCCAAATAATATTCCTTTACGTGCTAAGGGGTATCTAGAGAGTGGGATAGGTTTAATAACTACCCTAACCCTAACGCGTACCCTAACCCTAACCCCTACCCTAACCCTAACACGTACCCTAATCCTAACCCATACCCTAAACCGAGCCCTAACCCTAACACTAACCCTAACCCTAACCCTAACCCATACCCTACGCCGTACCCGAAGCCCTCCCCGAACCCGTACCATAAGCCGTACCCTAAGCCTAACCCTAAGCCTAACCCTAACCCTAGGCTACCCTTGACTGCCTCTGCCTCCAATATATTTCCTAAGCACTAGTGTTTTAAGGAACAGCTTAAAAAGAGAATTCTAATGTGATTTCTTTATAATGGGTGTGTTCCTTATCTTATCCTAGTGTCTAAACTCTTCTCCATGGCTGGACCCACAAATAATATTTCTTTTCATGCTAAGGGGTATCTAGAGAGTGGGATAGGTTTAATAACTACCCTAACCCTAACGCGTACCCTAACCCTAACCCCTACCCTACCCCTAACACGTACCCTAATCCTAACCAGTATCCTAAACCGAGCCCTAACCCTAACACTAACCCTAACCCTAACCCTAACCCATACCCTACGCCGTACCCGAAGCCCTCCCCGAACCCGTACCCTAAGCCGTACCCTAATCCTAACCCTAAGCCTAACCCTAACCCTAGGCTACCCTTGACTGCTTCTGCCTCCAATAGATTTCCTAAGCACTAGTGTTTTAACGAACAGCTTAAAAAGAGAATCCTAATGTGATTTCTTTATAATGTGTGTGTTCCTTATATTATCTTAGTGTCAAACCTCTTCTCCATGGCTGGACCCCAAAATAATATTCCTTTACGTGCTAAGGGGTATCTAGAGAGTGGGATAGGTTTAATCACTACCCTAACCGTAACGCGTACCCTAACCCTAACCCCTACCCTAACCCTAACACGTACCCTAATCCTAACCCGTACCCTAAACCGAGCCCTAACCCTAACACTAACCCTAACCCTAACCCTAACCCATACCCTATGCCGTACCCGAAGCCCTCCCCGAACCCGTACCCTAAGCCGTACCCTAAGCCTAACCCTAAGCCTAACCCTAACCCTAGGCTACCCTTGACTGCTTCTGCCTCCAATAGATTTCCTAAGCACTAGTGTTTTAAGGAACAGCTTAAAAAGATTATCCTAATGTGATTTCTTTATAATGGGTGTGTTCCTTATCTTATCCTAGTGTCTAAACTCTTCTCCATGGCTGGACCCCCAAATAATATTCCTTTACGTGCTAAGGGGTATCTAGAGAGTGGGACAGGTTTAATAACTACCCTAACCGTAACGCGTACCTAACCCTAACCCCTACCCTAACCCTAACACGTACCCTAATCCTAACCCGTACCCTAAACCGAGCCCTAAACCTAACACTAACCCCAACCCTAACCCTAACTCATACCCTACGCCGTACCCGAAACCCTCCCCGAACCCGTACCCTAAGCCGTACCCTAAGCCTAACCCTAAGCCTAACCATAACCCTAGGCTACCCTTGACTGCTTCTGCCTCCAATAGATTTCCTAAGCACTAGGGTTTTAAGGAACAGCTTAAAAAGAGAATCCTAATGTGATTTCTTTATAATGGGTGTGTTCCTTATCTTATCCTAGTGTCTAAACTCTTCTCCATGGCTGGACCCCCAAATAATATTCCTTTACGTGCTAAGGGGTAACTAGAGAGTGGGATAGGTTTAATAACTACCCTAACCCTAACGCGTACCCTAACGCTAACCCCTACCCTAACCCTAACACGTACCCTAATCCTAACCCGTACCCTAAACCGAGCCCTAACCCTAATACTAACCCTAACCCTAACCCTAACCCATACCCTACGCCGTACCCGAAGCCCTCCCCGAACCCGTACCCTAAGCCGTACCCTAAGCCTAACCCTAAGCCTAACCCTAACCGTAGGCTACCCTTGACTGCTTCTGCCTCCAATAGATTTCCTAAGCAATAGTGTTTTAAGGAACAGCTTAAAAAGAGAATCCTAATGTGATTTCTTTATAATGTGTGTGTTCCTTATATTATCTTAGTGTCTAAACTCTTCTCCATGGCTGGACCCCCAAATAATATTCCTTTACGTGCTAAGGGGTATCTAGAGAGTGGGATAGGTTTAATAACTACCCTAACCCTAACGGGTACCCTAACCCTAACCCCTGCCCTAACCCTAACACGTACCCTAATCCTAACCCGTACCCTAAACTGAGCCCTAACCCTAACACTAACCCTAACCCTAACCCTAACCCATACCCTACGCCGTACCCGAAGCCCTCCCCGAACCCGTACCCTAAGCCGTACCCTAAGCCTAACCCTAAGCCTAACCCTAACCCTAGGCTACCCTTGACTGCTTCTGCCTCCAATAGATTTCCTAAGCACTAGTGTTTTAAGGAACAGCTTAAAAAGAGAATCCTAATGTGATTTCTTTATAATGGTTGTGTTCCTTATCTTATCCTAGTGTCTAAACTCTTCTCCATGGCTGGACCCCCAAATAATATTCCTTTACGTGCTAAGGGGTAACTAGAGAGTGGGATAGGTTTAATAACTACCCTAACCCTAACGCGTACCCTAACGCTAACCCCTACCGTAACCCTAACACGTACCCTAATCCTAACCCGTACCCTAAACCGAGCCCTAACCCTAACACTAACCGTAACCCTAACTCTAACCCATACCCTACGCCGTAAACGAAGCCCTCCCCAAACCCGTACCCTAAACCGTACCCTAAGCCTAACCCTAAGCCTAACACTAAACCTAGGCTACCCTTGACTGCTTCTGCCTCCAATAGATTTCCTAAGCACTAGTGTTTTAAGGAACAGCTTAAAAAGAGAATCCTAATGAGATTTCTTTATAATGGGTGTGTCCCTTAACTAATCCTAGTGTCTAAACACTTCTAAATGGCTGGACCCCCAAATAATATTCCTTTATGTGCTAAGGGGTATCTAGAGAGTGGGATAGGTTTAATCACTACCCTAACCCTAACGCGTACCCTAACCCTAACCCCTACCCTAACCCTAACACGTACCCTAATCCTAACCCGTACCCTAAACCGAGCCCTAACCCTAACACTAACCCTAACCCTAACCCTAACCCATACCCTACGCCGTACCCGAAGCCCTCCCCGAACCCGTACCCTAAGCCGTACCCTAAGCCTAACCCTAAGCCTAACCCTAACCGTAGGCTACCCTTGACTGCTTCTGCCTCCAATAGATTTCCTAAGCAATAGTGTTTTAAGGAACAGCTTAAAAAGAGAATCCTAATGTGATTTCTTTATAATGTGTGTGTTCCTTATATTATCTTAGTGTTAAACTCTTCTCCATGGCTGGACCCCCAAATAATATTCCTTTACGTGCTAAGGGGTATCTAGAGAGTGGGATAGGTTTAATAACTACCCTAACCCTAACGGGTACCCTAACCCTAACCCCTGCCCTAACCCTAACACGTACCCTAATCCTAACCCGTACCCTAAACTGAGCCCTAACCCTAACACTAACCCTAACCCTAACCCTAACCCATACCCTACGCCGTACCCGAAGCCCTCCCCGAACCCGTACCCTAAGCCGTACCCTAAGCCTAACCCTAAGCCTAACCCTAACCCTAGGCTACCCCTTGACTGCTTCTGCCTCCAATAGATTTCCTAAGCACTAGTGTTTTAAGGAACAGCTTAAAAAGAGAATCCTAATGTGATTTCTTTATAATGTGTGTGTTCCTTATCTAATCCTAGTGTCTAAACTCTTCTCCATGCCTGGACCCCCAAATAATATTCCTTTACATGCTAAGGGGTATCTAGAGAGTGGGATAGGTTTAATCACTACCCTAACCCTAACGCGTACCCTAACCCTAACCCCTACCCTAACCCTAGCACGTACCCTAATCCTAACCCGTACCCTAAACCGAGCCCTAACCCTAACACTAACCCTAACCCTAACCCTAACCCATACCCTACGCCGTACCCGAAGCCCTCCCCGAACCCGTACCCTAAGCCGTACCATAAGCCTACCCCTAAGCCTAACCCTAACCCTAGGCTACCCTTGATTGCTTCTGCCTCCAATAGATTTCCTAAGTACTAGTGTTTTAAGGAACAGCTTAAAAAGAGAATCCTAATGTGATTTCTTTATAATGTGTGTGTTCCTTTTATTATCTTAGTGTCTAAACTCTTCTCCATGGCTGGACCCCCAAATAATATTCCTTTACGTGCTAAGGTGTATCTAGAGAGTGGGATAGGTTTAATAACTACCCAAACCCTAACGTGTACCCTAACCCTAACCCCTACCCTAACCCTAACACGTACCCTAATCCTAACCCGTACCCTAAACCGAGCCCTAACCCTAACACTAACCCTAACCCTAACCCTAACCCATACCCTATGCCGTACCCGAAGCCCTCCCCGAACCCGTACCCTAAGCCGTACCCTAAGCCTAACCCTAAGCCTAACCCTAACCCTAGGCTACCCTTGACTGCTTCTGCCTCCAATAGATTTCCTAAGCACTAGTGTTTTAAGGAACAGCTTAAAAAGAGAATCCTAATGTGATTTCTTTATAATGGGTGTGTTCCTTATCTTATCCTAGTGTCTAAACTCTTCTCCATGGCTGGACCCCCAAATAATATTCCTTTACGTGCTAAGGGGTAACTACAGAGTGGGATAGGTTTAATAACTAACCTAACCCTAATGCGTACCCTAACGCTAACCCCTACCCTAACCCTAACACGTACCCTAATCCTAACCCGTACCCTAAACCGAGCCCTAACCCTAACACTAACCCTAACCCTAACCCTAACCCATACCCTACGCCGTACCCGAAGCCCTCCCCGAACTCGTACCCTAAGCCGTACCCAAAGCCTAACCCTAAGCCTAACTCTAACCCTAGGCTACCCTTGACTGCTTCTGCCTCCAATAGATTTCCTAAGCACTAGTGTTTTAAGGAACAGCTTAAAAAGAGAATCCTAATGTGATTTCTTTATAATGTGTGTGTTCCTTATCTAATCCTAGTGTCTAAACTCTTCTCCATGGCTGGACCCCCAAATAATATTCCTTTATGTGCTAAGGGGTATCTAGAGAGTGGGATAGGTTTAATCACTACCCTAACCCTAACGTGTACCCTAACCCTAACCCCTACCCTAACCCTAACACGTACCCTAATCCTAACCCGTACCCTAAACCGAGCCCTAACCCTAACACTAACCGTAACCCTAACTCTAACCCATACCCTACGCCGTACCCGAAGCCCTCCCCAATCCCGTACCCTAAACCGTACCCTAAGCCTAACCCTAAGCCTAACCCTAAACCTAGGCTACCCTTGACTGCTTCTGCCTCCAATAGATTTCCTAAGCACTAGTGTTTTAAGGAACAGCTTAAAAAGAGAATCCTAATGAGATTTCTTTATAATGGGTGTGTCCCTTATCTAATCCTAGTGTCTAAACTCTTCTAAATGGCTGGACCCCCAAATAATATTCCTTTATGTGCTAAGGGGTATCTAGAGAGTGGGATAGGTTTAATCACTACCCTAACCCTAACGCGTACCCTAACCCTAACCCCTACCCTAACCCTAACACGTACCCTAATCCTAACCCGTACCCTAAACCGAGCCCTAACCCTAACACTAACCCTAACCCTAACCCTAACCCATACCCTACGCCGTACCCGAAGCCCTCCCCGAACCCGTACCCTAAGCCGTACCCTAAGCCTAACCCTAAGCCTAACCCTAACCGTAGGCTACCCTTGACTGCTTCTGCCTCCAATAGATTTCCTAAGCAATAGTGTTTTAAGGAACAGCTTAAAAAGAGAATCCTAATGTGATTTCTTTATAATGTGTGTGTTCCTTATATTATCTTAGTGTCTAAACTCTTCTCCATGGCTGGACCCCCAAATAATATTCCTTTACGTGCTAAGGGGTATCTAGAGAGTGGGATAGGTTTAATAACTACCCTAACCCTAACGGGTACCCTAACCCTAACCCCTGCCCTAACCCTAACACGTACCCTAATCCTAACCCGTACCCTAAACCGAGCCCTAACCCTAACACTAACCCTAACCCTAACCCTAACCCATACCCTACGCCGTACCCGAAGCCCTCCCCGAACCCGTACCCTAAGCCGTACCCTAAGCCTAACCCTAACCCTAGGCTACCCTTGACTGCTTCTGCCTCCAATAGATTTCCTAAGCACTAGTGTTTTAAGGAACAGCTTAAAAAGAGAATCCTAATGTGATTTCTTTATAATGGGTGTGTTCCTTATCTTATCCTAGTGTCTAAACTCTTCTCCATGGCTGGACCCCCAAATAATATTCCTTTATGTGCTAAGGGGTAACTACAGAGTGGGATAGGTTTAATAACTAACCTAACCCTAATGGGTACCCTAACGCTAACCCCTACCCTAACCCTAACACGTACCCTAATCCTAACCCGTACCCTAAACCGAGCCCTAACCCTAACACTAACCCTAACCCTAACCCTAACCCATACCCTACGCTGTACCCGAAGCCCTCCCCGAACTCGTACCCTAAGCCGTACCCAAAGCCTAACCCTAAGCCTAACTCTAACCCTAGGCTACCCTTGACTGCTTCTGCCTCCAATAGATTTCCTAAGCACTAGTGTTTTAAGGAACAGCTTAAAAAGAGAATCCTAATGTGATTTCTTTATAATGTGTGTGTTCCTTATCTAATCCTAGTGTCTAAACTCTTCTCCATGGCTGGACCCCCAAATAATATTCCTTTACGTGCTAAGGGGTATCTAGAGAGTGGGATAGGTTTAATCACTACCCTAACCCTAACGTGTACCCTAACCCTAACCCCTACCCTAACCCTAGCACGTACCCTAATCCTAACCCGTACCCTAAATCGAGCCCTAACCCTAACACTAACCCTAACCCTAACCCTAACCCATACCCTACGCCGTACCCGAAGCCCTCCCCGAACCCGTACCCTAAGCCGTACCCTAAGCCTACCCCTAAGCCTAACCCTAACCCTAGGCTACACTTGACTGCTTCTGCCTCCAATAGATTTCCTAAGTACTAGTGTTTTAAGGAACAGCTTAAAAAGAGAATCCTAATGTGATTTCTTTATAATGTGTGTGTTCCTTTTATTATCTTAGTGTCTAAACTCTTCTCCATGGCTGGACCCCCAAATAATATTCCTTTACGTGCTAAGGTGTATCTAGAGAGTGGGATAGGTTTAATAACTACCCTAACCCTAACGTGTACCCTAACCCTAACCCCTACCCTAACCCTAGCACGTACCCTAATCCTAACCCGTACCCTAAACCGAGCCCTAACCCTAACACTAACCCTAAACCTAACCCTAACCCATACCCTACGCCGTACCCGAAGCCCTCCCCGAACCCGTACCCTAAGCCGTACCCTAAGCCTACCCCTAAGCCTAACCCTAACCCTAGGCTACACTTGACTGCTTCTGCCTCCAATAGATTTCCTAAGTACTAGTGTTTTAAGGAACAGCTTAAAAAGAGAATCCTAATGTGATTTCTTTATAATGTGTGTGTTCCTTTTATTATCTTAGTGTCTAAACTCTTCTCCATGGCTGGACCCCCAAATAATATTCCTTTACGTGCTAAGGTGTATCTAGAGAGTGGGATAGGTTTAATAACTACCCTAACCCTAACGTGTACCCTAACCCTAACCCCTACCCTAACCCTAACACGTACCCTAATCCTAACCCGTACCCTAAACCGAGCCCTAACCCTAACACTAACCCTAACCCTAACCCTAACCCATACCCTACGCCGTACCCGAAGCCCTCCCCGAACCCGTACCCTAAGCCGTACCCTAAGCCTAACCCTAAGCCTAACCCTAACCCTAGGCTACCCTTGACTGCTTCTGCCTCCAATAGATTTCCTAAGCACTAGTGTTTTAAGGAACAGCTTAAAAAGAGAATCCTAATGTGATTTCTTTATAATGGGTGTGTTCCTTATCTTATCCTAGTGTCTAAACTCTTCTCCATGGCTGGACCCCCAAATAATATTCCTTTACATGCTAAGGGGTAACTACAGAGTGGGATAGGTTTAATAACTAACCTAACCCTAATGCGTACCCTAACGCTAACCCCTACCCTAACCCTAACACGTACCCTAATCCTAACCCGTACCCTAAACCGAGCCCTAACCCTAACACTAACCCTAACCCTAACCCTAACCCATACCCTACGCCGTACCCGAAGCCCTCCCCGAACTCGTACCCTAAGCCGTACCCAAAGCCTAACCCTAAGCCTAACTCTAACCCTAGGCTACCCTTGACTGCTTCTGCCTCCAATAGATTTCCTAAGCACTAGTGTTTTAAGGAACAGCTTAAAAAGAGAATCCTAATGTGATTTCTTTATAATGTGTGTGTTCCTTATCTAATCCTAGTGTCTAAACTCTTCTCCATGGCTGGACCCCCAAATGATATTCCTTTACGTGCTAAGGGGTATCTAGAGAGTGGGATAGGTTTAATCACTACCCTAACCCTAACGCGTACCCTAACCCTAACCCCTACCCTAACCCTAGCACGTACCCTAATCCTAACCCGTACCCTAAACCGAGCCCTAACCCTAACACTAACCCTAACCCTAACCCTAACCCATACCCTACACCGTACCCGAAGCCCTCCCCGAACCCGTACCCTAAGCCGTACCCTAAGCCTACCCCTAAGCCTAACCCTAACCCTAGGCTACACTTGACTGCTTCTGCCTCCAATAGATTTCCTAAGTACTAGTGTTTTAAGGAACAGCTTAAAAAGAGAATCCTAATGTGATTTCTTTATAATGTGTGTGTTCCTTTTATTATCTTAGTGTCTAAACTCTTCTCCATGGCTGGACCCCCAAATAATATTCCTTTACGTGCTAAGGTGTATCTAGAGTGTGGGATAGGTTTAATAACTACCCTAACCCTAACGTGTACCCTAACCCTAACCCCTACCCTAACCCTAACACGTACCCTAATCCTAACACGTACCCTAAACCGAGCCCTCACCCTAACACTAACCCTAACCCTAACCCTAACCCATACCCTACGCCGTACCCGAAGCCCTCCCCGAACCCGTACCCTAAGCCGTACCCTAAGCCTAACCCTAAGCCTAACCCTAACCCTAGGCTACCCTTGACTGCTTCTGCCTCCAATAGATTTCCTAAGCACTAGTGTTTTAAGGAACAGCTTAAAAAGAGAATCCTAATGTGATTTCTTTATAATGGGTGTGTTCCTTATCTTATCCTAGTGTCTAAACTCTTCTCCATGCCTGGACCCCCAAATAATATTCCTTTACGTGCTAAGGGGTAACTACAGAGTGGGATAGGTTTAATAACTAACCTAACCCTAATGCGTACCCTAACGCTAACCCCTACCCTAACCCTAACACGTACCCTAATCCTAACCCGTACCCTAAACCGAGCCCTAACCCTAACACTAACCCTAACCCTAACCCTAACCCATACCCTACGCCGTACCCGAAGCCCTCCCCGAACTCGTACCCTAAGCCGTACCCAAAGCCTAACCCTAAGCCTAACTCTAACCCTAGGCTACCCTTGACTGCTTCTGCCTCCAATAGATTTCCTAAGCACTAGTGTTTTAAGGAACAGCTTAAAAAGAGAATCCTAATGTGATTTCTTTATAATGTGTGTGTTCCTTATCTAATCCTAGTGTCTAAACTCTTCTCCATGGCTGGACCCCCAAATAATATTCCTTTACGTGCTAAGGGGTATCTAGAGAGTGGGATAGGTTTAATCACTACCCTAACCCTAACGCGTACCCTAACCCTAACCCCTACCCTAACCCTAGCACGTACCCTAATCCTAACCCGTACCCTACACCGAGCCCTAACCCTAACACTAACCCTAACCCTAACCGTAACCCATACCCTACGCCGTACCCGAAGCCCTCCCCGAACCCGTACCATAAGCCGTACCCTAAGCCTAACCCTAAGCCTAACCCTAACCCTAGGCTACCCTTGACTGCCTCTGCCTCCAATATATTTCCTAAGCACTAGTGTTTTAAGGAACAGCTTAAAAAGAGAATTCTAATGTGATTTCTTTATAATGGGTGTGTTCCTTATCTTATCCTAGTGTCTAAACTCTTCTCCATGGCTGGACCCCCAAATAATATTCCTTTACGTGCTAAGGGGTATCTAGAGAGTGGGATAGGTTTAATAACTACCCTAACCCTAACGGGTACCCTAACCCTAACCCCTGCCCTAACCCTAACACGTACCCTAATCCTAACCCGTACCCTAAACTGAGCCCTAACCCTAACACTAACCCTAACCCTAACCCTAACCCATACCCTACGCCGTACCCGAAGCCCTCCCCGAACCCGTACCCTAAGCCGTACCCTAAGCCTAACCCTAAGCCTAACCCTAACCCTAGGCTACCCTTGACTGCTTCTGCCTCCAATAGATTTCCTAAGCACTAGTGTTTTAAGGAACAGCTTAAAAAGAGAATCCTAATGTGATTTCTTTATAATGGTTGTGTTCCTTATCTTATCCTAGTGTCTAAACTCTTCTCCATGGCTGGACCCCCAAATAATATTCCTTTACGTGCTAAGGGGTAACTAGAGAGTGGGATAGGTTTAATAACTACCCTAACCCTAACGCGTACCCTAACGCTAACCCCTACCGTAACCCTAACACGTACCCTAATCCTAACCCGTACCCTAAACCGAGCCCTAACCCTAACACTAACCGTAACCCTAACTCTAACCCATACCCTACGCCGTAAACGAAGCCCTCCCCAAACCCGTACCCTAAACCGTACCCTAAGCCTAACCCTAAGCCTAACACTAAACCTAGGCTACCCTTGACTGCTTCTGCCTCCAATAGATTTCCTAAGCACTAGTGTTTTAAGGAACAGCTTAAAAAGAGAATCCTAATGAGATTTCTTTATAATGGGTGTGTCCCTTAACTAATCCTAGTGTCTAAACACTTCTAAATGGCTGGACCCCCAAATAATATTCCTTTATGTGCTAAGGGGTATCTAGAGAGTGGGATAGGTTTAATCACTACCCTAACCCTAACGCGTACCCTAACCCTAACCCCTACCCTAACCCTAACACGTACCCTAATCCTAACCCGTACCCTAAACCGAGCCCTAACCCTAACACTAACCCTAACCCTAACCCTAACCCATACCCTACGCCGTACCCGAAGCCCTCCCCGAACCCGTACCCTAAGCCGTACCCTAAGCCTAACCCTAAGCCTAACCCTAACCGTAGGCTACCCTTGACTGCTTCTGCCTCCAATAGATTTCCTAAGCAATAGTGTTTTAAGGAACAGCTTAAAAAGAGAATCCTAATGTGATTTCTTTATAATGTGTGTGTTCCTTATATTATCTTAGTGTCTAAACTCTTCTCCATGGCTGGACCCCCAAATAATATTCCTTTACGTGCTAAGGGGTATCTAGAGAGTGGGATAGGTTTAATAACTACCCTAACCCTAACGGGTACCCTAACCCTAACCCCTGCCCTAACCCTAACACGTACCCTAATCCTAACCCGTACCCTAAACTGAGCCCTAACCCTAACACTAACCCTAACCCTAACCCTAACCCATACCCTACGCCGTACCCGAAGCCCTCCCCGAACCCGTACCCTAAGCCGTACCCTAAGCCTAACCCTAAGCCTAACCCTAACCCTAGGCTACCCTTGACTGCTTCTGCCTCCAATAGATTTCCTAAGCACTAGTGTTTTAAGGAACAGCTTAAAAAGAGAATCCTAATGTGATTTCTTTATAATGTGTGTGTTCCTTATCTAATCCTAGTGTCTAAACTCTTCTCCATGCCTGGACCCCCAAATAATATTCCTTTACATGCTAAGGGGTATCTAGAGAGTGGGATAGGTTTAATCACTACCCTAACCCTAACGCGTACCCTAACCCTAACCCCTACCCTAACCCTAGCACGTACCCTAATCCTAACCCGTACCCTAAACCGAGCCCTAACCCTAACACTAACCCTAACCCTAACCCTAACCCATACCCTACGCCGTACCCGAAGCCCTCCCCGAACCCGTACCCTAAGCCGTACCATAAGCCTACCCCTAAGCCTAACCCTAACCCTAGGCTACCCTTGATTGCTTCTGCCTCCAATAGATTTCCTAAGTACTAGTGTTTTAAGGAACAGCTTAAAAAGAGAATCCTAATGTGATTTCTTTATAATGTGTGTGTTCCTTTTATTATCTTAGTGTCTAAACTCTTCTCCATGGCTGGACCCCCAAATAATATTCCTTTACGTGCTAAGGTGTATCTAGAGAGTGGGATAGGTTTAATAACTACCCAAACCCTAACGTGTACCCTAACCCTAACCCCTACCCTAACCCTAACACGTACCCTAATCCTAACCCGTACCCTAAACCGAGCCCTAACCCTAACACTAACCCTAACCCTAACCCTAACCCATACCCTATGCCGTACCCGAAGCCCTCCCCGAACCCGTACCCTAAGCCGTACCCTAAGCCTAACCCTAAGCCTAACCCTAACCCTAGGCTACCCTTGACTGCTTCTGCCTCCAATAGATTTCCTAAGCACTAGTGTTTTAAGGAACAGCTTAAAAAGAGAATCCTAATGTGATTTCTTTATAATGGGTGTGTTCCTTATCTTATCCTAGTGTCTAAACTCTTCTCCATGGCTGGACCCCCAAATAATATTCCTTTACGTGCTAAGGGGTAACTACAGAGTGGGATAGGTTTAATAACTAACCTAACCCTAATGCGTACCCTAACGCTAACCCCTACCCTAACCCTAACACGTACCCTAATCCTAACCCGTACCCTAAACCGAGCCCTAACCCTAACACTAACCCTAACCCTAACCCTAACCCATACCCTACGCCGTACCCGAAGCCCTCCCCGAACTCGTACCCTAAGCCGTACCCAAAGCCTAACCCTAAGCCTAACTCTAACCCTAGGCTACCCTTGACTGCTTCTGCCTCCAATAGATTTCCTAAGCACTAGTGTTTTAAGGAACAGCTTAAAAAGAGAATCCTAATGTGATTTCTTTATAATGTGTGTGTTCCTTATCTAATCCTAGTGTCTAAACTCTTCTCCATGGCTGGACCCCCAAATAATATTCCTTTATGTGCTAAGGGGTATCTAGAGAGTGGGATAGGTTTAATCACTACCCTAACCCTAACGTGTACCCTAACCCTAACCCCTACCCTAACCCTAACACGTACCCTAATCCTAACCCGTACCCTAAACCGAGCCCTAACCCTAACACTAACCGTAACCCTAACTCTAACCCATACCCTACGCCGTACCCGAAGCCCTCCCCAATCCCGTACCCTAAACCGTACCCTAAGCCTAACCCTAAGCCTAACCCTAAACCTAGGCTACCCTTGACTGCTTCTGCCTCCAATAGATTTCCTAAGCACTAGTGTTTTAAGGAACAGCTTAAAAAGAGAATCCTAATGAGATTTCTTTATAATGGGTGTGTCCCTTATCTAATCCTAGTGTCTAAACTCTTCTAAATGGCTGGACCCCCAAATAATATTCCTTTATGTGCTAAGGGGTATCTAGAGAGTGGGATAGGTTTAATCACTACCCTAACCCTAACGCGTACCCTAACCCTAACCCCTACCCTAACCCTAACACGTACCCTAATCCTAACCCGTACCCTAAACCGAGCCCTAACCCTAACACTAACCCTAACCCTAACCCTAACCCATACCCTACGCCGTACCCGAAGCCCTCCCCGAACCCGTACCCTAAGCCGTACCCTAAGCCTAACCCTAAGCCTAACCCTAACCGTAGGCTACCCTTGACTGCTTCTGCCTCCAATAGATTTCCTAAGCAATAGTGTTTTAAGGAACAGCTTAAAAAGAGAATCCTAATGTGATTTCTTTATAATGTGTGTGTTCCTTATATTATCTTAGTGTCTAAACTCTTCTCCATGGCTGGACCCCCAAATAATATTCCTTTACGTGCTAAGGGGTATCTAGAGAGTGGGATAGGTTTAATAACTACCCTAACCCTAACGGGTACCCTAACCCTAACCCCTGCCCTAACCCTAACACGTACCCTAATCCTAACCCGTACCCTAAACCGAGCCCTAACCCTAACACTAACCCTAACCCTAACCCTAACCCATACCCTACGCCGTACCCGAAGCCCTCCCCGAACCCGTACCCTAAGCCGTACCCTAAGCCTAACCCTAACCCTAGGCTACCCTTGACTGCTTCTGCCTCCAATAGATTTCCTAAGCACTAGTGTTTTAAGGAACAGCTTAAAAAGAGAATCCTAATGTGATTTCTTTATAATGGGTGTGTTCCTTATCTTATCCTAGTGTCTAAACTCTTCTCCATGGCTGGACCCCCAAATAATATTCCTTTATGTGCTAAGGGGTAACTACAGAGTGGGATAGGTTTAATAACTAACCTAACCCTAATGGGTACCCTAACGCTAACCCCTACCCTAACCCTAACACGTACCCTAATCCTAACCCGTACCCTAAACCGAGCCCTAACCCTAACACTAACCCTAACCCTAACCCTAACCCATACCCTACGCTGTACCCGAAGCCCTCCCCGAACTCGTACCCTAAGCCGTACCCAAAGCCTAACCCTAAGCCTAACTCTAACCCTAGGCTACCCTTGACTGCTTCTGCCTCCAATAGATTTCCTAAGCACTAGTGTTTTAAGGAACAGCTTAAAAAGAGAATCCTAATGTGATTTCTTTATAATGTGTGTGTTCCTTATCTAATCCTAGTGTCTAAACTCTTCTCCATGGCTGGACCCCCAAATAATATTCCTTTACGTGCTAAGGGGTATCTAGAGAGTGGGATAGGTTTAATCACTACCCTAACCCTAACGTGTACCCTAACCCTAACCCCTACCCTAACCCTAGCACGTACCCTAATCCTAACCCGTACCCTAAATCGAGCCCTAACCCTAACACTAACCCTAACCCTAACCCTAACCCATACCCTACGCCGTACCCGAAGCCCTCCCCGAACCCGTACCCTAAGCCGTACCCTAAGCCTACCCCTAAGCCTAACCCTAACCCTAGGCTACACTTGACTGCTTCTGCCTCCAATAGATTTCCTAAGTACTAGTGTTTTAAGGAACAGCTTAAAAAGAGAATCCTAATGTGATTTCTTTATAATGTGTGTGTTCCTTTTATTATCTTAGTGTCTAAACTCTTCTCCATGGCTGGACCCCCAAATAATATTCCTTTACGTGCTAAGGTGTATCTAGAGAGTGGGATAGGTTTAATAACTACCCTAACCCTAACGTGTACCCTAACCCTAACCCCTACCCTAACCCTAGCACGTACCCTAATCCTAACCCGTACCCTAAACCGAGCCCTAACCCTAACACTAACCCTAAACCTAACCCTAACCCATACCCTACGCCGTACCCGAAGCCCTCCCCGAACCCGTACCCTAAGCCGTACCCTAAGCCTACCCCTAAGCCTAACCCTAACCCTAGGCTACACTTGACTGCTTCTGCCTCCAATAGATTTCCTAAGTACTAGTGTTTTAAGGAACAGCTTAAAAAGAGAATCCTAATGTGATTTCTTTATAATGTGTGTGTTCCTTTTATTATCTTAGTGTCTAAACTCTTCTCCATGGCTGGACCCCCAAATAATATTCCTTTACGTGCTAAGGTGTATCTAGAGAGTGGGATAGGTTTAATAACTACCCTAACCCTAACGTGTACCCTAACCCTAACCCCTACCCTAACCCTAACACGTACCCTAATCCTAACCCGTACCCTAAACCGAGCCCTAACCCTAACACTAACCCTAACCCTAACCCTAACCCATACCCTACGCCGTACCCGAAGCCCTCCCCGAACCCGTACCCTAAGCCGTACCCTAAGCCTAACCCTAAGCCTAACCCTAACCCTAGGCTACCCTTGACTGCTTCTGCCTCCAATAGATTTCCTAAGCACTAGTGTTTTAAGGAACAGCTTAAAAAGAGAATCCTAATGTGATTTCTTTATAATGGGTGTGTTCCTTATCTTATCCTAGTGTCTAAACTCTTCTCCATGGCTGGACCCCCAAATAATATTCCTTTACATGCTAAGGGGTAACTACAGAGTGGGATAGGTTTAATAACTAACCTAACCCTAATGCGTACCCTAACGCTAACCCCTACCCTAACCCTAACACGTACCCTAATCCTAACCCGTACCCTAAACCGAGCCCTAACCCTAACACTAACCCTAACCCTAACCCTAACCCATACCCTACGCCGTACCCGAAGCCCTCCCCGAACTCGTACCCTAAGCCGTACCCAAAGCCTAACCCTAAGCCTAACTCTAACCCTAGGCTACCCTTGACTGCTTCTGCCTCCAATAGATTTCCTAAGCACTAGTGTTTTAAGGAACAGCTTAAAAAGAGAATCCTAATGTGATTTCTTTATAATGTGTGTGTTCCTTATCTAATCCTAGTGTCTAAACTCTTCTCCATGGCTGGACCCCCAAATGATATTCCTTTACGTGCTAAGGGGTATCTAGAGAGTGGGATAGGTTTAATCACTACCCTAACCCTAACGCGTACCCTAACCCTAACCCCTACCCTAACCCTAGCACGTACCCTAATCCTAACCCGTACCCTAAACCGAGCCCTAACCCTAACACTAACCCTAACCCTAACCCTAACCCATACCCTACACCGTACCCGAAGCCCTCCCCGAACCCGTACCCTAAGCCGTACCCTAAGCCTACCCCTAAGCCTAACCCTAACCCTAGGCTACACTTGACTGCTTCTGCCTCCAATAGATTTCCTAAGTACTAGTGTTTTAAGGAACAGCTTAAAAAGAGAATCCTAATGTGATTTCTTTATAATGTGTGTGTTCCTTTTATTATCTTAGTGTCTAAACTCTTCTCCATGGCTGGACCCCCAAATAATATTCCTTTACGTGCTAAGGTGTATCTAGAGTGTGGGATAGGTTTAATAACTACCCTAACCCTAACGTGTACCCTAACCCTAACCCCTACCCTAACCCTAACACGTACCCTAATCCTAACACGTACCCTAAACCGAGCCCTCACCCTAACACTAACCCTAACCCTAACCCTAACCCATACCCTACGCCGTACCCGAAGCCCTCCCCGAACCCGTACCCTAAGCCGTACCCTAAGCCTAACCCTAAGCCTAACCCTAACCCTAGGCTACCCTTGACTGCTTCTGCCTCCAATAGATTTCCTAAGCACTAGTGTTTTAAGGAACAGCTTAAAAAGAGAATCCTAATGTGATTTCTTTATAATGGGTGTGTTCCTTATCTTATCCTAGTGTCTAAACTCTTCTCCATGCCTGGACCCCCAAATAATATTCCTTTACGTGCTAAGGGGTAACTACAGAGTGGGATAGGTTTAATAACTAACCTAACCCTAATGCGTACCCTAACGCTAACCCCTACCCTAACCCTAACACGTACCCTAATCCTAACCCGTACCCTAAACCGAGCCCTAACCCTAACACTAACCCTAACCCTAACCCTAACCCATACCCTACGCCGTACCCGAAGCCCTCCCCGAACTCGTACCCTAAGCCGTACCCAAAGCCTAACCCTAAGCCTAACTCTAACCCTAGGCTACCCTTGACTGCTTCTGCCTCCAATAGATTTCCTAAGCACTAGTGTTTTAAGGAACAGCTTAAAAAGAGAATCCTAATGTGATTTCTTTATAATGTGTGTGTTCCTTATCTAATCCTAGTGTCTAAACTCTTCTCCATGGCTGGACCCCCAAATAATATTCCTTTACGTGCTAAGGGGTATCTAGAGAGTGGGATAGGTTTAATCACTACCCTAACCCTAACGCGTACCCTAACCCTAACCCCTACCCTAACCCTAGCACGTACCCTAATCCTAACCCGTACCCTACACCGAGCCCTAACCCTAACACTAACCCTAACCCTAACCGTAACCCATACCCTACGCCGTACCCGAAGCCCTCCCCGAACCCGTACCATAAGCCGTACCCTAAGCCTAACCCTAAGCCTAACCCTAACCCTAGGCTACCCTTGACTGCCTCTGCCTCCAATATATTTCCTAAGCACTAGTGTTTTAAGGAACAGCTTAAAAAGAGAATTCTAATGTGATTTCTTTATAATGGGTGTGTTCCTTATCTTATCCTAGTGTCTAAACTCTTCTCCATGGCTGGACCCAAAAATAATATTTCTTTACGTGCTAAGGGGTATCTAGAGAGTGGGATAGGTTTAATAACTACCCTAACCCTAACGCGTACCCTAACCCTAACCCCTACCCTACCCCTAACACGTACCCTAATCCTAACCAGTATCCTAAACCGAGCCCTAACCCTAACACTAACCCTAACCCTAACCCTAACCCATACCCTACGCCGTACCCGAAGCCCTCCCCGAACCCGTACCCTAAGCCGTACCCTAATCCTAACCCTAAGCCTAACCCTAACCCTAGGCTACCCTTGACTGCTTCTGCCTCCAATAGATTTCCTAAGCACTAGTGTTTTAACGAACAGCTTAAAAAGAGAATCCTAATGTGATTTCTTTATAATGTGTGTGTTCCTTATATTATCTTAGTGTCAAACCTCTTCTCCATGGCTGGACCCCAAAATAATATTCCTTTACGTGCTAAGGGGTATCTAGAGAGTGGGATAGGTTTAATCACTACCCTAACCGTAACGCGTACCCTAACCCTAACCCCTACCCTAACCCTAACACGTACCCTAATCCTAACCCGTACCCTAAACCGAGCCCTAACCCTAACACTAACCCTAACCCTAACCCTAACCCATACCCTATGCCGTACCCGAAGCCCTCCCCGAACCCGTACCCTAAGCCGTACCCTAAGCCTAACCCTAAGCCTAACCCTAACCCTAGGCTACCCTTGACTGCTTCTGCCTCCAATAGATTTCCTAAGCACTAGTGTTTTAAGGAACAGCTTAAAAAGATTATCCTAATGTGATTTCTTTATAATGGGTGTGTTCCTTATCTTATCCTAGTGTCTAAACTCTTCTCCATGGCTGGACCCCCAAATAATATTCCTTTACGTGCTAAGGGGTATCTAGAGAGTGGGACAGGTTTAATAACTACCCTAACCGTAACGCGTACCCTAACCCTAACCCCTACCCTAACCCTAACACGTACCCTAATCCTAACCCGTACCCTAAACCGAGCCCTAACCCTAACACTAACCCCAACCCTAACCCTAACCCATACCCTACGCCGTACCCGAAACCCTCCCCGAACCCGTACCCTAAGCCGTACCCTAAGCCTAACCCTAAGCCTAACCATAACCCTAGGCTACCCTTGACTGCTTCTGCCTCCAATAGATTTCCTAAG
Source organism: Balaenoptera physalus (assembly GCF_965194825.1). Classification (NCBI taxonomy): domain Eukaryota; kingdom Metazoa; phylum Chordata; class Mammalia; order Artiodactyla; family Balaenopteridae; genus Balaenoptera; species Balaenoptera physalus. The sequence goes on along the minus strand of NW_028126434.1, from coordinate 385,072 downwards.
CACTAGGGTTTTAAGGAACAGCTTAAAAAGAGAATCCTAATGTGATTTCTTTATAATGGGTGTGTTCCTTATCTTATCCTAGTGTCTAAACTCTTCTCCATGGCTGGACCCCCAAATAATATTCCTTTACGTGCTAAGGGGTAACTAGAGAGTGGGATAGGTTTAATAACTACCCTAACCCTAACGCGTACCCTAACGCCAACCCCTACCCTAACCCTAACACGTACCCTAATCCTAACCCGTACCCTAAACCGAGCCCTAACCCTAACACTAACCCTAACCCTAGGCTACCCTTGACTGCTTCTGCCTCCAATAGATTTCCTAAGCACTAGTGTTTTAAGGAACAGCTTAAAAAGAGAATCCTAATGTGATTTCTTTATACTGTGTGTGTTCCTTATATTATCTTAGTGTCTAACCTTTTCTCCATGGCTGGACCCCCAAATAATATTCCTTTACGTGCTAAGGGGTATCTAGAGAGTGGGATAGGTTTAATAACTACCCTAACCCTAACGCTACCCTAACCCTAACCCCTACCCTAACCCTAACGCGTACCCTAACCCTAACCCCTACCCTAACCCTAACACGTACCCTAATCCTAACCCGTACCCTAAACCGAGCCCTAACCCTAACACTAACCCTAACCCTAACCCTAACCCATACCCTACGCCGTACCCGAAACCCTCCCCGAACCCGTACCATAAGCCGTACCCTAAGCCTAACCCTAAGCCTAACCCTAACCCTAGGCTACCCTTGACTGCCTCTGCCTCCAATATATTTCCTAAGCACTAGTGTTTTAAGGAACAGCTTAAAAAGAGAATTCTAATGTGATTTCTTTATAATGGGTGTGTTCCTTATCTTATCCTAGTGTCTAAACTCTTCTCCATGGCTGGACCCACAAATAATATTCCTTTACGTGCTAAGGGGTATCTAGAGAGTGGGATAGGTTTAATAACTACCCTAACCCTAACGCGTACCCTAACCCTAACCCCTACCCTACCCCTAACACGTACCCTAATCCTAACCAGTATCCTAAACCGAGCCCTAACCCTAACACTAACCCTAACCCTAACCCTAACCCATACCCTACGCCGTACCCGAAGCCCTCCCCGAACCCGTACCCTAAGCCGTACCCTAATCCTAACCCTAAGCCTAACCCTAACCCTAGGCTACCCTTGACTGCTTCTGCCTCCAATAGATTTCCTAAGCACTAGTGTTTTAAGGAACAGCTTAAAAAGAGAATCCTAATGTGATTTCTTTATAATGTGTGTGTTCCTTATATTATCTTAGTGTCAAACCTCTTCTCTATGGCTGGACCCCAAAATAATATTCCTTTACGTGCTAAGGGGTATCTAGAGAGTGGGATAGGTTTAATCACTACCCTAACCCTAACGCGTACCCTAACCCTAACCCCTACCCTAACCCTAGCACGTACCCTAATCCTAACCCGTACCCTAAACCGAGCCCTAACCCTAACACTAACCCTAACCCTAACCCTAACCCATACCCTACGCCGTACCCGAAGCCCTCCCCGAACCCGTACCCTAAGCCGTACCATAAGCCTACCCCTAAGCCTAACCCTAACCCTAGGCTACACTTGACTGCTTCTGCCTCCAATAGATTTCCTAAGTACTAGTGTTTTAAGGAACAGCTTAAAAAGAGAATCCTAATGTGATTTCTTTATAATGTGTGTGTTCCTTTTATTATCTTAGTGTCTAAACTCTTCTCCATGGCTGGACCCCCAAATAATATTCCTTTACGTGCTAAGGTGTATCTAGAGAGTGGGATAGGTTTAATAACTACCCTAACCCTAACGTGTACCCTAACCCTAACCCCTACCCTAACCCTAACACGTACCCTAATCCTAACCCGTACCCTAAACCGAGCCCTAACCCTAACACTAACCCTAACCCTAACCCTAACCCATACCCTACGCCGTACCCGAAACCCTCCCCGAACCCGTACCCTAAGCCGTACCCTAAGCCTAACCCTAAGCCTAACCCTAACCCTAGGCTACCCTTGACTGCTTCTGCCTCCAATAGATTTCCTAAGCACTAGGGTTTTAAGGAACAGCTTAAAAAGAGAATCCTAATGTGATTTCTTTATAATGGGTGTGTTCCTTATCTTATCCTAGTGTCTGAACTCTTCTCCATGGCTGGACCCCCAAATAATATTCCTTTACGTGCTAAGGGGTAACTAGAGAGTGGGATAGGTTTAATAACTACCCTAACCCTAACGCGTACCCTAACGCTAACCCCTACCCTAACCCTAACACGTACCCTAATCCTAACCCGTACCCTAAACCGAGCCCTAACCCTAACACTAACCCTAACCCTAACCCTAACCCATACCCTACGCCGTACCCGAAGCCCTCCCCGAACCCGTACCCTAAGCCGTACCCTAAGCCTAACCCTAAGCCTAACCCTAACCGTAGGCTACCCTTGACTGCTTCTGCCTCCAATAGATTTCCTAAGAAATAGTGTTTTAAGGAACAGCTTAAAAAGAGAATCCTAATGTGATTTCTTTATAATGTGTGTGTTCCTTATATTATCTTAGTGTCTAAACTGTTCTCCATGGCTGGACCCCCAAATAATATTCCTTTACGTGCTAAGGGGTATCTAGAGAGTGGGATAGGTTTAATAACTACCCTAACCCTAACGGGTACCCTAACCCTAACCCCTGCCCTAACCCTAACACGTACCCTAATCCTAACCCGTACCCTAAACTGAGCCCTAACCCTAACACTAACCCTAACCCTAACCCTAACCCATACCCTACGCCGTACCCGAAGCCCTCCCCGAACCCGTACCCTAAGCCGTACCCTAAGCCTAACCCTAAGCCTAACCCTAACCCTAGGCTACCCTTGACTGCTTCTGCCTCCAATAGATTTCCTAAGCACTAGTGTTTTAAGGAACAGCTTAAAAAGATTATCCTAATGTGATTTCTTTATAATGGGTGTGTTCCTTATCTTATCCTAGTGTCTAAACTCTTCTCCATGGCTGGACCCCCAAATAATATTCCTTTACGTGCTAAGGGGTATCTAGAGAGTGGGACAGGTTTAATAACTACCCTAACCGTAACGCGTACCCTAACCCTAACCCCTACCCTAACCCTAACACGTACCCTAATCCTAACCCGTACCCTAAACCGAGCCCTAACCCTAACACTAACCCCAACCCTAACCCTAACCCATACCCTACGCCGTACCCGAAACCCTCCCCGAACCCGTACCCTAAGCCGTACCCTAAGCCTAACCCTAAGCCTAACCATAACCCTAGGCTACCCTTGACTGCTTCTGCCTCCAATAGATTTCCTAAGCACTAGGGTTTTAAGGAACAGCTTAAAAAGAGAATCCTAATGTGATTTCTTTATAATGGGTGTGTTCCTTATCTTATCCTAGTGTCTAAACTCTTCTCCATGGCTGGACCCCCAAATAATATTCCTTTACGTGCTAAGGGGTAACTAGAGAGTGGGATAGGTTTAATAACTACCCTAACCCTAACGCGTACCCTAACGCTAACCCCTACCCTAACCCTAACACGTACCCTAATCCTAACCCGTACCCTAAACCGAGCCCTAACCCTAACACTAACCCTAACCCTAGGCTACCCTTGACTGCTTCTGCCTCCAATAGATTTCCTAAGCACTAGTGTTTTAAGGAACAGCTTAAAAAGAGAATCCTAATGTGATTTCTTTATACTGTGTGTGTTCCGTATATTATCTTAGTGTCTAACCTTTTCTCCATGGCTGGACCCCCAAATAATATTCCTTTACGTGCTAAGGGGTATCTAGAGAGTGGGATAGGTTTAATAACTACCCTAACCCTAACGCTACCCTAACCCTAACCCCTACCCTAACCCTAACGCGTACCCTAACCCTAACCCCTACCCTAACCCTAACACGTACCCTAATCCTAACCCGTACCCTAAACCGAGCCCTAACCCTAACACTAACCCTAACCCTAACCCTAACCCATACCCTACGCCGTACCCGAAACCCTCCCCGAACCCGTACCATAAGCCGTACCCTAAGCCTAACCCTAAGCCTAACCCTAACCCTAGGCTACCCTTGACTGCCTCTGCCTCCAATATATTTCCTAAGCACTAGTGTTTTAAGGAACAGCTTAAAAAGAGAATTCTAATGTGATTTCTTTATAATGGGTGTGTTCCTTATCTTATCCTAGTGTCTAAACTCTTCTCCATGGCTGGACCCACAAATAATATTCCTTTACGTGCTAAGGGGTATCTAGAGAGTGGGATAGGTTTAATAACTACCCTAACCCTAACGCGTACCCTAACCCTAACCCCTACCCTACCCCTAACACGTACCCTAATCCTAACCAGTATCCTAAACCGAGCCCTAACCCTAACACTAACCCTAACCCTAACCCTAACCCATACCCTACGCCGTACCCGAAGCCCTCCCCGAACCCGTACCTTAAGCCGTACCCTAATCCTAACCCTAAGCCTAACCCTAACCCTAGGCTACCCTTGACTGCTTCTGCCTCCAATAGATTTCCTAAGCACTAGTGTTTTAAGGAACAGCTTAAAAAGAGAATCCTAATGTGATTTCTTTATAATGTGTGTGTTCCTTATATTATCTTAGTGTCAAACCTCTTCTCTATGGCTGGACCCCAAAATAATATTCCTTTACGTGCTAAGGGGTATCTAGAGAGTGGGATAGGTTTAATCACTACCCTAACCCTAACGCGTACCCTAACCCTAACCCCTACCCTAACCCTAGCACGTACCCTAATCCTAACCCGTACCCTAAACCGAGCCCTAACCCTAACACTAACCCTAACCCTAACCCTAACCCATACCCTACGCCGTACCCGAAGCCCTCCCCGAACCCGTACCCTAAGCCGTACCATAAGCCTACCCCTAAGCCTAACCCTAACCCTAGGCTACACTTGACTGCTTCTGCCTCCAATAGATTTCCTAAGTACTAGTGTTTTAAGGAACAGCTTAAAAAGAGAATCCTAATGTGATTTCTTTATAATGTGTGTGTTCCTTTTATTATCTTAGTGTCTAAACTCTTCTCCATGGCTGGACCCCCAAATAATATTCCTTTACGTGCTAAGGGGTAACTAGAGAGTGGGATAGGTTTAATAACTACCCTAACCCTAACGCGTACCCTAACGCTAACCCCTACCCTAACCCTAACACGTACCCTAATCCTAACCCGTACCCTAAACCGAGCCCTAACCCTAACACTAACCCTAACCCTAACCCTAACCCATACCCTACGCCGTACCCGAAGCCCTCCCCGAACCCGTACCCTAAGCCGTACCCTAAGCCTAACCCTAAGCCTAACCCTAACCGTAGGCTACCCTTGACTGCTTCTGCCTCCAATAGATTTCCTAAGAAATAGTGTTTTAAGGAACAGCTTAAAAAGAGAATCCTAATGTGATTTCTTTATAATGTGTGTGTTCCTTATATTATCTTAGTGTCTAAACTGTTCTCCATGGCTGGACCCCCAAATAATATTCCTTTACGTGCTAAGGGGTATCTAGAGAGTGGGATAGGTTTAATAACTACCCTAACCCTAACGGGTACCCTAACCCTAACCCCTGCCCTAACCCTAACACGTACCCTAATCCTAACCCGTACCCTAAACTGAGCCCTAACCCTAACACTAACCCTAACCCTAACCCTAACCCATACCCTACGCCGTACCCGAAGCCCTCCCCGAACCCGTACCCTAAGCCGTACCCTAAGCCTAACCCTAAGCCTAACCCTAACCCTAGGCTACCCTTGACTGCTTCTGCCTCCAATAGATTTCCTAAGCACTAGTGTTTTAAGGAACAGCTTAAAAAGATTATCCTAATGTGATTTCTTTATAATGGGTGTGTTCCTTATCTTATCCTAGTGTCTAAACTCTTCTCCATGGCTGGACCCCCAAATAATATTCCTTTACGTGCTAAGGGGTATCTAGAGAGTGGGACAGGTTTAATAACTACCCTAACCGTAACGCGTACCCTAACCCTAACCCCTACCCTAACCCTAACACGTACCCTAATCCTAACCCGTACCCTAAACCGAGCCCTAACCCTAACACTAACCCCAACCCTAACCCTAACCCATACCCTACGCCGTACCCGAAACCCTCCCCGAACCCGTACCCTAAGCCGTACCCTAAGCCTAACCCTAAGCCTAACCATAACCCTAGGCTACCCTTGACTGCTTCTGCCTCCAATAGATTTCCTAAGCACTAGGGTTTTAAGGAACAGCTTAAAAAGAGAATCCTAATGTGATTTCTTTATAATGGGTGTGTTCCTTATCTTATCCTAGTGTCTAAACTCTTCTCCATGGCTGGACCCCCAAATAATATTCCTTTACGTGCTAAGGGGTAACTAGAGAGTGGGATAGGTTTAATAACTACCCTAACCCTAACGCGTACCCTAACGCTAACCCCTACCCTAACCCTAACACGTACCCTAATCCTAACCCGTACCCTAAACCGAGCCCTAACCCTAACACTAACCCTAACCCTAGGCTACCCTTGACTGCTTCTGCCTCCAATAGATTTCCTAAGCACTAGTGTTTTAAGGAACAGCTTAAAAAGAGAATCCTAATGTGATTTCTTTATACTGTGTGTGTTCCTTATATTATCTTAGTGTCTAACCTTTTCTCCATGGCTGGACCCCCAAATAATATTCCTTTACGTGCTAAGGGGTATCTAGAGAGTGGGATAGGTTTAATAACTACCCTAACCCTAACGCTACCCTAACCCTAACCCCTACCCTAACCCTAACGCGTACCCTAACCCTAACCCCTACCCTAACCCTAACACGTACCCTAATCCTAACCCGTACCCTAAACCGAGCCCTAACCCTAACACTAACCCTAACCCTAACCCTAACCCATACGCTACGCCGTACCCGAAACCCTCCCCGAACCCGTACCATAAGCCGTACCCTAAGCCTAACCCTAAGCCTAACCCTAACCCTAGGCTACCCTTGACTGCCTCTGCCTCCAATATATTTCCTAAGCACTAGTGTTTTAAGGAACAGCTTAAAAAGAGAATTCTAATGTGATTTCTTTATAATGGGTGTGTTCCTTATCTTATCCTAGTGTCTAAACTCTTCTCCATGGCTGGACCCACAAATAATATTCCTTTACGTGCTAAGGGGTATCTAGAGAGTGGGATAGGTTTAATAACTACCCTAACCCTAACGCGTACCCTAACCCTAACCCCTACCCTACCCCTAACACGTACCCTAATCCTAACCAGTATCCTAAACCGAGCCCTAACCCTAACACTAACCCTAACCCTAACCCTAACCCATACCCTACGCCGTACCCGAAGCCCTCCCCGAACCCGTACCTTAAGCCGTACCCTAATCCTAACCCTAAGCCTAACCCTAACCCTAGGCTACCCTTGACTGCTTCTGCCTCCAATAGATTTCCTAAGCACTAGTGTTTTAAGGAACAGCTTAAAAAGAGAATCCTAATGTGATTTCTTTATAATGTGTGTGTTCCTTATATTATCTTAGTGTCAAACCTCTTCTCTATGGCTGGACCCCAAAATAATATTCCTTTACGTGCTAAGGGGTATCTAGAGAGTGGGATAGGTTTAATCACTACCCTAACCCTAACGCGTACCCTAACCCTAACCCCTACCCTAACCCTAGCACGTACCCTAATCCTAACCCGTACCCTAAACCGAGCCCTAACCCTAACACTAACCCTAACCCTAACCCTAACCCATACCCTACGCCGTACCCGAAGCCCTCCCCGAACCCGTACCCTAAGCCGTACCATAAGCCTACCCCTAAGCCTAACCCTAACCCTAGGCTACACTTGACTGCTTCTGCCTCCAATAGATTTCCTAAGTACTAGTGTTTTAAGGAACAGCTTAAAAAGAGAATCCTAATGTGATTTCTTTATAATGTGTGTGTTCCTTTTATTATCTTAGTGTCTAAACTCTTCTCCATGGCTGGACCCCCAAATAATATTCCTTTACGTGCTAAGGTGTATCTAGAGAGTGGGATAGGTTTAATAACTACCCTAACCCTAACGTGTACCCTAACCCTAACCCCTACCCTAACCCTAACACGTACCCTAATCCTAACCCGTACCCTAAACCGAGCCCTAACCCTAACACTAACCCTAACCCTAACCCTAACCCATACCCTACGCCGTACCCGAAACCCTCCCCGAACCCGTACCCTAAGCCGTACCCTAAGCCTAACCCTAAGCCTAACCCTAACCCTAGGCTACCCTTGACTGCTTCTGCCTCCAATAGATTTCCTAAGCACTAGGGTTTTAAGGAACAGCTTAAAAAGAGAATCCTAATGTGATTTCTTTATAATGGGTGTGTTCCTTATCTTATCCTAGTGTCTGAACTCTTCTCCATGGCTGGACCCCCAAATAATATTCCTTTACGTGCTAAGGGGTAACTAGAGAGTGGGATAGGTTTAATAACTACCCTAACCCTAACGCGTACCCTAACGCTAACCCCTACCCTAACCCTAACACGTACCCTAATCCTAACCCGTACCCTAAACCGAGCCCTAACCCTAACACTAACCCTAACCCTAACCCTAACCCATACCCTACGCCGTACCCGAAGCCCTCCCCGAACCCGTACCCTAAGCCGTACCCTAAGCCTAACCCTAAGCCTAACCCTAACCGTAGGCTACCCTTGACTGCTTCTGCCTCCAATAGATTTCCTAAGAAATAGTGTTTTAAGGAACAGCTTAAAAAGAGAATCCTAATGTGATTTCTTTATAATGTGTGTGTTCCTTATATTATCTTAGTGTCTAAACTGTTCTCCATGGCTGGACCCCCAAATAATATTCCTTTACGTGCTAAGGGGTATCTAGAGAGTGGGATAGGTTTAATAACTACCCTAACCCTAACGGGTACCCTAACCCTAACCCCTGCCCTAACCCTAACACGTACCCTAATCCTAACCCGTACCCTAAACTGAGCCCTAACCCTAACACTAACCCTAACCCTAACCCTAACCCATACCCTACGCCGTACCCGAAGCCCTCCCCGAACCCGTACCCTAAGCCGTACCCTAAGCCTAACCCTAAGCCTAACCCTAACCCTAGGCTACCCTTGACTGCTTCTGCCTCCAATAGATTTCCTAAGCACTAGTGTTTTAAGGAACAGCTTAAAAAGATTATCCTAATGTGATTTCTTTATAATGGGTGTGTTCCTTATCTTATCCTAGTGTCTAAACTCTTCTCCATGGCTGGACCCCCAAATAATATTCCTTTACGTGCTAAGGGGTATCTAGAGAGTGGGACAGGTTTAATAACTACCCTAACCGTAACGCGTACCCTAACCCTAACCCCTACCCTAACCCTAACACGTACCCTAATCCTAACCCGTACCCTAAACCGAGCCCTAACCCTAACACTAACCCCAACCCTAACCCTAACCCATACCCTACGCCGTACCCGAAACCCTCCCCGAACCCGTACCCTAAGCCGTACCCTAAGCCTAACCCTAAGCCTAACCATAACCCTAGGCTACCCTTGACTGCTTCTGCCTCCAATAGATTTCCTAAGCACTAGGGTTTTAAGGAACAGCTTAAAAAGAGAATCCTAATGTGATTTCTTTATAATGGGTGTGTTCCTTATCTTATCCTAGTGTCTAAACTCTTCTCCATGGCTGGACCCCCAAATAATATTCCTTTACGTGCTAAGGGGTAACTAGAGAGTGGGATAGGTTTAATAACTACCCTAACCCTAACGCGTACCCTAACGCTAACCCCTACCCTAACCCTAACACGTACCCTAATCCTAACCCGTACCCTAAACCGAGCCCTAACCCTAACACTAACCCTAACCCTAGGCTACCCTTGACTGCTTCTGCCTCCAATAGATTTCCTAAGCACTAGTGTTTTAAGGAACAGCTTAAAAAGAGAATCCTAATGTGATTTCTTTATACTGTGTGTGTTCCTTATATTATCTTAGTGTCTAACCTTTTCTCCATGGCTGGACCCCCAAATAATATTCCTTTACGTGCTAAGGGGTATCTAGAGAGTGGGATAGGTTTAATAACTACCCTAACCCTAACGCTACCCTAACCCTAACCCCTACCCTAACCCTAACGCGTACCCTAACCCTAACCCCTACCCTAACCCTAACACGTACCCTAATCCTAACCCGTACCCTAAACCGAGCCCTAACCCTAACACTAACCCTAACCCTAACCCTAACCCATACCCTACGCCATACCCGAAACCCTCCCCGAACCCGTACCATAAGCCGTACCCTAAGCCTAACCCTAAGCCTAACCCTAACCCTAGGCTACCCTTGACTGCCTCTGCCTCCAATATATTTCCTAAGCACTAGTGTTTTAAGGAACAGCTTAAAAAGAGAATTCTAATGTGATTTCTTTATAATGGGTGTGTTCCTTATCTTATCCTAGTGTCTAAACTCTTCTCCATGGCTGGACCCACAAATAATATTCCTTTACGTGCTAAGGGGTATCTAGAGAGTGGGATAGGTTTAATAACTACCCTAACCCTAACGCGTACCCTAACCCTAACCCCTACCCTACCCCTAACACGTACCCTAATCCTAACCAGTATCCTAAACCGAGCCCTAACCCTAACACTAACCCTAACCCTAACCCTAACCCATACCCTACGCCGTACCCGAAGCCCTCCCCGAACCCGTACCTTAAGCCGTACCCTAATCCTAACCCTAAGCCTAACCCTAACCCTAGGCTACCCTTGACTGCTTCTGCCTCCAATAGATTTCCTAAGCACTAGTGTTTTAAGGAACAGCTTAAAAAGAGAATCCTAATGTGATTTCTTTATAATGTGTGTGTTCCTTATATTATCTTAGTGTCAAACCTCTTCTCTATGGCTGGACCCCAAAATAATATTCCTTTACGTGCTAAGGGGTATCTAGAGAGTGGGATAGGTTTAATCACTACCCTAACCCTAACGCGTACCCTAACCCTAACCCCTACCCTAACCCTAGCACGTACCCTAATCCTAACCCGTACCCTAAACCGAGCCCTAACCCTAACACTAACCCTAACCCTAACCCTAACCCATACCCTACGCCGTACCCGAAGCCCTCCCCGAACCCGTACCCTAAGCCGTACCATAAGCCTACCCCTAAGCCTAACCCTAACCCTAGGCTACACTTGACTGCTTCTGCCTCCAATAGATTTCCTAAGTACTAGTGTTTTAAGGAACAGCTTAAAAAGAGAATCCTAATGTGATTTCTTTATAATGTGTGTGTTCCTTTTATTATCTTAGTGTCTAAACTCTTCTCCATGGCTGGACCCCCAAATAATATTCCTTTACGTGCTAAGGGGTAACTAGAGAGTGGGATAGGTTTAATAACTACCCTAACCCTAACGCGTACCCTAACGCTAACCCCTACCCTAACCCTAACACGTACCCTAATCCTAACCCGTACCCTAAACCGAGCCCTAACCCTAACACTAACCCTAACCCTAACCCTAACCCATACCCTACGCCGTACCCGAAGCCCTCCCCGAACCCGTACCCTAAGCCGTACCCTAAGCCTAACCCTAAGCCTAACCCTAACCGTAGGCTACCCTTGACTGCTTCTGCCTCCAATAGATTTCCTAAGAAATAGTGTTTTAAGGAACAGCTTAAAAAGAGAATCCTAATGTGATTTCTTTATAATGTGTGTGTTCCTTATATTATCTTAGTGTCTAAACTGTTCTCCATGGCTGGACCCCCAAATAATATTCCTTTACGTGCTAAGGGGTATCTAGAGAGTGGGATAGGTTTAATAACTACCCTAACCCTAACGGGTACCCTAACCCTAACCCCTGCCCTAACCCTAACACGTACCCTAATCCTAACCCGTACCCTAAACTGAGCCCTAACCCTAACACTAACCCTAACCCTAACCCTAACCCATACCCTACGCCGTACCCGAAGCCCTCCCCGAACCCGTACCCTAAGCCGTACCCTAAGCCTAACCCTAAGCCTAACCCTAACCCTAGGCTACCCTTGACTGCTTCTGCCTCCAATAGATTTCCTAAGCACTAGTGTTTTAAGGAACAGCTTAAAAAGATTATCCTAATGTGATTTCTTTATAATGGGTGTGTTCCTTATCTTATCCTAGTGTCTAAACTCTTCTCCATGGCTGGACCCCCAAATAATATTCCTTTACGTGCTAAGGGGTATCTAGAGAGTGGGACAGGTTTAATAACTACCCTAACCGTAACGCGTACCCTAACCCTAACCCCTACCCTAACCCTAACACGTACCCTAATCCTAACCCGTACCCTAAACCGAGCCCTAACCCTAACACTAACCCCAACCCTAACCCTAACCCATACCCTACGCCGTACCCGAAACCCTCCCCGAACCCGTACCCTAAGCCGTACCCTAAGCCTAACCCTAAGCCTAACCATAACCCTAGGCTACCCTTGACTGCTTCTGCCTCCAATAGATTTCCTAAGCACTAGGGTTTTAAGGAACAGCTTAAAAAGAGAATCCTAATGTGATTTCTTTATAATGGGTGTGTTCCTTATCTTATCCTAGTGTCTAAACTCTTCTCCATGGCTGGACCCCCAAATAATATTCCTTTACGTGCTAAGGGGTAACTAGAGAGTGGGATAGGTTTAATAACTACCCTAACCCTAACGCGTACCCTAACGCTAACCCCTACCCTAACCCTAACACGTACCCTAATCCTAACCCGTACCCTAAACCGAGCCCTAACCCTAACACTAACCCTAACCCTAGGCTACCCTTGACTGCTTCTGCCTCCAATAGATTTCCTAAGCACTAGTGTTTTAAGGAACAGCTTAAAAAGAGAATCCTAATGTGATTTCTTTATACTGTGTGTGTTCCTTATATTATCTTAGTGTCTAACCTTTTCTCCATGGCTGGACCCCCAAATAATATTCCTTTACGTGCTAAGGGGTATCTAGAGAGTGGGATAGGTTTAATAACTACCCTAACCCTAACGCTACCCTAACCCTAACCCCTACCCTAACCCTAACGCGTACCCTAACCCTAACCCCTACCCTAACCCTAACACGTACCCTAATCCTAACCCGTACCCTAAACCGAGCCCTAACCCTAACACTAACCCTAACCCTAACCCTAACCCATACGCTACGCCGTACCCGAAACCCTCCCCGAACCCGTACCATAAGCCGTACCCTAAGCCTAACCCTAAGCCTAACCCTAACCCTAGGCTACCCTTGACTGCCTCTGCCTCCAATATATTTCCTAAGCACTAGTGTTTTAAGGAACAGCTTAAAAAGAGAATTCTAATGTGATTTCTTTATAATGGGTGTGTTCCTTATCTTATCCTAGTGTCTAAACTCTTCTCCATGGCTGGACCCACAAATAATATTCCTTTACGTGTTAAGGGGTATCTAGAGAGTGGGATAGGTTTAATAACTACCCTAACCCTAACGCGTACCCTAACCCTAACCCCTACCCTACCCCTAACACGTACCCTAATCCTAACCAGTATCCTAAACCGAGCCCTAACCCTAACACTAACCCTAACCCTAACCCTAACCCATACCCTACGCCGTACCCGAAGCCCTCCCCGAACCCGTACCTTAAGCCGTACCCTAATCCTAACCCTAAGCCTAACCCTAACCCTAGGCTACCCTTGACTGCTTCTGCCTCCAATAGATTTCCTAAGCACTAGTGTTTTAAGGAACAGCTTAAAAAGAGAATCCTAATGTGATTTCTTTATAATGTGTGTGTTCCTTATATTATCTTAGTGTCAAACCTCTTCTCTATGGCTGGACCCCAAAATAATATTCCTTTACGTGCTAAGGGGTATCTAGAGAGTGGGATAGGTTTAATCACTACCCTAACCCTAACGCGTACCCTAACCCTAACCCCTACCCTAACCCTAGCACGTACCCTAATCCTAACCCGTACCCTAAACCGAGCCCTAACCCTAACACTAACCCTAACCCTAACCCTAACCCATACCCTACGCCGTACCCGAAGCCCTCCCCGAACCCGTACCCTAAGCCGTACCATAAGCCTACCCCTAAGCCTAACCCTAACCCTAGGCTACACTTGACTGCTTCTGCCTCCAATAGATTTCCTAAGTACTAGTGTTTTAAGGAACAGCTTAAAAAGAGAATCCTAATGTGATTTCTTTATAATGTGTGTGTTCCTTTTATTATCTTAGTGTCTAAACTCTTCTCCATGGCTGGACCCCCAAATAATATTCCTTTACGTGCTAAGGTGTATCTAGAGAGTGGGATAGGTTTAATAACTACCCTAACCCTAACGTGTACCCTAACCCTAACCCCTACCCTAACCCTAACACGTACCCTAATCCTAACCCGTACCCTAAACCGAGCCCTAACCCTAACACTAACCCTAACCCTAACCCTAACCCATACCCTACGCCGTACCCGAAACCCTCCCCGAACCCGTACCCTAAGCCGTACCCTAAGCCTAACCCTAAGCCTAACCCTAACCCTAGGCTACCCTTGACTGCTTCTGCCTCCAATAGATTTCCTAAGCACTAGGGTTTTAAGGAACAGCTTAAAAAGAGAATCCTAATGTGATTTCTTTATAATGGGTGTGTTCCTTATCTTATCCTAGTGTCTAAACTCTTCTCCATGGCTGGACCCCCAAATAATATTCCTTTACGTGCTAAGGGGTAACTAGAGAGTGGGATAAGTTTAATAACTACCCTAACCCTAACGCGTACCCTAACGCTAACCCCTACCCTAACCCTAACACGTACCCTAATCCTAACCCGTACCCTAAACCGAGCCCTAACCCTAACACTAACCGTAACCCTAACTCTAACCCATACCCTACGCCGTACCCGAAGCCCTCCCCAAACCCGTACCCTAAACCGTACCCTAAGCCTAACCCTAAGCCTAACCCTAAACCTAGGCTACCCTTGACTGCTTCTGCCTCCAATAGATTTCCTAAGCACTAGTGTTTTAAGGAACAGCTTAAAAAGAGAATCCTAATGAGATTTCTTTATAATGGGTGTGTCCCTTATCTAATCCTAGTGTCTAAACTCTTCTAAATGGCTGGACCCCCAAATAATATTCCTTTATGTGCTAAGGGGTATCTAGAGAGTGGGATAGGTTTAATCACTACCCTAACCCTAACGCGTACCCTAACCCTAACCCCTACCCTAACCCTAACACGTACCCTAATCCTAACCCGTACCCTAAACCGAGCCCTAACCCTAACACTAACCCTAACCCTAACCCTAACCCATACCCTACGCCGTACCCGAAGCCCTCCCCGAACCCGTACCCTAAGCCGTACCCTAAGCCTAACCCTAAGCCTAACCCTAACCGTAGGCTACCCTTGACTGCTTCTGCCTCCAATAGATTTCCTAAGCAATAGTGTTTTAAGGAACAGCTTAAAAAGAGAATCCTAATGTGATTTCTTTATAATGTGTGTGTTCCTTATATTATCTTAGTGTCTAAACTCTTCTCCATGGCTGGACCCCCAAATAATATTCCTTTACGTGCTAAGGGGTATCTAGAGAGTGGGATAGGTTTAATAACTACCCTAACCCTAACGGGTACCCTAACCCTAACCCCTGCCCTAACCCTAACACGTACCCTAATCCTAACCCGTACCCTAAACTGAGCCCTAACCCTAACACTAACCCTAACCCTAACCCTAACCCATACCCTACGCCGTACCCGAAGCCCTCCCCGAACCCGTACCCTAAGCCGTACCCTAAGCCTAACCCTAAGCCTAACCCTAACCCTAGGCTACCCTTGACTGCTTCTGCCTCCAATAGATTTCCTAAGCACTAGTGTTTTAAGGAACAGCTTAAAAAGATAATCCTAATGTGATTTCTTTATAATGGTTGTGTTCCTTATCTTATCCTAGTGTCTAAACTCTTCTCCATGGCTGGACCCCCAAATAATATTCCTTTACGTGCTAAGGGGTAACTAGAGAGTGGGATAGGTTTAATAACTACCCTAACCCTAACGCGTACCCTAACGCTAACCCCTACCCTAACCCTAACACGTACCCTAATCCTAAACCGTACCCTAAACAGAGCCCTAACCCTAACACTAACCGTAACCCTAACTCTAACCCATACCCTACGCCGTACCCGAAGCCCTCCCCAAACCCGTACCCTAAACCGTACCCTAAGCCTAACCCTAAGCCTAACCCTAAACCTAGGCTACCCTTGAATGCTTCTGCCTCCAATAGATTTCCTAAGCACTAGTGTTTTAAGGAACAGCTTAAAAAGAGAATCCTAATGAGATTTCTTTATAATGGGTGTGTCCCTTATCTAATCCTAGTGTCTAAACTCTTCTCCATGGCTGGACCCCCAAATAATATTCCTTTACGTGCTAAGGGGTATCTAGAGAGTGGGATAGGTTTAATCACTACCCTAACCCTAACGCGTACCCTAACCCTAACCCCTACCCTAACCCTAACACGTACCCTAATCCTAACCCGTACCCTAAACCGAGCCCTAACCCTAACACTAACCCTAACCCTAACCCTAACCCATACCCTACGCCGTACCCGAAGCCCTCCCCGAACCCGTACCCTAAGCCGTACCCTAAGCCTAACCCTAAGCCTAACCCTAACCGTAGGCTACCCTTGACTGCTTCTGCCTCCAATAGATTTCCTAAGCAATAGTGTTTTAAGGAACAGCTTAAAAAGAGAATCCTAATGTGATTTCTTTATAATGTGTGTGTTCCTTATATTATCTTAGTGTCTAAACTCTTCTCCATGGCTGGACCCCCAAATAATATTCCTTTACGTGCTAAGGGGTATCTAGAGAGTGGGATAGGTTTAATAACTACCCTAACCCTAACGGGTACCCTAACCCTAACCCCTGCCCTAACCCTAACACGTACCCTAATCCTAACCCGTACCCTAAACTGAGCCCTAACCCTAACACTAACCCTAACCCTAACCCTAACCCATACCCTACGCCGTACCCGAAGCCCTCCCCGAACCCGTACCCTAAGCCGTACCCTAAGCCGTACCCTAAGCCTAACCCTAACCCTAGGCTACCCTTGACTGCTTCTGCCTCCAATAGATTTCCTAAGCACTAGTGTTTTAAGGAACAGCTTAAAAAGAGAATCCTAATGTGATTTCTTTATAATGGTTGTGTTCCTTATCTTATCCTAGTGTCTAAACTCTTCTCCATGGCTGGACCCCCAAATAATATTCCTTTACGTGCTAAGGGGTAACTAGAGAGTGGGATAGGTTTAATAACTACCCTAACCCTAACGCGTACCCTAACGCTAACCCCTACCCTAACCCTAACACGTACCCTAATCCTAACCCGTACCCTAAACAGAGCCCTAACCCTAACACTAACCGTAACCCTAACTCTAACCCATACCCTACGCCGTACCCGAAGCCCTCCCCAAACCCGTACCCTAAACCGTACCCTAAGCCTAACCCTAAGCCTAACCCTAAACCTAGGCTACCCTTGACTGCTTCTGCCTCCAATAGATTTCCTAAGCACTAGTGTTTTAAGGAACAGCTTAAAAAGAGAATCCTAATGAGATTTCTTTATAATGGGTGTGTCCCTTATCTAATCCTAGTGTCTAAACTCTTCTCCATGGCTGGACCCCCAAATAATATTCCTTTATGTGCTAAGGGGTATCTAGAGAGTGGGATAGGTTTAATCACTACCCTAACCCTAACGCGTACCCTAACCCTAACCCCTACCCTAACCCTAACACGTACCCTAATCCTAACCCGTACCCTAAACCGAGCCCTAACCCTAACACTAACCCTAACCCTAACCCTAACCCATACCCTACGCCGTACCCGAAGCCCTCCCCGAACCCGTACCCTAAGCCGTACCCTAAGCCTAACCCTAAGCCTAACCCTAACCGTAGGCTACCCTTGACTGCTTCTGCCTCCAATAGATTTCCTAAGCAATAGTGTTTTAAGGAACAGCTTAAAAAGAGAATCCTAATGTGATTTCTTTATAATGTGTGTGTTCCTTATATTATCTTAGTGTCTAAACTCTTCTCCATGGCTGGACCCCCAAATAATATTCCTTTACGTGCTAAGGGGTATCTAGAGAGTGGGATAGGTTTAATAACTACCCTAACCCTAACGGGTACCCTAACCCTAACCCCTGCCCTAACCCTAACACGTACCCTAATCCTAACCCGTACCCTAAACTGAGCCCTAACCCTAACACTAACCCTAACCCTAACCCTAACCCATACCCTACGCCGTACCCGAAGCCCTCCCCGAACCCGTACCCTAAGCCGTACCCTAAGCCTAACCCTAAGCCTAACCCTAACCCTAGGCTACCCTTGACTGCTTCTGCCTCCAATAGATTTCCTAAGCACTAGTGTTTTAAGGAACAGCTTAAAAAGAGAATCCTAATGTGATTTCTTTATAATGGTTGTGTTCCTTATCTTATCCTAGTGTCTAAACTCTTCTCCATGGCTGGACCCCCAAATAATATTCCTTTACGTGCTAAGGGGTAACTAGAGAGTGGGATAGGTTTAATAACTACCCTAACCCTAACGCGTACCCTAACGCTAACCCCTACCCTAACCCTAACACGTACCCTAATCCTAACCCGTACCCTAAACCGAGCCCTAACCCTAACACTAACCGGAACCCTAACTCTAACCCATACCCTACGCCGTACCCGAAGCCCTCCCCAAACCCGTACCCAAAACCGTACCCTAAGCCTAACCCTAAGCCTAACCCTAAACCTAGGCTACCCTTGACTGCTTCTGCCTCCAATAGATTTCCTAAGCACTAGTGTTTTAAGGAACAGCTTAAAAAGAGAATCCTAATGAGATTTCTTTATAATGGGTGTGTCCCTTATCTAATCCTAGTGTCTAAACTCTTCTCCATGGCTGGACCCCCAAATAATATTCCTTTATGTGCTAAGGGGTATCTAGAGAGTGGGATAGGTTTAATCACTACCCTAACCCTAACGCGTACCCTAACGCTAACCCCTACCCTAACCCTAACACGTACCCTAATCCTAACCCGTACCCTAAACCGAGCCCTAACCCTAACACTAACCCTAACCCTAACCCTAACCCATACCCTACGCCGTACCCGAAGCCCTCCCCGAACCCGTACCCTAAACCGTACCCTAAGCCTAACCCTAAGCCTAACCCTAAACCTAGGCTACCCTTGACTGCTTCTGCCTCCAATAGATTTCCTAAGCACTAGTGTTTTAAGGAACAGCTTAAAAAGAGAATCCTAATGAGATTTCTTTATAATAGGTGTGTCCCTTATCTAATCCTAGTGTCTAAACTCTTCTCCATGGCTGGACCCCCAAATAATATTCCTTTATGTGCTAAGGGGTATCTAGAGAGTGGGATAGGTTTAATAACTACCCTAACCCTAACGGGTACCCTAACCCTAACCCCTGCCCTAACACTAACACGTACCCTAATCCTAACCCGTACCCTAAACTGAGCCCTAAACCTAACACTAACCCTAACCCTAACCCTAACCCATACCCTACGCCGTACCCGAAGCCCTCCCCGAACCCGTACCCTAAGCCGTACCCTAAGCCTAACCCTAAGCCTAACCCTAACCCTAGGCTACCCTTGACTGCTTCTGCCTCCAATAGATTTCCTAAGCACTAGTGTTTTAAGGAACAGCTTAAAAAGAGAATCCTAATGTGATTTCTTTATAATGGTTGTGTTCCTTATCTTATCCTAGTGTCTAAACTCTTCTCCATGGCTGGACCCCCAAATAATATTCCTTTACGTGCTAAGGGGTAACTAGAGAGTGGGATAGGTTTAATAACTACCCTAACCCTAACGCGTACCCTAACGCTAACCCCTACCCTAACCCTAACACGTACACTAATCCTAACCCGTACCCTAAACCGAGCCCTAACCCTAACACTAACCGTAACCCTAACTCTAACCCATACCCTACGCCGTACCCGAAGCCCTCCCCAAACCCGTACCCTAAACAGTACCCTAAGCCTAACCCTAAGCCTAACCCTAAACCTAGGCTACCCTTGACTGCTTCTGCCTCCAATAGATTTCCTAAGCACTAGTGTTTTAAGGAACAGCTTAAAAAGAGAATCCTAATGAGATTTCTTTATAATGGGTGTGTCCCTTATCTAATCCTAGTGTCTAAACTCTTCTCCATGGCTGGACCCCCAAATAATATTCCTTTATGTGCTAAGGGGTATCTAGAGAGTGGGATAGGTTTAATCACTACCCTAACCCTAACGCGTACCCTAACCCTAACCCCTACCCTAACCCTAACACGTACCCTAATCCTAACCCGTACCCTAAAGCGAGCCCTAACCCTAAAACTAACCCTAACCCTAACCCTAACCCATACCCTACGCCGTACCCGAAGCCCTCCCCGAACCCGTACCCTAAGCCGTACCCTAAGCCTAACCCTAAGCCTAACCCTAACCCTAGGCTACCCTTGACTGCTTCTGCCTCCAATAGATTTCCTAAGCACTAGTGTTTTAAGGAACAGCTTAAAAAGAGAATCCTAATGTGATTTCTTTATACTGTGTGTGTTCCTTATATTATCTTAGTGTCTAAACTCTTCTCCATGGCTGGACCCCCAAATAATATTCCTTTACGTGCTAAGGGGTATCTAGAGAGTGGGATAGGTTTAATAACTACCCTAACCCTAACGGGTACCCTAACCCTAACCCCTGCCCTAACCCTAACACGTACCCTAATCCTAACCCGTACCCTAAACCGAGCCCTAACCCTAACACTAACCCTAACCCTATCCCTAACCCATACCCTACGCCGTACCCGAAACCCTCCCCGAACCCGTACCCTAAGCCGTACCCTAAGCCTAACCCTAAGCCTAACCCTAACCCTAGGCTACCCTTGACTGCTTCTGCCTCCAATAGATTTCCTAAGCACTCGGGTTTTAAGGAACAGCTTAAAAAGAGAATCCTAATGTGATTTCTTTATAATGGGTGTGTTCCTTATCTTATCCTAGTGTCTAAACTCTTCTCCATGGCTGGACCCCCAAATAATATTCCTTTACGTGCTAAGGGGTAACTAGAGAGTGGGATAGGTTTAATAACTACGTTAACCCTAATGCGTACCCTAACGCTAACCCCTACCCTAACCCTAACACGTACCCTAATCCTAACCCGTACCCTAAACCGAGCCCTAACCCTAACACTAACCCTAACCCTAACCCTAACCCATACCCTACGCCATACCCGAAGCCCTCCCCGAACCCGTACCCTAAGCCGTACCCTAAGCCTAACCCTAAGCCTAACCCTAACCCTAGGCTACCCTTGACTGCTTCTGCCTCCAATAGATTTCCTAAGCACTAGTGTTTTAAGGAACAGCTTAAAAAGAGAATCCTAATGTGATTTCTTTATAATGGGTGTGTTCCTTATCTAATCCTAGTGTCTAAACTCTTCTCCATGGCTGGACCGCCAAATAATATTCCTTTACGTGCTAAGGGGTATCTAGAGAGTGGGATAGGTTTAATAACTACCCTAACCCTAACGGGTACCCTAACCCTAACCCCTGCCCTAACCCTAACACGTACCCTAATCCTAACCCGTACCCTAAACTGAGCCCTAACCCTAACACTAACCCTAACCCTAACCCTAACCCATACCCTACGCCGTACCCGAAGCCCTCCCCGAACCCGTACCCTAAGCCGTACCCTAAGCCTAACCCTAAGCCTAACCCTAACCCTAGGCTACCCTTGACTGCTTCTGCCTCCAATAGATTTCCTAAGCACTAGTGTTTTAAGGAACAGCTTAAAAAGAGAATCCTAATGTGATTTCTTTATAATGGTTGTGTTCCTTATCTTATCCTAGTGTCTAAACTCTTCTCCATGGCTGGACCCCCAAATAATATTCCTTTACGTGCTAAGGGGTAACTAGAGAGTGGGATAGGTTTAATAACTACCCTAACCCTAACGCGTACCCTAACGCTAACCCCTACCCTAACCCTAACACGTACCCTAATCCTAACCCGTACCCTAAACCGAGCCCTAACCCTAACACTAACCGGAACCCTAACTCTAACCCATACCCTACGCCGTACCCGAAGCCCTCCCCAAACCCGTACCCAAAACCGTACCCTAAGCCTAACCCTAAGCCTAACCCTAAACCTAGGCTACCCTTGACTGCTTCTGCCTCCAATAGATTTCCTAAGCACTAGTGTTTTAAGGAACAGCTTAAAAAGAGAATCCTAATGAGATTTCTTTATAATGGGTGTGTCCCTTATCTAATCCTAGTGTCTAAACTCTTCTCCATGGCTGGACCCCCAAATAATATTCCTTTATGTGCTAAGGGGTATCTAGAGAGTGGGATAGGTTTAATCACTACCCTAACCCTAACGCGTACCCTAACGCTAACCCCTACCCTAACCCTAACACGTACCCTAATCCTAACCCGTACCCTAAACCGAGCCCTAACCCTAACACTAACCCTAACCCTAACCCTAACCCATACCCTACGCCGTACCCGAAGCCCTCCCCGAACCCGTACCCTAAACCGTACCCTAAGCCTAACCCTAAGCCTAACCCTAAACCTAGGCTACCCTTGACTGCTTCTGCCTCCAATAGATTTCCTAAGCACTAGTGTTTTAAGGAACAGCTTAAAAAGAGAATCCTAATGAGATTTCTTTATAATAGGTGTGTCCCTTATCTAATCCTAGTGTCTAAACTCTTCTCCATGGCTGGACCCCCAAATAATATTCCTTTATGTGCTAAGGGGTATCTAGAGAGTGGGATAGGTTTAATAACTACCCTAACCCTAACGGGTACCCTAACCCTAACCCCTGCCCTAACACTAACACGTACCCTAATCCTAACCCGTACCCTAAACTGAGCCCTAAACCTAACACTAACCCTAACCCTAACCCTAACCCATACCCTACGCCGTACCCGAAGCCCTCCCCGAACCCGTACCCTAAGCCGTACCCTAAGCCTAACCCTAAGCCTAACCCTAACCCTAGGCTACCCTTGACTGCTTCTGCCTCCAATAGATTTCCTAAGCACTAGTGTTTTAAGGAACAGCTTAAAAAGAGAATCCTAATGTGATTTCTTTATAATGGTTGTGTTCCTTATCTTATCCTAGTGTCTAAACTCTTCTCCATGGCTGGACCCCCAAATAATATTCCTTTACGTGCTAAGGGGTAACTAGAGAGTGGGATAGGTTTAATAACTACCCTAACCCTAACGCGTACCCTAACGCTAACCCCTACCCTAACCCTAACACGTACACTAATCCTAACCCGTACCCTAAACCGAGCCCTAACCCTAACACTAACCGTAACCCTAACTCTAACCCATACCCTACGCCGTACCCGAAGCCCTCCCCAAACCCGTACCCTAAACAGTACCCTAAGCCTAACCCTAAGCCTAACCCTAAACCTAGGCTACCCTTGACTGCTTCTGCCTCCAATAGATTTCCTAAGCACTAGTGTTTTAAGGAACAGCTTAAAAAGAGAATCCTAATGAGATTTCTTTATAATGGGTGTGTCCCTTATCTAATCCTAGTGTCTAAACTCTTCTCCATGGCTGGACCCCCAAATAATATTCCTTTATGTGCTAAGGGGTATCTAGAGAGTGGGATAGGTTTAATCACTACCCTAACCCTAACGCGTACCCTAACCCTAACCCCTACCCTAACCCTAACACGTACCCTAATCCTAACCCGTACCCTAAAGCGAGCCCTAACCCTAAAACTAACCCTAACCCTAACCCTAACCCATACCCTACGCCGTACCCGAAGCCCTCCCCGAACCCGTACCCTAAGCCGTACCCTAAGCCTAACCCTAAGCCTAACCCTAACCCTAGGCTACCCTTGACTGCTTCTGCCTCCAATAGATTTCCTAAGCACTAGTGTTTTAAGGAACAGCTTAAAAAGAGAATCCTAATGTGATTTCTTTATACTGTGTGTGTTCCTTATATTATCTTAGTGTCTAAACTCTTCTCCATGGCTGGACCCCCAAATAATATTCCTTTACGTGCTAAGGGGTATCTAGAGAGTGGGATAGGTTTAATAACTACCCTAACCCTAACGGGTACCCTAACCCTAACCCCTGCCCTAACCCTAACACGTACCCTAATCCTAACCCGTACCCTAAACCGAGCCCTAACCCTAACACTAACCCTAACCCTATCCCTAACCCATACCCTACGCCGTACCCGAAACCCTCCCCGAACCCGTACCCTAAGCCGTACCCTAAGCCTAACCCTAAGCCTAACCCTAACCCTAGGCTACCCTTGACTGCTTCTGCCTCCAATAGATTTCCTAAGCACTCGGGTTTTAAGGAACAGCTTAAAAAGAGAATCCTAATGTGATTTCTTTATAATGGGTGTGTTCCTTATCTTATCCTAGTGTCTAAACTCTTCTCCATGGCTGGACCCCCAAATAATATTCCTTTACGTGCTAAGGGGTAACTAGAGAGTGGGATAGGTTTAATAACTACGTTAACCCTAATGCGTACCCTAACGCTAACCCCTACCCTAACCCTAACACGTACCCTAATCCTAACCCGTACCCTAAACCGAGCCCTAACCCTAACACTAACCCTAACCCTAACCCTAACCCATACCCTACGCCATACCCGAAGCCCTCCCCGAACCCGTACCCTAAGCCGTACCCTAAGCCTAACCCTAAGCCTAACCCTAACCCTAGGCTACCCTTGACTGCTTCTGCCTCCAATAGATTTCCTAAGCACTAGTGTTTTAAGGAACAGCTTAAAAAGAGAATCCTAATGTGATTTCTTTATAATGGGTGTGTTCCTTATCTAATCCTAGTGTCTAAACTCTTCTCCATGGCTGGACCGCCAAATAATATTCCTTTACGTGCTAAGGGGTATCTAGAGAGTGGGATAGGTTTAATAACTACCCTAACCCTAACGGGTACCCTAACCCTAACCCCTGCCCTAACCCTAACACATACCCTAATACTAACCCGTACCCTAAACCGAGCCCTAACCCTAACACTAACCCTAACCCTAACCTTAACCCATACCCTACGCCGTACCCGAAGCCCTCCCCGAACCCGTACCCTAAGCCGTACCCTAAGCCTAACCCTAAGCCTAACCCTAACCCTAGGCTACCCTTGACTGCTTCTGCCTCCAATAGATTTCCTAAGCACTAGTGTTTTAAGGAACAGCTTAAAAAGAGAATCCTAATGTGATTTCTTTATAATGAGTGTGTTCCTTATCTTATCCTAGTGTCTAAACTCTTCTCCATGGCTGGAACCCCAAATAATATACCTTTACGTGCTAAGGGGTAACTAGAGAGTGGGATAGGTTTAATAACAACCCTAACCCTAACGCGTACCCTAACGCTAACCCCTACCCTAACCCTAACACGTACCCTAATCCTAACCCGTACCCTAAACCGAGCCCTAACCCTAACACTAACCCTAACCCTAACTCTAACCCATACCCTACGCCGTACCCGAAGCCCTCCCCAAACCCGTACCCTAAACCGTACCCTAAGCCTAACCCTAAGCCTAACCCTAACCCTAGGCTACCCTTGACTGCTTCTGCCTCCAATAGATTTCCTAAGCACTAGTGTTTTAAGGAACAGCTTAAAAAGAGAATCCTAATGTGATTTCTTTATAATGTGTGTGTTCCTTATATTATTTTAGTGTCTAAACTCTTCTCCATGGCTGGACCCCAAAATAATATTCCTTTACATGCTAAGGGGTATCTAGAGAGTGGGATAGGTTTAATCACTGCCCTAACCGTAACGCGTACCCTAACCCTAACCCCTACCCTAACCCTAACACGTACCCTAATCCTAACCTGTACCCTAAACCGAGCCCTAACCCTAACACTAACCCTAACCCTAACCCTAAACCATACCCTACGCCGTACCCGAAACCCTCCCCGAACCCGTTCCCTAAGCCGTACCCTAAGCCTACCCCTAAGCCTAACCCTAACCCTAGGCTACCGTTGACTGCTTCTGCCTCCAATAGATTTCCTAAGCACTAGTGTTTTAAGGAACAGCTTAAAAAGAGAATCCTAATGTGATTTCTTTATAATGGGTGTGTTCCTTATCTTATCCTAGTGTCTAAATTCTTCTCCATGGCTGGACCCCCAAATAATATTCCTTTACGTGCTAAGGGGTAACTAGAGAGAGGGATAGGTTTAATAACTACCCTATCCCTAATGCGTACCCTAACGCTAACCCCTACCCTAACCCTAACACGTACCCTAATCCTAACCCGTACCCTAAACCGAGCCCTAACCCTAACACTAACCCTAACCCTAACCCTAACCCATACCCTACGCCGTACCCGAAGCCCTCCCCGAACCCGTACCCTAAGCCGTAACCTAAGCCTAACCCTAAGCCTAACCCTTACCCTAGGCTACCCTTGACTGCTTCTGCCTCCAATAGATTTCCTAAGCACTAGTGTTTTAAGGAACAGCTTAAAAAGAGAATCCTAATGTGATTTCTTTATAATGGGTGTGTTCCTTATCTTATCCAAGTGTATAAACTCTTCTCCATTGCTGGACCCCCAAATAATGTTCCTTTACGTGCTAAGGGGTAACTAGAGAGTGGGATAGGTTTAATAACTACCCTAACCCTAACGCGTACCCTAACGCTAACCCCTACCCTAACCCTAACACGTACCCTAATCCTAACCCGTACCCTAAACCGAGCCCTAACCCTAACACTAACCCTAACCCTAACTCTAACCCATACCCTACGCCGTACCCGAAGCCCTCCCCAAACCCGTACCCTAAACTGTACCCTAAGCCTAACCCTACGCCTAACCCTAACCCTAGGCTACCCTTGACTGCTTCTGCCTCCAATAGATTTCCTAAGCACTAGTGTTTTAAGGAACAGCTTAAAAAGATTATCCTAATGTGATTTCTTTATAATGGGTGTGTTCCTTATCTTATCCTAGTGTCTAAACTCTTCTCCATGGCTGGACCCCCAAATAATATTACTTTACGTGCTAAGGGGTATCTAGAGAGTGGGACAGGTTTAATAACTACCCTAACCGTAACGCGTACCCTAACCCTAACCCCTACCCTAACCCTAACACGTACCCTAATCCTAACCCGTACCCTAAACCGAGCCGTAACCCTAACACTAACCCTAACCCTAACCCTAACACATACCCTACGCCGTACCCGAAACCCTCCCCGAACCCGTACCCTAAGCCGTACCCTAAGCCTAACCCTAAGCCTAACCCTAACCCTAGGCTACCCTTGACTGCTTCTGCCTCCAATAGATTTCCTAAGCACTAGTGTTTTAAGGAACAGCTTAAAAAGAGAATCCTAATGTGATTTCTTTATAATGGGTGTGTTCCTTATCTTATCCTAGTGTCTAAACTCTTCTCCATGGCTGGACCTCCAAATAATATTCCTTTACGTGATAAGGGGTAACTAGAGAGTGGGATAGGTTTAATAACTACCCTAACCCTAACGCGTACCCTAACGCTAACCCCTACCCTAACCCTAACACGTACACTAATCCTAACCCGTACCCTAAACCGAGCCCTAACCCTAACACTAACCCTAACCCTAACCCTAACCCATACCCTACGCCGTACCCGAAGCCCTCCCCGAACCCGTACCCTAAGCCGTACCCTAAGCCTAACCCTAAGCCTAACCCTAACCGTAGGCTACCCTTGACTGCTTCTGCCTCCAATAGATTTCCTAAGCACTAGTGTTTTAAGGAACAGCTTAAAAAGAGAATCCTAATGTGATTTCTTTATAATGTGTGTGTTCCTTATATTATCTTAGTGTCTAAACTCTTCTCCATGTCTGGACCCCCAAATAATATTCCTTTACGTGCTAAGGGGTATCTAGAGAGTGGGATAGGTTTAATAACTACCCTAACCGTAACGCGTACCCTAACCCTAACCCCTACCCTAACCCTAACATGTACCCTAATCCTAACACGTACCCTAAACCGAGCCCTAACCCTAACACTAACCCTAACCCTAATCCTAACCCATACCCTACGCCGTACCCGAAGCCCTCCCCGAACCCGTACCCTAAGCCGTACCCTAAGCCTAACCCTAAGCCTAACCCTAACCCTAGGCTACCCTTGACTGCTTCTGCCTCCAATAGATTTCCTAAGCACTAGTGTTTTAAGGAACAGCTTAAAAAGAGAATCCTAATGTGATTTCTTTATAATGGGTGTGTTCCTTATCTTATCCTAGTGTCTAAACTCTTCTCCATGGCTGGACCCCCAAATAATATTCCTTTACGTGCTAAGGGGTAACTAGAGAGTGGGATAGGTTTAATAACTACCCTAACCCTAACGCGTACCCTAACGCTAACCCCTACCCTAACCCTAACACGTACCCTAATCCTAACCCGTACCCTAAACCGAGCCCTAACCCTAACACTAACCCTAACCCTAACTCTAACACATACCCTACGCCGTACCCGAAGCCCTCCCCAAACCCGTACCCTAAACCGTACCCTAAGCCTAACCCTAAGCCTAACCCTAACCCTAGGCTACCCTTGACTGCTTCTGCCTCCAATATATTTCCTAAGCACTAGTGTTTTAAGGAACAGCTTAAAAAGAGAATCCTAATGTGATTTCTTTTTAATGGGTGTGTTCCTTATCTAATCCTAGTGTCTAAACTCTTCTCCATGGCTGGACCCCCAAATAATATTCCTTTATGTGCTAAGGGGTATCTAGAGAGTGGGATAGGTTTAATCACTACCCTAACCCTAACGCGTACACTAACCCTAACCTCTACCCTAACCCTAACACGTACCCTAATCCTAAACCGTACCCTAAACCGAGCCCTAACCCTAACACTAACCCTAACCCTAACCCTAACCCATACCCTACGCCGTACCCGAAGCCCTCCCCGAACCCGTACCCTAAGCCGTACCCTAAGCCTACCCCTAAGCCTCACCCTAACCCTAGGCTACCCTTGACTGCTTCTGCCTCCAATAGATTTCCTAAGCACTAGTGTTTTAAGGAACAGCTTAAAAAGAGAATCCTAATGTGATTTCTTTATAATGTGTGTGTTCCTTATATTATCTTAGTGTCTAAACTCTTCTCCATGGCTGGACCCCCAAATAATATTCCTTTACGTGCTAAGGGGTATCTAGAGAGTGGGATAGGTTTAATAACTACCCTAACCCTAACGGGTACCCTAACCCTAACCCCTGCCCTAACCCTAACACGTACCCTAATCCTAACCCGTACCCTAAACCGAGCCCTAACCCTAACACTAACCCTAACCCTAACCCTAACCCATACCCTACGCCGTACCTGAAACCCTCCCCGAACCCGTACCCTAAGCCGTACCCTAAGCCTAACCCTAAGCCTAACCCTAACCCTAGGCTACCCTTGACTGCTTCTGCCTCCAATAGATTTCCTAAGCACTAGGGTTTTAAGGAACAGCTTAAAAAGAGAATCCTAATGTGATTTCTTTATAATGGGTGTGTTCCTTATCTTATCCTAGTGTCTAAACTCTTCTCCATAGCTGGACCCCCAAATAATATTCCTTTACGTGCTAAGGGGTAACTAGAGAGTGGGATAGGTTTAATAACTACGTTAACCCTAACGCGTACCCTAACGCTAACCCCTACCCTAACCCTAACACGTACCCTAATCCTAACCCGTACCCTAAACCGAGCCCTAACCCTAACACTAACCCTAACCCTAACCCTAACCCATACCCTACGCCATACCCGAAGCCCTCCCCGAACCCGTACCCTAAGCCGTACCCTAAGCCTAACCCTAAGCCTAACCCTAACCCTAGGCTACCCTTGACTGCTTCTGCCTCCAATAGATTTCCTAAGCACTAGTGTTTTAAGGAACAGCTTAAAAAGAGAATCCTAATGTGATTTCTTTATAATGTGTGTGTTCCGTATATTATCTTAGTGTCTAAACTCTTCTCCATGGCTGGACCGCCAAATAATATTCCTTTACGTGCTAAGGGGTATCTAGAGAGTGGGATAGGTTTAATAACTACCCTAACCGTAACGCGTACCCTAACCCTAACCCCTACCCTAACCCTAACATGTACCCTAATCCTAACACGTACCCTAAACCGAGCCCTAACCCTAACACTAACCCTAACCCTAATCCTAACCCATACCCTACGCCGTACCCGAAGCCCTCCCCGAACCCGTACCCTAAGCCGTACCCTAAGCCTAACCCTAAGCCTAACCCTAACCCTAGGCTACCCTTGACTGCTTCTGCCTCCAATAGATTTCCTAAGCACTAGTGTTTTAAGGAACAGCTTAAAAAGAGAATCCTAATGTGATTTCTTTATAATGGGTGTGTTCCTTATCTTATCCTAGTGTCTAAACTCTTCTCCATGGCTGGACCCCCAAATAATATTCCTTTACGTGCTAAGGGGTAACTAGAGAGTGGGATAGGTTTAATAACTACCCTAACCCTAACGCGTACCCTAACGCTAACCCCTACCCTAACCCTAACACGTACCCTAATCCTAACCCGTACCCTAAACCGAGCCCTAACCCTAACACTAACCCTAACCCTAACTCTAACACATACCCTACGCCGTACCCGAAGCCCTCCCCAAACCCGTACCCTAAACCGTACCCTAAGCCTAACCCTAAGCCTAACCCTAACCCTAGGCTACCCTTGACTGCTTCTGCCTCCAATATATTTCCTAAGCACTAGTGTTTTAAGGAACAGCTTAAAAAGAGAATCCTAATGTGATTTCTTTTTAATGGGTGTGTTCCTTATCTAATCCTAGTGTCTAAACTCTTCTCCATGGCTGGACCCCCAAATAATATTCCTTTATGTGCTAAGGGGTATCTAGAGAGTGGGATAGGTTTAATCACTACCCTAACCCTAACGCGTACACTAACCCTAACCTCTACCCTAACCCTAACACGTACCCTAATCCTAACCCGTACCCTAAACCGAGCCCTAACCCTAACACTAACCCTAACCCTAACCCTAACCCATACCCTACGCCGTACCCGAAGCCCTCCCCGAACCCGTACCCTAAGCCGTACCCTAAGCCTACCCCTAAGCCTCACCCTAACCCTAGGCTACCCTTGACTGCTTCTGCCTCCAATAGATTTCCTAAGCACTAGTGTTTTAAGGAACAGCTTAAAAAGAGAATCCTAATGTGATTTCTTTATAATGTGTGTGTTCCTTATATTATCTTAGTGTCTAAACTCTTCTCCATGGCTGGACCCCCAAATAATATTCCTTTACGTGCTAAGGGGTATCTAGAGAGTGGGATAGGTTTAATAACTACCCTAACCCTAACGGGTACCCTAACCCTAACCCCTGCCCTAACCCTAACACGTACCCTAATCCTAACCCGTACCCTAAACCGAGCCCTAACCCTAACACTAACCCTAACCCTAACCCTAACCCATACCCTACGCCGTACCTGAAACCCTCCCCGAACCCGTACCCTAAGCCGTACCCTAAGCCTAACCCTAAGCCTAACCCTAACCCTAGGCTACCCTTGACTGCTTCTGCCTCCAATAGATTTCCTAAGCACTAGGGTTTTAAGGAACAGCTTAAAAAGAGAATCCTAATGTGATTTCTTTATAATGGGTGTGTTCCTTATCTTATCCTAGTGTCTAAACTCTTCTCCATAGCTGGACCCCCAAATAATATTCCTTTACGTGCTAAGGGGTAACTAGAGAGTGGGATAGGTTTAATAACTACGTTAACCCTAACGCGTACCCTAACGCTAACCCCTACCCTAACCCTAACACGTACCCTAATCCTAACCCGTACCCTAAACCGAGCCCTAACCCTAACACTAACCCTAACCCTAACCCTAACCCATACCCTACGCCATACCCGAAGCCCTCCCCGAACCCGTACCCTAAGCCGTACCCTAAGCCTAACCCTAAGCCTAACCCTAACCCTAGGCTACCCTTGACTGCTTCTGCCTCCAATAGATTTCCTAAGCACTAGTGTTTTAAGGAACAGCTTAAAAAGAGAATCCTAATGTGATTTCTTTATAATGTGTGTGTTCCGTATATTATCTTAGTGTCTAAACTCTTCTCCATGGCTGGACCGCCAAATAATATTCCTTTACGTGCTAAGGGGTATCTAGAGAGTGGGATAGGTTTAATAACTACCCTAACCCTAACGGGTACCCTAACCCTAACCCCTGCCCTAACCCTAACACATACCCTAATACTAACCCGTACCCTAAACCGAGCCCTAACCCTAACACTAACCCTAACCCTAACCTTAACCCATACCCTACGCCGTACCCGAAGCCCTCCCCGAACCCGTACCCTAAGCCGTACCCTAAGCCTAACCCTAAGCCTAACCCTAACCCTAGGCTACCCTTGACTGCTTCTGCCTCCAATAGATTTCCTAAGCACTAGTGTTTTAAGGAACAGCTTAAAAAGAGAATCCTAATGTGATTTCTTTATAATGAGTGTGTTCCTTATCTTATCCTAGTGTCTAAACTCTTCTCCATGGCTGGAACCCCAAATAATATACCTTTACGTGCTAAGGGGTAACTAGAGAGTGGGATAGGTTTAATAACAACCCTAACCCTAACGCGTACCCTAACGCTAACCCCTACCCTAACCCTAACACGTACCCTAATCCTAACCCGTACCCTAAACCGAGCCCTAACCCTAACACTAACCCTAACCCTAACTCTAACCCATACCCTACGCCGTACCCGAAGCCCTCCCCAAACCCGTACCCTAAACCGTACCCTAAGCCTAACCCTAAGCCTAACCCTAACCCTAGGCTACCCTTGACTGCTTCTGCCTCCAATAGATTTCCTAAGCACTAGTGTTTTAAGGAACAGCTTAAAAAGAGAATCCTAATGTGATTTCTTTATAATGTGTGTGTTCCTTATATTATTTTAGTGTCTAAACTCTTCTCCATGGCTGGACCCAAAAATAATATTCCTTTACATGCTAAGGGGTATCTAGAGAGTGGGATAGGTTTAATCACTGCCCTAACCGTAACGCGTACCCTAACCCTAACCCCTACCCTAACCCTAACACGTACCCTAATCCTAACCTGTACCCTAAACCGAGCCCTAACCCTAACACTAACCCTAACCCTAACCCTAAACCATACCCTACGCCGTACCCGAAACCCTCCCCGAACCCGTTCCCTAAGCCGTACCCTAAGCCTACCCCTAAGCCTAACCCTAACCCTAGGCTACCGTTGACTGCTTCTGCCTCCAATAGATTTCCTAAGCACTAGTGTTTTAAGGAACAGCTTAAAAAGAGAATCCTAATGTGATTTCTTTATAATGGGTGTGTTCCTTATCTTATCCTAGTGTCTAAATTCTTCTCCATGGCTGGACCCCCAAATAATATTCCTTTACGTGCTAAGGGGTAACTAGAGAGTGGGATAGGTTTAATAACTACCCTATCCCTAATGCGTACCCTAACGCTAACCCCTACCCTAACCCTAACACGTACCCTAATCCTAACCCGTACCCTAAACCGAGCCGTAACCCTAACACTAACCCTAACCCTAACCCTAACCCATACCCTACGCCGTACCCGAAGCCCTCCCCGAACCCGTACCCTAAGCCGTAACCTAAGCCTAACCCTAAGCCTAACCCTTACCCTAGGCTACCCTTGACTGCTTCTGCCTCCAATTGATTTCCTAACCACTAGTGTTTTAAGGAACAGCTTAAAAAGAGAATCCTAATGTGATTTCTTTATAATGGGTGTGTTCCTTATCTAATCCTAGTGTCTAAACTCTTCTCCATGGCTGGACCCCCAAATAATATTCCTTTATGTGCTAAGGGGTATCTAGAGAGTGGGATAGGTTTAATCACTACCCTAACCCTAACGTGTACCCTAACCCTAACCCCTACCCTAACACTAACACGTACCCTAATCCTAACCCGTACCCTAAACCGAGCCCTAACCCTAACACTAACCCTAACCCTAACCCTAACCCATACCCTACGCCGTACCCGAAGCCCTCCCCGAACCCGTACCCTAAGCCGTACCCTAAGCCTAACCCTAAGCCTAACCCTAACCCTAGGCTACCCTTGACTGCTTCTGCCTCCAATAGATTTCCTAAGCACTAGTGTTTTAAGGAACAGCTTAAAAAGAGAATCCTAATGTGATTTCTTTATAATGGGTGTGTTCCTTATCTTATCCTAGTGTCTAAATTCTTCTCCATGGCGGGACCCCCAAATAATATTCCTTTACGTGCTAAGGGGTATCTAGAGAGTGGGATAGGTTTAATAACTACCCTAACCCTAACGGGTACCCTAACGCTAACCCCTGCCCTAACCCTAACACGTACCCTAATCCTAACCCGTACCCTAAACTGAGCCCTAACCCTAACACTAACCCTAACCCTAACCTTAACTCATACCCTACGCCGTACCCGAAGCCCTCCCCGAACCCGTACCCTAAGCCGTACCCTAAGCCTAACCCTAAGCCTAACCCTAACCCTAGGCTACCCTTGACTGCTTCTGCCTCCAATAGATTTCCTAAGCACTAGTGTTTTAAGGAACAGCTTAAAAAGAGAATCCTAATGTGATTTCTTTATAATGGGTGTGTTCCTTATCTTATCCAAGTGTATAAACTCTTCTCCATTGCTGGACCCCCAAATAATATTCCTTTACGTGCTAAGGGGTAACTAGAGAGTGGGATATGTTTAATAACTACCCTAACCCTAACGCGTACCCTAACGCTAACCCCTACCCTAACCCTAACACGTACCCTAATCCTAACCCGTACCCTAAACCGAGCCCTAACCCTAACACTAACCCTAACCCTAACTCTAACCCATACCCTACGCCGTACCCGAAGCCCTCCCCAAACCCGTACCCTAAACTGTACCCTAAGCCTAACCCTACGCCTAACCCTAACCCTAGGCTACCCTTGACTGCTTCTGCCTCCAATAGATTTCCTAAGCACTAGTGTTTTAAGGAACAGCTTAAAAAGAGAATCCTAATGTGATTTCTTTATAATGTGTGTGTTCCTTATATTATCTTAGTGTCAAAACTCTTCTCCATGGCTGGACCCCAAAATAATATTCCTTTACGTGTTAAGGGGTATCTAGAGAGTGGGATAGGTTTAATCACTACCCTAACCGTAACGCGTACCCTAACCCTAACCACTACCCTAACCCTAACACGTACCCTAATCCTAACCCGTACCCTAAACCGAGCCCTAACCCTAACACTAACCCTAACCCTAACCCTAAACCATACCCTATGCCGTACCCGAAGCCCTCCCCGAACCCGTACCCTAAGCCGTACCCTAAGCCTAACCCTAAGCCTAACCCTAACCCTAGGCTACCCTTGACTGCTTCTGCCTCCAATAGATTTCCTAAGCACTAGTGTTTTAAGGAACAGCTTAAAAAGATTATCCTAATGTGATTTCTTTATAATGGGTGTGTTCCTTATCTTATCCTAGTGTCTAAACTCTTCTCCATGGCTGGACCCCCAAATAATATTCCTTTACGTGCTAAGGGGTATCTAGAGAGTGGGACAGGTTTAATAACTACCCTAACCGTAACGCGTACCCTAACCCTAACCCCTACCCTAACCCTAACACGTACCCTAATCCTAACCCGTACCCTAAACCGAGCCGTAACCCTAACACTAACCCTAACCCTAACCCTAACACATACCCTACGCCGTACCCGAAACCCTCTCCGAACCCGTACCCTAAGCCGTACCCTAAGCCTAACCCTAAGCCTAACCCTAACCCTAGGCTACCCTTGACTGCTTCTGCCTCCAATAGATTTCCTAAGCACTAGTGTTTTAAGGAACAGCTTAAAAAGAGAATCCTAATGTGATTTCTTTATAATGGGTGTGTTCCTTATCTTATCCTAGTGTCTAAACTCTTCTCCATGGCTGGACCTCCAAATAATATTCCTTTACGTGCTAAGGGGTAACTAGAGAGTGGGATAGGTTTAATAACTACCCTAACCCTAACGCGTACCCTAACGCTAACCCCTACCCTAACCCTAACACGTACACTAATCCTAACCCGTACCCTAAACCGAGCCCTAACCCTAACACTAACCCTAACCCTAACCCTAACCCATACCCTACGCCGTACCCGAAGCCCTCCCCGAACCCGTACCCTAAGCCGTACCCTAAGCCTAACCCTAAGCCTAACCCTAACCGTAGGCTACCCTTGACTGCTTCTGCCTCCAATAGATTTCCTAAGCACTAGTGTTTTAAGGAACAGCTTAAAAAGAGAATCCTAATGTGATTTCTTTATAATGTGTGTGTTCCTTATATTATCTTAGTGTCTAAACTCTTCTCCATGTCTGGACCCCCAAATAATATTCCTTTACGTGCTAAGGGGTATCTAGAGAGTGGGATAGGTTTAATAACTACCCTAACCGTAACGCGTACCCTAACCCTAACCCCTACCCTAACCCTAACATGTACCCTAATCCTAACACGTACCCTAAACCGAGCCCTAACCCTAACACTAACCCTAACCCTAACCCTAACCCATATCCTACGCCGTACCCGAAGCCCTCCCCGAACCCGTACCCTAAGCCGTACCCTAAGCCTAACCCTAAGCCTAACCCTAACCCTAGGCTACCCTTGACTGCTTCTGCCTCCAATAGATTTCCTAAGCACTAGTGTTTTAAGGAACAGCTTAAAAAGAGAATCCTAATGTGATTTCTTTATAATGGGTGTGTTCCTTATCTTATCCTAGTGTCTAAACTCTTCTCCATGGCTGGACCCCCAAATAATATTCCTTTACGTGCTAAGGGGTAACTAGAGAGTGGGATAGGTTTAATAACTAACCTAACCCTAACGCGTACCCTAACGCTAACCCCTACCCTAACCCTAACACGTACCCTAATCCTAACCCGTACCCTAAACCGAGCCCTAACCCTAACACTAACCCTAACCCTAACTCTAACCCATACCCTACGCCGTACCCGAAGCCCTCCCCAAACCCGTACCCTAAACCGTACCCTAAGCCTAACCCTAAGCCTAACCCTAACCCTAGGCTACCCTTGACTGCTTCTGCCTCCAATATATTTCCTAAGCACTAGTGTTTTAAGGAACAGCTTAAAAAGAGAATCCTAATGTGATTTCTTTTTAATGGGTGTGTTCCTTATCTAATCCTAGTGTCTAAACTCTTCTCCATGGCTGGACCCCCAAATAATATTCCTTTATGTGCTAAGGGGTATCTAGAGAGTGGGATAGGTTTAATCACTACCCTAACCCTAACGCGTACACTAACCCTAACCCCTACCCTAACCCTAACACGTACCCTAATCCTAACCCGTACCCTAAACCGAGCCCTAACCCTAACACTAACCCTAACCCTAACCCTAACCCATACCCTACGCCGTACCCGAAGCCCTCCCCGAACCCGTACCCTAAGCCGTACCCTAAGCCTACCCCTAAGCCTCACCCTAACCCTAGGCTACCCTTGACTGCTTCTGCCTCCAATAGATTTCCTAAGCACTAGTGTTTTAAGGAACAGCTTAAAAAGAGAATCCTAATGTGATTTCTTTATAATGTGTGTGTTCCTTATATTATCTTAGTGTCTAAACTCTTCTCCATGGCTGGACCCCCAAATAATATTCCTTTACGTGCTAAGGGGTATCTAGAGAGTGGGATAGGTTTAATAACTACCCTAACCCTAACGGGTACCCTAACCCTAACCCCTGCCCTAACCCTAACACGTACCCTAATCCTAACCCGTACCCTAAACCGAGCCCTAACCCTAACACTAACCCTAACCCTAACCCTAACCCATACCCTACGCCGTACCCGAAACCCTCCCCGAACCCGTACCCTAAGCCGTACCCTAAGCCTAACCCTAAGCCTAACCCTAACCCTAGGCTACCCTTGACTGCTTCTGCCTCCAATAGATTTCCTAAGCACTAGTGTTTTAAGGAACAGCTTAAAAAGAGAATCCTAATGTGATTTCTTTATAATGGGTGGGTTCCTTATCTTATCCTAGTGTCTAAACTCTTCTCCATGGCTGGACCCCCAAATAATATTCCTTTACGTGCTAAGGGGTAACTAGAGAGTGGGATAGGTTTAATAACTACCCTAACCCTAACGCGTACCCTAACGCTAACCCCTACCCTAACCCTAACACGTACCCTAATCCTAAACCGTACCCTAAACCGAGCCCTAACCCTAACACTAACCCTAACCCTAACTCTAACCCATAGCCTACGCCGTACCCGAAGCCCTCCCCGAACCCGTACCCTAAGCCGTACCCTAAGCCTAACCCTAAGCCTAACCCTAACCGTAGGCTACCCTTGACTGCTTCTGCCTCCAATAGATTTCCTAAGCACTAGTGTTTTAAGGAACAGCTTAAAAAGAGAATCCTAATGTGATTTCTTTATAATGTGTGTGTTCCTTATATT
Organism: Balaenoptera physalus; assembly: GCF_965194825.1. Classification (NCBI taxonomy): domain Eukaryota; kingdom Metazoa; phylum Chordata; class Mammalia; order Artiodactyla; family Balaenopteridae; genus Balaenoptera; species Balaenoptera physalus. Next base: position 346,900 of record NW_028126434.1, on the reverse strand, counting down.
ATCTTATTGTCTAAACTCTTCTCCATGGCTGGACCCCCAAATAATATTCCTTTACGTGCTAAGGGGTATCTAGAGAGTGGGATAGGTTTAATAACTACCCTCACCGTAACGCGTACCCTAACGCTAACCCCTACCCTAACCCTAACACGTACCCTAATCCTAACCCGTACCCTAAACCGGGCCCTAACCCTAACACTAACCCTAACCCTAACCCTAACCCATACCCTACGCCATACCCGAAGCCCTCCCCGAACCCGTACCCTAAGCCGTACCCTAAGCCTAACCCTAAGCCTAACCCTAACCCTAGGCTACCCTTGACTGCTTCTGCCTCCAATAGATTTCCTAAGCACTAGTGTTTTAAGGAACATCTTAAAAAGAGAATCCTTATGTGATTTCTTTATAATGTGTTTGTTCCTTATATTATCTTAGTGTCTAAACTCTTCTCCATGGCTGGACCCCCAAATAATATTCCTTTACGTGCTAAGGGATATCTAGAGAGTGGGATAGGTTTAATAACTACCCTAAACCTAACGGGTACCCTAACCCTAACCCCTGCCCTAACCCTAACACGTACCCTAATCCTAACCCGTACCCTAAACTGAGCCCTAACCCTAACACTAACCCTAACCCTAACCCTAACCCATACCCTACGCCGTACCCGAAGCCCTCCCCGAACCCGTACCCTAAGCCGTACCCTAAGCCTAACCCTAAGCCTAACCCTAACCCTAGGCTACCCTTGACTGCTTCTGCCTCCAATAGATTTCCTAAGCACTAGTGTTTTAAGGAACAGCTTAAAAAGAGAATCCTAATGTGATTTCTTTATAATGGGTGTGTTCCTTATATTATCTTAGTGTCTAAACTCTTCTCCATGGCTGGACCCCCAAATAATATTCCTTTACGTGCTAAGGGGTGTCTAGAGAGTGAGATAGGTTTAATAACTACGTTAACCCTAACGCGTACCCTAACGCTAACCCCTACCCTAACCCTAACACGTACCCTAATCCTAACCCGTACCCTAAACCGAGCCCTAACCCTAACACTAACCCTAACCCTAACCCTAACCCATACCCTACGCCATACACGAAGCCCTCCCCGAACCCGTACCCTAAGCCGTACCCTAAGCCTAACCCTAAGCCTAACCCTAACCCTAGGCTACCCTTGACTGCTTCTGCCTCCAATAGATTTCCTAAGCACTAGTGTTTTAAGGAACAGCTTAAAAAGAGAATCCTAATGTGATTTCTTTATAATGTGTGTGTTCCTTATATTATCTTAGTGTCTAAACTCTTCTCCATGGCTGGACCCCCAAATAATATTCCTTTACGTGCTAAGGGGTATCTAGAGAGTGGGATAGGTTTAATAACTACCCTAACCCTAACGGGTACCCTAACCCTAACCCCTGCCCTAACCCTAACACATACCCTAATATTAACCCGTACCCTAAACCGAGCCCTAACCCTAACACTAACCCTAACCCTAACCTTAACCCATACCCTACGCCGTACCCGAAGCCCTCCCCGAACCCGTACCCTAAGCCGTACCCTAAGCCTAACCCTAAGCCTAACCCTAACCCTAGGCTACCCTTGACTGCTTCTGCCTCCAATAGATTTCCTAAGCACTAGTGTTTTAAGGAACAGCTTAAAAAGAGAATCCTAATGTGATTTCTTTATAATGGGTGTGTTCCTTATCTTATCCTAGTGTCTAAACTCTTCTCCATTTCTGGACCCCCAAATAATATACCTTTACGTGCTAAGGGGTAACTAGAGAGTGGGATAGGTTTAATAACAACCCTAACCCTAACGCGTACCCTAACGCTAACCCCTACCCTAACCCTAACACGTACCCTAATCCTAACCCGTACCCTAAACCGAGCCCTAACCCTAACACTAACCCTAACCCTAACTCTAACCCATACCCTACGCCGTACCCGAAGCCCTCCCCAAACCCGTCCCCTAAACCGTACCCTAAGCCTAACCCTAAGCCTAACCCTAACCCTAGGCTACCCTTGACTGCTTCTGCCTCCAATAGATTTCCTAAGCACTAGTGTTTTAAGGAACAGCTTAAAAAGAGAATCCTAATGTGATTTCTTTATAATGGGTGTGTTCCTTATATTATTTTAGTGTCTAAACTCTTCTCCATGGCTGGACCCCAAAATAATATTCCTTTACATGCTAAGGGGTATCTAGAGAGTGGGATAGGTTTAATCACTACCCTAACCGTAACGCGTACCCTAACCCTAACCCCTACCCTAACCCTAACACGTACCCTAATCCTAACCTGTACCCTAAACCGAGCCCTAACCCTAACACTAACCCTAACCCTAACCCTAAACCATACCCTACGCCGTACCCGAAACCCTCCCCGAACCCGTTCCCTAAGCCGTACCCTAAGCCTACCCCTAAGCCTAACCCTAACCCTAGGCTACCGTTGACTGCTTCTGCCTCCAATAGATTTCCTAAGCACTAGTGTTTTAAGGAACAGCTTAAAAAGAGAATACTAATGTGATTTCTTTATAATGGGTGTGTTCCTTATCTTATCCTAGTGTCTAAACTCTTCTCCATAGCTGGACCCCCAAATAATATTCCTTTACGTGCTAAGGGGTAACTAGAGAGTGGGATAGGTTTAATAACTACCCTATCCCTAACGCGTACCCTAACGCTAACCCCTACCCTAACCCTAACACGTACCCTAATCCTAACCCGTACCCTAAACCGAGCCCTAACCCTAACACTAACCCTAACCCTAACCCTAACCCATACCCTACGCCGTACCCGAAGCCCTCCCCGAACCCGTACCCTAAGCCGTAACCTAAGCCTAACCCTAAGCCTAACCCTTACCCTAGGCTACCCTTGACTGCTTCTGCCTCCAATTGATTTCCTAACCACTAGTGTTTTAAGGAACAGCTTAAAAAGAGAATCCTAATGTGATTTCTTTATAATGGGTGTGTTCCTTATCTAATCCTAGTGTCTAAACTCTTCTCCATGGCTGGACCCCCAAATAATATTCCTTTATGTGCTAAGGGGTATCTAGAGAGTGGGATAGGTTTAATCACTACCCTAACCCTAACGTGTACCCTAACCCTAACCCCTACCCTAACACTAACACGTACCCTAATCCTAACCCGTACCCTAAACCGAGCCCTAACCCTAACACTAACCCTAACCCTAACCCTAACCCATACCCTACGCCGTACCCGAAGCCCTCCCCGAACCCGTACCCTAAGCCGTACCCTAAGCCTAACCCTAAGCCTAACCCTAACCCTAGGCTACCCTTGACTGCTTCTGCCTCCAATAGATTTCCTAAGCACTAGTGTTTTAAGGAACAGCTTAAAAAGAGAATCCTAATGTGATTTCTTTATAATGGGTGTGTTCCTTATCTTATCCTAGTGTCTAAACTCTTCTCCATGGCGGGACCCCCAAATAATATTCCTTTACGTGCTAAGGGGTATCTAGAGAGTGGGATAGGTTTAATAACTACCCTAACCCTAACGGGTACCCTAACCCTAACCCCTGCCCTAACCCTAACACGTACCCTAATCCTAACACGTACCCTAAACTGAGCCCTAACCCTAACACTAACCCTAACCCTAACCTTAACTCATACCCTACGCCGTACCCGAAGCCCTCCCCGAACCCGTACCCTAAGCCATACCCTAAGCCTAACCCTAAGCCTAACCCTAACCCTAGGCTACCCTTGACTGCTTCTGCCTCCAATAGATTTCCTAAGCACTAGTGTTTTAAGGAACAGCTTAAAAAGAGAATCCTAATGTGATTTCTTTATAATGGGTGTGTTCCTTATCTTATCCAAGTGTCTAAACTCTTCTCCATTGCTGGACCCCCAAATAATATTCCTTTACGTGCTAAGGGGTAACTAGAGAGTGGGATAGGTTTAATAACTACCCTAACCCTAACGCGTACCCTAACGCTAACCCCTACCCTAACCCTAACACGTACCCTAATCCTAACCCGTACCCTAAACCGAGCCCTAACCCTAACACTAACCCTAACCCTAACTCTAACCCATACCCTACGCCGTACCCGAAGCCCTCCCCAAACCCGTACCCTAAACCGTACCCTAAGCCTAACCCTACGCCTAACCCTAACCCTAGGCTACCCTTGACTGCTTCTGCCTCCAATAGATTTCCTAAGCACTAGTGTTTTAAGGAACAGCTTAAAAAGAGAATCCTAATGTGATTTCTTTATAATGTGTGTGTTCCTTATATTATCTTAGTGTCAAAACTCTTCTCCATGGCTGGACCCCAAAATAATATTCCTTTACGTGTTAAGGGGTATCTAGAGAGTGGGATAGGTTTAATCACTAACCTAACCGTAACGCGTACCCTAACCCTAACCCCTACCCTAACCCTAACACGTACCCTAATCCTAACCCGTACCCTAAACCGAGCCCTAACCCTAACACTAACCCTAACCCTAACCCTAACCCATACCCTATGCCGTACCCGAAGCCCTCCCCGAACCCGTACCCTAAGCCGTACCCTAAGCCTAACCCTAAGCCTAACCCTAACCCTAGGCTACCCTTGACTTCTTCTGCCTCCAATAGATTTCCTAAGCACGAGTGTTTTAAGGAACAGCTTAAAAAGATTATCCTAATGTGATTTCTTTATAATGGGTGTGTTCCTTATCTTATCCTAGTGTCTAAACTCTTCTCCATGGCTGGACCCCCAAATAATATTCCTTTACGTGCTAAGGGGTATCTAGAGAGTGGGACAGGTTTAATAACTACCCTAACCGTAACGCGTACCCTAACCCTAACCCCTACCCTAACCCTAACACGTACCCTAATCCTAACCCGTACCCTAAACCGAGCCGTAACCCTAACACTAACCCTAACCCTAACCCTAACCCATACCCTACGCCGTACCCGAAACCCTCCCCGAACCCGTACCCTAAGCCGTACCCTAAGCCTAACCCTAAGCCTAACCCTAACCCTAGGCTACCCTTGACTGCTTCTGCCTCCAATAGATTTCCTAAGCACTAGTGTTTTAAGGAACAGCTTAAAAAGAGAATCCTAATGTGATTTCTTTATAATGGGTGTGTTCCTTATCTTATCCTAGTTTCTAAACTCTTCTCCATGGCTGGACCCCCAAATAATATTCCTTTACGTGCTAAGGGGTAACTAGAGAGTGGGATAGGTTTAATAACTACCCTAACCCTAACGCGTACCCTAACGCTAACCCCTACCCTAACCCTAACACGTACCCTAATCCTAACCCGTACCCTAAACCGAGCCCTAACCCTAACACTAACCCTAACCCTAACCCTAACCCATACCCTACGCCGTACCCGAAGCCCTCCCCGAACCCGTACCCTTAGCCGTACCCTAAGCCTAACCCTAAGCCTAACCCTAACCGTAGGCTACCCTTGACTGCTTCTGCCTCCAATAGATTTCCTAAGCACTAGTGTTTTAAGGAACAGCTTAAAAAGAGAATCCTAATGTGATTTCTTTATAATGTGTGTGTTCCTTATATTATCTTAGTGTCTAAACTCTTCTCCATGGCTGGACCGCCAAATAATATTCCTTTACGTGCTAAGGGGTATCTAGAGAGTGGGATAGGTTTAATAACTACCCAAACCCTAACGGGTACCCTAACCCTAACCCCTGCCCTAACCCTAAAACATACCCTAATACTAACCCGTACCCTAAACCGAGCCCTAACCCTAACACTAACCCTAACCCTAACCTTAACACATACCCTACGCCGTACCCGGAGCCCTCCCCGAACCCGTACCCTAAGCCGTACCCTAAGCCTAACCCTAAGCCTAACCCTAACCCTAGGCTACCCTTGACTGCTTCTGCCTCCAATAGATTTCCTAAGCACTAGTGTTTTAAGGAACAGCTTAAAAAGAGAATCCTAATGTGATTTCTTTATAATGAGTGTGTTCCTTATCTTATCCTAGTGTCTAAACTCTTCTCCATGGCTGGAACCCCAAATAATATTCCTTTACGTGCTAAGGGGTATCTAGAGAGTGGGATAGGTTTAATCACTACCCTAACCCTAACGTGTACCCTAACCCTAACCCCTACCCTAACCCTAACACGTACCCTAATCCTAACCCGTACCCTAAACCGAGCCCTAACCCTAACACTAACCCTAACCCTAACCCTAACCCATACCCTACGCCGTACCCGAAGCCCTCCCCGAACCCGTACCCTAAGCCGTACCCTAAGCCTAACCCTAAGCCTAACCCTAACCCTAGGCTACCCTTGAATGCTTCTGCCTCCAATAGATTTCCTAAGCACTAGTGTTTTAAGGAACAGCTTAAAAAGAGAATCCTAATGTGATTTCTTTATAATGGGTGTGTTCCTTATATTATCCTAGTGTCTAAACTCTTCTCCATGGCGGGACTTCCAAATAATATTCCTTTACGTGCTAAGGGGTTACTAGAGAGTGAGATAGGTTTAATAACTACGTTAACCCTAATGCGTACCCTAACGCTAACCCCTACCCTAACCCTAACACGTACCCTAATCCTAACCCGTACCCTAAACCGAGCCCTAACCCTAACACTAACCCTAACCCTAACCCTAACCCATACCCTACGCCATACCCGAAGCCCTCCCCGAACCCGTACCCTAAGCCGTACCCTAAGCCTAACCCTAAGCCTAACCCTAACCCTAGGCTACCCTTGACTGCTTCTGCCTCCAATAGATTTCCTAAGCACTAGTGTTTTAAGGAACAGCTTAAAAAGAGAATCCTAATGTGATTTCTTTATAATGTGTGTGTTCCTTATATTATCTTAGTGTCTAAACTCTTCTCCATGGCTGGACCCCCAAATAATATTCCTTTACGTGCTAAGGGGTATCTAGAGAGTGGGATAGGTTTAATAACTACCCTAACCCTAACGGGTACCCTAACCCTAACCCCTGCCCTAACCCTAACACATACCCTAATACTAACCCGTACCCTAAACCGAGCCCTAACCCTAACACTAACCCTAACCCTAACCTTAACCCATACCCTACGCCGTACCCGAAGCCCTCCCCGAACCCGTACCCTAAGCCGTACCCTAAGCCTAACCCTAACCGTAGGCTACCCTTGACTGCTTCTAGGTAAGACGATTCTAAGTGAAATAAGTCACACAGAAAAGGACACTTCTCATAAGGTGTCACTTATAGAGGGAATGTAAAAACCGTTACACTTGAACTGAATTACAAAACAGAACAGAGTCACACATGCAGAAAACACACTATGGCTGCTTAACGGGAAAGGTGAGGTGGGGTGATACATAAAACAAGAGTTTCAAATTAGCTCAGATACCGTTCCATAAACCCAATATGGAATAGACAAGACCTACTCCTTGCTCAGAGAACTGGACTCAACACGCCCAATTCACCGCACAAGAATATATCTGACTAGTAATAATCTTAAAACCTATGTATTGATATCTCTCTGTTAGTGTGTCAAGTGGGTGTAAAGCGGCCTAAACACAGCCGTGAAAAGCAGCTAAACCCCATTATAAAAATAAATTACTTTTAAAAACCCATGAAACAAAGACAGGGAAAGAGAGAGAAATTCTTACACAATTCGTTCGGGGGCTGTGATGCAACCTGGATTGACCATATCTAGACCCACAGCAGGATGAGACATAAGGGTGGACACTCTTGGGGCTGAGAGGTTTGGTGAGGTTGGGTGAACAAACACAGACCCTTTAAAGTAATACTGCGTGCTACCCATCGCATGGGTCCCAAATCTCCAGGTTCAAGGGCATCTTCCTACATCAAAAACATGCATGAGAACCCCAGAAGATGGTACACCGTGTGATGGGGAAAGGTTTCTAAAACGCACCGCATTTCTCATCTCCTTGTGCTCGGGTTCGCCATTCCAGCCACTTTACTAGCAATCTCCCTACTTGGAGCATCAGCACCTTTAACCACCTGTTCCGTACAGGTTGCAATTTGTCCTGAGGATGAACGGGAAGACGGGGAACCAATGAGAGACTAGCTCTTGGTGTTGGGACAGGCACAGGTCACTCAATTTTCCCATCAGGAAGAAGAATTAACCACAGGCTCAGCCTGCCCCCCGGAACCAGAACAGGGCCTGAAGCCATCCTGCGCTTTTTCGGCCGACTCCCAAAAAAGCGACTTGTAAAATGGAGCTTCAGGGAACTGCAATTCACAAACCTGCAGAGTTATAAATGATAACTCTCGTCCACAAATATATTGAGGGAAGGCAAAGAAGAGGATTTGAAATCAAGGCAGAATTGCAGGAAACAGATTTCAGGAGGTAGATTCGAATCGCCTTTAAAGCACATGAAAAGCGGGAAAACGTTGACAATGATGCCCTTGGCCAAAAAGGGCGTATGCGTTTTTTCCTGAATATATTCAGGAAAAAACGCATACGCCCTTTTTGGCCAACCAAGCAACCTGGAAAGGCAAATCAGCGCTACAAAGAAGTCTCGCTTCCCATCGATCAAAAGGGACATGCTGAAAAAGGTGTCAAAACCAGAAATGCAGGACAGGCCATGGAGAAATGGGAGCCTTGCTACACTGATGGGCGGGATGTAAATTGCCAACAGCCACTCTGGAGAAGTGTACGGTGTGTCCTGAAACATCTAAAAAACACAGCTTAGAGAGCATAGGGCACTTCTACGCATGGGGGGATAAAGTGGGAAAATTGAAAATCAGCAAGACACAAGCACCCGAAAGTTTAGGGCTGCTCTGTTGACAAGGACCTCCACTTCATTCCACCTTAAATATCCCAGGAAAGCGAAAAATGGATAAAAAAGTTGTGGTCCTTATGTACAATGGACTATCACTCAGCCATGAAATCAATGTCATAAGGCTAGTAGCAGCATGATGAGTGGATTTAGGTAAGACGATTCTAAGTGAAATAAGTCACACAGAAAAGGACACTTCTCATAAGGTGTCACTTATAGAGGGAATGTAAAAACCGTTACACTTGAACTGAATTACAAAACAGAACAGAGTCACACATGCAGAAAACACACTATGGCTGCTTAACGGGAAAGGTGAGGTGGGGTGATACATAAAACAAGAGTTTCAAATTAGCTCAGATACCGTTCCATAAACCCAATATGGAATAGACAAGACCTACTCCTTGCTCAGAGAACTGGACTCAACACGCCCGATTCACCGCACAAGAATATATCTGACTAGTAATAATCTTAAAACCTATGTATTGATATCTCTCTGTTAGTGTGTCAAGTGTGTGTAAGGCGGCATAAACACAGCAGTGAAAAGCAGCTAAACCCCATTATAAAAATAAATTACTTTTAAAAACCCATGAAACAAAGAGAGGGAAAGAGAGAGAAATTCTTATACAATTCGTTCAGGGGCTGTGATGCAACCTGCATTGACCATATCTAGACCCACAGCTGGATGAGACATAAGGGTGGACACTCTTGGGGCTGAGATGTTTGGTGAGGTTGGGTGAGCAAACGCAGACCCTTTAAAGTAATACTGCGTGCTACCCATCGCATGGGTCCCAAATCTCCAGGTTCAAGGGCATCTTCCTACATCGAAAACCTGCATGAGAAACCCAGAAGATGGTACACCGTGTGATGGGGAAAGGTTTCTAAAACGCACCGCATTTCTCATCTCCTTGTGCTCGGGTTCGCCATTCCAGCCACTTTACTAGCAATCTCCCTACTTGGAGCATCAGCACCTTTAACCACCTGTTCCGTACAGGTTGCAATTTGTCCTGAGGATGAACGGGAAGACGGGGAACCAATGAGAGACTAGCTCTTGGTGTTGGGACAGGCACAGGTCACTCAATTTTTCCATCAGGAAGAAGAATTAACCACAGGCTCAGCCTGCCCCCCGGAATCAGAACAGGGCCTGAAGCCATCCTGCGCTTTTGCGGCCGACTCCCAAAAAAGCGACTTGTAAAATGGAGCTTCAGGGCACTGCAATTCACAAACCTGCAGAGTTATAAATAATAACTCTCGTCCACAAATATATTGAGGGAAGGCAAAGAAGAGGATTTGAAATCAAGGCAGAATTGCAGGAAACAGATTTCAGGAGGTAGATTCGAATCGCCTTTAAAGCACATGAAAAGCGGGAAAACGTTGACAATGATGCCCTTGGCCAAAAAGGGCGTATGCGTTTTTTCCTGAATATATTCAGGAAAAAACGCATACGCCCTTTTTGGCCAACCAAGCAACCTGGAAAGGCAAATCAGCGCTACAAAGAAGTCTCGCTTCCCATCGATCAAAAGGGACATGCTGAAAAAGGTGTCAAAACCAGAAATGCAGGACAGGCCATGGAGAAATGGGAGCCTTGCTACACTGATGGGCGGGATGTAAATTGCCAACAGCCACTCTGGAGAAGTGTACGGTGTGTCCTGAAACATCTAAAAAACACAGCTTAGAGAGCATAGGGCACTTCTACGCATGGGGGGATAAAGTGGGAAAATTGAAAATCAGCAAGACACAAGCACCCGAAAGTTTAGGGCTGCTCTGTTGACAAGGACCTCCACTTCATTCCACCTTAAATATCCCAGGAAAGCGAAAAATGGATAAAAAAGTTGTGGTCCTTATGTACAATGGACTATCACTCAACCATGAAATCAATGTCATAAGGCTAGTAGCAGCATGATGAGTGGATTTAGGTAAGACGATTCTAAGTGAAATAAGTCACACAGAAAAGGACACTTCTCATAAGGTGTCACTTATAGAGGGAATGTAAAAACCGTTACACTTGAACTGAATTACAAAACAGAACAGAGTCACACATGCAGAAAACACACTATGGCTGCTTAACGGGAAAGGTGAGGTGGGGTGATACATAAAACAAGAGTTTCAAATTAGCTCAGATACCGTTCCATAAACCCAATATGTAATAGACAAGACCTACTCCTTGCTCAGAGAACTGGACTCAACACGCCCGATTCACCGCACAAGAATATATCTGACTACTAATAATCTTAAAACCTATGTATTGATATCTCTCTGTTAGTGTGTCAAGTGGGTGTAAAGCGGCCTAAACACAGCCGTGAAAAGCAGCTAAACCCCATTATAAAAATAAATTACTTTTAAAAACACATGAAACAAAGACAGGGAAAGAGAGAGAAATTCTTACACAATTCGTTCAGGGGCTGTGATGCAACCTGCATTGACCATATCTAGACCCACAGCTGGATGAGACATAAGGGTGGACACTCTTGGGGCTGAGAGGTTTGGTGAGGTTGGGTGAGCAAACGCAGACCCTTTAAAGTAATACTGCGTGCTACCCATCACATGGGTCCCAAATCTCCAGGTTCAAGGGCATCTTCCTACATCGAAAACATGCATGAGAAACCCAGAAGATGGTACACCGTGTGATGGGGAAAGGTTTCTAAAACGCACCGCATTTCTCATCTCCTTGTGCTCGGGTTCGCCATTCCAGCCACTTTACTAGCAATCTCCCTACTTGGAGCATCAGCACCTTTAACCTCCTGTTCCGTACAGGTTGCAATTTGTCCTGAGGATGAACGGGAAGACGGGAAACCAATGAGAGACTAGCTCTTGGTGTTGGGACAGGCACAGGTCACTCAATTTTCCCATCAGGAAGAAGAATTAACCACAGGCTCAGCCTGCCCCCCGGAACCAGAACAGGGCCTGAAGCCATCCTGCGCTTTTGCGGCCGACTCCCAAAAAAGCGACTTGTAAAATGGAGCTTCAGGGCACTGCAATTCACAAACCTGCAGAGTTATAAATGATAACTCTCGTCCACAAATATATTGAGGGAAGGCAAAGAAGAGGATTTGAAATCAAGGCAGAATTGCAGGAAATAGATTTCAGGAGGTAGATTCGAATCGCCTTTAAAGCACATGAAAAGCGGCAAAACGTTGACAATGATGCCCTTGGCCAAAAAGGGCGTATGCGTTTTTTCCTGAATATATTCAGGAAAAAACGCATACGCCCTTTTTGGCCAACCAAGCAACCTGGAAAGGCAAATCAGCGCTACAAAGAAGTCTCGCTTCCCATCGGTCAAAAGGGCCATGCTGAAAAAAGGCTCAAAACCAGAATTGCAGGACAGCCCATGGAGAAATGGGAGCCTTGCTACGCTGGTGGGCGGGATGTAAATTGCCAACAGCCACTCTGGAGAAGTGTACGGTGTGTCCTGAAACATCGAAAAAACACAGCTTAGAACGCATAGGGCACTTACACTCATGGGCGTATAAATTGGGAAAACTAAAAATCAGCAACACACAGGCACCCCAAAGTTTAGGGCTGCTCTGTTGACAAGAACCTCCACTTCACCACACCTTAAATATCCCAGGAAAGAGAAAAATGGATAAAGAAGTGGTGGTCCTTATATACAATGGAATATCACTCAGCCATGAAATCAATGTCATAAGGCTAGTAGCAGCATGATGAGTGGATTTAGGTACGACAATTCTAAGTGAAATAAGTCACACAGAAAAAGACACTTATCATAAGCTATCACTTATAGAGGGAATGTAAAAACCGCTACACTTGAACTGAATTACAAAACAGAACAGAGTCACACGTTTAGAAAACACACTATGGCTGCTTAACGGGAAAGGTGAGGTGGGGTGCTGCAGAAAACAAGGGTTTCAAATTAGCTCAGATACCGTTCCATAACACCAATATGTAATAGAAAGACCTACTCCTTGCTCAGTGAACTGGACTCTACACCCCCTATTCTCGCACAAGAATATATCTGACTAGTAAGAATCTTAAAACCTATGTATTGATATCTCTCTGGATGTGAGTCAAGTGGGTGTAAAGCGGCATAAACACAGCCGTGAAAAGCAGCTAAACACCATTATAAAAATAAATTAATTTTAAAAACCCGTGAAACAAAGACAGTGAAAGAGAGAGAAATTCTTACAAAATTCGTTCAGGGGCTGTGATGCCACCTGGAATGACCATATCTAGACCCACAGCTGGATGAGACGTAAGGGTGGATACTCTCGGGGCTGAGAGATTTGGTGAGGTTGGGGGAGCAAACACAGAGCCTTTAAAGTACTACTGCCTGTTACCCATCGCATGGGTCCCAAATCTCCAGGTTCAAGGGCATCTTCCTACATCGAAAACATGCATGAGAAACCCAGAAGGTGGTAGACCGTGTGACCGGGAAAGGTTTCTAAAACGCACCTCATTTCTCATCTCCTTGTGCTCGGGTTCGCCATTCCAGCCGCTTTACTAGCAATCTCCCTCCTTGGAGAATAAGGACCTTTAACCTCCTGTTCCGTACAGCTTGCAATTTGTCCTGAGTATGAATGGGAAGAAGGGGAGCCAATGAGAGACTAGCTCTAGGTGTTGGGACAGGCACAGGTCACTCTATTTTCCCATCAGGAAGAAGAATTAACCACAGGCTCAGCCTGCCGCCCGGGACCAGAATAGGGCCTGATGCCGTCCTGCGCTTTTGCGGCCAGCTCCCAATAAAGCGAGTTGAAAAATGGAGCTCAGGGGAACTGCAATTAACAAACCTGCAGAGTTGTAAATGATAACTCTCGTTCACAAATATATTGAGGGAAGGCAACGAAGAGGATTTGAAAGCAAGGCAGAATTGCAGGAAACAGATTTCAGGAGGTAGATTCGAGTCGCCTTTAAAGCACATGAAAAACGGCAAAACGTCGACAATGATGCCCTTGGCCAAAAAGGGCGTATGCGTTTTTTCCTGAATATATTCAGGAAAAAACGCATACGCCCTTTTTGGCCAACCAAGCAACCTGGAAAGGCAAATCAGCGCTACAAAGAAGTCTCGCTTCCCATCGATCAAAAGGGCCATGCTGAAAAAAGTGTCAAAACCAGAAATGCAGGACAGGCCATGGAGAAATGGGAGCCTTGCTACGCTGATAGTCAGGATGTAAATTGCCAACAGCCACTCTGGAGAAGTGTACTGTGTGTCCCGAAAAATCGAAAAAACACAGCTTAGAGCACATAGGGCACTTCCACTCACGTGCGTATATATTGGGAAAACTAAAAATCAGCAAGACACAGGCACCCCAAAGTTTAGGGCTGCTCTGTTGACAAGAACCTCCACTTCATGACACCTTAAATATCCCAGGAAAGAGAAAAATGGATAAAGAAGTGGTGGTCCTTATGTACAATGCAATATCACTCAGCCATGAAATCAATGTCATAAGGCTAGTAGCAGCATGATGAGTGGATTTAGGTACGACGAATCTAAGTGAAATAAGTCAAGCAGAAAAAGACACTTATCATAAGCTATCACTTATACAGGGAATGTAAAAACTGCTACACTTGAACTGAATTACAAAACAGAACAGAGTCACACGTTTAGAAAACACACTATGGCTGCTTAACGGGAAAGGTGAGGTGGGGTGATGCATAAAACAAGGCTTTCAAATTAGCTGAGATACCGTTCCATAAACCCAACATGTAATAGAAAGACGTGCTCCTTGCTCAGTGAACTGGACTCAACACCCCCTATTCACCGCACAAGAATATATCTGACTAGTAAGAATCTTAAAACCTATGTATTGATATCTCTCTGGATGTGAGTCAAGTGGGTGTAAAGCGGCATAAACACAGCCGTGAAAAGCAGCTAAACCCCATTATAAGAATAAATTAATTTTAAAAACCCGTGAAACAAAGACAGTGAAAGAGAGAGAAATTCTTACAAAATTCGTTCAGGGGCTATGATGCCACCTGGAATGACCATATCTAGACCCACAGCTGGATGAGACGTAAGGGTGGATACTCTCGGGGCTGAGAGATTTGGTGAGGTTGGGTGAGCAAACACAGAGCCTTTAAAGTACTACTGCCTGTTACCCATCCCATGGGTCCCAAATCTCCAGTTTCAAGGGCATCTTCCTACATCGAACACATGCATGAGAAACCCAGATGGTGGTAGACCGTGTGACCGGGAAAGGTTTCTAAAACGCAGCTAATTTCTCATTTCCTTGTGCTCGTGTTCGCCATCCCAGCCGCTTTACTAGCAATCTCCCTCCTTGGAGAATCAGTACCTTTAACCTCCTGTTCCGTACAGCTTGCAATTTGTCCTGAGTATGAAGAGGAAGAGGGGGAGCCAATGAGAGACTGGCTCTAGGTGTTGGGACAGGCACAGGTCACTCTATTTTCCCAACAGGAAGAAGAATTAATCACAGGCTCAGCCTGCCACCCGGAACCAGAATAGGGCCTGAGGCCATCCTGCGCTTTTGCGGCCAGCTCCCAAAAAAGCGAGTTGAAAAATGGAGCTCAGGGTCACTGCCATTCACAAACCTGCAGAGTTATAAATGATAACTCTCGTCCACAAATATATTGAGGGAAGGCAACGAAGAGGATTTGAAAGCAAGGCAGAATTGCAGGAAACAGATTTCAGGAGGTAGATTCGAGTCGCCTTTAAAGCACTTGAAAAACGGCAAAACGTCGACAATGATGCCCTTGGTCAAAAAGGGCGTATGCGTTTTTTTCCTGAATATATTCAGGAAAAAACGCATACGCCCTTTTTCGCCAACCAAGCAACCTGGAAAGGCAAATCAGCGATCCAAAGAAGTCTCGCTTCTCATCGGTCAAAAGGGCCATGCTGAGAAAAGTGTCAAAACCAGAAATGCAGGACAGGCCATGGAGAAATGGGAGCCTTGCTATGCTGATGGACGGGATGTAAATTGCCAACAGCCACTCTGGAGAAGTGTACGGTGTGACCTGAAACATCGAAAAAACACAGCTTAGAGCGCATAGGGCACTTCAACTCATGGGCGTATAAATTGGGAAAACTAAAAATCAGCAACACACAGGCACCCCAAAGTTTAGGGCTGCTCTGTTGACAAGAACCTCCACTTCATGACACCTTAAATATCCCAGGAAAGAGAAAAATGGATAAAGAAGTGGTGGTCCTTATGTACAATGGAATATCACTCAGCCATGAAATCAATGTCATAAGGCTAGTAGCAGCATGATGAGTGGATTTAGGTACGACAATTCTAAGTGAAATAAGTCACACAGAAAAAGACACTTATCATAAGCTATCACTTATAGAGGGAATGTAAAAACCGCTACAATTGAACTGAATTACAAAACAAAACAGAGTCACACGTTTACAAAACACACTATGGCTGCTTAACGGGAAAGGTGAGGTGGGGTGATGCATAAAACAAGGGTTTCAAATTAGCTGAGATACCGTTCCATAAACCCAATATGTAATAGAAAGACCTACTCCTTGCTCAGTGAACTGGACTCAACACCCCCTATTCACCGCACAAGAATATATTTGATTAGTAACAATCTTAAAACCTATGAATTTATATCTCTCTGAAAGTGAGTCAAGTGGGTGTAAAGCGGCATAAACACAGCCGTGAAAAGCAGCTAAACCCCATTATAAGAATAAATTAATTTTTAAAACCCTTGAAACAAAGAAAGTGAAAGAGAGAGAAATTCTTACAAAATTCGTTCAGGGGCTGTGATGCCACCTGGAATGACCATATCTAGACCCACAGCTGGATGAGACATAAGGGTGGACACTCACGGGGCTGAGAGACTTGGTGAGGTTGGGGGAGCAAACGCAGAGCCTTTAAAGTACTACTGCCTGTTACCCATCCCATGGGTCCCAAATCTCCAGGTTCAAGGGCATCTTCCTACATCGAAAACCTGCATGAGAAACCCAGAAGATGGTACACCGTGTGATGGGGGAAGGTTTCTAAAACGCACCGCATTTCTCATCTCCTTGTGCTCGGGTTCACCATTCCAGCCACTTTACTAGCAATCTCCCTACTTGGAGCATCAGCACCTTTAACCTCCTGTTCCGTACAGGTTGCAATTTGTCCTGAGGATGAACGGGAAGACGGGGAACCAATGAGAGACTAGCTCTTGGTGTTGGGACAGGCACAGGTCACTCAATTTTCCCATCAGGAAGAAGAATTAACCACAGGCTCAGCCTGCCCCCCGGAACCAGAACAGGG
The DNA here is from genome assembly GCF_965194825.1 of Balaenoptera physalus. Classification (NCBI taxonomy): domain Eukaryota; kingdom Metazoa; phylum Chordata; class Mammalia; order Artiodactyla; family Balaenopteridae; genus Balaenoptera; species Balaenoptera physalus. The sequence continues at coordinate 330,048 of NW_028126434.1, read as the reverse complement.
CCTGAAGCCATCCTGCGCTTTTGCGGCCGACTCCCAAAAAAGCGACTTGTAAAATGGAGCTTCAGGGCACTGCAATTCACAAACCTGCAGAGTTATAAATGATAACTCTCGTCCACAAATATATTGAGGGAAGGCAAAGAAGAGGATTTGAAATCAAGGCAGAATTGCAGGAAATAGATTTCAGGAGGTAGATTCGAATCGCCTTTAAAGCACATGAAAAGCGGCAAAACGTTGACAATGATGCCCTTGGCCAAAAAGGGCGTATGCGTTTTTTCCTGAATATATTCAGGAAAAAACGCATACGCCCTTTTTGGCCAACCAAGCAACCTGGAAAGGCAAATCAGCGCTACAAAGAAGTCTCGCTTCCCATCGGTCAAAAGGGACATGCTGAAAAAGGTGTCAAAACCAGAAATGCAGGACAGGGCATGGAGAAATGGGAGCCTTGCTACACTGATGGGCGGGATGTAAATTGCCAACAGCCACTCTGGAGAAGTGTACGGTGTGTCCTGAAACATCTAAAAAACACAGCTTAGAGAGCATAGGGCACTTCTACGCATGGGGGGATAAAGTGGGAAAATTGAAAATCAGCAAGACACAAGCACCCGAAAGTTTAGGGCTGCTCTGTTGACAAGGACCTCCACTTCATTCCACCTTAAATATCCCAGGAAAGCGAAAAATGGATAAAAAAGTTGTGGTCCTTATGTACAATGGAATATCACTCAGCCATGAAATCAATGTCATAAGGCTAGTAGCAGCATGATGAGTGGATTTAGGTAAGATGATTCTAAGTGAAATAAGTCACACAGAAAAGGACACTTCTCATAAGGTGTCACTTATAGAGGGAATGTAAAAACCGTTACACTTGAACTGAATTACAAAACAGAACAGAGTCACACATGCAGAAAACACACTATGGCTGCTTAACGGGAAAGGTGAGGTGGGGTGATACATAAAACAAGAGTTTCAAATTAGCTCAGATACCGTTCCATAAACCCAATATGGAATAGACAAGACCTACTCCTTGCTCAGAGAACTGGACTCAACACGCCCGATTCACCGCACAAGAATATATCTGACTAGTAATAATCTTAAAACCTATGTATTGATATCTCTCTGTTAGTGTGTCAAGTGGGTGTAAAGCGGCCTAAACACAGCCGTGAAAAGCAGCTAAACCCCATTATAAAAATAAATTACTTTTAAAAACCCATGAAACAAAGACAGGGAAAGAGAGAGAAATTCTTACACAATTCGTTCGGGGGCTGTGATGCAACCTGGATTGACCATATCTAGACCCACAGCTGGATGAGACATAAGGGTGGACACTCTTGGGGCTGAGAGGTTTGGTGAGGTTGGGTGAGCAAACGCAGACCCTTTAAAGTAATACTGCGTGCTACCCATCGCATGGGTCCCAAATCTCCAGGTTCAAGGGCATCTTCCTACATCGAAAACATGCATGAGAAACCCAGAAGATGGTACACCGTGTGATGGGGAAAGGTTTCTAAAACGCACCGCATTTCTCATCTCCTTGTGCTCGGGTTCGCCATTCCAGCCACTTTACTAGCAATCTCCCTACTTGGAGCATCAGCACCTTTAACCACCTGTTCCGTACAGGTTGCAATTTGTCCTGAGGATGAACGGGAAGACGGGGAACCAATGAGAGACTAGCTCTTGGTGTTGGGACAGGCACAGGTCACTCAATTTTCCCATCAGGAAGAAGAATTAACCACAGGCTCAGCCTGCCCCCCGGAACCAGAACAGGGCCTGAAGCCATCCTGCGCTTTTGCGGCCGACTCCCAAAAAAGCGACTTGTAAAATGGAGCTTCAGGGCACTGCAATTCACAAACCTGCAGAGTTATAAATGATAACTCTCGTCCACAAATATATTGAGGGAAGGCAAAGAAGAGGATTTGAAATCAAGGCAGAATTGCAGGAAACAGATTTCAGGAGGTAGATTCGAATCGCCTTTAAAGCACATGAAAAGCGGGAAAACGTTGACAATGATGCCCTTGGCCAAAAAGGGCGTATGCGTTTTTTCCTGAATATATTCAGGAAAAAACGCATACGCCCTTTTTGGCCAACCAAGCAACCTGGAAAGGCAAATCAGCGCTACAAAGAAGTCTCGCTTCCCATCGATCAAAAGGGACATGCTGAAAAAGGTGTCAAAACCAGAAATGCAGGACAGGCCATGGAGAAATGGGAGCCTTGCTACACTGATGGGCGGGATGTAAATTGCCAACAGCCACTCTGGAGAAGTGTACGGTGTGTCCTGAAACATCTAAAAAACACAGCTTAGAGAGCATAGGGCACTTCTACGCATGGGGGGATAAAGTGGGAAAATTGAAAATCAGCAAGACACAAGCACCCGAAAGTTTAGGGCTGCTCTGTTGACAAGGACCTCCACTTCATTCCACCTTAAATATCCCAGGAAAGCGAAAAATGGATAAAAAAGTTGTGGTCCTTATGTACAATGGACTATCACTCAGCCATGAAATCAATGTCATAAGGCTAGTAGCAGCATGATGAGTGGATTTAGGTAAGACGATTCTAAGTGAAATAAGTCACACAGAAAAGGACACTTCTCATAAGGTGTCACTTATAGAGGGAATGTAAAAACCGTTACACTTGAACTGAATTACAAAACAGAACAGAGTCACACATGCAGAAAACACACTATGGCTGCTTAACGGGAAAGGTGAGGTGGGGTGATACATAAAACAAGAGTTTCAAATTAGCTCAGATACCGTTCCATAAACCCAATATGTAATAGACAAGACCTACTCCTTGCTCAGAGAACTGGACTCAACACGCCCGATTCACCGCACAAGAATATATCTGACTACTAATAATCTTAAAACCTATGTATTGATATCTCTCTGTTAGTGTGTCAAGTGGGTGTAAAGCGGCCTAAACACAGCCGTGAAAAGCAGCTAAACCCCATTATAAAAATAAATTACTTTTAAAAACCCATGAAACAAAGACAGGGAAAGAGAGAGAAATTCTTACACAATTCGTTCAGGGGCTGTGATGCAACCTGCATTGACCATATCTAGACCCACAGCTGGATGAGACATAAGGGTGGACACTCTTGGGGCTGAGAGGTTTGGTGAGGTTGGGTGAGCAAACGCAGACCCTTTAAAGTAATACTGCGTGCTACCCATCACATGGGTCCCAAATCTCCAGGTTCAAGGGCATCTTCCTACATCGAAAACATGCATGAGAAACCCAGAAGATGGTACACCGTGTGATGGGGAAAGGTTTCTAAAACGCACCGCATTTCTCATCTCCTTGTGCTCGGGTTCGCCATTCCAGCCACTTTACTAGCAATCTCCCTACTTGGAGCATCAGCACCTTTAACCTCCTGTTCCGTACAGGTTGCAATTTGTCCTGAGGATGAACGGGAAGACGGGGAACCAATGAGAGACTAGCTCTTGGTGTTGGGACAGGCACAGGTCACTCAATTTTCCCATCAGGAAGAAGAATTAACCACAGGCTCAGCCTGCCCCCCGGAACCAGAACAGGGCCTGAAGCCATCCTGCGCTTTTGCGGCCGACTCCCAAAAAAGCGACTTGTAAAATGGAGCTTCAGGGCACTGCAATTCACAAACCTGCAGAGTTATAAATGATAACTCTCGTCCACAAATATATTGAGGGAAGGCAAAGAAGAGGATTTGAAATCAAGGCAGAATTGCAGGAAATAGATTTCAGGAGGTAGATTCGAATCGCCTTTAAAGCACATGAAAAGCGGCAAAACGTTGACAATGATGCCCTTGGCCAAAAAGGGCGTATGCGTTTTTTCCTGAATATATTCAGGAAAAAACGCATACGCCCTTTTTGGCCAACCAAGCAACCTGGAAAGGCAAATCAGCGCTACAAAGAAGTCTCGCTTCCCATCGGTCAAAAGGGACATGCTGAAAAAGGTGTCAAAACCAGAAATGCAGGACAGGGCATGGAGAAATGGGAGCCTTGCTACACTGATGGGCGGGATGTAAATTGCCAACAGCCACTCTGGAGAAGTGTACGGTGTGTCCTGAAACATCTAAAAAACACAGCTTAGAGAGCATAGGGCACTTCTACGCATGGGGGGATAAAGTGGGAAAATTGAAAATCAGCAAGACACAAGCACCCGAAAGTTTAGGGCTGCTCTGTTGACAAGGACCTCCACTTCATTCCACCTTAAATATCCCAGGAAAGCGAAAAATGGATAAAAAAGTTGTGGTCCTTATGTACAATGGACTATCACTCAGCCATGAAATCAATGTCATAAGGCTAGTAGCAGCATGATGAGTGGATTTAGGTAAGACGATTCTAAGTGAAATAAGTCACACAGAAAAGGACACTTCTCATAAGGTGTCACTTATAGAGGGAATGTAAAAACCGTTACACTTGAACTGAATTACAAAACAGAACAGAGTCACACATGCAGAAAACACACTATGGCTGCTTAACGGGAAAGGTGAGGTGGGGTGATACATAAAACAAGAGTTTCAAATTAGCTCAGATACCGTTCCATAAACCCAATATGGAATAGACAAGACCTACTCCTTGCTCAGAGAACTGGACTCAACACGCCCGATTCACCGCACAAGAATATATCTGACTAGTAATAATCTTAAAACCTATGTATTGATATCTCTCTGTTAGTGTGTCAAGTGGGTGTAAAGCGGCCTAAACACAGCCGTGAAAAGCAGCTAAACCCCATTATAAAAATAAATTACTTTTAAAAACCCATGAAACAAAGACAGGGAAAGAGAGAGAAATTCTTACACAATTCGTTCGGGGGCTGTGATGCAACCTGGATTGACCATATCTAGACCCACAGCTGGATGAGACATAAGGGTGGACACTCTTGGGGCTGAGAGGTTTGGTGAGGTTGGGTGAGCAAACGCAGACCCTTTAAAGTAATACTGCGTGCTACCCATCGCATGGGTCCCAAATCTCCAGGTTCAAGGGCATCTTCCTACATCGAAAACATGCATGAGAAACCCAGAAGATGGTACACCGTGTGATGGGGAAAGGTTTCTAAAACGCACCGCATTTCTCATCTCCTTGTGCTCGGGTTCGCCATTCCAGCCACTTTACTAGCAATCTCCCTACTTGGAGCATCAGCACCTTTAACCACCTGTTCCGTACAGGTTGCAATTTGTCCTGAGGATGAACGGGAAGACGGGGAACCAATGAGAGACTAGCTCTTGGTGTTGGGACAGGCACAGGTCACTCAATTTTCCCATCAGGAAGAAGAATTAACCACAGGCTCAGCCTGCCCCCCGGAACCAGAACAGGGCCTGAAGCCATCCTGCGCTTTTGCGGCCGACTCCCAAAAAAGCGACTTGTAAAATGGAGCTTCAGGGCACTGCAATTCACAAACCTGCAGAGTTATAAATGATAACTCTCGTCCACAAATATATTGAGGGAAGGCAAAGAAGAGGATTTGAAATCAAGGCAGAATTGCAGGAAACAGATTTCAGGAGGTAGATTCGAATCGCCTTTAAAGCACATGAAAAGCGGGAAAACGTTGACAATGATGCCCTTGGCCAAAAAGGGCGTATGCGTTTTTTCCTGAATATATTCAGGAAAAAACGCATACGCCCTTTTTGGCCAACCAAGCAACCTGGAAAGGCAAATCAGCGCTACAAAGAAGTCTCGCTTCCCATCGATCAAAAGGGACATGCTGAAAAAGGTGTCAAAACCAGAAATGCAGGACAGGCCATGGAGAAATGGGAGCCTTGCTACACTGATGGGCGGGATGTAAATTGCCAACAGCCACTCTGGAGAAGTGTACGGTGTGTCCTGAAACATCTAAAAAACACAGCTTAGAGAGCATAGGGCACTTCTACGCATGGGGGGATAAAGTGGGAAAATTGAAAATCAGCAAGACACAAGCACCCGAAAGTTTAGGGCTGCTCTGTTGACAAGGACCTCCACTTCATTCCACCTTAAATATCCCAGGAAAGCGAAAAATGGATAAAAAAGTTGTGGTCCTTATGTACAATGGACTATCACTCAGCCATGAAATCAATGTCATAAGGCTAGTAGCAGCATGATGAGTGGATTTAGGTAAGACGATTCTAAGTGAAATAAGTCACACAGAAAAGGACACTTCTCATAAGGTGTCACTTATAGAGGGAATGTAAAAACCGTTACACTTGAACTGAATTACAAAACAGAACAGAGTCACACATGCAGAAAACACACTATGGCTGCTTAACGGGAAAGGTGAGGTGGGGTGATACATAAAACAAGAGTTTCAAATTAGCTCAGATACCGTTCCATAAACCCAATATGTAATAGACAAGACCTACTCCTTGCTCAGAGAACTGGACTCAACACGCCCGATTCACCGCACAAGAATATATCTGACTACTAATAATCTTAAAACCTATGTATTGATATCTCTCTGTTAGTGTGTCAAGTGGGTGTAAAGCGGCCTAAACACAGCCGTGAAAAGCAGCTAAACCCCATTATAAAAATAAATTACTTTTAAAAACCCATGAAACAAAGACAGGGAAAGAGAGAGAAATTCTTACACAATTCGTTCAGGGGCTGTGATGCAACCTGCATTGACCATATCTAGACCCACAGCTGGATGAGACATAAGGGTGGACACTCTTGGGGCTGAGAGGTTTGGTGAGGTTGGGTGAGCAAACGCAGACCCTTTAAAGTAATACTGCGTGCTACCCATCACATGGGTCCCAAATCTCCAGGTTCAAGGGCATCTTCCTACATCGAAAACATGCATGAGAAACCCAGAAGATGGTACACCGTGTGATGGGGAAAGGTTTCTAAAACGCACCGCATTTCTCATCTCCTTGTGCTCGGGTTCGCCATTCCAGCCACTTTACTAGCAATCTCCCTACTTGGAGCATCAGCACCTTTAACCTCCTGTTCCGTACAGGTTGCAATTTGTCCTGAGGATGAACGGGAAGACGGGGAACCAATGAGAGACTAGCTCTTGGTGTTGGGACAGGCACAGGTCACTCAATTTTCCCATCAGGAAGAAGAATTAACCACAGGCTCAGCCTGCCCCCCGGAACCAGAACAGGGCCTGAAGCCATCCTGCGCTTTTGCGGCCGACTCCCAAAAAAGCGACTTGTAAAATGGAGCTTCAGGGCACTGCAATTCACAAACCTGCAGAGTTATAAATGATAACTCTCGTCCACAAATATATTGAGGGAAGGCAAAGAAGAGGATTTGAAATCAAGGCAGAATTGCAGGAAATAGATTTCAGGAGGTAGATTCGAATCGCCTTTAAAGCACATGAAAAGCGGCAAAACGTTGACAATGATGCCCTTGGCCAAAAAGGGCGTATGCGTTTTTTCCTGAATATATTCAGGAAAAAAAGCATACGCCCTTTTTGGCCAACCAAGCAACCTGGAAAGGCAAATCAGCGCTACAAAGAAGTCTCGCTTCCCATCGGTCAAAAGGGACATGCTGAAAAAGGTGTCAAAACCAGAAATGCAGGAGAGGGCATGGAGAAATGGGAGCCTTGCTACACTGATGGGCGGGATGTAAATTGCCAACAGCCACTCTGGAGAAGTGTACGGTGTGTCCTGAAACATCTAAAAAACACAGCTTAGAGAGCATAGGGCACTTCTACGCATGGGGGGATAAAGTGGGAAAATTGAAAATCAGCAAGACACAAGCACCCGAAAGTTTAGGGCTGCTCTGTTGACAAGGACCTCCACTTCATTCCACCTTAAATATCCCAGGAAAGCGAAAAATGGATAAAAAAGTTGTGGTCCTTATGTACAATGGAATATCACTCAGCCATGAAATCAATGTCATAAGGCTAGTAGCAGCATGATGAGTGGATTTAGGTAAGACGATTCTAAGTGAAATAAGTCACACAGAAAAGGACACTTCTCATAAGGTGTCACTTATAGAGGGAATGTAAAAACCGTTACACTTGAACTGAATTACAAAACAGAACAGAGTCACACATGCAGAAAACACACTATGGCTGCTTAACGGGAATGGTGAGGTGGGGTGATACATAAAACAAGAGTTTCAAATTAGCTCAGATACCGTTCCATAAACCCAATATGGAATAGACAAGACCTACTCCTTGCTCAGAGAACTGGACTCAACACGCCCGATTCACCGCACAAGAATATATCTGACTAGTAATAATCTTAAAACCTATGTATTGATATCTCTCTGTTAGTGTGTCAAGTGGGTGTAAAGCGGCCTAAACACAGCCGTGAAAAGCAGCTAAACCCCATTATAAAAATAAATTACTTTTAAAAACCCATGAAACAAAGACAGGGAAAGAGAGAGAAATTCTTACACAATTCGTTCGGGGGCTGTGATGCAACCTGGATTGACCATATCTAGACCCACAGCTGGATGAGACATAAGGGTGGACACTCTTGGGGCTGAGAGGTTTGGTGAGGTTGGGTGAGCAAACGCAGACCCTTTAAAGTAATACTGCGTGCTACCCATCGCATGGGTCCCAAATCTCCAGGTTCAAGGGCATCTTCCTACATCAAAAACATGCATGAGAACCCCAGAAGATGGTACACCGTGTGATGGGGAAAGGTTTCTAAAACGCACCTCATTTCTCACCTCCTTGTGCTCGTGTTCGCCATTCCAGCCACTTTACTAGCAATCTCCCTACTTGGAGCATCAGCACCTTTAACCTCCTGTTCTGTACAGGTTGCAATTTGTCCTGAGGATGAACGGGAAGACGGGAAACCAATGAGAGACTAGCTCTTGGTGTTGGGACAGGCACAGGTCACTCTATTTTCCCATCAGGAAGAAGAATTAACCACAGGCTCAGCCTGCCCCCCGGAACCAGAACAGGGCCTGAAGCCATCCTGCGCTTTTGCGGCCGGCTCCCAAAAAAGCGACTTGTAAAATGCAGCTTCAGGGCACTGCAATTCACAAACCTGCAGAGTTATAAATGATAACTCTCGTCCACAAATATATTGAGGGAAGGCAAAGAAGAGGATTTGAAATCAAGGCAGAATTGCAGGAAACAGATTTCAGGAGGTAGATTCGAATCGCATTTAAAGCACTTGAAAAGCGGCAAAACGTTGACAATGATGCCCTTGGCCAAAAAGGGCGTATGCCTTTTTTCCTGAATATATTCAGGAAAAAACGCATACGCCCTTTTTGGCCAACCAAGCAACCTGGAAAGGCAAATCAGCGCTACAAAGAAGTCTCGCTTCCCATCGGTCAAAAGGGACATGCTGAAAAAAGTGTCAAAACCAGAAATGCAGGACAGGCCATGGAGAAATGGGAGCCTTGCTACACTGATGGGCGGGATGTAAATTGCAAACAGCCACTCTGGAGAAGTGTACGGTGTGTCCTGAAACATCTGAAAAACACAGCTTAGAGAGCATAGGGCACTTCTACGCATGGGGGGATAAAGTGGGAAAATTGAAAATCAGCAGACACAAGCACCCCAAAGTTTAGGGCTGCTCTGTTGACAAGACCTCCACTTCATTCCACCTTAAATATCCCAGGAAAGCGAAAAATGGATAAAAAAGTTGTGGTCCTTATGTACAATGGAATATCACTCAGCCATGAAATCAATGTCATAAGGCTAGTAGCAGCATGATGAGTGGATTTAGGTAAGACGATTCTAAGTGAAATAAGTCACACAGAAAAGGACACTTCTCATAAGGTGTCACTTATAGAGGGAATGTAAAAACCGTTACACTTGAACTGAATTACAAAACAGAACAGAGTCACACATGCAGAAAACACACTATGGCTGCTTAACGGGAAAGGTGAGGTGGGGTGATACATAAAACAAGAGTTTCAAATTAGCTCAGATACCGTTCCATAAACCCAATATGGAATAGACAAGACCTACTCCTTGCTCAGAGAACTGGACTCAACACGCCCGATTCACCGCACAAGAATATATCTGACTAGTAATAATCTTAAAACCTATGTATTGATATCTCTCTGTTAGTGTGTCAAGTGTGTGTAAGGCGGCATAAACACGGCCGTGAAAAGCAGCTAAACCCCATTATAAAAATAAATTACTTTTAAAAACCCATGAAACAAAGACAGGGAAAGAGAGAGAAATTCTTACACAATTCGTTCGGGGGCTGTGATGCAACCTGGATTGACCATATCTAGACCCACAGCTGGATGAGACATAAGGGTGGACACTCTTGGGGCTGAGAGGTTTGGTGAGGTTGGGTGAGCAAACGCAGACCCTTTAAAGTAATACTGCGTGCTACCCATCGCATGGGTCCCAAATCTCCAGGTTCAAGGGCATCTTCCTACATCGAAAACATGCATGAGAAACCCAGAAGATGGTACACCGTGTGATGGGGAAAGGTTTCTAAAACGCACCGCATTTCTCATCTCCTTGTGCTCGGGTTCGCCATTCCAGCCACTTTACTAGCAATCTCCCTACTTGGAGCATCAGCACCTTTAACCTCCTGTTCCGTACAGGTTGCAATTTGTCCTGAGGATGAACGGGAAGACGGGGAACCAATGAGAGACTAGCTCTTGGTGTTGGGACAGGCACAGGTCACTCAATTTTCCCATCAGGAAGAAGAATTAACCACAGGCTCAGCCTGCCCCCCGGAACCAGAACAGGGCCTGAAGCCATCCTGCGCTTTTGCGGCCGACTCCCAAAAAAGCGACTTGTAAAATGCAGCTTCAGGGCACTGCAATTCACAAACCTGCAGAGTTATAAATGATAACTCTCGTCCACAAATATATTGAGGGAAGGCAAAGAAGAGGATTTGAAATCAAGGCAGAATTGCAGGAAACAGATTTCAGGAGGTAGATTCGAATCGCCTTTAAAGCACATGAAAAGCGGCAAAACGTTGACAATGATGCCCTTGGCCAAAAAGGGCGTATGCGTTTTTTCCTGAATATATTCAGGAAAAAACGCATACGCCCTTTTTGGCCAACCAAGCAACCTGGAAAGGCAAATCAGCGCTACAAAGAAGTCTCGCTTCCCATCGATCAAAAGGGACATGCTGAAAAAGGTGTCAAAACCAGAAATGCAGGACAGGCCATGGAGAAATGGGAGCCTTGCTACACTGATGGGCGGGATGTAAATTGCCAACAGCCACTCTGGAGAAGTGTACGGTGTGTCCTGAAACATCTAAAAAACACAGCTTAGAGAGCATAGGGCACTTCTACGCATGGGGGGATAAAGTGGGAAAATTGAAAATCAGCAAGACACAAGCACCCGAAAGTTTAGGGCTGCTCTGTTGACAAGGACCTCCACTTCATTCCACCTTAAATATCCCAGGAAAGCGAAAAATGGATAAAAAAGTTGTGGTCCTTATGTACAATGGACTATCACTCAACCATGAAATCAATGTCATAAGGCTAGTAGCAGCATGATGAGTGGATTTAGGTAAGACGATTCTAAGTGAAATAAGTCACACAGAAAAGGACACTTCTCATAAGGTGTCACTTATAGAGGGAATGTAAAAACCGTTACACTTGAACTGAATTACAAAACAGAACAGAGTCACACATGCAGAAAACACACTATGGCTGCTTAACGGGAAAGGTGAGGTGGGGTGATACATAAAACAAGAGTTTCAAATTAGCTCAGATACCGTTCCATAAACCCAATATGTAATAGACAAGACCTACTCCTTGCTCAGAGAACTGGACTCAACACGCCCGATTCACCGCACAAGAATATATCTGACTACTAATAATCTTAAAACCTATGTATTGATATCTCTCTGTTAGTGTGTCAAGTGGGTGTAAAGCGGCCTAAACACAGCCGTGAAAAGCAGCTAAACCCCATTATAAAAATAAATTACTTTTAAAAACACATGAAACAAAGACAGGGAAAGAGAGAGAAATTCTTACACAATTCGTTCAGGGGCTGTGATGCAACCTGCATTGACCATATCTAGACCCACAGCTGGATGAGACATAAGGGTGGACACTCTTGGGGCTGAGAGGTTTGGTGAGGTTGGGTGAGCAAACGCAGACCCTTTAAAGTAATACTGCGTGCTACCCATCACATGGGTCCCAAATCTCCAGGTTCAAGGGCATCTTCCTACATCGAAAACATGCATGAGAAACCCAGAAGATGGTACACCGTGTGATGGGGAAAGGTTTCTAAAACGCACCGCATTTCTCATCTCCTTGTGCTCGGGTTCGCCATTCCAGCCACTTTACTAGCAATCTCCCTACTTGGAGCATCAGCACCTTTAACCTCCTGTTCCGTACAGGTTGCAATTTGTCCTGAGGATGAACGGGAAGACGGGGAACCAATGAGAGACTAGCTCTTGGTGTTGGGACAGGCACAGGTCACTCAATTTTCCCATCAGGAAGAAGAATTAACCACAGGCTCAGCCTGCCCCCCGGAACCAGAACAGGGCCTGAAGCCATCCTGCGCTTTTGCGGCCGACTCCCAAAAAAGCGACTTGTAAAATGGAGCTTCAGGGCACTGCAATTCACAAACCTGCAGAGTTATAAATGATAACTCTCGTCCACAAATATATTGAGGGAAGGCAAAGAAGAGGATTTGAAATCAAGGCAGAATTGCAGGAAATAGATTTCAGGAGGTAGATTCGAATCGCCTTTAAAGCACATGAAAAGCGGCAAAACGTTGACAATGATGCCCTTGGCCAAAAAGGGCGTATGCGTTTTTTCCTGAATATATTCAGGAAAAAAAGCATACGCCCTTTTTGGCCAACCAAGCAACCTGGAAAGGCAAATCAGCGCTACAAAGAAGACTCGCTTCCCATCGGTCAAAAGGGACATGCTGAAAAAGGTGTCAAAACCAGAAATGCAGGAGAGGGCATGGAGAAATGGGAGCCTTGCTACACTGATGGGCGGGATGTAAATTGCCAACAGCCACTCTGGAGAAGTGTACGGTGTGTCCTGAAACATCTAAAAAACACAGCTTAGAGAGCATAGGGCACTTCTACGCATGGGGGGATAAAGTGGGAAAATTGAAAATCAGCAAGACACAAGCACCCGAAAGTTTAGGGCTGCTCTGTTGACAAGGACCTCCACTTCATTCCACCTTAAATATCCCAGGAAAGCGAAAAATGGATAAAAAAGTTGTGGTCCTTATGTACAATGGAATATCACTCAGCCATGAAATCAATGTCATAAGGCTAGTAGCAGCATGATGAGTGGATTTAGGTAAGACGATTCTAAGTGAAATAAGTCACACAGAAAAGGACACTTCTCATAAGGTGTCACTTATAGAGGGAATGTAAAAACCGTTACACTTGAACTGAATTACAAAACAGAACAGAGTCACACATGCAGAAAACACACTATGGCTGCTTAACGGGAATGGTGAGGTGGGGTGATACATAAAACAAGAGTTTCAAATTAGCTCAGATACCGTTCCATAAACCCAATATGGAATAGACAAGACCTACTCCTTGCTCAGAGAACTGGACTCAACACGCCCGATTCACCGCACAAGAATATATCTGACTAGTAATAATCTTAAAACCTATGTATTGATATCTCTCTGTTAGTGTGTCAAGTGGGTGTAAAGCGGCCTAAACACAGCCGTGAAAAGCAGCTAAACCCCATTATAAAAATAAATTACTTTTAAAAACCCATGAAACAAAGACAGGGAAAGAGAGAGAAATTCTTACACAATTCGTTCGGGGGCTGTGATGCAACCTGGATTGACCATATCTAGACCCACAGCTGGATGAGACATAAGGGTGGACACTCTTGGGGCTGAGAGGTTTGGTGAGGTTGGGTGAGCAAACGCAGACCCTTTAAAGTAATACTGCGTGCTACCCATCGCATGGGTCCCAAATCTCCAGGTTCAAGGGCATCTTCCTACATCAAAAACATGCATGAGAACCCCAGAAGATGGTACACCGTGTGATGGGGAAAGGTTTCTAAAACGCACCTCATTTCTCACCTCCTTGTGCTCGTGTTCGCCATTCCAGCCACTTTACTAGCAATCTCCCTACTTGGAGCATCAGCACCTTTAACCTCCTGTTCTGTACAGGTTGCAATTTGTCCTGAGGATGAACGGGAAGACGGGAAACCAATGAGAGACTAGCTCTTGGTGTTGGGACAGGCACAGGTCACTCTATTTTCCCATCAGGAAGAAGAATTAACCACAGGCTCAGCCTGCCCCCCGGAACCAGAACAGGGCCTGAAGCCATCCTGCGCTTTTGCGGCCGGCTCCCAAAAAAGCGACTTGTAAAATGCAGCTTCAGGGCACTGCAATTCACAAACCTGCAGAGTTATAAATGATAACTCTCGTCCACAAATATATTGAGGGAAGGCAAAGAAGAGGATTTGAAATCAAGGCAGAATTGCAGGAAACAGATTTCAGGAGGTAGATTCGAATCGCATTTAAAGCACTTGAAAAGCGGCAAAACGTTGACAATGATGCCCTTGGCCAAAAAGGGCGTATGCCTTTTTTCCTGAATATATTCAGGAAAAAACGCATACGCCCTTTTTGGCCAACCAAGCAACCTGGAAAGGCAAATCAGCGCTACAAAGAAGTCTCGCTTCCCATCGGTCAAAAGGGACATGCTGAAAAAAGTGTCAAAACCAGAAATGCAGGACAGGCCATGGAGAAATGGGAGCCTTGCTACACTGATGGGCGGGATGTAAATTGCAAACAGCCACTCTGGAGAAGTGTACGGTGTGTCCTGAAACATCTGAAAAACACAGCTTAGAGAGCATAGGGCACTTCTACGCATGGGGGGATAAAGTGGGAAAATTGAAAATCAGCAGACACAAGCACCCCAAAGTTTAGGGCTGCTCTGTTGACAAGACCTCCACTTCATTCCACCTTAAATATCCCAGGAAAGCGAAAAATGGATAAAAAAGTTGTGGTCCTTATGTACAATGGAATATCACTCAGCCATGAAATCAATGTCATAAGGCTAGTAGCAGCATGATGAGTGGATTTAGGTAAGACGATTCTAAGTGAAATAAGTCACACAGAAAAGGACACTTCTCATAAGGTGTCACTTATAGAGGGAATGTAAAAACCGTTACACTTGAACTGAATTACAAAACAGAACAGAGTCACACATGCAGAAAACACACTATGGCTGCTTAACGGGAAAGGTGAGGTGGGGTGATACATAAAACAAGAGTTTCAAATTAGCTCAGATACCGTTCCATAAACCCAATATGGAATAGACAAGACCTACTCCTTGCTCAGAGAACTGGACTCAACACGCCCGATTCACCGCACAAGAATATATCTGACTAGTAATAATCTTAAAACCTATGTATTGATATCTCTCTGTTAGTGTGTCAAGTGTGTGTAAGGCGGCATAAACACGGCCGTGAAAAGCAGCTAAACCCCATTATAAAAATAAATTACTTTTAAAAACCCATGAAACAAAGACAGGGAAAGAGAGAGAAATTCTTACACAATTCGTTCGGGGGCTGTGATGCAACCTGGATTGACCATATCTAGACCCACAGCTGGATGAGACATAAGGGTGGACACTCTTGGGGCTGAGAGGTTTGGTGAGGTTGGGTGAGCAAACGCAGACCCTTTAAAGTAATACTGCGTGCTACCCATCGCATGGGTCCCAAATCTCCAGGTTCAAGGGCATCTTCCTACATCGAAAACATGCATGAGAAACCCAGAAGATGGTACACCGTGTGATGGGGAAAGGTTTCTAAAACGCACCGCATTTCTCATCTCCTTGTGCTCGGGTTCGCCATTCCAGCCACTTTACTAGCAATCTCCCTACTTGGAGCATCAGCACCTTTAACCTCCTGTTCCGTACAGGTTGCAATTTGTCCTGAGGATGAACGGGAAGACGGGGAACCAATGAGAGACTAGCTCTTGGTGTTGGGACAGGCACAGGTCACTCAATTTTCCCATCAGGAAGAAGAATTAACCACAGGCTCAGCCTGCCCCCCGGAACCAGAACAGGGCCTGAAGCCATCCTGCGCTTTTGCGGCCGACTCCCAAAAAAGCGACTTGTAAAATGCAGCTTCAGGGCACTGCAATTCACAAACCTGCAGAGTTATAAATGATAACTCTCGTCCACAAATATATTGAGGGAAGGCAAAGAAGAGGATTTGAAATCAAGGCAGAATTGCAGGAAACAGATTTCAGGAGGTAGATTCGAATCGCCTTTAAAGCACATGAAAAGCGGCAAAACGTTGACAATGATGCCCTTGGCCAAAAAGGGCGTATGCGTTTTTTCCTGAATATATTCAGGAAAAAACGCATACGCCCTTTTTGGCCAACCAAGCAACCTGGAAAGGCAAATCAGCGCTACAAAGAAGTCTCGCTTCCCATCGATCAAAAGGGACATGCTGAAAAAGGTGTCAAAACCAGAAATGCAGGACAGGCCATGGAGAAATGGGAGCCTTGCTACACTGATGGGCGGGATGTAAATTGCCAACAGCCACTCTGGAGAAGTGTACGGTGTGTCCTGAAACATCTAAAAAACACAGCTTAGAGAGCATAGGGCACTTCTACGCATGGGGGGATAAAGTGGGAAAATTGAAAATCAGCAAGACACAAGCACCCGAAAGTTTAGGGCTGCTCTGTTGACAAGGACCTCCACTTCATTCCACCTTAAATATCCCAGGAAAGCGAAAAATGGATAAAAAAGTTGTGGTCCTTATGTACAATGGACTATCACTCAACCATGAAATCAATGTCATAAGGCTAGTAGCAGCATGATGAGTGGATTTAGGTAAGACGATTCTAAGTGAAATAAGTCACACAGAAAAGGACACTTCTCATAAGGTGTCACTTATAGAGGGAATGTAAAAACCGTTACACTTGAACTGAATTACAAAACAGAACAGAGTCACACATGCAGAAAACACACTATGGCTGCTTAACGGGAAAGGTGAGGTGGGGTGATACATAAAACAAGAGTTTCAAATTAGCTCAGATACCGTTCCATAAACCCAATATGTAATAGACAAGACCTACTCCTTGCTCAGAGAACTGGACTCAACACGCCCGATTCACCGCACAAGAATATATCTGACTACTAATAATCTTAAAACCTATGTATTGATATCTCTCTGTTAGTGTGTCAAGTGGGTGTAAAGCGGCCTAAACACAGCCGTGAAAAGCAGCTAAACCCCATTATAAAAATAAATTACTTTTAAAAACACATGAAACAAAGACAGGGAAAGAGAGAGAAATTCTTACACAATTCGTTCAGGGGCTGTGATGCAACCTGCATTGACCATATCTAGACCCACAGCTGGATGAGACATAAGGGTGGACACTCTTGGGGCTGAGAGGTTTGGTGAGGTTGGGTGAGCAAACGCAGACCCTTTAAAGTAATACTGCGTGCTACCCATCACATGGGTCCCAAATCTCCAGGTTCAAGGGCATCTTCCTTCATCGAAAACATGCATGAGAAACCCAGAAGATGGTACACCGTGTGATGGGGAAAGGTTTCTAAAACGCACCGCATTTCTCATCTCCTTGTGCTC
This sequence comes from Balaenoptera physalus, assembly GCF_965194825.1. Classification (NCBI taxonomy): domain Eukaryota; kingdom Metazoa; phylum Chordata; class Mammalia; order Artiodactyla; family Balaenopteridae; genus Balaenoptera; species Balaenoptera physalus. Next base: position 312,679 of record NW_028126434.1, on the reverse strand, counting down.
GGGTTCGCCATTCCAGCCACTTTACTAGCAATCTCCCTACTTGGAGCATCAGCACCTTTAACCTCCTGTTCCGTACAGGTTGCAATTTGTCCTGAGGATGAACGGGAAGACGGGAAACCAATGAGAGACTAGCTCTTGGTGTTGGGACAGGCACAGGTCACTCAATTTTCCCATCAGGAAGAAGAATTAACCACAGGCTCAGCCTGCCCCCCGGAACCAGAACAGGGCCTGAAGCCATCCTGCGCTTTTGCGGCCGACTCCCAAAAAAGCGACTTGTAAAATGGAGCTTCAGGGCACTGCAATTCACAAACCTGCAGAGTTATAAATGATAACTCTCGTCCACAAATATATTGAGGGAAGGCAAAGAAGAGGATTTGAAATCAAGGCAGAATTGCAGGAAATAGATTTCAGGAGGTAGATTCGAATCGCCTTTAAAGCACATGAAAAGCGGCAAAACGTTGACAATGATGCCCTTGGCCAAAAAGGGCGTATGCGTTTTTTCCTGAATATATTCAGGAAAAAACGCATACGCCCTTTTTGGCCAACCAAGCAACCTGGAAAGGCAAATCAGCGCTACAAAGAAGTCTCGCTTCCCATCGGTCAAAAGGGCCATGCTGAAAAAAGGCTCAAAACCAGAATTGCAGGACAGCCCATGGAGAAATGGGAGCCTTGCTACGCTGGTGGGCGGGATGTAAATTGCCAACAGCCACTCTGGAGAAGTGTACGGTGTGTCCTGAAACATCGAAAAAACACAGCTTAGAACGCATAGGGCACTTACACTCATGGGCGTATAAATTGGGAAAACTAAAAATCAGCAACACACAGGCACCCCAAAGTTTAGGGCTGCTCTGTTGACAAGAACCTCCACTTCACCACACCTTAAATATCCCAGGAAAGAGAAAAATGGATAAAGAAGTGGTGGTCCTTATATACAATGGAATATCACTCAGCCATGAAATCAATGTCATAAGGCTAGTAGCAGCATGATGAGTGGATTTAGGTACGACAATTCTAAGTGAAATAAGTCACACAGAAAAAGACACTTATCATAAGCTATCACTTATAGAGGGAATGTAAAAACCGCTACACTTGAACTGAATTACAAAACAGAACAGAGTCACACGTTTAGAAAACACACTATGGCTGCTTAACGGGAAAGGTGAGGTGGGGTGCTGCAGAAAACAAGGGTTTCAAATTAGCTCAGATACCGTTCCATAACACCAATATGTAATAGAAAGACCTACTCCTTGCTCAGTGAACTGGACTCTACACCCCCTATTCTCGCACAAGAATATATCTGACTAGTAAGAATCTTAAAACCTATGTATTGATATCTCTCTGGATGTGAGTCAAGTGGGTGTAAAGCGGCATAAACACAGCCGTGAAAAGCAGCTAAACACCATTATAAAAATAAATTAATTTTAAAAACCCGTGAAACAAAGACAGTGAAAGAGAGAGAAATTCTTACAAAATTCGTTCAGGGGCTGTGATGCCACCTGGAATGACCATATCTAGACCCACAGCTGGATGAGACGTAAGGGTGGATACTCTCGGGGCTGAGAGATTTGGTGAGGTTGGGGGAGCAAACACAGAGCCTTTAAAGTACTACTGCCTGTTACCCATCGCATGGGTCCCAAATCTCCAGGTTCAAGGGCATCTTCCTACATCGAAAACATGCATGAGAAACCCAGAAGGTGGTAGACCGTGTGACCGGGAAAGGTTTCTAAAACGCACCTCATTTCTCATCTCCTTGTGCTCGGGTTCGCCATTCCAGCCGCTTTACTAGCAATCTCCCTCCTTGGAGAATAAGGACCTTTAACCTCCTGTTCCGTACAGCTTGCAATTTGTCCTGAGTATGAATGGGAAGAAGGGGAGCCAATGAGAGACTAGCTCTAGGTGTTGGGACAGGCACAGGTCACTCTATTTTCCCATCAGGAAGAAGAATTAACCACAGGCTCAGCCTGCCGCCCGGGACCAGAATAGGGCCTGATGCCGTCCTGCGCTTTTGCGGCCAGCTCCCAATAAAGCGAGTTGAAAAATGGAGCTCAGGGGAACTGCAATTAACAAACCTGCAGAGTTGTAAATGATAACTCTCGTTCACAAATATATTGAGGGAAGGCAACGAAGAGGATTTGAAAGCAAGGCAGAATTGCAGGAAACAGATTTCAGGAGGTAGATTCGAGTCGCCTTTAAAGCACATGAAAAACGGCAAAACGTCGACAATGATGCCCTTGGCCAAAAAGGGCGTATGCGTTTTTTCCTGAATATATTCAGGAAAAAACGCATACGCCCTTTTTGGCCAACCAAGCAACCTGGAAAGGCAAATCAGCGCTACAAAGAAGTCTCGCTTCCCATCGATCAAAAGGGCCATGCTGAAAAAAGTGTCAAAACCAGAAATGCAGGACAGGCCATGGAGAAATGGGAGCCTTGCTACGCTGATAGTCAGGATGTAAATTGCCAACAGCCACTCTGGAGAAGTGTACTGTGTGTCCCGAAAAATCGAAAAAACACAGCTTAGAGCACATAGGGCACTTCCACTCACGTGCGTATATATTGGGAAAACTAAAAATCAGCAAGACACAGGCACCCCAAAGTTTAGGGCTGCTCTGTTGACAAGAACCTCCACTTCATGACACCTTAAATATCCCAGGAAAGAGAAAAATGGATAAAGAAGTGGTGGTCCTTATGTACAATGCAATATCACTCAGCCATGAAATCAATGTCATAAGGCTAGTAGCAGCATGATGAGTGGATTTAGGTACGACGAATCTAAGTGAAATAAGTCAAGCAGAAAAAGACACTTATCATAAGCTATCACTTATACAGGGAATGTAAAAACTGCTACACTTGAACTGAATTACAAAACAGAACAGAGTCACACGTTTAGAAAACACACTATGGCTGCTTAACGGGAAAGGTGAGGTGGGGTGATGCATAAAACAAGGCTTTCAAATTAGCTGAGATACCGTTCCATAAACCCAACATGTAATAGAAAGACGTGCTCCTTGCTCAGTGAACTGGACTCAACACCCCCTATTCACCGCACAAGTATATATCTGACTAGTAAGAATCTTAAAACCTATGTATTGATATCTCTCTGGATGTGAGTCAAGTGGGTGTAAAGCGGCATAAACACAGCCGTGAAAAGCAGCTAAACCCCATTATAAGAATAAATTAATTTTAAAAACCCGTGAAACAAAGACAGTGAAAGAGAGAGAAATTCTTACAAAATTCGTTCAGGGGCTATGATGCCACCTGGAATGACCATATCTAGACCCACAGCTGGATGAGACGTAAGGGTGGATACTCTCGGGGCTGAGAGATTTGGTGAGGTTGGGTGAGCAAACACAGAGCCTTTAAAGTACTACTGCCTGTTACCCATCCCATGGGTCCCAAATCTCCAGTTTCAAGGGCATCTTCCTACATCGAACACATGCATGAGAAACCCAGATGGTGGTAGACCGTGTGACCGGGAAAGGTTTCTAAAACGCAGCTAATTTCTCATTTCCTTGTGCTCGTGTTCGCCATCCCAGCCGCTTTACTAGCAATCTCCCTCCTTGGAGAATCAGTACCTTTAACCTCCTGTTCCGTACAGCTTGCAATTTGTCCTGAGTATGAAGAGGAAGAGGGGGAGCCAATGAGAGACTGGCTCTAGGTGTTGGGACAGGCACAGGTCACTCTATTTTCCCAACAGGAAGAAGAATTAATCACAGGCTCAGCCTGCCACCCGGAACCAGAATAGGGCCTGAGGCCATCCTGCGCTTTTGCGGCCAGCTCCCAAAAAAGCGAGTTGAAAAATGGAGCTCAGGGTCACTGCCATTCACAAACCTGCAGAGTTATAAATGATAACTCTCGTCCACAAATATATTGAGGGAAGGCAACGAAGAGGATTTGAAAGCAAGGCAGAATTGCAGGAAACAGATTTCAGGAGGTAGATTCGAGTCGCCTTTAAAGCACTTGAAAAACGGCAAAACGTCGACAATGATGCCCTTGGTCAAAAAGGGCGTATGCGTTTTTTTCCTGAATATATTCAGGAAAAAACGCATACGCCCTTTTTCGCCAACCAAGCAACCTGGAAAGGCAAATCAGCGATCCAAAGAAGTCTCGCTTCTCATCGGTCAAAAGGGCCATGCTGAGAAAAGTGTCAAAACCAGAAATGCAGGACAGGCCATGGAGAAATGGGAGCCTTGCTATGCTGATGGACGGGATGTAAATTGCCAACAGCCACTCTGGAGAAGTGTACGGTGTGACCTGAAACATCGAAAAAACACAGCTTAGAGCGCATAGGGCACTTCAACTCATGGGCGTATAAATTGGGAAAACTAAAAATCAGCAACACACAGGCACCCCAAAGTTTAGGGCTGCTCTGTTGACAAGAACCTCCACTTCATGACACCTTAAATATCCCAGGAAAGAGAAAAATGGATAAAGAAGTGGTGGTCCTTATGTACAATGGAATATCACTCAGCCATGAAATCAATGTCATAAGGCTAGTAGCAGCATGATGAGTGGATTTAGGTACGACAATTCTAAGTGAAATAAGTCACACAGAAAAAGACACTTATCATAAGCTATCACTTATAGAGGGAATGTAAAAACCGCTACAATTGAACTGAATTACAAAACAAAACAGAGTCACACGTTTACAAAACACACTATGGCTGCTTAACGGGAAAGGTGAGGTGGGGTGATGCATAAAACAAGGGTTTCAAATTAGCTGAGATACCGTTCCATAAACCCAATATGTAATAGAAAGACCTACTCCTTGCTCAGTGAACTGGACTCAACACCCCCTATTCACCGCACAAGAATATATTTGATTAGTAACAATCTTAAAACCTATGAATTTATATCTCTCTGAAAGTGAGTCAAGTGGGTGTAAAGCGGCATAAACACAGCCGTGAAAAGCAGCTAAACCCCATTATAAGAATAAATTAATTTTTAAAACCCTTGAAACAAAGAAAGTGAAAGAGAGAGAAATTCTTACAAAATTCGTTCAGGGGCTGTGATGCCACCTGGAATGACCATATCTAGACCCACAGCTGGATGAGACATAAGGGTGGACACTCACGGGGCTGAGAGACTTGGTGAGGTTGGGGGAGCAAACGCAGAGCCTTTAAAGTACTACTGCCTGTTACCCATCCCATGGGTCCCAAATCTCCAGGTTCAAGGGCATCTTCCTACATCGAAAACCTGCATGAGAAACCCAGAAGATGGTACACCGTGTGATGGGGGAAGGTTTCTAAAACGCACCGCATTTCTCATCTCCTTGTGCTCGGGTTCACCATTCCAGCCACTTTACTAGCAATCTCCCTACTTGGAGCATCAGCACCTTTAACCTCCTGTTCCGTACAGGTTGCAATTTGTCCTGAGGATGAACGGGAAGACGGGGAACCAATGAGAGACTAGCTCTTGGTGTTGGGACAGGCACAGGTCACTCAATTTTCCCATCAGGAAGAAGAATTAACCACAGGCTCAGCCTGCCCCCCGGAACCAGAACAGGGCCTGAAGCCATCCTGCGCTTTTGCGGCCGACTCCCAAAAAAGCGACTTGTAAAATGGAGCTTCAGGGCACTGCAATTCACAAACCTGCAGAGTTATAAATGATAACTCTCGTCCACAAATATATTGAGGGAAGGCAAAGAAGAGGATTTGAAATCAAGGCAGAATTGCAGGAAATAGATTTCAGGAGGTAGATTCGAATCGCCTTTAAAGCACATGAAAAGCGGCAAAACGTTGACAATGATGCCCTTGGCCAAAAAGGGCGTATGCGTTTTTTCCTGAATATATTCAGGAAAAAACGCATACGCCCTTTTTGGCCAACCAAGCAACCTGGAAAGGCAAATCAGCGCTACAAAGAAGTCTCGCTTCCCATCGGTCAAAAGGGACATGCTGAAAAAGGTGTCAAAACCAGAAATGCAGGACAGGGCATGGAGAAATGGGAGCCTTGCTACACTGATGGGCGGGATGTAAATTGCCAACAGCCACTCTGGAGAAGTGTACGGTGTGTCCTGAAACATCTAAAAAACACAGCTTAGAGAGCATAGGGCACTTCTACGCATGGGGGGATAAAGTGGGAAAATTGAAAATCAGCAAGACACAAGCACCCGAAAGTTTAGGGCTGCTCTGTTGACAAGGACCTCCACTTCATTCCACCTTAAATATCCCAGGAAAGCGAAAAATGGATAAAAAAGTTGTGGTCCTTATGTACAATGGAATATCACTCAGCCATGAAATCAATGTCATAAGGCTAGTAGCAGCATGATGAGTGGATTTAGGTAAGATGATTCTAAGTGAAATAAGTCACACAGAAAAGGACACTTCTCATAAGGTGTCACTTATAGAGGGAATGTAAAAACCGTTACACTTGAACTGAATTACAAAACAGAACAGAGTCACACATGCAGAAAACACACTATGGCTGCTTAACGGGAAAGGTGAGGTGGGGTGATACATAAAACAAGAGTTTCAAATTAGCTCAGATACCGTTCCATAAACCCAATATGGAATAGACAAGACCTACTCCTTGCTCAGAGAACTGGACTCAACACGCCCGATTCACCGCACAAGAATATATCTGACTAGTAATAATCTTAAAACCTATGTATTGATATCTCTCTGTTAGTGTGTCAAGTGGGTGTAAAGCGGCCTAAACACAGCCGTGAAAAGCAGCTAAACCCCATTATAAAAATAAATTACTTTTAAAAACCCATGAAACAAAGACAGGGAAAGAGAGAGAAATTCTTACACAATTCGTTCGGGGGCTGTGATGCAACCTGGATTGACCATATCTAGACCCACAGCTGGATGAGACATAAGGGTGGACACTCTTGGGGCTGAGAGGTTTGGTGAGGTTGGGTGAGCAAACGCAGACCCTTTAAAGTAATACTGCGTGCTACCCATCGCATGGGTCCCAAATCTCCAGGTTCAAGGGCATCTTCCTACATCGAAAACATGCATGAGAAACCCAGAAGATGGTACACCGTGTGATGGGGAAAGGTTTCTAAAACGCACCGCATTTCTCATCTCCTTGTGCTCGGGTTCGCCATTCCAGCCACTTTACTAGCAATCTCCCTACTTGGAGCATCAGCACCTTTAACCACCTGTTCCGTACAGGTTGCAATTTGTCCTGAGGATGAACGGGAAGACGGGGAACCAATGAGAGACTAGCTCTTGGTGTTGGGACAGGCACAGGTCACTCAATTTTCCCATCAGGAAGAAGAATTAACCACAGGCTCAGCCTGCCCCCCGGAACCAGAACAGGGCCTGAAGCCATCCTGCGCTTTTGCGGCCGACTCCCAAAAAAGCGACTTGTAAAATGGAGCTTCAGGGCACTGCAATTCACAAACCTGCAGAGTTATAAATGATAACTCTCGTCCACAAATATATTGAGGGAAGGCAAAGAAGAGGATTTGAAATCAAGGCAGAATTGCAGGAAACAGATTTCAGGAGGTAGATTCGAATCGCCTTTAAAGCACATGAAAAGCGGGAAAACGTTGACAATGATGCCCTTGGCCAAAAAGGGCGTATGCGTTTTTTCCTGAATATATTCAGGAAAAAACGCATACGCCCTTTTTGGCCAACCAAGCAACCTGGAAAGGCAAATCAGCGCTACAAAGAAGTCTCGCTTCCCATCGATCAAAAGGGACATGCTGAAAAAGGTGTCAAAACCAGAAATGCAGGACAGGCCATGGAGAAATGGGAGCCTTGCTACACTGATGGGCGGGATGTAAATTGCCAACAGCCACTCTGGAGAAGTGTACGGTGTGTCCTGAAACATCTAAAAAACACAGCTTAGAGAGCATAGGGCACTTCTACGCATGGGGGGATAAAGTGGGAAAATTGAAAATCAGCAAGACACAAGCACCCGAAAGTTTAGGGCTGCTCTGTTGACAAGGACCTCCACTTCATTCCACCTTAAATATCCCAGGAAAGCGAAAAATGGATAAAAAAGTTGTGGTCCTTATGTACAATGGACTATCACTCAGCCATGAAATCAATGTCATAAGGCTAGTAGCAGCATGATGAGTGGATTTAGGTAAGACGATTCTAAGTGAAATAAGTCACACAGAAAAGGACACTTCTCATAAGGTGTCACTTATAGAGGGAATGTAAAAACCGTTACACTTGAACTGAATTACAAAACAGAACAGAGTCACACATGCAGAAAACACACTATGGCTGCTTAACGGGAAAGGTGAGGTGGGGTGATACATAAAACAAGAGTTTCAAATTAGCTCAGATACCGTTCCATAAACCCAATATGGAATAGACAAGACCTACTCCTTGCTCAGAGAACTGGACTCAACACGCCCGATTCACCGCACAAGAATATATCTGACTACTAATAATCTTAAAACCTATGTATTGATATCTCTCTGTTAGTGTGTCAAGTGGGTGTAAAGCGGCCTAAACACAGCCGTGAAAAGCAGCTAAACCCCATTATAAAAATAAATTACTTTTAAAAACACATGAAACAAAGACAGGGAAAGAGAGAGAAATTCTTACACAATTCGTTCAGGGGCTGTGATGCAACCTGCATTGACCATATCTAGACCCACAGCTGGATGAGACATAAGGGTGGACACTCTTGGGGCTGAGAGGTTTGGTGAGGTTGGGTGAGCAAACGCAGACCCTTTAAAGTAATACTGCGTGCTACCCATCACATGGGTCCCAAATCTCCAGGTTCAAGGGCATCTTCCTACATCGAAAACATGCATGAGAAACCCAGAAGATGGTACACCGTGTGATGGGGAAAGGTTTCTAAAACGCACCGCATTTCTCATCTCCTTGTGCTCGGGTTCGCCATTCCAGCCACTTTACTAGCAATCTCCCTACTTGGAGCATCAGCACCTTTAACCTCCTGTTCCGTACAGGTTGCAATTTGTCCTGAGGATGAACGGGAAGACGGGGAACCAATGAGAGACTAGCTCTTGGTGTTGGGACAGGCACAGGTCACTCAATTTTCCCATCAGGAAGAAGAATTAACCACAGGCTCAGCCTGCCCCCCGGAACCAGAACAGGGCCTGAAGCCATCCTGCGCTTTTGCGGCCGACTCCCAAAAAAGCGACTTGTAAAATGGAGCTTCAGGGCACTGCAATTCACAAACCTGCAGAGTTATAAATGATAACTCTCGTCCACAAATATATTGAGGGAAGGCAAAGAAGAGGATTTGAAATCAAGGCAGAATTGCAGGAAATAGATTTCAGGAGGTAGATTCGAATCGCCTTTAAAGCACATGAAAAGCGGCAAAACGTTGACAATGATGCCCTTGGCCAAAAAGGGCGTATGCGTTTTTTCCTGAATATATTCAGGAAAAAAAGCATACGCCCTTTTTGGCCAACCAAGCAACCTGGAAAGGCAAATCAGCGCTACAAAGAAGTCTCGCTTCCCATCGGTCAAAAGGGACATGCTGAAAAAGGTGTCAAAACCAGAAATGCAGGAGAGGGCATGGAGAAATGGGAGCCTTGCTACACTGATGGGCGGGATGTAAATTGCCAACAGCCACTCTGGAGAAGTGTACGGTGTGTCCTGAAACATCTAAAAAACACAGCTTAGAGAGCATAGGGCACTTCTACGCATGGGGGGATAAAGTGGGAAAATTGAAAATGAGCAAGACACAAGCACCCGAAAGTTTAGGGCTGCTCTGTTGACAAGGACCTCCACTTCATTCCACCTTAAATATCCCAGGAAAGCGAAAAATGGATAAAAAAGTTGTGGTCCTTATGTACAATGGAATATCACTCAGCCATGAAATCAATGTCATAAGGCTAGTAGCAGCATGATGAGTGGATTTAGGTAAGACGATTCTAAGTGAAATAAGTCACACAGAAAAGGACACTTCTCATAAGGTGTCACTTATAGAGGGAATGTAAAAACCGTTACACTTGAACTGAATTACAAAACAGAACAGAGTCACACATGCAGAAAACACACTATGGCTGCTTAACGGGAATGGTGAGGTGGGGTGATACATAAAACAAGAGTTTCAAATTAGCTCAGATACCGTTCCATAAACCCAATATGGAATAGACAAGACCTACTCCTTGCTCAGAGAACTGGACTCAACACGCCCGATTCACCGCACAAGAATATATCTGACTAGTAATAATCTTAAAACCTATGTATTGATATCTCTCTGTTAGTGTGTCAAGTGGGTGTAAAGCGGCCTAAACACAGCCGTGAAAAGCAGCTAAACCCCATTATAAAAATAAATTACTTTTAAAAACCCATGAAACAAAGACAGGGAAAGAGAGAGAAATTCTTACACAATTCGTTCGGGGGCTGTGATGCAACCTGGATTGACCATATCTAGACCCACAGCTGGATGAGACATAAGGGTGGACACTCTTGGGGCTGAGAGGTTTGGTGAGGTTGGGTGAGCAAACGCAGACCCTTTAAAGTAATACTGCGTGCTACCCATCGCATGGGTCCCAAATCTCCAGGTTCAAGGGCATCTTCCTACATCAAAAACATGCATGAGAACCCCAGAAGATGGTACACCGTGTGATGGGGAAAGGTTTCTAAAACGCACCTCATTTCTCACCTCCTTGTGCTCGTGTTCGCCATTCCAGCCACTTTACTAGCAATCTCCCTACTTGGAGCATCAGCACCTTTAACCTCCTGTTCTGTACAGGTTGCAATTTGTCCTGAGGATGAACGGGAAGACGGGAAACCAATGAGAGACTAGCTCTTGGTGTTGGGACAGGCACAGGTCACTCTATTTTCCCATCAGGAAGAAGAATTAACCACAGGCTCAGCCTGCCCCCCGGAACCAGAACAGGGCCTGAAGCCATCCTGCGCTTTTGCGGCCGGCTCCCAAAAAAGCGACTTGTAAAATGCAGCTTCAGGGCACTGCAATTCACAAACCTGCAGAGTTATAAATGATAACTCTCGTCCACAAATATATTGAGGGAAGGCAAAGAAGAGGATTTGAAATCAAGGCAGAATTGCAGGAAACAGATTTCAGGAGGTAGATTCGAATCGCATTTAAAGCACTTGAAAAGCGGCAAAACGTTGACAATGATGCCCTTGGCCAAAAAGGGCGTATGCCTTTTTTCCTGAATATATTCAGGAAAAAACGCATACGCCCTTTTTGGCCAACCAAGCAACCTGGAAAGGCAAATCAGCGCTACAAAGAAGTCTCGCTTCCCATCGGTCAAAAGGGACATGCTGAAAAAAGTGTCAAAACCAGAAATGCAGGACAGGCCATGGAGAAATGGGAGCCTTGCTACACTGATGGGCGGGATGTAAATTGCAAACAGCCACTCTGGAGAAGTGTACGGTGTGTCCTGAAACATCTGAAAAACACAGCTTAGAGAGCATAGGGCACTTCTACGCATGGGGGGATAAAGTGGGAAAATTGAAAATCAGCAGACACAAGCACCCCAAAGTATAGGGCTGCTCTGTTGACAAGACCTCCACTTCATTCCACCTTAAATATCCCAGGAAAGCGAAAAATGGATAAAAAAGTTGTGGTCCTTATGTACAATGGAATATCACTCAGCCATGAAATCAATGTCATAAGGCTAGTAGCAGCATGATGAGTGGATTTAGGTAAGACGATTCTAAGTGAAATAAGTCACACAGAAAAGGACACTTCTCATAAGGTGTCACTTATAGAGGGAATGTAAAAACCGTTACACTTGAACTGAATTACAAAACAGAACAGAGTCACACATGCAGAAAACACACTATGGCTGCTTAACGGGAAAGGTGAGGTGGGGTGATACATAAAACAAGAGTTTCAAATTAGCTCAGATACCGTTCCATAAACCCAATATGGAATAGACAAGACCTACTCCTTGCTCAGAGAACTGGACTCAACACGCCCGATTCACCGCACAAGAATATATCTGACTAGTAATAATCTTAAAACCTATGTATTGATATCTCTCTGTTAGTGTGTCAAGTGTGTGTAAGGCGGCATAAACACGGCCGTGAAAAGCAGCTAAACCCCATTATAAAAATAAATTACTTTTAAAAACCCATGAAACAAAGACAGGGAAAGAGAGAGAAATTCTTACACAATTCGTTCGGGGGCTGTGATGCAACCTGGATTGACCATATCTAGACCCACAGCTGGATGAGACATAAGGGTGGACACTCTTGGGGCTGAGAGGTTTGGTGAGGTTGGGTGAGCAAACGCAGACCCTTTAAAGTAATACTGCGTGCTACCCATCGCATGGGTCCCAAATCTCCAGGTTCAAGGGCATCTTCCTACATCGAAAACATGCATGAGAAACCCAGAAGATGGTACACCGTGTGATGGGGAAAGGTTTCTAAAACGCACCGCATTTCTCATCTCCTTGTGCTCGGGTTCGCCATTCCAGCCACTTTACTAGCAATCTCCCTACTTGGAGCATCAGCACCTTTAACCTCCTGTTCCGTACAGGTTGCAATTTGTCCTGAGGATGAACGGGAAGACGGGGAACCAATGAGAGACTAGCTCTTGGTGTTGGGACAGGCACAGGTCACTCAATTTTCCCATCAGGAAGAAGAATTAACCACAGGCTCAGCCTGCCCCCCGGAACCAGAACAGGGCCTGAAGCCATCCTGCGCTTTTGCGGCCGACTCCCAAAAAAGCGACTTGTAAAATGCAGCTTCAGGGCACTGCAATTCACAAACCTGCAGAGTTATAAATGATAACTCTCGTCCACAAATATATTGAGGGAAGGCAAAGAAGAGGATTTGAAATCAAGGCAGAATTGCAGGAAACAGATTTCAGGAGGTAGATTCGAATCGCCTTTAAAGCACATGAAAAGCGGCAAAACGTTGACAATGGTGACCTTGGCCAAAAAGGGCGTATGCGTTTTTTCCTGAATATATTCAGGAAAAAACGCATACGCCCTTTTTGGCCAACCAAGCAACCTGGAAAGGCAAATCAGCGCTACAAAGAAGTCTCGCTTCCCATCGGTCAAAAGGGCCATGCTGAAAAAAGTGTCAAAACCAGAAATGCAGGACAGGCCATGGAGAAATGGGAGCCTTGCTACACTGATGGGCGGGATGTAAATTGCAAACAGCCACTCTGGAGAAGTGTACGGTGTGTCCTGAAACATCTGAAAAACACAGCTTAGAGAGCATAGGGCACTTCTACGCATGGGGGGATAAAGTGGGAAAATTGAAAATCAGCAAGACACAAGCACCCCAAAGTTTAGGGCTGCTCTGTTGACAAGACCTCCACTTCATTCCACCTTAAATATCCCAGGAAAGCGAAAAATGGATAAAAAAGTTGTGGTCCTTATGTACAATGGAATATCACTCAGCCATGAAATCAATGTCATAAGGCTAGTAGCAGCATGATGAGTGGATTTAGGTAAGACGATTCTAAGCGAAATAAGTCACACAGAAAAGGACACTTCTCATAAGGTGTCACTTATAGAGGGAATGTAAAAACCGTTACACTTGAACTGAATTACAAAACAGAACAGAGTCACACATGCACAAAACACACTATGGCTGCTTAACGGGAAAGGTGAGGTGGGGTGATACATAAAACAAGAGTTTCAAATTAGCTCAGATACCGTTCCATAAACCCAATATGGAATAGACAAGACCTACTCCTTGCTCAGAGAACTGGACTCAACACGCCCGATTCACCGCACAAGAATATATCTGACTAGTAATAATCTTAAAACCTATGTATTGATATCTCTCTGTTAGTGTGTCAAGTGTGTGTAAGGCGGCATAAACACGGCCGTGAAAAGCAGCTAAACCCCATTATAAAAATAAATTACTTTTAAAAACCCATGAAACAAAGACAGGGAAAGAGAGAGAAATTCTTACACAATTCGTTCGGGGGCTGTGATGCAACCTGGATTGACCATATCTAGACCCACAGCTGGATGAGACATAAGGGTGGACACTCTTGGGGCTGAGAGGTTTGGTGAGGTTGGGTGAGCAAACGCAGACCCTTTAAAGTAATACTGCGTGCTACCCATCGCATGGGTCCCAAATCTCCAGGTTCAAGGGCATCTTCCTACATCGAAAACATGCATGAGAAACCCAGAAGATGTACACCGTGTGATGGGGAAAGGTTTCTAAAACGCACCGCATTTCTCATCTCCTTGTGCTCGGGTTCGCCATTCCAGCCACTTTACTAGCAATCTCCCTACTTGGAGCATCAGCACCTTTAACCTCCTGTTCCGTACAGGTTGCAATTTGTCCTGAGGATGAACGGGAAGACGGGGAACCAATGAGAGACTAGCTCTTGGTGTTGGGACAGGCACAGGTCACTCAATTTTCCCATCAGGAAGAAGAATTAACCACAGGCTCAGCCTGCCCCCGGAACCAGAACAGGGCCTGAAGCCATCCTGCGCTTTTGCGGCCGACTCCCAAAAAAGCGACTTGTAAAATGCAGCTTCAGGGCACTGCAATTCACAAACCTGCAGAGTTATAAATGATAACTCTCGTCCACAAATATATTGAGGGAAGGCAAAGAAGAGGATTTGAAATCAAGGCAGAATTGCAGGAAACAGATTTCAGGAGGTAGATTCGAATCGCCTTTAAAGCACATGAAAAGCGGCAAAACGTTGACAATGGTGCCCTTGGCCAAAAAGGGCGTATGCGTTTTTTCCTGAATATATTCAGGAAAAAACGCATACGCCCTTTTTGGCCAACCAAGCAACCTGGAAAGGCAAATCAGCGCTACAAAGAAGTCTCGCTTCCCATCGGTCAAAAGGGCCATGCTGAAAAAAGTGTCAAAACCAGAAATGCAGGACAGGCCATGGAGAAATGGGAGCCTTGCTACACTGATGGGCGGGATGTAAATTGCAAACAGCCACTCTGGAGAAGTGTACGGTGTGTCCTGAAACATCTGAAAAACACAGCTTAGAGAGCATAGGGCACTTCTACGCATGGGGGGATAAAGTGGGAAAATTGAAAATCAGCAAGACACAAGCACCCCAAAGTTTAGGGCTGCTCTGTTGACAAGACCTCCACTTCATTCCACCTTAAATATCCCAGGAAAGCGAAAAATGGATAAAAAAGTTGTGGTCCTTATGTACAATGGAATATCACTCAGCCATGAAATCAATGTCATAAGGCTAGTAGCAGCATGATGAGTGGATTTAGGTAAGACGATTCTAAGTGAAATAAGTCACACAGAAAAGGACACTTCTCATAAGGTGTCACTTATAGAGGGAATGTAAAAACCGTTACACTTGAACTGAATTACAAAACAGAACAGAGTCACACATGCAGAAAACACACTATGGCTGCTTAACGGGAAAGGTGAGGTGGGGTGATACATAAAACAAGAGTTTCAAATTAGCTCAGATACCGTTCCATAAACCCAATATGGAATAGACAAGACCTACTCCTTGCTCAGAGAACTGGACTCAACACGCCCGATTCACCGCACAAGAATATATCTGACTAGTAATAATCTTAAAACCTATGTATTGATATCTCTCTGTTAGTGTGTCAAGTGTGTGTAAGGCGGCATAAACACGGCCGTGAAAAGCAGCTAAACCCCATTATAAAAATAAATTACTTTTAAAAACCCATGAAACAAAGACAGGGAAAGAGAGAGAAATTCTTACACAATTCGTTCGGGGGCTGTGATGCAACCTGGATTGACCATATCTAGACCCACAGCCGGATGAGACATAAGGGTGGACACTCTTGGGGCTGAGAGGTTTGGTGAGGTTGGGTGAGCAAACGCAGACCCTTTAAAGTAATACTGCGTGCTACCCATCGCATGGGTCCCAAATCTCCAGGTTCAAGGGCATCTTCCTACATCGAAAACATGCATGAGAAACCCAGAAGATGGTACACCGTGTGATGGGGAAAGGTTTCTAAAACGCACCGCATTTCTCATCTCCTTGTGCTCGGGTTCGCCATTCCAGCCACTTTACTAGCAATCTCCCTACTTGGAGCATCAGCACCTTTAACCTCCTGTTCCGTACAGGTTGCAATTTGTCCTGAGGATGAACGGGAAGACGGGGAACCAATGAGAGACTAGCTCTTGGTGTTGGGACAGGCACAGGTCACTCAATTTTCCCATCAGGAAGAAGAATTAACCACAGGCTCAGCCTGCCCCCCGGAACCAGAACAGGGCCTGAAGCCATCCTGCGCTTTTGCGGCCGACTCCCAAAAAAGCGACTTGTAAAATGCAGCTTCAGGGCACTGCAATTCACAAACCTGCAGAGTTATAAATGATAACTCTCGTCCACAAATATATTGAGGGAAGGCAAAGAAGAGGATTTGAAATCAAGGCAGAATTGCAGGAAACAGATTTCAGGAGGTAGATTCGAATCGCCTTTAAAGCACATGAAAAGCGGGAAAACGTTGACAATGATGCCCTTGGCCAAAAAGGGCGTATGCCTTTTTTCCTGAATATATTCAGGAAAAAACGCATACGCCCTTTTTGGCCAACCAAGCAACCTGGAAAGGCAAATCAGCGCTACAAAGAAGTCTCGCTTCCCATCGATCAAAAGGGACATGCTGAAAAAGGTGTCAAAACCAGAAATGCAGGACAGGCCATGGAGAAATGGGAGCCTTGCTACACTGATGGGCGGGATGTAAATTGCCAACAGCCACTCTGGAGAAGTGTACGGTGTGTCCTGAAACATCTAAAAAACACAGCTTAGAGAGCATAGGGCACTTCTACGCATGGGGGGATAAAGTGGGAAAATTGAAAATCAGCAAGACACAAGCACCCGAAAGTTTAGGGCTGCTCTGTTGACAAGGACCTCCACTTCATTCCACCTTAAATATCCCAGGAAAGCGAAAAATGGATAAAAAAGTTGTGGTCCTTATGTACAATGGACTATCACTCAGCCATGAAATCAATGTCATAAGGCTAGTAGCAGCATGATGAGTGGATTTAGGTAAGACGATTCTAAGTGAAATAAGTCACACAGAAAAGGACACTTCTCATAAGGTGTCACTTATAGAGGGAATGTAAAAACCGTTACACTTGAAATGAATTACAAAACAGAACAGAGTCACACATGCAGAAAACACACTATGGCTGCTTAACGGGAAAGGTGAGGTGGGGTGATACATAAAACAAGAGTTTCAAATTAGCTCAGATACCGTTCCATAAACCCAATATGTAATAGACAAGACCTACTCCTTGCTCAGAGAACTGGACTCAACACGCCCGATTCACCGCACAAGAATATATCTGACTACTAATAATCTTAAAACCTATGTATTGATATCTCTCTGTTAGTGTGTCAAGTGGGTGTAAAGCGGCCTAAACACAGCCGTGAAAAGCAGCTAAACCCCATTATAAAAATAAATTACTTTTAAAAACCCATGAAACAAAGACAGGGAAAGAGAGAGAAATTCTTACACAATTCGTTCGGGGGCTGTGATGCAACCTGGATTGACCATATCTAGACCCACAGCTGGATGAGACATAAGGGTGGACACTCTTGGGGCTGAGAGGTTTGGTGAGGTTGGGTGAGCAAACGCAGACCCTTTAAAGTAATACTGCGTGCTACCCATCGCATGGGTCCCAAATCTCCAGGTTCAAGGGCATCTTCCTACATCAAAAACATGCATGAGAACCCCAGAAGATGGTACACCGTGTGATGGGGAAAGGTTTCTAAAACGCACCTCATTTCTCACCTCCTTGTGCTCGTGTTCGCCATTCCAGCCACTTTACTAGCAATCTCCCTACTTGGAGCATCAGCACCTTTAACCTCCTGTTCTGTACAGGTTGCAATTTGTCCTGAGGATGAACGGGAAGACGGGAAACCAATGAGAGACTAGCTCTTGGTGTTGGGACAGGCACAGGTCACTCTATTTTCCCATCAGGAAGAAGAATTAACCACAGGCTCAGCCTGCCCCCCGGAACCAGAACAGGGCCTGAAGCCATCCTGCGCTTTTGCGGCCGGCTCCCAAAAAAGCGACTTGTAAAATGCAGCTTCAGGGCACTGCAATTCACAAACCTGCAGAGTTATAAATGATAACTCTCGTCCACAAATATATTGAGGGAAGGCAAAGAAGAGGATTTGAAATCAAGGCAGAATTGCAGGAAACAGATTTCAGGAGGTAGATTCGAATCGCATTTAAAGCACTTGAAAAGCGGCAAAACGTTGACAATGATGCCCTTGGCCAAAAAGGGCGTATGCCTTTTTTCCTGAATATATTCAGGAAAAAACGCATACGCCCTTTTTGGCCAACCAAGCAACCTGGAAAGGCAAATCAGCGCTACAAAGAAGTCTCGCTTCCCATCGGTCAAAAGGGACATGCTGAAAAAAGTGTCAAAACCAGAAATGCAGGACAGGCCATGGAGAAATGGGAGCCTTGCTACACTGATGGGCGGGATGTAAATTGCAAACAGCCACTCTGGAGAAGTGTACGGTGTGTCCTGAAACATCTGAAAAACACAGCTTAGAGAGCATAGGGCACTTCTACGCATGGGGGGATAAAGTGGGAAAATTGAAAATCAGCAGACACAAGCACCCCAAAGTTTAGGGCTGCTCTGTTGACAAGACCTCCACTTCATTCCACCTTAAATATCCCAGGAAAGCGAAAAATGGATAAAAAAGTTGTGGTCCTTATGTACAATGGAATATCACTCTGCCATGAAATCAATGTCATAAGGCTAGTAGCAGCATGATGAGTGGATTTAGGTAAGACGATTCTAAGTGAAATAAGTCACACAGAAAAGGACACTTCTCATAAGGTGTCACTTATAGAGGGAATGTAAAAACCGTTACACTTGAACTGAATTACAAAACAGAACAGAGTCACACATGCAGAAAACACACTATGGCTGCTTAACGGGAAAGGTGAGGTGGGGTGATACATAAAACAAGAGTTTCAAATTAGCTCAGATACCGTTCCATAAACCCAATATGGAATAGACAAGACCTACTCCTTGCTCAGAGAACTGGACTCAACACGCCCGATTCACCGCACAAGAATATATCTGACTAGTAATAATCTTAAAACCTATGTATTGATATCTCTCTGTTAGTGTGTCAAGTGTGTGTAAGGCGGCATAAACACGGCCGTGAAAAGCAGCTAAACCCCATTATAAAAATAAATTACTTTTAAAAACCCATGAAACAAAGACAGGGAAAGAGAGAGAAATTCTTACACAATTCGTTCGGGGGCTGTGATGCAACCTGGATTGACCATATCTAGACCCACAGCTGGATGAGACATAAGGGTGGACACTCTTGGGGCTGAGAGGTTTGGTGAGGTTGGGTGAGCAAACGCAGACCCTTTAAAGTAATACTGCGTGCTACCCATCGCATGGGTCCCAAATCTCCAGGTTCAAGGGCATCTTCCTACATCGAAAACATGCATGAGAAACCCAGAAGATGGTACACCGTGTGATGGGGAAAGGTTTCTAAAACGCACCGCATTTCTCATCTCCTTGTGCTCGGGTTCGCCATTCCAGCCACTTTACTAGCAATCTCCCTACTTGGAGCATCAGCACCTTTAACCTCCTGTTCCGTACAGGTTGCAATTTGTCCTGAGGATGAACGGGAAGACGGGGAACCAATGAGAGACTAGCTCTTGGTGTTGGGACAGGCACAGGTCACTCAATTTTCCCATCAGGAAGAAGAATTAACCACAGGCTCAGCCTGCCCCCCGGAACCAGAACAGGGCCTGAAGCCATCCTGCGCTTTTGCGGCCGACTCCCAAAAAAGCGACTTGTAAAATGCAGCTTCAGGGCACTGCAATTCACAAACCTGCAGAGTTATAAATGATAACTCTCGTCCACAAATATATTGAGGGAAGGCAAAGAAGAGGATTTGAAATCAAGGCAGAATTGCAGGAAACAGATTTCAGGAGGTAGATTCGAATCGCCTTTAAAGCACATGAAAAGCGGCAAAACGTTGACAATGGTGCCCTTGGCCAAAAAGGGCGTATGCGTTTTTTCCTGAATATATTCAGGAAAAAACGCATACGCCCTTTTTGGCCAACCAAGCAACCTGGAAAGGCAAATCAGCGCTACAAAGAAGTCTCGCTTCCCATCGGTCAAAAGGGCCATGCTGAAAAAAGTGTCAAAACCAGAAATGCAGGACAGGCCATGGAGAAATGGGAGCCTTGCTACACTGATGGGCGGGATGTAAATTGCAAACAGCCACTCTGGAGAAGTGTACGGTGTGTCCTGAAACATCTGAAAAACACAGCTTAGAGAGCATAGGGCACTTCTACGCATGGGGGGATAAAGTGGGAAAATTGAAAATCAGCAAGACACAAGCACCCCAAAGTTTAGGGCTGCTCTGTTGACAAGACCTCCACTTCATTCCACCTTAAATATCCCAGGAAAGCGAAAAATGGATAAAAAAGTTGTGGTCCTTATGTACAATGGAATATCACTCAGCCATGAAATCAATGTCATAAGGCTAGTAGCAGCATGATGAGTGGATTTAGGTAAGACGATTCTAAGCGAAATAAGTCACACAGAAAAGGACACTTCTCATAAGGTGTCACTTATAGAGGGAATGTAAAAACCGTTACACTTGAACTGAATTACAAAACAGAACAGAGTCACACATGCACAAAACACACTATGGCTGCTTAACGGGAAAGGTGAGGTGGGGTGATACATAAAACAAGAGTTTCAAATTAGCTCAGATACCGTTCCATAAACCCAATATGGAATAGACAAGACCTACTCCTTGCTCAGAGAACTGGACTCAACACGCCCGATTCACCGCACAAGAATATATCTGACTAGTAATAATCTTAAAACCTATGTATTGATATCTCTCTGTTAGTGTGTCAAGTGTGTGTAAGGCGGCATAAACACGGCCGTGAAAAGCAGCTAAACCCCATTATAAAAATAAATTACTTTTAAAAACCCATGAAACAAAGACAGGGAAAGAGAGAGAAATTCTTACACAATTCGCTCGGGGGCTGTGATGCAACCTGGATTGACCATATCTAGACCCACAGCTGGATGAGACATAAGGGTGGACACTCTTGGGGCTGAGAGGTTTGGTGAGGTTGGGTGAGCAAACGCAGACCCTTTAAAGTAATACTGCGTGCTACCCATCGCATGGGTCCCAAATCTCCAGGTTCAAGGGCATCTTCCTACATCGAAAACATGCATGAGAAACCCAGAAGATGGTACACCGTGTGATGGGGAAAGGTTTCTAAAACGCACCGCATTTCTCATCTCCTTGTGCTCGGGTTCGCCATTCCAGCCACTTTACTAGCAATCTCCCTACTTGGAGCATCAGCACCTTTAACCTCCTGTTCCGTACAGGTTGCAATTTGTCCTGAGGATGAACGGGAAGACGGGGAACCAATGAGAGACTAGCTCTTGGTGTTGGGACAGGCACAGGTCACTCAATTTTCCCATCAGGAAGAAGAATTAACCACAGGCTCAGCCTGCCCCCCGGAACCAGAACAGGGCCTGAAGCCATCCTGCGCTTTTGCGGCCGACTCCCAAAAAAGCGACTTGTAAAATGCAGCTTCAGGGCACTGCAATTCACAAACCTGCAGAGTTATAAATGATAACTCTCGTCCACAAATATATTGAGGGAAGGCAAAGAAGAGGATTTGAAATCAAGGCAGAATTGCAGGAAACAGATTTCAGGAGGTAGATTCGAATCGCCTTTAAAGCACATGAAAAGCGGCAAAACGTTGACAATGGTGCCCTTGGCCAAAAAGGGCGTATGCGTTTTTTCCTGAATATATTCAGGAAAAAACGCATACGCCGTTTTTGGCCAACCAAGCAACCTGGAAAGGCAAATCAGCGCTACAAAGAAGTCTCGCTTCCCATCGGTCAAAAGGGCCATGCTGAAAAAAGTGTCAAAACCAGAAATGCAGGACAGGCCATGGAGAAATGGGAGCCTTGCTACACTGATGGGCGGGATGTAAATTGCAAACAGCCACTCTGGAGAAGTGTACGGTGTGTCCTGAAACATCTGAAAAACACAGCTTAGAGAGCATAGGGCACTTCTACGCATGGGGGGATAAAGTGGGAAAATTGAAAATCAGCAAGACACAAGCACCCCAAAGTTTAGGGCTGCTCTGTTGACAAGACCTCCACTTCATTCCACCTTAAATATCCCAGGAAAGCGAAAAATGGATAAAAAAGTTGTGGTCCTTATGTACAATGGAATATCACTCAGCCATGAAATCAATGTCATAAGGCTAGTAGCAGCATGATGAGTGGATTTAGGTAAGACGATTCTAAGTGAAATAAGTCACACAGAAAAGGACACTTCTCATAAGGTGTCACTTATAGAGGGAATGTAAAAACCGTTACACTTGAACTGAATTACAAAACAGAACAGAGTCACACATGCAGAAAACACACTATGGCTGCTTAACGGGAAAGGTGAGGTGGGGTGATACATAAAACAAGAGTTTCAAATTAGCTCAGATACCGTTCCATAAACCCAATATGGAATAGACAAGACCTACTCCTTGCTCAGAGAACTGGACTCAACACGCCCGATTCACCGCACAAGAATATATCTGACTAGTAATAATCTTAAAACCTATGTATTGATATCTCTCTGTTAGTGTGTCAAGTGTGTGTAAGGCGGCATAAACACGGCCGTGAAAAGCAGCTAAACCCCATTATAAAAATAAATTACTTTTAAAAACCCATGAAACAAAGACAGGGAAAGAGAGAGAAATTCTTACACAATTCGTTCGGGGGCTGTGATGCAACCTGGATTGACCATATCTAGACCCACAGCCGGATGAGACATAAGGGTGGACACTCTTGGGGCTGAGAGGTTTGGTGAGGTTGGGTGAGCAAACGCAGACCCTTTAAAGTAATACTGCGTGCTACCCATCGCATGGGTCCCAAATCTCCAGGTTCAAGGGCATCTTCCTACATCGAAAACATGCATGAGAAACCCAGAAGATGGTACACCGTGTGATGGGGAAAGGTTTCTAAAACGCACCGCATTTCTCATCTCCTTGTGCTCGGGTTCGCCATTCCAGCCACTTTACTAGCAATCTCCCTACTTGGAGCATCAGCACCTTTAACCTCCTGTTCCGTACAGGTTGCAATTTGTCCTGAGGATGAACGGGAAGACGGGGAACCAATGAGAGACTAGCTCTTGGTGTTGGGACAGGCACAGGTCACTCAATTTTCCCATCAGGAAGAAGAATTAACCACAGGCTCAGCCTGCCCCCCGGAACCAGAACAGGGCCTGAAGCCATCCTGCGCTTTTGCGGCCGACTCCCAAAAAAGCGACTTGTAAAATGC
Organism: Balaenoptera physalus; assembly: GCF_965194825.1. Lineage (NCBI taxonomy): Eukaryota > Metazoa > Chordata > Mammalia > Artiodactyla > Balaenopteridae > Balaenoptera > Balaenoptera physalus. The sequence continues at coordinate 289,528 of NW_028126434.1, read as the reverse complement.
AGCTTCAGGGCACTGCAATTCACAAACCTGCAGAGTTATAAATGATAACTCTCGTCCACAAATATATTGAGGGAAGGCAAAGAAGAGGATTTGAAATCAAGGCAGAATTGCAGGAAACAGATTTCAGGAGGTAGATTCGAATCGCCTTTAAAGCACATGAAAAGCGGCAAAACGTTGACAATGATGCCCTTGGCCAAAAAGGGCGTATGCCTTTTTTCCTGAATATATTCAGGAAAAAACGCATACGCCCTTTTTGGCCAACCAAGCAACCTGGAAAGGCAAATCAGCGCTACAAAGAAGTCTCGCTTCCCATCGATCAAAAGGGACATGCTGAAAAAGTTGTCAAAACCAGAAATGCAGGACAGGCCATGGAGAAATGGGAGCCTTGCTACACTGATGGGCGGGATGTAAGTTGCCAACAGCCACTCTGGAGAAGTGTACGGTGTGTCCTGAAACATCTAAAAAACACAGCTTAGAGAGCATAGGGCACTTCTACGCATGGGGGGATAAAGTGGGAAAATTGAAAATCAGCAAGACACAAGCACCCGAAAGTTTAGGGCTGCTCTGTTGACAAGGACCTCCACTTCATTCCACCTTAAATATCCCAGGAAAGCGAAAAATGGATAAAAAAGTTGTGGTCCTTATGTACAATGGACTATCACTCAGCCATGAAATCAATGTCATAAGGCTAGTAGCAGCATGATGAGTGGATTTAGGTAAGACGATTCTAAGTGAAATAAGTCACACAGAAAAGGACACTTCTCATAAGGTGTCACTTATAGAGGGAATGTAAAAACCGTTACACTTGAAATGAATTACAAAACAGAACAGAGTCACACATGCAGAAAACACACTATGGCTGCTTAACGGGAAAGGTGAGGTGGGGTGATACATAAAACAAGAGTTTCAAATTAGCTCAGATACCGTTCCATAAACCCAATATGGAATAGACAAGACCTACTCCTTGCTCAGAGAACTGGACTCAACACGCCCGATTCACCGCACAAGAATATATCTGACTACTAATAATCTTAAAACCTATGTATTGATATCTCTCTGTTAGTGTGTCAAGTGGGTGTAAAGCGGCCTAAACACAGCCGTGAAAAGCAGCTAAACCCCATTATAAAAATAAATTACTTTTAAAAACACATGAAACAAAGACATGGAAAGAGAGAGAAATTCTTACATAATTCGTTCAGGGGCTGTGATGCAACCTGCATTGACCATATCTAGACCCACAGCTGGATGAGACATAAGGGTGGACACTCTTGGGGCTGAGAGGTTTGGTGAGGTTGGGTGAGCAAACGCAGACCCTTTAAAGTAATACTGCGTGCTACCCATCGCATGGGTCCCAAATCTCCAGGTTCAAGGGCATCTTCCTACATCGAAAACATGCATGAGAAACCCAGAAGATGGTACACCGTGTGATGGGGAAAGGTTTCTAAAACGCACCGCATTTCTCATCTCCTTGTGCTCGGGTTCGCCATTCCAGCCACTTTACTAGCAATCTCCCTACTTGGAGCATCAGCACCTTTAACCTCCTGTTCCGTACAGGTTGCAATTTGTCCTGAGGATGAACGGGAAGACGGGGAACCAATGAGAGACTAGCTCTTGGTGTTGGGACAGGCACAGGTCACTCAATTTTCCCATCAGGAAGAAGAATTAACCACAGGCTCAGCCTGCCCCCCGGAACCAGAACAGGGCCTGAAGCCATCCTGCGCTTTTGCGGCCGACTCCCAAAAAAGCGACTTGTAAAATGGAGCTTCAGGGCACTGCAATTCACAAACCTGCAGAGTTATAAATGATAACTCTCGTCCACAAATATATTGAGGGAAGGCAAAGAAGAGGATTTGAAATGAAGGCAGAATTGCAGGAAATAGATTTCAGGAGGTAGATTCGAATCGCCTTTAAAGCACATGAAAAGCGGCAAAACGTTGACAATGATGCCCTTGGCCAAAAAGGGCGTATGCGTTTTTTCCTGAATATATTCAGGAAAAAACGCATACGCCCTTTTTGGCCAACCAAGCAACCTGGAAAGGCAAATCAGCGCTACAAAGAAGTCTCGCTTCCCATCGGTCAAAAGGGACATGCTGAAAAAGGTGTCAAAACCAGAAATGCAGGAGAGGGCATGGAGAAATGGGAGCCTTGCTACACTGATGGGCGGGATGTAAATTGCCAACAGCCACTCTGGAGAAGTGTACGGTGTGTCCTGAAACATCTAAAAAACACAGCTTAGAGAGCATAGGGCACTTCTACGCATGGGGGGATAAAGTGGGAAAATTGAAAATCAGCAAGACACAAGCACCCGAAAGTTTAGGGCTGCTCTGTTGACAAGGACCTCCACTTCATTCCACCTTAAATATCCCAGGAAAGCGAAAAATGGATAAAAAAGTTGTGGTCCTTATGTACAATGGACTATCACTCAGCCATGAAATCAATGTCATAAGGCTAGTAGCAGCATGATGAGTGGATTTAGGTAAGACGATTCTAAGTGAAATAAGTCACACAGAAAAGGACACTTCTCATAAGGTGTCACTTATAGAGGGAATGTAAAAACCGTTACACTTGAACTGAATTACAAAACAGAACAGAGTCACACATGCAGAAAACACACTATGGCTGCTTAACGGGAAAGGTGAGGTGGGGTGATACATAAAACAAGAGTTTCAAATTAGCTCAGATACCGTTCCATAAACCCAATATGGAATAGACAAGACCTACTCCTTGCTCAGAGAACTGGACTCAACACGCCCGATTCACCGCACAAGAATATATCTGACTAGTAATAATCTTAAAACCTATGTATTGATATCTCTCTGTTAGTGTGTCAAGTGTGTGTAAGGCGGCATAAACACGGCCGTGAAAAGCAGCTAAACCCCATTATAAAAATAAATTACTTTTAAAAACCCATGAAACAAAGACAGGGAAAGAGAGAGAAATTCTTACACAATTCGTTCGGGGGCTGTGATGCAACCTGCATTGACCATATCTAGACCCACAGCTGGATGAGACATAAGGGTGGACACTCTTGGGGCTGAGAGGTTTGGTGAGGTTGGGTGAGCAAACGCAGACCCTTTAAAGTAATACTGCGTGCTACCCATCGCATGGGTCCCAAATCTCCAGGTTCAAGGGCATCTTCCTACATCGAAAACATGCATGAGAAACCCAGAAGATGGTACACCGTGTGATGGGGAAAGGTTTCTAAAACGCACCGCATTTCTCATCTCCTTGTGCTCGGGTTCGCCATTCCAGCCACTTTACTAGCAATCTCCCTACTTGGAGCATCAGCACCTTTAACCTCCTGTTCCGTACAGGTTGCAATTTGTCCTGAGGATGAACGGGAAGACGGGGAACCAATGAGAGACTAGCTCTTGGTGTTGGGACAGGCACAGGTCACTCAATTTTCCCATCAGGAAGAAGAATTAACCACAGGCTCAGCCTGCCCCCCCGAACCAGAAAAGGGCCTGAAGCCATCCTGCGCTTTTGCGGCCGACTCCCAAAAAAGCGACTTGTAAAATGCAGCTTCAGGGCACTGCAATTCACAAACCTGCAGAGTTATAAATGATAACTCTCGTCCACAAATATATTGAGGGAAGGCAAAGAAGAGGATTTGAAATCAAGGCAGAATTGCAGGAAACAGATTTCAGGAGGTAGATTCGAATCGCCTTTAAAGCACATGAAAAGCGGCAAAACGTTGACAATGGTGCCCTTGGCCAAAAAGGGCGTATGCGTTTTTTCCTGAATATATTCAGGAAAAAACGCATACGCCCTTTTTGGCCAACCAAGCAACCTGGAAAGGCAAATCAGCGCTACAAAGAAGTCTCGCTTCCCATCGGTCAAAAGGGCCATGCTGAAAAAAGTGTCAAAACCAGAAATGCAGGACAGGCCATGGAGAAATGGGAGCCTTGCTACACTGATGGGCGGGATGTAAATTGCAAACAGCCACTCTGGAGAAGTGTACGGTGTGTCCTGAAACATCTAAAAAACACAGCTTAGAGAGCATAGGGCACTTCTACGCATGGGGGGATAAAGTGGGAAAATTGAAAATCAGCAAGACACAAGCACCCCAAAGTTTAGGGCTGCTCTGTTGACAAGACCTCCACTTCATTCCACCTTAAATATCCCAGGAAAGCGAAAAATGGATAAAAAAGTTGTGGTCCTTATGTACAATGGAATATCACTCAGCCATGAAATCAATGTCATAAGGCTAGTAGCAGCATGATGAGTGGATTTAGGTAAGACGATTCTAAGTGAAATAAGTCACACAGAAAAGGACACTTCTCATAAGGTGTCACTTATAGAGGGAATGTAAAAACCGTTACACTTGAACTGAATTACAAAACAGAACAGAGTCACACATGCAGAAAACACACTATGGCTGCTTAACGGGAAAGGTGAGGTGGGGTGATACATAAAACAAGAGTTTCAAATTAGCTCAGATACCGTTCCATAAACCCAATATGGAATAGACAAGACCTACTCCTTGCTCAGAGAACTGGACTCAACACGCCCGATTCACCGCACAAGAATATATCTGACTAGTAATAATCTTAAAACCTATGTATTGATATCTCTCTGTTAGTGTGTCAAGTGGGTGTAAGGCGGCCTAAACACGGCCGTGAAAAGCAGCTAAACCCCATTATAAAAATAAATTACTTTTAAAAACCCATGAAACAAAGACAGGGAAAGAGAGAGAAATTCTTACACAATTCGTTCGGGGGCTGTGATGCAACCTGGATTGACCATATCTAGACCCACAGCTGGATGAGACATAAGGGTGGACACTCTTGGGGCTGAGAGGTTTGGTGAGGTTGGGTGAGCAAACGCAGACCCTTTAAAGTAATACTGCGTGCTACCCATCGCATGGGTCCCAAATCTCCAGGTTCAAGGGCATCTTCCTACATCGAAAACATGCATGAGAAACCCAGAAGATGGTACACCGTGTGATGGGGAAAGGTTTCTAAAACGCACCTCATTTCTCACCTCCTTGTGCTCGTGTTCGCCATTCCAGCCACTTTACTAGCAATCTCCCTACTTGGAGCATCAGCACCTTTAACCTCCTGTTCCGTACAGGTTGCAATTTGTCCTGAGGATGAACGGGAAGACGGGAAACCAATGAGAGACTAGCTCTTGGTGTTGGGACAGGCACAGGTCACTCTATTTTCCCATCAGGAAGAAGAATTAACCACAGGCTCAGCCTGCCCCCCGGAACCAGAACAGGGCCTGAAGCCATCCTGCGCTTTTGCGGCCGGCTCCCAAAAAAGCGACTTGTAAAATGCAGTTTCAGGGCACTGCAATTCACAAACCTGCAGAGTTATAAATGATAACTCTCGTCCACAAATATATTGAGGGAAGGCAAAGAAGAGGATTTGAAATCAAGGCAGAATTGCAGGAAACAGATTTCAGGAGGTAGATTCGAATCGCCTTTAAAGCACATGAAAAGCGGGAAAACGTTGACAATGATGCCCTTGGCCAAAAAGGGCGTATGCGTTTTTTCCTGAATATATTCAGGAAAAAACGCATACGCCCTTTTTGGCCAACCAAGCAACCTGGAAAGGCAAATCAGCGCTACAAAGAAGTCTCGCTTCCCATCGATCAAAAGGGACATGCTGAAAAAGGTGTCAAAACCAGAAATGCAGGACAGGCCATGGAGAAATGGGAGCCTTGCTACACTGATGGGCGGGATGTAAATTGCCAACAGCCACTCTGGAGAAGTGTACGGTGTGTCCTGAAACATCTAAAAAACACAGCTTAGAGAGCATAGGGCACTTCTACGCATGGGGGGATAAAGTGGGAAAATTGAAAATCAGCAAGACACAAGCACCCGAAAGTTTAGGGCTGCTCTGTTGACAAGGACCTCCACTTCATTCCACCTTAAATATCCCAGGAAAGCGAAAAATGGATAAAAAAGTTGTGGTCCTTATGTACAATGGACTATCACTCAGCCATGAAATCAATGTCATAAGGCTAGTAGCAGCATGATGAGTGGATTTAGGTAAGACGATTCTAAGTGAAATAAGTCACACAGAAAAGGACACTTCTCATAAGGTGTCACTTATAGAGGGAATGTAAAAACCGTTACACTTGAACTGAATTACAAAACAGAACAGAGTCACACATGCAGAAAACACACTATGGCTGCTTAACGGGAAAGGTGAGGTGGGGTGATACATAAAACAAGAGTTTCAAATTAGCTCAGATACCGTTCCATAAACCCAATATGGAATAGACAAGACCTACTCCTTGCTCAGAGAACTGGACTCAACACGCCCGATTCACCGCACAAGAATATATCTGACTAGTAATAATCTTAAAACCTATGTATTGATATCTCTCTGTTAGTGTGTCAAGTGTGTGTAAGGCGGCATAAACACGGCCGTGAAAAGCAGCTAAACCCCATTATAAAAATAAATTACTTTTAAAAACCCATGAAACAAAGACAGGGAAAGAGAGAGAAATTCTTACACAATTCGTTCGGGGGCTGTGATGCAACCTGCATTGACCATATCTAGACCCACAGCTGGATGAGACATAAGGGTGGACACTCTTGGGGCTGAGAGGTTTGGTGAGGTTGGGTGAGCAAACGCAGACCCTTTAAAGTAATACTGCGTGCTACCCATCGCATGGGTCCCAAATCTCCAGGTTCAAGGGCATCTTCCTACATCGAAAACATGCATGAGAAACCCAGAAGATGGTACACCGTGTGATGGGGAAAGGTTTCTAAAACGCACCGCATTTCTCATCTCCTTGTGCTCGGGTTCGCCATTCCAGCCACTTTACTAGCAATCTCCCTACTTGGAGCATCAGCACCTTTAACCTCCTGTTCCGTACAGGTTGCAATTTGTCCTGAGGATGAACGGGAAGACGGGGAACCAATGAGAGACTAGCTCTTGGTGTTGGGACAGGCACAGGTCACTCAATTTTCCCATCAGGAAGAAGAATTAACCACAGGCTCAGCCTGCCCCCCGGAACCAGAACAGGGCCTGAAGCCATCCTGCGCTTTTGCGGCCGACTCCCAAAAAAGCGACTTGTAAAATGCAGCTTCAGGGCACTGCAATTCACAAACCTGCAGAGTTATAAATGATAACTCTCGTCCACAAATATATTGAGGGAAGGCAAAGAAGAGGATTTGAAATCAAGGCAGAATTGCAGGAAACAGATTTCAGGAGGTAGATTCGAATCGCCTTTAAAGCACATGAAAAGCGGCAAAACGTTGACAATGGTGCCCTTGGCCAAAAAGGGCGTATGCGTTTTTTCCTGAATATATTCAGGAAAAAACGCATACGCCCTTTTTGGCCAACCAAGCAACCTGGAAAGGCAAATCAGCGCTACAAAGAAGTCTCGCTTCCCATCGGTCAAAAGGGCCATGCTGAAAAAAGTGTCAAAACCAGAAATGCAGGACAGGCCATGGAGAAATGGGAGCCTTGCTACACTGATGGGCGGGATGTAAATTGCAAACAGCCACTCTGGAAAAGTGTACGGTGTGTCCTGAAACATCTGAAAAACACAGCTTAGAGAGCATAGGGCACTTCTACGCATGGGGGGATAAAGTGGGAAAATTGAAAATCAGCAAGACACAAGCACCCCAAAGTTTAGGGCTGCTCTGTTGACAAGACCTCCACTTCATTCCACCTTAAATATCCCAGGAAAGCGAAAAATGGATAAAAAAGTTGTGGTCCTTATGTACAATGGAATATCACTCAGCCATGAAATCAATGTCATAAGGCTAGTAGCAGCATGATGAGTGGATTTAGGTAAGACGATTCTAAGTGAAATAAGTCACACAGAAAAGGACACTTCTCATAAGGTGTCACTTATAGAGGGAATGTAAAAACCGTTACACTTGAACTGAATTACAAAACAGAACAGAGTCACACATGCAGAAAACACACTATGGCTGCTTAACGGGAAAGGTGAGGTGGGGTGATACATAAAACAAGAGTTTCAAATTAGCTCAGATACCGTTCCATAAACCCAATATGGAATAGACAAGACCTACTCCTTGCTCAGAGAACTGGACTCAACACGCCCGATTCACCGCACAAGAATATATCTGACTAGTAATAATCTTAAAACCTATGTATTGATATCTCTCTGTTAGTGTGTCAAGTGTGTGTAAGGCGGCATAAACACGGCCGTGAAAAGCAGCTAAACCCCATTATAAAAATAAATTACTTTTAAAAACCCATGAAACAAAGACAGGGAAAGAGAGAGAAATTCTTACACAATTCGTTCGGGGGCTGTGATGCAACCTGCATTGACCATATCTAGACCCACAGCTGGATGAGACATAAGGGTGGACACTCTTGGGGCTGAGAGGTTTGGTGAGGTTGGGTGAGCAAACGCAGACCCTTTAAAGTAATACTGCGTGCTACCCATCGCATGGGTCCCAAATCTCCAGGTTCAAGGGCATCTTCCTACATCGAAAACATGCATGAGAAACCCAGAAGATGGTACACCGTGTGATGGGGAAAGGTTTCTAAAACGCACCGCATTTCTCATCTCCTTGTGCTCGGGTTCGCCATTCCAGCCACTTTACTAGCAATCTCCCTACTTGGAGCATCAGCACCTTTAACCTCCTGTTCCGTACAGTTTGCAATTTGTCCTGAGGATGAACGGGAAGACGGGGAACCAATGAGAGACTAGCTCTTGGTGTTGGGACAGGCACAGGTCACTCAATTTTCCCATCAGGAAGAAGAATTAACCACAGGCTCAGCCTGCCCCCCGGAACCAGAACAGGGCCTGAAGCCATCCTGCGCTTTTGCGGCCGACTCCCAAAAAAGCGACTTGTAAAATGCAGCTTCAGGGCACTGCAATTCACAAACCTGCAGAGTTATAAATGATAACTCTCGTCCACAAATATATTGAGGGAAGGCAAAGAAGAGGATTTGAAATCAAGGCAGAATTGCAGGAAACAGATTTCAGGAGGTAGATTCGAATCGCCTTTAAAGCACATGAAAAGCGGCAAAACGTTGACAATGGTGCCCTTGGCCAAAAAGGGCGTATGCGTTTTTTCCTGAATATATTCAGGAAAAAACGCATACGCCCTTTTTGGCCAACCAAGCAACCTGGAAAGGCAAATCAGCGCTACAAAGAAGTCTCGCTTCCCATCGGTCAAAAGGGCCATGCTGAAAAAAGTGTCAAAACCAGAAATGCAGGACAGGCCATGGAGAAATGGGAGCCTTGCTACACTGATGGGCGGGATGTAAACTGCAAACAGCCACTCTGGAGAAGTGTACGGTGTGTCCTGAAACATCTGAAAAACACAGCTTAGAGAGCATAGGGCACTTCTACGCATGGGGGGATAAAGTGGGAAAATTGAAAATCAGCAAGACACAAGCACCCCAAAGTTTAGGGCTGCTCTGTTGACAAGACCTCCACTTCATTCCACCTTAAATATCCCAGGAAAGCGAAAAATGGATAAAAAAGTTGTGGTCCTTATGTACAATGGACTATCACTCAGCCATGAAATCAATGTCATAAGGCTAGTAGCAGCATGATGAGTGGATTTAGGTAAGACGATTCTAAGTGAAATAAGTCACACAGAAAAGGACACTTCTCATAAGGTGTCACTTATAGAGGGAATGTAAAAACCGTTACACTTGAACTGAATTACAAAACAGAACAGAGTCACACATGCAGAAAACACACTATGGCTGCTTAACGGGAAAGGTGAGGTGGGGTGATACATAAAACAAGAGTTTCAAATTAGCTCAGATACCGTTCCATAAACCCAATATGGAATAGACAAGACCTACTCCTTGCTCAGAGAACTGGACTCAACACGCCCGATTCACCGCACAAGAATATATCTGACTAGTAATAATCTTAAAACCTATGTATTGATATCTCTCTGTTAGTGTGTCAAGTGTGTGTAAGGCGGCATAAACACGGCCGTGAAAAGCAGCTAAACCCCATTATAAAAATAAATTACTTTTAAAAACCCATGAAACAAAGACAGGGAAAGAGAGAGAAATTCTTACACAATTCGTTCGGGGGCTGTGATGCAACCTGCATTGACCATATCTAGACCCACAGCTGGATGAGACATAAGGGTGGACACTCTTGGGGCTGAGAGGTTTGGTGAGGTTGGGTGAGCAAACGCAGACCCTTTAAAGTAATACTGCGTGCTACCCATCGCATGGGTCCCAAATCTCCAGGTTCAAGGGCATCTTCCTACATCGAAAACATGCATGAGAAACCCAGAAGATGGTACACCGTGTGATGGGGAAAGGTTTCTAAAACGCACCGCATTTCTCATCTCCTTGTGCTCGGGTTCGCCATTCCAGCCACTTTACTAGCAATCTCCCTACTTGGAGCATCAGCACCTTTAACCTCCTGTTCCGTACAGGTTGCAATTTGTCCTGAGGATGAACGGGAAGACGGGGAACCAATGAGAGACTAGCTCTTGGTGTTGGGACAGGCACAGGTCACTCAATTTTCCCATCAGGAAGAAGAATTAACCACAGGCTCAGCCTGCCCCCCGGAACCAGAACAGGGCCTGAAGCCATCCTGCGCTTTTGCGGCCGACTCCCAAAAAAGCGACTTGTAAAATGCAGCTTCAGGGCACTGCAATTCACAAACCTGCAGAGTTATAAATGATAACTCTCGTCCACAAATATATTGAGGGAAGGCAAAGAAGAGGATTTGAAATCAAGGCAGAATTGCAGGAAACAGATTTCAGGAGGTAGATTCGAATCGCCTTTAAAGCACATGAAAAGCGGCAAAACGTTGACAATGGTGCCCTTGGCCAAAAAGGGCGTATGCGTTTTTTCCTGAATATATTCAGGAAAAAACGCATACGCCCTTTTTGGCCAACCAAGCAACCTGGAAAGGCAAATCAGCGCTACAAAGAAGTCTCGCTTCCCATCGGTCAAAAGGGCCATGCTGAAAAAAGTGTCAAAACCAGAAATGCAGGACAGGCCATGGAGAAATGGGAGCCTTGCTACACTGATGGGCGGGATGTAAATTGCAAACAGCCACTCTGGAAAAGTGTACGGTGTGTCCTGAAACATCTGAAAAACACAGCTTAGAGAGCATAGGGCACTTCTACGCATGGGGGGATAAAGTGGGAAAATTGAAAATCAGCAAGACACAAGCACCCCAAAGTTTAGGGCTGCTCTGTTGACAAGACCTCCACTTCATTCCACCTTAAATATCCCAGGAAAGCGAAAAATGGATAAAAAAGTTGTGGTCCTTATGTACAATGGAATATCACTCAGCCATGAAATCAATGTCATAAGGCTAGTAGCAGCATGATGAGTGGATTTAGGTAAGACGATTCTAAGTGAAATAAGTCACACAGAAAAGGACACTTCTCATAAGGTGTCACTTATAGAGGGAATGTAAAAACCGTTACACTTGAACTGAATTACAAAACAGAACAGAGTCACACATGCAGAAAACACACTATGGCTGCTTAACGGGAAAGGTGAGGTGGGGTGATACATAAAACAAGAGTTTCAAATTAGCTCAGATACCGTTCCATAAACCCAATATGGAATAGACAAGACCTACTCCTTGCTCAGAGAACTGGACTCAACACGCCCGATTCACCGCACAAGAATATATCTGACTAGTAATAATCTTAAAACCTATGTATTGATATCTCTCTGTTAGTGTGTCAAGTGTGTGTAAGGCGGCATAAACACGGCCGTGAAAAGCAGCTAAACCCCATTATAAAAATAAATTACTTTTAAAAACCCATGAAACAAAGACAGGGAAAGAGAGAGAAATTCTTACACAATTCGTTCGGGGGCTGTGATGCAACCTGCATTGACCATATCTAGACCCACAGCTGGATGAGACATAAGGGTGGACACTCTTGGGGCTGAGAGGTTTGGTGAGGTTGGGTGAGCAAACGCAGACCCTTTAAAGTAATACTGCGTGCTACCCATCGCATGGGTCCCAAATCTCCAGGTTCAAGGGCATCTTCCTACATCGAAAACATGCATGAGAAACCCAGAAGATGGTACACCGTGTGATGGGGAAAGGTTTCTAAAACGCACCGCATTTCTCATCTCCTTGTGCTCGGGTTCGCCATTCCAGCCACTTTACTAGCAATCTCCCTACTTGGAGCATCAGCACCTTTAACCTCCTGTTCCGTACAGTTTGCAATTTGTCCTGAGGATGAACGGGAAGACGGGGAACCAATGAGAGACTAGCTCTTGGTGTTGGGACAGGCACAGGTCACTCAATTTTCCCATCAGGAAGAAGAATTAACCACAGGCTCAGCCTGCCCCCCGGAACCAGAACAGGGCCTGAAGCCATCCTGCGCTTTTGCGGCCGACTCCCAAAAAAGCGACTTGTAAAATGCAGCTTCAGGGCACTGCAATTCACAAACCTGCAGAGTTATAAATGATAACTCTCGTCCACAAATATATTGAGGGAAGGCAAAGAAGAGGATTTGAAATCAAGGCAGAATTGCAGGAAACAGATTTCAGGAGGTAGATTCGAATCGCCTTTAAAGCACATGAAAAGCGGCAAAACGTTGACAATGGTGCCCTTGGCCAAAAAGGGCGTATGCGTTTTTTCCTGAATATATTCAGGAAAAAACGCATACGCCCTTTTTGGCCAACCAAGCAACCTGGAAAGGCAAATCAGCGCTACAAAGAAGTCTCGCTTCCCATCGGTCAAAAGGGCCATGCTGAAAAAAGTGTCAAAACCAAAAATGCAGGACAGGCCATGGAGAAATGGGAGCCTTGCTACACTGATGGGCGGGATGTAAATTGCAAACAGCCACTCTGGAGAAGTGTACGGTGTGTCCTGAAACATCTGAAAAACACAGCTTAGAGAGCATAGGGCACTTCTACGCATGGGGGGATAAAGTGGGAAAATTGAAAATCAGCAAGACACAAGCACCCCAAAGTTTAGGGCTGCTCTGTTGACAAGACCTCCACTTCATTCCACCTTAAATATCCCAGGAAAGCGAAAAATGGATAAAAAAGTTGTGGTCCTTATGTACAATGGAATATCACTCAGCCATGAAATCAATGTCATAAGGCTAGTAGCAGCATGATGAGTGGATTTAGGTAAGACGATTCTAAGTGAAATAAGTCACACAGAAAAGGACACTTCTCATAAGGTGTCACTTATAGAGGGAATGTAAAAACCGTTACACTTGAACTGAATTACAAAACAGAACAGAGTCACACATGCAGAAAACACACTATGGCTGCTTAACGGGAAAGGTGAGGTGGGGTGATACATAAAACAAGAGTTTCAAATTAGCTCAGATACCGTTCCATAAACCCAATATGGAATAGACAAGACCTACTCCTTGCTCAGAGAACTGGACTCAACACGCCCGATTCACCGCACAAGAATATATCTGACTAGTAATAATCTTAAAACCTATGTATTGATATCTCTCTGTTAGTGTGTCAAGTGTGTGTAAGGCGGCATAAACACGGCCGTGAAAAGCAGCTAAACCCCATTATAAAAATAAATTACTTTTAAAAACCCATGAAACAAAGACAGGGAAAGAGGGAGAAATTCTTACACAATTCGTTCGGGGGCTGTGATGCAACCTGCATTGACCATATCTAGACCCACAGCTGGATGAGACATAAGGGTGGACACTCTTGGGGCTGAGAGGTTTGGTGAGGTTGGGTGAGCAAACGCAGACCCTTTAAAGTAATACTGCGTGCTACCCATCGCATGGGTCCCAAATCTCCAGGTTCAAGGGCATCTTCCTACATCGAAAACATGCATGAGAAACCCAGAAGATGGTACACCGTGTGATGGGGAAAGGTTTCTAAAACGCACCGCATTTCTCATCTCCTTGTGCTCGGGTTCGCCATTCCAGCCACTTTACTAGCAATCTCCCTACTTGGAGCATCAGCACCTTTAACCTCCTGTTCCGTACAGGTTGCAATTTGTCCTGAGGATGAACGGGAAGACGGGGAACCAATGAGAGACTAGCTCTTGGTGTTGGGACAGGCACAGGTCACTCAATTTTCCCATCAGGAAGAAGAATTAACCACAGGCTCAGCCTGCCCCCAGGAACCAGAACAGGGCCTGAAGCCATCCTGCGCTTTTGCGGCCGACTCCCAAAAAAGCGACTTGTAAAATGCAGCTTCAGGGCACTGCAATTCACAAACCTGCAGAGTTATAAATGATAACTCTCGTCCACAAATATATTGAGGGAAGGCAAAGAAGAGGATTTGAAATCAAGGCAGAATTGCAGGAAACAGATTTCAGGAGGTAGATTCGAATCGCCTTTAAAGCACATGAAAAGCGGCAAAACGTTGACAATGGTGCCCTTGGCCAAAAAGGGCGTATGCGTTTTTTCCTGAATATATTCAGGAAAAAACGCATACGCCCTTTTTGGCCAACCAAGCAACCTGGAAAGGCAAATCAGCGCTACAAAGAAGTCTCGCTTCCCATCGGTCAAAAGGGCCATGCTGAAAAAAGTGTCAAAACCAGAAATGCAGGACAGGCCATGGAGAAATGGGAGCCTTGCTACACTGATGGGCGGGATGTAAATTGCAAACAGCCACTCTGGAAAAGTGTACGGTGTGTCCTGAAACATCTGAAAAACACAGCTTAGAGAGCATAGGGCACTTCTACGCATGGGGGGATAAAGTGGGAAAATTGAAAATCAGCAAGACACAAGCACCCCAAAGTTTAGGGCTGCTCTGTTGACAAGACCTCCACTTCATTCCACCTTAAATATCCCAGGAAAGCGAAAAATGGATAAAAAAGTTGTGGTCCTTATGTACAATGGAATATCACTCAGCCATGAAATCAATGTCATAAGGCTAGTAGCAGCATGATGAGTGGATTTAGGTAAGACGATTCTAAGTGAAATAAGTCACACAGAAAAGGACACTTCTCATAAGGTGTCACTTATAGAGGGAATGTAAAAACCGTTACACTTGAACTGAATTACAAAACAGAACAGAGTCACACATGCAGAAAACACACTATGGCTGCTTAACGGGAAAGGTGAGGTGGGGTGATACATAAAACAAGAGTTTCAAATTAGCTCAGATACCGTTCCATAAACCCAATATGGAATAGACAAGACCTACTCCTTGCTCAGAGAACTGGACTCAACACGCCCGATTCACCGCACAAGAATATATCTGACTAGTAATAATCTTAAAACCTATGTATTGATATCTCTCTGTTAGTGTGTCAAGTGTGTGTAAGGCGGCATAAACACGGCCGTGAAAAGCAGCTAAACCCCATTATAAAAATAAATTACTTTTAAAAACCCATGAAACAAAGACAGGGAAAGAGAGAGAAATTCTTACACAATTCGTTCGGGGGCTGTGATGCAACCTGCATTGACCATATCTAGACCCACAGCTGGATGAGACATAAGGGTGGACACTCTTGGGGCTGAGAGGTTTGGTGAGGTTGGGTGAGCAAACGCAGACCCTTTAAAGTAATACTGCGTGCTACCCATCGCATGGGTCCCAAATCTCCAGGTTCAAGGGCATCTTCCTACATCGAAAACATGCATGAGAAACCCAGAAGATGGTACACCGTGTGATGGGGAAAGGTTTCTAAAACGCACCGCATTTCTCATCTCCTTGTGCTCGGGTTCGCCATTCCAGCCACTTTACTAGCAATCTCCCTACTTGGAGCATCAGCACCTTTAACCTCCTGTTCCGTACAGTTTGCAATTTGTCCTGAGGATGAACGGGAAGACGGGGAACCAATGAGAGACTAGCTCTTGGTGTTGGGACAGGCACAGGTCACTCAATTTTCCCATCAGGAAGAAGAATTAACCACAGGCTCAGCCTGCCCCCCGGAACCAGAACAGGGCCTGAAGCCATCCTGCGCTTTTGCGGCCGACTCCCAAAAAAGCGACTTGTAAAATGCAGCTTCAGGGCACTGCAATTCACAAACCTGCAGAGTTATAAATGATAACTCTCGTCCACAAATATATTGAGGGAAGGCAAAGAAGAGGATTTGAAATCAAGGCAGAATTGCAGGAAACAGATTTCAGGAGGTAGATTCGAATCGCCTTTAAAGCACATGAAAAGCGGCAAAACGTTGACAATGGTGCCCTTGGCCAAAAAGGGCGTATGCGTTTTTTCCTGAATATATTCAGGAAAAAACGCATACGCCCTTTTTGGCCAACCAAGCAACCTGGAAAGGCAAATCAGCGCTACAAAGAAGTCTCGCTTCCCATCGGTCAAAAGGGCCATGCTGAAAAAAGTGTCAAAACCAGAAATGCAGGACAGGCCATGGAGAAATGGGAGCCTTGCTACACTGATGGGCGGGATGTAAATTGCAAACAGCCACTCTGGAGAAGTGTACGGTGTGTCCTGAAACATCTGAAAAACACAGCTTAGAGAGCATAGGGCACTTCTACGCATGGGGGGATAAAGTGGGAAAATTGAAAATCAGCAAGACACAAGCACCCCAAAGTTTAGGGCTGCTCTGTTGACAAGACCTCCACTTCATTCCACCTTAAATATCCCAGGAAAGCGAAAAATGGATAAAAAAGTTGTGGTCCTTATGTACAATGGAATATCACTCAGCCATGAAATCAATGTCATAAGGCTAGTAGCAGCATGATGAGTGGATTTAGGTAAGACGATTCTAAGTGAAATAAGTCACACAGAAAAGGACACTTCTCATAAGGTGTCACTTATAGAGGGAATGTAAAAACCGTTACACTTGAACTGAATTACAAAACAGAACAGAGTCACACATGCAGAAAACACACTATGGCTGCTTAACGGGAAAGGTGAGGTGGGGTGATACATAAAACAAGAGTTTCAAATTAGCTCAGATACCGTTCCATAAACCCAATATGGAATAGACAAGACCTACTCCTTGCTCAGAGAACTGGACTCAACACGCCCGATTCACCGCACAAGAATATATCTGACTAGTAATAATCTTAAAACCTATGTATTGATATCTCTCTGTTAGTGTGTCAAGTGTGTGTAAGGCGGCATAAACACGGCCGTGAAAAGCAGCTAAACCCCATTATAAAAATAAATTACTTTTAAAAACCCATGAAACAAAGACAGGGAAAGAGAGAGAAATTCTTACACAATTCGTTCGGGGGCTGTGATGCAACCTGGATTGACCATATCTAGACCCACAGCTGGATGAGACATAAGGGTGGACACTCTTGGGGCTGAGAGGTTTGGTGAGGTTGGGTGAGCAAACGCAGACCCTTTAAAGTAATACTGCGTGCTACCCATCGCATGGGTCCCAAATCTCCAGGTTCAAGGGCATCTTCCTACATCGAAAACATGCATGAGAAACCCAGAAGATGGTACACCGTGTGATGGGGAATGGTTTCTAAAACGCACCGCATTTCTCATCTCCTTGTGCTCGGGTTCGCCATTCCAGCCACTTTACTAGCAATCTCCCTACTTGGAGCATCAGCACCTTTAACCTCCTGTTCCGTACAGGTTGCAATTTGTCCTGAGGATGAACGGGAAGACGGGGAACCAATGAGAGACTAGCTCTTGGTGTTGGGACAGGCACAGGTCACTCAATTTTCCCATCAGGTAGAAGAATTAACCACAGGCTCAGCCTGCCCCCCGGAACCAGAACAGGGCCTGAAGCCATCCTGCGCTTTTGCGGCCGACTCCCAAAAAAGCGACTTGTAAAGTGCAGCTTCAGGGCACTGCAATTCACAAACCTGCAGAGTTATAAATGATAACTCTCGTCCACAAATATATTGAGGGAAGGCAAAGAAGAGGATTTGAAATCAAGGCAGAATTGCAGGAAACAGATTTCAGGAGGTAGATTCGAATCGCCTTTAAAGCACATGAAAAGCGGCAAAACGTTGACAATGGTGCCCTTGGCCAAAAAGGGCGTATGCGTTTTTTCCTGAATATATTCAGGAAAAAACGCATACGCCCTTTTTGGCCAACCAAGCAACCTGGAAAGGCAAATCAGCACTACAAAGAAGTCTCGCTTCCCATCGGTCAAAAGGGCCATGCTGAAAAAAGTGTCAAAACCAGAAATGCAGGACAGGCCATGGAGAAATGGGAGCCTTGCTACACTGATGGGCGGGATGTAAATTGCAAACAGCCACTCTGGAAAAGTGTACGGTGTGTCCTGAAACATCTGAAAAACACAGCTTAGAGAGCATAGGGCACTTCTACGCATGGGGGGATAAAGTGGGAAAATTGAAAATCAGCAAGACACAAGCACCCCAAAGTTTAGGGCTGCTCTGTTGACAAGACCTCCACTTCATTCCACCTTAAATATCCCAGGAAAGCGAAAAATGGATAAAAAAGTTGTGGTCCTTATGTACAATGGAATATCACTCAGCCATGAAATCAATGTCATAAGGCTAGTAGCAGCATGATGAGTGGATTTAGGTAAGACGATTCTAAGTGAAATAAGTCACACAGAAAAGGACACTTCTCATAAGGTGTCACTTATAGAGGGAATGTAAAAACCGTTACACTTGAACTGAATTACAAAACAGAACAGAGTCACACATGCAGAAAACACACTATGGCTGCTTAACGGGAAAGGTGAGGTGGGGTGATACATAAAACAAGAGTTTCAAATTAGCTCAGATACCGTTCCATAAACCCAATATGGAATAGACAAGACCTACTCCTTGCTCAGAGAACTGGACTCAACACGCCCGATTCACCGCACAAGAATATATCTGACTAGTAATAATCTTAAAACCTATGTATTGATATCTCTCTGTTAGTGTGTCAAGTGGGTGTAAGGCGGCCTAAACACGGCCGTGAAAAGCAGCTAAACCCCATTATAAAAATAAATTACTTTTAAAAACCCATGAAACAAAGACAGGGAAAGAGAGAGAAATTCTTACACAATTCGTTCGGGGGCTGTGATGCAACCTGGATTGACCATATCTAGACCCACAGCTGGATGAGACATAAGGGTGGACACTCTTGGGGCTGAGAGGTTTGGTGAGGTTGGGTGAGCAAACGCAGACCCTTTAAAGTAATACTGCGTGCTACCCATCGCATGGGTCCCAAATCTCCAGGTTCAAGGGCATCTTCCTACATCGAAAACATGCATGAGAAACCCAGAAGATGGTACACCGTGTGATGGGGAAAGGTTTCTAAAACGCACCTCATTTCTCACCTCCTTGTGCTCGTGTTCGCCATTCCAGCCACTTTACTAGCAATCTCCCTACTTGGAGCATCAGCACCTTTAACCTCCTGTTCCGTACAGGTTGCAATTTGTCCTGAGGATGAACGGGAAGACGGGAAACCAATGAGAGACTAGCTCTTGGTGTTGGGACAGGCACAGGTCACTCTATTTTCCCATCAGGAAGAAGAATTAACCACAGGCTCAGCCTGCCCCCCGGAACCAGAACAGGGCCTGAAGCCATCCTGCGCTTTTGCGGCCGGCTCCCAAAAAAGCGACTTGTAAAATGCAGCTTCAGGGCACTGCAATTCACAAACCTGCAGAGTTATAAATGATAACTCTCGTCCACAAATATATTGAGGGAAGGCAAAGAAGAGGATTTGAAATCAAGGCAGAATTGCAGGAAACAGATTTCAGGAGGTAGATTCGAATCGCCTTTAAAGCACATGAAAAGCGGGAAAACGTTGACAATGATGCCCTTGGCCAAAAAGGGCGTATGCCTTTTTTCCTGAATATATTCAGGAAAAAACGCATACGCCCTTTTTGGCCAACCAAGCAACCTGGAAAGGCAAATCAGCGCTACAAAGAAGTCTCGCTTCCCATCGATCAAAAGGGACATGCTGAAAAAGGTGTCAAAACCAGAAATGCAGGACAGGCCATGGAGAAATGGGAGCCTTGCTACACTGATGGGCGGGATGTAAATTGCCAACAGCCACTCTGGAGAAGTGTACGGTGTGTCCTGAAACATCTAAAAAACACAGCTTGGAGAGCATAGGGCACTTCTACGCATGGGGGGATAAAGTGGGAAAATTGAAAATCAGCAAGACACAAGCACCCGAAAGTTTAGGGCTGCTCTGTTGACAAGGACCTCCACTTCATTCCACCTTAAATATCCCAGGAAAGCGAAAAATGGATAAAAAAGTTGTGGTCCTTATGTACAATGGACTATCACTCAGCCATGAAATCAATGTCATAAGGCTAGTAGCAGCATGATGAGTGGATTTAGGTAAGACGATTCTAAGTGAAATAAGTCACACAGAAAAGGACACTTCTCATAAGGTGTCACTTATAGAGGGAATGTAAAAACCGTTACACTTGAAATGAATTACAAAACAGAACAGAGTCACACATGCAGAAAACACACTATGGCTGCTTAACGGGAAAGGTGAGGTGGGGTGATACATAAAACAAGAGTTTCAAATTAGCTCAGATACCGTTCCATAAACCCAATATGTAATAGACAAGACCTACTCCTTGCTCAGAGAACTGGACTCAACACGCCCGATTCACCGCACAAGAATATATCTGACTACTAATAATCTTAAAACCTATGTATTGATATCTCTCTGTTAGTGTGTCAAGTGTGTGTAAGGCGGCATAAACACGGCCGTGAAAAGCAGCTAAACCCCATTATAAAAATAAATTACTTTTAAAAACCCATGAAACAAAGACAGGGAAAGAGAGAGAAATTCTTACACAATTCGTTCGGGGGCTGTGATGCAACCTGCATTGACCATATCTAGACCCACAGCTGGATGAGACATAAGGGTGGACACTCTTGGGGCTGAGAGGTTTGGTGAGGTTGGGTGAGCAAACGCAGACCCTTTAAAGTAATACTGCGTGCTACCCATCGCATGGATCCCAAATCTCCAGGTTCAAGGGCATCTTCCTACATCGAAAACATGCATGAGAAACCCAGAAGATGGTACACCGTGTGATGGGGAAAGGTTTCTAAAACGCACCGCATTTCTCATCTCCTTGTGCTCGGGTTCGCCATTCCAGCCACTTTACTAGCAATCTCCCTACTTGGAGCATCAGCACCTTTAACCTCCTGTTCTGTACAGGTTGCAATTTGTCCTGAGGATGAACGGGAAGACGGGGAACCAATGAGAGACTAGCTCTTGGTGTTGGGACAGGCACAGGTCACTCAATTTTCCCATCAGGAAGAAGAATTAACCACAGGCTCAGCCTGCCCCCCGGAACCAGAACAGGGCCTGAAGCCATCCTGCGCTTTTGCGGCCGACTCCCAAAAAAGCGACTTGTAAAATGCAGCTTCAGGGCACTGCAATTCACAAACCTGCAGAGTTATAAATGATAACTCTCGTCCACAAATATATTGAGGGAAGGCAAAGAAGAGGATTTGAAATCAAGGCAGAATTGCAGGAAACAGATTTCAGGAGGTAGATTCGAATCGCCTTTAAAGCACATGAAAAGCGGCAAAACGTTGACAATGGTGCCCTTGGCCAAAAAGGGCGTATGCGTTTTTTCCTGAATATATTCAGGAAAAAACGCATACGCCCTTTTTGGCCAACCAAGCAACCTGGAAAGGCAAATCAGCGCTACAAAGAAGTCTCGCTTCCCATCGGTCAAAAGGGCCATGCTGAAAAAAGTGTCAAAACCAGAAATGCAGGACAGGCCATGGAGAAATGGGAGCCTTGCTACACTGATGGGCGGGATGTAAATTGCAAACAGCCACTCTGGAGAAGTGTACGGTGTGTCCTGAAACATCTGAAAAACACAGCTTAGAGAGCATAGGGCACTTCTACGCATGGGGGGATAAAGTGGGAAAATTGAAAATCAGCAAGACACAAGCACCCCAAAGTTTAGGGCTGCTCTGTTGACAAGACCTCCACTTCATTCCACCTTAAATATCCCAGGAAAGCGAAAAATGGATAAAAAAGTTGTGGTCCTTATGTACAATGGAATATCACTCAGCCATGAAATCAATGTCATAAGGCTAGTAGCAGCATGATGAGTGGATTTAGGTAAGACGATTCTAAGTGAAATAAGTCACACAGAAAAGGACACTTCTAATAAGGTGTCACTTATAGAGGGAATGTAAAAACC
Organism: Balaenoptera physalus; assembly: GCF_965194825.1. NCBI lineage: Eukaryota > Metazoa > Chordata > Mammalia > Artiodactyla > Balaenopteridae > Balaenoptera > Balaenoptera physalus. The sequence goes on along the minus strand of NW_028126434.1, from coordinate 267,619 downwards.
GTTACACTTGAACTGAAATACAAAACAGAACAGAGTCACACATGCAGAAAACACACTATGGCTGCTTAACGGGAAAGGTGAGGTGGGGTGATACATAAAACAAGAGTTTCAAATTAGCTCAGATACCATTCCATAAACCCAATATGGAATAGACAAGACCTACTCCTTGCTCAGAGAACTGGACTCAACACGCCCGATTCACCGCACAAGAATATATCTGACTAGTAATAATCTTAAAACCTATGTATTGATATCTCTCTGTTAGTGTGTCAAGTGTGTGTAAGGCGGCATAAACACGGCCGTGAAAAGCAGCTAAACCCCATTATAAAAATAAATTACTTTTAAAAACCCATGAAACAAAGACAGGGAAAGAGAGAGAAATTCTTACACAATTCGTTCGGGGGCTGTGATGCAACCTGGATTGACCATATCTAGACCCACAGCTGGATGAGACATAAGGGTGGACACTCTTGGGGCTGAGAGGTTTGGTGAGGTTGGGTGAGCAAACGCAGACCCTTTAAAGTAATACTGCGTGCTACCCATCGCATGGGTCCCAAATCTCCAGGTTCAAGGGCATCTTCCTACATCGAAAACATGCATGAGAAACCCAGAAGATGGTACACCGTGTGATGGGGAAAGGTTTCTAAAACGCACCGCATTTCTCATCTCCTTGTGCTCGGGTTCGCCATTCCAGCCACTTTACTAGCAATCTCCCTACTTGGAGCATCAGCACCTTTAACCTCCTGTTCCGTACAGGTTGCAATTTGTCCTGAGGATGAACGGGAAGACGGGGAACCAATGAGAGACTAGCTCTTGGTGTTGGGACAGGCACAGGTCACTCAATTTTCCCATCAGGAAGAAGAATTAACCACAGGCTCAGCCTGCCCCCCGGAACCAGAACAGGGCCTGAAGCCATCCTGCGCTTTTGCGGCCGACTCCCAAAAAAGCGACTTGTAAAGTGCAGCTTCAGGGCACTGCAATTCACAAACCTGCAGAGTTATAAATGATAACTCTCGTCCACAAATATATTGAGGGAAGGCAAAGAAGAGGATTTGAAATCAAGGCAGAATTGCAGGAAACAGATTTCAGGAGGTAGATTCGAATCGCCTTTAAAGCACATGAAAAGCGGCAAAACGTTGACAATGGTGCCCTTGGCCAAAAAGGGCGTATGCGTTTTTTCCTGAATATATTCAGGAAAAAACGCATACGCCCTTTTTGGCCAACCAAGCAACCTGGAAAGGCAAATCAGCGCTACAAAGAAGTCTCGCTTCCCATCGATCAAAAGGGACATGCTGAAAAAGGTGTCAAAACCAGAAATGCAGGACAGGCCATGGAGAAATGGGAGCCTTGCTACACTGATGGGCGGGATGTAAATTGCCAACAGCCACTCTGGAGAAGTGTACGGTGTGTCCTGAAACATCTAAAAAACACAGCTTAGAGAGCATAGGGCACTTCTACGCATGGGGGGATAAAGTGGGAAAATTGAAAATCAGCAAGACACAAGCACCCGAAAGTTTAGGGCTGCTCTGTTGACAAGGACCTCCACTTCATTCCACCTTAAATATCCCAGGAAAGCGAAAAATGGATAAAAAAGTTGTGGTCCTTATGTACAATGGACTATCACTCAGCCATGAAATCAATGTCATAAGGCTAGTAGCAGCATGATGAGTGGATTTAGGTAAGACGATTCTAAGTGAAATAAGTCACACAGAAAAGGACACTTCTCATAAGGTGTCACTTATAGAGGGAATGTAAAAACCGTTACACTTGAAATGAATTACAAAACAGAACAGAGTCACACATGCAGAAAACACACTATGGCTGCTTAACGGGAAAGGTGAGGTGGGGTGATACATAAAACAAGAGTTTCAAATTAGCTCAGATACCGTTCCATAAACCCAATATGTAATAGACAAGACCTACTCCTTGCTCAGAGAACTGGACTCAACACGCCCGATTCACCGCACAAGAATATATCTGACTACTAATAATCTTAAAACCTATGTATTGATATCTCTCTGTTAGTGTGTCAAGTGGGTGTAAAGCGGCCTAAACACAGCCGTGAAAAGCAGCTAAACGCCATTATAAAAATAAATTACTTTTAAAAACACATGAAACAAAGACAGGGAAAGAGAGAGAAATTCTTACATAATTCGTTCAGGGGCTGTGATGCAACCTGCATTGACCATATCTAGACCCACAGCTGGATGAGACATAAGGGTGGACACTCTTGGGGCTGAGAGGTTTGGTGAGGTTGGGTGAGCAAACGCAGACCCTTTAAAGTAATACTGCGTGCTACCCATCACATGGGTCCCAAATCTCCAGGTTCAAGGGCATCTTCCTACATCGAAAACATGCATGAGAAACCCAGAAGATGGTACACCGTGTGATGGGGAAAGGTTTCTAAAACGCACCGCATTTCTCATCTCCTTGTGCTCGGGTTCGCCATTCCAGCCACTTTACTAGCAATCTCCCTACTTGGAGCATCAGCACCTTTAACCTCCTGTTCCGTACAGGTTGCAATTTGTCCTGAGGATAAACGGGAAGACGGGGAACCAATGAGAGACTAGCTCTTGGTGTTGGGACAGGCACAGGTCACTCAATTTTCCCATCAGGAAGAAGAATTAACCACAGGCTCAGCCTGCCCCCCGGAACCAGAACAGGGCCTGAAGCCATCCTGCGCTTTTGCGGCCGACTCCCAAAAAAGCGACTTGTAAAATGCAGCTTCAGGGCACTGCAATTCACAAACCTGCAGAGTTATAAATGATAACTCTCGTCCACAAATATATTGAGGGAAGGCAAAGAAGAGGATTTGAAATCAAGGCAGAATTGCAGGAAACAGATTTCAGGAGGTAGATTCGAATCGCCTTTAAAGCACATGAAAAGCGGCAAAACGTTGACAATGGTGCCCTTGGCCAAAAAGGGCGTATGCGTTTTTTCCTGAATATATTCAGGAAAAAACGCATACGCCCTTTTTGGCCAACCAAGCAACCTGGAAAGGCAAATCAGCGCTACAAAGAAGTCTCGCTTCCCATCGGTCAAAAGGGCCATGCTGAAAAAAGTGTCAAAACCAGAAATGCAGGACAGGCCATGGAGAAATGGGAGCCTTGCTACACTGATGGGCGGGATGTAAATTGCAAACAGCCACTCTGGAAAAGTGTACGGTGTGTCCTGAAACATCTGAAAAACACAGCTTAGAGAGCATAGGGCACTTCTACGCATGGGGGGATAAAGTGGGAAAATTGAAAATCAGCAAGACACAAGCACCCCAAAGTTTAGGGCTGCTCTGTTGACAAGACCTCCACTTCATTCCACCTTAAATATCCCAGGAAAGCGAAAAATGGATAAAAAAGTTGTGGTCCTTATGTACAATGGAATATCACTCAGCCATGAAATCAATGTCATAAGGCTAGTAGCAGCATGATGAGTGGATTTAGGTAAGACGATTCTAAGCGAAATAAGTCACACAGAAAAGGACACTTCTCATAAGGTGTCACTTATAGAGGGAATGTAAAAACCGTTACACTTGAACTGAATTACAAAACAGAACAGAGTCACACATGCAGAAAACACACTATGGCTGCTTAACGGGAAAGGTGAGGTGGGGTGATACATAAAACAAGAGTTTCAAATTAGCTCAGATACCGTTCCATAAACCCAATATGGAATAGACAAGACCTACTCCTTGCTCAGAGAACTGGACTCAACACGCCCGATTCACCGCACAAGAATATATCTGACTACTAATAATCTTAAAACCTATGTATTGATATCTCTCTGTTAGTGTGTCAAGTGGGTGTAAAGCGGCCTAAACACAGCCGTGAAAAGCAGCTAAACGCCATTATAAAAATAAATTACTTTTAAAAACACATGAAACAAAGACAGGGAAAGAGAGAGAAATTCTTACATAATTCGTTCAGGGGCTGTGATGCAACCTGCATTGACCATATCTAGACCCACAGCTGGATGAGACATAAGGGTGGACACTCTTGGGGCTGAGAGGTTTGGTGAGGTTGGGTGAGCAAACGCAGACCCTTTAAAGTAATACTGCGTGCTACCCATCACATGGGTCCCAAATCTCCAGGTTCAAGGGCATCTTCCTACATCGAAAACATGCATGAGAAACCCAGAAGATGGTACACCGTGTGATGGGGAAAGGTTTCTAAAACGCACCGCATTTCTCATCTCCTTGTGCTCGGGTTCGCCATTCCAGCCACTTTACTAGCAATCTCCCTACTTGGAGCATCAGCACCTTTAACCTCCTGTTCCGTACAGGTTGCAATTTGTCCTGAGGATAAACGGGAAGACGGGGAACCAATGAGAGACTAGCTCTTGGTGTTGGGACAGGCACAGGTCACTCAATTTTCCCATCAGGAAGAAGAATTAACCACAGGCTCAGCCTGCCCCCCGGAACCAGAACAGGGCCTGAAGCCATCCTGCGCTTTTGCGGCCGACTCCCAAAAAAGCGACTTGTAAAATGCAGCTTCAGGGCACTGCAATTCACAAACCTGCAGAGTTATAAATGATAACTCTCGTCCACAAATATATTGAGGGAAGGCAAAGAAGAGGATTTGAAATCAAGGCAGAATTGCAGGAAACAGATTTCAGGAGGTAGATTCGAATCGCCTTTAAAGCACATGAAAAGCGGCAAAACGTTGACAATGGTGCCCTTGGCCAAAAAGGGCGTATGCGTTTTTTCCTGAATATATTCAGGAAAAAACGCATACGCCCTTTTTGGCCAACCAAGCAACCTGGAAAGGCAAATCAGCGCTACAAAGAAGTCTCGCTTCCCATCGGTCAAAAGGGCCATGCTGAAAAAAGTGTCAAAACCAGAAATGCAGGACAGGCCATGGAGAAATGGGAGCCTTGCTACACTGATGGGCGGGATGTAAATTGCAAACAGCCACTCTGGAAAAGTGTACGGTGTGTCCTGAAACATCTGAAAAACACAGCTTAGAGAGCATAGGGCACTTCTACGCATGGGGGGATAAAGTGGGAAAATTGAAAATCAGCAAGACACAAGCACCCCAAAGTTTAGGGCTGCTCTGTTGACAAGACCTCCACTTCATTCCACCTTAAATATCCCAGGAAAGCGAAAAATGGATAAAAAAGTTGTGGTCCTTATGTACAATGGAATATCACTCAGCCATGAAATCAATGTCATAAGGCTAGTAGCAGCATGATGAGTGGATTTAGGTAAGACGATTCTAAGCGAAATAAGTCACACAGAAAAGGACACTTCTCATAAGGTGTCACTTATAGAGGGAATGTAAAAACCGTTACACTTGAACTGAATTACAAAACAGAACAGAGTCACACATGCAGAAAACACACTATGGCTGCTTAACGGGAAAGGTGAGGTGGGGTGATACATAAAACAAGAGTTTCAAATTAGCTCAGATACCGTTCCATAAACCCAATATGGAATAGACAAGACCTACTCCTTGCTCAGAGAACTGGACTCAAAACGCCCGATTCACCGCACAAGAATATATCTGACTAGTAATAATCTTAAAACCTATGTATTGATATCTCTCTGTTAGTGTGTCAAGTGTGTGTAAGGCGGCATAAACACGGCCGTGAAAAGCAGCTAAACCCCATTATAAAAATAAATTACTTTTAAAAACCCATGAAACAAAGACAGGGAAAGAGAGAGAAATTCTTACACAATTCGTTCGGGGGCTGTGATGCAACCTGCATTGACCATATCTAGACCCACAGCTGGATGAGACATAAGGGTGGACACTCTTGGGGCTGAGAGGTTTGGTGAGGTTGGGTGAGCAAACGCAGACCCTTTAAAGTAATACTGCGTGCTACCCATCGCATGGGTCCCAAATCTCCAGGTTCAAGGGCATCTTCCTACATCGAAAACATGCATGAGAAACCCAGAAGTTGGTACACCGTGTGATGGGGAAAGGTTTCTAAAACGCACCGCATTTCTCATCTCCTTGTGCTCGGGTTCGCCATTCCAGCCACTTTACTAGCAATCTCCCTACTTGGAGCATCAGCACCTTTAACCTCCTGTTCCGTACAGGTTGCAATTTGTCCTGAGGATGAACGGGAAGACGGGGAACCAATGAGAGACTAGCTCTTGGTGTTGGGACAGGCACAGGTCACTCAATTTTCCCATCAGGAAGAAGAATTAACCACAGGCTCAGCCTGCCCCCCGGAACCAGAACAGGGCCTGAAGCCATCCTGCGCTTTTGCGGCCGACTCCCAAAAAAGCGACTTGTAAAGTGCAGCTTCAGGGCACTGCAATTCACAAACCTGCAGAGTTATAAATGATAACTCTCGTCCACAAATATATTGAGGGAAGGCAAAGAAGAGGATTTGAAATCAAGGCAGAATTGCAGGAAACAGATTTCAGGAGGTAGATTCGAATCGCCTTTAAAGCACATGAAAAGCGGCAAAACGTTGACAATGGTGCCCTTGGCCAAAAAGGGCGTATGCGTTTTTTCCTGAATATATTCAGGAAAAAACGCATACGCCCTTTTTGGCCAACCAAGCAACCTGGAAAGGCAAATCAGCGCTACAAAGAAGTCTCGCTTCCCATCGATCAAAAGGGACATGCTGAAAAAGGTGTCAAAACCAGAAATGCAGGACAGGCCATGGAGAAATGGGAGCCTTGCTACACTGATGGGCGGGATGTAAATTGCCAACAGCCACTCTGGAGAAGTGTACGGTGTGTCCTGAAACATCTAAAAAACACAGCTTAGAGAGCATAGGGCACTTCTACGCATGGGGGGATAAAGTGGGAAAATTGAAAATCAGCAAGACACAAGCACCCGAAAGTTTAGGGCTGCTCTGTTGACAAGGACCTCCACTTCATTCCACCTTAAATATCCCAGGAAAGCGAAAAATGGATAAAAAAGTTGTGGTCCTTATGTACAATGGACTATCACTCAGCCATGAAATCAATGTCATAAGGCTAGTAGCAGCATGATGAGTGGATTTAGGTAAGACGATTCTAAGTGAAATAAGTCACACAGAAAAGGACACTTCTCATAAGGTGTCACTTATAGAGGGAATGTAAAAACCGTTACACTTGAAATGAATTACAAAACAGAACAGAGTCACACATGCAGAAAACACACTATGGCTGCTTAACGGGAAAGGTGAGGTGGGGTGATACATAAAACAAGAGTTTCAAATTAGCTCAGATACCGTTCCATAAACCCAATATGTAATAGACAAGACCTACTCCTTGCTCAGAGAACTGGACTCAACACGCCCGATTCACCGCACAAGAATATATCTGACTACTAATAATCTTAAAACCTATGTATTGATATCTCTCTGTTAGTGTGTCAAGTGGGTGTAAAGCGGCCTAAACACAGCCGTGAAAAGCAGCTAAACGCCATTATAAAAATAAATTACTTTTAAAAACACATGAAACAAAGACAGGGAAAGAGAGAGAAATTCTTACATAATTCGTTCAGGGGCTGTGATGCAACCTGCATTGACCATATCTAGACCCACAGCTGGATGAGACATAAGGGTGGACACTCTTGGGGCTGAGAGGTTTGGTGAGGTTGGGTGAGCAAACGCAGACCCTTTAAAGTAATACTGCGTGCTACCCATCACATGGGTCCCAAATCTCCAGGTTCAAGGGCATCTTCCTACATCGAAAACATGCATGAGAAACCCAGAAGATGGTACACCGTGTGATGGGGAAAGGTTTCTAAAACGCACCGCATTTCTCATCTCCTTGTGCTCGGGTTCGCCATTCCAGCCACTTTACTAGCAATCTCCCTACTTGGAGCATCAGCACCTTTAACCTCCTGTTCCGTACAGGTTGCAATTTGTCCTGAGGATAAACGGGAAGACGGGGAACCAATGAGAGACTAGCTCTTGGTGTTGGGACAGGCACAGGTCACTCAATTTTCCCATCAGGAAGAAGAATTAACCACAGGCTCAGCCTGCCCCCCGGAACCAGAACAGGGCCTGAAGCCATCCTGCGCTTTTGCGGCCGACTCCCAAAAAAGCGACTTGTAAAATGCAGCTTCAGGGCACTGCAATTCACAAACCTGCAGAGTTATAAATGATAACTCTCGTCCACAAATATATTGAGGGAAGGCAAAGAAGAGGATTTGAAATCAAGGCAGAATTGCAGGAAACAGATTTCAGGAGGTAGATTCGAATCGCCTTTAAAGCACATGAAAAGCGGCAAAACGTTGACAATGGTGCCCTTGGCCAAAAAGGGCGTATGCGTTTTTTCCTGAATATATTCAGGAAAAAACGCATACGCCCTTTTTGGCCAACCAAGCAACCTGGAAAGGCAAATCAGCGCTACAAAGAAGTCTCGCTTCCCATCGGTCAAAAGGGCCATGCTGAAAAAAGTGTCAAAACCAGAAATGCAGGACAGGCCATGGAGAAATGGGAGCCTTGCTACACTGATGGGCGGGATGTAAATTGCAAACAGCCACTCTGGAAAAGTGTACGGTGTGTCCTGAAACATCTGAAAAACACAGCTTAGAGAGCATAGGGCACTTCTACGCATGGGGGGATAAAGTGGGAAAATTGAAAATCAGCAAGACACAAGCACCCCAAAGTTTAGGGCTGCTCTGTTGACAAGACCTCCACTTCATTCCACCTTAAATATCCCAGGAAAGCGAAAAATGGATAAAAAAGTTGTGGTCCTTATGTACAATGGAATATCACTCAGCCATGAAATCAATGTCATAAGGCTAGTAGCAGCATGATGAGTGGATTTAGGTAAGACGATTCTAAGCGAAATAAGTCACACAGAAAAGGACACTTCTCATAAGGTGTCACTTATAGAGGGAATGTAAAAACCGTTACACTTGAACTGAATTACAAAACAGAACAGAGTCACACATGCAGAAAACACACTATGGCTGCTTAACGGGAAAGGTGAGGTGGGGTGATACATAAAACAAGAGTTTCAAATTAGCTCAGATACCGTTCCATAAACCCAATATGGAATAGACAAGACCTACTCCTTGCTCAGAGAACTGGACTCAAAACGCCCGATTCACCGCACAAGAATATATCTGACTAGTAATAATCTTAAAACCTATGTATTGATATCTCTCTGTTAGTGTGTCAAGTGTGTGTAAGGCGGCATAAACACGGCCGTGAAAAGCAGCTAAACCCCATTATAAAAATAAATTACTTTTAAAAACCCATGAAACAAAGACAGGGAAAGAGAGAGAAATTCTTACACAATTCGTTCGGGGGATGTGATGCAACCTGCATTGACCATATCTAGACCCACAGCTGGATGAGACATAAGGGTGGACACTCTTGGGGCTGAGAGGTTTGGTGAGGTTGGGTGAGCAAACGCAGACCCTTTAAAGTAATACTGCGTGCTACCCATCGCATGGGTCCCAAATCTCCAGGTTCAAGGGCATCTTCCTACATCGAAAACATGCATGAGAAACCCAGAAGTTGGTACACCGTGTGATGGGGAAAGGTTTCTAAAACGCACCGCATTTCTCATCTCCTTGTGCTCGGGTTCGCCATTCCAGCCACTTTACTAGCAATCTCCCTACTTGGAGCATCAGCACCTTTAACCTCCTGTTCCGTACAGGTTGCAATTTGTCCTGAGGATGAACGGGAAGACGGGGAACCAATGAGAGACTAGCTCTTGGTGTTGGGACAGGCACAGGTCACTCAATTTTCCCATCAGGAAGAAGAATTAACCACAGGCTCAGCCTGCCCCCCGGAACCAGAACAGGGCCTGAAGCCATCCTGCGCTTTTGCGGCCGACTCCCAAAAAAGCGACTTGTAAAGTGCAGCTTCAGGGCACTGCAATTCACAAACCTGCAGAGTTATAAATGATAACTCTCGTCCACAAATATATTGAGGGAAGGCAAAGAAGAGGATTTGAAATCAAGGCAGAATTGCAGGAAACAGATTTCAGGAGGTAGATTCGAATCGCCTTTAAAGCACATGAAAAGCGGCAAAACGTTGACAATGGTGCCCTTGGCCAAAAAGGGCGTATGCGTTTTTTCCTGAATATATTCAGGAAAAAACGCATACGCCCTTTTTGGCCAACCAAGCAACCTGGAAAGGCAAATCAGCGCTACAAAGAAGTCTCGCTTCCCATCGATCAAAAGGGACATGCTGAAAAAGGTGTCAAAACCAGAAATGCAGGACAGGCCATGGAGAAATGGGAGCCTTGCTACACTGATGGGCGGGATGTAAATTGCCAACAGCCACTCTGGAGAAGTGTACGGTGTGTCCTGAAACATCTAAAAAACACAGCTTAGAGAGCATAGGGCACTTCTACGCATGGGGGGATAAAGTGGGAAAATTGAAAATCAGCAAGACACAAGCACCCGAAAGTTTAGGGCTGCTCTGTTGACAAGGACCTCCACTTCATTCCACCTTAAATATCCCAGGAAAGCGAAAAATGGATAAAAAAGTTGTGGTCCTTATGTACAATGGACTATCACTCAGCCATGAAATCAATGTCATAAGGCTAGTAGCAGCATGATGAGTGGATTTAGGTAAGACGATTCTAAGTGAAATAAGTCACACAGAAAAGGACACTTCTCATAAGGTGTCACTTATAGAGGGAATGTAAAAACCGTTACACTTGAAATGAATTACAAAACAGAACAGAGTCACACATGCAGAAAACACACTATGGCTGCTTAACGGGAAAGGTGAGGTGGGGTGATACATAAAACAAGAGTTTCAAATTAGCTCAGATACCGTTCCATAAACCCAATATGTAATAGACAAGACCTACTCCTTGCTCAGAGAACTGGACTCAACACGCCCGATTCACCGCACAAGAATATATCTGACTACTAATAATCTTAAAACCTATGTATTGATATCTCTCTGTTAGTGTGTCAAGTGGGTGTAAAGCGGCCTAAACACAGCCGTGAAAAGCAGCTAAACGCCATTATAAAAATAAATTACTTTTAAAAACACATGAAACAAAGACAGGGAAAGAGAGAGAAATTCTTACACAATTCGTTCGGGGGCTGTGATGCAACCTGCATTGACCATATCTAGACCCACAGCTGGATGAGACATAAGGGTGGACACTCTTGGGGCTGAGAGGTTTGGTGAGGTTGGGTGAGCAAACGCAGACCCTTTAAAGTAATACTGCGTGCTACCCATCGCATGGATCCCAAATCTCCAGGTTCAAGGGCATCTTCCTACATCGAAAACATGCATGAGAAACCCAGAAGATGGTACACCGTGTGATGGGGAAAGGTTTCTAAAACGCACCGCATTTCTCATCTCCTTGTGCTCGGGTTCGCCATTCCAGCCACTTTACTAGCAATCTCCCTACTTGGAGCATCAGCACCTTTAACCTCCTGTTCTGTACAGGTTGCAATTTGTCCTGAGGATGAACGGGAAGACGGGGAACCAATGAGAGACTAGCTCTTGGTGTTGGGACAGGCACAGGTCACTCAATTTTCCCATCAGGAAGAAGAATTAACCACAGGCTCAGCCTGCCCCCCGGAACCAGAACAGGGCCTGAAGCCATCCTGCGCTTTTGCGGCCGACTCCCAAAAAAGCGACTTGTAAAATGCAGCTTCAGGGCACTGCAATTCACAAACCTGCAGAGTTATAAATGATAACTCTCGTCCACAAATATATTGAGGGAAGGCAAAGAAGAGGATTTGAAATCAAGGCAGAATTGCAGGAAACAGATTTCAGGAGGTAGATTCGAATCGCCTTTAAAGCACATGAAAAGCGGCAAAACGTTGACAATGGTGCCCTTGGCCAAAAAGGGCGTATGCGTTTTTTCCTGAATATATTCAGGAAAAAACGCATACGCCCTTTTTGGCCAACCAAGCAACCTGGAAAGGCAAATCAGCGCTACAAAGAAGTCTCGCTTCCCATCGGTCAAAAGGGCCATGCTGAAAAAAGTGTCAAAACCAGAAATGCAGGACAGGCCATGGAGAAATGGGAGCCTTGCTACACTGATGGGCGGGATGTAAATTGCAAACAGCCACTCTGGAGAAGTGTACGGTGTGTCCTGAAACATCTGAAAAACACAGCTTAGAGAGCATAGGGCACTTCTACGCATGGGGGGATAAAGTGGGAAAATTGAAAATCAGCAAGACACAAGCACCCCAAAGTTTAGGGCTGCTCTGTTGACAAGACCTCCACTTCATTCCACCTTAAATATCCCAGGAAAGCGAAAAATGGATAAAAAAGTTGTGGTCCTTATGTACAATGGAATATCACTCAGCCATGAAATCAATGTCATAAGGCTAGTAGCAGCATGATGAGTGGATTTAGGTAAGACGATTCTAAGTGAAATAAGTCACACAGAAAAGGACACTTCTAATAAGGTGTCACTTATAGAGGGAATGTAAAAACCGTTACACTTGAACTGAAATACAAAACAGAACAGAGTCACACATGCAGAAAACACACTATGGCTGCTTAACGGGAAAGGTGAGGTGGGGTGATACATAAAACAAGAGTTTCAAATTAGCTCAGATACCATTCCATAAACCCAATATGGAATAGACAAGACCTACTCCTTGCTCAGAGAACTGGACTCAACACGCCCGATTCACCGCACAAGAATATATCTGACTAGTAATAATCTTAAAACCTATGTATTGATATCTCTCTGTTAGTGTGTCAAGTGTGTGTAAGGCGGCATAAACACGGCCGTGAAAAGCAGCTAAACCCCATTATAAAAATAAATTACTTTTAAAAACCCATGAAACAAAGACAGGGAAAGAGAGAGAAATTCTTACACAATTCGTTCGGGGGCTGTGATGCAACCTGGATTGACCATATCTAGACCCACAGCTGGATGAGACATAAGGGTGGACACTCTTGGGGCTGAGAGGTTTGGTGAGGTTGGGTGAGCAAACGCAGACCCTTTAAAGTAATACTGCGTGCTACCCATCGCATGGGTCCCAAATCTCCAGGTTCAAGGGCATCTTCCTACATCGAAAACATGCATGAGAAACCCAGAAGATGGTATACCGTGTGATGGGGAAAGGTTTCTAAAACGCACCGCATTTCTCATCTCCTTGTGCTCGGGTTCGCCATTCCAGCCACTTTACTAGCAATCTCCCTACTTGGAGCATCAGCACCTTTAACCTCCTGTTCCGTACAGGTTGCAATTTGTCCTGAGGATGAACGGGAAGACGGGGAACCAATGAGAGACTAGCTCTTGGTGTTGGGACAGGCACAGGTCACTCAATTTTCCCATCAGGAAGAAGAATTAACCACAGGCTCAGCCTGCCCCCCGGAACCAGAACAGGGCCTGAAGCCATCCTGCGCTTTTGCGGCCGACTCCCAAAAAAGCGACTTGTAAAGTGCAGCTTCAGGGCACTGCAATTCACAAACCTGCAGAGTTATAAATGATAACTCTCGTCCACAAATATATTGAGGGAAGGCAAAGAAGAGGATTTGAAATCAAGGCAGAATTGCAGGAAACAGATTTCAGGAGGTAGATTCGAATCGCCTTTAAAGCACATGAAAAGCGGCAAAACGTTGACAATGGTGCCCTTGGCCAAAAAGGGCGTATGCGTTTTTTCCTGAATATATTCAGGAAAAAACGCATACGCCCTTTTTGGCCAACCAAGCAACCTGGAAAGGCAAATCAGCGCTACAAAGAAGTCTCGCTTCCCATCGATCAAAAGGGACATGCTGAAAAAGGTGTCAAAACCAGAAATGCAGGACAGGCCATGGAGAAATGGGAGCCTTGCTACACTGATGGGCGGGATGTAAATTGCCAACAGCCACTCTGGAGAAGTGTACGGTGTGTCCTGAAACATCTAAAAAACACAGCTTAGAGAGCATAGGGCACTTCTACGCATGGGGGGATAAAGTGGGAAAATTGAAAATCAGCAAGACACAAGCACCCGAAAGTTTAGGGCTGCTCTGTTGACAAGGACCTCCACTTCATTCCACCTTAAATATCCCAGGAAAGCGAAAAATGGATAAAAAAGTTGTGGTCCTTATGTACAATGGACTATCACTCAGCCATGAAATCAATGTCATAAGGCTAGTAGCAGCATGATGAGTGGATTTAGGTAAGACGATTCTAAGTGAAATAAGTCACACAGAAAAGGACACTTCTCATAAGGTGTCACTTATAGAGGGAATGTAAAAACCGTTACACTTGAAATGAATTACAAAACAGAACAGAGTCACACATGCAGAAAACACACTATGGCTGCTTAACGGGAAAGGTGAGGTGGGGTGATACATAAAACAAGAGTTTCAAATTAGCTCAGATACCGTTCCATAAACCCAATATGTAATAGACAAGACCTACTCCTTGCTCAGAGAACTGGACTCAACACGCCCGATTCACCGCACAAGAATATATCTGACTACTAATAATCTTAAAACCTATGTATTGATATCTCTCTGTTAGTGTGTCAAGTGGGTGTAAAGCGGCCTAAACACAGCCGTGAAAAGCAGCTAAACGCCATTATAAAAATAAATTACTTTTAAAAACACATGAAACAAAGACAGGGAAAGAGAGAGAAATTCTTACATAATTCGTTCAGGGGCTGTGATGCAACCTGCATTGACCATATCTAGACCCACAGCTGGATGAGACATAAGGGTGGACACTCTTGGGGCTGAGAGGTTTGGTGAGGTTGGGTGAGCAAACGCAGACCCTTTAAAGTAATACTGCGTGCTACCCATCACATGGGTCCCAAATCTCCAGGTTCAAGGGCATCTTCCTACATCGAAAACATGCATGAGAAACCCAGAAGATGGTACACCGTGTGATGGGGAAAGGTTTCTAAAACGCACCGCATTTCTCATCTCCTTGTGCTCGGGTTCGCCATTCCAGCCACTTTACTAGCAATCTCCCTACTTGGAGCATCAGCACCTTTAACCTCCTGTTCCGTACAGGTTGCAATTTGTCCTGAGGATAAACGGGAAGACGGGGAACCAATGAGAGACTAGCTCTTGGTGTTGGGACAGGCACAGGTCACTCAATTTTCCCATCAGGAAGAAGAATTAACCACAGGCTCAGCCTGCCCCCCGGAACCAGAACAGGGCCTGAAGCCATCCTGCGCTTTTGCGGCCGACTCCCAAAAAAGCGACTTGTAAAATGCAGCTTCAGGGCACTGCAATTCACAAACCTGCAGAGTTATAAATGATAACTCTCGTCCACAAATATATTGAGGGAAGGCAAAGAAGAGGATTTGAAATCAAGGCAGAATTGCAGGAAACAGATTTCAGGAGGTAGATTCGAATCGCCTTTAAAGCACATGAAAAGCGGCAAAACGTTGACAATGGTGCCCTTTTTGGCCAACCAAGCAACCTGGAAAGGCAAATCAGCGCTACAAAGAAGTCTCGCTTCCCATCGGTCAAAAGGGCCATGCTGAAAAAAGTGTCAAAACCAGAAATGCAGGACAGGCCATGGAGAAATGGGAGCCTTGCTACACTGATGGGCGGGATGTAAATTGCAAACAGCCACTCTGGAAAAGTGTACGGTGTGTCCTGAAACATCTGAAAAACACAGCTTAGAGAGCATAGGGCACTTCTACGCATGGGGGGATAAAGTGGGAAAATTGAAAATCAGCAAGACACAAGCACCCCAAAGTTTAGGGCTGCTCTGTTGACAAGACCTCCACTTCATTCCACCTTAAATATCCCAGGAAAGCGAAAAATGGATAAAAAAGTTGTGGTCCTTATGTACAATGGAATATCACTCAGCCATGAAATCAATGTCATAAGGCTAGTAGCAGCATGATGAGTGGATTTAGGTAAGACGATTCTAAGCGAAATAAGTCACACAGAAAAGGACACTTCTCATAAGGTGTCACTTATAGAGGGAATGTAAAAACCGTTACACTTGAACTGAATTACAAAACAGAACAGAGTCACACATGCAGAAAACACACTATGGCTGCTTAACGGGAAAGGTGAGGTGGGGTGATACATAAAACAAGAGTTTCAAATTAGCTCAGATACCGTTCCATAAACCCAATATGGAATAGACAAGACCTACTCCTTGCTCAGAGAACTGGACTCAAAACGCCCGATTCACCGCACAAGAATATATCTGACTAGTAATAATCTTAAAACCTATGTATTGATATCTCTCTGTTAGTGTGTCAAGTGTGTGTAAGGCGGCATAAACACGGCCGTGAAAAGCAGCTAAACCCCATTATAAAAATAAATTACTTTTAAAAACCCATGAAACAAAGACAGGGAAAGAGAGAGAAATTCTTACACAATTCGTTCGGGGGCTGTGATGCAACCTGCATTGACCATATCTAGACCCACAGCTGGATGAGACATAAGGGTGGACACTCTTGGGGCTGAGAGGTTTGGTGAGGTTGGGTGAGCAAACGCAGACCCTTTAAAGTAATACTGCGTGCTACCCATCGCATGGGTCCCAAATCTCCAGGTTCAAGGGCATCTTCCTACATCGAAAACATGCATGAGAAACCCAGAAGTTGGTACACCGTGTGATGGGGAAAGGTTTCTAAAACGCACCGCATTTCTCATCTCCTTGTGCTCGGGTTCGCCATTCCAGCCACTTTACTAGCAATCTCCCTACTTGGAGCATCAGCACCTTTAACCTCCTGTTCCGTACAGGTTGCAATTTGTCCTGAGGATGAACGGGAAGACGGGGAACCAATGAGAGACTAGCTCTTGGTGTTGGGACAGGCACAGGTCACTCAATTTTCCCATCAGGAAGAAGAATTAACCACAGGCTCAGCCTGCCCCCCGGAACCAGAACAGGGCCTGAAGCCATCCTGCGCTTTTGCGGCCGACTCCCAAAAAAGCGACTTGTAAAGTGCAGCTTCAGGGCACTGCAATTCACAAACCTGCAGAGTTATAAATGATAACTCTCGTCCACAAATATATTGAGGGAAGGCAAAGAAGAGGATTTGAAATCAAGGCAGAATTGCAGGAAACAGATTTCAGGAGGTAGATTCGAATCGCCTTTAAAGCACATGAAAAGCGGCAAAACGTTGACAATGGTGCCCTTGGCCAAAAAGGGCGTATGCGTTTTTTCCTGAATATATTCAGGAAAAAACGCATACGCCCTTTTTGGCCAACCAAGCAACCTGGAAAGGCAAATCAGCGCTACAAAGAAGTCTCGCTTCCCATCGATCAAAAGGGACATGCTGAAAAAGGTGTCAAAACCAGAAATGCAGGACAGGCCATGGAGAAATGGGAGCCTTGCTACACTGATGGGCGGGATGTAAATTGCCAACAGCCACTCTGGAGAAGTGTACGGTGTGTCCTGAAACATCTAAAAAACACAGCTTAGAGAGCATAGGGCACTTCTACGCATGGGGGGATAAAGTGGGAAAATTGAAAATCAGCAAGACACAAGCACCCGAAAGTTTAGGGCTGCTCTGTTGACAAGGACCTCCACTTCATTCCACCTTAAATATCCCAGGAAAGCGAAAAATGGATAAAAAAGTTGTGGTCCTTATGTACAATGGACTATCACTCAGCCATGAAATCAATGTCATAAGGCTAGTAGCAGCATGATGAGTGGATTTAGGTAAGACGATTCTAAGTGAAATAAGTCACACAGAAAAGGACACTTCTCATAAGGTGTCACTTATAGAGGGAATGTAAAAACCGTTACACTTGAAATGAATTACAAAACAGAACAGAGTCACACATGCAGAAAACACACTATGGCTGCTTAACGGGAAAGGTGAGGTGGGGTGATACATAAAACAAGAGTTTCAAATTAGCTCAGATACCGTTCCATAAACCCAATATGTAATAGACAAGACCTACTCCTTGCTCAGAGAACTGGACTCAACACGCCCGATTCACCGCACAAGAATATATCTGACTACTAATAATCTTAAAACCTATGTATTGATATCTCTCTGTTAGTGTGTCAAGTGGGTGTAAAGCGGCCTAAACACAGCCGTGAAAAGCAGCTAAACGCCATTATAAAAATAAATTACTTTTAAAAACACATGAAACAAAGACAGGGAAAGAGAGAGAAATTCTTACATAATTCGTTCAGGGGCTGTGATGCAACCTGCATTGACCATATCTAGACCCACAGCTGGATGAGACATAAGGGTGGACACTCTTGGGGCTGAGAGGTTTGGTGAGGTTGGGTGAGCAAACGCAGACCCTTTAAAGTAATACTGCGTGCTACCCATCACATGGGTCCCAAATCTCCAGGTTCAAGGGCATCTTCCTACATCGAAAACATGCATGAGAAACCCAGAAGATGGTACACCGTGTGATGGGGAAAGGTTTCTAAAACGCACCGCATTTCTCATCTCCTTGTGCTCGGGTTCGCCATTCCAGCCACTTTACTAGCAATCTCCCTACTTGGAGCATCAGCACCTTTAACCTCCTGTTCCGTACAGGTTGCAATTTGTCCTGAGGATAAACGGGAAGACGGGGAACCAATGAGAGACTAGCTCTTGGTGTTGGGACAGGCACAGGTCACTCAATTTTCCCATCAGGAAGAAGAATTAACCACAGGCTCAGCCTGCCCCCCGGAACCAGAACAGGGCCTGAAGCCATCCTGCGCTTTTGCGGCCGACTCCCAAAAAAGCGACTTGTAAAATGCAGCTTCAGGGCACTGCAATTCACAAACCTGCAGAGTTATAAATGATAACTCTCGTCCACAAATATATTGAGGGAAGGCAAAGAAGAGGATTTGAAATCAAGGCAGAATTGCAGGAAACAGATTTCAGGAGGTAGATTCGAATCGCCTTTAAAGCACATGAAAAGCGGCAAAACGTTGACAATGGTGCCCTTGGCCAAAAAGGGCGTATGCGTTTTTTCCTGAATATATTCAGGAAAAAACGCATACGCCCTTTTTGGCCAACCAAGCAACCTGGAAAGGCAAATCAGCGCTACAAAGAAGTCTCGCTTCCCATCGGTCAAAAGGGCCATGCTGAAAAAAGTGTCAAAACCAGAAATGCAGGACAGGCCATGGAGAAATGGGAGCCTTGCTACACTGATGGGCGGGATGTAAATTGCAAACAGCCACTCTGGAAAAGTGTACGGTGTGTCCTGAAACATCTGAAAAACACAGCTTAGAGAGCATAGGGCACTTCTACGCATGGGGGGATAAAGTGGGAAAATTGAAAATCAGCAAGACACAAGCACCCCAAAGTTTAGGGCTGCTCTGTTGACAAGACCTCCACTTCATTCCACCTTAAATATCCCAGGAAAGCGAAAAATGGATAAAAAAGTTGTGGTCCTTATGTACAATGGAATATCACTCAGCCATGAAATCAATGTCATAAGGCTAGTAGCAGCATGATGAGTGGATTTAGGTAAGACGATTCTAAGCGAAATAAGTCACACAGAAAAGGACACTTCTCATAAGGTGTCACTTATAGAGGGAATGTAAAAACCGTTACACTTGAACTGAATTACAAAACAGAACAGAGTCACACATGCAGAAAACACACTATGGCTGCTTAACGGGAAAGGTGAGGTGGGGTGATACATAAAACAAGAGTTTCAAATTAGCTCAGATACCGTTCCATAAACCCAATATGGAATAGACAAGACCTACTCCTTGCTCAGAGAACTGGACTCAAAACGCCCGATTCACCGCACAAGAATATATCTGACTAGTAATAATCTTAAAACCTATGTATTGATATCTCTCTGTTAGTGTGTCAAGTGTGTGTAAGGCGGCATAAACACGGCCGTGAAAAGCAGCTAAACCCCATTATAAAAATAAATTACTTTTAAAAACCCATGAAACAAAGACAGGGAAAGAGAGAGAAATTCTTACACAATTCGTTCGGGGGCTGTGATGCAACCTGCATTGACCATATCTAGACCCACAGCTGGATGAGACATAAGGGTGGACACTCTTGGGGCTGAGAGGTTTGGTGAGGTTGGGTGAGCAAACGCAGACCCTTTAAAGTAATACTGCGTGCTACCCATCGCATGGGTCCCAAATCTCCAGGTTCAAGGGCATCTTCCTACATCGAAAACATGCATGAGAAACCCAGAAGATGGTACACCGTGTGATGGGGAAAGGTTTCTAAAACGCACCGCATTTCTCATCTCCTTGTGCTCGGGTTCGCCATTCCAGCCACTTTACTAGCAATCTCCCTACTTGGAGCATCAGCACCTTTAACCTCCTGTTCCGTACAGGTTGCAATTTGTCCTGAGGATGAACGGGAAGACGGGGAACCAATGAGAGACTAGCTCTTGGTGTTGGGACAGGCACAGGTCACTCAATTTTCCCATCAGGAAGAAGAATTAACCACAGGCTCAGCCTGCCCCCCGGAACCAGAACAGGGCCTGAAGCCATCCTGCGCTTTTGCGGCCGACTCCCAAAAAAGCGACTTGTAAAATGCAGCTTCAGGGCACTGCAATTCACAAACCTGCAGAGTTATAAATGATAACTCTCGTCCACAAATATATTGAGGGAAGGCAAAGAAGAGGATTTGAAATCAAGGCAGAATTGCAGGAAACAGATTTCAGGAGGTAGATTCGAATCGCCTTTAAAGCACATGAAAAGCGGCAAAACGTTGACAATGGTGCCCTTGGCCAAAAAGGGCGTATGCGTTTTTTCCTGAATATATTCAGGAAAAAACGCATACGCCCTTTTTGGCCAACCAAGCAACCTGGAAAGGCAAATCAGCGCTACAAAGAAGTCTCGCTTCCCATCGGTCAAAAGGGCCATGCTGAAAAAAGTGTCAAAACCAGAAATGCAGGACAGGCCATGGAGAAATGGGAGCCTTGCTACACTGATGGGCGGGATGTAAATTGCAAACAGCCACTCTGGAGAAGTGTACGGTGTGTCCTGAAACATCTGAAAAACACAGCTTAGAGAGCATAGGGCACTTCTACGCATGGGGGGATAAAGTGGGAAAATTGAAAATCAGCAAGACACAAGCACCCCAAAGTTTAGGGCTGCTCTGTTGACAAGACCTCCACTTCATTCCACCTTAAATATCCCAGGAAAGCGAAAAATGGATAAAAAAGTTGTGGTCCTTATGTACAATGGAATATCACTCAGCCATGAAATCAATGTCATAAGGCTAGTAGCAGCATGATGAGTGGATTTAGGTAAGACGATTCTAAGTGAAATAAGTCACACAGAAAAGGACACTTCTCATAAGGTGTCACTTATAGAGGGAATGTAAAAACCGTTACACTTGAACTGAATTACAAAACAGAACAGAGTCACACATGCAGAAAACACACTATGGCTGCTTAACGGGAAAGGTGAGGTGGGGTGATACATAAAACAAGAGTTTCAAATTAGCTCAGATACCGTTCCATAAACCCAATATGGAATAGACAAGACCTACTCCTTGCTCAGAGAACTGGACTCAACACGCCCGATTCACCGCACAAGAATATATCTGACTAGTAATAATCTTAAAACCTATGTATTGATATCTCTCTGTTAGTGTGTCAAGCGTGTGTAAGGCGGCATAAACACGGCCGTGAAAAGCAGCTAAACCCCATTATAAAAATAAATTACTTTTAAAAACCCATGAAACAAAGACAGGGAAAGAGAGAGAAATTCTTACACAATTCGTTCGGGGGCTGTGATGCAACCTGGATTGACCATATCTAGACCCACAGCTGGATGAGACATAAGGGTGGACACTCTTGGGGCTGAGAGGTTTGGTGAGGTTGGGTGAGCAAACGCAGACCCTTTAAAGTAATACTGCGTGCTACCCATCGCATGGGTCCCAAATCTCCAGGTTCAAGGGTATCTTCCTACATCGAAAACATGCATGAGAAACCCAGAAGATGGTACACCGTGTGATGGGGAAAGGTTTCTAAAACGCACCGCATTTCTCATCTCCTTGTGCTCGGGTTCGCCATTCCAGCCGCTTTACTAGCAATCTCCCTACTTGGAGCATCAGCACCTTTAACCTCCTGTTCCGTACAGGTTGCAATTTGTCCTGAGGATGAACGGGAAGACGGGGAACCAATGAGAGACTAGCTCTTGGTGTTGGGACAGGCACACGTCACTCAATTTTCCCATCAGGAAGAAGAATTAACCACAGGCTCAGCCTGCCCCCCGGAACCAGAACAGGGCCTGAAGCCATCCTGCGCTTTTGCGGCCGACTCCCAAAAAAGCGACTTGTAAAGTGCAGCTTCAGGGCACTGCAATTCACAAACCTGCAGAGTTATAAATGATAACTCTCGTCCACAAATATATTGAGGGAAGGCAAAGAAGAGGATTTGAAATCAAGGCAGAATTGCAGGAAACAGATTTCAGGAGGTAGATTCGAATCGCCTTTAAAGCACATGAAAAGCGGCAAAACGTTGACAATGGTGCCCTTGGCCAAAAAGGGCGTATGCGTTTTTTCCTGAATATATTCAGGAAAAAACGCATACGCCCTTTTTGGCCAACCAAGCAACCTGGAAAGGCAAATCAGCGCTACAAAGAAGTCTCGCTTCCCATCGGTCAAAAGGGCCATGCTGAA
Source organism: Balaenoptera physalus (assembly GCF_965194825.1). Lineage (NCBI taxonomy): Eukaryota > Metazoa > Chordata > Mammalia > Artiodactyla > Balaenopteridae > Balaenoptera > Balaenoptera physalus. Next base: position 245,270 of record NW_028126434.1, on the reverse strand, counting down.
AAAAGTGTCAAAACCAGAAATGCAGGACAGGCCATGGAGAAATGGGAGCCTTGCTACACTGATGGGCGGGATGTAAATTGCAAACAGCCACTCTGGAGAAGTGTACGGTGTGTCCTGAAACATCTAAAAAACACAGCTTAGAGAGCATAGGGCACTTCTACGCATGGGGGGATAAAGTGGGAAAATTGAAAATCAGCAAGACACAAGCACCCCAAAGTTTAGGGCTGCTCTGTTGACAAGACCTCCACTTCATTCCACCTTAAATATCCCAGGAAAGCGAAAAATGGATAAAAAAGTTGTGGTCCTTATGTACAATGGAATATCACTCAGCCATGAAATCAATGTCATAAGGCTAGTAGCAGCATGATGAGTGGATTTAGGTAAGACGATTCTAAGCGAAATAAGTCACACAGAAAAGGACACTTCTCATAAGGTGTCACTTATAGAGGGAATGTAAAAACCGTTACACTTGAACTGAATTACAAAACAGAACAGAGTCACACATGCAGAAAACACACTATGGCTGCTTAACGGGAAAGGTGAGGTGGGGTGATACATAAAACAAGAGTTTCAAATTAGCTCAGATACCGTTCCATAAACCCAATATGGAATAGACAAGACCTACTCCTTGCTCAGAGAACTGGACTCAACACGCCCGATTCACCGCACAAGAATATATCTGACTAGTAATAATCTTAAAACCTATGTATTGATATCTCTCTGTTAGTGTGTCAAGTGTGTGTAAGGCGGCATAAACACGGCCGTGAAAAGCAGCTAAACCCCATTATAAAAATAAATTACTTTTAAAAACCCATGAAACAAAGACAGGGAAAGAGAGAGAAATTCTTACACAATTCGTTCGGGGGCTGTGATGCAACCTGGATTGACCATATCTAGACCCACAGCTGGATGAGACATAAGGGTGGACACTCTTGGGGCTGAGAGGTTTGGTGAGGTTGGGTGAGCAAACGCAGACCCTTTAAAGTAATACTGCGTGCTACCCATCGCATGGGTCCCAAATCTCCAGGTTCAAGGGCATCTTCCTACATCGAAAACATGCATGAGAAACCCAGAAGATGGTACACCGTGTGATGGGGAAAGGTTTCTAAAACGCACCGCATTTCTCATCTCCTTGTGCTCGGGTTCGCCATTCCAGCCACTTTACTAGAAATCTCCCTACTTGGAGCATCAGCACCTTTAACCTCCTGTTCCGTACAGGTTGCAATTTGTCCTGAGGATGAACGGGAAGACGGGGAACCAATGAGAGACTAGCTCTTGGTGTTGGGACAGGCACAGGTCACTCAATTTTCCCATCAGGAAGAAGAATTAACCACAGGCTCAGCCTGCCCCCCGGAACCAGAACAGGGCCTGAAGCCATCCTGCGCTTTTGCGGCCGACTCCCAAAAAAGCGACTTGTAAAGTGCAGCTTCAGGGCACTGCAATTCACAAACCTGCAGAGTTATAAATGATAACTCTCGTCCACAAATATATTGAGGGAAGGCAAAGAAGAGGATTTGAAATCAAGGCAGAATTGCAGGAAACAGATTTCAGGAGGTAGATTCGAATCGCCTTTAAAGCACATGAAAAGCGGCAAAACGTTGACAATGGTGCCCTTGGCCAAAAAGGGCGTATGCGTTTTTTCCTGAATATATTCAGGAAAAAACGCATACGCCCTTTTTGGCCAACCAAGCAACCTGGAAAGGCAAATCAGCGCTACAAAGAAGTCTCGCTTCCCATCGGTCAAAAGGGCCATGCTGAAAAAAGTGTCAAAACCAGAAATGCAGGACAGGCCATGGAGAAATGGGAGCCTTGCTACACTGATGGGCGGGATGTAAATTGCAAACAGCCACTCTGGAGAAGTGTACGGTGTGTCCTGAAACATCTAAAAAACACAGCTTAGAGAGCATAGGGCACTTCTACGCATGGGGGGATAAAGTGGGAAAATTGAAAATCAGCAAGACACAAGCACCCCAAAGTTTAGGGCTGCTCTGTTGACAAGACCTCCACTTCATTCCACCTTAAATATCCCAGGAAAGCGAAAAATGGATAAAAAAGTTGTGGTCCTTATGTACAATGGAATATCACTCAGCCATGAAATCAATGTCATAAGGCTAGTAGCAGCATGATGAGTGGATTTAGGTAAGACGATTCTAAGCGAAATAAGTCACACAGAAAAGGACACTTCTCATAAGGTGTCACTTATAGAGGGAATGTAAAAACCGTTACACTTGAACTGAATTACAAAACAGAACAGAGTCACACATGCAGAAAACACACTATGGCTGCTTAACGGGAAAGGTGAGGTGGGGTGATACATAAAACAAGAGTTTCAAATTAGCTCAGATACCGTTCCATAAACCCAATATGGAATAGACAAGACCTACTCCTTGCTCAGAGAACTGGACTCAACACGCCCGATTCACCGCACAAGAATATATCTGACTAGTAATAATCTTAAAACCTATGTATTGATATCTCTCTGTTAGTGTGTCAAGTGTGTGTAAGGCGGCATAAACACGGCCGTGAAAAGCAGCTAAACCCCATTATAAAAATAAATTACTTTTAAAAACCCATGAAACAAAGACAGGGAAAGAGAGAGAAATTCTTACACAATTCGTTCGGGGGCTGTGATGCAACCTGGATTGACCATATCTAGACCCACAGCTGGATGAGACATAAGGGTGGACACTCTTGGGGCTGAGAGGTTTGGTGAGGTTGGGTGAGCAAACGCAGACCCTTTAAAGTAATACTGCGTGCTACCCATCGCATGGGTCCCAAATCTCCAGGTTCAAGGGCATCTTCCTACATCGAAAACATGCATGAGAAACCCAGAAGATGGTACACCGTGTGATGGGGAAAGGTTTCTAAAACGCACCGCATTTCTCATCTCCTTGTGCTCGGGTTCGCCATTCCAGCCACTTTACTAGAAATCTCCCTACTTGGAGCATCAGCACCTTTAACCTCCTGTTCCGTACAGGTTGCAATTTGTCCTGAGGATGAACGGGAAGACGGGGAACCAATGAGAGACTAGCTCTTGGTGTTGGGACAGGCACAGGTCACTCAATTTTCCCATCAGGAAGAAGAATTAACCACAGGCTCAGCCTGCCCCCCGGAACCAGAACAGGGCCTGAAGCCATCTTGCGCTTTTGCGGCCGACTCCCAAAAAAGCGACTTGTAAAGTGCAGCTTCAGGGCACTGCAATTCACAAACCTGCAGAGTTATAAATGATAACTCTCGTCCACAAATATATTGAGGGAAGGCAAAGAAGAGGATTTGAAATCAAGGCAGAATTGCAGGAAACAGATTTCAGGAGGTAGATTCGAATCGCCTTTAAAGCACATGAAAAGCGGCAAAACGTTGACAATGGTGCCCTTGGCCAAAAAGGGCGTATGCGTTTTTTCCTGAATATATTCAGGAAAAAACGCATACGCCCTTTTTGGCCAACCAAGCAACCTGGAAAGGCAAATCAGCGCTACAAAGAAGTCTCGCTTCCCATCGGTCAAAAGGGCCATGCTGAAAAAAGTGTCAAAACCAGAAATGCAGGACAGGCCATGGAGAAATGGGAGCCTTGCTACACTGATGGGCGGGATGTAAATTGCAAACAGCCACTCTGGAGAAGTGTACGGTGTGTCCTGAAACATCTAAAAAACACAGCTTAGAGAGCATAGGGCACTTCTACGCATGGGGGGATAAAGTGGGAAAATTGAAAATCAGCAAGACACAAGCACCCCAAAGTTTAGGGCTGCTCTGTTGACAAGACCTCCACTTCATTCCACCTTAAATATCCCAGGAAAGCGAAAAATGGATAAAAAAGTTGTGGTCCTTATGTACAATGGAATATCACTCAGCCATGAAATCAATGTCATAAGGCTAGTAGCAGCATGATGAGTGGATTTAGGTAAGACGATTCTAAGTGAAATAAGTCACACAGAAAAGGACACTTCTCATAAGGTGTCACTTATAGAGGGAATGTAAAAACCGTTACACTTGAACTGAATTACAAAACAGAACAGAGTCACACATGCAGAAAACACACTATGGCTGCTTAATGGGAAAGGTGAGGTGGGGTGATACATAAAACAAGAGTTTCAAATTAGCTCAGATACCGTTCCATAAACCCAATATGGAATAGACAAGACCTACTCCTTGCTCAGAGAACTGGACTCAACACGCCCGATTCACCGCACAAGAATATATCTGACTAGTAATAATCTTAAAACCTATGTATTGATATCTCTCTGTTAGTGTGTCAACCGTGTGTAAGGCGGCATAAACACGGCCGTGAAAAGCAGCTAAACCCCATTATAAAAATAAATTACTTTTAAAAACCCATGAAACAAAGACAGGGAAAGAGAGAGAAATTCTTACACAATTCGTTCGGGGGCTGTGATGCAACCTGGATTGACCATATCTAGACCCACAGCTGGATGAGACATAAGGGTGGACACTCTTGGGGCTGAGAGGTTTGGTGAGGTTGGGTGAGCAAACGCAGACCCTTTAAAGTAATACTGCGTGCTACCCATCGCATGGGTCCCAAATCTCCAGGTTCAAGGGCATCTTCCTACATCGAAAACATGCATGAGAAACCCAGAAGATGGTACACCGTGTGATGGGGAAAGGTTTCTAAAACGCACCGCATTTCTCATCTCCTTGTGCTCGGGTTCGCCATTCCAGCCACTTTACTAGCAATCTCCCTACTTGGAGCATCAGCACCTTTAACCTCCTGTTCCGTACAGGTTGCAATTTGTCCTGAGGATGAACGGGAAGACGGGGAACCAATGAGAGACTAGCTCTTGGTGTTGGGACAGGCACAGGTCACTCAATTTTCCCATCAGGAAGAAGAATTAACCACAGGCTCAGCCTGCCCCCCGGAACCAGAACAGGGCCTGAAGCCATCCTGCGCTTTTGCGGCCGACTCCCAAAAAAGCGACTTGTAAAGTGCAGCTTCAGGGCACTGCAATTCACAAACCTGCAGAGTTATAAATGATAACTCTCGTCCACAAATATATTGAGGGAAGGCAAAGAAGAGGATTTGAAATCAAGGCAGAATTGCAGGAAACAGATTTCAGGAGGTAGATTCGAATCGCCTTTAAAGCACATGAAAAGCGGCAAAACGTTGACAATGGTGCCCTTGGCCAAAAAGGGCGTATGCGTTTTTTCCTGAATATATTCAGGAAAAAACGCATACGCCCTTTTTGGCCAACCAAGCAACCTGGAAAGGCAAATCAGCGCTACAAAGAAGTCTCGCTTCCCATCGGTCAAAAGGGCCATGCTGAAAAAAGTGTCAAAACCAGAAATGCAGGACAGGCCATGGAGAAATGGGAGCCTTGCTACACTGATGGGCGGGATGTAAATTGCAAACAGCCACTCTGGAGAAGTGTACGGTGTGTCCTGAAACATCTAAAAAACACAGCTTAGAGAGCATAGGGCACTTCTACGCATGGGGGGATAAAGTGGGAAAATTGAAAATCAGCAAGACACAAGCACCCCAAAGTTTAGGGCTGCTCTGTTGACAAGACCTCCACTTCATTCCACCTTAAATATCCCAGGAAAGCGAAAAATGGATAAAAAAGTTGTGGTCCTTATGTACAATGGAATATCACTCAGCCATGAAATCAATGTCATAAGGCTAGTAGCAGCATGATGAGTGGATTGAGGTAAGACGATTCTAAGCAAAATAAGTCACACAGAAAAGGACACTTCTCATAAGGTGTCACTTATAGAGGGAATGTAAAAACCGTTACACTTGAACTGAATTACAAAACAGAACAGAGTCACACATGCAGAAAACACACTATGGCTGCTTAACGGGAAAGGTGAGGTGGGGTGATACATAAAACAAGAGTTTCAAATTAGCTCAGATACCGTTCCATAAACCCAATATGGAATAGACAAGACCTACTCCTTGCTCAGAGAACTGGACTCAACACGCCCGATTCACCGCACAAGAATATATCTGACTAGTAATAATCTTAAAACCTATGTATTGATATCTCTCTGTTAGTGTGTCAAGTGTGTGTAAGGCGGCATAAACACGGCCGTGAAAAGCAGCTAAACCCCATTATAAAAATAAATTACTTTTAAAAACCCATGAAACAAAGACAGGGAAAGAGAGAGAAATTCTTACACAATTCGTTCGGGGGCTGTGATGCAACCTGGATTGACCATATCTAGACCCACAGCTGGATGAGACATAAGGGTGGACACTCTTGGGGCTGAGAGGTTTGGTGAGGTTGGGTGAGCAAACGCAGACCCTTTAAAGTAATACTGCGTGCTACCCATCGCATGGGTCCCAAATCTCCAGGTTCAAGGGCATCTTCCTACATCGAAAACATGCATGAGAAACCCAGAAGATGGTACACCGTGTGATGGGGAAAGGTTTCTAAAACGCACCGCATTTCTCATCTCCTTGTGCTCGGGTTCGCCATTCCAGCCACTTTACTAGAAATCTCCCTACTTGGAGCATCAGCACCTTTAACCTCCTGTTCCGTACAGGTTGCAATTTGTCCTGAGGATGAACGGGAAGACGGGGAACCAATGAGAGACTAGCTCTTGGTGTTGGGACAGGCACAGGTCACTCAATTTTCCCATCAGGAAGAAGAATTAACCACAGGCTCAGCCTGCCCCCCGGAACCAGAACAGGGCCTGAAGCCATCCTGCGCTTTTGCGGCCGACTCCCAAAAAAGCGACTTGTAAAGTGCAGCTTCAGGGCACTGCAATTCACAAACCTGCAGAGTTATAAATGATAACTCTCGTCCACAAATATATTGAGGGAAGGCAAAGAAGAGGATTTGAAATCAAGGCAGAATTGCAGGAAACAGATTTCAGGAGGTAGATTCGAATCGCCTTTAAAGCACATGAAAAGCGGCAAAACGTTGACAATGGTGCCCTTGGCCAAAAAGGGCGTATGCGTTTTTTCCTGAATATATTCAGGAAAAAACGCATACGCCCTTTTTGGCCAACCAAGCAACCTGGAAAGGCAAATCAGCGCTACAAAGAAGTCTCGCTTCCCATCGGTCAAAAGGGCCATGCTGAAAAAAGTGTCAAAACCAGAAATGCAGGACAGGCCATGGAGAAATGGGAGCCTTGCTACACTGATGGGCGGGATGTAAATTGCAAACAGCCACTCTGGAGAAGTGTACGGTGTGTCCTGAAACATCTAAAAAACACAGCTTAGAGAGCATAGGGCACTTCTACGCATGGGGGGATAAAGTGGGAAAATTGAAAATCAGCAAGACACAAGCACCCCAAAGTTTAGGGCTGCTCTGTTGACAAGACCTCCACTTCATTCCACCTTAAATATCCCAGGAAAGCGAAAAATGGATAAAAAAGTTGTGGTCCTTATGTACAATGGAATATCACTCAGCCATGAAATCAATGTCATAAGGCTAGTAGCAGCATGATGAGTGGATTTAGGTAAGACGATTCTAAGTGAAATAAGTCACACAGAAAAGGACACTTCTCATAAGGTGTCACTTATAGAGGGAATGTAAAAACCGTTACACTTGAACTGAATTACAAAACAGAACAGAGTCACACATGCAGAAAACACACTATGGCTGCTTAATGGGAAAGGTGAGGTGGGGTGATACATAAAACAAGAGTTTCAAATTAGCTCAGATACCGTTCCATAAACCCAATATGGAATAGACAAGACCTACTCCTTGCTCAGAGAACTGGACTCAACACGCCCGATTCACCGCACAAGAATATATCTGACTAGTAATAATCTTAAAACCTATGTATTGATATCTCTCTGTTAGTGTGTCAAGCGTGTGTAAGGCGGCATAAACACGGCCGTGAAAAGCAGCTAAACCCCATTATAAAAATAAATTACTTTTAAAAACCCATGAAACAAAGACAGGGAAAGAGAGAGAAATTCTTACACAATTCGTTCGGGGGCTGTGATGCAACCTGGATTGACCATATCTAGACCCACAGCTGGATGAGACATAAGGGTGGAGACTCTTGGGGCTGAGAGGTTTGGTGAGGTTGGGTGAGCAAACGCAGACCCTTTAAAGTAATACTGCGTGCTACCCATCGCATGGGTCCCAAATCTCCAGGTTCAAGGGCATCTTCCTACATCGAAAACATGCATGAGAAACCCAGAAGATGGTACACCGTGTGATGGGGAAAGGTTTCTAAAACGCACCGCATTTCTCATCTCCTTGTGCTCGGGTTCGCCATTCCAGCCACTTTACTAGCAATCTCCCTACTTGGAGCATCAGCACCTTTAACCTCCTGTTCCGTACAGGTTGCAATTTGTCCTGAGGATGAACGGGAAGACGGGGAACCAATGAGAGACTAGCTCTTGGTGTTGGGACAGGCACAGGTCACTCAATTTTCCCATCAGGAAGAAGAATTAACCACAGGCTCAGCCTGCCCCCCGGAACCAGAACAGGGCCTGAAGCCATCCTGCGCTTTTGCGGCCGACTCCCAAAAAAGCGACTTGTAAAATGCAGCTTCAGGGCACTGCAATTCACAAACCTGCAGAGTTATAAATGATAACTCTCGTCCACAAATATATTGAGGGAAGGCAAAGAAGAGGATTTGAAATCAAGGCAGAATTGCAGGAAACAGATTTCAGGAGGTAGATTCGAATCGCCTTTAAAGCACATGAAAAGCGGCAAAACGTTGACAATGGTGCCCTTGGCCAAAAAGGGCGTATGCGTTTTTTCCTGAATATATACAGGAAAAAACGCATACGCCCTTTTTGGCCAACCAAGCAACCTGGAAAGGCAAATCAGCGCTACAAAGAAGTCTCGCTTCCCATCGGTCAAAAGGGCCATGCTGAAAAAAGTGTCAAAACCAGAAATGCAGGACAGGCCATGGAGAAATGGGAGCCTTGCTACACTGATGGGCGGGATGTAAATTGCCAACAGCCACTCTGGAGAAGTGTACGGTGTGTCCTGAAACATCTAAAAAACACAGCTTAGAGAGCATAGGGCACTTCTACGCATGGGGGGATAAAGTGGGAAAATTGAAAATCAGCAAGACACAAGCACCCGAAAGTTTAGGGCTGCTCTGTTGACAAGACCTCCACTTCATTCCACCTTAAATATCCCAGGAAAGCGAAAAATGGATAAAAAAGTTGTGGTCCTTATGTACAATGGAATATCACTCAGCCATGAAATCAATGTCATAAGGCTAGTAGCAGCATGATGAGTGGATTTAGGTAAGACGATTCTAAGTGAAATAAGTCACACAGAAAAGGACACTTCTCATAAGGTGTCACTTATAGAGGGAATGTAAAAACCGTTACACTTGAACTGAATTACAAAACAGAACAGAGTCACACATGCAGAAAACACACTATGGCTGCTTAACGGGAAATGTGAGGTGGGGTGATACATAAAACAAGAGTTTCAAATTAGCTCAGATACCGTTCCATAAACCCAATATGGAATAGACAAGACCTACTCCTTGCTCAGAGAACTGGACTCAACACGCCCGATTCACCGCACAAGAATATATCTGACTAGTAATAATCTTAAAACCTATGTATTGATATCTCTCTGTTAGTGTGTCAAGTGTGTGTAAGACGGCATAAACACGGCCGTGAAAAGCAGCTAAACCCCATTATAAAAATAAATTACTTTTAAAAACCCATGAAACAAAGACAGGGAAAGAGAGAGAAATTCTTACACAATTCGTTCGCGGGCTGTGATGCAACCTGGATTGACCATATCTAGACCCACAGCTGGATGAGACATAAGGGTGGACACTCTTGGGGCTGAGAGGTTTGGTGAGGTTGGGTGAGCAAACGCAGACCCTTTAAAGTAATACTGCGTGCTACCCATCGCATGGGTCCCAAATCTCCAGGTTCAAGGGCATCTTCCTACATCGAAAACATGCATGAGAAACCCAGAAGATGGTACACCGTGTGATGGGGAAAGGTTTCTAAAACGCACCTCATTTCTCACCTCCTTGTGCTCGTGTTCGCCATTCCAGCCACTTTACTAGCAATCTCCCTACTTGGAGCATCAGCACCTTTAACCTCCTGTTCCGTACAGGTTGCAATTTGTCCTGAGGATGAACGGGAAGACGGGGAACCAATGAGAGACTAGCTCTTGGTGTTTGGACAGGCACAGGTCACTCTATTTTCCCATCAGGAAGAAGAATTAACCACAGGCTCACCCTGCCCCCCGGAACCAGAACAGGGCCTGAAGCCATCCTGCGCTTTTGCGGCCGGCTCCCAAAAAAGCGACTTGTAAAATGGAGCTTCAGGGCACTGCAATTCACAAACCTGCAGAGTTACAAATGATAACTCTCGTCCACAAATATATTGAGGGAAGGCAAAGAAGAGGATTTGAAATCAAGGCAGAATTGCAGGAAACAGATTTCAGGAGGAAGATGCGAATCGCCTTTAAAGCACATGAAAAGCGGCAAAACGTTGACAATGATGCCCTTGGCCAAAAAGGGCGTATGCGTTTTTTCCTGAATATATTCAGGAAAAAACGGATACGCCCTTTTTGGCCAACCAAGCAACCTGGAAAGGCAAATCAGCGCTACAAAGAAGTCTCGCTTCCCATCGGTCAAAAGGGCCATGCTGAAAAAAGTGTCAAAACCAGAAATGCAGGACAGGCCATGGAGAAATGGGAGCCTTGCTACACTGATGGGCGGGATGTAAATTGCCAACAGCCACTCTGGAGAAGTGTACGGTGTGTCCTGAAACATCTAAAAAACACAGCTTAGAGAGCATAGGGCACTTCCACGCATGGGGGGATAAAGTGGGAAAATTGAAAATCAGCAAGACACAAGCACCCCAAAGGTTAGGGCTGCTCTGTTGACAAGGACCTCCACTTCATTCCACCTTAAATATCCCAGGAAAGCGAAAAATGGATAAAAAAGTTGTGGTCCTTATGTACAATGGAATATCACTCAGCCATGAAATCAATGTCATAAGGCTAGTAGCAGCATGATGAGTGGATTTAGGTAAGACGATTCTAAGTGAAATAAGTCACACAGAAAAGGACACTTCTCATAAGGTGTCACTTATAGAGGGAATGTAAAAACCGTTACACTTGAACTGAATTACAAAACAGAACAGAGTCACACATGCAGAAAACACACTATGGCTGCTTAACGGGAAAGGTGAGGTGGGGTGATACATAAAACAAGAGTTTCAAATTAGCTCAGATACCGTTCCATAAACCCAATATGGAATAGACAAGACCTACTCCTTGCTCAGAGAACTGGACTCAACACGCCCGATTCACCGCACAAGAATATATCTGACTAGTAATAATCTTAAAACCTATGTATTGATATCTCTCTGTTAGTGTGTCAAGTGGGTGTAAAGCGGCCTAAACACAGCCGTGAAAAGCAGCTAAACCCCATTATAAAAATAAATTACTTTTAAAAACCCATGAAACAAAGACAGGGAAAGAGAGAGAAATTCTTACACAATTCGTTCAGGGGCTGTGATGCAACCTGGATTGACCATATCTAGACCCACAGCTGGATGAGACATAAGGGTGGACACTCTTGGGGCTGAGAGGTTCGGTGAGGTTGGGTGAGCAAACGCAGACCCTTTAAAGTAATACTGCGTGCTACCCATCGCATGGGTCCCAAATCTCCAGGTTCAAGGGCATCTTCCTACATCGAAAACATGCATGAGAAACCCAGAAGATGGTACACCGTGTGATGGGGAAAGGTTTCTAAAACGCACCTCATTTCTCATCTCCTTGTGCTCGGGTTCGCCATTCCAGCCACTTTACTAGCAATCTCCCTACTTGGAGCATCAGCACCTTTAACCTCCTGTTCCGTACAGGTTGCAATTTGTCCTGAGGATGAACGGGAAGACGGGGAACCAATGAGAGACTAGCTCTTGGTGTTGGGACAGGCACAGGTCACTCTATTTTCCCATCAGGAAGAAGAATTAACCACAGGCTCAGCCTGCCCCCCGGAACCAGAACAGGGCCTGAAGCCATCCTGCGCTTTTGCGGCCGGCTCCCAAAAAAGCGACTTGTAAAATGGAGCTTCAGGGCACTGCAATTCACAAACCTGCAGAGTTATAAATGATAACTCTCGTCCACAAATATATTGAGGGAAGGCAAAGAAGAGGATTTGAAATCAAGGCAGAATTGCAGGAAACAGATTTCAGGAGGAAGATGCGAATCGCCTTTAAAGCACATGAAAAGCGGCAAAACGTTGACAATGATGCCCTTGGCCAAAAAGGGCGTATGCGTTTTTTCCTGAATATATTCAGGAGAAAACGCATACGCCCTTTTTGGCCAACCAAGCAACCTGGAAAGGCAAATCAGCGCTACAAAGAAGTCTCGCTTCCCATCGGTCAAAAGGGCCATGCTGAAAAAAGTGTCAAAACCAGAAATGCAGGACAGGCCATGGAGAAATGGGAGCCTTGCTACACTGATGGGCAGGATGTAAATTGCCAACAGCCACTCTGGAGAAGTGTACGGTGTGTCCTGAAACATCTAAAAAACACAGCTTAGAGAGCATAGGGCACTTCCACGCATGGGGGGATAAAGTGGGAAAATTGAAAATCAGCAAGACACAAGCACCCCAAAGGTTAGGGCTGCTCTGTTGACAAGGACCTCCACTTCCTTCCACCTTAAATATCCCAGGAAAGCGAAAAATGGATAAAAAAGTTGTGGTCCTTATGTACAATGGAATATCACTCAGCCATGAAATCAATGTCATAAGGCTAGTAGCAGCATGATGAGTGGATTTAGGTAAGACGATTCTAAGTGAAATAAGTCACACAGAAAAGGACACTTCTCATAAGGTGTCACTTATAGAGGGAATGTAAAAACCGTTACACTTGAATTGAATTACAAAACAGAACAGAGTCACACATGCAGAAAACGCACTATGGCTGCTTATCGGGAAAGGTGAGGTGGGGTGATACATAAAACAAGAGTTTCAAATTAGCTCAGATACCGTTCCATAAACCCAATATGGAATAGACAAGACCTACTCCTTGCTCAGAGAACTGGACTCAACACGCCCGATTCACTGCACAAGAATATATCTGACTAGTAATAATCTTAAAAACCTATGTATTGATATCTCTCTGTTAGTGTGTCAAGTGGGTGTAAAGCGGCCTAAACACAGCCGTGAAAAGCAGCTAAACCCCATTATAAAAATAAATTACTTTTAAAAACCCATGAAACAAAGACAGGGAAAGAGAGAGAAATTCTTACACAATTCGTTCAGGGGCTGTGATGCAACCTGGATTGACCATATCTAGACCCACAGCTGGATGAGACATAAGGGTGGACACTCTTGGGGCTGAGAGGTTCGGTGAGGTTGGGTGAGCAAACGCAGACCCTTTAAAGTAATACTGCGTGCTACCCATCGCATGGGTCCCAAATCTCCAGGTTCAAGGGCATCTTCCTACATCGAAAACATGCATGAGAAACCCAGAAGATGGTACACCGTGTGATGGGGAAAGGTTTCTAAAACGCACCTCATTTCTCATCTCCTTGTGCTCGGGTTCGCCATTCCAGCCACTTTACTAGCAATCTCCCTACTTGGAGCATCAGCACCTTTAACCTCCTGTTCCGTACAGGTTGCAATTTGTCCTGAGGATGAACGGGAAGACGGGGAACCAATGAGAGACTAGCTCTTGGTGTTGGGACAGGCACAGGTCACTCTATTTTCCCATCAGGAAGAAGAATTAACCACAGGCTCAGCCTGCCCCCCGGAACCAGAACAGGGCCTGAAGCCATCCTGCGCTTTTGCGGCCGGCTCCCAAAAAAGCGACTTGTAAAATGGAGCTTCAGGGCACTGCAATTCACAAACCTGCAGAGTTATAAATGATAACTCTCGTCCACAAATATATTGAGGGAAGGCAAAGAAGAGGATTTGAAATCAAGGCAGAATTGCAGGAAACAGATTTCAAGAGGAAGATGCGAATCGCCTTTAAAGCACATGAAAAGCGGCAAAACGTTGACAATGATGCCCTTGGCCAAAAAGGGCGTATGCGTTTTTTCCTGAATATATTCAGGAAAAAATGCATACGCCCTTTTTGGCCAACCAAGCAACCTGGAAAGGCAAATCAGCGCTACAAAGAAGTCTCGCTTCCCATTGGTCAAAAGGGCCATGCTGAAAAAAGTGTCAAAACCAGAAATGCAGGACAGGCCATGGAGAAATGGGAGCCTTGCTACACTGATGGGCGGGATGTAAATTGCCAACAGCCACTCTGGAGAAGTGTACGGTGTGTCCTGAAACATCTAAAAAACACAGCTTAGAGAGCATAGGGCACTTCCACGCATGGGGGGATAAAGTGGGAAAATTGAAAATCAGCAAGACACAAGCACCCCAAAGTTTAGGGCTGCTCTGTTGACAAGGACCTCCACTTCCTTCCACCTTAAATATCCCAGGAAAGCGAAAAATGGATAAAAAAGTTGTGGTCCTTATGTACAATGGAATATCACTCAGCCATGAAATCAATGTCATAAGGCTAGTAGCAGCATGATGAGTGGATTTAGGTAAGACGATTCTAAGTGAAATAAGTCACACAGAAAAGGACACTTCTCATAAGGTGTCACTTATAGAGGGAATGTAAAAACCGTTACACTTGAACTGAATTACAAAACAGAGCAGAGTCACACATGCAGAAAACACACTATGGCTGCTTAACGGGAAAGGTGAGGTGGGGTGATACATAAAACAAGATTTTCAAATTAGCTCAGATACCGTTCCATAAACCCAATATGGAATAGACAAGATCTACTCCTTGCTCAGAGAACTGGACTCAACACGCCCGATTCACCGCACAAGAATATATCTGACTAGTAATAATCTTAAAACCTATGTATTGATATCTCTCTGTTAGTGTGTCAAGTGGGTGTAAAGCGGCCTAAACACAGCCGTGAAAAGCAGCTAAACCCCATTATAAAAATAAATTACTTTTAAAAACCCATGAAACAAAGACAGGGAAAGAGAGAGAAATTCTTACACAATTCGTTCAGGGGCTGTGATGCAACCTGGATTGACCATATCTAGACCCACAGCTGGATGAGACATAAGGGTGGACACTCTTGGGGCTGAGAGGTTTGGTGAGGTTGGGTGAGCAAACGCAGACCCTTTAAAGTAATACTGCGTGCTACCCATCGCATGGGTCCCAAATCTCCAGGTTCAAGGGCATCTTCCTACATCGAAAACATGCATGAGAAACCCAGAAGATGGTACACCGTGTGATGGGGAAAGGTTTCTAAAACGCACCTCATTTCTCATCTCCTTGTGCTCGGGTTCGCCATTCCAGCCACTTTACTAGCAATCTCCCTACTTGGAGCATCAGCACCTTTAACCTCCTGTTCCGTACAGGTTGCAATTTGTCCTGAGGATGAACGGGAAGACGGGGAACCAATGAGAGACTAGCTCTTGGTGTTGGGACAGGCACAGGTCACTCTATTTTCCCATCAGGAAGAAGAATTAACCACAGGCTCAGCCTGCCCCCCGGAACCAGAACAGGGCCTGAAGCCATCCTGCGCTTTTGCGGCCGGCTCCCAAAAAAGCGACTTGTAAAATGGAGCTTCAGGGCACTGCAATTCACAAACCTGCAGAATTATAAATGATAACTCTCGTCCACAAATATATTGAGGGAAGGCAAAGAAGAGGATTTGAAATCAAGGCAGAATTGCAGGAAACAGATTTCAGGAGGAAGATGCGAATCGCCTTTAAAGCACATGAAAAGCGGCAAAACGTTGACAATGATGCCCTTGGCCAAAAAGGGCGTATGCGTTTTTTCCTGAATATATTCAGGAAAAAACGCATACGCCCTTTTTGGCCAACCAAGCAACCTGGAAAGGCAAATCAGCGCTACAAAGAAGTCTCGCTTCCCATCGGTCAAAAGGGCCATGCTGAAAAAAGTGTCAAAACCAGAAATGCAGGACAGGCCATGGAGAAATGGGAGCCTTGCTACACTGATGGGCGGGATGTAAATTGCCAAAAGCCACTCTGGAGAAGTGTACGGTGTGTCCTGAAACATCTAAAAAACACAGCTTAGAGAGCATAGGGCACTTCCACGCATGGGGGGATAAAGTGGGAAAATTGAAAATCAGCAAGACACAAGCACCCCAAAGTTTAGGGCTGCTCTGTTGACAAGGACCTCCACTTCCTTCCACCTTAAATATCCCAGGAAAGCGAAAAATGGATAAAAAAGTTGTGGTCCTTATGTACAATGGAATATCACTCAGCCATGAAATCAATGTCATAAGGCTAGTAGCAGCATGATGAGTGGATTTAGGTAAGACGATTCTAAGTGAAATAAGTCACACAGAAAAGGACACTTCTCATAAGGTGTCACTTATAGAGGGAATGTAAAAACCGTTACACTTGAACTGAATTACAAAACAGAGCAGAGTCACACATGCAGAAAACACACTATGGCTGCTTAACGGGAAAGGTGAGGTGGGGTGATACATAAAACAAGAGTTTCAAATTAGCTCAGATACCGTTCCATAAACCCAATATGGAATAGACAAGACCTACTCCTTGCTCAGAGAACTGGACTCAACACGCCCGATTCACCGCACAAGAATATATCTGACTAGTAATAATCTTAAAACCTATGTATTGATATCTCTCTGTTAGTGTGTCAAGTGGGTGTAAAGCGGCCTAAACACAGACGTGAAAAGCAGCTAAACCCCATTATAAAAATAAATTACTTTTAAAAACCCATGAAACAAAGACAGGGAAAGAGAGAGAAATTCTTACACAATTCGTTCAGGGGCTGTGATGCAACCTGGATTGACCATATCTAGACCCACAGCTGGATGAGACATAAGGGTGGACACTCTTGGGGCTGAGAGGTTCGGTGAGGTTGGGTGAGCAAACGCAGACCCTTTAAAGTAATACTGCGTGCTACCCATCGCATGGGTCCCAAATCTCCAGGTTCAAGGGCATCTTCCTACATCGAAAACATGCATGAGAAACCCAGAAGATGGTACACCGTGTGATGGGGAAAGGTTTCTAAAACGAACCTCATTTCTCATCTCCTTGTGCTCGGGTTCGCCATTCCAGCCACTTTACTAGCAATCTCCCTACTTGGAGCATCAGCACCTTTAACCTCCTGTTCCGTACAGGTTGCAATTTGTCCTGAGGATGAACGGGAAGACGGGGAACCAATGAGAGACTAGCTCTTGGTGTTGGGACAGGCACAGGTCACTCTATTTTCCCATCAGGAAGAAGAATTAACCACAGGCTCAGCCTGCCCCCCGGAACCAGAACAGGGCCTGAAGCATCCTGCGCTTTTGCGGCCGGCTCCCAAAAAAGCGACTTGTAAAATGGAGCTTCAGGGCACTGCAATTCACAAACCTGCAGAGTTATAAATGATAACTCTCGTCCACAAATATATTGAGGGAAGGCAAAGAAGAGGATTTGAAATCAAGGCAGAATTGCAGGAAACAGATTTCAGGAGGAAGATGCGAATCGCCTTTAAAGCACATGAAAAGCGGCAAAACGTTGACAATGATGCCCTTGGCCAAAAAGGGCGTATGCGTTTTTTCCTGAATATATTCAGGAGAAAACGCATACGCCCTTTTTGGCCAACCAAGCAACCTGGAAAGGCAAATCAGCGCTACAAAGAAGTCTCGCTTCCCATCGGTCAAAAGGGCCATGCTGAAAAA
This sequence comes from Balaenoptera physalus, assembly GCF_965194825.1. Lineage (NCBI taxonomy): Eukaryota > Metazoa > Chordata > Mammalia > Artiodactyla > Balaenopteridae > Balaenoptera > Balaenoptera physalus. The sequence goes on along the minus strand of NW_028126434.1, from coordinate 227,673 downwards.
AGTGTCAAAACCAGAAATGCAGGACAGGCCATGGAGAAATGGGAGCCTTGCTACACTGATGGGCGGGATGTAAATTGCCAACAGCCACTCTGGAGAAGTGTACGGTGTGTCCTGAAACATCTAAAAAACACAGCTTAGAGAGCATAGGGCACTTCCACGCATGGGGGGATAAAGTGGGAAAATTGAAAATCAGCAAGACACAAGCACCCCAAAGTTTAGGGCTGCTCTGTTGACAAGGACCTCCACTTCCTTCCACCTTAAATATCCCAGGAAAGCGAAAAATGGATAAAAAAGTTGTGGTCCTTATGTACAATGGAATATCACTCAGCCATGAAATCAATGTCATAAGGCTAGTAGCAGCATGATGAGTGGATTTAGGTAAGACGATTCTAAGTGAAATAAGTCACACAGAAAAGGACACTTCTCATAAGGTGTCACTTATAGAGGGAATGTTAAAACCGTTACACTTGAACTGAATTACAAAACAGAACAGAGTCACACATGCAGAAAACACACTATGGCTGCTTAACGGGAAAGGTGAGGTGGGGTGATACATAAAACAAGAGTTTCAAATTAGCTCAGATACCGTTCCATAAACCCAATATGGAATAGACAAGACCTACTCCTTGCTCAGAGAACTGGACTCAACACGCCCGATTCACCGCACAAGAATATATCTGACTAGTAATAATCTTAAAACCTATGTATTGATATCTCTCTGTTAGTGTGTCAAGTGGGTGTAAAGCGGCCTAAACACAGCCGTGAAAAGCAGCTAAACCCCATTATAAAAATAAATTACTTTTAAAAACCCATGAAACAAAGACAGGGAAAGAGAGAGAAATTCTTACACAATTCGTTCAGGGGCTGTGATGCAACCTGGATTGACCATATCTAGACCCACAGCTGGATGAGACATAAGGGTGGACACTCTTGGGGCTGAGAGGTTCGGTGAGGTTGGGTGAGCAAACGCAGACCCTTTAAAGTAATACTGCGTGCTACCCATCGCATGGGTCCCAAATCTCCAGGTTCAAGGGCATCTTCCTACATCGAAAACATGCATGAGAAACCCAGAAGATGGTACACCGTGTGATGGGGAAAGGTTTCTAAAACGCACCTCATTTCTCATCTCCTTGTGCTCGGGTTCGCCATTCCAGCCACTTTACTAGCAATCTCCCTACTTGGAGCATCAGCACCTTTAACCTCCTGTTCCGTACAGGTTGCAATTTGTCCTGAGGATGAACGGGAAGACGGGGAACCAATGAGAGACTAGCTCTTGGTGTTGGGACAGGCACAGGTCACTCTATTTTCCCATCAGGAAGAAGAATTAACCACAGGCTCAGCCTGCCCCCCGGAACCAGAACAGGGCCTGAAGCCATCCTGCGCTTTTGCGGCCGGCTCCCAAAAAAGCGACTTGTAAAATGGAGCTTCAGGGCACTGCAATTCACAAACCTGCAGAGTTATAAATGATAACTCTCGTCCACAAATATATTGAGGGAAGGCAAAGAAGAGGATTTGAAATCAAGGCAGAATTGCAGGAAACAGATTTCAGGAGGAAGATGCGAATCGCCTTTAAAGCACATGAAAAGCGGCAAAACGTTGACAATGATGCCCTTGGCCAAAAAGGGCGTATGCGTTTTTTCCTGAATATATTCAGGAGAAAACGCATACGCCCTTTTTGGCCAACCAAGCAACCTGGAAAGGCAAATCAGCGCTACAAAGAAGTCTCGCTTCCCATCGGTCAAAAGGGCCATGCTGAAAAAAGTGTCAAAACCAGAAATGCAGGACAGGCCATGGAGAAATGGGAGCCTTGCTACACTGATGGGCGGGATGTAAATTGCCAACAGCCACTCTGGAGAAGTGTACGGTGTGTCCTGAAACATCTAAAAAACACAGCTTAGAGAGCATAGGGCACTTCCACGCATGGGGGGATAAAGTGGGAAAATTGAAAATCAGCAAGACACAAGCACCCCAAAGTTTAGGGCTGCTCTGTTGACAAGGACCTCCACTTCCTTCCACCTTAAATATCCCAGGAAAGCGAAAAATGGATAAAAAAGTTGTGGTCCTTATGTACAATGGAATATCACTCAGCCATGAAATCAATGTCATAAGGCTAGTAGCAGCATGATGAGTGGATTTAGGTAAGACGATTCTAAGTGAAATAAGTCACACAGAAAAGGACACTTCTCATAAGGTGTCACTTATAGAGGGAATGTAAAAACCGTTACACTTGAACTGAATTACAAAACAGAGCAGAGTCACACATGCAGAAAACACACTATGGCTGCTTAACGGGAAAGGTGAGGTGGGGTGATACATAAAACAAGAGTTTCAAATTAGCTCAGATACCATTCCATAAACCCAATATGGAATAGACAAGATCTACTCCTTGCTCAGAGAACTGGACTCAACACGCCCGATTCACCGCACAAGAATATATCTGACTAGTAATAATCTTAAAACCTATGTATTGATATCTCTCTGTTAGTGTGTCAAGTGGGTGTAAAGCGGCCTAAACACAGCCGTGAAAAGCAGCTAAACCCCATTATAAAAATAAATTACTTTTAAAAACCCATGAAACAAAGACAGGGAAGGAGAGAGAAATTCTTACACAATTATTTCAGGGGCTGTGATGCAACCTGGATTGACCATATCTAGACCCACAGCTGGATGAGACATAAGGGTGGACACTCTTGGGGCTGAGAGGTTCGGTGAGGTTGGGTGAGCAAACGCAGACCCTTTAAAGTGATACTGCCTGCTACCCATCGCATAGGTCCCAAATCTCCAGGTTCAAGGGCATCTTCCTACATCGAAAACATGCATGAGAAACCCAGAAGATGGTACACCGTGTGATGGGGAAAGGTTTCTAAAACGCACCTCATTTCTCATCTCCTTGTGCTCGGGTTCGCCATTCCAGCCACTTTAGTAGCAATCTCCCTACTTGGAGCATCAGCACCTTTAACCTCCTGTTCCGTACAGGTTGCAATTTGTCCTGAGGATGAACGGGAAGACGGGGAACCAATGAGAGACTAGCTCTTGGTGTTGGGACAGGCACAGGTCACTCTATTTTCCCATCAGGAAGAAGAATTAACCACAGGCTCAGCCTGCCCCCCGGAACCAGAACAGGGCCTGAAGCCATCCTGCGCTTTTGCAGCCGGCTCCCAAAAAAGCGACTTGTAAAATGGAGCTTCAGGGCACTGCAATTCACAAACCTGCAGAGTTATAAATGATAACTCTCGTCCACAAATATATTGAGGGAAGGCAAAGAAGAGGATTTGAAATCAAGGCAGAATTGCAGGAAACAGATTTCAGGAGGAAGATGCGAATCGCCTTTAAAGCACATGAAAAGCGGCAAAACGTTGACAATGATGCCCTTGGCCAAAAAGGGCGTATGCGTTTTTTCCTGAATATATTCAGGAGAAAACGCATACGCCCTTTTTGGCCAACCAAGCAACCTGGAAAGGCAAATCAGCGCTACAAAGAAGTCTCGCTTCCCATCGGTCAAAAGGGCCATGCTGAAAAAAGTGTCAAAACCAGAAATGCAGGACAGGCCATGGAGAAATGGGAGCCTTGCTACACTGATGGGCAGGATGTAAATTGCCAACAGCCACTCTGGAGAAGTGTACGGTGTGTCCTGAAACATCTAAAAAACACAGCTTAGAGAGCATAGGGCACTTCCACGCATGGGGGGATAAAGTGGGAAAATTGAAAATCAGCAAGACACAAGCACCCCAAAGGTTAGGGCTGCTCTGTTGACAAGGACCTCCACTTCCTTCCACCTTAAATATCCCAGGAAAGCGAAAAATGGATAAAAAAGTTGTGGTCCTTATGTACAATGGAATATCACTCAGCCATGAAATCAATGTCATAAGGCTAGTAGCAGCATGATGAGTGGATTTAGGTTAGACGATTCTAAGTGAAATAAGTCACACAGAAAAGGACACTTCTCATAAGGTGTCACTTATAGAGGGAATGTAAAAACCGTTACACTTGAACTGAATTACAAAACAGAACAGAGTCACACATGCAGAAAACACACTATGGCTGCTTATCGGGAAAGGTGAGGTGGGGTGATACATAAAACAAGAGTTTCAAATTAGCTCAGATACCGTTCCATAAACCCAATATGGAATAGACAAGACCTACTCCTTGCTCAGAGAACTGGACTCAACACGCCCGATTCACCGCACAAGAATATATCTGACTAGTAATAATCTTAAAACCTATGTATTGATATCTCTCTGTTAGTGTGTCAAGTGGGTGTAAAGCGGCCTAAACACAGCCGTGAAAAGCAGCTAAACCCCATTATAAAAATAAATTACTTTTAAAAACCCATGAAACAAAGACAGGGAAAGAGAGAGAAATTCTTACACAATTCGTTCAGGGGCTGTGATGCAACCTGGATTGACCATATCTAGACCCACAGCTGGATGAGACATAAGGGTGGACACTCTTGGGGCTGAGAGGTTCGGTGAGGTTGGGTGAGCAAACGCAGACCCTTTAAAGTAATACTGCGTGCTACCCATCGCATGGGTCCCAAATCTCCAGGTTCAAGGGCATCTTCCTACATCGAAAACATGCATGAGAAACCCAGAAGATGGTACACCGTGTGATGGGGAAAGGTTTCTAAAACGCACCTCATTTCTCATCTCCTTGTGCTCGGGTTCGCCATTCCAGCCACTTTACTAGCAATCTCCCTACTTGGAGCATCAGCACCTTTAACCTCCTGTTCCGTACAGGTTGCAATTTGTCCTGAGGATGAACGGGAAGACGGGGAACCAATGAGAGACTAGCTCTTGGTGTTGGGACAGGCACAGGTCACTCTATTTTCCCATCAGGAAGAAGAATTAACCACAGGCTCAGCCTGCCCCCCGGAACCAGAACAGGGCCTGAAGCCATCCTGCGCTTTTGCGGCCGGCTCCCAAAAAAGCGACTTGTAAAATGGAGCTTCAGGGCACTGCAATTCACAAACCTGCAGAGTTATAAATGATAACTCTCGTCCACAAATATATTGAGGGAAGGCAAAGAAGAGGATTTGAAATCAAGGCAGAATTTCAGGAAACAGATTTCAGGAGGAAGATGCGAATCGCCTTTAAAGCACATGAAAAGCGGCAAAACGTTGACAATGATGCCCTTGGCCAAAAAGGGCGTATGCGTTTTTTCCTGAATATATTCAGGAAAAAATGCATACGCCCTTTTTGGCCAACCAAGCAACCTGGAAAGGCAAATCAGCGCTACAAAGAAGTCTCGCTTCCCATCGGTCAAAAGGGCCATGCTGAAAAAAGTGTCAAAACCAGAAATGCAGGACAGGCCATGGAGAAATGGGAGCCTTGCTACACTGATGGGCGGGATGTAAATTGCCAACAGCCACTCTGGAGAAGTGTACGGTGTGTCCTGAAACATCTAAAAAACACAGCTTAGAGAGCATAGGGCACTTCCACGCATGGGGGGATAAAGTGGGAAAATTGAAAATCAGCAAGACACAAGCACCCCAAAGTTTAGGGCTGCTCTGTTGACAAGGACCTCCACTTCCTTCCACCTTAAATATCCCAGGAAAGCGAAAAATGGATAAAAAAGTTGTGGTCCTTATGTACAATGGAATATCACTCAGCCATGAAATCAATGTCATAAGGCTAGTAGCAGCATGATGAGTGGATTTAGGTAAGACGATTCTAAGTGAAATAAGTCACACAGAAAAGGACACTTCTCATAAGGTGTCACTTATAGAGGGAATGTAAAAACCGTTACACTTGAACTGAATTACAAAACAGAGCAGAGTCACACATGCAGAAAACACACTATGGCTGCTTAACGGGAAAGGTGAGGTGGGGTGATACATAAAACAAGATTTTCAAATTAGCTCAGATACCGTTCCATAAACCCAATATGGAATAGACAAGATCTACTCCTTGCTCAGAGAACTGGACTCAACACGCCCGATTCACCGCACAAGAATATATCTGACTAGTAATAATCTTAAAACCTATGTATTGATATCTCTCTTTTAGTGTGTCAAGTGGGTGTAAAGCGGCCTAAACACAGCCGTGAAAAGCAGCTAAACCCCATTATAAAAATAAATTACTTTTAAAAACCCATGAAACAAAGACAGGGAAAGAGAGAGAAATTCTTACACAATTCGTTCAGGGGCTGTGATGCAACCTGGATTGACCATATCTAGACCCACAGCTGGATGAGACATAAGGGTGGACACTCTTGGGGCTGAGAGGTTTGGTGAGGTTGGGTGAGCAAACGCAGACCCTTTAAAGTAATACTGCGTGCTACCCATCGCATGGGTCCCAAATCTCCAGGTTCAAGGGCATCTTCCTACATCGAAAACATGCATGAGAAACCCAGAAGATGGTACACCATGTGATGGGGAAAGGTTTCTAAAACGCACCTCATTTCTCATCTCCTTGTGCTCGGGTTCGCCATTTCAGCCACTTTAGTAGCAATCTCCCTACTTGGAGCATCAGCACCTTTAACCTCCTGTTCCGTACAGGTTGCAATTTGTCCTGAGGATGAACGGGAAGACGGGGAACCAATGAGAGACTAGCTCTTGGTGTTGGGACAGGCACAGGTCACTCTATTTTCCCATCAGGAAGAAGAATTAACCACAGGCTCAGCCTGCCCCCCGGAACCAGAACAGGGCCTGAAGCCATCCTGCGCTTTTGCGGCCGGCTCCCAAAAAAGCGACTTGTAAAATGGAGCTTCAGGGCACTGCAATTCACAAACCTGCAGAGTTATAAATGATAACTCTCGTCCACAAATATATTGAGGGAAGGCAAAGAAGAGGATTTGAAATCAAGGCAGAATTGCAGGAAACAGATTTCAGGAGGAAGATGCGAATCGCCTTTAAAGCACATGAAAAGCGGCAAAACGTTGACAATGATGCCCTTGGCCAAAAAGGGCGTATGCGTTTTTTCCTGAATATATTCAGGAGAAAACGCATACGCCCTTTTTGGCCAACCAAGCAACCTGGAAAGGCAAATCAGCGCTACAAAGAAGTCTCGCTTCCCATCGGTCAAAAGGGCCATGCTGAAAAAAGTGTCAAAACCAGAAATGCAGGACAGGCCATGGAGAAATGGGAGCCTTGCTACACTGATGGGTGGGATGTAAATTGCCAACAGCCACTCTGGAGAAGTGTACGGTGTGTCCTGAAACATCTAAAAAACACAGCTTAGAGAGCATAGGGCACTTCCACGCATGGGGGGATAAAGTGGGAAAATTGAAAATCAGCAAGACACAAGCACCCCAAAGGTTAGGGCTGCTCTGTTGACAAGGACCTCCACTTCCTTCCACCTTAAATATCCCAGGAAAGCGAAAAATGGATAAAAAAGTTGTGGTCCTTATGTACAATGGAATATCACTCAGCCATGAAATCAATGTCATAAGGCTAGTAGCAGCATGATGAGTGGATTTAGGTAAGACGATTCTAAGTGAAATAAGTCACACAGAAAAGGACACTTCTCATAAGGTGTCACTTATAGAGGGAATGTAAAAACCGTTACACTTGAACTGAATTACAAAACAGAACAGAGTCACACATGCAGAAAACACACTATGGCTGCTTATCGGGAAAGGTGAGGTGGGGTGATACATAAAACAAGAGTTTCAAATTAGCTCAGATACCGTTCCATAAACCCAATATGGAATAGACAAGACCTACTCCTTGCTCAGAGAACTGGACTCAACACGCCCGATTCACCGCACAAGAATATATCTGACTAGTAATAATCTTAAAACCTATGTATTGATATCTCTCTGTTAGTGTGTCAAGTGGGTGTAAAGCGGCCTAAACACAGCCGTGAAAAGCAGCTAAACCCCATTATAAAAATAAATTACTTTTAAAAACCCATGAAACAAAGACACGGAAAGAGAGAGAAATTCTTACACAATTCGTTCAGGGGCTGTGATGCAACCTGGATTGACCATATCTAGACCCACAGCTGGATGAGACATAAGGGTGGACACTCTTGGGGCTGAGAGGTTCGGTGAGGTTGGGTGAGCAAACGCAGACCCTTTAAAGTAATACTGCGTGCTACCCATCGCATGGGTCCCAAATCTCCAGGTTCAAGGGCATCTTCCTACATCGAAAACATGCATGAGAAACCCAGAAGATGGTACACCGTGTGATGGGGAAAGGTTTCTAAAACGCACCTCATTTCTCATCTCCTTGTGCTCGGGTTCGCCATTCCAGCCACTTTACTAGCAATCTCCCTACTTGGAGCATCAGCACCTTTAACCTCCTGTTCCGTACAGGTTGCAATTTGTCCTGAGGATGAACGGGAAGACGGGGAACCAATGAGAGACTAGCTCTTGGTGTTGGGACAGGCACAGGTCACTCTATTTTCCCATCAGGAAGAAGAATTAACCACAGGCTCAGCCTGCCCCCCGGAACCAGAACAGGGCCTGAAGCCATCCTGCGCTTTTGCGGCCGGCTCCCAAAAAAGCGACTTGTAAAATGGAGCTTCAGGGCACTGCAATTCACAAACCTGCAGAGTTATAAATGATAACTCTCGTCCACAAATATATTGAGGGAAGGCAAAGAAGAGGATTTGAAATCAAGGCAGAATTGCAGGAAACAGATTTCAAGAGGAAGATGCGAATCGCCTTTAAAGCACATGAAAAGCGGCAAAACGTTGACAATGATGCCCTTGGCCAAAAAGGGCATATGCGTTTTTTCCTGAATATATTCAGGAAAAAATGCATACGCCCTTTTTGGCCAACCAAGCAACCTGGAAAGGCAAATCAGCGCTACAAAGAAGTCTCGCTTCCCATCGGTCAAAAGGGCCATGCTGAAAAAAGTGTCAAAACCAGAAATGCAGGACAGGCCATGGAGAAATGGGAGCCTTGCTACACTGATGGGCGGGATGTAAATTGCCAACAGCCACTCTGGAGAAGTGTACGGTGTGTCCTGAAACATCTAAAAAACACAGCTTAGAGAGCATAGGGCACTTCCACGCATGGGGGGATAAAGTGGGAAAATTGAAAATCAGCAAGACACAAGCACCCCAAAGTTTAGGGCTGCTCTGTTGACAAGGACCTCCACTTCCTTCCACCTTAAATATCCCAGGAAAGCGAAAAATGGATAAAAAAGTTGTGGTCCTTATGTACAATGGAATATCACTCAGCCATGAAATCAATGTCATAAGGCTAGTAGCAGCATGATGAGTGGATTTAGGTAAGACGATTCTAAGTGAAATAAGTCACACAGAAAAGGACACTTCTCATAAGGTGTCACTTATAGAGGGAATGTAAAAACCGTTACACTTGAACTGAATTACAAAACAGAGCAGAGTCACACATGCAGAAAACACACTATGGCTGCTTAACGGGAAAGGTGAGGTGGGGTGATACATAAAACAAGATTTTCAAATTAGCTCAGATACCGTTCCATAAACCCAATATGGAATAGACAAGATCTACTCCTTGCTCAGAGAACTGGACTCAACACGCCCGATTCACCGCACAAGAATATATCTGACTAGTAATAATCTTAAAACCTATGTATTGATATCTCTCTTTTAGTGTGTCAAGTGGGTGTAAAGCGGCCTAAACACAGCCGTGAAAAGCAGCTAAACCCCATTATAAAAATAAATTACTTTTAAAAACCCATGAAACAAAGACAGGGAAAGAGAGAGAAATTCTTACACAATTCGTTCAGGGGCTGTGATGCAACCTGGATTGACCATATCTAGACCCACAGCTGGATGAGACATAAGGGTGGACACTCTTGGGGCTGAGAGGTTTGGTGAGGTTGGGTGAGCAAACGCAGACCCTTTAAAGTAATACTGCGTGCTACCCATCGCATGGGTCCCAAATCTCCAGGTTCAAGGGCATCTTCCTACATCGAAAACATGCATGAGAAACCCAGAAGATGGTACACCATGTGATGGGGAAAGGTTTCTAAAACGCACCTCATTTCTCATCTCCTTGTGCTCGGGTTCGCCATTCCAGCCACTTTACTAGCAATCTCCCTACTTGGAGCATCAGCACCTTTAACCTCCTGTTCCGTACAGGTTGCAATTTGTCCTGAGGATGAACGGGAAGACGGGGAACCAATGAGAGACTAGCTCTTGGTGTTGGGACAGGCACAGGTCACTCTATTTTCCCATCAGGAAGAAGAATTAACCAAAGGCTCAGCCTGCCCCCCGGAACCAGAACAGGGCCTGAAGCCATCCTGCGCTTTTGCGGCCGGCTCCCAAAAAAGCGACTTGTAAAATGGAGCTTCAGGGCACTGCAATTCACAAACCTGCAGAGTTATAAATGATAACTCTCGTCCACAAATATATTGAGGGAAGGCAAAGAAGAGGATTTGAAATCAAGGCAGAATTGCAGGAAACAGATTTCAGGAGGAAGATGCGAATCGCCTTTAAAGCACATGAAAAGCGGCAAAACGTTGACAATGATGCCCTTGGCCAAAAAGGGCGTATGCGTTTTTTCCTGAATATATTCAGGAAAAAACGCATACGCCCTTTTTGGCCAACCAAGCAACCTGGAAAGGCAAATCAGCGCTACAAAGAAGTCTCGCTTCCCATCGGTCAAAAGGGCCATGCTGAAAAAAGTGTCAAAACCAGAAATGCAGGACAGGCCATGGAGAAATGGGAGCCTTGCTACACTGATGGGCGGGATGTAAATTGCCAAAAGCCACTCTGGAGAAGTGTACGGTGTGTCCTGAAACATCTAAAAAACACAGCTTAGAGAGCATAGGGCACTTCCACGCATGGGGGGATAAAGTGGGAAAATTGAAAATCAGCAAGACACAAGCACCCCAAAGTTTAGGGCTGCTCTGTTGACAAGGACCTCCACTTCCTTCCACCTTAAATATCCCAGGAAAGCGAAAAATGGATAAAAAAGTTGTGGTCCTTATGTACAATGGAATATCACTCAGCCATGAAATCAATGTCATAAGGCTAGTAGCAGCATGATGAGTGGATTTAGGTAAGACGATTCTAAGTGAAATAAGTCACACAGAAAAGGACACTTCTCATAAGGTGTCACTTATAGAGGGAATGTAAAAACCGTTACACTTGAACTGAATTACAAAACAGAGCAGAGTCACACATGCAGAAAACACACTATGGCTGCTTAACGGGAAAGGTGAGGTGGGGTGATACATAAAACAAGAGTTTCAAATTAGCTCAGATACCGTTCCATAAACCCAATATGGAATAGACAAGACCTACTCCTTGCTCAGAGAACTGGACTCAACATGCCCGATTCACCGCACAAGAATATATCTGACTAGTAATAATCTTAAAACCTATGTATTGATATCTCTCTGTTAGTGTGTCAAGTGGGTGTAAAGCGGCCTAAACACAGCCGTGAAAAGCAGCTAAACCCCATTATAAAAATAAATTACTTTTAAAAACCCATGAAACAAAGACAGGGAAAGAGAGAGAAATTCTTACACAATTCGTTCAGGGGCTGTGATGCAACCTGGATTGACCATATCTAGACCCACAGCTGGATGAGACATAAGGGTGGACACTCTTGGGGCTGAGAGGTTCGGTGAGGTTGGGTGAGCAAACGCAGACCCTTTAAAGTAATACTGCGTGCTACCCATCGCATGGGTCCCAAATCTCCAGGTTCAAGGGCATCTTCCTACATCGAAAACATGCATGAGAAACCCAGAAGATGGTACACCGTGTGATGGGGAAATGTTTCTAAAACGCACCTCATTTCTCATCTCCTTGTGCTCGGGTTCGCCATTCCAGCCACTTTACTAGCAATCTCCCTACTTGGAGCATCAGCACCTTTAACCTCCTGTTCCGTACAGGTTGCAATTTGTCCTGAGGATGAACGGGAAGACGGGGAACGAATGAGAGACTAGCTCATGGTGTTGGGACAGGCACAGGTCACTCTATTTTCCCATCAGGAAGAAGAATTAACCACAGGCTCAGCCTGCCCCCCGGAACCAGAACAGGGCCTGAAGCCATCCTGCGCTTTTGCGGCCGGCTCCCAAAAAAGCGACTTGTAAAATGGAGCTTCAGGGCACTGCAATTCACAAACCTGCAGAGTTATAAATGATAACTCTCGTCCACAAATATATTGAGGGAAGGCAAAGAAGAGGATTTGAAATCAAGGCAGAATTGCAGGAAACAGATTTCAGGAGGAAGATGCGAATCGCCTTTAAAGCACATGAAAAGCGGCAAAACGTTGACAATGATGCCCTTGGCCAAAAAGGGCGTATGCGTTTTTTCCTGAATATATTCAGGAAAAAACGCATACGCCCTTTTTGGCCAACCAAGCAACCTGGAAAGGCAAATCAGCGCTACAAAGAAGTCTCGCTTCCCATCGGTCAAAAGGGCCATGCTGAAAAAAGTGTCAAAACCAGAAATGCAGGACAGGCCATGGAGAAATGGGAGCCTTGCTACACTGATGGGCGGGATGTAAATTGCCAACAGCCACTCTGGAGAAGTGTACGGTGTGTCCTGAAACATCTAAAAAACACAGCTTAGAGAGCATAGGGCACTTCCACGCATGGGGGGATAAAGTGGGAAAATTGAAAATCAGCAAGACACAAGCACCCCAAAGGTTAGGGCTGCTCTGTTGACAAGGACCTCCACTTCCTTCCACCTTAAATATCCCAGGAAAGCGAAAAATGGATAAAAAAGTTGTGGTCCTTATGTACAATGGAATATCACTCAGCCATGAAATCAATGTCATAAGGCTAGTAGCAGCATGATGAGTGGATTTAGGTAAGACGATTCTAAGTGAAATAAGTCACACAGAAAAGGACACTTCTCATAAGGTGTCACTTATAGAGGGAATGTTAAAACCGTTACACTTGAACTGAATTACAAAACAGAACAGAGTCACACATGCAGAAAACACACTATGGCTGCTTAACGGGAAAGGTGAGGTGGGGTGATACATAAAACAAGAGTTTCAAATTAGCTCAGATACCGTTCCATAAACCCAATATGGAATAGACAAGACCTACTCCTTGCTCAGAGAACTGGACTCAACACGCCCGATTCACCGCACAAGAATATATCTGACTAGTAATAATCTTAAAACCTATGTATTGATATCTCTCTGTTAGTGTGTCAAGTGGGTGTAAAGCGGCCTAAACACAGCCGTGAAAAGCAGCTAAACCCCATTATAAAAATAAATTACTTTTAAAAACCCATGAAACAAAGACAGGGAAAGAGAGAGAAATTCTTACACAATTCGTTCAGGGGCTGTGATGCAACCTGGATTGACCATATCTAGACCCACAGCTGGATGAGACATAAGGGTGGACACTCTTGGGGCTGAGAGGTTTGGTGAGGTTGGGTGAGCAAACGCAGACCCTTTAAAGTAATACTGCGTGCTACCCATCGCATGGGTCCCAAATCTCCAGGTTCAAGGGCATCTTCCTACATCGAAAACATGCATGAGAAACCCAGAAGATGGTACACCGTGTGATGGGGAAAGGTTTCTAAAACGCACCTCATTTCTCATCTCCTTGTGCTCGGGTTCGCCATTCCAGCCACTTTACTAGCAATCTCCCTACTTGGAGCATCAGCACCTTTAACCTCCTGTTCCGTACAGGTTGCAATTTGTCCTGAGGATGAACGGGAAGACGGGGAACGAATGAGAGACTAGCTCATGGTGTTGGGACAGGCACAGGTCACTCTATTTTCCCATCAGGAAGAAGAATTAACCACAGGCTCAGCCTGCCCCCCGGAACCAGAACAGGGCCTGAAGCCATCCTGCGCTTTTGCGGCCGGCTCCCAAAAAAGCGACTTGTAAAATGGAGCTTCAGGGCACTGCAATTCACAAACCTGCAGAGTTATAAATGATAACTCTCGTCCACAAATATATTGAGGGAAGGCAAAGAAGAGGATTTGAAATCAAGGCAGAATTGCAGGAAACAGATTTCAGGAGGAAGATGCGAATCGCCTTTAAAGCACATGAAAAGCGGCAAAACGTTGACAATGATGCCCTTGGCCAAAAAGGGCGTATGCGTTTTTTCCTGAATATATTCAGGAAAAAACGCATACGCCCTTTTTGGCCAACCAAGCAACCTGGAAAGGCAAATCAGCGCTACAAAGAAGTCTCGCTTCCCATCGGTCAAAAGGGCCATGCTGAAAAAAGTGTCAAAACCAGAAATGCAGGACAGGCCATGGAGAAATGGGAGCCTTGCTACACTGATGGGCGGGATGTAAATTGCCAACAGCCACTCTGGAGAAGTGTACGGTGTGTCCTGAAACATCTAAAAAACACAGCTTAGAGAGCATAGGGCACTTCCACGCATGGGGGGATAAAGTGGGAAAATTGAAAATCAGCAAGACACAAGCACCCCAAAGGTTAGGGCTGCTCTGTTGACAAGGACCTCCACTTCCTTCCACCTTAAATATCCCAGGAAAGCGAAAAATGGATAAAAAAGTTGTGGTCCTTATGTACAATGGAATATCACTCAGCCATGAAATCAATGTCATAAGGCTAGTAGCAGCATGATGAGTGGATTTAGGTAAGACGATTCTAAGTGAAATAAGTCACACAGAAAAGGACACTTCTCATAAGGTGTCACTTATAGAGGGAATGTTAAAACCGTTACACTTGAACTGAATTACAAAACAGAACAGAGTCACACATGCAGAAAACACACTATGGCTGCTTAACGGGAAAGGTGAGGTGGGGTGATACATAAAACAAGAGTTTCAAATTAGCTCAGATACCGTTCCATAAACCCAATATGGAATAGACAAGACCTACTCCTTGCTCAGAGAACTGGACTCAACACGCCCGATTCACCGCACAAGAATATATCTGACTAGTAATAATCTTAAAACCTATGTATTGATATCTCTCTGTTAGTGTGTCAAGTGGGTGTAAAGCGGCCTAAACACAGCCGTGAAAAGCAGCTAAACCCCATTATAAAAATAAATTACTTTTAAAAACCCATGAAACAAAGACAGGGAAAGAGAGAGAAATTCTTACACAATTCGTTCAGGGGCTGTGATGCAACCTGGATTGACCATATCTAGACCCACAGCTGGATGAGACATAAGGGTGGACACTCTTGGGGCTGAGAGGTTCGGTGAGGTTGGGTGAGCAAACGCAGACCCTTTAAAGTAATACTGCGTGCTACCCATCGCATGGGTCCCAAATCTCCAGGTTCAAGGGCATCTTCCTACATCGAAAACATGCATGAGAAACCCAGAAGATGGTACACCGTGTGATGGGGAAAGGTTTCTAAAACGCACCTCATTTCTCATCTCCTTGTGCTCGGGTTCGCCATTCCAGCCACTTTACTAGCAATCTCCCTACTTGGAGCATCAGCACCTTTAACCTCCTGTTCCGTACAGGTTGCAATTTGTCCTGAGGATGAACGGGAAGACGGGGAACCAATGAGAGACTAGCTCTTGGTGTTGGGACAGGCACAGGTCACTCTATTTTCCCATCAGGAAGAAGAATTAACCACAGGCTCAGCCTGCCCCCCGGAACCAGAACAGGGCCTGAAGCCATCCTGCGCTTTTGCGGCCGGCTCCCAAAAAAGCGACTTGTAAAATGGAGCTTCAGGGCACTGCAATTCACAAACCTGCAGAGTTATAAATGATAACTCTCGTCCACAAATATATTGAGGGAAGGCAAAGAAGAGGATTTGAAATCAAGGCAGAATTGCAGGAAACAGATTTCAGGAGGAAGATGCGAATCGCCTTTAAAGCACATGAAAAGCGGCAAAACGTTGACAATGATGCCCTTGGCCAAAAAGGGCGTATGCGTTTTTTCCTGAATATATTCAGGAAAAAACGCATACGCCCTTTTTGGCCAACCAAGCAACCTGGAAAGGCAAATCAGCGCTACAAAGAAGTCTCGCTTCCCATCGGTCAAAAGGGCCATGCTGAAAAAAGTGTCAAAACCAGAAATGCAGGACAGGCCATGGAGAAATGGGAGCCTTGCTACACTGATGGGCGGGATGTAAATTGCCAACAGCCACTCTGGAGAAGTGTACGGTGTGTCCTGAAACATCTAAAAAACACAGCTTAGAGAGCATAGGGCACTTCCACGCATGGGGGGATAAAGTGGGAAAATTGAAAATCAGCAAGACACAAGCACCCCAAAGGTTAGGGCTGCTCTGTTGACAAGGACCTCCACTTCCTTCCACCTTAAATATCCCAGGAAAGCGAAAAATGGATAAAAAAGTTGTGGTCCTTATGTACAATGGAATATCACTCAGCCATGAAATCAATGTCATAAGGCTAGTAGCAGCATGATGAGTGGATTTAGGTAAGACGATTCTAAGTGAAATAAGTCACACAGAAAAGGACACTTCTCATAAGGTGTCACTTATAGAGGGAATGTAAAAACCGTTACACTTGAACTGAATTACAAAACAGAGCAGAGTCACACATGCAGAAAACACACTATGGCTGCTTAACGGGAAAGGTGAGGTGGGGTGATACATAAAACAAGAGTTTCAAATTAGCTCAGATACCGTTCCATAAACCCAATATGGAATAGACAAGACCTACTCCTTGCTCAGAGAACTGGACTCAACATGCCCGATTCACCGCACAAGAATATATCTGACTAGTAATAATCTTAAAACCTATGTATTGATATCTCTCTGTTAGTGTGTCAAGTGGGTGTAAAGCGGCCTAAACACAGCCGTGAAAAGCAGCTAAACCCCATTATAAAAATAAATTACTTTTAAAAACCCATGAAACAAAGACAGGGAAAGAGAGAGAAATTCTTACACAATTCGTTCAGGGGCTGTGATGCAACCTGGATTGACCATATCTAGACCCACAGCTGGATGAGACATAAGGGTGGACACTCTTGGGGCTGAGAGGTTCGGTGAGGTTGGGTGAGCAAACGCAGACCCTTTAAAGTAATACTGCGTGCTACCCATCGCATGGGTCCCAAATCTCCAGGTTCAAGGGCATCTTCCTACATCGAAAACATGCATGAGAAACCCAGAAGATGGTACACCGTGTGATGGGGAAATGTTTCTAAAACGCACCTCATTTCTCATCTCCTTGTGCTCGGGTTCGCCATTCCAGCCACTTTACTAGCAATCTCCCTACTTGGAGCATCAGCACCTTTAACCTCCTGTTCCGTACAGGTTGCAATTTGTCCTGAGGATGAACGGGAAGACGGGGAACGAATGAGAGACTAGCTCATGGTGTTGGGACAGGCACAGGTCACTCTATTTTCCCATCAGGAAGAAGAATTAACCACAGGCTCAGCCTGCCCCCCGGAACCAGAACAGGGCCTGAAGCCATCCTGCGCTTTTGCGGCCGGCTCCCAAAAAAGCGACTTGTAAAATGGAGCTTCAGGGCACTGCAATTCACAAACCTGCAGAGTTATAAATGATAACTCTCGTCCACAAATATATTGAGGGAAGGCAAAGAAGAGGATTTGAAATCAAGGCAGAATTGCAGGAAACAGATTTCAGGAGGAAGATGCGAATCGCCTTTAAAGCACATGAAAAGCGGCAAAACGTTGACAATGATGCCCTTGGCCAAAAAGGGCGTATGCGTTTTTTCCTGAATATATTCAGGAAAAAACGCATACGCCCTTTTTGGCCAACCAAGCAACCTGGAAAGGCAAATCAGCGCTACAAAGAAGTCTCGCTTCCCATCGGTCAAAAGGGCCATGCTGAAAAAAGTGTCAAAACCAGAAATGCAGGACAGGCCATGGAGAAATGGGAGCCTTGCTACACTGATGGGCGGGATGTAAATTGCCAACAGCCACTCTGGAGAAGTGTACGGTGTGTCCTGAAACATCTAAAAAACACAGCTTAGAGAGCATAGGGCACTTCCACGCATGGGGGGATAAAGTGGGAAAATTGAAAATCAGCAAGACACAAGCACCCCAAAGGTTAGGGCTGCTCTGTTGACAAGGACCTCCACTTCCTTCCACCTTAAATATCCCAGGAAAGCGAAAAATGGATAAAAAAGTTGTGGTCCTTATGTACAATGGAATATCACTCAGCCATGAAATCAATGTCATAAGGCTAGTAGCAGCATGATGAGTGGATTTAGGTAAGACGATTCTAAGTGAAATAAGTCACACAGAAAAGGACACTTCTCATAAGGTGTCACTTATAGAGGGAATGTAAAAACCGTTACACTTGAACTGAATTACAAAACAGAACAGAGTCACACATGCAGAAAACACACTATGGCTGCTTAACGGGAAAGGTGAGGTGGGGTGATACATAAAACAAGAGTTTCAAATTAGCTCAGATACCGTTCCATAAACCCAATATGGAATAGACAAGACCTACTCCTTGCTCAGAGAACTGGACTCAACACGCCCGATTCACCGCACAAGAATATATCTGACTAGTAATAATCTTAAAACCTATGTATTGATATCTCTCTGTTAGTGTGTCAAGTGGGTGTAAAGCGGCCTAAACACAGCCGTGAAAAGCAGCTAAACCCCATTATAAAAATAAATTACTTTTAAAAACCCATGAAACAAAGACAGGGAAAGAGAGAGAAATTCTTACACAATTCGTTCAGGGGCTGTGATGCAACCTGGATTGACCATATCTAGACCCACAGCTGGATGAGACATAAGGGTGGACACTCTTGGGGCTGAGAGGTTCGGTGAGGTTGGGTGAGCAAACGCAGACCCTTTAAAGTAATACTGCGTGCTACCCATCGCATGGGTCCCAAATCTCCAGGTTCAAGGGCATCTTCCTACATCGAAAACATGCATGAGAAACCCAGAAGATGGTACACCGTGTGATGGGGAAAGGTTTCTAAAACGCACCTCATTTCTCATCTCCTTGTGCTCGGGTTCGCCATTCCAGCCACTTTACTAGCAATCTCCCTACTTGGAGCATCAGCACCTTTAACCTCCTGTTCCGTACAGGTTGCAATTTGTCCTGAGGATGAACGGGAAGACGGGGAACCAATGAGAGACTAGCTCTTGGTGTTGGGACAGGCACAGGTCACTCTATTTTCCCATCAGGAAGAAGAATTAACCACAGGCTCAGCCTGCCCCCCGGAACCAGAACAGGGCCTGAAGCCATCCTGCGCTTTTGCGGCCGGCTCCCAAAAAAGCGACTTGTAAAATGGAGCTTCAGGGCACTGCAATTCACAAACCTGCAGAGTTATAAATGATAACTCTCGTCCACAAATATATTGAGGGAAGGCAAAGAAGAGGATTTGAAATCAAGGCAGAATTGCAGGAAACAGATTTCAGGAGGAAGATGCGAATCGCCTTTAAAGCACATGAAAAGCGGCAAAACGTTGACAATGATGCCCTTGGCCAAAAAGGGCGTATGCGTTTTTTCCTGAATATATTCAGGAGAAAACGCATATGCCCTTTTTCGCCAACCAAGCAACCTGAAAGGCAAATCAGCGCTACAAAGAAGTCTCGCTTCCCATCGGTCAAAAGGGCCATGCTGAAAAAAGTGTCAAAACCAGAAATGCAGGACAGGCCATGGAGAAATGGGAGCCTTGCTACACTGATGGGCGGGATGTAAATTGCCAACAGCCACTCTGGAGAAGTGTACGGTGTGTCCTGAAACATCTAAAAAACACAGCTTAGAGAGCATAGGGCACTTCCACGCATGGGGGGATAAAGTGGGAAAATTGAAAATCAGCAAGACACAAGCACCCCAAAGTTTAGGGCTGCTCTGTTGACAAGGACCTCCACTTCCTTCCACCTTAAATATCCCAGGAAAGCGAAAAATGGATAAAAAAGTTGTGGTCCTTATGTACAATGGAATATCACTCAGCCATGAAATCAATGTCATAAGGCTAGTAGCAGCATGATGAGTGGATTTAGGTAAGACGATTCTAAGTGAAATAAGTCACACAGAAAAGGACACTTCTCATAAGGTGTCACTTATAGAGGGAATGTAAAAACCGTTACACTTGAACTGAATTACAAAACAGAGCAGAGTCACACATGCAGAAAACACACTATGGCTGCTTAACGGGAAAGGTGAGGTGGGGTGATACATAAAACAAGATTTTCAAATTAGCTCAGATACCGTTCCATAAACCCAATATGGAATAGACAAGATCTACTCCTTCCTCAGAGAACTGGACTCAACACGCCCGATTCACCGCACAAGAATATATCTGACTAGTAATAATCTTAAAACCTATGTATTGATATCTCTCTGTTAGTGTGTCAAGTGGGTGTAAAGCGGCCTAAACACAGCCGTGAAAAGCAGCTAAACCCCATTATAAAAATAAATTACTTTTAAAAACCCATGAAACAAAGACAGGGAAAGAGAGAGAAATTCTTACACAATTCGTTCAGGGGCTGTGATGCAACCTGGATTGACCATATCTAGACCCACAGCTGGATGAGACATAAGGGTGGACACTCTTGGGGCTGAGAGGTTTGGTGAGGTTGGGTGAGCAAACGCAGACCCTTTAAAGTAATACTGCGTGCTACCCATCGCATGGGTCCCAAATCTCCAGGTTCAAGGGCATCTTCCTACATCGAAAACATGCATGAGAAACCCAGAAGATGGTACACCGTGTGATGGGGAAAGGTTTCTAAAACGCACCTCATTTCTCATCTCCTTGTGCTCGGGTTCGCCATTCCAGCCACTTTACTAGCAATCTCCCTACTTGGAGCATCAGCACCTTTAACCTCCTGTTCCGTACAGGTTGCAATTTGTCCTGAGGATGAACGGGAAGACGGGGAACCAATGAGAGACTAGCTCTTGGTGTTGGGACAGGCACAGGTCACTCTATTTTCCCATCAGGAAGAAGAATTAACCAAAGGCTCAGCCTGCCCCCCGGAACCAGAACAGGGCCTGAAGCCATCCTGCGCTTTTGCGGCCGGCTCCCAAAAAAGCGACTTGTAAAATGGAGCTTCAGGGCACTGCAATTCACAAACCTGCAGAGTTATAAATGATAACTCTCGTCCACAAATATATTGAGGGAAGGCAAAGAAGAGGATTTGAAATCAAGGCAGAATTGCAGGAAACAGATTTCAGGAGGAAGATGCGAATCGCCTTTAAAGCACATGAAAAGCGGCAAAACGTTGACAATGATGCCCTTGGCCAAAAAGGGCGTATGCGTTTTTTCCTGAATATATTCAGGAAAAAACGCATACGCCCTTTTTGGCCAACCAAGCAACCTGGAAAGGCAAATCAGCGCTACAAAGAAGTCTCGCTTCCCATCGGTCAAAAGGGCCATGCTGAAAAAAGTGTCAAAACCAGAAATGCAGGACAGGCCATGGAGAAATGGGAGCCTTGCTACACTGATGGGCGGGATGTAAATTGCCAAAAGCCACTCTGGAGAAGTGTACGGTGTGTCCTGAAACATCTAAAAAACACAGCTTAGAGAGCATAGGGCACTTCCACGCATGGGGGGATAAAGTGGGAAAATTGAAAATCAGCAAGACACAAGCACCCCAAAGTTTAGGGCTGCTCTGTTGACAAGGACCTCCACTTCCTTCCACCTTAAATATCCCAGGAAAGCGAAAAATGGATAAAAAAGTTGTGGTCCTTATGTACAATGGAATATCACTCAGCCATGAAATCAATGTCATAAGGCTAGTAGCAGCATGATGAGTGGATTTAGGTAAGACGATTCTAAGTGAAATAAGTCACACAGAAAAGGACACTTCTCATAAGGTGTCACTTATAGAGGGAATGTAAAAACCGTTACACTTGAACTGAATTACAAAACAGAGCAGAGTCACACATGCAGAAAACACACTATGGCTGCTTAACGGGAAAGGTGAGGTGGGGTGATACATAAAACAAGAGTTTCAAATTAGCTCAGATACCGTTCCATAAACCCAATATGGAATAGACAAGACCTACTCCTTGCTCAGAGAACTGGACTCAACACGCCCGATTCACCGCACAAGAATATATCTGACTAGTAATAATCTTAAAACCTATGTATTGATATCTCTCTGTTAGTGTGTCAAGTGGGTGTAAAGCGGCCTAAACACAGCCGTGAAAAGCAGCTAAACCCCATTATAAAAATAAATTACTTTTAAAAACCCATGAAACAAAGACAGGGAAAGAGAGAGAAATTCTTACACAATTCGTTCAGGGGCTGTGATGCAACCTGGATTGACCATATCTAGACCCACAGCTGGATGAGACATAAGGGTGGACACTCTTGGGGCTGAGAGGTTCGGTGAGGTTGGGTGAGCAAACGCAGACCCTTTAAAGTAATACTGCGTGCTACCCATCGCATGGGTCCCAAATCTCCAGGTTCAAGGGCATCTTCCTACATCGAAAACATGCATGAGAAACCCAGAAGATGGTACACCGTGTGATGGGGAAAGGTTTCTAAAACGCACCTCATTTCTCATCTCCTTGTGCTCGGGTTCGCCATTCCAGCCACTTTACTAGCAATCTCCCTACTTGGAGCATCAGCACCTTTAACCTCCTGTTCCGTACAGGTTGCAATTTGTCCTGAGGATGAACGGGAAGACGGGGAACGAATGAGAGACTAGCTCATGGTGTTGGGACAGGCACAGGTCACTCTATTTTCCCATCAGGAAGAAGAATTAACCACAGGCTCAGCCTGCCCCCCGGAACCAGAACAGGGCCTGAAGCCATCCTGCGCTTTTGCGGCCGGCTCCCAAAAAAGCGACTTGTAAAATGGAGCTTCAGGGCACTGCAATTCACAAACCTGCAGAGTTATAAATGATAACTCTCGTCCACAAATATATTGAGGGAAGGCAAAGAAGAGGATTTGAAATCAAGGCAGAATTGCAGGAAACAGATTTCAGGAGGAAGATGCGAATCGCCTTTAAAGCACATGAAAAGCGGCAAAACGTTGACAATGATGCCCTTGGCCAAAAAGGGCGTATGCGTTTTTTCCTGAATATATTCAGGAAAAAACGCATACGCCCTTTTTGGCCAACCAAGCAACCTGGAAAGGCAAATCAGCGCTACAAAGAAGTCTCGCTTCCCATCGGTCAAAAGGGCCATGCTGAAAAAAGTGTCAAAACCAGAAATGCAGGACAGGCCATGGAGAAATGGGAGCCTTGCTACACTGATGGGCGGGATGTAAATTGCCAACAGCCACTCTGGAGAAGTGTACGGTGTGTCCTGAAACATCTAAAAAACACAGCTTAGAGAGCATAGGGCACTTCCACGCATGGGGGGATAAAGTGGGAAAATTGAAAATCAGCAAGACACAAGCACCCCAAAGGTTAGGGCTGCTCTATTGACAAGGACCTCCACTTCCTTCCACCTTAAATATCCCAGGAAAGCGAAAAATGGATAAAAAAGTTGTGGTCCTTATGTACAATGGAATATCACTCAGCCATGAAATCAATGTCATAAGGCTAGTAGCAGCATGATGAGTGGATTTAGGTAAGACGATTCTAAGTGAAATAAGTCACACAGAAAAGGACACTTCTCATAAGGTGTCACTTATAGAGGGAATGTTAAAACCGTTACACTTGAACTGAATTACAAAACAGAACAGAGTCACACATGCAGAAAACACACTATGGCTGCTTAACGGGAAAGGTGAGGTGGGGTAATACATAAAACAAGAGTTTCAAATTAGCTCAGATACCGTTCCATAAACCCAATATGGAATAGACAAGACCTACTCCTTGCTCAGAGAACTGGACTCAACACGCCCGATTCACCGCACAAGAATATATCTGACTAGTAATAATCTTAAAACCTATGTATTGATATCTCTCTGTTAGTGTGTCAAGTGGGTGTAAAGCGGCCTAAACACAGCCGTGAAAAGCAGCTAAACCCCATTATAAAAATAAATTACTTTTAAAAACCCATGAAACAAAGACAGGGAAAGAGAGAGAAATTCTTACACAATTCGTTCAGGGGCTGTGATGCAACCTGGATTGACCATATCTAGACCCACAGCTGGATGAGACATAAGGGTGGACACTCTTGGGGCTGAGAGGTTCGGTGAGGTTGGGTGAGCAAACGCAGACCCTTTAAAGTAATACTGCGTGCTACCCATCGCATGGGTCCCAAATCTCCAGGTTCAAGGGCATCTTCCTACATCGAAAACATGCATGAGAAACCCAGAAGATGGTACACCGTGTGATGGGGAAAGGTTTCTAAAACGCACCTCATTTCTCATCTCCTTGTGCTCGGGTTCGCCATTCCAGCCACTTTACTAGCAATCTCCCTACTTGGAGCATCAGCACCTTTAACCTCCTGTTCCGTACAGGTTGCAATTTGTCCTGAGGATGAACGGGAAGACGGGGAACCAATGAGAGACTAGCTCTTGGTGTTGGGACAGGCACAGGTCACTCTATTTTCCCATCAGGAAGAAGAATTAACCACAGGCTCAGCCTGCCCCCCGGAACCAGAACAGGGCCTGAAGCCATCCTGCGCTTTTGCGGCCGGCTCCCAAAAAAGCGACTTGTAAAATGGAGCTTCAGGGCACTGCAATTCACAGACCTGCAGAGTTATAAATGATAACTCTCGTCCACAAATATATTGAGGGAAGGCAAAGAAGAGGATTTGAAATCAAGGCAGAATTGCAGGAAACAGATTTCAGGAGGAAGATGCGAATCGCCTTTAAAGCACATGAAAAGCGGCAAAACGTTGACAATGATGCCCTTGGCCAAAAAGGGCGTATGCGTTTTTTCCTGAATATATTCAGGAAAAAACGCATACGCCCTTTTTGGCCAACCAAGCAACCTGGAAAGGCAAATCAGCGCTACAAAGAAGTCTCGCTTCCCATCGGTCAAAAGGGCCATGCTGAAAAAAGTGTCAAAACCAGAAATGCAGGACAGGCCATGGAGAAATGGGAGCCTTGCTACACTGATGGGCGGGATGTAAATTGCCAAAAGCCACTCTGGAGAAGTGTACGGTGTGTCCTGAAACATCTAAAAAACACAGCTTAGAGAGCATAGGGCACTTCCACGCATGGGGGGATAAAGTGGGAAAATTGAAAATCAGCAAGACACAAGCACCCCAAAGTTTAGGGCTGCTCTGTTGACAAGGACCTCCACTTCCTTCCACCTTAAATATCCCAGGAAAGCGAAAAATGGATAAAAAAGTTGTGGTCCTTATGTACAATGGAATATCACTCAGCCATGAAATCAATGTCATAAGGCTAGTAGCAGCATGATGAGTGGATTTAGGTAAGACGATTCTAAGTGAAATAAGTCACACAGAAAAGGACACTTCTCATAAGGTGTCACTTATAGAGGGAATGTAAAAACCGTTACACTTGAACTGAATTACAAAACAGAGCAGAGTCACACATGCAGAAAACACACTATGGCTGCTTAACGGGAAAGGTGAGGTGGGGTGATACATAAAACAAGAGTTTCAAATTAGCTCAGATACCGTTCCATAAACCCAATATGGAATAGACAAGACCTACTCCTTGCTCAGAGAACTGGACTCAACACGCCCGATTCACCGCACAAGAATATATCTGACTAGTAATAATCTTAAAACCTATGTATTGATATCTCTCTGTTAGTGTGTCAAGTGGGTGTAAAGCGGCCTAAACACAGCCGTGAAAAGCAGCTAAACCCCATTATAAAAATAAATTACTTTTAAAAACCCATGAAACAAAGACAGGGAAAGAGAGAGAAATTCTTACACAATTCGTTCAGGGGCTGTGATGCAACCTGGATTGACCATATCTAGACCCACAGCTGGATGAGACATAAGGGTGGACACTCTTGGGGCTGAGAGGTTCGGTGAGGTTGGGTGAGCAAACGCAGACCCTTTAAAGTAATACTGCGTGCTACCCATCGCATGGGTCCCAAATCTCCAGGTTCAAGGGCATCTTCCTACATCGAAAACATGCATGAGAAACCCAGAAGATGGTACACCGTGTGATGGGGAAAGGTTTCTAAAACGCACCTCATTTCTCATCTCCTTGTGCTCGGGTTCGCCATTCCAGCCACTTTACTAGCAATCTCCCTACTTGGAGCATCAGCACCTTTAACCTCCTGTTCCGTACAGGTTGCAATTTGTCCTGAGGATGAACGGGAAGACGGGGAACCAATGAGAGACTAGCTCTTGGTGTTGGGACAGGCACAGGTCACTCTATTTTCCCATCAGGAAGAAGAATTAACCACAGGCTCAGCCTGCCCCCCGGAACCAGAACAGGGCCTGAAGCCATCCTGCGCTTTTGCGGCCGGCTCCCAAAAAAGCGACTTGTAAAATGGAGCTTCAGGGCACTGCAATTCACAAACCTGCAGAGTTATAAATGATAACTCTCGTCCACAAATATATTGAGGGAAGGCAAAGAAGAGGATTTGAAATCAAGGCAGAATTGCAGGAAACAGATTTCAGGAGGAAGATGCGAATCGCCTTTAAAGCACATGAAAAGCGGCAAAACGTTGACAATGATGCCCTTGGCCAAAAAGGGCGTATGCGTTTTTTCCTGAATATATTCAGGAAAAAACGCATACGCCCTTTTTGGCCAACCAAGCAACCTGGAAAGGCAAATCAGCGCTACAAAGAAGTCTCGCTTCCCATCGGTCAAAAGGGCCATGCTGAAAAAAGTGTCAAAACCAGAAATGCAGGACAGGCCATGGAGAAATGGGAGCCTTGCTACACTGATGGGCGGGATGTAAATTGCCAACAGCCACTCTGGAGAAGTGTACGGTGTGTCCTGAAACATCTAAAAAACACAGCTTAGAGAGCATAGGGCACTTCCACGCATGGGGGGATAAAGTGGGAAAATTGAAAATCAGCAAGACACAAGCACCCCAAAGGTTAGGGCTGCTCTGTTGACAAGGACCTCCACTTCCTTCCACCTTAAATATCCCAGGAAAGCGAAAAATGGATAAAAAAGTTGTGGTCCTTATGTACAATGGAATATCACTCAGCCATGAAATCAATGTCATAAGGCTAGTAGCAGCATGATGAGTGGATTTAGGTAAGACGATTCTAAGTGAAATAAGTCACACAGAAAAGGACACTTCTCATAAGGTGTCACTTATAGAGGGAATGTAAAAACCGTTACACTTGAACTGAATTACAAAACAGAGCAGAGTCACACATGCAGAAAACACACTATGGCTGCTTAACGGGAAAGGTGAGGTGGGGTGATACATAAAACAAGAGTTTCAAATTAGCTCAGATACCGTTCCATAAACCCAATATGGAATAGACAAGACCTACTCCTTGCTCAGAGAACTGGACTCAACACGCCCGATTCACCGCACAAGAATATATCTGACTAGTAATAATCTTAAAACCTATGTATTGATATCTCTCTGTTAGTGTGTCAAGTGGGTGTAAAGCGGCCTAAACACAGCCGTGAAAAGCAGCTAAACCCCATTATAAAAATAAATTACTTTTAAAAACCCATGAAACAAAGACAGGGAAAGAGAGAGAAATTCTTACACAATTCGTTCAGGGGCTGTGATGTAACCTGGATTGACCATATCTAGACCCACAGCTGGATGAGACATAAGGGTGGACACTCTTGGGGCTGAGAGGTTCGGTGAGGTTGGGTGAGCAAACGCAGACCCTTTAAAGTAATACTGCGTGCTACCCATCGCATGGGTCCCAAATCTCCAGGTTCAAGGGCATCTTCCTACATCGAAAACATGCATGAGAAACCCAGAAGATGGTACACCGTGTGATGGGGAAAGGTTTCTAAAACGCACCTCATTTCTCATCTCCTTGTGCTCGGGTTCGCCATTCCAGCCACTTTACTAGCAATCTCCCTACTTGGAGCATCAGCACCTTTAACCTCCTGTTCCGTACAGGTTGCAATTTGTCCTGAGGATGAACGGGAAGACGGGGAACCAATGAGAGACTAGCTCTTGGTGTTGGGACAGGCACAGGTCACTCTATTTTCCCATCAGGAAGAAGAATTAACGACAGGCTCAGCCTGCCCCCCGGAACCAGAACAGGGCCTGAAGCCATCCTGCGCTTTTGCGGCCGGCTCCCAAAAAAGCGACTTGTAAAATGGAGCTTCAGGGCACTGCAATTCACAAACCTGCAGAGTTATAAATGATAACTCTCGTCCACAAATATATTGAGGGAAGGCAAAGAAGAGGATTTGAAATCAAGGCAGAATTGCAGGAAACAGATTTCAGGAGGAAGATGCGAATCGCCTTTAAAGCACATGAAAAGCGGCAAAACGTTGACAATGATGCCCTTGGCCAAAAAGGGCGTATGCGTTTTTTCCTGAATATATTCAGGAGAAAACGCATACGCCCTTTTTCGCCAACCAAGCAACCTGAAAGGCAAATCAGCGCTACAAAGAAGTCTCGCTTCCCATCGGTCAAAAGGGCCATGCTGAAAAAAGTGTCAAAACCAGAAATGCAGGACAGGCCATGGAGAAATGGGAGCCTTGCTACACTGATGGGCGGGATGTAAATTGCCAACAGCCACTCTGGAGAAGTGTACGGTGTGTCCTGAAACATCTAAAAAACACAGCTTAGAGAGCATAGGGCACTTCTACGCATGGGGGGATAAAGTGGGAAAATTGAAAATCAGCAAGACACAAGCACCCCAAAGTTTAGGGCTGCTCTGTTGACAAGGACCTCCACTTCCTTCCACCTTAAATATCCCAGGAAAGCGAAAAATGGATAAAAAAGTTGTGGTCCTTATGTACAATGGAATATCACTCAGCCATGAAATCAATGTCATAAGGCTAGTAGCAGCATGATGAGTGGATTTAGGTAAGACGATTCTAAGTGAAATAAGTCACACAGAAAAGGACACTTCTCATAAGGTGTCACTTATAGAGGGAATGTAAAAACCGTTACACTTGAACTGAATTACAAAACAGAGCAGAGTCACACATGCAGAAAACACACTATGGCTGCTTAACGGGAAAGGTGAGGTGGGGTGATACATAAAACAAGAGTTTCAAATTAGCTCAGATACCGTTCCATAAACCCAATATGGAATAGACAAGACCTACTCCTTGCTCAGAGAACTGGACTCAACACGCCCGATTCACCGCACAAGAATATATCTGACTAGTAATAATCTTAAAACCTATGTATTGATATCTCTCTGTTAGTGTGTCAAGTGGGTGTAAAGCGGCCTAAACACAGCCGTGAAAAGCAGCTAAACCCCATTATAAAAATAAATTACTTTTAAAAACCCATGAAACAAAGACAGGGAAAGAGAGAGAAATTCTTACACAATTCGTTCAGGGGCTGTGATGCAACCTGGATTGACCATATCTAGACCCACAGCTGGATGAGACATAAGGGTGGACACTCTTGGGGCTGAGAGGTTCGGTGAGGTTGGGTGAGCAAACGCAGACCCTTTAAAGTAATACTGCGTGCTACCCATCGCATGGGTCCCAAATCTCCAGGTTCAAGGGCATCTTCCTACATCGAAAACATGCATGAGAAACCCAGAAGATGGTACACCGTGTGATGGGGAAAGGTTTCTAAAACGCACCTCATTTCTCATCTCCTTGTGCTCGGGTTCGCCATTCCAGCCACTTTACTAGCAATCTCCCTACTTGGAGCATCAGCACCTTTAACCTCCTGTTCCGTACAGGTTGCAATTTGTCCTGAGGATGAACGGGAAGACGGGGAACCAATGAGAGACTAGCTCTTGGTGTTGGGACAGGCACAGGTCACTCTATTTTCCCATCAGGAAGAAGAATTAACCACAGGCTCAGCCTGCCCCCCGGAACCAGAACAGGGCCTGAAGCCATCCTGCGCTTTTGCGGCCGGCTCCCAAAAAAGCGACTTGTAAAATGGAGCTTCAGGGCACTGCAATTCACAAACCTGCAGAGTTATAAATGATAACTCTCGTCCACAAATATATTGAGGGAAGGCAAAGAAGAGGATTTGAAATCAAGGCAGAATTGCAGGAAACAGATTTCAGGAGGAAGATGCGAATCGCCTTTAAAGCACATGAAAAGCGGCAAAACGTTGACAATGATGCCCTTGGCCAAAAAGGGCGTATGCGTTTTTTCCTGAATATATTCAGGAAAAAACGCATACGCCCTTTTTGGCCAACCAAGCAACCTGGAAAGGCAAATCAGCGCTACAAAGAAGTCTCGCTTCCCATCGGTCAAAAGGGCCATGCTGAAAAAAGTGTCAAAACCAGAAATGCAGGACAGGCCATGGAGAAATGGGAGCCTTGCTACACTGATGGGCGGGATGTAAATTGCCAACAGCCACTCTGGAGAAGTGTACGGTGTGTCCTGAAACATCTAAAAAACACAGCTTAGAGAGCATAGGGCACTTCCACGCATGGGGGGATAAAGTGGGAAAATTGAAAATCAGCAAGACACAAGCACCCCAAAGGTTAGGGCTGCTCTGTTGACAAGGACCTCCACTTCCTTCCACCTTAAATATCCCAGGAAAGCGAAAAATGGATAAAAAAGTTGTGGTCCTTATGTACAATGGAATATCACTCAGCCATGAAATCAATGTCATAAGGCTAGTAGCAGCATGATGAGTGGATTTAGGTAAGACGATTCTAAGTGAAATAAGTCACACAGAAAAGGACACTTCTCATAAGGTGTCACTTATAGAGGGAATGTAAAAACCGTTACACTTGAACTGAATTACAAAACAGAGCAGAGTCACACATGCAGAAAACACACTATGGCTGCTTAACGGGAAAGGTGAGGTGGGGTGATACATAAAACAAGAGTTTCAAATTAGCTCAGATACCGTTCCATAAACCCAATATGGAATAGACAAGACCTACTCCTTGCTCAGAGAACTGGACTCAACACGCCCGATTCACCGCACAAGAATATATCTGACTAGTAATAATCTTAAAACCTATGTATTGATATCTCTCTGTTAGTGTGTCAAGTGGGTGTAAAGCGGCCTAAACACAGCCGTGAAAAGCAGCTAAACCCCATTATAAAAATAAATTACTTTTAAAAACCCATGAAACAAAGACAGGGAAAGAGAGAGAAATTCTTACACAATTCGTTCAGGGGCTGTGATGTAACCTGGATTGACCATATCTAGACCCACAGCTGGATGAGACATAAGGGTGGACACTCTTGGGGCTGAGAGGTTCGGTGAGGTTGGGTGAGCAAACGCAGACCCTTTAAAGTAATACTGCGTGCTACCCATCGCATGGGTCCCAAATCTCCAGGTTCAAGGGCATCTTCCTACATCGAAAACATGCATGAGAAACCCAGAAGATGGTACACCGTGTGATGGGGAAAGGTTTCTAAAACGCACCTCATTTCTCATCTCCTTGTGCTCGGGTTCGCCATTCCAGCCACTTTACTAGCAATCTCCCTACTTGGAGCATCAGCACCTTTAACCTCCTGTTCCGTACAGGTTGCAATTTGTCCTGAGGATGAACGGGAAGACGGGGAACCAATGAGAGACTAGCTCTTGGTGTTGGGACAGGCACAGGTCACTCTATTTTCCCATCAGGAAGAAGAATTAACGACAGGCTCAGCCTGCCCCCCGGAACCAGAACAGGGCCTGAAGCCATCCTGCGCTTTTGCGGCCGGCTCCCAAAAAAGCGACTTGTAAAATGGAGCTTCAGGGCACTGCAATTCACAAACCTGCAGAGTTATAAATGATAACTCTCGTCCACAAATATATTGAGGGAAGGCAAAGAAGAGGATTTGAAATCAAGGCAGAATTGCAGGAAACAGATTTCAGGAGGAAGATGCGAATCGCCTTTAAAGCACATGAAAAGCGGCAAAACGTTGACAATGATGCCCTTGGCCAAAAAGGGCGTATGCGTTTTTTCCTGAATATATTCAGGAGAAAACGCATACGCCCTTTTTCGCCAACCAAGCAACCTGAAAGGCAAATCAGCGCTACAAAGAAGTCTCGCTTCCCATCGGTCAAAAGGGCCATGCTGAAAAAAGTGTCAAAACCAGAAATGCAGGACAGGCCATGGAGAAATGGGAGCCTTGCTACACTGATGGGCGGGATGTAAATTGCCAACAGCCACTCTGGAGAAGTGTACGGTGTGTCCTGAAACATCTAAAAAACACAGCTTAGAGAGCATAGGGCACTTCTACGCATGGGGGGATAAAGTGGGAAAATTGAAAATCAGCAAGACACAAGCACCCCAAAGGTTAGGGCTGCTCTGTTGACAAGGACCTCCACTTCCTTCCACCTTAAATATCCCAGGAAAGCGAAAAATGGATAAAAAAGTTGTGGTCCTTATGTACAATGGAATATCACTCAGCCATGAAATCAATGTCATAAGGCTAGTAGCAGCATGATGAGTGGATTTAGGTAAGACGATTCTAAGTGAAATAAGTCACACAGAAAAGGACACTTCTCATAAGGTGTCACTTATAGAGGGAATGTTAAAACCGTTACACTTGAACTGAATTACAAAACAGAACAGAGTCACACATGCAGAAAACACACTATGGCTGCTTAACGGGAAAGGTGAGGTGGGGTGATACATAAAACAAGAGTTTCAAATTAGCTCAGATACCGTTCCATAAACCCAATATGGAATAGACAAGACCTACTCCTTGCTCAGAGAACTGGACTCAACACGCCCGATTCACCGCACAAGAATATATCTGACTAGTAATAATCTTAAAACCTATGTATTGATATCTCTCTGTTAGTGTGTCAAGTGGGTGTAAAGCGGCCTAAACACAGCCGTGAAAAGCAGCTAAACCCCATTATAAAAATAAATTACTTTTAAAAACCCATGAAACAAAGACAGGGAAAGAGAGAGAAATTCTTACACAATTCGTTCAGGGGCTGTGATGCAACCTGGATTGACCATATCTAGACCCACAGCTGGATGAGACATAAGGGTGGACACTCTTGGGGCTGAGAGGTTCGGTGAGGTTGGGTGAGCAAACGCAGACCCTTTAAAGTAATACTGCGTGCTACCCATCGCATGGGTCCCAAATCTCCAGGTTCAAGGGCATCTTCCTACATCGAAAACATGCATGAGAAACCCAGAAGATGGTACACCGTGTGATGGGGAAAGGTTTCTAAAACGCACCTCATTTCTCATCTCCTTGTGCTCGGGTTCGCCATTCCAGCCACTTTACTAGCAATCTCCCTACTTGGAGCATCAGCACCTTTAACCTCCTGTTCCGTACAGGTTGCAATTTGTCCTGAGGATGAACGGGAAGACGGGGAACCAATGAGAGACTAGCTCTTGGTGTTGGGACAGGCACAGGTCACTCTATTTTCCCATCAGGAAGAAGAATTAACCACAGGCTCTGCCTGCCCCCCGGAACCAGAACAGGGCCTGAAGCCATCCTGCGCTTTTGCGGCCGGCTCCCAAAAAAGCGACTTGTAAAATGGAGCTTCAGGGCACTGCAATTCACAAACCTGCAGAGTTATAAATGATAACTCTCGTCCACAAATATATTGAGGGAAGGCAAAGAAGAGGATTTGAAATCAAGGCAGAATTGCAGGAAACAGATTTCAGGAGGAAGATGCGAATCGCCTTTAAAGCACATGAAAAGCGGCAAAACGTTGACAATGATGCCCTTGGCCAAAAAGGGCGTATGCGTTTTTTCCTGAATATATTCAGGAAAAAACGCATACGCCCTTTTTGGCCAACCAAGCAACCTGGAAAGGCAAATCAGCGCTACAAAGAAGTCTCGCTTCCCATCGGTCAAAAGGGCCATGCTGAAAAAAGTGTCAAAACCAGAAATGCAGGACAGGCCATGGAGAAATGGGAGCCTTGCTACACTGATGGGCGGGATGTAAATTGCCAACAGCCACTCTGGAGAAGTGTACGGTGTGTCCTGAAACATCTAAAAAACACAGCTTAGAGAGCATAGGGCACTTCCACGCATGGGGGGATAAAGTGGGAAAATTGAAAATCAGCAAGACACAAGCACCCCAAAGGTTAGGGCTGCTCTGTTGACAAGGACCTCCACTTCCTTCCACCTTAAATATCCCAGGAAAGCGAAAAATGGATAAAAAAGTTGTGGTCCTTATGTACAATGGAATATCACTCAGCCATGAAATCAATGTCATAAGGCTAGTAGCAGCATGATGAGTGGATTTAGGTAAGACGATTCTAAGTGAAATAAGTCACACAGAAAAGGACACTTCTCATAAGGTGTCACTTATAGAGGGAATGTTAAAACCGTTACACTTGAACTGAATTACAAAACAGAACAGAGTCACACATGCAGAAAACACACTATGGCTGCTTAACGGGAAAGGTGAGGTGGGGTGATACATAAAACAAGAGTTTCAAATTAGCTCAGATACCGTTCCATAAACCCAATATGGAATAGACAAGACCTACTCCTTGCTCAGAGAACTGGACTCAACACGCCCGATTCACCGCACAAGAATATATCTGACTAGTAATAATCTTAAAACCTATGTATTGATATCTCTCTGTTAGTGTGTCAAGTGGGTGTAAAGCGGCCTAAACACAGCCGTGAAAAGCAGCTAAACCCCATTATAAAAATAAATTACTTTTAAAAACCCATGAAACAAAGACAGGGAAAGAGAGAGAAATTCTTACACAATTCGTTCAGGGGCTGTGATGCAACCTGGATTGACCATATCTAGACCCACAGCTGGATGAGACATAAGGGTGGACACTCTTGGGGCTGAGAGGTTCGGTGAGGTTGGGTGAGCAAACGCAGACCCTTTAAAGTAATACTGCGTGCTACCCATCGCATGGGTCCCAAATCTCCAGGTTCAAGGGCATCTTCCTACATCGAAAACATGCATGAGAAACCCAGAAGATGGTACACCGTGTGATGGGGAAAGGTTTCTAAAACGCACCTCATTTCTCATCTCCTTGTGCTCGGGTTCGCCATTCCAGCCACTTTACTAGCAATCTCCCTACTTGGAGCATCAGCACCTTTAACCTCCTGTTCCGTACAGGTTGCAATTTGTCCTGAGGATGAACGGGAAGACGGGGAACCAATGAGAGACTAGCTCTTGGTGTTGGGACAGGCACAGGTCACTCTATTTTCCCATCAGGAAGAAGAATTAACGACAGGCTCAGCCTGCCCCCCGGAACCAGAACAGGGCCTGAAGCCATCCTGCGCTTTTGCGGCCGGCTCCCAAAAAAGCGACTTGTAAAATGGAGCTTCAGGGCACTGCAATTCACAGACCTTCAGAGTTATAAATGATAACTCTCGTCCACAAATATATTGAGGGAAGGCAAAGAAGAGGATTTGAAATCAAGGCAGAATTGCAGGAAACAGATTTCAGGAGGAAGATGCGAATCGCCTTTAAAGCACATGAAAAGCGGCAAAACGTTGACAATGATGCCCTTGGCCAAAAAGGGCGTATGCGTTTTTTCCTGAATATATTCAGGAAAAAACGCATACGCCCTTTTTGGCCAACCAAGCAACCTGGAAAGGCAAATCAGCGCTACAAAGAAGTCTCGCTTCCCATCGGTCAAAAGGGCCATGCTGAAAAAAGTGTCAAAACCAGAAATGCAGGACAGGCCATGGAGAAATGGGAGCCTTGCTACACTGATGGGCGGGATGTAAATTGCCAACAGCCACTCTGGAGAAGTGTACGGTGTGTCCTGAAACATCTAAAAAACACAGCTTAGAGAGCATAGGGCACTTCCACGCATGGGGGGATAAAGTGGGAAAATTGAAAATCAGTAAGACACAAGCACCCCAAAGTTTAGGGCTGCTCTGTTGACAAGGACCTCCACTTCCTTCCACCTTAAATATCCCAGGAAAGCGAAAAATGGATAAAAAAGTTGTGGTCCTTATGTACAATGGAATATCACTCAGCCATGAAATCAATGTCATAAGGCTAGTAGCAGCATGATGAGTGGATTTAGGTAAGACGATTCTAAGTGAAATAAGTCACACAGAAAAGGACACTTCTCATAAGGTGTCACTTATAGAGGGAATGTTAAAACCGTTACACTTGAACTGAATTACAAAACAGAACAGAGTCACACATGCAGAAAACACACTATGGCTGCTTAACGGGAAAGGTGAGGTGGGGTGATACATAAAACAAGAGTTTCAAATTAGCTCAGATACCGTTCCATAAACCCAATATGGAATAGACAAGACCTACTCCTTGCTCAGAGAACTGGACTCAACACGCCCGATTCACCGCACAAGAATATATCTGACTAGTAATAATCTTAAAACCTATGTATTGATATCTCTCTGTTAGTGTGTCAAGTGGGTGTAAAGCGGCCTAAACACAGCCGTGAAAAGCAGCTAAACCCCATTATAAAAATAAATTACTTTTAAAAACCCATGAAACAAAGACAGGGAAAGAGAGAGAAATTCTTACACAATTCGTTCAGGGGCTGTGATGCAACCTGGATTGACCATATCTAGACCCACAGCTGGATGAGACATAAGGGTGGACACTCTTGGGGCTGAGAGGTTCGGTGAGGTTGGGTGAGCAAACGCAGACCCTTTAAAGTAATACTGCGTGCTACCCATCGCATGGGTCCCAAATCTCCAGGTTCAAGGGCATCTTCCTACATCGAAAACATGCATGAGAAACCCAGAAGATGGTACACCGTGTGATGGGGAAAGGTTTCTAAAACGCACCTCATTTCTCATCTCCTTGTGCTCGGGTTCGCCATTCCAGCCACTTTACTAGCAATCTCCCTACTTGGAGCATCAGCACCTTTAACCTCCTGTTCCGTACAGGTTGCAATTTGTCCTGAGGATGAACGGGAAGACGGGGAACCAATGAGAGACTAGCTCTTGGTGTTGGGACAGGCACAGGTCACTCTATTTTCCCATCAGGAAGAAGAATTAACCACAGGCTCAGCCTGCCCCCCGGAACCAGAACAGGGCCTGAAGCCATCCTGCGCTTTTGCGGCCGGCTCCCAAAAAAGCGACATGTAAAATGGAGCTTCAGGGCACTGCAATTCACAGACCTGCAGAGTTATAAATGATAACTCTCGTCCACAAATATATTGAGGGAAGGCAAAGAAGAGGATTTGATATCAAGGCAGAATTGCAGGAAACAGATTTCAGGAGGAAGATGCGAATCGCCTTTAAAGCACATGAAAAGCGGCAAAACGTTGACAATGATGCCCTTGGCCAAAAAGGGCGTATGCGTTTTTTCCTGAATATATTCAGGAAAAAACGCATACGCCCTTTTTGGCCAACCAAGCAACCTGGAAAGGCAAATCAGCGCTACAAAGAAGTCTCGCTTCCCATCGGTCAAAAGGGCCATGCTGAAAAAAGTGTCAAAACCAGAAATGCAGGACAGGCCATGGAGAAATGGGAGCCTTGCTACACTGATGGGCGGGATGTAAATTGCCAACAGCCACTCTGGAGAAGTGTACGGTGTGTCCTGAAACATCTAAAAAACACAGCTTAGAGAGCATAGGGCACTTCCACGCATGGGGGAATAAAGTGGGAAAATTGAAAATCAGCAAGACACAAGCACCCCAAAGTTTAGGGCTGCTCTGTTGACAAGGACCTCCACTTCCTTCCACCTTAAATATCCCAGGAAAGCGAAAAATGGATAAAAAAGTTGTGGTCCTTATGTACAATGGAATATCACTCAGCCATGAAATCAATGTCATAAGGCTAGTAGCAGCATGATGAGTGGATTTAGGTAAGACGATTCTAAGTGAAATAAGTCACACAGAAAAGGACACTTCTCATAAGGTGTCACTTATAGAGGGAATGTTAAAACCGTTACACTTGAACTGAATTACAAAACAGAACAGAGTCACACATGCAGAAAACACACTATGGCTGCTTAACGGGAAAGGTGAGGTGGGGTGATACATAAAACAAGAGTTTCAAATTAGCTCAGATACCGTTCCATAAACCCAATATGGAATAGACAAGACCTACTCCTTGCTCAGAGAACTGGACTCAACACGCCCGATTCACCGCACAAGAATATATCTGACTAGTAATAATCTTAAAACCTATGTATTGATATCTCTCTGTTAGTGTGTCAAGTGGGTGTAAAGCGGCCTAAACACAGCCGTGAAAAGCAGCTAAACCCCATTATAAAAATAAATTACTTTTAAAAACCCATGAAACAAAGACAGGGAAAGAGAGAGAAATTCTTACACAATTCGTTCAGGGGCTGTGATGCAACCTGGATTGACCATATCTAGACCCACAGCTGGATGAGACATAAGGGTGGACACTCTTGGGGCTGAGAGGTTTGGTGAGGTTGGGTGAGCAAACGCAGACCCTTTAAAGTAATACTGCGTGCTACCCATCGCATGGGTCCCAAATCTCCAGGTTCAAGGGCATCTTCCTACATCGAAAACATGCATGAGAAACCCAGAAGATGGTACACCGTGTGATGGGGAAAGGTTTCAAAAACGCACCTCATTTCTCATCTCCTTGTGCTCGGGTTCGCCATTCCAGCCAGTTTACTAGCAATCTCCCTACTTGGAGCATCAGCACCTTTAACCTCCTGTTCCGTACAGGTTGCAATTTGTCCTGAGGATGAACGGGAAGACGGGGAACCAATGAGAGACTAGCTCTTGGTGTTGGGACAGGCACAGGTCACTCTATTTTCCCATCAGGAAGAAGAATTAACCACAGGCTCAGCCTGCCCCCCGGAACCAGAACAGGGCCTGAAGCCATCCTGCGCTTTTGCGGCCGGCTCCCAAAAAAGCGACTTGTAAAATGGAGCTTCAGGGCACTGCAATTCACAAACCTGCAGAGTTATAAATGATAACTCTCGTCCACAAATATATTGAGGGAAGGCAAAGAAGAGGATTTGAAATCAAGGAAGAATTGCAGGAAACAGATTTCACGAGGTAGATTCGAATCGCCTTTAAAGCCCACAAAAAGCAGCAAAACGTTGACAATGATGCCCTTGGCCATAAAGGGCGTATGCGTTTTTTCCTGAATATATTCAGGAAAAAAAGCATACGCCCTTTTTGGCCAACCAAGCAACCTGGAAAGGCAAATCAGCGCTACAAAGAAGTCTCGCTTCCCATCGGTCAAAAGGGCCATGCTGAAAAAAGTGTCAAAACCAGAAATGCAGGACAGGCCATGGAGAAATGAGAGCCTTGCTACACTGATGGGCGGGATGTAAATTGCCAACAGCCACTCTGGAGAAGTGTACGGTGTGTCCTGAAACATCTAAAAAACACAGCTTAGAGAGCATACGGCACTTCCACGCATGGGGGTATAAAGTGGGAAAATTGAAAATCAGCAAGACACAAGCACCCCAAAGTTTAGGGCTGCTCTGTTGACAAGGACCTCCACTTCATTCCACCTTAAAAATCCCAGGAAAGCGAAAAATGGATAAAAAAGTTGTGGTCCTTATGTACAATGGAATATCACTCAGCCATGAAATCAATGTCATAAGGCTAGTAGCAGCATGATGGGTGGATTTAGGTACGACGATTCTAAGTGAAATAAGTCACACAGAAGAGGACACTTCTCATAAGGTGTCACTTATAGAGGGAATGTAAAAACCGTTACACTTGAACTGAATTACAAAACAGAACAGAGTCACACATGCAGAAAACACACTATGGCTGCTTAACGGGAAAGGTGAAGTGGGGTGATACATAAAACAAGAGTTTCAAATTAGCTCAGATACCTTTCCATAAACCCAATATGTAGTAGACAAGACCTACTCCTTGCTCAGAGAACTGGACTCAACACGCCCGATTCACCGCACAAGAATATACCTGACTAGTAATAATCTTAAAACCTATGTATTGATATCTCTCTCTTAGTGTGTCAAGTGGGTGTAAAGCGGCATAAACACAGCCGTGAAAAGCAGCTGAACCCCATTATAAAAATAAATTACTTTAAAAACCCATGAAACAAAGACAGGGAAAGAGAAAGAAATTCTTACACAATTCGTTCAGGGGCTGTGATGCAACCTGGATTGACCATATCTAGACCCACAGCTGGATGAGACATAAGGGAAGACACTCCTGGGGTTGAGAGGTTTGGTGAGGTTGGGTGAGCAAACACAGACCCTTTAAAGTAATACTGCGTGCTACCCATCGCATGGGTCCCAAATCTCCAGGTTCAAGGGCATCTTCCTACATCGAAAACATGCATGAGAAACCCAGAAGATGGTACACCGTGTGATGGGGAAAGGTTTCTAAAACGCACCTCATTTCTCATCTCCTTGTGCTCGGGTTCGCCATTCCAGCCACTTTACTAGCAATCTCCCTACTTGGAGCATCAGCACCTTTAACCTCCTGTTCCGTACAGGTGGCAATTTGTCCTGAGGATGAACGGGAAGACGGGGAACCAATGAGAGACTAGCTCTTGGTGTTGGGACAGGCACAGGTCACTCTATTTTCCCATCAGGAAGAAGAATTAACCACAGGCTCAGCCTGCCCCCCGGAACCAGAACAGGGCCTGAAGCCATCCTGCGCTTTTGCGGCCAGCTCCCAAAAAAGCGAGTTGTAAAATGGAGCTTCAGGGCACTGCAATTCACAAACCTGCAGAGTTATAAATGATAACTCTCGTCCACAAATATATTGAGGGAAGGTAAAGAAGAGGATTTGAAATCAAGGAAGAATTGCAGGAAACAGATTTCAGGAGGTAGATTCGAATCGCCTTTAAAGCACATGAAAAGCGGCAAAACGTGGACAATGATGCCCTTGGCCAAAAAGGGCGTATGCGTTTTTTCCTGAATATATTCAGGAAAAAACGCATACGCCCTTTTTGGCCAACCAAGCAACCTGGAAAGGCAAATCAGCGCTACAAAGAAGTCTCGCTTCCCATCGGTCAAAAGGGCCATGCTGAAAAAAGTTTCAAAACCAGAAATGCAGGACAGGCCATGGAGAAATGGGAGCCTTGCTACACTGATGGGCGGGATGTAAACTGCCAACAGCCACGCTGGAGAAGGGTACGGTGTGTCCTGAAACAGCTAAAAAACACAGCTTAGAAAGCATAGGGCACTTCCACGCATTTGGGTATAGTGGGAAAATTGAAAATCAGCAAGACACAAGCACCCCAAAGTTTAGGGCTGCCCTGTTGACAAGGACCTCCACTTCATTCCACCTTAAATATCCCAGGAAAGCGAAAAATGGATAAAAAAGTTGTGGTCCTTATGTACAATGGAATATCACTCAGCCATGAAATCAATGTCATAAGGCTAGTAGCAGCATGATGAGTGGATTTAGGTACGACGATTCTAAGTGAAATAAGTCACACAGAAAAGGACACTTCTCATAAGGTGTCACTTATAGAGGGAATGTAAAAACCGTTACACTTGAACTGAATTACAAAACAGAACAGAGTCACACATGCAGAAAACACACTATGGCTTCTTAACGGGAAAGGTGAGGTGGGGTGATACATAAAACAAGAGTTTCAAATTAGCTCAGAAACCGTTCCAGAAACCCAATATGTAATAGACAAGACCTACTCCTTGCTCAGAGATCTGGACTCAACACGCACGATTCACCGCAGAAGAATATATCTGACTAGTAATAATCTTAAAACCTATGTATTGATATGTCTCTGTTAGTGTGTCAAGTGGGTGTAAAGCGGCATAAACACAGCCGTGAAAAGCAGCTAAACCCCATTATAAAAATAAATTACTTTTAAAAACCCATGAAACAAAGACAGGGAAAGAGAGAGAAATTCTTACACAATTCGTTCAGGGGCTGTGATGCAACCTGGATTGACCATATCTAGACCCACAGCTGGATGAGACATAAGGGTGGACACTCTTGGGGCTGAGAGGTTTGGTGAGGTTGGGTGAGCAAACGCAGACCCTTTAAAGTAATACTGCGTGCTACCCATCGCATGGGTCCCAAATCTCCAGGTTCAAGGGCATCTTCTTACATTGAAAACATGCATGAGAAACCCAGAAGATGGTACACCGTGTGATGGGGAAAGGTTTCTAAAACGCACCTCATTTCTCATCTCCTTGTTCTCGGGTTCGCCATTCCAGCCACTTTACTAGCAATCTCCCTACTTGGAGCATCAGCACCTTTAACCTCCTGTTCCGAACAGGTTGCAATTTGTCCTGAGGATGAACGGGAAGACGGGGAACCAATGAGAGACTAGCTCTTGGTGTTGGGACAGGCACAGGTCACTCTATTTTCCCATCAGGAAGAAGAATTAACCACAGGCTCAGCCTGCCCCCCGGAACCAGAACAGGGCCTGAAGCCATCCTGCGCCTTTGCGGCCAGCTGCCAAAAAAGCGAGTTGTAAAATGGAGCTTCAGGGCACAGCAATTCACAAACCTGCAGAGTTATAAATGATAACTCTCGTCCACAAATATATTGAGGGAAGGCAAAGAAGAGACTTTGAAATCAAGGCAGAATTGCAGGAAACAGATTTCATGAGGTAGATCCAAAACACCTTTAAAGCTCATGAAAAGCGGCAAAACGTTGACAATGATGCCCTTGGCCAAAAAGGGCGTATGCGTTTTTTCCTGAATATATTCAGGAAAAAACGCATACGCCCTTTTTGGCCAACCAAGCAACCTGGAAAGGCAAATCAGCGCTCCAAAGAAGTCTCGCTTCCCATCGGTCAAAAGGGCCATGCTGAGAAAAGTGTCAAAACCAGAAATGCAGGACAGGCCATGGAGAAATGGGAGCCTTGCTACGCTGATGGCGGGATGTAAATTGCCAACAGCCACTCTGGAGAAGTGTACGGTGTGTCCTGAAACATCTAAAAAACACAGCTTAGAGAGCATAGGGCCCTTCCACTCATGGGCGTATAAATTGGGAAAACTAAAAATCAGCAAGACACAGGCACACCAAAGTTTAGGGCTGCTCTCTTGACAAGAACCTCCTCTTCATTACACCTTAAATATCCCAGGAAATAGGAAAATGGATAACGATGTTGTGGTCCTTATGTACAATGGAATATCACTCAGCCATGAAATCAATGTCATAAGGCTATTAGAAGCATGATGAGTGGATTTAGGTTCGACAATTCTAAGTGAAATAAGTCACACAGAAAAAGACACTTATCATAAGATATCACTTATAGAGGGAATGTAAAAACCGCTACAATTGAACTGAATTACAAAACAGAATAGAGTCACACATTTAGAAAACACACTATGGCTGCTTAACGGGAAAGGTGAGGTGGGGTGATGCATAAAACAAGGGTTTCATATTAGCTCAGATACCGATCCATAAACCCAATATGTAATAGACAAGACCTACTCCTTGCTCCGTGAAGTGGACGCAACACCCCCTATTCAACGAACAAGTGTATATCTGACTACTAAAAATCTTTAAACCTATGTATTGATTTCTCTCTGTAAGTTAATCAATGGGTGTAAAGGGGCATAAACACAGCAGTGAAAATCAGGTAAACCCCATTATAAAAATAAATTACTTTAAAATCCCAAAAAAACAAAGATAGTGATAGAGGGAGAAATTTTTACATAATTCTTTCCGGGGCTTTGATGCAACCTGGTGTGACCATATCTAGACCCACAGCTGGATGAGAAATAAAGCTGGACACTCTTGGGGCTGAAGGTCTCTTTCCGTATTTACCAGATTGGGAACATAGAAAGGCTGCCACCCTCTGGCCGTTACCTGCACAAGCAGCTTTAAAACCTGTGCTAATGGTCACTTCATATGAACAAGTACTTCAGGGCTGTAAATGAAACGTGCCCTCAAAATGTCTTGAGGGATTTAATGGCCAAAAATTTTCAAAATGTGACACTTACTTTAAGAAAACACTTTGAAGAACTAAGCTGTAGTCACAGTTTGATAAATAAAAAGGGCATGCTTTAAAGCTCAATTTCAACAGATTATGGGACACATGCAAATTCAACCACAGATAGGTATCAGCTCACACCTGTTAGAATAACCATCAGCAAGAAAACTACAAATAATAAATATTGAAGGTGTTTTGGAGAAATGCATACCCTCAATTTTAAGTGGGACGTATCCTGGAAAGAGCCACTAATGAGAACTGAATGGGGGTGCCTTTAAAACATACACACTGAGCTACCATATGATACAGCAAGCCCACTCCTTGGCCTATAAAATAAGAAGATATAACTGGAAAGACACAGGCAAGCAAATGTGCATTGCAGCAGTATTGCAATAGCCAAGACATGGAGGCAACCAGAAAGTCCATCAAGAGGTGCGTGGCCAAAGAAGAACTGGTACACGTA
Source organism: Balaenoptera physalus (assembly GCF_965194825.1). Classification (NCBI taxonomy): domain Eukaryota; kingdom Metazoa; phylum Chordata; class Mammalia; order Artiodactyla; family Balaenopteridae; genus Balaenoptera; species Balaenoptera physalus. Next base: position 183,852 of record NW_028126434.1, on the reverse strand, counting down.
CAGATGGAATATTAGCCAGGGAAAAAAATGAAACAATGCCATTTGCAGCACCATGTATGATTCTTGAGGTAATCAGGCAAATTGTACTAAGTCAGAAAGCAAAAGACACATATCCTATAATATCACTTATAGGTCTTAGCTAAAAATTGATACCAATGAAGTTATTTCCACAGAGAAATGCAATCACAGATTCATTAAACAAACTTATGGTTCACCAAATGGAAAGGTGTGAGGATTGGATACATTAGGATATTGGGGTTAAGATAGATATAGAAACACATGTGAAATATGTAATCACCAAAGACCTACGTAATACCAAGACAAGACTACTCAACATCGTGTCATAACCTACATGGGAAAATGATCCAAAGAAAAATAGATATATGTATATGTTTAAAAGAACCACATCTTGCACACCTAGAAGAAACAAAACATTTTAATTAAATTTGCTCTGACAAAAAATAAAAATTAAATTAAAAAAAGAACAAGAAGTAATGAGACATAAACTTAAGGGGCTATTTGCTGGCACATTGCATTCTAATTTACAACCAGAACATGACTTCCATTAAGGCTCTGTCATCACTAATAAAGCAGCTTTATAAGCAATGTTGAAGGTAGCTTAAAAGAAGTCTCACTAATTATTGATAGTAACAAGGAAACAAAGAAAAGTAAAAATCTCACTGCAAAAAGTATACATAGGGTAAGGATAGTAGATCAAACACTTATTAAACTTCTGTAAAGAATAAAAGAAAACAGTCATATGTTTTTTTAAAAAGAGAGGGCCCAAATAAATCTGAAATGAAAGAGATGATGTTACAACAGACACCACAGAAATACAAAGTATCCTAAGATACACACAGGGTAACTCAGGGCTCAGACTGGACAGAGCCCACTCTCCAGTCCCCTGTACATGACTTACAGGAGCCTCAGGAACTGAGGAGGGGGTCCCTGAAGAGAGGCTCAAGATAGAATATGGTAGGCATTAACATGACTGCATTCATCTTAAACATGCCTGAACTACATTCACACGAGATGATTTTGTCCTGTATGTACATCGGCACCTCTAGTTGGAACTGCAGATCTTTGGCTTCAACACCTCTACTGACAACATTAGTGTCACCTGCTGTGGACCGTCTCCTATAGGATTTCTAGAATCAGAAAACATCGAAGCTTCACAGGACCCAGAGTCTGTGCGAGTCCACACAGAGTCTCAGAGTCTCAACTCCACTCAGATACTCCACTCTTGGAGGGCACACACAAAGTAGTGTGCACATCAGGACCCAGGGGAAGGAGCAGTGACCCTGTAGGAGAATGACCAGAACTACCTGCTACTTTTAGAGGGTCTCCTGCAGAGGCAGGTGGTGGCTGTGGCTGTGGCTCACCGTGAGGACAACGACACTGGCAGCAGAAGTTCTGGGAAATACTCCTTGGTGTGTGCCCTCCCAGAGTCCGCCATTAGCCCCACCAAGAGCAAGGTAGGCTCCAGGGCTGGGTCGCCTCAGGCCAAACAACCAACAGGGAGGGAACCCAGCCCCATGCATCAGCAGACAAGCGGATTAAACTTTTTATTAAAGTTTTATTTAATCCATAGACAAGCGGATTAAAGCTCTGCCCACCAAAGCAACACCCAGCTCTACCCACCACCAGTCCCTCCCATCAGGAAGCTTGCACTAGCCTCTAAGATAGACTCATCCACCGGAGAGCAGACAACAGAAGCAAGAAGAACTACAATTCTGCAGCCTGTGGAAGGAAAACCACATTCACAGAAAGATAGACAAAATGAAAAGGCAGAGGACTTTATACCAGATCAAGGAACAAGATAAAACCCCAGAAAAAAAACGAAATGAGGTGGAGATAGGGAACCTTCCAGAAAAAGAATTCAGAATAATGATAGTGAAGTTGAGCCAAGACCTTGGAAAAAAAAAGGAGGCAAAGATCGAGAAGATGCAAGAAATGTTTAACAAGGACCTAGAAGAATTAAAGAACCAACAAACAGAGGTGAACAATGTAATAACTGAAATGAAAAATACACTAGAAGGAATCAGTAGCAGAATAACTGTGGCAGAAGAACGGATAAGTGACCTGGAAGACAGAGAGGTGGAAATCACTGCCATGGAACGGAATAAAGAAAAAGAATGAAAATAAACGAAGACACCCCAAGAGTCCTCTGGGACAACATTAAACGCAACAACATTCGCATTATAGGGGTCCCAGAAGGAGAAGAGAGAGAGAAAGGACCCGAGAATATATTTGAAGAGATTATGGTCAAAAACTTCCCTAGCATGGGAAAAGAAATAGCCACCCAAGTCCAGAAGCACAGAGTGTCCCAGGCAGGATAAACCAAAGGAGAAAAATGACAAGACACATAGTAATCAAATTGACAAAAATTAACGACAAAGAAAAATGATTGAAAGCAGCAAGGGAAAAATGACCAATAACATACAAGGGAACTCCCATAAGGATAACAACTGATTTCTCAGCAGAAAATCTACAAGCCAGAAGGAAGTGGCATGATAAATTTAAAGTGATGAAAGGGAAGAACCTACAACCAAGAGTACTCCATCCTGCAAAGAGCTCATTCAGATTTGATGGAGAAATCAAAAGCCTTACAGACAAGCAAAAGCTAAGAGAATTCAGCACCATGAAACCAGCTCTACACCAAATGCTAAAGGAACTTCTCTAAGTGGGAAACACAAGAGAAGAAAAGGACCCACCAAGACAAACCCATAACAATTAAGAAAATAGTAGTAGGAACATACATATCGATAATTACCTTAAACGTGAATGCACTAAATGTTCCAACCAAAAGACACAGGCTCGCTGAATGGATACAAAAACAAGACCCATATATATGCTGTCTACAAGAGATCCATTTCAGACCTAGGGACACATACAGACTCAAAGTGAGGCGATGGAAAAATATACTCTATGCAAATGAAAATCAAAAGAAAGCTGGAGTAGCAATACTCATATCAGATAAAATAGACTTTAAAATAAAGAATGTTACAAGAGACAAGGAAAGACACTACATAATGGTCAGGGGATCAATCCAAGAAGAAGATATAACAATTATAAATATATATGTACCCAAAATAGGAGCACCTCAATGTATAAGGCAACTGCTAACAGCTATAAAAGAGGAAATCGACAGTAACACAATAATAGCGGGGGACTTTAACAGCTCACTTACACCAGTGGAGATCAGCCAGACAGAAAATTAATAAGGAAACACAAGCTTTAAATGACACAATAGACCAGATAGAGTTAATTGATATTTATAGGACATTCCATCCAAAAACAGCAGATTACACGTTCTTCTCAACTGCACACGGAACATTCTCCAGGATAGATCACATCTTGGGTCACAGATAAAGCCTCAGTAAATTTAAGAAAACTGAAATCATATCAAGCAGCTGTTCCGACCACAATGCTATGAGATTAGAAATCAATTACACGGAAAAAAACGTAAAAAACACAAACACATGGAGGCTAAACAATACGTTACTAAATAACCAAGAGATCACTGAAGAAATCAAAGAGGAAATCAAAAACTACCTAGAGACAAACGACAACAAAAACACGATGATCCAAAACCTATGGGATGCAGCAAAAGGAGTTCTAAGAGGGAAGTTTATAGCAATACAAGCCTACCTCAAGAAACAAGAAAAATCCCAAATAAACAATCGAACCTTACACCTAGAGGAACTAGAGAAAGAAGAACAAAACCCAAAGTTAGTAGAAGGAAAGAAATCATAAACATCAGAGCAGAAATAAATGAAATAGAAACAAAGAAAACGAAAGCAAAGATCAATAAAACTAAAAGCTGGTTCTTTGAGAAGATAAGCAAAAATGATCAACCTTTAGCCAGACTTAAGAAAAAGAGGGAGAAGACGCAAATCAACAAAATTAGAAGTGAAAAAGCAGAAGTTACAACAGACACAACAGGAATACAAAGCATCCTAAGAGACTACTACAAGCAACTCTAGGCCAATAAAATGGACAATCTGGAAGAAATGGACAAATTCTTAGAAAGGGATAACCTTCTAAGACTGAACCAGGAAGAAATAGAAAATATGAACAAACCTATCACAAGCAATGAAATTGAAACTGTGATTAAAAATCTTCCAATAAACCAAAGTCCAGAACCAGATGGCATCACAGGTGAATTCTATCAAACATTTAGAGAAGAGCTAACACCCAACCTTCTCAAATTCTTCAAAACAATTGCAGGGGAAGGAACACTCCCAAACTCATTCTATGAGACCACCATCACCCTGATACCAAAATCAGACAGAGATACTACAAGGAAAGAAAATTATAGACCAATATCACTGATGAATATAGATGTAAAAATCCTCAACAAAATACTAGCAAACAGAATCGAACAACACATTAAAAGGATCATACACCATGATCAAGTGGGGTTTATCCCAGGGATGCAAGGATTCTTCAATATACACAAATCAATGTGATACACCATATTAACAAATTGTAGAATAAAACCATATGATCATCTCAATAGATGAAGGAAAAGATTTTGAGAAAATTCAACACTCATTTACGATAAAAACTCTGCAGAGTGTGGGCATAGAGGGAAACTACCTCAACATAATAAAGGCCATATATGACAAACCCACAGCAAACAGCATTCTCAATGGTGAAAAACTGAAAGCGTTTCCTCTAAGATCAGGAACAAGACGAGGATGTCCACTCTCACCACTGCTATTCAACATAGTTTTGGAAGTCCTAGCCATGGCAATCAGAGAAGAAAAAGAAATAAAAGGAATACAAAAAGGAAAAGAAGAAGTAAAATTGTCACTGTTTGCAGATGACATGATATCATAGATAGAGAATCCTAAAGATGCCACCAGAAAACCACTGGAGCTAATCAATGAATTTGGTAAAGTTGCAGGATACAAAATTAATGCACAGAAATTGCTTGCATTCCTCTACACTAACAATGAAAGATCAGAAAGAGAAATTAAGGAAACAATCCCATTACCACTGCAACAATAAGAATAAAATACCTAGGAATAAACCTACCTAAGGAAGTAAAAGACCTGTACTCAGAAAACTAAAAGACACTGATGAAAGAAATCAAAGATGATATAAACAGATGGAGACATATACCATGTTCTCGGATTAGAAGAATCAATATTGTGAAAATGACTATACTACCCAAAGCAATCTACATATTCAATGCAATCCCGATCAAAATACCTTTGGCATTTTCTACAGAACAAGAAAAAAAATCTTAAAATTTGTAGGGAGACACAAAAGACCCTGGATAGCCAAAGCAGTCTTGAGGGGGAAAAAAAAGAGCTGGAGGAATCAGACTTCCAGACTTCAGACTATATTACAAAGCTAGAGTAATCAAGATAATATGGTACTGACACAAAAACAGAAATATAGGTCAATAGAACAGGATAGAAAGCACAGAGATAAACCCACGTACCTATGGTTCACTAATCTATGACAAAGGAGGCAAGGGTATACAATGGAGAAAAGACAGTGTCTTCAGCAAGTGGTGCTGAGAAAACTGGACAGTTACATGTAAAAGAATGAAATTAGTACACTCCCTAACACCATACACAAAAATAAACTCAAAATGGATTAGAGACCTAAATATAAGACCAGCCACTATAAAACGCTTAGAGGAAAACATAAGCAGAACAGTCTATGACATAAATCACAGCAAGATCCTTTTTGACCCACCTCCTAGAGAAATGGAAATAAAAACAAAAATTAAAAAATGGGACCGAATGAAACATAAATTCTTTTGCACAGCAAAGGAAAACATAAGCAAGATGAAAAGACAACCATCAGAATGGGAGAAAATATTTTCAAATGAAGCAAATGGCAAAGGATTAATCTCCAAAAAGCAGCTCATGTAGCTCAATATCACAAAACCGAACAACCCAATCCAAAAATGGGCAGAAGACCTAAATAGACATTTCTCCAAAGAAGATATACAGGTTGCCAACAAACACATGAAAGGATGCTGAACATCACTAATCATTAGAGAAATGCAAATCAAAACTACAGTGAGGTATCACCTCACACCAGTCAGAATGGCCATCATCAAAAAATCTCCCAACAATAAATGCTGGAGAGGCATTTATTGGAGAAAAGGGAACCCTCTTGCACTGTTGGTGGGAATGTAAATTGATATAGCCACTAGGGAGAACGGTATGGGGGTTCCTTAAAAACTAAAAATAGAACTACCATACAACCCAGCAAACCCACTCCTGGACATTTACCCTGAGAAAACCATGATTCAAAAAGAGTCATGTACCACAATGTTCACTGTAGCTCTATTTACAATAGCCAGGACATGGAAGCAACCTAAGCGTCCATCAACAGATAAATGGATAAAGAAGATGTGGCACATATATATACAATGGAACATTATTCAGCCATAAAAAGAAATGAAATTGAGTTATTTTTAGTGAGGTGGATGGATCTAGAGTCTGTCCTACAGAGTGAAGTAAGTCAGAAAGAGAAAAACAAATACCGTATGCTAACACATATATATGGAATCTTAAAAAAAAACTTTATGAAGAACCTAGGGGCAGGAAAGGATTAAGGACACAGACGTAGAGAAAGGACTTGAGGACATGGGGAGAGGGAAGGGTAAGCTGGGACAAAGTGAGAGAGTGGTATGGACATATATACACTACCAAATGTAAAATTGATAGCTACTGGGAAGCAACCACATAGCACAGGGAGATCAGCTCTGTGCTTTGTGACCACCTAAAAGGGTGGGATAAGGGAGTGAGAGGGAGGTGCAAGAGGGAGGGGATATGGTGTTATATGTATACGCACAGCCGATTCACTTTTTTATACAGCAGAAACTAACACACAATTGTAAAGCAATTATACTCCAATAAAGATGTAAAAGAAAAAAAAAGCCCAGAGATAAACCTACACACCTATGGCCCACTAATCTATGACAAAGGAGGCAAGGGTATACAAAGGAGAAAAGAAAGTCTCTTCAATAAGTGGTGCTGGGGAAAATGGACAGTTACATGTAAAAGAATGAAATTAGAACACTCCCAAACACCATACACAAAAAATAAACTCAAAATGGATTAGAGACCGAAATGTAAGACCAGACACTATAAAACTCTTAGAGGAAAACATAGGAAGAATACTCTTTGACATAAATCACAGCAAGATCTTTTTTGATCCACCTCCTAGAGTAATGGAATAAAATAAAATAAACATATGGGAGCAAATGAAACCTAAAAGCTTTTGCAAAGCAAAGGAAACTACAAATAAGACGAAAAGACAACCCTCACAATGGGAGAAAATATTTGCAAACGAATCAATGGACAAAGGAGTAATCTCCAATGTATATAAACAGCTCATGCAGCTCAACAGTAAAAAAACAAACAACCCAATCCAAAAAGGGGCAGATGACGTAAATAGACATTTATCCCAAGAAGACATACAGATGACCAAGAAGCACATGAAAAGCTGCTCAACATCACTAATTATTAGAGAAATATAAACCAAAACTACAATGAGGTATCACCTCACACGAGTTAGAATGGGCATCATCAGAAAATCTACAAGCAACAAATGCTGGAGAGGGTGTGGAGAAAAGGGAACCCTCTTACACTATTTGTGGGAATGTAAATTGATACAGTCACTATGGAGAACAGCATGGAGGTTCCTTAAAATACTAAAAATAGAATTACCATATGACCCAGCAATCCCACTACTGGCCATATACCCAGAGAAAACCATAATTCAAAAAGACATATTCACCACAATATTCATTGCAGCACTATTTACAATAGCCAGGTCATGGAAGCAACCTAAATGCCCATAGACAGACGAACAGAAAAGATGTGCTACATATATAAAATGGAATATTACTCAGCCATAAAAAGGAATGAAATTGGGTCATTTGTAGAGACGTGGATAGATCTAGAGACTGGCATACAGAGTGAAGTAAGTCAGAAAGAGAAAAACAAATATCGTATATTAACGCATACATGTGGAACCTAGAAAAATGGTAAAGATGAACCGGTTTGCAAGGCAGAAATAGAGACACAGATGTAGAGAACAAATGTATGGACACCAAGGGGGGAAAGTGGCAGGGTGGTGGTGGTGGGATGAATTGCGAGCCTGGGATTGACATATATACACTTATATGTATAAAATAGGTAACCAATAAGAGCCTGCTGTATAAAAAAATGAATAAAATAAATTCAAAAATTAAAAAATAAATAATACTTAAAAAAATAAAACAGAAAAAAAAGTTCTGTCCTTCCCATAGACGTATTTATATGAATGAATTATTTCCATGCTTATATGCATAAATACAAAAAGAGGAATAAAACTTACCTTGAACCAAAAAAGAAAAAAAAAAAAAAACAGAACCCACTGGTCATACAGAGGAAAACCCTATCAGGGCACTTGCTCCATTGGTAAACAATTCTGAAGTTGGTCACAGGTGGGGAATCATCTCCCATGCAGCCAGCAGCCCCCACACGAGGAGCGTCCTCATTGCAAAGCTGGGGGACCGTGAGGAGGCGTCTCTGAGTAAACGTGAGCTGAGCCCCAGGCCAGCTGCTGCTGAACTTTTCCCACCCTTCCCAGGTAAAACACCTGAATGTGTGCAAAGACTTTAAAAACTAGAGGAAGGGGCTTGGAGTCACACCAGCGACAGCACGCAGGCCGACTTGGTGCCTGCAGGCCAGCCAGGATGGTCCTGGCCCCGGGCACTCGTCTGGAAGCTTTCCATTTCCCTGCCTGAGGTAACCCTCCTGTCCCGGCCCCCACTGCTTTTTTCCTTCCTCATCTCTGCCCGGGGAGAAATTCCAGCAGCAAGTATGGGTGACACATCCTCTTCTTTAGCAGGTGGCAGCCCGGCAACTCCTGCAGAAAGTCCAGCAGAGCCCCAGTCACACCGGGCCACTCATAGAGCCGTGGGCCCTACTCCTTCCCACCACCCCAACCCCGAGACTGCTGATGGGGCAGAGAATATGGCGTCAGGCACAGCTGCAGAGGCTTTTGCTGCCTGGAGGGGTGTTTATATTGACCTCAACCTAGGCACACCTGGGAAGGGCTGGCCGGCCGGGTCAGGCTGCCCAAGTCAGCCAATCCTCGCCCCTCAGGGGCTCAGAGTTGCAGAAAATGGGCCTTGCTGCACCGGCCAGATCCAAGGAACAGGTGTAGGGTCCCCAGAGTCAGGATAGATAAGGGGCGGCAGCCCTGGCTTGTTTTCTAATCATTTTATCTGGTCCATGAGTGGGAGACAACTTCAAGAAGACCCTCTGCTAATGAGAGGAACCCAGGAGTCAGGGAGAGGAGGGGTGGTGGGTGGAGACAGAGGCCTGGTGCCCTGGCTGCAGTGGAAGCCCCTGGAAGACCAGGCAGAGGGAGGCCGCACAGAGTGAAGCTTAGGGTCACAGACCTGTTGGAGCTGCTGTTTGTTAGTTCAAGCTCTGCTCTGAGGTGCTCTGTGTCAGCTCTGAGTGACAGGTATGCTGGGGGTGCTCTGCAATGAGGGCTATGTGCACGGTTCCTGTGTGCCCAGCCCTGCCGGTGTACCTATCCACAGGAGCTCCATATCCAGGGAGGGGCCTGCCCACGAGAGCCCCGTGGGCTGCTGCGTACCTGCCCAGGTGAGCTCCATATCCTGGGAGCGGCCTAACCACCAGAGCCCCGTGGGCTGCTGGGTACCTGCCCAGGTGAGCTCCATATCCTGGGAGGGGCCTGACCACAAGAGCCCCGTGAGCTGCTGGGGACCTGGTAGAGGACGCCAGGACAGTCAGTGAAGCCACAGAGGATATACATCTAGTAGTTCCTAATTCCTACACCCTGCTGGTCATTCTACCATCCACCAGGACATGGCATTCTGTATTAGACTTTAATGATGCCTTCTTCTGTATTCCATTAGTCCCAGAGTCACAAGAAATTTTGGCTGTGAGTGGCAGGACTCAACATACAACAAAAACAATACTGCTGTGCCGTCCTGCCCCAGGGGTTCAAAAATTCCCACACCATCTTTGGGGAAACGTTAGCTAAAGACCTAAAAGATCTACCTCTGGAGAAGGGAACCCTCCTTCAATATGCAGATGACATTCTGATCACCAGCCCGACTAAGGAGGCCTCTGAACTACCTAGCCAATAAAAGATAGAAGGTGTCCAAGGAAAAGGCTCAAATATCACAAACTAAGGTGGCCTTCCTGGGCTTCATTCGCACAGAAGGTCGGAGAAGCCCACCCCAGGAAAGGGAAGAAGCCATTTGCAGCCTCAGCCTTCCTGAAACTAGAAGACAGCTTAGGGGTTCCTGGGGAGACCGGGGTTTGCTGCATCTGGATCCCTAACTACAGTCTAATAGCTGGGCCTCTATATGAAACACTGAAAGGAAAAGATGATGATCCTTTTGAATAGAATCCAGAAGCGGCCTTTCAAGATTGGAAAGAGCAGTCAATTCAGACCCTGGCCCTGGACCTCCCTAAGTTAGCTAAACCCTTTGACCTTTACATTGCTGGTCCAAGGCGAATCGCCCTTGGAGTATTAGTGCAAAAACTGGGACCACTTGAAATGGAACAATGCAAGAATGCCCTCCAGGCATTGGCCAGCCACCCCATCCGACCAGGATACTGGGGGTATCTAAAAACCTGGAAATCAGCAGCCCGCAAGGCCAGCTCCCTCCTAAGGGAAAAGGACGCCACTTGGTGATCCTAACCACCCACCATGCCCTGAAGTTGCAGGGATTGCTCCGTGGGCACAATGACCTCGAGTGAGGAGGCCCTCCAACACCAACCTCCAGAGAGACAACCTGGGGCAATGGGCCCCCATGACGACTCGTGTGACCATCACTTGACCTGGAGCTTCTCTCAGAAAACAACAAGAGTGTGCCCCAAAAGAGCAGACTATTGCTTACAGGACTTACTGCACCCAGAGCGGAGCTAATAAACTTGCCAGGGGAACCATAAATAACGCTGCTACCATAGAAAAGCCTACAGACACTGTGGTGACGGCGGCCAGTGAGACCGGCTGTACTCCTGGCTACTTCAAAAGGCCGTTGACTGAGTGGCCATCATGGTCCTGGATCACCACCGGCCCTGGACTGTCTGGGAGTTGAGCAAGCAGGGCTCTGACACCTGGTGCTGTTTGTACGTTAATTCAGTGGCCTAACTGAAGAAAGTGCAGACTACTGGTCAGAGCATCTAGGCTGGCAGAAACCGTCAGCCTAAGGGGGCCGAACCAATGTGGAGCAGGGTAAAACCGCCCACCCCCCCAGCGTCTCTGCACATCTCTTTCCTGGACCCTTAAAGGTCATTAGAATCTGTAAAACTTCCAATGCTGGTGCTCAGGCAGACGAGCAGTGAGGGAGGAGGCCTGCGGACAATCAACCTCACCTGGAGGCTGCTGGGGAGAAGTCCTGCCCCTCCCCCCGGGTATGAGGACACCCAACTCAGCATGAAGCATTTACAGAAGACGTGTCTGCACCCTCAGCGCCCCAAGAATGAGGAATGGGACAAAAGGCAGAGGAGGGCTTTGTCACTGGCAAAGCCCATTAAAAATTCCTGGGAGATAAAAATAGAATCTGGGCAATAAAATAAAGTCTAACCATTTTTTCCTTTGTGCTTTGTCTAATTTCACTTGCTCCTAGGTTTCCACAGGCAGAGGTCCCACACCCGACACTTCAGACCCGATTTCCTAGTGCAAAATGGCTGGGCCGACACCTCAGCTCGTGGGGCCCTGTGCAGACTCTGCGACATAGAGCCTGAGCTCCAGCCAACCCGGCCCTCGAGAGCTCCGCCCCCTCCCTCCCGCTGATGCTGACAGGATCCCTACACAGCAGCCCGGCCCACAACCCGCAGGGGAGCACACACTCTCACCTCTCCATTCTCTGATCAAAATATAAAGTTTTCCTTTGCTTCTGAACCAAAGTCAGTCTCGATCTGTTGGCTCCAATGACACTGGGCAGGGAGACCCTTGTTGGGGCCCACTCTGCAGGATCAGTAACAGAATTTGAGAACATTGTAACTTCAATGAACAGATGTGTGAGCCAAACTGTAATTAACATAGAGCAGTGTATAATGCTCGTGTAAAATAAGATGTTTCTAACACTTCCATTTGATATTTCCATCACTTTATTATAAGCAAGTTCAGTGGAGGGGTTTGTCTTATTTGTCAGGTCAACAGTAGAGAAATGCAGTGATTTCTTTCCAAGGATGTACATCTAATAATCTTGGTTGAAGTTTCAACCTTGTTTTGAATGATTTTCCATTGAAAATGATACCTCTCTTTCAGCTCCTAGATTTCTGAGAAGTATAAAATCTTATATTTTTTATTACCAAAGGGGAAAGGTGGGAGGAGGGATAAATTAACAGTTTCAGATTAACATATACACACTGCTATGTATAAAATATATCATCAACAAGGAACTACTGTATAGCACAGGGAACTATATTCAATATTTTGTAATGACCCCTAAGGGGAAATAATCTGAAAAACAAAAGATATCTATATCGACATCATCTATCAACTACAGATAAAATGGAAACTAAAGGAGGCCAATGGTGAGCGTTTCTGAACCTGAAGACTTCAATCATCTAAAGTTCGGACTCTGCCTACGGCCCAAGTCCCTTAATGAACACACATGTACCAGTAGCTTAAAAATTCCCCAGATTGGATTTCGGGAAGACACTGATTTCGAAAAATCCCTTGTGCTCTCCTGACATACACGGGACCTTTCCTACAGCTAAAACATGCCTGTGACACCCAGAAGATGGAACACGGTTGGATCAGGAAGATTTTGGAAAAGGCACCAAAACTCCTAATTTCCTGTTTGTTGGGTTCACGCCTCCAGCCTTTTTCCTTAAAATCTCCCCACTTGAGGATGTCAGCACCTTCAACATCCAGTTGCACAGAAATTGGAATTTGTCCAAAGGAAGAAGGGGAAGGAGGAGAAACAAGGAGAGCCAAGCCCTAGATGTTCGGAGAGGCACATGTCACTCTACTTTCCAGTCAGGAAGAAGAATTAAGCAAAGGCTTAGCCTGCCACCGGGAACCAGAGTAGGGCCAGAAGCAAACCAGCGGTTCTGCGGAAAGCTCCCAAAAAAGCGAGTTGAAAAATGGAGCTCAGGGGCACTGCAATTCACAAACCTGCAGAGTTATAAATGATAACTCTCGTCCACAAATATATTGAGGGAAGGCAACGAAGAAGATTTGAAATCAAGTCAGAATTGCAGGAAACAGATTTCAGGAGTAAGATTCGAATCGCCCCTAAAGCACATGAAAAGCAGCAAAACGTCGACAATGATGCACTTGGACAAACAGAGCATATGCGTTTTTTTCTGAATGAATTCAGGAAAAAACCCATAGGCCCTTTTTGGCAAACCAAGCAAGCCGGAAATGCAATTCAGCACTACAAAGAAGTCTGACTTCCCTTCGGTCAAAATGGCCTTCCTAAAAAAGTGTAAAAACAAGAAATGCAGGAGAGGACAGGGAGGAAAGGGAGCCTTGTTACACTGATGGGTGGGATGTAAATTGCCAATGACGACTTTGGAGAAGGGTATGGTGTTTCCTGAAACATCTAAAAAACACAGCTAGAGAGAAAAGGGCACATCCACTCATGGGCGTATAAATTGGGAAAACTAAAAATCAGCAAGACACAGGCACCCCAAACTTTAGGGCTGCTCTGTTGACAAGAACCTCCACTTAATTCCACCATAAATATCCCAGGAAAGATAAAAATGGATAAAGAAGTTGTGGTCCATATGTAAAATGTAATATCACTCGGGCGTGAAATCAATATCATAAGGCTAGTAGCAGCATGATGAGTGGATTTAGGTACGACGATTCTAAGTGAAATAAGTCACACAGAAAAAGACACTTATCATAAGATATCACTAACAGAGAGAATGTAAAAAGCGCTACACTTGAACGGAATTACAAAACAGAACAGAGTCACACATTTAGAAAACACACTATGGTTGCTTAACGGGAAAGGTGAGGTGGGGTGATGCATAAAACAAGGATTTCAAATTATCTCAGATAACGTTCCATAAACACAATATGTTATAGACAAGACCTACTCCTTGCTCAGAGAACTGGACTCAACACCCCCTATTCACCGCACAAGAATATATCTGACTAGTAAGAATCTTAAAACCTATGTATTGATATATCTATGGAAGTGAGTCAAGTGGGTGTAAAGCGGCATAAACACAGCCGTGAAAAGCAGCTAAACCCCATTATAAAAATAAATTACTTTTAAAAACCCATGAAACAAAGACAGGGAAAGAGAGAGAAATTCTTACACAATTCATGCAGAGGCTGTGATGCAATCTGGAGTGACCATATCTAGACCCACAGCTGGATGAGACAGAAGGGTGGACACTCTCGGGGCTGAGAGGTTTGGTGGGGTTGGGGGAGCAAACGCAGACCCTTTAAAGTAACACTGCCTGTTGCCCATCCCATGGGTCCCAAATCTCCAAGTTCAAGGGCATCTTCCTACATCGAAAACATGCATGAGAAACCCAGAAGGTGGTACACCGTGTGACCGGGAAAGGTTTCTAAAACGCACCTCATTTCTAATCTCCTTGTGCTCGGGTTTGCCATTCCAGCCGCTTTACTAGCAATCTCCCTCCTTGGAGAATCAGCACCTTTAACCCTCCTGTTCCATACAGCTAGCAAATTGTCCTGAGGATGAACGGGAAGAGGGGGAGCCAATAAGACACTAGCTCTAGGTGTTGGGACAGGCACAGGTCACTCTATTTTCCCATCAAAAAGAAGAATTAAACACAGGCTCGGCCTGCCGCCCGGAATCAGAATAGGGCCTGAGGCCATCCTGTTCTTTTGTGGCCAGCTCCCAAAAAAGCGAGTTGAAAAATGGAGCTCAGGGGCACTGCAATTCACAAACCTGCAGAGTTATAAATGATAATTCTCGTCCACAAATATATTGAGGGAAGGCAACTAAGAGGATATGAAATCAAGGCAGAATTGCAGGAAACAGATTTCAGGAGGTAGATTCGAATCGCGTTTAAAGCACATTAAAAGCGGCAAAACGTTGACAATGATGCCCTTGGCCAAAAAGGGCGTATGCGTTTTTTCCTGAATATATTCAGGAAAAAACGCATACGCCCTTTTTGGCCAACCAAACAACCTGGAAAGGCAAATCAGCGCTACAAGGAAGTCTCGCTTCCCATCGGTCAAAAGGGCCATGCTGAAAAAAGTGTCAAAACCAGAAATGCAGGACAGGCCATGGAGAAATGGGAGCCTTGCTACGCTGACGGGCGGGATGTAAATTGCCAACAGCCACTCTGGAGAAGTGTACGGTGTGTTCTGAAACATCGAAAAAACACAGCTTAGAGCGCATAGGACAATGACACTCATGGGCGTATAAATTGGGAAAATTAAAAATCAGCAAGACACAGGCACCCCAAAGTTTAGGGCTGCTCTGTTGACAAGAACCTCCACTTCATGACACCTTAAATATACCAGGAAAGAGAAAAATGGATAAAGAAGTGGTGGTCCTTATGTACAATAGAATATCACTCAGCCATGAAATCAATGTCATAAGGCTAGTAGCAGCATGATGAGTGGATTTAGGTACGACGATTCTAAGTGAAATAAGTCACACAGAAAAGGACACTTATCATAAGCTATCACTTATAGAGGGAATGTAAAAACCGCTACACTTGAACTGAATTACAAAACAGAACAGAGTCACACACGCAGAAAACACACTATGGTTGCTTAACGGGAAAGGTAAGGTGGGGTGATGCATAAAACAAGGGTTTCAAATTAGCTCAGATACAGTTCAATAAACCCAATAAGTAACAGAAAGACTTAGTCCTTGCTCAGTAAACTGGACTCAACATCCCCTATTCACTGCACAAGAATATATCTCACTAGTAAGAATGTTAAAACCTATGTATTGATATCTCTCTGGAAGTGAGTCAAGTGGGTGTAAAGTGGCATAAACACAGCCGTGCAAAGCAGCTAAACCCCATTATAAAAATAAATTACTTTTAAAAACCCGTGAAACAGAGACAGTGAAAGAAAGAAATTCATAAAAAATTCGTTCGGGGGCTGTGATGCAACCTGGATAGACCATATCTAGACACACAGCTGGATGAGAAATAAGGGTGGACAGTCTTCGGGTTGAGAGGTTTGGTGAGGCTGGGGGAGCAAACGCAGACCCTAACACGTACCCTAATCCTAACCCATACACTAAACCGAGCCCTAACACTAACACTAACCCTAACCCTAACCCTAACCCATACCCTACACCGTACCCGAAGACTTCCCCGAACCCATACCCTAAGCCGTACCCTAAGCCTAACCCTAAGCCTAACCCTAACCCTAGGCTACCCTTGACTGCTTCTGCCTCCAATAGATTTCCTAAGCACTTGTGTTTTAAGGAACAGCTTAAAAAGAGAATCCTAATGTGATTTCTTTATAATATGTGTGTTCCTTATATTATCTTAGTGTCTAAACTCTTCTCCATGGGTGGACCCCCAAATAATATTCCTTTACGTGCTAAGGTGTATCTAGAGAGTGGGATACGTTTAATAACTACCCTAACTCTAACGCGTACCCTAAACCTAACCCCTACCCTAACCCTTACACGTACCCTAATCCTAACCCGTAACCTAAACAGAGCCCTAACCCTAACACTAACACTAACCCTAACCCTAACTCATACCCTACGACGTACCCGAACCCCTCTCCGAACCCGTACCCTAAGCCGTACCGTAAGCCTAACCCTAAGCCTAACCCTAACCCTAACCCTAACACGTACACTAACCCTAACAACTACCCTAACCCTAACACGTACCCTAATCCTAACCCGTACCCTAAACCGAGCCCTAACCCTAACACTAACCCTAACCCTAACCCTAACCCATACCCTATGCAGTACCCGAATCCCTCCCCGAACCCGTACCCTAAGCCGTACCCTAACCCTAACGCTAAGCCTAACCCTAACCCTAGGCTACCCTTGACTGCTTCTGCCTCCAATAGATTTCCTAAGCACTAGTGTTTTAAGGAAGAGTTTAAAAAGAGAATCCTAATGTGATTTCTTTATAATGTGTGTGTTCCTTACCTTATCCTAGTGTCTAAACTCTTCTCCATGGCTGGACCTCCAAATAATATTCCTTTACGTGCTAAGAGGTATCTAGAGAGTGGGATAGGTTTAATAACTACCCTAACCCTAACGCGTACCATAACCCTAACCCCTACCCTAACCCTAACACGTACCCTAATCCTAACCAATACACTAAACCGAGCCCTAACCCTAACAGTAACCCTAACCCTAACCCATACACTACGCCATACACGAAGCCCTACCCGAACCAGTACCCTAAGCCGTACCCTAAGCCGTACCCTAAGCCTAACCCTAACCCTAGGCTACCCTTGACTGCTTCTGCCTCCAATAGATTTCCTAAGCACTCGTGTTTTAAGGAACAACTTAAAAAGAGAATCCTAATGTGATTTCTTTATAATGGGTGTGTTCCTTATCTTATCCTAGTGTCTAAACTCTTCTCAATGGCTGGACCCCCAAATAATATTCCTTTACGTGCTAAGGTGTATCTAGAGAGTTGGATAGTTTTAATAACTACCCTAACTCTAACGCGTACCCTACCCCTAACCCCTTCCCTAACCCTAACACGTACCCTAAACCGAGACCTAACCCTAACACTAACCCTAACCCTAAGCCTATCCCATACCCGACGCCGTAACCGAACCCCTCCCCGAACCCATACCCTAAAGCCGTACCATAACCCTAACCCTAAGCCTAAGCCTAACCCTAACCCTAACCCTAACCCTAACACTAACCCATACCCTATGCCATACCCGAAGCCCTCCCGGAACCCGTACCCTAAGCCGTACCCTAACCCTAACCCAGAGCCTAACCCTAACCCTAGGCTACCCTTGACTGCTTCTGCCTCCAATAGATTTCCTAAGCACTAGTGTTTTAAGGAACAGCATAAAAAGAGAATCCTAATGTGATTTCTTTATAATGTGTGTGTTCCTTATCTTATCCTAGTGTCTAAACTCTTCTCCATGGCTGGACCCCCAAATAATATTCCTTTACGTGCTAAGGGGTATCTAGAGAGTGGGATAGGTTTAATCACTACCTTAACCCTAACACGTACACTAACCCTAACCACAACCCTAACCCTAACACGTACCCTAATTCTAACCCGTACCCTAAACCGAGCCCTAACCCTAACACTAACCCTAACCCTAACCCTAACCCATACCCTACGCCGTACCCGAAGCCCTCCCCGAACCCGTACCCTAAGTCGTACCGCAACCCTAACCCTAAGCCTAACCCTAACCCTAGGCTACCCTTGACTGCTTCTGCCTCCAATAGAATTCCTAAGCACTAGTGTTTTAAGGAACAGCTTAAAAAGAGAATCCTAATGTGATTTCTTTATAATGAGTGTGTTCCTTATCTTATCCTAGTGTCTAAACTCTTCTCCATGGCTGGACCTCCAAATAATATTCCTTTACGTGCTAATGGGTATCTAGAGAGTGGGATAGGTTTAATAACTACCCTAACCCTAACGTGTACCCTAACCCTAACCCCTACCCTAACCCTAACACGTACCCTAATCCTAAACAATACCCTAAACCGAGCCCTAACCCTAACAGTAACCCTAACCCTAACCCATACCCTACGCCGTACCCGAAGCCCTCCCCGAACCCGTACCCTAAGCCGTACCCTAAGCCTAACCCTAACCCTAGGTTACCGTTGACTGCTTCTGCCTCCAATAGATTTCCTAAGCACTAGTGTTTTAAGGAACAACTTAAAAAGAGAATCCTAATGTGATTTCTTTATAATGGGTGTGTTCCTTATCTTATCCTAGTGTCTAAACTCTTTTCCACTGCTGGACCCCCAAATAATATTCCTTTACGTGCTAAGGTGTATCTAGAGAGTGGGATAGGTTTAATAAGTACCTTAACTCTAACGCGTACCCTATTCCTAACCCCTACCCTAACCCTAACACATACCCTAAACCGAGACCTAACCCTAACACTAACCCTAACCCTAAGCCAACCCATAGCCTACGCCGTACCGGAACCCCTCCCTGAACCCGTACCCTAAGCCGTACCCTAACCCTAACCCTAAGCCTAACCGTAACCCTAGGCTACCCTTGACTGCTTCTGCCTCCAATAGATTTCCTAAGCACTAGTGTTTTAAGGAACAGCTTAAAAATAGAATCCTAATGTGATTTTTTATAATGGGTGTGTTCCTTATCTTATCCTAGTGTCTAAACTCTTCTCCATGGCTGGACACCCAAATAATATTCTTTATGTGCTAAGGCGTATCTAGAGAGTGGGATAGGTTTAATAACTACCCTAACCCTAACACGTACCCTAACCCTAACCACTACCATAATCCTAAACCGTACCCTAAACCGAGCCCTAACCCTAACACTAA
This sequence comes from Balaenoptera physalus, assembly GCF_965194825.1. NCBI lineage: Eukaryota > Metazoa > Chordata > Mammalia > Artiodactyla > Balaenopteridae > Balaenoptera > Balaenoptera physalus. The sequence goes on along the minus strand of NW_028126434.1, from coordinate 164,423 downwards.
CCCTAACCCTAACCCTAACACATAACCTACGCCGTACCCGAAGCCCTCGCCGAACCCGTACCCTAAGTAGTACCCTAAGCCTAACCCTAAGCCTAAATCTAACCCTAGGCTACCCTTGACTGCTTCTGCCCCCAAGAGATTTCCTAAGCACTAGTGTTTTAAGCAACAGCTTAAAAAGAGAATCCTAATGTGATTTCTTTATAATGCGTGTGTTCCTTATATTATCCCAGTGTCTAAACTCTTCTCCATGTGTGGACCCCTAAATAATATTCCTTTACGTGCTAATGTGTATCTAGAGAGTATGATAGGTTTAATAACTACCCTAACCCTAACACGTACCCTAACCTTAACCCCTAGCCTAACCCTAACGCATACCCGAACCCTAACCCCTACCCTAACTCTAACACGTACCCTAATCCTAACCCCTACACTAAACCGAGCCCTAACACTAAGCCTAACCCTAACCCTAACCCTAACCCATACCCTATGCCGTACCCGAACCCCTCCCCGAACCCGTACCCTAAGCCGTACCCTAGCCTAACCCTAAGCCTAACCCTAACCCTAGGCTACCCTTCACTGCTTCTGCCTCCAATAGATTTCCTAAGCACTAGTGTTTTAAGGAACAGCTTAAAAATAGAATCCTAATGTGATTTTTTATAATGGGTGTGTTCCTTATCTTATCCTAGTGTCTAAACTCTTCTCCATGGCTGGACCCCCAAATAATATTCCTTTACATGCTAAGGGATATCTAGAGAGTGGGATAGGTTTAATTAGTACCCTAACCCTAACACGTACCCTAATCCTAACCCCTACCCTAAACCTAACACGTACCCTAATCCTAAACCGTACCCTAAACCGAACCCTAACCCTAACACTAACCCTAACCCTATCCCATACCCTACGCCGTACCTGAAGCCCTCCCCGAACCCGTACCCTAAGCCGTACCCTAAGCCTAACCCTAAGCCTAACCATAACCCTAGGCTACCCTTGACTGCTTCTGCCTCCAATAGATTTCCTAAGCACTAGTGTTTTAAGGAACAGCTTAAAAAGAGAATCCTAATGTGATTTCTTTATAATGTTTGTGTTCCTTGTCTTATCCTACTGTCTAAACTCTTCTCCATGGCTGGACCCCCAAATAATATTCCTTTACGTGCTAAGGGTATCTAGAGAGTGGGATAGGTTTAATAACTAACCTAACCCTAATGCGTACCCTAACCCTTACCCCTATCCTAACTCTAACACGTACCCTAATCCTAACCCGTACCCTAAACCGAGCCCTAACCCTAACACTAACCCTAACCCTAACCCTAACCCATACCCTACGCCGTATCCGAAGCCCTCCCCGAACACGTACCCTAAGCCGTACCCTAAGCCTAAACCTAACCCTAGGCTACCCTTGACTGCTTCTGCCTCCAATAGATTTCCTAAGCACTAGTGTTTTAAGGAAGAGCTTAAAAAGAGAATCCTAATGTGATTTCTTTATAATGGGTGTGTTCCTTATCTTATCCTAGTGTCTAAACTCTTCTCCATGGCTGGACCCCAAATAATATTCCTTTACATGCTAAGGTGTATCTAGAGAGTGGGATAAGTTTAATAACTACCCTAACTCTAACGCGTACCCTAACCCTAACCCCTACCCTAACCCTAACACGTACCCTAATACTAAACCGTACCCTAAACCGAGCCCTAACCCTAACACTAACCCTAACCCTAACCCTAACCCATACACTACTCCGTGCCCGAACCCCTCCCCGAACCCATACCCTAAGCCGTACCCTAACCCTAACCCTAAGCCTAAGCCTAATCCTAGGCTACCCTTGACTGCTTCTGCCTCCAATAGATTTCCTAAGCACTAGTGTTTTAAGGAACAGCTTAAAAAGAGAATCCTAATGTGATTTCTTTATAATGGGTGTGTTCTTTATCTTATCCTAGTGTCTAAACTCTTCTCCATGGCTGGACCCCCAAATAATATTCCTTTTCGTGCTAAGAGGTATCTAGAGAGTGGGATAGGCTTAATAACTACCCTAAGCCTAAGGCGTACCCTAACCCTAACCCGTACCCTAAACCGAGCCCTATCCCTAACACTAAACCTAATCCTAACCCTAACCCATACCCTACGCCGTACCCGAACCCCTCCCCGAACCCGTACCCTAAGCAGTACCCTAAGCCTAACCCTAATCCTAACCCTAACCCTAGGCTACCCTTGACTGCTTTTGCCTGCAATAGGTTTCCTAAGCACTAGTGTTTTAAGGAACAGCTTAAAAAGAGAATTCCAATGTGATTTCTTTATAATGGGTGTTTTCCTTATCTTATCCTAGTATCTAAACTCTTCTCCATGGCTGGACCCCCAAATAATATTCCTTTACGTGCTAAGGGGTATCTAGAGAGTGGGATAGGTTTAATCACTACCCTAACCCTAACACGTACATTAACCCTAACAACTATCCTAACCCTAACACGTACCCTAATCCTAACCCGTTCCGTAAACCGAGCCCTAACCCTAACACTAACCCTAACCCTAACCCTAACCCATACCCTACGCCGTACCCGAAGCCCTCCCCGAACCCGTACCCTTAGCCGTACGCTAACCCTAACCCTAAGCCTAACCCTAACCCTAGGCTACCCTTGACTGCCTCTGCCTCCAATAGATTTCCTAAGCACTAGTGTTTTAAGGAACAGCTTAAAAAGAGAATCCTAATGTGATTTCTTTATAATGGGTGTGTTCCTTATCTTATCCTAGTGTCTAAACTCTTCTCCATGGCTGTACCTCCAAATAATATTCCATTACGTGCTAAGGGGTATCTAGAGTGTGGGATAGGTTTAATAACTACCCTAACGCTAACGCGTACCCTAACCGTAACCCCTACCCTAACCCTAACACGTACCCTAATCCTAACCAATACCCTAAACCGAGCCCTAACCCTAAAACTAACCCTAACACTTACCCTAACCCATATCCTACGACGTACCCGAAGCCCTCCCCGAACCCGTAACCTAAGCCCTACCCTAAGCCTAACCCTAAGCCTAAACCTAACCCTAGGCTACCCTTGACTGCTTCTGCCTCCAATAGATTTCCTAAGCACTAGTGTTTTAAGGAACAGCTTAAAAAGAGAATCCTAATGTGATTTCTTTATAATGGGTGTGTTCCTTATCTTATCCTAGTGTCTAAACTCTTCTCCAGGGCTGGACCCCCAAATAATATTCCTTTACGTGCTAAGCGGTATCTAGAGAGTGGGATAGGTTTAATCACTACCCTAACCCTAACACGTACACTAACCCTAACCACTATCCTAACCCTAACACGTACCCTAATCCTAACACGTAACCTAAACTGAGCCCTAACCCTAACACTAACACTAACACTAACCCTAACCCATACCCTACGCCGTACCCGAAGCCCTCCCCGATCCCGTACCCTAAGCCGTACCCTAACCCTAACCCTAAGCCTAAGACTAACCCTAGGCTACCCTTGACTGCTTCTGCCTCCAATAGATTTCCTAAGCACTAGTGTTTTAAGGAACAGCTTAAAAAGAGAATCCTAATGTGATTTCTTTATAATGGGTGTGTACCTTATCTTATCCTAGTGTCTAAACTCTTCTCCATGGCTGGACCCCCAAATAATATTCATTATGTGCTAAGGGGTATCTAGAGAGTGGGATATGTTTAATAACTACCCTAACCCTAACACGTACCCTAACCCTAACCACTACCCTAATCCTAAACCGTACCCTAAACCGAGCCCTAACCCTAACACTAACCCTAACCCTAACCCTAACCCATAACCTACGCCGTACCCGAAGCCCTCCCCGAACCCGTACCCTAAGCCGTACCCTAAGCCTAACCCTAAGCCTAAACCTAACCCTAGGCTACCCTTGATTGCTTCTGCCTCCAATAGATTTCCTAAGCACTAGTGTTTTAAGGAAGAGCTTAAAAAGAGAATCCTAATGTGATTTCTTTATAATGGGTGTGTTCCTTATCTTATCCTAGTGTCTAAACTCTTCTCCATGGCTGGACCCCAAATAATATTCCTTTACATGCTAAGGTGTATCTAGAGAGTGGGATAGGTTTAATAACTACCCTAATTCTAACGCGTACCCTAACCCTAACCCCTACCCTAACCCTAACACGTACCCTAATCCTAAACCGTACCCTAAACCGAGCCCTAACCCTAACACTAACCCTAACCCTAACCCTAACCCATACACTACTCCATGCCCGAACCCCTCCCCGAACCCATACCCTAAGCCGTACCCTAACCCTAACCCTAATCCTAACCCTAACCCTAGGCTACCCTTGACTGCTTCTGCCTCCAATAGATTTCCTAAGCACTAGTGTTTTAAGGAACAGCTTAAAAAGAGAATCCTAATGTGATTTCTTTATAATGGGTGTGTTCTTTATCTTATCCTAGTGTCTAAACTCTTCTCCATGGCTGGACCCCCAAATAATATTCCTTTACGTGCTAAGGGGTATCTAGAGAGTGGGATAGGTTTAATAACTACCCTAAGGCTAAGGCGTACCCTAACCCTAACCCGTACCCTAAACCGAGCCCTATCCCTAACACTAAACCTAATCCTAACCCTCACCCATACCCTACGCCGTACCCGAACCCCTCTCCGAACCCGTACCCTAAGCAGTACCCTAAGCCTAACCCTAAGCCTAACCCTAACCCTAGGCTACCCTTGACTGCTTTTTCCTGCAATAGGTTTCCTAAGCACTAGTGTTTTAAGGACAGCTTAAAAAGAGAATTCTAATGTGATTTCTTTATAATGTGTGTGTTCCTTATCTTATCCTAGTGTCTAAACTCTTCTCCATGGCTGGACCTCCAAATAATATTCCTTTACGTGCTAAGGGGTAACTAGAGAGTGGGATAGGTTTAATAACTACCCTCACCCTAACGCGTACCCTAACGCTAACCCCTACCCTAACCCTAACACGTACACTAATCCTAACCCGTACCCTAAACCGAGCCCTAACCCTAACACTAACCCTATCCCTAACCCTAACCCATACCCTACGCCGTACCCGAAGCCCTCCCCGAACCCGTACCCTAAGCCGTACCCTAAGCCTAACCCTAAGCCTAACCCTAACCGTAGGCTACCCTTGACTGCTTCTGCCTCCAATAGATTTCCTAAGCACTAGTGTTTTAAGGAACAGCTTAAAAAGAGAATCCTAATGTGATTTCTTTATAATGTGTGTGTTCCTTATATTATCTTAGTGTCTAAACTCTTCTCCATGTCTGGACCCCCAAATAATATTCCTTTACGTGCTAAGGGGTATCTAGAGAGTGGGATAGGTTTAATAACTACCCTAACCCTAACGCGTACCCTAACCCTAACCCCTATCCTAACCCTAACACGTACCCTAATCCTAAACAATACCCTAAACCGAGCCCTAACCCTAACACTAACCCTAACCCTAACCCATACCCTACGCCGTACCCGAAGCCCTCCCCGAACCCGTACCCTAAGCCGTACCCTATGCCGTACCCTAAGCCTAACCCTAACCCTAGGCTACCCTTGACTGCTTCTGCCTCCAATAGATTTCCTAAGCACTAGTGTTTTAAGTAACAACTTAAAAAGAAAATCCTAATGTGATTTCTTTATAATTGGTGTGTTACTTATCTTATCCTAGTGTCTAAACTCTTTTCCATTGCTGGACCCCCAAATAATATTCCTTTACGTGCTAAGGTGTAACTAAAGAGTGGTATAGGTTTAATACCTACCTTAACTCTAACGCGTACCCTAGCCCTAACACCTACCCTAATCCTAACCCGTACCCTAAACCGAGCCCTATCCCTAACACTAACCCTAATCCTAACCCTGACCCATACCCTACGCCGTACCCGAACCCCTCCCCGAACCCGTACCCTAAGCCGTAACCTAAGCCTAACCCTAAGCCTAACACTAACCCTAGGCTACCCTTGACTGCTTCTGCCTCCAGTAGGTTTCCTAAGCACTAGTGTTTTAAGGAACAGCTTAAAAAGAGAGTCCTAATGTGATTTCTTTATAATGGGTGTGTTCCTTATCTTATCCTAGTATCTAAACACTTCTCCATGGCTGGACCCCCAAATAATATTCCTTTACGTGCTAAGGGGTATCTAGAGAGTGGGATAGTTTTAATCACTACTGTAACCCTAACACGTACATTATCCCTAACCACTATCCTAACACTAACACGTACCCTAATCCTAACCCGTACCCTAAACCGAGCCCTAACCCTAACACTAACCCTAACCCTAACCCTAACCCATACCCTACGCCGTACCCGAAGCCGTACGCTAATTCTTCTCCATGGCTGGACCCCCAAATAATATTCCTTTACGTGGTAATGTTTATCTAGAGAGTATGATAGGTTTAATAACTACCCTAACCCTAACACGTACCCTAACCCTAACCCCTAACCTAACACTAACGCGTACCCTAACCCTAACCCCTACCCTAACCTTAACACGTACACTAATCCTAACCCGAACCCTAAACCGAGCCCTAACCCTAACACTAACCCAAACCCTAACCCTAACCCATACCTTACGCCGTACCCGAACCCCTCCCCGAACCCGTACCCTAAGCCGTACCCTAAGCCTAACCCTAACCCTAGGCTACCCTTGACTGCTTCTGCCTCCAATAGATTTCCTAAGCACTAGTGTTTTAAGGAACAGCTTAAAAAGAGAATCCTACTGTGATTTCTTTATAATGGGTGTGTTCCTTATTTTATCCTACTGTCTAAACTCTTCTCCATGGCTGGACCTCTAAATAATATTCCTTTACGTGCTAAGGGGTATCTAGAGAGTGGGATAGGTTTAATAACTACCCTAACGCTAACGTGTACCCTAACCCTAACCACTACCCTAACCCTAACACATACCCTAATCCTAACCAATACCTTAAACTGAGCCCTAACCCTGACACAAACCCTAACCCTAACCCTAACCCATACCCAACGCCGTACCTTAAGCCCTCCCCGAACCCGTACCATAAGCCGTACGCTAACCCTAACCCTAAGCCTGACCCTAACCCTAAGGTACCCTTGACTGCTTCTGCCTCCAATAGATTTCCTAAGCACTAGTGTTTTAAGGAAGAGCTTAAAAATGGAATCCTAATGTGATTTCTTTATAATGGGTGTGTTCCTTACCTTATCCTAGTGTCTAAACTCTTCTCCATGGCTGGACCCCAAATAATATTCCTTTACGTGATAAAGTGTATCTAGAGAGTTGGATAGGTATAATAACTACCCTAACTCTAACGCGTACCCTAACCCTAACCCCTAACCTAACCCTAACACGTACCCTAATCCTAACCCGTACCCTAAACCGAGCCCTATCCCTAACACTAACCCTAATCCTAACCCTGACCCATACCCTATGCCGTACCCGATCCCCTCCTCGAACCCGTACCCTAAGCCGTACCCTAAGCCTAACCCTAATCCTAACACTAACGCTAGGCTACGCTTGACTGCTTCTGCCTCCAATAGGTTTCCTAAGCACTAGTGTTTTAAGGAACAGCTTAAAAAGAGAGTCCTAATGTGATTTCTTTATAATGGGTGATTTCCTTATCTTATCCTAGTATCTAAACACTTCTCCATGGCTGGACCCCCAAATAATATTCTTTACGTGCTAAGGGGTATCTAGAGAGTGGGATAGGTTTAATCACAACTGTAACCTTAACACGTACATTATCCCTAACCACTATCCTAACCCTAACACGTACCCTAATCCTAACCCGTACCCTAAACCGAGCCCTAACCCTAACACTAACCCTAACCCTAACCCTAACCCATACCCAACGCCGTACCTTAAGCCCTCCCCGAACCCGTACCATAAGCCGTACGCTAACCCTAACCCTAAGCCTGACCCTAACCCTAAGGTACCCTTGACTGCTTCTGCCTCCAATAGATTTCCTAAGCACTAGTGTTTTAAGAAACAGCTTAAAAAGAGAATCCTAGTGTGATTTATTTATAATGGGTGTGTTCCTTATCTTATCCTAGTGTCTAAACTCTTCTCCATGGCTGGATCTCCAAATAATATTCCTTTACGTGCTATGGGGTATCTAGAGAGTGGGATAGGTTTAATAACTACCCTAACGCTAACGTGTACCCTAACCCTAACCCCTACCCTAACCCTAACAGGTACCCTAATCCTAACCAATACCTTAAACCGAGCCCTAACCCTAAAACTAACCCTAACCCTAACCCTAACCCATACCATACGCCGTACCCGAAGCCCTCCCCGAACCCGTACCCTAAGCCGTACCCTAATCCTAACCCTAAGCCTAACAATAACCCTAGGCTACCCTTGACTGCTTCTGCCTCCAATAGGTTTCCTAAGCATTAGTGTTTTAAGGAACAGCTTAAAAAGAGAGTCCTAATGTGATTTCTTTATAATGGGTGTGTTCCTTATCTTATCCTAGTATCTAAACACTTCTCCATGGCTGGACCCCCAAATAATATTCTTTACGTGCTAAGGGGTATCTAGAGAGTGGGATAGGTTTAATCACTACTGTAACCCTAACACGTACATTATCCCTAACCACTATCCTAACCCTAACACGTACCCTAATCCTAACCCGTACCCTAAACCGAGCCCTAACCCTAACACTAACCCTAACCCTAACCCTAACCCATACCCTACGCCGTACCTGAAGCCCTCCCCGAACCCGTACCCTAAGCCGTACGCTAACCGTAACCCTAAGCCTAACCCTAACCCTCAGGTACCCTTGACTGCTTCTGCCTCCAATAGATTTCCTAAGCACTAGTGTTTTAAGAAACAGCTTAAAAAGAGAATCCTACTGTGATTTATTTATAATGGGTGTGTTCCTTATCTTATCCTAGTGTCTAAACTCTTCTCCATGGCTGGATCTCCAAATAATATTCCTTTACGTGCTAAGGGGTATCTACAGAGTGGGATAGGTTTAATAACTACCCTAACGCTAACGTGTACCCTATCCCTAACCCCTACCCTAACCCTAACACGTACCCTAATCCTAACAAATAACTTAAACCGAGCCCTAACCCTAACACTAACCCTAACCCTAACCCTAACCCATACCCTACGCCGTACCCGAAGCCCTCCCCGAACCCGTACCCTAAGCCGTACCCTAATCCTAACCCTATGCCTAAACCTTACCCTAGGCTACCCTTGACTGCTTCTGCCTCCAATAGATTTCCTAAGCACTAGTGTTTTAAGGAAGAGCTTAAAAAGGGAATCCTAATGTGATTTCTTTATAATGGGTGTGTTCCTTATCTTATCCTAGTGTCTAAACTCTTCTCCATGGCTGGACCCCAAATAATATTCCTTCACGTGATAAGGTGTATCTAGAGAGTGGGATAGGTATAATAACTACCCTAACTCTAACGCGTACCCTAACCCTAACCCCTACCCTAACCCTAACACGTACCCTAATCCTAACCCGTACCCTAAACCGAGCCCTAACCCTAACACTAACCCTAACCCATACCCTACGCCGTATCCGAAACCCCCCCGAATCCGTACCCTAAGCCGTACCCTAAGCCTAACCCTAAGCCTAACCCAAACCCTAGGCTACCCTTGACTGCTTCTGCCTCCAATAGATTTCCTAAGCACTAGTGTTTTAAGGAACAGCTTAAAAAGAGAATCCTAATGTGATTTCATTATAATGGGTGTGTTCCTTATCTTATACTAGTGTCTAAACTCTTCTCCATTGCTGGACCCCCAAATAATATTCCTTTACGTGCTAAGGGGTATCTAGAGAGTGGGATAGGTTTAATAGCTACCCTAACCCTAACGCGTAACCTAACCCTAACCCCTACCCTAACCCTAACACGTACCCTAATCCTAACCCGTACCCTAAACCGAGCCCTATCCCTAACACTAACACTAATCCTAACCCTAACCCATACCCTACGCCGTACCCGAACCCGTACCCTAAGCCGTACCCTAAGCCTAACCCTAAGCCTAACACTAACCCTAGGCTACCCTTGACTGCTTCTGCCTGCAATAGGTTTCCTAAGCACTAGTGTTTTAAGGAACAGCTTAAAAAGAGAATTCTAATGTGATTTCTTTATAATGGGTGTTTTCGTTATCTTATCCTAGTATCTAAACTCTTCTCCATGGCTGGACCCCCAAATAATATTCCTTTACGTGCTAAGGGGTATCTAGAGAGTGGGATAGGTTTAATCACTACCCTAACCCTAACACGTACATTAACCCTAACCACTATCCTAACCCTAACACGTACCGTAATCCTAACCCATACCCTAAATCGAGCCCTAACCCTAACACTAACCCTAACCCTAACCCTAACCCATACCCTACGCCGTACCCGAAGCCCTCCCCGAACCCGTACCCTAAGCCGTACGCTAACCCTAACCCTAAGCCTAACCCTAACCCTAGGCTACCCTTGACAGCTTCTGCCTCCAATAGATTTCCTAAGCACTAGTGTTTTAAGGAACAGCTTAAAAAGAGAATCCTACTGTGATTTCTTTATAATGGGTGTGTTCCTTATCTTATCCTAGTGTCTAAACTCTTCTCCATGGCTGGATCTCCAAATAATATTCCTTTACGTGCTAAGGGGTATCTACAGAGTGGGATAGGTTTAATAACTACCCTAACGCTAACGTGTACCCTATCCCTAACCCCTACCCTAACCCTAACACGTACCCTAATCCTAACCAATACCTTAAACCGAGCCCTAACCCTAACACTAACCCTAACCCTAACCCTAACCCATATCCTACGCCGTACCCGAAGCCCTCCCCGAACCCGTACCCTAAGCCGTACCCTAATCCTAACCCTATGCCTAAACCTTACCCTAGGCTACCCTTGACTGCTTCTGCCTCCAATAGATTTCCTAAGCACTAGTGTTTTAAGGAAGAGCTTAAAAAGGGAATCCTAATGTGATTTCTTTATAATGGGTGTGTTCCTTATCTTATCCTAGTGTCTAAACTCTTCTCCATGGCTGGACCCCAAATAATATTCCTTCACGTGATAAGGTGTATCTAGAGAGTGGGATAGGTATAATAACTACCCTAACTCTAACGCGTACCCTAACCCTAACCCCTACCCTAACCCTAACACGTACCCTAATCCTAAGCCGTACCCTAAACCGAGCCCTAACCCTAACACTAACCCTAACCCATACCCTACGCCGTATCCGAAACCCCCCGAACACGTACCCTAAGCCGTACCCTAAGCCTAAACCTAAGCCTAACCCTAACCCTAGGCTACCCTTGACTGCTTCTGCCTCCAATAGATTTCCTAAGCACTAGTGTTTTAAGGAACAGCTTAAAAAGAGAGTCCTAATGTGATTTCTTTATAATGGGTGTGTTCCTTATCTTATCCTAGTATCTAAACACTTCTCCATGGCTGGACCCCTAAATAATATTCCTTTACGTGCTAAGGGGTATCTAGAGAGTGGGATAGGTTTAATCACTACTGTAAACCTAACACGTACATTATCCCTAACCACTATCCTAACCCTAACACGTACCCTAATCCTAACCTGTAACCTAAACCGAGCCCTAACCCTAACACTAACCCTAACCCTAACCCTAACCCATACCCTACGCCGTACCCGAAGCCCTCCCCGAACCCGTACCGTAAGCCGTACGCTAACCCTAACCCTAAACCTAACCCTAACCCTAAGGTACCCTTGACTGCTTCTGCCTACAATAGATTTCCTAAGCACTAGTGTTTTAAGGAAGAGCTTAAAAAGGGAATCCTAATGTGATTTCTTTATAATGGGTGTGTTCCTTATCTTATCCTAGTGTCTAAACTCTTCTCCATGGCTGGATCTCCAAATAATATTCCTTTACGTGCTAAGGGGTATCTAGAGAGTGGGATAGGTTTAATAACTACCCTAACGCTAACGTGTACCCTACACCCTAACCCCTACCCTAACCCTAACACGTACCCTAATCCTAACCAATACCTTAAACTGAGCCCTAACCCTAACACTAACCCTAACCCTAACCCTAACCCATACCCTACGCCGTACCCGAAGCCCTCCCCGAACCCGTACCCTAAGCCGTACCCTAATCCTAACCCTAAGCCTAAACCTTACCCTAGGCTACCCTTGACTGCTTCTACCTCCAATAGATTTCCTAAGCACTAGTGTTTTAAGGAAGAGCTTAAAAAGGGAATCCTAATGTGATTTCTTTATAATGGGTGTGTTCCTTATCTTATCCTAGTGTCTACACTCTTCTCCATGGCTGGACCCCAAATAATATTCCTTTACGTGCTAAGGGGTATCTAGAGAGTGGGATAGGTTTAATAACTACGCTAAGCCTAAGGCGTACCCTAACCCTAACCCGTACCCTCAACCGAGCCCTATCCCTAACACTAAACCTAATCCTAACCCTAACCCATACCCTACGCCGTACCCGAACCCCTCCCCGAACCCGTACCCTAAGCAGTACACTAAGCCTTACCCTAAGCCTAACCCTAACCCTAGGCTACCCTTGACTGCTTTTGCCTGCAATAGGTTTCCTAAGCACTAGTGTTTTAAGGAACAGCTTAAAAAGAGAATTCTAATGTGATTTCTTTATAATGGGTGTTTTCCTTATCTTATCCTAGTATCTAAACTCTTCTCCATGGCTGGTCCCCCAAATAATATTCCTTTACGTGCTAAGGGGTATCTAGAGAGTGGGATAGGTTTAATCACTACCCTAACCCTAACACGTACATTAACCCTAACCACTATCCTAACCCTAACACGTACCCTAATCCTAACCCGTTCCGTAAACCGAGCCCTAACCCTAACACTAACCCTAACCCTAACCCTAACCCATACCCTACGCCGTACCCGAAGCCCTCCCCGAACCCGTACCCTTAGCCGTACGCTAAACCTAACCCTAAGCCTAACCCTAACCCTAGGCTACCCTTGACTGCTTCTGCCTCCAATAGATTTCCTAAGCACTAGTGTTTTAAGGAACAGCTTAAAAAGAGAATCCTAATGTGATTTCTTTATAATGGGTGTGTTCCTTATCTTATCCTAGTGTCTAAACTCTTCTCCATGGCTGTACCTCCAAATAATATTCCATTACGTGCTAAGGGGTATCTAGAGTGTGGGATAGGTTTAATAACTACCCTAACGCTAATGCGTACCCTAACCCTAACCCCTACCCTAACCCTAACACGTACCCTAATCCTAACCAATACCCTAAACCGAGCCCTAACCCTAAAACTAACCCTAACACTAACCCTAACCCATATCCTACGACGTAACCGTAGCCCTCCCCGAACCCGTACCCTTAGCCGTACCCTAGCCTAACCCTAAGCCTAACCCTAACCCTAGGCTACCCTTGACTGCTTCTGCCTCCAATAGATTTCCTAAGCACTAGTGTTTTAAGGAACAGCTTAAAAATAGAATCCTAATGTGATTTTTTATAATGGGTGTGTTCCTTATCTTATCCTAGTGTCTAAACACTTCTCCATGGCTGGACACCCAAATAATATTCTTTATGTGCTAAGGCGTATCTAGAGAGTGGGATAGGTTTAATAACTACCCTAACCCTAACACGTACCCTAACCTTAACCCCTAGCCTAACCCTAACGCATACCCGAACCCTAACCCCTACCCTAACTCTAACACGTACCCTAATCCTAACCCCTACACTAAACCGAGCCCTAACACTAAGCCTAACCCTAACCCTAACCCTAACCCATACCCTATGCCGTACCCGAACCCCTCCCCGAACCCGTACCCTAAGCCGTACCCTAGCCTAACCCTAAGCCTAACCCTAACCCTAGGCTACCCTTCACTGCTTCTGCCTCCAATAGATTTCCTAAGCACTAGTGTTTTAAGGAACAGCTTAAAAATAGAATCCTAATGTGATTTTTTATAATGGGTGTGTTCCTTATCTTATCCTAGTGTCTAAACTCTTCTCCATGGCTGGACCCCCAAATAATATTCCTTTACATGCTAAGGGATATCTAGAGAGTGGGATAGGTTTAATTAGTACCCTAACCCTAACACGTACCCTAATCCTAACCCCTACCCTAACCCTAACACGTACCCTAATCCTAAACCGTACCCTAAACCGAACCCTAACCCTAACACTAACCCTAACCCTATCCCATACCCTACGCCGTACCTGAAGCCCTCCCCGAACCCGTACCCTAAGCCGTACCCTAAGCCTAACCCTAAGCCTAACCATAACCCTAGGCTACCCTTGACTGCTTCTGCCTCCAATAGATTTCCTAAGCACTAGTGTTTTAAGGAACAGCTTAAAAAGAGAATCCTAATGTGATTTCTTTATAATGTTTGTGTTCCTTGTCTTATCCTACTGTCTAAACTCTTCTCCATGGCTGGACCCCCAAATAATATTCCTTTACGTGCTAAGGGTATCTAGAGAGTGGGATAGGTTTAATAACTAACCTAACCCTAATGCGTACCCTAACCCTTACCCCTATCCTAACTCTAACACGTACCCTAATCCTAACCCGTACCCTAAACCGAGCCCTAACCCTAACACTAACCCTAACCCTAACCCTAACCCATACCCTACGCCGTACCCGAAGCCCTCCCCGAACACGTACCCTAAGCCGTACCCTAAGCCTAAACCTAACCCTAGGCTACCCTTGACTGCTTCTGCCTCCAATAGATTTCCTAAGCACTAGTGTTTTAAGGAAGAGCTTAAAAAGAGAATCCTAATGTGATTTCTTTATAATGGGTGTGTTCCTTATCTTATCCTAGTGTCTAAACTCTTCTCCATGGCTGGACCCCAAATAATATTCCTTTACATGCTAAGGTGTATCTAGAGAGTGGGATAAGTTTAATAACTACCCTAACTCTAACGCGTACCCTAACCCTAACCCCTACCCTAACCCTAACACGTACCCTAATACTAAACCGTACCCTAAACCGAGCCCTAACCCTAACACTAACCCTAACCCTAACCCTAACCCATACACTACTCCGTGCCCGAACCCCTCCCCGAACCCATACCCTAAGCCGTACCCTAACCCTAACCCTAAGCCTAAGCCTAACCCTAGGCTACCCTTGACTGCTTCTGCCTCCAATAGATTTCCTAAGCACTAGTGTTTTAAGGAACAGCTTAAAAAGAGAATCCTAATGTGATTTCTTTATAATGGGTGTGTTCTTTATCTTATCCTAGTGTCTAAACTCTTCTCCATGGCTGGACCCCCAAATAATATTCCTTTACGTGCTAAGAGGTATCTAGAGAGTGGGATAGGCTTAATAACTACCCTAAGCCTAAGGCGTACCCTAACCCTAACCCGTACCCTAAACCGAGCCCTATCCCTAACACTAAACCTAATCCTAACCCTAACCCATACCCTACGCCGTACCCGAACCCCTCCCCGAACCCGTACCCTAAGCAGTACCCTAAGCCTAACCCTAATCCTAACCCTAACCCTAGGCTACCCTTGACTGCTTTTGCCTGCAATAGGTTTCCTAAGCACTAGTGTTTTAAGGAACAGCTTAAAAAGAGAATTCCAATGTGATTTCTTTATAATGGGTGTTTTCCTTAACTTATCCTAGTATCTAAACTCTTCTCCATGGCTGGACCCCCAAATAATATTCCTTTACGTGCTAAGGGGTATCTAGAGAGTGGGATAGGTTTAATCACTACCCTAACCCTAACACGTACATTAACCCTAACAACTATCCTAACCCTAACACGTACCCTAATCCTAACCCGTTCCGTAAACCGAGCCCTAACCCTAACACTAACCCTAACCCTAACCCTAACCCATACCCTACGCCGTACCCGAAGCCCTCCCCGAACCCGTACCCTTAGCCGTACGCTAACCCTAACCCTAAGCCTAACCCTAACCCTAGGCTACCCTTGACTGCCTCTGCCTCCAATAGATTTCCTAAGCACTAGTGTTTTAAGGAACAGCTTAAAAAGAGAATCCTAATGTGATTTCTTTATAATGGGTGTGTTCCTTATCTTATCCTAGTGTCTAAACTCTTCTCCATGGCTGTACCTCCAAATAATATTCCATTACGTGCTAAGGGGTATCTAGAGTGTGGGATAGGTTTAATAACTACCCTAACGCTAACGCGTACCCTAACCGTAACCCCTACCCTAACCCTAACACGTACCCTAATCCTAACCAATACCCTAAACCGAGCCCTAACCCTAAAACTAACCCTAACACTTACCCTAACCCATATCCTACGACGTACCCGAAGCCCTCCCCGAACCCGTAACCTAAGCCCTACCCTAAGCCTAACCCTAAGCCTAAACCTAACCCTAGGCTACCCTTGACTGCTTCTGCCTCCAATAGATTTCCTAAGCACTAGTGTTTTAAGGAACAGCTTAAAAAGAGAATCCTAATGTGATTTCTTTATAATGGGTGTGTTCCTTATCTTATCCTAGTGTCTAAACTCTTCTCCAGGGCTGGACCCCCAAATAATATTCCTTTACGTGCTAAGCGGTATCCAGAGAGTGGGATAGGTTTAATCACTACCCTAACCCTAACACGTACACTAACCCTAACCACTATCCTAACCCTAACACGTACCCTAATCCTAACACGTAACCTAAACTGAGCCCTAACCCTAACACTAACACTAACACTAACCCTAACCCATACCCTACGCCGTACCCGAAGCCCTCCCCGATCCCGTACCCTAAGCCGTACCCTAACCCTAACCCTAAGCCTAAGACTAACCCTAGGCTACCCTTGACTGCTTCTGCCTCCAATAGATTTCCTAAGCACTAGTGTTTTAAGGAACAGCTTAAAAAGAGAATCCTAATGTGATTTCTTTATAATGGGTGTGTACCTTATCTTATCCTAGTGTCTAAACTCTTCTCCATGGCTGGACCCCCAAATAATATTCATTATGTGCTAAGGGGTATCTAGAGAGTGGGATATGTTTAATAACTACCCTAACCCTAACACGTACCCTAACCCTAACCACTACCCTAATCCTAAACCGTACCCTAAACCGAGCCCTAACCCTAACACTAACCCTAACCCTAACCCTAACCCATAACCTACGCCGTACCCGAAGCCCTCCCCGAACCCGTACCCTAAGCCGTACCCTAAGCCTAACCCTAAACCTAAACCTAACCCTAGGCTACCCTTGATTGCTTCTGCCTCCAATAGATTTCCTAAGCACTAGTGTTTTAAGGAAGAGCTTAAAAAGAGAATCCTAATGTGATTTCTTTATAATGGGTGTGTTCCTTATCTTATCCTAGTGTCTAAACTCTTCTCCATGGCTGGACCCCAAATAATATTCCTTTACATGCTAAGGTGTATCTAGAGAGTGGGATAGGTTTAATAACTACCCTAATTCTAACGCGTACCCTAACCCTAACCCCTACCCTAACCCTAACACGTACCCTAATCCTAAACCGTACCCTAAACCGAGCCCTAACCCTAACACTAACCCTAACCCTAACCCTAACCCATACACTACTCCATGCCCGAACCCCTCCCCGAACCCATACCCTAAGCCGTACCCTAACCCTAACCCTAATCCTAACCCTAACCCTAGGCTACCCTTGACTGCTTCTGCCTCCAATAGATTTCCTAAGCACTAGTGTTTTAAGGAACAGCTTAAAAAGAGAATCCTAATGTGATTTCTTTATAATGGGTGTGTTCTTTATCTTATCCTAGTGTCTAAACTCTTCTCCATGGCTGGACCCCCAAATAATATTCCTTTACGTGCTAAGGGGTATCTAGAGAGTGGGATAGGTTTAATAACTACCCTAAGGCTAAGGCGTACCCTAACCCTAACCCGTACCCTAAACCGAGCCCTATCCCTAACACTAAACCTAATCCTAACCCTCACCCATACCCTACGCCGTACCCGAACCCCTCTCCGAACCCGTACCCTAAGCAGTACCCTAAGCCTAACCCTAAGCCTAACCCTAACCCTAGGCTACCCTTGACTGCTTTTTCCTGCAATAGGTTTCCTAAGCACTAGTGTTTTAAGGACAGCTTAAAAAGAGAATTCTAATGTGATTTCTTTATAATGGGTGTTTTCCTTATCTTATCCTAGTATCTAAACTCTTCTCCATGGATGGACCCCCAAATAATATTCCTTTACGTGCTAAGGGGTATCTAGAGAGTGGGATAGGTTTAATCACTACCCTAACCCTAACACGTACATTAACCCTAACCACTATCCTAACCCTAACACGTACCCTAATCCTAACCCGTTCCGTAAACCGAGCCCTAACCCTAACACTAACCCTAACCCTAACCCTAACCCATACCCTACGCCGGACCCGAAGCCCTCCCCGAACCCGTACCCTTAGCCGTACGCTAACCCTAACCCTAAGCCTAACCCTAACCCTAGGCTACCCTTGACTGCTTCTGCCTCCAATAGATTTCCTAAGCACGAGTGTTTTAAGGAACAGCTTAAAAAGAGAATCCTAATGTGATTTCTTTATAATGGGTGTGTTCCTTATCTTATCCTAGTGTCTAAACTCTTCTCCATGGCTGGACCCCAAATAATATTCCTTTACATGCTAAGGTGTATCTAGAGAGTGGGATAAGTTTAATAACTACCCTAAATCTAACGCGTACCCTAACCCTAACCCCTACCCTAACCCTAACACGTACCCTAATACTAAACCGTACCCTAAACCGAGCCCTAACCCTAACACTAACCCTAACCCTAACCCTAACCCATACACTACTCCGTGCCCGAACCCCTACCCGAACCCATACCCTAAGCCGTACCCTAACCCTAACCCTAAGCCTAAGCCTAACCCTAGGCTACCCTTGACTGCTTCTGCCTCCAATAGATTTCCTAAGCACTAGTGTTTTAAGGAACAGCTTAAAAAGAGAGTCCTAATGTGATTTCTTTATAATGGGTGTGTTCTTTATCTTATCCTAGTGTCTAAACTCTTCTCCATGGCTGGACCCCCAAATAATATTCCTTTACGTGCTAAGAGGTATCTAGAGAGTGGGATAGGCTTAATAACTACCCTAAGCCTAAGGCGTACCCTAACCCTAACCCGTACCCTAAACCGAGCCCTATCCCTAACACTAAACCTAATCCTAACCCTAACCCATACCCTACGCCGTACCCGAACCCCTCCCCGAACCCGTACCCTAAGCAGTACCCTAAGCCTAACCCTAATCCTAACCCTAACCCTAGGCTACCCTTGACTGCTTTTGCCTGCAATAGGTTTCCTAAGCACTAGTGTTTTAAGGAACAGCTTAAAAAGAGAATTCCAATGTGATTTCTTTATAATGGGTGTTTTCCTTATCTTATCCTAGTATCTAAACTCTTCTCCATGGCTGGACCCCCAAATAATATTCCTTTACGTGCTAAGGGGTATCTAGAGAGTGGGATAGGTTTAATCACTACCCTAACCTTAACACGTACATTAACCCTAACAACTATCCTAACCCTAACACGTACCCTAATCCTAACCCGTTCCGTAAACCGAGCCCTAACCCTAACACTAACCCTAACCCTAACCCTAACCCATACCCTACGCCGTACCCGAAGCCCTCCCCGAACCCGTACCCTTAGCCGTACGCTAACCCTAACCCTAAGCCTAACCCTAACCCTAGGCTACCCTTGACTGCCTCTGCCTCCAATAGATTTCCTAAGCACTAGTGTTTTAAGGAACAGCTTAAAAAGAGAATCCTAATGTGATTTCTTTATAATGGGTGTGTTCCTTATCTTATCCTAGTGTCTAAACTCTTCTCCATGGCTGTACCTCCAAATAATATTCCATTACGTGCTAAGGGGTATCTAGAGTGTGGGATAGGTTTAATAACTACCCTAACGCTAACGCGTACCCTAACCCTAACCCCTACCCTAACCCTAACACGTACCCTAATCCTAACCAATACCCTAAACCGAGCCCTAACCCTAAAACTAACCCTAACACTTACCCTAACCCATATCCTACGACGTACCCGAAGCCCTCCCCGAACCCGTAACCTAAGCCCTACCCTAAGCCTAACCCTAAGCCTAAACCTAACCCTAGGCTACCCTTGACTGCTTCTGCCTCCAATAGATTTCCTAAGCACTAGTGTTTTAAGGAACAGCTTAAAAAGAGAATCCTAATGTGATTTCTTTATAATGGGTGTGTTCCTTATCTTATCCTAGTGTCTAAACTCTTCTCCAGGGCTGGACCCCCAAATAATATTCCTTTACGTGCTAAGGGGTATCTAGAGAGTGGGATAGGTTTAATCACTACCCTAACCCTAACACGTACACTAACCCTAACCACTATCCTAACCCTAACACGTACCCTAATCCTAACACGTAACCTAAACTGAGCCCTAACCCTAACACTAACACTAACACTAACCCTAACCCATACCCTACGCCGTACCCGAAGCCCTCCCCGATCCCGTACCCTAAGCCGTACCCTAACCCTAACCCTAAGCCTAAGACTAACCCTAGGCTACCCTTGACTGCTTCTGCCTCCAATAGATTTCCTAAGCACTAGTGTTTTAAGGAACAGCTTAAAAAGAGAATCCTAATGTGATTTCTTTATAATGGGTGTGTACCTTATCTTATCCTAGTGTCTAAACTCTTCTCCATGGCTGGACCCCCAAATAATATTCATTATGTGCTAAGGGGTATCTAGAGAGTGGGATATGTTTAATAACTACCCTAACCCTAACACGTACCCTAACCCTAACCACTACCCTAATCCTAAACCGTACCCTAAACCGAGCCCTAACCCTAACACTAACCCTAACCCTAACCCTAACCCATACCCTACGCCGTACCCGAAGCCCTCCCGGAACCCGTACCCTAAGCCGTACCCTAAGCCTAACCCTAAGCCTAAACCTAACCCTAGGCTACCCTTGACTGCTTCTGCCTCCAATAGATTTCCTAAGCACTAGTGTTTTAAGGAAGAGCTTAAAAAGAGAATCCTAATGTGATTTCTTTATAATGGGTGTGTTCCTTATCTTATCCTAGTGTCTAAACTCTTCTCCATGGCTGGACCCCAAATAATATTCCTTTACATGCTAAGGTGTATCTAGAGAGTGGGATAGGTTTAATAACTACCCTAATTCTAACGCGTACCCTAACCCTAACCCCTACCCTAACCCTAACACGTACCCTAATCCTAAACCGTACCCTAAACCGAGCCCTAACCCTAACACTAACCCTAACCCTAACCCTAACCCATACACTACTCCGTGCCCGAACCCCTCCCCGAACCCATACCCTAAGCCGTACCCTAACCCTAACCCTAAGCCTAAGCCTAACCCTAGGCTACCCTTGACTGCTTCTGCCTCCAATAGATTTCCTAAGCACTAGTGTTTTAAGGAACAGCTTAAAAAGAGAATCCTAATGTGATTTCTTTATAATGGGTGTGTTCTTTATCTTATCCTAGTGTCTAAACTCTTCTCCATGGCTGGACCCCCAAATAATATTCCTTTACGTGCTAAGGGGTATCTAGAGAGTGGGATAGGTTTAATAACTACCCTAAGCCTAAGGCGTACCCTAACCCTAACCCGTACCCTAAACCGAGCCCTATCCCTAACACTAAACCTAATCCTAACCCTCACCCATACCCTACGCCGTACCCGAACCCCTCCCCGAACCCGTACCCTAAGCAGTACCCTAAGCCTAACCCTAAGCCTAAACCTAACCCTAGGCTACCCTTGACTGCTTCTGCCTCCAATAGATTTCCTAAGCACTAGTGTTTTAAGGAAGAGCTTAAAAAGAGAATCCTAATGTGATTTCTTTATAATGGGTGTGTTCCTTATCTTATCCTAGTGTCTAAACTCTTCTCCAGGGCTGGACCCCCAAATAATATTCCTTTACGTGCTAAGGGGTATCTAGAGAGTGGGATAGGTTTAATCACTACTCTAACCCTAACACGTACACTAACCCTAACCACTACCCTAACCCTAACACGTACCCTAATCCTAACCCGTAACCTAAACTGAGCCCTAACCCTAACACTAACACTAACACTAACCCTAACCCATACCCTACGCCGTACCCGAAGCCCTCCCCGATCCCGTACCCTAAGCCGTACCCTAACCCTAACCCTAAGCCTAAACCTAACCCTAGGCTACCCTTGACTGCTTCTGCCTCCAATAGATTTCCTAAGCACTAGTGTTTTAAGGAACAGCTTAAAAAGAGAATCCTAATGTGATTTCTTTATAATGGGTGTGTTCCTTATCTTATCCTAGTGTCTAAACACTTCTCCATGGCTGGACCCCCAAATAATATTCTTTATGTGCTAAGGGGTATCTAGAGAGTGGGATAGGTTTAATAACTACCCTAACCCTAACACGTACCCTAACCCTAACCACTACCCTAATCCTAAACCGTACCCTAAACCGAGCCCTAACCCTAACACTAACCCTAACCCTAACCCTAACCCATAACCTACGCCGTACCCGAAGCCCTCCCCGAACCCGTACCCTAAGTAGTACCCTAAGCCTAACCCTAAGCCTAAATCTAACCCTAGGCTACCCTTGACTGCTTCTGCCCCCAAGAGATTTCCTAAGCACTAGTGTTTTAAGCAACAGCTTAAAAAGAGAATCCTAATGTGATTTCTTTATAATGCGTGTGTTCCTTATATTATCCTAGTGTCTAAACTCTTCTCCATGGGTGGACCCCTAAATAATATTCCTTTACGTGCTAATGTGTATCTAGAGAGTATGATAGGTTTAATAACTACCCTAACCCTAACACGTACCCTAACCTTAACCCCTAGCCTAACCCTAACGCATACCCGAACCCTAACCCCTACCCTAACTCTAACACGTACCCTAATCCTAACCCGTACACTAAACCGAGCCCTAAAACTAAGCCTAACCCTAACCCTAACCCTAAACCATACCCTACGCCGTACCCGAACCCCTCCCCGAACCCGTACCCTAAGCCGTACCCTAGCCTAACCCTAAGCCTAACCCTAACCCTAGGCTACCCTTGACTGCTTCTGCCTCCAATAGATTTCCTAAGCACTAGTGTTTTAAGGAACAGCTTAAAAATAGAATCCTAATGTGATTTTTTATAATGGGTGTGTTCCTTATCTTATCCTAGTGTCTAAACTATTCTCCATGGCTGGACCCCCAAATAATATTCCTTTACATGCTAAGGGATATCTAGAGAGTGGGATAGGTTTAATAAGTACCCTAACCCTAACACGTACCCTAATCCTAACCCCTACCCTAACCCTAACACGTACCCTAATCCTAAACCGTACCCTAAACCGAACCCTAACCCTAACACTAACCCTAACCCTATCACATACCCTACGCCGTACCTGAAGCCCTCCCCGAACCCGTACCCTAAGCCGTACCCTAAGCCTAACCCTAAGCCTAACCATAACCCTAGGCTACCCTTGACTGCTTCTGCCTCCAATAGATTTCCTAAGCACTAGTGTTTTAAGGAACAGCTTAGAAAGAGAATCCTAATGTGATTTCTTTATAATGGGTGTGTTCCTTATCTTATCCTAGTGTCTAAACTCTTCTCCATGGCTGGACCCCCAAATAATATTCCTTTACGTGATAAGGGTATCTAGAGAGTGGGATAGGTTTAATAACTAACCTAACCCTAATGCGTACCCTAACCCTTACAACTATCCTAACTCTAACACGTACCCTAATCCTAACCCGTACCCTAAACCGAGCCCTAACCCTAACACTAACCCTAACCCTAACCCTAACCCATACCCTACGCCGTACCCGAAGCCTAACCCTAAGCCTAACCCTAAACCTAGGCTACCCTTGACTGCTTCTGCCTCCAATAGATTTCCTAAGCACTAGTGTTTTAAGGAACAGCTTAAAAAGAGAATCCTAATGAGATTTCTTTATAATAGGTGTGTCCCTTATCTAATCCTAGTGTCTAAACTCTTCTCCATGGCTGGACCCCCAAATAATATTCCTTTACATGCTAAGGGATATCTAGAGAGTGGGATAGGTTTAATAAGTACCCTAACCCTAACACGTACCCTAATCCTAACCCCTACCCTAACCCTAACACGTACCCTAATCCTAAACCGTACCCTAAACCGAACCCTAACCCTAACACTAACCCTAACCCTATCACATACCCTACGCCGTACCTGAAGCCCTCCCCGAACCCGTACCCTAAGCCGTACCCTAAGCCTAACCCTAAGCCTAACCATAACCCTAGGCTACCCTTGACTGCTTCTGCCTCCAATAGATTTCCTAAGCACTAGTGTTTTAAGGAACAGCTTAGAAAGAGAATCCTAATGTGATTTCTTTATAATGGGTGTGTTCCTTATCTTATCCTAGTGTCTAAACTCTTCTCCATGGCTGGACCCCCAAATAATATTCCTTTACGTGATAAGGGTATCTAGAGAGTGGGATAGGTTTAATAACTAACCTAACCCTAATGCGTACCCTAACCCTTACACCTATCCTAACTCTAACACGTACCCTAATCCTAACCCGTACCCTAAACCGAGCCCTAACCCTAACACTAACCCTAACCCTAAACCTAACCCATACCCTACGCCGTACCCGAAGCCCTCCCGGAACCCGTACCCTAAGCCGTACCCTAAGACTAACCCTAAGCCTAAACCTAACCCTAGGCTACCCTTGACTGCTTCTGCCTCCAATAGATTTCCTAAGCACTAGTGTTTTAAGGAAGAGCTTAAAAAGAGAATCCTAATGTGATTTCTTTATAATGGGTGTGTTCCTTATCTTATCCTAGTGTCTAAACTCTTCTCCATGGCTGGACCCCAAATAATATTCCTTTACATGCTAAGGTGTATCTAGAGAGTGGGATAGGTTTAATAACTACCCTAATTCTAACGCGTACCCTAACCCTAACCCCTACCCTAACCCTAACACGTACCCTAATCCTAAACCGTACCCTAAACCGAGCCCTAACCCTAACACTAACCCTAACCCTAACCCTAACCCATACACTACTCCGTGCCCGAACCCCTCCCTGAACCCATACCCTAAGCCGTACCCTAACCCTAACGATAAGCCTAAGCCTAACCCTAGGCTACCCTTGACTGCTTCTGCCTCCAATAGATTTCCTAAGCACTAGTGTTTTAAGGAACAGCTTAAAAAGAGAATCCTAATGTGATTTCTTTATAATGGGTGTGTTCTTTATCTTATCCTAGTGTCTAAACTCTTCTCCATGGCTGGACCCCCAAATAATATTCCTTTACGTGCTAAGGGGTATCTAGAGAGTGGGATAGGTTTAATAACTACCCTAAGCCTAAGGCGTACCCTAACCCTAACCCGTACCCTAAACCGAGCCCTATCCCTAACACTAAACCTAATCCTAACCCTCACCCATACCCTACGCCGTACCCGAAGCCCTCCCCGAACCCGTACCCTAAGCCGTACGCTAACCCTAACCCTAAGCCTAACCCAAACCCTAAGGTACCCTTGACTGCTTCTGCCTCCAATAGATTTCCTAAGCACTAGTGTTTTAAGGAACAGCTTAAAAAGAGAATCCTAATGTGATTTCTTTATAATGGGTGTGTTCCTTATCTTATCCTAGTGTCTAAACTCTTCTCCATGGCTGTACCTCCAAATAATATTCCATTACGTGTAAGGGGTATCTAGAGTGTGGGATAGGTTTAATCACTACCCTAACGCTAACGCGTACCCTAACCCTAACCCCTACCCTAACCCTAACACGTACCCTAATCCTAACCAATACCCTAAACCGAGCCCTAACCCTAAAACTAACCCTAACACTTACCCTAACCCATATCCTACGACGTACCCGAAGCCCTCCCCGAACCCGTAACCTAAGCCCTACCCTAAGCCTAACCCTAAGCCTAAACCTAACCCTAGGCTACCCTTGACTGCTTCTGCCTCCAATAGATTTCCTAAGCACTAGTGTTTTAAGGAACAGCTTAAAAAGAGAATCCTAATGTGATTTCTTTATAATGGGTGTGTTCCTTATCTTATCCTAGTGTCTAAACTCTTCTCCAGGGCTGGACCCCCAAATAATATTCCTTTACGTGCTAAGGGGTATCTAGAGAGTGGGATAGGTTTAATAACTACCCTAACCCTAACACGTACCCTAACCCTAACCACTACCCTAATCCTAAACCGTACCCTAAACCGAGCCCTAACCCTAACACTAAAACTAACCCTAACCCTAACCCATAACCTACGCCGTACCCGAAGCCCTCCCCGAACCCGTACCCTAAGTAGTACCCTAAGCCTAACCCTAAGCCTAAATCTAACCCTAGGCTACCCTTGACTGCTTCTGCCCCCAAGAGATTTCCTAAGCACTAGTGTTTTAAGCAACAGCTTAAAAAGAGAATCCTAATGTGATTTCTTTATAATGCGTGTGTTCCTTATATTATCCTAGTGTCTAAACTCTTCTCCATGGGTGGACCCCTAAATAATATTCCTTTACGTGCTAATGTGTATCTAGAGAGTATGATAGGTTTAATAACTACCCTAACCCTAACACGTACCCTAACCTTAACCCCTAGCCTAACCCTAACGCATACCCGAACCCTAACCCCTACCCTAACTCTAACACGTACCCTAATCCTAACCCGTACACTAAACCGAGCCCTAAAACTAAGCCTAACCCTAACCCTAACCCTAAACCATACCCTACGCCGTACCCGAACCCCTCCCCGAACCCGTACCCTAAGCCGTACCCTAGCCTAACCCTAAGCCTAAACCTAACCCTAGGCTACCCTTGACTGCTTCTGCCTCCAATAGATTTCCTAAGCACTAGTGTTTTAAGGAACAGCTTAAAAATAGAATCCTAATGTGATTTTTTATAATGGGTGTGTTCCTTATCTTATCCTAGTGTCTAAACTATTCTCCATGGCTGGACCCCCAAATAATATTCCTTTACATGCTAAGGGATATCTAGAGAGTGGGATAGGTTTAATAAGTACCCTAACCCTAACACGTACCCTAATCCTAACCCCTACCCTAACCCTAACACGTACCCTAATCCTAAACCGTACCCTAAACCGAACCCTAACCCTAACACTAACCCTAACCCTATCCCATACCCTACGCCGTACCTGAAGCCCTCCCCGAACCCGTACCCTAAGCCGTACCCTAAGCCTAACCCTAAGCCTAACCATAACCCTAGGCTACCCTTGACTGCTTCTGCCTCCAATAGATTTCCTAAGCACTAGTGTTTTAAGGAACAGCTTAAAAAGAGAATCCTAATGTGATTTCTTTATAATGTTTGTGTTCCTTGTCTTATCCTACTGTCTAAACTCTTCTCCATGGCTGGACCCCCAAATAATATTCCTTTACGTGCTAAGGGTATCTAGAGAGTGGGATAGGTTTAATAACTAACCTAACCCTAATGCGTACCCTAACCCTTACCCCTACCCTAACCCTAACACGTACCCTAATCCTAACCAATACCTTAAACCGAGCCCTAAACCTAACACTAAACCTAACCCTAACCGTAACCCATACCCTACGCCGTACCCGAACCCCTCCCCGAACCAGTACCCTAAGCCGTACCCTAAGCCTAACCCTAACCCTAGGCTACTCTTCACTGCTTCTGCCTCCAATAGGTTTCCTAAGCACTAGTGTTTTAAGGAACAGCTTAAAAAGAGAATTCTAATGTGATTTCTTTATAATGGGTGTTTTCCTTATCTTATCCTAGTATCTAAACCCTTCTCCATGGCTGGACCCCCAAAAAATATTCCTTTACGTGCTAAGGGGTATCTAGAAAGTGGGATAGGTTTAATCACTACCCTAACCCTAACACGTACATTAAACCTAACCACTATCCTAACCATAACACGTACCCTAATCCTAACCCGTACCCTAAACCGAGCCCTATCCCTAACACAAACCCTAACCCATACCCTACGCCATACCCGAAGCCCTCCCCGAACCCATACCCTAAGTCGTACGCTAAACCTAACCCTAAGCCTAACCCTAACAATAGGCTACCCTTGACTGCTTCTGCCTCCAATAGATTTCCTAAGCACTAGTGTTTTAAGGAACAGCTTAAAAAGAGAATCCTAATGTGATTTCTTTATAATGGGTGTGTTCTTTATCTTATCCTAGTGTCTAAACTCTTCTCCATGGCTGGACCTCCAAATAATATTCCTTTACGTGCTCAGGAGTATCTAGAGAGTGGGATAGGTTTAATAACCACCTTAACGCTAACGCGTACCCTAACCCTAACCCCTACCCTAACCCTAACACGTACCCTAATCCTAAACCGTACCCTAAACCGAGACCTAACCCTAACACTAACCCTAAACCTAACCCTAACCCATACACTACGCCATACCTGAAGACCTCCCCGAACCCATACCCTAAGCCGCACCCTAACCCTAACCCTAAGCCTAAACCTATCCCTAGGCTACCCTTGACTGCTTCTGCCTCCAATAGATTTCCTAAGCACTAGTGTTTTAAGGAACAGCTTAAAAAGAGAATCCTAATGTGATTTCTTTATAATGTATGTGTTCCTTATCTTATCCTAGTGTCTAAACTCTTCTCCATGGCTGGACCTCCAAATAATATTCCTTTACGTGCTACGGGGTATCTAGAGAGTGGGATAGGTTTAATAACTACCCTAACCCTAACGCGTACCCTAACCCTAACCCCTACCCTAACCCTAACACGTACCCTGATCCTAACCAACACCCTAAACCGAGGCCTAACCCTAACACTAACCCTAACCCTAACCCTAACCCATACCCTACGCCGTACCCGAAGCCCTCCCCAAACCCGTACCCTAAGCAGTACCCTAAGCCTAACCCTAAGCATAACACTAACCGTAGGCTACCCTTGACTGCTTCTGCCTCCAATAGATTTCCTAAGCACTAGTGTTTTAAGCAACAGCTTAAAAAGAGAATCCTAATGTGATTTCTTTATAATGGGTGTGTTCCTTATCTTATCCTAGTGTCTAAACTCTTCTCCATGGCAGGACCCCCAAATAATATTCCTTTACGTGCTAATGTGTATCTAGAGAGTATGATAGGTTCAATAACTACACTAACCCTAACACGTACCCTAACCCTAACCCCTACCCTAACCCTAACGCGTACCCTAACCCTAACCCCTACCCTAACCCTAAAATGTACCCTAAACCTAACCCATACCCTAAATCGAGCCCTAACCCTAACACTAACCCTAATCCTAACCCTAACCCATACCCTACGCCGTACCCGAAGCCCTCCCCGAACCCGTACCCTAAGCCGTACCCTAAGCCTAACCCTAACCTAACCCTAACCCTAGGCTACCCTTGACTGCTTCTGCCTCCAATAGATTTCCGAAGCACTAGTGTTTTAAGGAACAGCTTAAAAAGAGAATCCTAATGTGATTTCTTTATAATGGGTGTGTTCCTTATCTTATCTTAGTGTCTAAACTCTTCTCCATGGCTGGACCTCCAAATAATATTCCTTTACGTGCTAAGGGGTATCTAGAGAGTGGGGTAGGTTTAATAAATACCCTAACGCTAACGCGTACCCTAACCCTAACCCCTACCCTAACCCTAACACGTACCCTAATCCTAACCAATACCCTAAACCGAGCCCTAAACCTAAAACTAACCCTAACCCTAACCCTAACCCATACCCTACGCCGTACCCGAAGACCTCCCCGAACCCGTACCCTAAGCCGTACCCTAAGCCTAACCCTAAGCCTAAACCTAACCCTAGGCTACCCTTGACTGCTTCTGCCTCCAATAGATTTCCTAAGCATTAGTGCTTTAAGGGAGAGTTTAAAAATAGTATCCTAATGTGATTTCTTTATAATGGCTGTTTTCCTTATCTTATCCTAGTGTCTAAACTCTTCTCCAGGGCTGGACCCCCAAATAATATTCCTTTACGTGCTAAGGGGTATCTAGAGAGTGGGATAGGTTTAATCACTACTGTAACCCTAACACGTACATTATCCCTAACCACTATCCTAACCCTAACACTAACCCTAACCCTAACCCTAACCCATACCCTACGCCGTACCCGAAGCCCTCCCCGAACCCGTACCCTAAGCCGTACGCTAACCCTAACACTAAGCCTAACCCTAACCCTAGGCTACCCTTGACAGCTTCTGCCTCCAATAGATTTCCTAAGCACAAGTGTTTTAAGGAACAGTTTAAAAAGAGAATCCTAATGTGATTTCTTTATAATGGGTGTGTTCCTTATCTTATCCTAGTGTCTAAACTCTTCTCCATGCCTGGACCCCCAAATAATATTCCTTTACGTGCTAAGGGGTATCTAGAGAGTGGGATAGGTTTAATAACTACCCTAAACCTAACGCGTACCCTAACCCTAACCCCTACCCTAACCCTAACACGTACCCTAATCCTAACACATACCCTAAACCGAGGCCTAACCCTAACACTAACCCTAATCCTAACCCTAACCCATACCCTACGCCGTACCCGAACCCCTCCCCGAACCCGTACCCTAAGCCGTACCCTAAGCCTAACCCTAACCCTAGGCTACCCTTGACTGTTTCTGCCTCCAATAGATTTCCTAAGCACTAGTGTTTTAAGGAACAGCTTAAAAAGAGAATCCTAATGTGATTTCTTTATAATGTATGTGTTCCTTATCTTATCCTAGTGTCTAAACTCTTCTCCATGGCTGGACCTGCAAATAATATTCCTTTACGTGCTACGGGGTATCTAGAGAGTGGGATAGGTTTAATAACTACCCTAACCCTAACGCGTACCCTAACCCTAACCCCTACCCTAACCCTAACACGTACCCTGATCCTAACCAACACCCTAAACCGAGGCCTAACCCTAACACTAACCCTAACCCTAACCCTAACCCATACCCTACGCCGTACCCGAAGCCCTCCCCAAACCCGTACCCTAAGCAGTACCCTAAGCCTAACCCTAAGCATAACACTAACCGTAGGCTACCCTTGACTGCTTCTGCCTCCAATAGATTTCCTAAGCACTAGTGTTTTAAGCAACAGCTTAAAAAGAGAATCCTAATGTGATTTCTTTATAATGGGTGTGTTCCTTATCTTATCCTAGTGTCTAAACTCTTCTCCATGGCTGGACCCCCAAATAATATTCCTTTACGTGCTAATGTGTATCTAGAGAGTATGATAGGTTCAATAACTACACTAACCCTAACACGTACCCTAACCCTAACCCCTACCCTAACCCTAACGGGTACCCTAACCCTAACCCCTACCCTAACCCTAACATGTACCCTAAACCTAACCCATACCCTAAATCGAGCCCTAACCCTAACACTAACCCTAATCCTAACCCTAACCCATACCCTACGCCGTACCCGAAGCCCTCCCCGAACCCGTACCCTAAGCCGTACCCTAAGCCTAACCCTAACCTAACCCTAACCCTAGGCTACCCTTGACTGCTTCTGCCTCCAATAGATTTCCGAAGCACTAGTGTTTTAAGGAACAGCTTAAAAAGAGAATCCTAATGTGATTTCTTTATAATGGGTGTGTTCCTTATCTTATCTTAGTGTCTAAACTCTTCTCCATGGCTGGACCTCCAAATAATATTCCTTTACGTGCTAAGGGGTATCTAGAGAGTGGGGTAGGTTTAATCAGTACTGTAACCCTAACACGTACATTATCCCTAACCACTATCCTAACCCTAACACGTACCCTAATCCTAACCCGTACCCTAATCCGAGCCCTAACCCTAACACTAACCCTAACCCTAACCCTAACCCGTACCCTACGCCGTACCCGAAGGCCTCCCCGAACCCGTACCCTAAGCCGTACGCTAACCCTAACACTAAGCCTAACATTAACCCTAGGCTACCCTTGACAGCTTCTGCCTCCAATAGATTTCCTACGCACAAGTGTTTTAAGGAACAGCTTAAAAAGAGAATCCTAATGTGATTTCTTTATAATGGGTGTGTTCCTTATCTTATCCTAGTGTCT
The DNA here is from genome assembly GCF_965194825.1 of Balaenoptera physalus. NCBI lineage: Eukaryota > Metazoa > Chordata > Mammalia > Artiodactyla > Balaenopteridae > Balaenoptera > Balaenoptera physalus. The sequence continues at coordinate 132,712 of NW_028126434.1, read as the reverse complement.
AAACTCTTCTCCATGCCTGGACCCCCAAATAATATTCCTTTACGTGCTAAGGGGTATCTAGAGAGTGGGATAGGTTTAATAACTACCCTAAACCTAACGCATACCCTAACCCTAACCCCTACCCTAACCCTAACACGTACCCTAATCCTAACACATACCCTAAACCGAGCCCTAACCCTAACACTAACCCTAATCCTAACCCTAACCCATACCCTACGCCGTACCCGAACCCCTCCCCGAACCCGTACCCTAAGCCGTACCCTAAGCCTAACCCTAACCCTAGGCTACCCTTGACTGCTTCTGCCTCCAATAGATTTCCTAAGCACTAGTGTTTTAAGGAACAGCTTAAAAAGAGAATCCTAATGTGATTTCTTTATAATTGGTGTGTTCCTTATCTTATTCTAGTGTCTAAACTCTTCTCCATTGCTGGACCTCCAAATAATATTCCTTTACGTGCTCAGGAGTATCTAGAGAGTGGGATAGGTTTAATAACCACCTTAACGCTAACGCGTACCCTAACCCTAACCCCTACCCTAACCCTAACACGTACCCTAATCCTAAACCGTACCCTAAACCGAGACCTAACCCTAACACTAACCCTAAACTTAACACTAACCCATACCCTACGCCATACCCGAAGACCTCCCCGAACCCATACCCTAAGCCGTACCCTAACCCTAACCCTAAGCCTAACCCTATCCCTAGGCTACCCTTGACTGCTTCTGCCTCCAATAGATTTCCTAAGCACTAGTGTTTTAAGGAACAGCTTAAAAAGAGAATCCTAATGTGATTTCTTTATATCGTATGTGTTCCTTATCTTATCCTAGTGTCTAAACTCTTCTCCATGGCTGGACCTCCAAATAATATTCCTTTACGTGCTAAGGGTTATCTAGAGAGTGGGATAGGTTTAATAACTACCCTAACCCTAACGCGTACCGTAACCCTAACCCCTACCCTAACCCTAACACGTACCCTAATCCTAACCAACACCCTAAACCGAGGCCTAACCCTAACACTAACCCTAACCCTTACGCTAACCCATACCCTACGCCGTACCCGAAGCCCTCCCCAAACCCGTACCCTAAGCAGTACCCTAAGCCTAACCCTAAGCATAACACTAACCGTAGGCTACCCTTGACTGCTTCTGCCTCCAATAGATTTCCTAAGCACTAGTGTTTTAAGCAACAGCTTAAAAAGAGAATCCTAATGTGATTTCTTTATAATGGGTGTGTTCCTTATCGTATCCTAGTGTCTAAACTCTTCTCCATGGCTGGACCCCCAAATAATATTCCTTTACGTGCTAATGTGTATCTAGAGAGTATGATAGGTTCAATAACTACACTAACCCTAACACGTACCCTAACCCTAACCCCTACCCTAACCCTAACGCGTACCCTAACCCTAACCCCTACACTAACCCTAACATGTACCCTAATCCTAACCCATACCCAAATCGAGCCCTAACCCTAACACTAACCCTAATCCTAACCCTAACCCATACCCTACGCTGTACCCGAAGCCCTCCCCGAACCCGTACCCTAAGCCGTACCCTAAGCCTAACCCTAACCTAACCCTAACCCTAGGCTACCCTTGACTGCTTCTGCCTCCAATAGATTTCCGAAGCACTAGTGTTTTAAGGAACAGCTTAAAAAGAGAATCCTAATGTGATTTCTTTATAATGGATGTGTTCCTTATCTTATCTTAGTGTCTAAACTCTTCACCATGGCTGGACCCCCAAGTAATATTCCTTTACGTGCTAAGGGGTATCTACAGAGTGGGATAGGTTTAATCACTACCCTAACCCTAACACGTACATTAACCCTAACCACTATCCTAACCGTAACACGTACCCTAATCCTAACCCGTACCCTAAACCGAGCCCTAACCCTAACACTAACCCTAACCCTAACCCTAACCCATACCCTACGCCGTACCCGAAGCCCTCCCCGAACCCGTACCCTAAGCCGTACGCTAACCCTAACCCTAAGCCTAACCCTAACCCTAGGCTACCCTTGACTGCTTCTGCCTCCAATAGATTTCCTTAGCACTAGTGTTTTAAGGAACAGCTTAAAAAGAGAATCCTAATGTGATTTCTTTATAATGGGTGTGTTCCTTATCTTATCTTAGTGTCTAAACTCTTCTCCCTGGCTGGACCTCCAAATAATATTCCTTTACGTGCTAAGGGGTATCTAGAGAGTGGGGTAGGTTTAATAACTACCCTAACGCTAACGCGTACCCTAACCCTAACCCCTACCCTAACCCTAACACGTACCCTAATCCTAACCAATACCCTAAACCGAGCCCTAAACCTAAAACTAACCCTAACCCTAACACTAACCCATACCCTGCGCCGTACCCGAAGACCTCCCCGAACCCGTACCCTAAGCCCTACCCTAAGCCTAACCCTAAGCCTAAACCTAACCCTAGGCTACCCTTGACTGCTTCTGCCTCCAATAGATTTCCTAAGCACTAGTGTTTTAAGGAACAGCTTAAAAAGGGCATCCTAATGTGATTTCTTTATAATGGGTGTGTTCCTTATCTTATCTTAGTCTCTAAACTCTTCTCCATGGCTGGACCCCCAAATAATATTCCTTTACGTACTAAGGGGTATCTAGGGAGTGGGATAGGTTTAATCACTACTGTAACCCTAACACGTACATTATCCCTAACCACTATCCTAACCCTAACACGTACCCTAATCCTAACCCGTACCCTAAACTGAGCCCTAACCCTAACACTAACCCTAACCCTAACCCTAACACATACCCTACGCCGTACCCGAAGCCCTCCCCGAACCCGTACCCTAAGCCGTACGCTAACCCTAACACTAAGCCTAAACCTTACCCTAGGCTACCCTTGACAGCTTCTGCCTCCAATAGATTTCCTAAGCACTAGTGTTTTAAGGAACAGCTTAAAAAGAGAATCCTACTGTGATTTCTTTATAATGGGTGTGTTCCTTATTTTATCCTAGTGTCTAAACTCTTCTCCATGGCTGGACCTCCAAATAATATTCCTTTACGTGCTAAGGGGTATCTAGAGAGTGGGATAGGTTTAATAACTACCCTAAGGCTAACGTGTACCCTAACCCTAACCCCTACCCTAACCCTAACACGTACCCTAATCCTAACCAATACCTTAAACCGAGCCCTAACCCTAACACTAACCCTAACCCTAACCCTAACCCATACCCTACGCCATACCCGAAGCCCTGCCCGAACCCGTAGCCTAAGCCGTACCCTAATTCTCACCCTAAGCCTAAACCTAACCCTAGGCTACCCTTGACTGCTTCTGCCTCCAATAGATTTCCTAAGCACTAGTGTTTTAAGGAAGAACTTAAAAATGGAATCCTAATGTGATTTCTTTAAAATGGGTGTGTTCCTTATCTTATCCTAGTGTCTAAACTCTTCTCCATGTCGGGACCCCAAATAATATTCCTTTACGTGATAAGGTGTATCTAGAGAGTGGGATAGGTATAATAACTACCCTAACTCTAACGCGTACCCTAACCCTAACCCCAAACCTAACCCTAACACGTACCCTAATCCTAACCCGTATCCTAAACCGAGCCCTATCCCTAACACTAACCCTAATCCTAACCCTGACCCATACCCTACGCCGTACCCGAACCCCTCCCCGAACCCGTACCCTAAGCCGTACCCTAAGCCTAACCCTAAGCCTAACACTAACCCTAGGCTACCCTTGACTGCTTCTGCCTCCAATAGGTTTCCTAAGCACTAGTGTTTTAAGGAACAGCTTAAAAAGAGAGTCCTAATGTGATTTCTTTATAATGGGTGTGTTACTTATCTTATCCTAGTATCTAAACACTTATCCATGGCTGGACCCCCAAATAATATTCTTTACGTGCTAAGGGGTATCTAGAGAGTGGGATAGGTTTAATCACTACTGTAACCCTAACACGTACATTATCCCTAACCACTATCCTAAACCTAACACGTACCCTAATCCTAACCCGTAACCTAAACCGAGCCCTAACCCTAACACTAACCCTAACCCTAACTCTAACCCATACCCTACGCCGTACCCGAAGCCCTCCCCGAACCCGTACCCTAAGCCGTACGCTAACCCTAACCCTAAGCCTAACCCTAACCCTAAGGTACCCTTGACTGCTTCTGCCTCCAATAGATTTCCTAAGCACTAGTGTTTTAAGGAACAGCTTAAAAAGAGAATCCTACTGTGATTTATTTATAATGGGTGTGTTCCTTATTTTATCCTAGTGTCTAAACTCTTCTCCATGGCTGGATCTCCAAATAATATTCCTTTACGTGCTAAGGGGTATCTAGAGAGTGGGATAGGTTTAATAACTACCCTAACGCTAACGTGTACCCTAACCCTAACCGCTACCCTAACCCTAACACGTACCCTAATCCTAACCCGTACCCTAAACCGAGCCCTAACCCTAACACTAACCCTAACCCATACCCTACGCCGTATCCGAAACCCCCCGAACCCGTAACCTAAGCCGTACCCTAAGCCTAACCCTAAGCCTAAACCTAACCCTAGGCTACCCTTGACTGCTTCTGCCTCCAATAGATTTCCTAAGCACTAGTGTTTTAAGGAACAGCTTAAAAAGAGAATCCTAATGTGATTTCTTTATAATGGGTGTGTTCCTTATCTTATCCTAGTGTCTAAACTCTTCTCCATGGCTGGACCCCCAAATAATATTCCTTTACGTGCTAAGGGGTATCTAGAGAGTGGGATAGGTTTAATAACTACCCTAACCCTAAGGCGTACCCTAACCCTAACCCGTACCCTAAACCGAGCCCTATCCCTAACACTAACCCTAATCCTAACACTAACCCATACCCTACGCCGTACCCGAACCCCTCCCCGAACCCGTACCCTAAGAAGTACCCTAAGCCTAACCCTAAGCCTAACCCTAACCCTAGGCTACCCTTGACTGCTTCTGCCTGCAATAGGTTTCCTAAGCACTAGTTTTTTAAGGAACAGCTTTAAAAGAGAATTCTAATGTGATTTCTTTATAATGGGTGTTTTCCTTATCTTATCCTAGTATCTAAACACTTCTCCATGGCTGGACCCCCAAATAATATTCCTTTACGTGCTAAGGGGTATCTAGAGAGTGGGATAGGTTTAATCACTACCCTAACCCTAACACGTACATTAACCCTAACCACTATCCTAACCCTAACACGTACCCTAATCCTAACCCGTTCCGTAAACCGAGCCCTAACCCTAACCCTAACCCTAACCCTAACCCTAACCCTAACCCTAACCCTAACCCTAACCCTAACCCTAACCCTAACCCTAACCCTAACCCTAACCCTAACCCTAAACCGAGCCCTAACCCTAACCCTAACCCTAACCCTAACCCTAAGCCTAAGCCTAACCCTAACGCTAACCCTAACCCGAACCCTAACCCTAACCCTAACCCATACCCTACGCCATACCCGAAGCCCTCCCCGAACGCGTACCCTAAGCCGTACCCTAACCCTAACCCTAAGCCTAACCCTAACCCTAGGCTACCCTTGACTGCTTCTGCCTCCAATAGATTTCCTAAGCACTAGTGTTTTAAGGAACAGCTTAAAAAGAGAATCCTAATGTGATTTCTTTATAATGGGTGTGTTCCTTATCTTATCCTAGTGTCTAAACTCTTCTCCATGACTGGACCCCCAAATAATATTCTTTATGTGCTAAGGGGTATCTAGAGAGTGGGATAGGTTTAATAACTACCCTAACCCTAACACGTACCCTAACCCTAACCCCTACCCTAACCCTAACACGTACCCTAATCCTAAACCGTACCGTAAACAAAGCCCTAACCCTAACACTAACCCTAACCCTAACCCTAACCCATACCCTATGCCATACCCGAAGCCCTCCCCGAACCTGTACCCTAAGCCGTACCCTAAACCTAACCCTAAGCCTAACCCTAACCCTAGGCTACCCTTTACTGCTTCTGCCTCCAATAGATTTCCTAAGCACTAATGTTTTAAGGAACAGCTTAAAAAGAGAATCCTAATGTGATTTCTTTATAATGTGTGTGTTCCTTATCTTACCCTAGTGTCTAAACTCTTCTCCATGGCTGGACCTCCAAATAATATTCCTTTACGTGTTAAGGGGTATCTAGAGAGTGGGATAGGTTTAATAACTATCCTAACCCTAACGCGTACCCTAACCCTAACCCCTATCCTAACCCTAACACGTACCCTAATCCTAAACAATACCCTAAACCGAGCCCTAACCCTAACACTAACCCTAACCCTAACCCATACCCTACGCCGTACCCGAAGCCCTCCCCGAACCCGTACCCTAAGCCGTACCCTAAGCCGTACCCTAATCCTAACCCTAAGCCTAAACCTTACCCTAGGCTACCCTTGACTGCTTCTGCCTCCAATAGATTTCCTAAGCACTAGTGTTTTAAGTAACAACTTAAAAAGAGAATCCTAATGTGATTTCTTTATAATGGGTGTGTAACTTATCTTATCCTAGTGTCTAAACTCTTTTCCATTGCTGGACCCCCAAATAATATTCCTTTACGTGCTAAGGTGTAACTAGAGAGTGGGATAGGTTTAATACCTACCTTAACTCTAACGCGTACCCTAGCCCTAACACCTACCCTAACCCTAACACGTACCCTAAACCGAGACCTAACCCTAACACTAACCCTAACCCTAAGCCTAACCCATACCCTACGCCGTACCCGAACCCCTCCCCGAACCTGTACCCTAAGCCGTACCCTAACCCTAAACCTAAGCCTAAGCCTAACCCTAACGCTAAACCTAACCCTAACCCTAACCCTAACCCTAACCCTAACCCATACCCTACGCCATACCCGAAGCCCTCCCCGAACGCGTACCCTAAGCCGTACCCTAACCCTAACCCTAAGCCTAACCCTAACCCTAGGCTACCCTTGACTGCTTCTGCCTCCAATAGATTTCCTAAGCACTAGTGTTTTAAGGAACAGCTTAAAAATAGAGTCCTAATGTGATTTCTTTATAATGGGTGTGTTCCTTATCTTATCCTAGTATCTAAACACTTCTCCATGGCTGGACCCCTAAATAATATTCCTTTACGTGCTAAGGGGTATCTAGAGAGTGGGATAGGTTTAATCACTACTGTAACCCTAACACGTACATTATCCCTAACCACTATCCTAACCCTAACACGTACCCTAATCCTAACCCGTAACCTAAACCGAGCCCTAACCCTAACACTAACATTAACACTAACCCTAAACCCTACTCGACCCCGTACCCGAAGCCCTCCCTGAACCCGTACCCTAAGCCGTACCCTAAACCTAACCCTAAGCCTAACCCTAACCCTAGGCTACCCTTGACTGCTTCTGCCTCCAATAGATTTCCTAAGCACTAGTGTTTTAAGGAACAGCTTAAAAAGAGAATCCTAATGTGATTTCTTTATAATGGGTGTGTTCCTTATCTTATCCTAGTGTCTAAACTCTTCTCCATGGCTGAACACCCAAATAATATTCCTTTACGTGCTAATGTGTATCTAGAGAGTATGATAGGTTTAATAACTACCTTAACCCTAACACGTACCCTAACCCTAACCCCTACCCTAACACTAACGCGTACCCTAACCCTAACCCCTACCCTAACCCTAACACGTACCCTAATCCTAACCCGTACCCTAAACCGAGCCCTAACCCTAACACTAACCCAAACCCATACCCTAACACATCCCTTACGCCGTACCCGAACCCCTCCCCGAACCCGTACCCTAAGCCGTACCCTAAGCCTAACCCTATGCCTAACCCTAACCCTAGGCTACCCTTGACTGCTTCTGCCTCCAATAGATTTCCTAAGCACTAGTGTTTTAAGGAACAGCTTAAAAAGAGAATCCCACTGTGATTTCTTTATAATGGGTGTGTTCCTTATCTTATCCTAGTGTGTAAACTCTTCTCGATGGCTGGACCTCCAAATAATATTCCTTTACGTGCTAAGGGGTATCTAGAGAGTGGGATAGGTTTAATAACTACCCTAACGCTAACGTGTACCCTAACCCTAACCCCTACCCTAACCCTAACACGTACCCTAATCCTAACCAATACCTTAAACCGAGCCCTAACCCTAACACTAAACCTAACCCTAACCGTAACCCATACCCTACGCCGTACCCGAAGCCCTCCCCGAACCAGTACCCTAAGCCGTACGCTAACCCTAACACTAAGCCTAACCCTAAGCCTAGGCTACCCTTGACAGCTTCTGCCTCCAGTAGATTTACTAAGCACTAGTGTTTTAAGGAACAGCTTAAAAAGAGAATCCTAATGTGATTTCTTTATAATGGGTGTGTTCATTATTTTATCCTAGTGTCTAAACTCTTCTCCATGGCTGGACCTCTAAATAATATTCCTTTACGTGCTAAGGGGTATCTAGAGAGTGGGATAGGTTTAATAACTACCCTAACGCTAACGTGTACCCTAACCCTAACCACTACCCTAACCCTAACACATAACCTAATCCTAACCAATACCTTAAACCGAGCCCTAATCCTAACACAAACCCTAACCCTAACCCTAACCCATACCCAACGCCGTACCTTAAGCCCTCCCCTAACCCGTACCATAAGCCGTACGCTAACCCTAACCCTAAGCCTGACCCTAACCCTAAGGTACCCTTGACTGCTTCTGCCTCCAATAGATTTCCTAAGCACTAGTGTTTTAAGGAAGAGCTTAAAAATGGAATCCTATTGTGATTTCTTTATAATGGGTGTGTTCCTTATCTTATCCTAGTGTCTAAACTCTTCTCCATGGCTGGACCCCAAATAATATTCCTTTACGTGATAAGGTGTATCTAGAGAGTTGGATAGGTATAATAACTACCCTAACTCTAACGCGTACCCTAACCCTAACCCCTAACCTAACCCTAACACGTACCCTAATCCTAACCCGTACCCTAAACCGAGCCCTATCCCTAACACTAACCCTAATCCTAACCCTGACCCATACCCTACGCCGTACCCGAACCCCTCCTCGAACCCGTACCCTAAGGCGTACCCTAAGCCTAACCCTAAGCCTAACACTAACCCTAGGCTACCCTTGACTGCTTCTGCCTCCAATAGGTTTCCTAAGCACTAGTGTTTTAAGGAACAGCTTAAAAAGAGAGTCCTAATGTGATTTCTTTATAATGGGTGATTTCCTTATCTTATCCTAGTATCTAAACACTTCTCCATGGCTGGACCCCCAAATAATATTCTTTACGTGCTAAGGGGTATCTAGAGAGTGGGATAGGTTTAATCACTACTGTAACCTTAACACGTACATTATCCCTAACCACTATCCTAACCCTAACACGTACCCTAATCCTAACCCGTACCCTAAACCGAGCCCTAACCCTAACACTAACCCTAACCCTAACCCTAACCCATACCCAACGCCGTACCTTAAGCCCACCCCGAACCCGTACCATAAGCCGTACGCTAACCCTAACCCTAAGCCTGACCCTAACCCTAAGGTACCCTTGACTGCTTCTGCCTCCAATAGATTTCCTAAGCACTAGTGTTTTAAGAAACAGCTTAAAAAGAGAATCCTACTGTGATTTATTTATAATGGGTGTGTTCCTTATCTTATCCTAGTGTCTAAACTCTTCTCCATGGCTGGATCTCCAAATAATATTCCTTTACGTGCTAAGGGGTATCTAGAGAGTGGGATAGGTTTAATAACTACCCTAACGCTAACGTGTACCCTAACCCTAACCCCTACCCTAACCCTAACACGTACCCTAATCCTAACCCGTACCCTAAACCGAGCCCTAACCCTAACACTAACCCTAACACATACCCTACGCCGTATCCGAAACCCCCTCGAACCCGTACCCTAAGCCGTACCCTAAGCCTAACCCTAAGCCTAACCCAAAGCCTAGGCTACCGTTGACTGCTTCTGCCTCCAATAGATTTCCTAAGCACTAGTGTTTTAAGGAACAGCTTAAAAAGAGAATGCTAATGTGATTTCTTTATAATGGGTGTGTTCCTTATCTTATACTAGTGTCTAAACTCTTCTCCATTGCTGGACCCCCAAATAATATTCCTTTACGTGCTAAGGGGTATCTAGAGAGTGGGAGAGGTTTAATAGCTACCCTAACCCTAACGCGTAACCTAACCCTAACCCCTACCCTAACCCTAACACGTACCCTAATCCTAACCCGTACCCTAAACCGAGCCCTATCCCTAACACTAACACTAATCCTAACCCTAACCCATACCCTACGCCGTACCCGAACCCGTACCCTAAGCCGTACCCTAAGCCTAACCCTAAGCCTAACACTAACCCTAGGCTACCCTTGACTGCTTCTGCCTGCAATAGGTTTCCTAAGCACTAGTGTTTTAAGGAACAGCTTAAAAAGAGAATTCTAATGTGATTTCTTTATAATGGGTGTTTTCCTTATCTTATCCTAGTATCTAAACTCTTCTCCATTGCTGGACCCCCAAATAATATTCCTTTACGCGCTAAGGGGTATCTAGAGAGTGGGATAGGTTTAATCACTACCCTAACCCTAACACGTACATTAACCCTAACCACTATCCTAACCCTAACACGTACCCTAATCCTAACCCATACCCTAAATCGAGCCCTAAACCTAACACTAACCCTAACCCTAACCCTAACCCATACCCTACGCCGTACCCGAAGCCCTCCCCGAACCCGTACCCTAAGCCGTACGCTAACCCTAACCCTAAGCCTAACCCTAACCCTAGGCTACCCTTGACAGCTTCTGCCTCCTATAGATTTCCTAAGCACTAGTGTTTTAAGGAACAGCTTAAAAAGAGAATCCTACTGTGATTTCTTTATAATGGGTGTGTTCCTTATTTTATCCTAGTGTCTAAACTCTTCTCCATGGCTGGACCTCCAAATAATATTCCTTTACGTGCTAAGGGGTATCTAGAGAGTGGGATAGGTTTAATAACTACCCTAACGCTAACGTGTACCCAAACCCTAACCCCTACCCTAACCCTAACACGTACCCTAAACCTAACCAATAACTTAAACCGAGCCCTAACCCTAACACTAACCCTAACCCTAACCCTAACCCATACCCTACGCCGTACCCGAAGCCCTCCCCGAACCCGTACCCTAAGCCGTACCCTAATCCTAACCCTAAGCCTAAACCTAACTCTAGGCTACCCTTGACTGCTTCTGCCTCCAATAGATTTCTTAAGCACTAGTGTTTTAAGGAAGAGCTTAAAAATGGAATCCTAATGTGATTTCTTTATAATGGGTGTGTTCCTTATCTTATCCTAGTGTCTAAACTCTTCTCCATGGCTGGACCCCAAATAATATTCCTTTACGTGATAAGGTGTATCTAGAGAGTGGGATAGGTATAATAACTTCCCTAAATCTAACGCGTACCCTAACCCTAACCCCTAACCTAACCCTAACACGTACCCTAATCCTAACCCGTACCCTAAACCGAGCCCTATCCCTAACACTAACCCTAATCCTAACCCTGACCCATACCCTACGCCGTACCCGAACCCCTCCCCGAACCCGTACCCTAAGCCGTACCCTAAGCCTAACCCTAAGCCTAACACTAACCCTAGGCTACCCTTGACTGCTTCTGCCTCCAATAGGTTTCCTAAGCACTAGTGTTTTAAGGAACAGCTTAAAAAGAGAGTCCTAATGTGATTTCTTTATAATGGGTGTGTTCCTTATCTTATCCTAGTATCTAAACACTTCTCCATGGCTGGACCCCCAAATAATATTCTTTACGTGCTAAGGGGTATCTAGAGAGTGGGATAGGTTTAATCACTACTGTAACCCTAACACGTACATTATCCCTAACCACTATCCTAACCCTAACACGTACCCTAATCCTAACCCGTAACCTAAACCGAGCCCTAACCCTAACACTAACCCTAACCCTAACCCTAACCCATACCCTACGCCGTACCCGAAGCCCTCCCCGAACCCGTACCCTAAGCCGTACGCTAACCCTAACCCTAAGCCTAACACTAACCCTAAGGTACCCTTGACTGCTTCTGCCTACAATAGATTTCCTAAGCACTAGTGTTTTAAAGAAGAGCTTAAAAAGGGAATCCTAATGTGATTTCTTTATAATGGGTGTGTTCCTTATCTTATCCTAGTGTCTAAACTCTTCTCCATGGCTGGATCTCCAAATAATATTCCTTTATGTGCTAAGGGGTATCTAGAGAGTGGGATAGGTTTAATAACTACCCTAACGCTAACATGTACCCTAACCCTAACCCCTACCCTAACCCTAACACGTACCCTAATCCTAACCAATACCTTAAACCGAGCCCTAACCCTAACACTAACCCTAACCCTAACCCTAACCCATACCCTACGCCGTACCCGAAGCCCTCCCCGAACCCGTACCCTAAGCCGTACCCTAATCCTAACCCTAAGCCTAAACCTTACCCTAGGCTACCCTTGACTGCTTCTGCCTCCAATAGATTTCTTAAGCACTAGTGTTTTAAGGAAGAGCTTAAAAAGGGAATCGTAATGTGATTTCTTTATAATGGGTGTGTTCCTTATCTTATCCTAGTGTCTAAACTCTTCTCCATGGCTGGACTCCAAATAATATTCCTTTACGTGATAAGGTGTATCTAGAGAGTGGGATAGGTATAATAACTACCCTAACTCTAACGCGTACCCTAACCCTAACCCCTACCCTAACCCTAACACGTACCCTAATCCTAACCCGTACCCTAAACCGAGCCCTAACCGTAACACTAACCCTAACCCACACCCTACGCCGTATTCCAAACCCCCCGAACCCGTACCCTAAGCCGTACCCTAAGCCTAACCCTAAGCCTAACCCAAACCCTAGGCTACCCTTGACTGCTTCTGCCTCCAATAGATTTCCTAAGCACTAGTGTTTTAAGGAACAGCTTAAAAAGAGAATCCTAATGTGATTTCTTTATAATGGGTGTGTTCCTTATCTTATCCTAGTGTCTAAACTCTTCTCCATGGCTGGACCTCCAAATAATATTCCTTTACGTGCTAAGGGGTATCTAGAAAGTGGGATAGGTTTAATAACTACCCTAACCCTAACGCGTACCCTAACCCTAACCCCTACCCAAACCCTAACACGTACCCTAATCCTAACCAATACCCTAAACCGAGCCCTAACCCTAAAATTAACCCTAACCCTAACCCTAACCCATACCCTACGCCGTACCCGAAGCCCTCCCCGAACCCGTACCCTAAGCCCTACCCTAAGCCTAACCCTAAGCCTAAACCTAACCCTAGGCTACCCTTGACTGCTTCGGCCTCCAATAGATTTCCTAAGCACTAGTGTTTTAAGGAACAGCTTAAAAGGAGAATCCTAATGTGATTTCTTTATAATGGGTGTGTTCCTTATCTTATCCTAGTGTCTAAACTCTTCTCCATTACTGGATCCCCAAATAATATTCATTTACGTGCTAAGGGGTATCTAGAGAGTGGGAAAGGTTTAATCACTACCCTAACCCTAACACGTACACTAACCCTAACCACTACCCTAACCCTAACAGGTACCCTAATCCTAACCCGTAACCTAAACCGAGCCCTAACCCTAACACTAACATTAACACTAACCCTAATCCATACTCTACGCCGTACCCGAAGCCCTCCCCGAACCCGTACCCTAAGCCGTACCCTAAACCTAACCCTAAGCCTAACCCTAACCCTAGGCTACCCTTGACTGCTTCGGCCTCCAATAGATTTCCTAAGCACTAGTGTTTTAAGGAACAGCTTAAAAAGAGAATCCTAATGTGATTTCTTTATAATGGGTGTGTTCCTTATCTTATCCTAGTGTCTAAACTCTTCTCCATGGCTGAACCCCCAAATAATATTCCTTTAAGTGCTAATGTGTATCTAGAGAGTATGATAGGTTTAATAACTACCTTAACCCTAACACGTACCCTAACCCTAACCCCTACCCTAACACTAACGCGTACCCTAACCCTAACCCCTACCCTAACCCTAACACGTACCCTAATCCTAACCCGTACCCTAAACCGAGCCCTAACCCTAACACTAACCCAAACCCTAACCCTAACCCATACCTTACGCCGTACCCGAACCCCTCCCCGAACCCGTACCCTAAGCCGTACCCTAAGCATAACCCTATGCCTAACCCTAACCCTAGGCTACCCTTGACTGCTTCTGCCTCCAATAGATTTCCTAAGCACTAGTGTTTTAAGGAACAGCTTAAAAAGAGAATCCCACTGTGATTTCTTTATAATGGGTGTGTTCCTTATCTTATCCTAGTGTCTAAACTCTTCTCGATGGCTGAACCTCCAAATAATATTCCTTTACGTGTTAAGGGGTATCTAGAGAGTGGGATAGGTTTAATAACTACCCTAACGCTAACGTGTACCCTAACCCTAACCCCTACCCTAACCCTAACACGTACCCTAATCCTAACCAATACCTTAAACCGAGCCCTAACCCTAACACTAACCCTAACACTAACCGTAACCCATACCCTACGCCGTACCCGAAGCCCTCCCCGAACCCGTACCCTAAGCCGTACCCTAATCCTAACCCTAAGCCTAAACCTAACTCTAGGCTACCCTTGACTGCTTCTGCCTCCAATAGATTTCTTAAGCACTAGTGTTTTAAGGAAGAGCATAAAAATGGAATCCTAATGTGATTTCTTTATAATGGGTGTGTTCCTTATCTTATCCTAGTGTCTAAACTCTTCTCCATGGCTGGACCCCAAATAATATTCCTTTACGTGATAAGGTGTATCTAGAGAGTGGGATAGGTATAATAACTTCCCTAAATCTAACGCGTACCCTAACCCTAACCACTAACCTAACCCTAACACGTACCCTAATCCTAACTCGTACCCTAAACCGAGCCCTATCCCTAACACTAACCCTAATCCTAACCCTGACACATACCCTACGCCGTGCCCGAACCCCTCCCCGAACCCATACCCTAAGCCGTACCCTAAGCCTAACCCTAAGCCTAACACTAACCCTAGGCTACCCTTGACTGCTTCTGCCTCCAATAGGTTTCCTAAGCACTAGTGTTTTAAGGAACAGCTTAAAAAGAGAGTCCTAATGTGATTTCTTTATAATGGGTGTGTTCCTTAACTTATCCTAGTATCTAAACACTTCTCCATGGCTGGACCCCCAAATAATATTCTTTACGTGCTAAGGGGTATCTAGAGAGTGGGATAGTTTTAATCACTACTGTAACCCTAACACGTACGTTATCCCTAACCACTATCCTAACCCTAACACGTACCCTAATCCTAACCCGTAACCTAAACCGAGCCCTAACCCTAACACTAACCCTAACCCTAACCCTAACCCATACCCTACGCCGTACCCGAAGCCCTCCCCGAACCCGTACCCTAAGCCGTACCCTAAACCTAACCCTAAGCCTAACCCTAACCCTAGGCTACCCATGACTGCTTCGGCCTCCAATAGATTTCCTAAGCACTAGTGTTTTAAGGAACAGCTTAAAAAGAGAATCCTAATGTGATTTCTTTATAATGGGTGTGTTCCTTATCTTATCCTAGTGTCTAAACTCTTCTCCATGGCTGAACCCCCAAATAATATTCCTTTAAGTGCTAATGTGTATCTAGAGAGTATGATAGGTTTAATAACTACCTTAACCCTAACACGTACCCTAACCCTAACCCCTACCCTAACACTAACGCGTACCCTAACCCTAACCCCTACCCTAACACTAACGCGTACCCTAACCCTAACCCCTACCCTAACCCTAACACGTACCCTAATCCTAACCCGTACCCTAAACCGAGTCCTAACCCTAACACTAACCCAAACCCTAACCCTAACCCATACCTTACGCCGTACCCGAACCCCTCCCCGAACCCGTACCCTAAGCCGTACCCTAAGCCTAACCCTAAGCCTAACACTAACCCTAGTCTACCCTTGACTGCTTCTGCCTCCAATAGGTTTCCTAAGCACTAGTGTTTTAAGAAACAGCTTAAAAAGAGAGTCCTAATGTGATTTCTTTATAATGGGTGTGTTCCTTATCTTATCCTAGTATCTAAACACTTCTCCATGGCTGGACCCCCAAATAATATTCTTTACGTGCTAAGGGGTATCTAGAGAGTGGGATAGGTTTAATCACTACAGTAACCCTAACACGTACATTATCCCTAACCACTATCCTAACCCTAACACGTACCCTAATCCTAACCCGTAACCTAAACCGAGCCCTAACCCTAACACTAACCCTAACCCTAACACTAACCCATACCCTACGCCGTACCCGAAGCCCTCCCCGAACCCGTACCCTAAGCCGTACGCTAACCCTAACCCTAAGCCTAACCCTAACCCTAAGGTACCCTTGACTGCTTCTGCCTACAATAGATTTCCTAAGCACTAGTGTTTTAAGGAAGAGCTTAAAAAGGGAATCCTAATGTGATTTCTTTATAATGGGTGTGTTCCTTATCTTATCCTAGTGTCTAAACTCTTCTCCATGGCTGGATCTCCAAATAATATTCCTTTACGTGCTAAGGGGTATCTAGAGAGTGGGATAGGTTTAATAACTACCCTAACGCTAACGTGTACCCTAACCCTAACCCCTACCCTAAACCTAACACGTACCCTAATCCTAACCAATACCTTAAACCGAGCCCTAACCCTAACACTAACCCTAACCCTAACCCTAACCCATACCCTACGCCGTACCCGAAGCCCTCCCCGAACCCGTACCCTAAGCCGTACCCTAAGCCTAACCCTAAGCCTAACCCTAACCATAGGCTACCCTTGACTGCTTCTGCCTCCAATAGATTTCCTAAGCACTAGTGTTTTAAGGAAGAGCTTAAAAAGGGAATCGTAATGTGATTTCTTTATAATGGGTGTGTTCCTTATCTTATCCTAGTGTCTAAACTCTTCTCCATGGCTGGACCCCAAATAATATTCCTTTACGTGATAAGGTGTATCTAGAGAGTGGGATAGGTTTAATAACTACCCTAACTCTAACGCGTACCCTAACCCTAACCCCTACCCTAACCCTAACACGTACCCTAATCCTAACCCGTACCCTAAACCGAGCCCTAACCCTAACACTAACCCTAACCCATACCCTACGCCGTATCCGAAACCCCCCGAACCCGTACCCTAAGCCGTACCCTAAGCCTAACCCTAAGCCTAACCCAAACCCTAGGCTACCCTTGACTGCTTCTGCCTCCAATAGATTTCCTAAGCACTAGTGTTTTAAGGAACAGCTTAAAAGGAGAATCCTAATGTGATTTCTTTATAATCGGTGTGTTCCTTATCTTATCCTAGTGTCTAAACTCTTCTCCATGACTGGACCCCCAAATAATATTCATTTACGTGCTAAGGGGTATCTAGAGAGTGGGAAAGGTTTAAACACTACCCTAACCCTAACACGTACACTAACCCTAACCACTACCCTAACCCTAACAGGTACCCTAATCCTAACCCGTAACCTAAACCGAGCCCTAACCCTAACACTAACATTAACACTAACCCTAAACCCTACTCTACGCCGTACCCGAAGCCCTCCCCGAACCCGTACCCTAAGCCGTACCCTAAACCTAACCCTAAGCCTAACCCTAACCCTAGGCTACCCTTGACTGCTTCGGCCTCCAATAGATTTCCTAAGCACTAGTGTTTTAAGGAACAGCTTAAAAAGAGAATCCTAATGTGATTTCTTTATAATGGGTGTGTTCCTTATCTTATCCTAGTGTCTAAACTCTTCTCCATGGCTGAACCCCCAAATAATATTCCTTTAAGTGCTAATGTGTATCTAGAGAGTATGATAGGTTTAATAACTACCTTAACCCTAACACGTATCCTAACCCTAACCCCTACCCTAACACTAACGCGTACCCTAACCCTAACCCCTACCCTAACCCTAACACGTACCCTAATCCTAACCCGTACCCTAAACCGAGCCCTAACCCTAACACTAACCCAAACCCTAACCCTAACCCATACCTTACGCCGTACCCGAACCCCTCCCCGAACCCGTACCCTAAGCCGTACCCTAAGCCTAACCCTATGCCTAAACCTAACCCTAGGCTACCCTTGACTGCTTCTGCCTCCAATAGATTTCCTAAGCACTAGTGTTTTAAGGAACAGCTTAAAAAGAGAATCCCACTGTGATTTCTTTATAATGGGTGTGTTCCTTATCTTATCCTAGTGTCTAAACTCTTCTCGATGGCTGGACCTCCAAATAATATTCCTTTACGTGTTAAGGGGTATCTAGAGAGTGGGATAGGTTTAATAACTACCCTAACGCTAACGTGTACCCTAACCCTAACCCCTACCCTAACCCTAACACGTACCCTAATCCTAACCAATACCTTAAACCGAGCCCTAACCCTAACACTAACCCTAACCCTAACCGTAACCCATACCCTACGCCGTACCCGAAGCCCTCCCCGAACCCGTAACCTAAGCCGTACCCTAATCCTAACCCTAAGCCTAAACCTAACTCTAGGCTACCCTTGACTGCTTCTGCCTCCAATAGATTTCTTAAGCACTAGTGTTTTAAGGAAGAGCATAAAAATGGAATCCTAATGTGATTTCTTTATAATGGGTGTGTTCCTTATCTTATCCTAGTGTCTAAACTCTTCTCCATGGCTGGACCCCAAATAATATTCCTTTACGTGATAAGGTGTATCTAGAGAGTGGGATAGGTATAATAACTTCCCTAAATCTAACGCGTACCCTAACCCTAACCCCTAACCTAACCCTAACACGTACCCTAATCCTAACTCGTACCCTAAACCGAGCCCTATCCCTAACACTAACCCTAATCCTAACCCTGACACATACCCTACGCCGTACCCGAACCCCTCCCCGAACCCATACCCTAAGCCGTACCCTAAGTCTAACCCTAAGCCTAACACTAACCCTAGGCTACCCTTGACTGCTTCTGACTCCAATAGGTTTCCTAAGCACTAGTGTTTTAAGGAACAGCTTAAAAAGAGAGTCCTAATGTGATTTCTTTATAATGGGTGTGTTCCTTATCTTATCCTAGTATCTAAACACTTCTCCATGGCTGGACCCCCAAATAATATTCTTTACGTGCTAAGGGGTATCTAGAGAGTGGCATAGTTTTAATCACTACTGTAACCCTAACACGTACATTATCCCTAACCACTATCCTAACCCTAACACGTACCCTAATCCTAACCCGTAACCTAAACCGAGCCCTAACCCTAACACTAACCCTAACCCTAACCCTAACCCTAACCCTAACCCATACCCTACGCCGTACCCGAAGCCCTCCCCGAACCCGTACCCTAAGCCGTACGCTAACCCTAACCCTAAGCCTAACCCAAACCCTAAGGTACCCTTGACTGCTTCTGCCTCCAATAGATTTCCTAAGCACTAGTGTTTTAAGGAACAGCTTAAAAAGAGAATCCTAATGTGATTTCTTTATAATGGGTGTGTTCCTTATCTTATCCTAGTGTCTAAACTCTTCTCCATGGCTGGACCTCCAAATAATATTCCTTTACGTGCTAAGGGGTATCTAGAAAGTGGGATAGGTTTAATTACTACCCTAACGCTAACGCGTACCCTAACCCTAACCCCTACCCAAACCCTAACACGTACCCTAATCCTAACCAATACCCTAAACCGAGCCCTAACCCTAAAACTAACCCTAACCCTAACCCTAACCCATACCCTACGCCGTACCCGAAGCCCTCCCCGAACCCGTACCCTAAGCCCTACCCTAAGCCTAACCCTAAGCCTAAACCTAACCCTAGGCTACCCTTGACTGCTTCTGCCTCCAATAGATTTCCTAAGCACTAGTGTTTTAAGGAACAGCTTAAAAGGAGAATCCTAATGTGATTTCTTTATAATGGGTGTGTTCCTTATCTTATCCTAGTGTCTAAACTCTTCTCCATGACTGGACCCCCAAATAATATTCATTTACGTGCTAAGGGGTATCTAGAGAGTGGGAAAGGTTTAAACACTACCCTAACCCTAACACGTACACTAACCCTAACCACTACCCTAACCCTAACAGGTACCCTAATCCTAACCCGTAACCTAAACCGAGCCCTAACCCTAACACTAACATTAACACTAACCCTAAACCCTACTCTACGCCGTACCCGAAGCCCTCCCCGAACCCGTACCCTAAGCCGTACCCTAAGCCTAACCCTAAGCCTAACCCTAACCCTAGGCTACCCATGACTGCTTCGGCCTCCAATAGATTTCCTAAGCACTAGTGTTTTAAGGAACAGCTTAAAAAGAGAATCCTAATGTGATTTCTTTATAATGGGTGTGTTCCTTATCTTATCCTAGTGTCTAAACTCTTCTCCATGGCTGAACCCCCAAATAATATTCCTTTAAGTGCTAATGTGTATCTAGAGAGTATGATAGGTTTAATAACTACCTTAACCCTAACACGTACCCTAACCCTAACCCCTACCCTAACACTAACGCGTACCCTAACCCTAACCCCTACCCTAACACTAACGCGTACCCTAACCCTAACCCCTACCCTAACCCTAACACGTACCCTAATCCTAACCCGTACCCTAAACCGAGTCCTAACCCTAACACTAACCCAAACCCTAACCCTAACCCATACCTTACGCCGTACCCGAACCCCTCCCCGAACCCGTACCCTAAGCCGTACCCTAAGCCTAACCCTATGCCTAACCCTAACCCTAGGCTACCCTTGACTGCTTCTGCCTCCAATAGATTTCCTAAGCACTAGTGTTTTAAGGAACAGCTTAAAAAGAGAATCCCACTGTGATTTCTTTATAATGGGTGTGTTCCTTATCTTATCCTAGTGTCTAAACTCTTCTCGTTGGCTGGACCTCCAAATAATATTCCTTTAAGTGCTAAGGGGTATCTAGAGAGTGGGATAGGTTTAATAACTACCCTAACGCTAACGTGTACCCTAACCCTAACCCCTACCCTAACCCTAACACGTACGCTAATCCTAACCAATACCTTAAACCGAGCCCTATCCCTAACACTAACCCTAATCCTAACCCTGACCCATACCCTACGCCGTACCCGAACCCCTCCCCGAACCCGTACCCTAAGCCGTACCCTAAGCCTAACCCTAAGCCTAACACTAACCCTAGGCTACCCTTGACTGCTTCTGCCTCCAATAGGTTTCCTAAGCACTAGTGTTTTAAGAAACAGCTTAAAAAGAGAGTCCTAATGTGATTTCTTTATAATGGGTGTGTTCCTTATCTTATCCTAGTATCTAAACACTTCTCCATGGCTGGACCCCCAAATAATATTCTTTACGTGCTAAGGGGTATCTAGAGAGTGGGATAGGTTTAATCACTACAGTAACCCTAACACGTACATTATCCCTAACCACTATCCTAACCCTAACACGTACCCTAATCCTAACCCGTAACCTAAACCGAGCCCTAACCCTAACACTAACCCTAACCCTAACCCTAACCCATACCCTACGCCGTACCCGAAGCCCTCCCCGAACCCGTACCCTAAGCCGTACGCTAACCGTAACCCTAAGCCTAACCCTAACCCTAAGGTACCCTTGACTGCTTCTGCCTACAATAGATTTCCTAAGCACTAGTGTTTTAAGGAAGAGCTTAAAAAGGGAATCCTAATGTGATTTCTTTATAATGGGTGTGTTCCTTATCTTATCCTAGTGTCTAAACTCTTCTCCATGGCTGGATCTCCAAATAATATTCCTTTACGTGCTAAGGGGTATCTAGAGAGTGGGATAGGTTTAATAACTACCCTAACGCTAACGTGTACCCTAACCCTAACCCCTACCCTAAACCTAACACGTACCCTAATCCTAACCAATACCGTAAACCGAGCCCTAACCCTAACACTAACCCTAACCCTAACCCTAACCCATACCCTACGCCGTACCCGAAGCCCTCCCCGAACCCGTACCCTAAGCCGTACCCTAAGCCTAACCCTAAGCCTAACCCTAACCATAGGCTACCCTTGACTGCTTCTGCCTCCAATAGATTTCCTAAGCACTAGTGTTTTAAGGAAGAGCTTAAAAAGGGAATCGTAATGTGATTTCTTTATAATGGGTGTGTTCCTTATCTTATCCTAGTGTCTAAACTCTTCTCCATGGCTGGACCCCAAATAATATTCCTTCACGTGATAAGGTGTATCTAGAGAGTGGGATAGGTATAATAACTACCCTAACTCTAACGCGTACCCTAACCCTAACCCCTACCCTAACCCTAACGCGTACCCTAACCCTAACCCCTACCCTAACCCTAACATGTACCCTAATCCTAACCCGTACCCTAAACCGAGCCCTATCCCTAACACTAACCCTAATCCTAACCCTGACCCATACCCTATGCCGTACCCGAACCCCTCCCCGAACCCGTACCCTAAGCCGTACCCTAAGCCTAACCCTAAGCCTAACACTAACCCTTGGGTAACCTTGACTGCTTCTGCCTGCAATAGGTTTCCTAAGCACTAGTGTTTTAAGGAACAGCTTAAAAAGAGAGTCCTAATGTGATTTCTTTATAATGGGTGTGTTCCTTATCTTATCCTAGTATCTAAACACTTCTCCATGGCTGGACCCCCAAATAATATTCTTTACGTGCTAAGGGGTATCTAGAGAGTGGGATAGGTTTAATCACTACTGTAACCCTAACACGTACATTATCCCTAACCACTATCCTAACCCTAACACGTACCCTAATCCTAACCCGTAACCTAAACCGAGCCCTAACCCTAACACTAACCCTAACCCATACCCTATGCCGTATCCGAAACCCCCCGAAACCGTACCCTAAGCCGTACCCTAAGCCTAACCCTAAGCCTAAACCTAACCCTAGGCTACCCTTGACTGCTTCTGCCTCCAATAGATTTCCTAAGCACTAGTGTTTTAAGGAACAGCTTAAAAAGAGAATCCTAATGTGATTTCTTTATAATGGGTGTGTTCCTTATCTTATCCTAGTGTCTAAACTCTTCTCCATGGCTGGACCCCCAAATAATATTCCTTTACGTGCTAAGGGGTATCTAGAGAGTGGGATAGGTTTAATAACTACCCTAACCCTAAGGCGTACCCTAACCCTAACCAGTATCCGAAACCGAGCCCTATCCCTAACACTAACCCTAATCCTAACCCTAACCCATACCCTACGCCGTACCCGAACCCCTCCCCGAACCCGTACCCTAAGCAGTACCCTAAGCCTAACCCTAAGCCTAAACCTAACCCTAGGCTACCCTTGACTGCTTCTGCCTGCAATAGGTTTCCTAAGCACTAGTGTTTTAAGGAACAGCTTAAAAAGAGAATTCTAATGTGCTTTCGTTATAATGGGTGTTTTCCTTATCTTATCCTAGTATCTAAACTCTTCTCCATGGCTGGACCCCCAAATAATATTCCTTTACGTGCTAAGGGGTATCTAGAGAGTGGGATAGGTTTAATCACTACCCTAACCCTAACACGTACATTAAACCTAACCACTATCCTAACCCTAACACGTACCCTAATCCTAACCCGTACCCTAAACCGAGCCCTATCCCTAACACAAACCCTAACCCATACCCTACGCCATACCCGAAGCCCTCCCCGAACCCATACCCTAAGCCGTACGCTAAACCTAACCCTAAGCCTAACCCTAGCACTAGGCTACCCTTGACTGCTTCTGCCTCCAATAGATTTCCTAAGCACTAGTGTTTTAAGGAACAGCTTAAAAAGAGAATCCTAATGTGATTTCTTTATAATGTATGTGTTCCTTATCTTATCCTAGTGTCTAAACTCTTCTCCATGGCTGGACCCCCAAATAATATTCCTTTACGTGCTACGGGGTATCTAGAGAGTGGGATAGGTTTAATAACTACCCTAACCCTAACGCGTACCCTAACCCTAACCCCTACCCTAACCCTAACACGTACCCTGATCCTAACCAACACCCTAAACCGAGGCCTAACCCTAACACTAACCCAAACCCTAACCCTAACCCATACCCTACGCCGTACCCGAAGCCCTCCCCAAACCCGTACCCTAAGCAGTACCCTAAGCCTAACCCTAAGCATAACACTTACCGTAGGCTACCCTTGAGTGCTTCTGCCTCCAATAGATTTCCTAAGCACTAGTGTTTTAAGCAACAGCTTAAAAAGAGAATCCTAATGTGATTTCTTCATAATGGGTGTGTTCCTTATCGTATCCTAGTGTCTAAACTCTTCTCCATGGCTGGACCCCCAAATAATATTCCTTTACGTGCTAATGTGTATCTAGAGAGTATGATAGGTTCAATAACTACACTAACCCTAACACGTACCCTAACCCTAACCCCTACCCTAACCCTAACGCGTACCCTAACCCTAACCCCTACCCTAACCCTAACATGTACCCAAATCCTAACCCATACCCCAAATCGAGCCCTAACCCTAACACTAACCCTAATCCTAACCCTAACCCATACCCTACGCCGTACCCGAAGCCCTCCCCGAACCCGTACCCTAAGCCCTACCCTAAGCCTAACCCTAACCTAACCCTAACCCTAGGCTACCCTTGACTGCTTCTGCCTCCAATAGATTTCCGAAGCACTAGTGTTTTAAGGAACAGCTTAAAAAGAGAATCCTAATGTGATTTCTTTATAATGGGTGTGTTCCTTATCTTATCCTAGTGTCTAAACTCTTCACCATGCCTGGACCCCCAAGTAATATTCCTTTACGTGCTAAGGGGTATCTACAGAGTGGGATAGGTTTAATCACTACCCTAACCCTAACACGTACATTAACCCTAACCACTATCCTAACCGTAACACGTACCCTAATCCTAACCCGTACCCTAAACCGAGCCCTAACCCTAACACTAACCCTAACCCTAACCCTAACCCATACCCTACGCCGTACCCGAAGCCCTCCCCGAACCCGTACCCTAAGCCGTACGCTAACCCTAACCCTAAGCCTAAACCTAACACTAGGCTACCCTTGACTGCTTCTGCCTCCAATAGATTTCCTAAGCACTAGTGTTTTAAGGAACAACTTAAAAAGAGAATCCTAATGTGATTTCTTTATAATGGGTGTGTTCCTTATCTTATCCTAGTGTCTAAACTCTTCTCCAGGGCTGGACCCCCAAATAATATTCGTTTACGTGCTAAGGGGTATCTAGAGAGTGGGATAGGTTTAATCACTACCCTAACCCTAACACGTACACTAACCCTAACCACTACCCTAACCCTAACACGTACCCTAATCCTAACCCGTAACCTAAACCGAGCCCTAACCCTAACACTAACACTAACACTAACCCTAACCCATACCCTACGCCGTACCCGAAGCCCTCCCCGATCCCGTACCCTAAGCCATACCCTAACCCTAACCCTAAGCCTAACCCTAACCCTAGGCTACCCTTGACTGCTTCTGCCTCCAATAGATTTCCTAAGCACTAGTGTTTTAAGGAAGAGCTTAAAAAGAGAATCCTAATGTGATTTCTTTATAATGGGTGTGTTCCTTATCTTATCCTAGTGTCTAAACTCTTCACCATGGCTGGACCCCCAAGTAATATTCCTTTACGTGGTAATGGGTATCTACAGAGTGGGATAGGTTTAATCACTACCCTAACCCTAACACGTACATTAACCCTAACCACTATCCTAACCGTAACACGTACCCTAATCCTAACCCGTACCCTAAACCGAGCCCTAACCCTAACACTAACCCTAACCCTAACCCTAACCCATACCCTACGCCGTACCCGAAGCCCTCCCCGAACCCGTACCCTAAGCCGTACGCTAACCCTAACCCTAAGCCTAAACCTAACCCTAGGCTACCCTTGACTGCTTCTGCCTCCAATAGATTTCCTAAGCACTAGTGTTTTAAGGAACAACTTAAAAAGAGAATCCTAATGTGATTTCTTTATAATGGGTGTGTTCCTTATCTTATCTTAGTGTCTAAACTCTTCTCCATGGCTAGACCTCCAAATAATATTCCTGTACGTGCTAAGGGGTATCTAGAGAGTGGGGTAGGTTTAATAACTACCCTAACGCTAACGCGTACCCTAACCCTAACCCCTACCCTAACCCTAACACGTACCCTAATCCTAACCAATACCCTAAACCGAGCCCTAAACCTAAAACTAACCCTAACCCTAACCCTAACCCATACCATGCGCAGTACCCGAAGACCTCCCCGAACTCGTACCCTAAGCCCTACCCTAAGCCTAACCCTAAGCCTAAACCTAACCCTAGGCTACCCTTGACTGCTTCTGCCTCCAATAGATTTCCTAAGCATTAGTGTTTTGAGGGAGAGCTTAAAAAGAGAATCCTAATGTGATTTCTTTATAATGGGTGTTTTCCTTATCTTATCCTAGTGTCTAAACTCTTCTCCAGGGCTGGACCCCCAAATAATATTCGTTTACGTGCTAAGGGGTATCTAGAGAGTGGGATAGGTTTAATCACTACCCTAACCCTAACACGTACACTAACACTAACCACTACCCTAACCCTAACACGTACCCTAATCCTAACCCGTAACCTAAACCGAGCCCTAACCCTAACACTAACACTAACACTAACCCTAACCCATACCCTACGCCGTACCCGAAGCCCTCCCCGATCCCGTACCCTATGCCATACCCTAACCCTAACCCTAAGCCTAACCCTAACCCTAGGCTACCCTTGACTGCTTCTGCCTCCAATAGATTTCCTAAGCACTAGTGTTTTAAGGAAGAGCTTAAAAAGAGAATCCTAATGTGATTTCTTTATAATGGGTGTGTTCCTTATGTTATCCTAGTGTCTAAACTCATCTCCATGGCTGGACCCCCAAATAATATTCTTTATGTGCTAAGGGGTATCTAGAGAGTGGGATAGGTTTAATAACTACCCTAACCCTAACACGTACCCTAACCCTAACCCCTACCCTAACCATAACACGTATCCTAATCCTAACCAATACCCTAAACCGACCCCTAACCCTAAAACTAACCCTAACCCTAACCCTAACCCATACCCTACGCCGTACCCGAAGCCCTCCCCGAACCCGTACCCTAAGCCGTACGCTAACCCTAACACTAAGCCTAACCCTAACCCTAGGCTACCCTTGACAGCTTCTGCCTCCAATAGATTTCCTAAGCACTAGTGTTTTAAGGAACAGCTTAAAAAGAGAATCCTACTGTGATTTCTTTGTAATGGGTGTGTTCCTTATTTTATCCTAGTGTCTAAACTCTTCTCCTTGGCTGGACCTCCAAATAATATTCCTTTACGTGCTAAGGGGTATCTAGAGAGTGGGATAGGTTTAATAACTACCCTAACGCTAACGTGTACCCTAACCCTAACCCCTACCCTAACCCTAACACGTACCCTAATCCTAACCAATACCTTAAACCGAGCCCTAACCCTAACACTAACCCTAACCCTAACCCTAACCCATACCGTACGCCGTACCCGAAGCCCTGCCCGAACCCGTACCCTAAGCCGTACCCTAATCCTAACCCTAAGCCTAAACCTAACCCTAGGCTACCCTTGACTGCTTTTGCCTCCAATAGATTTCCTAAGCACTAGTGTTTTAAGGAAGAGCTTAAAAATGGAATCCTAATGTGATTTCTTTATAATGGGTGTGTTCCTTATCTTATCCTAGTGTCTAAACTCTTCTCCATGGCTGGACCCCAAATAATATTCCTTTACGTGATAAGGTGTATCTAGAGAGTGGGATAGGTATAATAACTACCCTAACTCTAACGCGTACACTAACCCTAACCCCTAACCTAACCCTAACACCTACCCTAATCCTAACCCGTACCCTAAACCGAGCCCTATCCCTAACACTAACCCTAATCCTAACCCTGACCCATACCCTACGCCGTACCCGAACCCCTCCCCGAACCCGTACCCTAAGCCGTACCCTAAGCCTAACCCTAAGCCTAACACTAACCCTAGGCTACCCTTGACTGCTTCTGCCTCCAATAGGTTTCCTAAGCACTAGTGTTTTAAGGAACAGCTTAAAAAGAGAGTCCTAATGTGATTTCTTTATAATGGGTGTGTTCCTTATCTTATCCTAGTATCTAAACACTTCTCCATGGCTGGACCCCCAAATAATATTCCTTTACGTGCTAAGCGGTATCTAGAGAGTGGGATAGGTTTAATCACTACTGAAACCCTAACATGTACATTATCCCTAACCCCTACCCTAACCCTAACACGTACCCTAATCCTAACCCGTACCCTAATCTGAGCCCTAACCCTAACACTAAACCAAACCCTAACCCTAACACATACCCTATGCCGTACCCGAAGCCCTCCCCGAACCCGTACCCTAAGCCGTACCCTAAGCCTAACCCTAAGCCTAACCCTAACCTTAGGCTACCCTTGACTGCTTCTGCCTCCAATAGATTTCCTAAGCACTAGTGTTTTCAGGAACAGCTTAAAAAGAGAATCCTAAAGTGATTTCTTTATAATGGGTGTGTTCCTTATCTTATCCTAGGGTCTAAACTCTTCTCCATGGCTGGACCCCCAAATAATATTCTTTATGTGCTAAGGGGTATCTAGAGAGTGGGATAGGTTTAATAACTACCCTAACCCTAACATGTACCCTAACCCTAACCCCTACCCTAAACCTAACACGTACCCTAATCCTAAACCGTACCCTAAACCGAGCCCTAACCCTAACACTAACCCTATCCCTAACCCTAACCCATACCCTACGCCGTGCCCGAACCCCTACCCGAACCCATACCCTAAGCCGTACCCTAACCCTAACCCTAACCCTAGGCTACCCTTGACTGCTTCTGCCTCCAATAGATTTCCTAAGCACTAGTGTTTTCAGGAACAGCTTAAAAAGAGAATCCTAATGTGATTTCTTTATAATGGGTGTGTTCCTTATCTTATCCTAGGGTCTAAACTCTTCTCCATGGCTGGACCCCCAAATAATATTCTTTATGTGCTAAGGGGTATCTAGAGAGTGGGATAGGTTTAATAACTACCCTAACCCTAACACGTACCCTAACCCTAACCCCTACCCTAACCATAACACGTACCCTAATCCTAACCAATAACCTAAACCGAGCCCTAACCCTAAAACTAACCCTAACCCTAACCCTAACCCATACCCTACGCCGTACCCGAAGCCCTCCCCGAACCCTTACCCTAAGCCCTACCCTAAGCCTAACCCTAAGCCTAACCCTAACCCTAGGCTACCCTTGACTGCTTCTGCCTCCAATAGATTTCCTAAGGACTAGTGTTTTAAGCAACAGCTTAAAAAGAGAATCCTAATGTGATTTCTTTATAATGGGTGTGTTCCTTATCTTATCCTAGTGTCTAAACTCTTCTCCATGGCTGAACACCCAAATAATATTCCTTTACGTGCTAATGTGTATCTAGGGAGTATGATAGGTTTAATAACTACCCTAACCCTAACACGTACCCTAACCCTAACCCCTACCGTAACACTAACGCGTACCCTAACCCTAACCCCTACCCTAACCCTAACACGTAAACTAATCCTAACCCGTACCCTAAACTGAGCCCTAACCCTAACACTAAACCAAACCCTAACCCTAACCCATACCCTACGCCGTACCCGAAGCCCTCCCCGAACCCGTACCCTAAGCCGTACCCTAAACCTAACCCTAAGCCTAACCCTAACCCTAGGCTACCCTTGACTGCTTCTGCCTCCAATAGATTTCCTAAGCACTAGTGTTTTAAGGAACAGCTTAAAAAGAGAATCCTAATGTGATTTCTTTATAATGGGTGTGTTCCTTATCTTATCCTAGTGTCTAAACTCTTCTCCATGGCTGAAACCCCAAATAATATACCTTTACATGCTATGGGGTATCTAGAGAGTGGGATAGGTTTAATAACTACCCTAACCCTAACACGTATCCTAATCCTAACCCCTACCCTAACCCTAACACGTACCATAATCCTAAACCGTACCCTAAACCGAACCCTAACCCTAACACTAACCCTAACCCATACCCTACGCCGTACCCGAAGCCCTCCCCGAACCCGTACCCTAAGCCTTACCCTAAGCCTAACCCTACGCCTAACCCTAACCCTAGGCTACCCTTCACTGCTTCTGTCTCCAATAGATTTCCTAAGCACTAGTGTTTTAAGGAACAGCTTAAAAAGAGAATCCTAATGTGATTTCTTTATAATGGGTGTGTTCCTTATCTTATCCTAGTGTCTAAACTCTTCTCCATGGCTAGACCCCCAAATAATATTCCTTTACGTGCTAATGGGTATCTAGACAGTGGGATAGGTTTAATAACTACCCTAACTCTAATGCGTACCCTAACCCTAACCCCTACCCTAACCCTAACACGTACCCTAATCCTAACCAATACCCTAAACCGAGCCCTAACCCTAACACGTACCCTAACGCTAACCCTAACCCATACCCTACGCCGTACCCGAAGCCCTCCCCGAACCCGTACCCTAAGCAGTACCCTAAGCCTAACCCTAAGCCTAACACTAACCCGAGGATTCCCTTGACTGCTTCAGCCTCCAATAGATTTCCTAAGGACTAGTGTTTTAAGCAACAGCTTAAAAAGAGAATCCTAATGTGATTTCTTTATAATGGGTGTGTTCCTTATCTTATCCTAGTGTCTAAACTCTTCTCCATGGCTGGACACCCAAATAATATTCCTTTACGTGCTAATGTGTATCTAGGGAGTATGATAGGTTTAATAACTACCCTAACCCTAACACGTACCCTAACCCTAACCCCTACCCTAACCCTAACACGTAACATAATCCTAAACTGTACCCTAAACCGAGCCCTAACCCTAACAATAACCCTAAACCTAACCCTAACCCATACCCTACGCCGTGCCCGAACCCCTACCCGAACCCATACCCTAAGCCGTACCCTAACGCTAACCCTAACCCTAGGCTACCCTTGACTGCTTCTGCCTCCAATAGATTTCCTAAGCACTAGTGTTTTAAGGAACAGCTTAAAAAGAGAATCCTAATGTGATTTCTTTATAATGGGTGTGTTCGTATCTTATCCTAGTGTCTAAACTCTTCTCCATGGCTGGACCCCCAAATAATATTCCTTTACATGCTAAGGGGTATCTAGAGAGTGGGATAGGTTTAATAACTACCCTAACCCTAACACGTACCCTAATCCTAACCCCTACCCTAACCCTAACACGTACCCTAATCCTAAACCGTACCCTAAACCGAACCCTAACCCTAACACTAACCCTAACCCTAACCCTAACCCATACGCAACGCCGTACCCGAAGCCCTCCCCGAACCCGTACCCTAAGCCTTACCCTAAGCCTAACCCTAAGCCTAACCGTAACCCTAGGCTACCCTTCACTTCTTCTGTCTCCAGTAGATTTCCTAAGCACTAGTGTTTTAAGGAACAGCTTAAAAAGAGAATCCTAATGTGATTTCTTTATAATGGGTGTGTTCCTTATCTTATCCTAGTGTCTAAACTCTTTTCCATGGCTGGACCCCCAAATAATATTCCTTTACATGCTAAGGGGTATCTAGAGAGTGGGATAGGTTTAATAACTACCTTAACTCTAACGCGTACCCTAACCCTAACCCCTACCCTAACCCTAACACGTACCCTAATCCTAAACAATACCCTACACCGAGCCCTAACCCTAACACTAACCCTAACCCTAACCCTAACCCATACCCTATGCCATACCCGAAGCCCTCCCCGAATCCGTACCCTAAGCCGTACCCTAAGCCTAACCCTAAGCCTAACCCTAACCCTAGGCTACCCTTGACTGCTTCTGCCTCCAATAGATTTCCTAAGCACTAGTGATTTAAGGAACAGCTTAAAAAGAGAATCCTAATGTGATTTCTTTATAATGTGTGTGTTCCTTATCTTATCCTAGTGTCTAAACTCTTCTCCATGGCTGGACCCCCAAATAATATTCCTTTACGTGCTAAGGGGTATCTAGAGAGTAGGATAGGTTTAATAACTACCCTAACCCTAATGAGTACCCTAACCCTAACCACTACCCTAACAGTAACACCTACCCTAATCCTAACCCGTACACTAAACCGAGCCCTTACACTAACACTAACCCTAAACATAACCCTAACCCATACCCTACGCCGTACCCGAACACCTCCCTGAACCCGTACCCTAAGCCGTACCCTAAGCCAAACCCAAGCTTAACCCTAACCCTAGGCTACCGTTGACTGCTTCTGCCTCCAATAGATTTCCTAAGCACTAGTGTTTTAAGGAACAGCTTAAGAAGAGAATCCTAATGTGATTTCTTTATAATAGGTGTCTTCCTTATCTTATCCTAGTGTCTAAACTCTTCTCCATGGCTGGACCCCCAAATAATATTCCTTTACGTGTTAAGGGGTATCTAGAGAGTGGGATAGGTTTAAAAACTACCCTAACCCTAACGCGTACCCTAACCCTAACCACTACCGTAACCCTAACACGTACCCTAATCCTAACCCGTACCCTAAACCGAGCCCTAACCCTAACACTAACCCAAACATTAACCCTAACCCATACCCTCCGCCGTACACGAACCCCTCCCCGAACCCAGACCCTAAGCCGTACCCTAAGCCTAACCCTAAGCCTAACCCTAACCCTAGGCTACCCTTGACTGCTTCTGCCTCCAATAGATTTCCTAAGCACTATTGTTTTAAGGAACAGTTTAAAAAGAGAATCCTAATGTGATTTCTTTATAATGTGTGTGTTCCTTATCTTATCCTAGTGTCTAAACTCTTCTCCATGGCTGGACCCCCAAATAATATTCCTTTACGTGCTCAGGGGTATCTAGAGAGTGGGATAGGTTTAATAACTACCCTAACCCTAACGCGTACCCTAACCCTAACCCCTACCCTAACCATAACACGTACCCTAATCCTAAACAGTACACTAAACCGAGCCCTTACACTAACACTAACCCTAACCATAACCCTAACCCATACCCTACGCCGTACCCGAACACCTCCCTGAACCCGTACCCTAAGCCTTACCCTAAGCCTAACCCTAAGCCTAACCCTAACCCTAGGCTACCCTTCACTGCTTCTGTCTCCAATAGATTTCCTAAGCACTAGTGTTTTAAGGAACAGCTTAAGAAGGGAATCCTAATGTGATTTCTTTATAATGGGTGTGTTCCTTATCTTATCCTAGTGTCTAAACTCTTCTCCATGGCTGGACCCCCAAATAATATTCCTTTACGTCCTAAGGGGTATCTAGAGAGTGGGATAGGTTTAATAACTACCCTAACTCTAATGCGTACCCTAACCCTAACCCCTACCCTAACGCTAACACGTACCCTAAATCGAGCCCTAACCCTAACACTAACACTAACCCTAACCCTAACCCATACCCTACGCCGTACCCGAAGCCCCCCCCGAATCCGTACCCTAAGGCGTACCCTAACCCTAACCCTCAGCCTAACACTAACCCTAGGCTACCCTTGACTGCTTCTGCATCCAATAGATTTCCTAAGCACTAGTCTTTTAAGGAACAGCTTAAAAAGAGAATCCTAATGTGATTTCTTTATAATGTGTGTGTTCCTTATATTATCTTAGTGTCTAAATTCTTCTCTATTGCTGGACCCCCAAATAATATTCCTTTACGTGCTAAGGGGTATCTAGAGAGTGGGATAGGTTTAATAACTATCCTAACCCTAACGCGTACCCTAACCCTAACCCCTACCCTAACCCTAACACGTACCCTAATCCTAACCCGTACCCTAAACCGAGCCCTAAGCCTAACACTAACCCTAACCCTAACCCTAACCCATGCCCTACGCCGTACCCGAAGCCCTCCCTGAACCCGTACCCTAAGCCGTACCCTAAGCCTAATCCTAAACCTAGGCTACCCTTGACTGCTTCTGCCTCCAATAGATTTCCTAAGCACTAGTGTTTTAAGGAACAGCTTAAAACGAGAATCCTAATGTGATTTCTTTATAATGGGTGTGTTCCTTATCTTATCCTAGTGTCTAAACTCTTCTCCATGCCTGGACCCACAAATAATATTCCTTTACGTGCTAAGGGGTATCTAGAGAGTGGGATAGGTTTAATCACTACCCTAACCCTAAC
The DNA here is from genome assembly GCF_965194825.1 of Balaenoptera physalus. Lineage (NCBI taxonomy): Eukaryota > Metazoa > Chordata > Mammalia > Artiodactyla > Balaenopteridae > Balaenoptera > Balaenoptera physalus. Next base: position 98,849 of record NW_028126434.1, on the reverse strand, counting down.
GTGTACCCTAACCCTAACCCCTACCCTAACCCTAACACGTACCCTAATCCTAACCCGTACCCTAAACCGAGCCCTAACCCTAACACTAACCCAAACCCATACCCTAACACATCCCTTACGCCGTACCCGAACCCCTCCCCGAACCCGTACCCTAAGCCGTACCCTAAGCCTAACCCTATGCCTAACCCTAACCCTAGGCTACCCTTGACTGCTTCTGCCTCCAATAGATTTCCTAAGCACTAGTGTTTTAAGGAACAGCTTAAAAAGAGAATCCCACTGTGATTTCTTTATAATGGGTGTGTTCCTTATCTTATCCTAGTGTCTAAACTCTTCTCGATGGCTGGACCTCCAAATAATATTCCTTTACGTGCTAAGGGGTATCTAGAGAGTGGGATAGGTTTAATAACTACCCTAACGCTAACGTGTACCCTAACCCTAACCCCTACCCTAACCCTAACACGTACCCTAATCCTAACCAATACCTTAAATCGAGCCCTAACCCTAACACTAAACCTAACCCTAACCGTAACCCATACCCTACGCCGTACCCGAAGCCCTCCCCGAACCAGTACCCTAAGCCGTACGCTAACCCTAACACTAAGCCTAACCCTAAGCCTAGGCTACCCTTGACAGCTTCTGCCTCCAATAGATTTACTAAGCACTAGTGTTTTAAGGAACAGCTTAAAAAGAGAATCCTAATGTGATTTCTTTATAATGGGTGTGTTCATTATTTTATCCTAGTGTCTAAACTCTTCTCCATGGCTGGACCTCTAAATAATATTCCTTTACGTGCTAAGGGGTATCTAGAGAGTGGGATAGGTTTAATAACTACCCTAACGCTAACGTGTACCCTAACCCTAACCACTACCCTAACCCTAACACATAACCTAATCCTAACCAATACCTTAAACCGAGCCCTAATCCTAACACAAACCCTAACCCTAACCCTAACCCATACCCAACGCCGTACCTTAAGCCCTCCCCTAACCCGTACCATAAGCCGTACGCTAACCCTAACCCTAAGCCTGACCCTAACCCTAAGGTACCATTGACTGCTTCTGCCTCCAATAGATTTCCTAAGCACTAGTGTTTTAAGGAAGAGCTTAAAAATGGAATCCTAATGTGATTTCTTTATAATGGGTGTGTTCCTTATCTTATCCTAGTGTCTAAACTCTTCTCCATGGCTGGACCCCAAATAATATTCCTTTACGTGATAAGGTGTATCTAGAGAGTTGGATAGGTATAATAACTACCCTAACTCTAACGCGTACCCTAACCCTAACCCCTAACCTAACCCTAACACGTACCCTAATCCTAACCCGTACCCTAAACCGAGCCCTATCCCTAACACTAACCCTAATCCTAACCCTGACCCATACCCTACGCCGTACCCGAACCCCTCCTCGAACCCGTACCCTAAGGCGTACCCTAAGCCTAACCCTAAGCCTAACACTAACCCTAGGCTACCCTTGACTGCTTCTGCCTCCAATAGGTTTCCTAAGCACTAGTGTTTTAAGGAACAGCTTAAAAAGAGAGTCCTAATGTGATTTCTTTATAATGGGTGATTTCCTTATCTTATCCTAGTATCTAAACACTTCTCCATGGCTGGACCCCCAAATAATATTCTTTACGTGCTAAGGGGTATCTAGAGAGTGGGATAGGTTTAATCACTACTGTAACCTTAACACGTACATTATCCCTAACCACTATCCTAACCCTAACACGTACCCTAATCCTAACCCGTACCCTAAACCGAGCCCTAACCCTAACACTAACCCTAACCCTAACCCTAACCCATACCCAACGCCGTACCTTAAGCCCACCCCGAACCCGTACCATAAGCCGTACGCTAACCCTAACCCTAAGCCTGACCCTAACCCTAAGGTACCCTTGACTGCTTCTGCCTCCAATAGATTTCCTAAGCACTAGTGTTTTAAGAAACAGCTTAAAAAGAGAATCCTACTGTGATTTATTTATAATGGGTGTGTTCCTTATCTTATCCTAGTGTCTAAACTCTTCTCCATGGCTGGATCTCCAAATAATATTCCTTTACGTGCTAAGGGGTATCTAGAGAGTGGGATAGGTTTAATAACTACCCTAACGCTAACGTGTACCCTAACCCTAACCCCTACCCTAACCCTAACACGTACCCTAATCCTAACCCGTACCCTAAACCGAGCCCTAACCCTAACACTAACCCTTACACATACCCTACGCCGTATCCGAAACCCCCTCGAACCCGTACCCTAAGCCGTACCCTAAGCCTAACCCTAAGCCTAACCCAAAGCCTAGGCTACCGTTGACTGCTTCTGCCTCCAATAGATTTCCTAAGCACTAGTGTTTTAAGGAACAGCTTAAAAAGAGAATGCTAATGTGATTTCTTTATAATGGGTGTGTTCCTTATCTTATACTAGTGTCTAAACTCTTCTCCATTGCTGGACCCCCAAATAATATTCCTTTACGTGCTAAGGGGTATCTAGAGAGTGGGAGAGGTTTAATAGCTACCCTAACCCTAACGCGTAACCTAACCCTAACCCCTACCCTAACCCTAACACGTACCCTAATCCTAACCCGTACCCTAAACCGAGCCCTATCCCTAACACTAACACTAATCCTAACCCTAACCCATACCCTACGCCGTACCCGAACCCGTACCCTAAGCCGTACCCTAAGCCTAACCCTAAGCCTAACACTAACCCTAGGCTACCCTTGACTGCTTCTGCCTGCAATAGGTTTCCTAAGCACTAGTGTTTTAAGGAACAGCTTAAAAAGAGAATTCTAATGTGATTTCTTTATAATGGGTGTTTTCCTTATCTTATCCTAGTATCTAAACTCTTCTCCATTGCTGGACCCCCAAATAATATTCCTTTACGTGCTAAGGGGTATCTAGAGAGTGGGATAGGTTTAATCACTACCCTAACCCTAACACGTACATTAACCCTAACCACTATCCTAACCCTAACACGTACCCTAATCCTAACCCATACCCTAAATCGAGCCCTAAACCTAACACTAACCCTAACCCTAACCCTAACCCATACCCTACGCCGTACCCGAAGCCCTCCCCGAACCCGTACCCTAAGCCGTACGCTAACCCTAACCCTAAGCCTAACCCTAACCCTAGGCTACCCTTGACAGCTTCTGCCTCCTATAGATTTCCTAAGCACTAGTGTTTTAAGGAACAGCTTAAAAAGAGAATCCTAATGTGATTTCTTTATAATGGGTGTGTTCGTATCTTATCCTAGTGTCTAAACTCTTCTCCATGGCTGGACCCCCAAATAATATTCCTTTACATGCTAAGGGGTATCTAGAGAGTGGGATAGGTTTAATAACTACCCTAACCCTAACACGTACCCTAATCCTAACCCCTACCCTAACCCTAACACGTACCCTAATCCTAAACCGTACCCTAAACCGAACCCTAACCCTAACACTAACCCTAACCCTAACCCTAACCCATACGCAACGCCGTACCCGAAGCCCTCCCCGAACCCGTACCCTAAGCCTTACCCTAAGCCTAACCCTAAGCCTAACCGTAACCCTAGGCTACCCTTCACTTCTTCTGTCTCCAGTAGATTTCCTAAGCACTAGTGTTTTAAGGAACAGCTTAAAAAGAGAATCCTAATGTGATTTCTTTATAATGGGTGTGTTCCTTATCTTATCCTAGTGTCTAAACTCTTTTCCATGGCTGGACCCCCAAATAATATTCCTTTACATGCTAAGGGGTATCTAGAGAGTGGGATAGGTTTAATAACTACCTTAACTCTAACGCGTACCCTAACCCTAACCCCTACCCTAACCCTAACACGTACCCTAATCCTAAACAATACCCTACACCGAGCCCTAACCCTAACACTAACCCTAACCCTAACCCTAACCCATACCCTATGCCATACCCGAAGCCCTCCCCGAATCCGTACCCTAAGCCGTACCCTAAGCCTAACCCTAAGCCTAACCCTAACCCTAGGCTACCCTTGACTGCTTCTGCCTCCAATAGATTTCCTAAGCACTAGTGATTTAAGGAACAGCTTAAAAAGAGAATCCTAATGTGATTTCTTTATAATGTGTGTGTTCCTTATCTTATCCTAGTGTCTAAACTCTTCTCCATGGCTGGACCCCCAAATAATATTCCTTTACGTGCTAAGGGGTATCTAGAGAGTAGGATAGGTTTAATAACTACCCTAACCCTAATGAGTACCCTAACCCTAACCACTACCCTAACAGTAACACCTACCCTAATCCTAACCCGTACACTAAACCGAGCCCTTACACTAACACTAACCCTAAACATAACCCTAACCCATACCCTACGCCGTACCCGAACACCTCCCTGAACCCGTACCCTAAGCCGTACCCTAAGCCAAACCCAAGCTTAACCCTAACCCTAGGCTACCGTTGACTGCTTCTGCCTCCAATAGATTTCCTAAGCACTAGTGTTTTAAGGAACAGCTTAAGAAGAGAATCCTAATGTGATTTCTTTATAATAGGTGTCTTCCTTATCTTATCCTAGTGTCTAAACTCTTCTCCATGGCTGGACCCCCAAATAATATTCCTTTACGTGTTAAGGGGTATCTAGAGAGTGGGATAGGTTTAAAAACTACCCTAACCCTAACGCGTACCCTAACCCTAACCACTACCGTAACCCTAACACGTACCCTAATCCTAACCCGTACCCTAAACCGAGCCCTAACCCTAACACTAACCCAAACATTAACCCTAACCCATACCCTCCGCCGTACACGAACCCCTCCCCGAACCCAGACCCTAAGCCGTACCCTAAGCCTAACCCTAAGCCTAACCCTAACCCTAGGCTACCCTTGACTGCTTCTGCCTCCAATAGATTTCCTAAGCACTATTGTTTTAAGGAACAGTTTAAAAAGAGAATCCTAATGTGATTTCTTTATAATGTGTGTGTTCCTTATCTTATCCTAGTGTCTAAACTCTTCTCCATGGCTGGACCCCCAAATAATATTCCTTTACGTGCTCAGGGGTATCTAGAGAGTGGGATAGGTTTAATAACTACCCTAACCCTAACGCGTACCCTAACCCTAACCCCTACCCTAACCATAACACGTACCCTAATCCTAAACAGTACACTAAACCGAGCCCTTACACTAACACTAACCCTAACCATAACCCTAACCCATACCCTACGCCGTACCCGAACACCTCCCTGAACCCGTACCCTAAGCCTTACCCTAAGCCTAACCCTAAGCCTAACCCTAACCCTAGGCTACCCTTCACTGCTTCTGTCTCCAATAGATTTCCTAAGCACTAGTGTTTTAAGGAACAGCTTAAGAAGGGAATCCTAATGTGATTTCTTTATAATGGGTGTGTTCCTTATCTTATCCTAGTGTCTAAACTCTTCTCCATGGCTGGACCCCCAAATAATATTCCTTTACGTCCTAAGGGGTATCTAGAGAGTGGGATAGGTTTAATAACTACCCTAACTCTAATGCGTACCCTAACCCTAACCCCTACCCTAACGCTAACACGTACCCTAAATCGAGCCCTAACCCTAACACTAACACTAACCCTAACCCTAAACCATACCCTACGCCGTACCCGAAGCCCCCCCCGAATCCGTACCCTAAGGCGTACCCTAACCCTAACCCTCAGCCTAACACTAACCCTAGGCTACCCTTGACTGCTTCTGCATCCAATAGATTTCCTAAGCACTAGTCTTTTAAGGAACAGCTTAAAAAGAGAATCCTAATGTGATTTCTTTATAATGTGTGTGTTCCTTATATTATCTTAGTGTCTAAATTCTTCTCTATTGCTGGACCCCCAAATAATATTCCTTTACGTGCTAAGGGGTATCTAGAGAGTGGGATAGGTTTAATAACTATCCTAACCCTAACGCGTACCCTAACCCTAACCCCTACCCTAACCCTAACACGTACCCTAATCCTAACCCGTACCCTAAACCGAGCCCTAAGCCTAACACTAACCCTAACCCTAACCCTAACCCATGCCCTACGCCGTACCCGAAGCCCTCCCTGAACCCGTACCCTAAGCCGTACCCTAAGCCTAATCCTAAACCTAGGCTACCCTTGACTGCTTCTGCCTCCAATAGATTTCCTAAGCACTAGTGTTTTAAGGAACAGCTTAAAACGAGAATCCTAATGTGATTTCTTTATAATGGGTGTGTTCCTTATCTTATCCTAGTGTCTAAACTCTTCTCCATGCCTGGACCCACAAATAATATTCCTTTACGTGCTAAGGGGTATCTAGAGAGTGGGATAGGTTTAATCACTACCCTAACCCTAACGTGTACCCTAACCCTAACCCCTACCCTAACCCTAACACGTACCCTAATCCTAACCCGTACCCTAAACCGAGCCCTAACCCTAACACTAACCCAAACCCATACCCTAACACATCCCTTACGCCGTACCCGAACCCCTCCCCGAACCCGTACCCTAAGCCGTACCCTAAGCCTAACCCTATGCCTAACCCTAACCCTAGGCTACCCTTGACTGCTTCTGCCTCCAATAGATTTCCTAAGCACTAGTGTTTTAAGGAACAGCTTAAAAAGAGAATCCCACTGTGATTTCTTTATAATGGGTGTGTTCCTTATCTTATCCTAGTGTCTAAACTCTTCTCGATGGCTGGACCTCCAAATAATATTCCTTTACGTGCTAAGGGGTATCTAGAGAGTGGGATAGGTTTAATAACTACCCTAACGCTAACGTGTACCCTAACCCTAACCCCTACCCTAACCCTAACACGTACCCTAATCCTAACCAATACCTTAAATCGAGCCCTAACCCTAACACTAAACCTAACCCTAACCGTAACCCATACCCTACGCCGTACCCGAAGCCCTCCCCGAACCAGTACCCTAAGCCGTACGCTAACCCTAACACTAAGCCTAACCCTAAGCCTAGGCTACCCTTGACAGCTTCTGCCTCCAATAGATTTACTAAGCACTAGTGTTTTAAGGAACAGCTTAAAAAGAGAATCCTAATGTGATTTCTTTATAATGGGTGTGTTCATTATTTTATCCTAGTGTCTAAACTCTTCTCCATGGCTGGACCTCTAAATAATATTCCTTTACGTGCTAAGGGGTATCTAGAGAGTGGGATAGGTTTAATAACTACCCTAACGCTAACGTGTACCCTAACCCTAACCACTACCCTAACCCTAACACATAACCTAATCCTAACCAATACCTTAAACCGAGCCCTAATCCTAACACAAACCCTAACCCTAACCCTAACCCATACCCAACGCCGTACCTTAAGCCCTCCCCTAACCCGTACCATAAGCCGTACGCTAACCCTAACCCTAAGCCTGACCCTAACCCTAAGGTACCCTTGACTGCTTCTGCCTCCAATAGATTTCCTAAGCACTAGTGTTTTAAGGAAGAGCTTAAAAATGGAATCCTAATGTGATTTCTTTATAATGGGTGTGTTCCTTATCTTATCCTAGTGTCTAAACTCTTCTCCATGGCTGGACCCCAAATAATATTCCTTTACGTGATAAGGTGTATCTAGAGAGTTGGATAGGTATAATAACTACCCTAACTCTAACGCGTACCCTAACCCTAACCCCTAACCTAACCCTAACACGTACCCTAATCCTAACCCGTACCCTAAACCGAGCCCTATCCCTAACACTAACCCTAATCCTAACCCTGACCCATACCCTACGCCGTACCCGAACCCCTCCTCGAACCCGTACCCTAAGGCGTACCCTAAGCCTAACCCTAAGCCTAACACTAACCCTAGGCTACCCTTGACTGCTTCTGCCTCCAATAGGTTTCCTAAGCACTAGTGTTTTAAGGAACAGCTTAAAAAGAGAGTCCTAATGTGATTTCTTTATAATGGGTGATTTCCTTATCTTATCCTAGTATCTAAACACTTCTCCATGGCTGGACCCCCAAATAATATTCTTTACGTGCTAAGGGGTATCTAGAGAGTGGGATAGGTTTAATCACTACTGTAACCTTAACACGTACATTATCCCTAACCACTATCCTAACCCTAACACGTACCCTAATCCTAACCCGTACCCTAAACCGAGCCCTAACCCTAACACTAACCCTAACCCTAACCCTAACCCATACCCAACGCCGTACCTTAAGCCCACCCCGAACCCGTACCATAAGCCGTACGCTAACCCTAACCCTAAGCCTGACCCTAACCCTAAGGTACCCTTGACTGCTTCTGCCTCCAATAGATTTCCTAAGCACTAGTGTTTTAAGAAACAGCTTAAAAAGAGAATCCTACTGTGATTTATTTATAATGGGTGTGTTCCTTATCTTATCCTAGTGTCTAAACTCTTCTCCATGGCTGGATCTCCAAATAATATTCCTTTACGTGCTAAGGGGTATCTAGAGAGTGGGATAGGTTTAATAACTACCCTAACGCTAACGTGTACCCTAACCCTAACCCCTACCCTAACCCTAACACGTACCCTAATCCTAACCCGTACCCTAAACCGAGCCCTAACCCTAACACTAACCCTTACACATACCCTACGCCGTATCCGAAACCCCCTCGAACCCGTACCCTAAGCCGTACCCTAAGCCTAACCCTAAGCCTAACCCAAAGCCTAGGCTACCGTTGACTGCTTCTGCCTCCAATAGATTTCCTAAGCACTAGTGTTTTAAGGAACAGCTTAAAAAGAGAATGCTAATGTGATTTCTTTATAATGGGTGTGTTCCTTATCTTATACTAGTGTCTAAACTCTTCTCCATTGCTGGACCCCCAAATAATATTCCTTTACGTGCTAAGGGGTATCTAGAGAGTGGGAGAGGTTTAATAGCTACCCTAACCCTAACGCGTAACCTAACCCTAACCCCTACCCTAACCCTAACACGTACCCTAATCCTAACCCGTACCCTAAACCGAGCCCTATCCCTAACACTAACACTAATCCTAACCCTAACCCATACCCTACGCCGTACCCGAACCCGTACCCTAAGCCGTACCCTAAGCCTAACCCTAAGCCTAACACTAACCCTAGGCTACCCTTGACTGCTTCTGCCTGCAATAGGTTTCCTAAGCACTAGTGTTTTAAGGAACAGCTTAAAAAGAGAATTCTAATGTGATTTCTTTATAATGGGTGTTTTCCTTATCTTATCCTAGTATCTAAACTCTTCTCCATTGCTGGACCCCCAAATAATATTCCTTTACGTGCTAAGGGGTATCTAGAGAGTGGGATAGGTTTAATCACTACCCTAACCCTAACACGTACATTAACCCTAACCACTATCCTAACCCTAACACGTACCCTAATCCTAACCCATACCCTAAATCGAGCCCTAAACCTAACACTAACCCTAACCCTAACCCTAACCCATACCCTACGCCGTACCCGAAGCCCTCCCCGAACCCGTACCCTAAGCCGTACGCTAACCCTAACCCTAAGCCTAACCCTAACCCTAGGCTACCCTTGACAGCTTCTGCCTCCTATAGATTTCCTAAGCACTAGTGTTTTAAGGAACAGCTTAAAAAGAGAATCCTACTGTGATTTCTTTATAATGGGTGTGTTCCTTATTTTATCCTAGTGTCTAAACTCTTCTCCATGGCTGGACCTCCAAATAATATTCCTTTACGTGCTAAGGGGTATCTAGAGAGTGGGATAGGTTTAATAACTACCCTAACGCTAACGTGTACCCTAACCCTAACCCCTACCCTAACCCTAACACGTACCCTAAACCTAACCAATAACTTAAACCGAGCCCTAACCCTAACACTAACCCTAACCCTAACCCTAACCCATACCCTACGCCGTACCCGAAGCCCTCCCCGAACCCGTACCCTAAGCCGTACCCTAATCCTAACCCTAAGCCTAAACCTAACTCTAGGCTACCCTTGACTGCTTCTGCCTCCAATAGATTTCTTAAGCACTAGTGTTTTAAGGAAGAGCTTAAAAATGGAATCCTAATGTGATTTCTTTATAATGGGTGTGTTCCTTATCTTATCCTAGTGTCTAAACTCTTCTCCATGGCTGGACCACAAATAATATTCCTTTACGTGATAAGGTGTATCTAGAGAGTGGGATAGGTATAATAACTTCCCTAAATCTAACGCGTACCCTAACCCTAACCCCTAACCTAACCCTAACACGTACCCTAATCCTAACCCGTACCCTAAACCGAGCCCTATCCCTAACACTAACCCTAATCCTAACCCTGACCCATACCCTACGCCGTACCCGAACCCCTCCCCGAACCCGTACCCTAAGCCGTACCCTAAGCCTAACCCTAAGCCTAACACTAACCCTAGGCTACCCTTGACTGCTTCTGCCTCCAATAGGTTTCCTAAGCACTAGTGTTTTAAGGAACAGCTTAAAAAGAGAGTCCTAATGTGATTTCTTTATAATGGGTGTGTTCCTTATCTTATCCTAGTATCTAAACACTTCTCCATGGCTGGACCCCCAAATAATATTCTTTACGTGCTAAGGGGTATCTAGAGAGTGGGATAGGTTTAATCACTACTGTAACCCTAACACGTACATTATCCCTAACCACTATCCTAACCCTAACACGTACCCTAATCCTAACCCGTAACCTAAACCGAGCCCTAACCCTAACACTAACCCTAACCCTAACCCTAACCCATACCCTACGCCGTACCCGAAGCCCTCCCCGAACCCGTACCCTAAGCCGTACGCTAACCCTAACCCTAAGCCTAACCCTAACCCTAAGGTACCCTTGACTGCTTCTGCCTACAATAGATTTCCTAAGCACTAGTGTTTTAAAGAAGAGCTTAAAAAGGGAATCCTAATGTGATTTCTTTATAATGGGTGTGTTCCTTATCTTATCCTAGTGTCTAAACTCTTCTCCATGGCTGGATCTCCAAATAATATTCCTTTATGTGCTAAGGGGTATCTAGAGAGTGGGATAGGTTTAATAACTACCCTAACGCTAACATGTACCCTAACCCTAACCCCTACCCTAACCCTAACACGTACCCTAATCCTAACCAATACCTTAAACCGAGCCCTAACCCTAACACTAACCCTAACCCTAACCCTAACCCATACCCTACGCCGTACCCGAAGCCCTCCCCGAACCCGTATCCTAAGCCGTACCCTAATCCTAACCCTAAGCCTAAACCTTACCCTAGGCTACCCTTGACTGCTTCTGCCTCCAATAGATTTCTTAAGCACTAGTGTTTTAAGGAAGAGCTTAAAAAGGGAATCGTAATGTGATTTCTTTATAATGGGTGTGTTCCTTATCTTATCCTAGTGTCTAAACTCTTCTCCATGGCTGGACTCCAAATAATATTCCTTTACGTGATAAGGTGTATCTAGAGAGTGGGATAGGTATAATAACTACCCTAACTCTAACGCGTACCCTAACCCTAACCCCTACCCTAACCCTAACACGTACCCTAATCCTAACCCGTACCCTAAACCGAGCCCTAACCGTAACACTAACCCTAACCCACACCCTACGCCGTATTCCAAACCCCCCGAACCCGTACCCTAAGCCGTACCCTAAGCCTAACCCTAAGCCTAACCCAAACCCTAGGCTACCCTTGACTGCTTCTGCCTCCAATAGATTTCCTAAGCACTAGTGTTTTAAGGAACAGCTTAAAAAGAGAATCCTAATGTGATTTCTTTATAATGGGTGTGTTCCTTATCTTATCCTAGTGTCTAAACTCTTCTCCATGGCTGGACCTCCAAATAATATTCCTTTACGTGCTAAGGGGTATCTAGAAAGTGGGATAGGTTTAATAACTACCCTAACCCTAACGCGTACCCTAACCCTAACCCCTACCCAAACCCTAACACGTACCCTAATCCTAACCAATACCCTAAACCGAGCCCTAACCCTAAAACTAACCCTAACCCTAACCCTAACCCATACCCTACGCCGTACCCGAAGCCCTCCCCGAACCCGTACCCTAAGCCCTACCCTAAGCCTAACCCTAAGCCTAAACCTAACCCTAGGCTACCCTTGACTGCTTCGGCCTCCAATAGATTTCCTAAGCACTAGTGTTTTAAGGAACAGCTTAAAAGGAGAATCCTAATGTGATTTCTTTATAATGGGTGTGTTCCTTATCTTATCCTAGTGTCTAAACTCTTCTCCATTACTGGATCCCCAAATAATATTCATTTACGTGCTAAGGGGTATCTAGAGAGTGGGAAAGGTTTAATCACTACCCTAACCCTAACACGTACACTAACCCTAACCACTACCCTAACCCTAACAGGTACCCTAATCCTAACCCGTAACCTAAACCGAGCCCTAACCCTAACACTAACATTAACACTAACCCTAATCCCTACTCTACGCCGTACCCGAAGCCCTCCCCGAACCCGTACCCTAAGCCGTACCCTAAACCTAACCCTAAGCCTAACCCTAACCCTAGGCTACCCTTGACTGCTTCGGCCTCCAATAGATTTCCTAAACACTAGTGTTTTAAGGAACAGCTTAAAAAGAGAATCCTAATGTGATTTCTTTATAATGGGTGTGTTCCTTATCTTATCCTAGTGTCTAAACTCTTCTCCATGGCTAAACCCCCAAATAATATTCCTTTAAGTGCTAATGTGTATCTAGAGAGTATGATAGGTTTAATAACTACCTTAACCCTAACACGTACCCTAACCCTAACCCCTACCCTAACACTAACGCGTACCCTAACCCTAACCCCTACCCTAACCCTAACACGTACCCTAATCCTAACCCGTACCCTAAACCGAGCCCTAACCCTAACACTAACCCAAACCCTAACCCTAACCCATACCTTACGCCGTACCCGAACCCCTCCCCGAACCCGTACCCTAAGCCGTACCCTAAGCATAACCCTATGCCTAACCCTAACCCTAGGCTACCCTTGACTGCTTCTGCCTCCAATAGATTTCCTAAGCACTTGTGTTTTAAGGAACAGCTTAAAAAGAGAATCCCACTGTGATTTCTTTATAATGGGTGTGTTCCTTATCTTATCCTAGTGTCTAAACTCTTCTCGATGGCTGGACCTCCAAATAATATTCCTTTACGTGTTAAGGGGTATCTAGAGAGTGGGATAGGTTTAATAACTAACCTAACGCTAACGTGTACCCTAACCCTAACCCCTACCCTAACCCTAACACGTACCCTAATCCTAACCAATACCTTAAACCGAGCCCTAACCCTAACACTAACCCTAACACTAACCGTAACCCATAACCTACGCCGTACCCGAAGCCCTCCCCGAACCCGTACCCTAAGCCGTACCCTAATCCTAACCCTAAGCCTAAACCTAACTCTAGGCTACCCTTGACTGCTTCTGCCTCCAATAGATTTCTTAAGCACTAGTGTTTTAAGGAAGAGCATAAAAATGGAATCCTAATGTGATTTCTTTATAATGGGTGTGTTCCTTATCTTATCCTAGTGTCTAAACTCTTCTCCATGGCTGGACCCCAAATAATATTCCTTTACGTGATAAGGTGTATCTAGAGAGTGGGATAGGTATAATAACTTCCCTAAATCTAACGCGTACCCTAACCCTAACCCCTACCCTAACCCTAACACGTACCCTAATCCCAACTCGTACCCTAAACCGAGCCCTATCCCTAACACTAACCCTAATCCTAACCCTGACACATACCCTACGCCGTGCTCGAACCCCTCCCCGAACCCATACCCTAAGCCGTACCCTAAGCCTAACCCTAAGCCTAACACTAACCCTAGGCTACCCTTGACTGCTTCTGCCTCCAATAGGTTTCCTAAGCACTAGTGTTTTAAGGAACAGCTTAAAAAGAGAGTCCTAATGTGATTTCTTTATAATGGGTGTGTTCCTTATCTTATCCTAGTATCTAAACACTTCTCCATGGCTGGACCCCCAAATAATATTCTTTACGTGCTAAGGGGTATCTAGAGAGTGGGATAGTTTTAATCACTACTGTAACCCTAACACGTACGTTATCCCTAACCACTATCCTAACCCTAACACGTACCCTAATCCTAACCCGTAACCTAAACCGAGCCCTAACCCTAACACTAACCCTAACCCTAACCCTAACCCATACCCTACGCCGTACCCGAAGCCCTCCCCGAACCCGTACCCTAAGCCGTACGCTAACCCTAACCCTAAGCCTAACCCAAACCCTAAGGTACCCTTGACTGCTTCTGCCTCCAATAGATTTCCTAAGCACTAGTGTTTTAAGGAACAGCTTAAAAAGAGAATCCTAATGTGATTTCTTTATAATGGGTGTGTTCCTTATCTTATCCTAGTGTCTAAACTCTTCTCCATGGCTGGACCTCCAAATAATATTCCTTTACGTGCTAAGGGGTATCTAGAAAGTGGGATAGGTTTAATAACTACCCTAACGCTAACGCGTACCCTAACCCTAACCCCTACCCAAACCCTAACACGTACCCTAATCCTAACCAATACCCTAAACCGAGCCCTAACCCTAAAACTAACCCTAACCCTAACCATAACCCATACCCTACGCCGTACCCGAAGCCCTCCCCGAACCCGTACCCTAAGCCCTACCCTAAGCCTAACCCTAAGCCTAAACCTAACCCTAGGCTACCCTTGACTGCTTCTGCCTCCAATAGATTTCCTAAGCACTAGTGTTTTAAGGAACAGCTTAAAAGGAGAATCCTAATGTGATTTCTTTATAATGGGTGTGTTCCTTATCTTATCCTAGTGTCTAAACTCTTCTCCATGACTGGACCCCCAAATAATATTCATTTACGTGCTAAGGGGTATCTAGAGAGTGGGAAAGGTTTAAACACTACCCTAACCCTAACACGTACACTAACCCTAACCACTACCCTAACCCTAACAGGTACCCTAATCCTAACCCGTAACCTAAACCGAGCCCTAACCCTAACACTAACATTAACACTAACCCTAAACACTACTCTACGCCGTACCCGAAGCCCTCCCCGAACCCGTACCCTAAGCCGTACCCTAAACCTAACCCTAAGCCTAACCCTAACCCTAGGCTACCCATGACTGCTTCGGCCTCCAATAGATTTCCTAAGCACTAGTGTTTTAAGGAACAGCTTAAAAAGAGAATCCTAATGTGATTTCTTTATAATGGGTGTGTTCCTTATCTTATCCTAGTGTCTAAACTCTTCTCCATGGCTGAACCCCCAAATAATATTCCTTTAAGTGCTAATGTGTATCTAGAGAGTATGATAGGTTTAATAACTACCTTAACCCTAACACGTACCCTAACCCTAACCCCTACCCTAACACTAACGCGTACCCTAACCCTAACCCCTACCCTAACACTAACGCGTACCCTAACCCTAACCCCTACCCTAACCCTAACACGTACCCTAATCCTAACCCGTACCCTAAACCGAGTCCTAACCCTAACACTAACCCAAACCCTAACCCTAACCCATACCTTACGCCGTACCCGAACCCCTCCCCGAACCCGTACCCTAAGCCGTACCCTAAGCCTAACCCTATGCCTAACCCTAACCCTAGGCTACCCTTGACTGCTTCTGCCTCCAATAGATTTCCTAAGCACTAGTGTTTTAAGGAAGAGCTTAAAAAGAGAATCCCACTGTGATTTCTTTATAATGGGTGTGTTCCTTATCTTATCCTAGTGTCTAAACTCTTCTCGGTGGCTGGACCTCCAAATAATATTCCTTTACGTGCTAAGGGGTATCTAGAGAGTGGGATAGGTTTAATAACTACCCTAACGCTAACGTGTACCCTAACCCTAACCCCTACCCTAACCCTAACACGTACGCTAATCCTAACCAATACCTTAAACCGAGCCCTATCCCTAACACTAACCCTAATCCTAACCCTGACCCATACCCTACGCCGTACCCGAACCCCTCCCCGAACCCGTACCCTAAGCCGTACCCTAAGCCTAACCCTAAGCCTAACACTAACCCTAGGCTACCCTTGACTGCTTCTGCCTCCAATAGGTTTCCTAAGCACTAGTGTTTTAAGAAACAGCTTAAAAAGAGAGTCCTAATGTGATTTCTTTATAATGGGTGTGTTCCTTATCTTATCCTAGTATCTAAACACTTCTCCATGGCTGGACCCCCAAATAATATTCTTTACGTCCTAAGGGGTATCTAGAGAGTGGGATAGGTTTAATCACTACAGTAACCCTAACACGTACATTATCCCTAACCAGTATCCTAACCCTAACACGTACCCTAATCCTAACCCGTAACCTAAACCGAGCCCTAACCCTAACACTAACCCTAACCCTAACCCTAACCCATACCCTACGCCGTACCCGAAGCCCTCCCCGAACCCGTACCCTAAGCCGTACGCTAACCCTAACCCTAAGCCTAACCCTAACCCTAGGCTACCCTTGACTGCTTCTGCCTCCAATAGATTTCCTTAGCACTAGTGTTTTAAGGAACAGCTTAAAAAGGGAATCCTAATGTGAGTTCTTTATAATGGGTGTGTTCCTTATCTTATCCTAGTGTCTAAACTCTTCTCCATGGCTGGATCTCCAAATAATATTCCTTTACGTGCTAAGGGGTATCTAGAGAGTGGGATAGGTTTAATAACTACCCTAACGCTAACGTGTACCCTAACCCTAACCCCTACCCTAAACCTAACACGTACCCTAATCCTAACCAATACCTTAAACCGAGCCCTAACCCTAACACTAACCCTAACCCTAACCCTAACCCATACCCTACGCCGTACCCGAAGCCCTCCCCGAACCCGTACCCTAAGCCGTACCCTAAGCCTAACCCTAAGCCTAACCCTAACCATAGGCTACCCTTGACTGCTTCTGCCTCCAATAGATTTCCTAAGCACTAGTGTTTTAAGGAAGAGCTTAAAAAGGGAATCGTAATGTGATTTCTTTATAATGGGTGTGTTCCTTATCTTATCCTAGTGTCTAAACTCTTCTCCATGGCTGGACCCCAAATAATATTCCTTTACGTGATAAGGTGTATCTAGAGAGTGGGATAGGTATAATAACTACCCTAACTCTAACGCGTACCCTAACCCTAACCCCTACCCTAACCCTAACACGTACCCTAATCCTAACCCGTACCCTAAACCGAGCCCTAACCCTAACACTAACCCTAACCCATACCCTACGCCGTATCCGAAACCCCCCGAACCCGTACCCTAAGCCGTACCCTAAGCCTAACCCTAAGCCTAACCCAAACCCTAGGCTACCCTTGACTGCTTCTGCCTCCAATAGATTTCCTAAGCACTAGTGTTTTAAGGAACAGCTTAAAAGGAGAATCCTAATGTGATTTCTTTATAATGGGTGTGTTCCTTATCTTATCCTAGTGTCTAAACTCTTCTCCATGACTGGACCCCCAAATAATATTCATTTACGTTCTAAGGGGTATCTAGAGAGTGGGAAAGGTTTAAACACTACCCTAACCCTAACACGTACACTAACCCTAACCACTACCCTAACCCTAACAGGTACCCTAATCCTAACCCGTAACCTAAACCGAGCCCTAACCCTAACACTAACATTAACACTAACCCTAAACCCTACTCTACGCCGTACCCGAAGCCCTCCCCGAACCCGTACCCTAAGCCGTACCCTAAACCTAACCCTAAGCCTAACCCTAACCCTAGGCTACCCTTGAATGCTTCGGCCTCCAATAGATTTCCTAAGCACTAGTGTTTTAAGGAACAGCTTAAAAAGAGAATCCTAATGTGATTTCTTTATAATGGGTGTGTTCCTTATCTTATCCTAGTGTCTAAACTCTTCTCCATGGCTGAACCCCCAAATAATATTCCTTTAAGTGCTAATGTGTATCTAGAGAGTATGATAGGTTTAATAACTACCTTAACCCTAACACGTACCCTAACCCTAACCCCTACCCTAACACTAACGCGTACCCTAACCCTAACCCCTACCCTAACCCTAACACGTACCCTAATCCTAACCCGTACCCTAAACCGAGCCCTAACCCTAACACTAACCCAAACCCTAACCCTAACCCATACCTTACGCCGTACCCGAACCCCTCCCCGAACCCGTACCCTAAGCCGTACCCTAAGCCTAACCCTATGCCTAACCCTAACCCTAGGCTACCCTTGACTGCTTCTGCCTCCAATAGATTTCCTAAGCACTAGTGTTTTAAGGAACAGCTTAAAAAGAGAATCCCACTGTGATTTCTTTATAATGGGTGTGTTCCTTATCTTATCCTAGTGTCTAAACTCTTCTCGATGGCTGGACCTCCAAATAATATTCCTTTACGTGTTAAGGGGTATCTAGAGAGTGGGATAGGTTTAATAACTACCCTAACGCTAACGTGTACCCTAACCCTAACCCCTACCCTAACCCTAACACGTACCCTAATCCTAACCAATACCTTAAACCGAGCCCTAACCCTAACACTAACCCTAACCCTAACCGTAACCCATACCCTACGCCGTACCCGAAGCCCTCCCCGAACCCGTAACCTAAGCCGTACCCTAATCCTAACCCTAAGCCTAAACCTAACTCTAGGCTACCCTTGACTGCTTCTGCCTCCAATAGATTTCTTAAGCACTAGTGTTTTAAGGAAGAGCATAAAAATGGAATCCTAATGTGATTTCTTTATAATGGGTGTGTTCCTTATCTTATCCTAGTGTCTAAACTCTTCTCCATGGCTGGACCCCAAATAATATTCCTTTACGTGATAAGGTGTATCTAGAGAGTGGGATAGGTATAATAACTTCCCTAAATCTAACGCGTACCCTAACCCTAACCCCTAACCTAACCCTAACACGTACCCTAATCCTAACTCGTACCCTAAACCGAGCCCTATCCCTAACACTAACCCTAATCCTAACCCTGACACATACCCTACGCCGTACCCGAACCCCTCCCCGAACCCATACCCTAAGCCGTACCCTAAGTCTAACCCTAAGCCTAACACTAACCCTAGGCTACCCTTGACTGCTTCTGCCTCCAATAGGTTTCCTAAGCACTAGTGTTTTAAGGAACAGCTTAAAAAGAGAGTCCTAATGTGATTTCTTTATAATGGGTGTGTTCCTTATCTTATCCTAGTATCTAAACACTTCTCCATGGCTGGACCCCCAAATAATATTCTTTACGTGCTAAGGGGTATCTAGAGAGTGGGATAGTTTTAATCACTACTGTAACCCTAACACGTACATTATCCCTAACCACTATCCTAACCCTAACACGTACCCTAATCCTAACCCGTAACCTAAACCGAGCCCTAACCCTAACACTAACCCTAACCCTAACCCTAACCCATACCCTACGCCGTACCCGAAGCCCTCCCCGAACACGTACCCTAAGCCGTACGCTAACCCTAACCCTAAGCCTAACCCAAACCCTAAGGTACCCTTGACTGCTTCTGCCTCCAATAGATTTCTTAAGCACTAGTGTTTTAAGGAAGAGCTTAAAAAGGGAATCGTAATGTGATTTCTTTATAATGGGTGTGTTCCTTATCTTATCCTAGTGTCTAAACTCTTCTCCATGGCTGGACCCCAAATAATATTCCTTTACGTGATAAGGTGTATCTAGAGAGTGGGATAGGTATAATAACTACCCTAACTCTAACGCGTACCCTAACCCTAACCCCTACCCTAACCCTAACACGTACCCTAATCCTAACCCGTACCCTAAACCGAGCCCTAACCGTAACACTAACCCTAACCCACACCCTACGCCGTATTCCAAACCCCCCGAACCCGTACCCTAAGCCGTACCCTAAGCCTAACCCTAAGCCTAACCCAAACCCTAGGCTACCCTTGACTGCTTCTGCCTCCAATAGATTTCCTAAGCACTAGTGTTTTAAGGAACAGCTTAAAAAGAGAATCCTAATGTGATTTCTTTATAATGGGTGTGTTCCTTATCTTATCCTAGTGTCTAAACTCTTCTCCATGGCTGGACCTCCAAATAATATTCCTTTACGTGCTAAGGGGTATCTAGAAAGTGGGATAGGTTTAATAACTACCCTAACCCTAACGCGTACCCTAACCCTAACCCCTACCAAAACCCTAACACGTACCCTAATCCTAACCAATACCCTAAACCGAGCCCTAACCCTAAAACTAACCCTAACCCTAACCCTAACCCATACCCTACGCCGTACCCGAAGCCCTCCCCGAACCCGTACCCTAAGCCCTACCCTAAGCCTAACCCTAAGCCTAAACCTAACCCTAGGCTACCCTTGACTGCTTCAGCCTCCAATAGATTTCCTAAGCACTAGTGTTTTAAGGAACAGCTTAAAAGGAGAATCCTAATGTGATTTCTTTATAATGGGTGTGTTCCTTATCTTATCCTAGTGTCTAAACTCTTCTCCATTACTGGATCCCCAAATAATATTCATTTACGTGCTAAGGGGTATCTAGAGAGTGGGAAAGGTTTAATCACTACCCTAACCCTAACACGTACACTAACCCTAACCACTACCCTAACCCTAACAGGTACCCTAATCCTAACCCGTAACCTAAACCGAGCCCTAACCCTAACACTAACATTAACACTAACCCTAATCCCTACTCTACGCCGTACCCGAAGCCCTCCCCGAACCCGTACCCTAAGCCGTACCCTAAACCTAACCCTAAGCCTAACCCTAACCCTAGGCTACCCTTGACTGCTTCGGCCTCCAATAGATTTCCTAAGCACTAGTGTTTTAAGGAACAGCTTAAAAAGAGAATCCTAATGTGATTTCTTTATAATGGGTGTGTTCCTTATCTTATCCTAGTGTCTAAACTCTTCTCCATGGCTGAACCCCCAAATAATATTCCTTTAAGTGCTAATGTGTATCTAGAGAGTATGATAGGTTTAATAACTACCTTAACCCTAACACGTACCCTAACCCTAACCCCTACCCTAACACTAACGCGTACCCTAACCCTAACCCCTACCCTAACCCTAACACGTACCCTAATCCTAACCCGTACCCTAAACCGAGCCCTAACCCTAACACTAACCCAAACCCTAACCCTAACCCATACCTTACGCCGTACCCGAACCCCTCCCCGAACCCGTACCCTAAGCCGTACCCTAAGCATAACCCTATGCCTAAACCTAACCCTAGGCTACCCTTGACTGCTTCTGCCTCCAATAGATTTCCTAAGCACTAGTGTTTTAAGGAACAGCTTAAAAAGAGAATCCCACTGTGATTTCTTTATAATGGGTGTGTTCCTTATCTTATCCTAGTGTCTAAACTCTTCTCGATGGCTGGACCTCCAAATAATATTCCTTTACGTGTTAAGGGGTATCTAGAGAGTGGGATAGGTTTAATAACTACCCTAACGCTAACGTGTACCCTAACCCTAACCCCTACCCTAACCCTAACACGTACCCTAATCCTAACCAATACCTTAAACCGAGCCCTAACCCTAACACTAACCCTAACACTAACCGTAACCCATACCCTACGCCGTACCCGAAGCCCTCCCCGAACCCGTAACCTAAGCCGTACCCTAATCCTAACCCTAAGCCTAAACCTAACTCTAGGCTACCCTTGACTGCTTCTGCCTCCAATAGATTTCTTAAGCACTAGTGTTTTAAGGAAGAGCATAAAAATGGAATCCTAATGTGATTTCTTTATAATGGGTGTGTTCCTTATCTTATCCTAGTGTCTAAACTCTTCTCCATGGCTGGACCCCAAATAATATTCCTTTACGTGATAAGGTGTATCTAGAGAGTGGGATAGGTATAATAACTTCCCTAAATCTAACGCGTACCCTAACCCTAACCCCTAACCTAACCCTAACACGTACCCTAATCCTAACTCGTACCCTAAACCGAGCCCTATCCCTAACACTAACCCTAATCCTAACCCTGACACATACCCTACGCCGTGCCCGAAACCCTCCCCGAACCCATACCCTAAGCCGTACCCTAAGCCTAACCCTAAGCCTAACACTAACCCTAGGCTACCCTTGACTGCTTCTGCCTCCAATAGGTTTCCTAAGCACTAGTGTTTTAAGGAACAGCTTAAAAAGAGAGTCCTAATGTGATTTCTTTATAATGGGTGTGTTCCTTATCTTATCCTAGTATCTAAACACTTCTCCATGGCTGGACCCCCAAATAATATTCTTTACGTGCTAAGGGGTATCTAGAGAGTGGGATAGTTTTAATCACTACTGTAACCCTAACACGTACCCTAATCCTAACCCGTAACCTAAACCGAGCCCTAACCCTAACACTAACCCTAACCCTAACCCTAACCCATACCCTACGCCGTACCCGAAGCCCTCCCCGAACCCGTACCCTAAGCCGTACGCTAACCCTAACCCTAAGCCTAACCCAAACCCTAAGGTACCCTTGACTGCTTCTGCCTCCAATAGATTTCCTAAGCACTAGTGTTTTAAGGAACAGCTTAAAAAGAGAATCCTAATGTGATTTCTTTATAATGGGTGTGTTCCTTATCTTATCCTAGTGTCTAAACTCTTCTCCATGGCTGGACCTCCAAATAATATTCCTTTACGTGCTAAGGGGTATCTAGAAAGTGGGATAGGTTTAATAACTACCCTAACGCTAACGCGTACCCTAACACTAACCCCTACCCAAACCCTAACACGTACCCTAATCCTAACCAATACCCTAAACCGAGCCCTAACCCTAAAACTAACCCTAACCCTAACCCTAACCCATACCCTACGCCGTACCCGAAGCCCTCCCCGAACCCGTACCCTAAGCCCTACCCTAAGCCTAACCCTAAGCCTAAACCTAACCCTAGGCTACCCTTGACTGCTTCTGCCTCCAATAGATTTCCTAAGCACTAGTGTTTTAAGGAACAGCTTAAAAGGAGAATCCTAATGTGATTTCTTTATAATGGGTGTGTTCCTTATCTTATCCTAGTGTCTAAACTCTTCTCCATGACTGGACCCCCAAATAATATTCATTTACGTGCTAAGGGGTATCTAGAGAGTGGGAAAGGTTTAAACACTACCCTAACCCTAACACGTACACTAACCCTAACCACTACCCTAACCCTAACAGGTACCCTAATCCTAACCCGTAACCTAAACCGAGCCCTAACCCTAACACTAACATTAACACTAACCCTAAACCCTACTCTACGCCGTACCCGAAGCCCTCCCCGAACCCGTACCCTAAGCCGTACCCTAAACCTAACCCTAAGCCTAACCCTAACCCTAGGCTACCCATGACTGCTTCGGCCTCCAATAGATTTCCTAAGCACTAGTGTTTTAAGGAACAGCTTAAAAAGAGAATCCTAATGTGATTTCTTTATAATGGGTGTGTTCCTTATCTTATCCTAGTGTCTAAACTCTTCTGCATGGCTGAACCCCCAAATAATATTCCTTTAAGTGCTAATGTGTATCTAGAGAGTATGATAGGTTTAATAACTACCTTAACCCTAACACGTACCCTAACCCTAACCCCTACCCTAACACTAACGCGTACCCTAACCCTAACCCCTACCCTAACACTAACGCGTACCCTAACCCTAACCCCTACCCTAACCCTAACACGTACCCTAATCCTAACCCGTACCCTAAACCGAGTCCTAACCCTAACACTAACCCAAACCCTAACCCTAAACCATACCTTACGCCGTACCCGAACCCCTCCCCGAACCCGTACCCTAAGCCGTACCCTAAGCCTAACCCTATGCCTAACCCTAACCCTAGGCTACCCTTGACTGCTTCTGCCTCCAATAGATTTCCTAAGCACTAGTGTTTTAAGGAAGAGCTTAAAAAGAGAATCCCACTGTGATTTCTTTATAATGGGTGTGTTCCTTATCTTATCCTAGTGTCTAAACTCTTCTCAGTGGCTGGACCTCCAAATAATATTCCTTTACGTGCTAAGGGGTATCTAGAGAGTGGGATAGGTTTAATAACTACCCTAACGCTAACGTGTACCCTAACCCTAACCCCTACCCTAACCCTAACACGTACGCTAATCCTAACCAATACCTTAAACCGAGCCCTATCCCTAACACTAACCCTAATCCTAACCCTGACCCATACCCTACGCCGTACCCGAACCCCTCCCCGAACCCGTACCCTAAGCCTAACCCTAAGCCTAACACTAACCCTAGGCTACCCTTGACTGCTTCTGCCTCCAATAGGTTTCCTAAGCACTAGTGTTTTAAGAAACAGCTTAAAAAGAGAGTCCTAATGTGATTTCTTTATAATGGGTGTGTTCCTTATCTTATCCTAGTATCTAAACACTTCTCCATGGCTGGACCCCCAAATAATATTCTTTACGTGCTAAGGGGTATCTAGAGAGTGGGATAGGTTTAATCACTACAGTAACCCTAACACGTACATTATCCCTAACCACTATCCTAACCCTAACACGTACCCTAATCCTAACCCGTAACCTAAACCGAGCCCTAACCCTAACACTAACCCTAACCCTAACCCTAACCCATACCCTACGCCGTACCCGAAGCCCTCCCCGAACCCGTACCCTAAGCCGTACGCTAACCCTAACCCTAAGCCTAACCCTAACCCTAAGGTACCCTTGACTGCTTCTGCCTACAATAGATTTCCTAAGCACTAGTGTTTTAAGGAAGAGCTT
The DNA here is from genome assembly GCF_965194825.1 of Balaenoptera physalus. Classification (NCBI taxonomy): domain Eukaryota; kingdom Metazoa; phylum Chordata; class Mammalia; order Artiodactyla; family Balaenopteridae; genus Balaenoptera; species Balaenoptera physalus. The sequence continues at coordinate 74,471 of NW_028126434.1, read as the reverse complement.
AAAAAGGGAATCCTAATGTGATTTCTTTATAATGGGTGTGTTCCTTATCTTATCCTAGTGTCTAAACTCTTCTCCATGGCTGGATCTCCAAATAATATTCCTTTACGTGCTAAGGGGTATCTAGAGAGTGGGATAGGTTTAATAACTACCCTAACGCTAACGTGTACCCTAACCCTAACCCCTACCCTAAACCTAACACGTACCCTAATCCTAACCAATACCTTAAACCGAGCCCTAACCCTAACACTAACCCTAACCCTAACCCTAACCCATACCCTACGCCGTACCCGAAGCCCTCCCCGAACCCGTACCCTAAGCCGTACCCTAAGCCTAACCCTAAGCCTAACCCTAACCATAGGCTACCCTTGACTGCTTCTGCCTCCAATAGATTTGCTAAGCACTAGTGTTTTAAGGAAGAGCTTAAAAAGGGAATCGTAATGTGATTTCTTTATAATGGGTGTGTTCCTTATCTTATCCTAGTGTCTAAACTCTTCTCCATGGCTGGACCCCAAATAATATTCCTTCACGTGATAAGGTGTATCTAGAGAGTGGGATAGGTATAATAACTACCCTAACTCTAACGCGTACCCTAACCCTAACCCCTACCCTAACCCTAACGCGTACCCTAACCCTAACCCCTACCCTAACCCTAACATGTACCCTAATCCTAACCCGTACCCTAAACCGAGCCCTATCCCTAACACTAACCCTAATCCTAACCCTGACCCATACCCTATGCCGTACCCGAACCCCTCCCCGAACCCGTACCCTAAGCCGTACCCTAAGCCTAACCCTAAGCCTAACACTAACCCTAGGGTAACCTTGACTGCTTCTGCCTGCAATAGGTTTCCTAAGCACTAGTGTTTTAAGGAACAGCTTAAAAAGAGAGTCCTAATGTGATTTCTTTATAATGGGTGTGTTCCTTATCTTATCCTAGTATCTAAACACTTCTCCATGGCTGGACCCCCAAATAATATTCTTTACGTGCTAAGGGGTATCTAGAGAGTGGGATAGGTTTAATCACTACTGTAACCCTAACACGTACATTATCCCTAACCACTATCCTAACCCTAACACGTACCCTAATCCTAACCCGTAACCTAAACCGAGCCCTAACCCTAACACTAACCCTAACCCATACCCTATGCCGTATCCGAAACCCCCCGAAACCGTACCCTAAGCCGTACCCTAAGCCTAACCCTAAGCCTAAACCTAACCCTAGGCTACCCTTGACTGCTTCTGCCTCCAATAGATTTCCTAAGCACTAGTGTTTTAAGGAACAGCTTAAAAAGAGAATCCTAATGTGATTTCTTTATAATGGGTGTGTTCCTTATCTTATCCTAGTGTCTAAACTCTTCTCCATGGCTGGACCCCCAAATAATATTCCTTTACGTGCTAAGGGGTATCTAGAGAGTGGGATAGGTTTAATAACTACCCTAACCCTAAGGCGTACCCTAACCCTAACCAGTATCCTAAACCGAGCCCTATCCCTAACACTAACCCTAATCCTAACCCTAACCCATACCCTACGCCGTACCCGAACCCCTCCCCGAACCCGTACCCTAAGCAGTACCCTAAGCCTAACCCTAAGCCTAAACCTAACCCTAGGCTACCCTTGACTGCTTCTGCCTGCAATAGGTTTCCTAAGCACTAGTGTTTTAAGGAACAGCTTAAAAAGAGAATTCTAATGTGCTTTCGTTATAATGGGTGTTTTCCTTATCTTATCCTAGTATCTAAACTCTTCTCCATGGCTGGACCCCCAAATAATATTCCTTTACGTGCTAAGGGGTATCTAGAGAGTGGGATAGGTTTAATCACTACCCTAACCCTAACACGTACATTAAACCTAACCACTATCCTAACCCTAACACGTACCCTAATCCTAACCCGTACCCTAAACCGAGCCCTATCCCTAACACAAACCCTAACCCATACCCTACGCCATACCCGAAGCCCTCCCCGAACCCATACCCTAAGCCGTACGCTAAACCTAACCCTAAGCCTAACCCTAGCACTAGGCTACCCTTGACTGCTTCTGCCTCCAATAGATTTCCTAAGCACTAGTGTTTTAAGGAACAGCTTAAAAAGAGAATCCTAATGTGATTTCTTTATAATGTATGTGTTCCTTATCTTATCCTAGTGTCTAAACTCTTCTCCATGGCTGGACCCCCAAATAATATTCCTTTACGTGCTACGGGGTATCTAGAGAGTGGGATAGGTTTAATAACTACCCTAACCCTAACGCGTACCCTAACCCTAACCCCTACCATAACCCTAACACGTACCCTGATCCTAACCAACACCCTAAACCGAGGCCTAACCCTAACACTAACCCAAACCCTAACCCTAACCCATACCCTACGCCGTACCCGAAGCCCTCCCCAAACCCGTACCCTAAGCAGTACCCTAAGCCTAACCCTAAGCATAACACTTACCGTAGGCTACCCTTGAGTGCTTCTGCCTCCAATAGATTTCCTAAGCACTAGTGTTTTAAGCAACAGCTTAAAAAGAGAATCCTAATGTGATTTCTTCATAATGGGTGTGTTCCTTATCGTATCCTAGTGTCTAAACTCTTCTCCATGGCTGGACCCCCAAATAATATTCCTTTACGTGCTAATGTGTATCTAGAGAGTATGATAGGTTCAATAACTACACTAACCCTAACACGTACCCTAACCCTAACCCCTACCCTAACCCTAACGCGTACCCTAACCCTAACCCCTACCCTAACCCTAACATGTACCCAAATCCTAACCCATACCCCAAATCGAGCCCTAACCCTAACACTAACCCTAATCCTAACCCTAACCCATACCCTACGCCGTACCCGAAGCCCTCCCCGAACCCGTACCCTAAGCCCTACCCTAAGCCTAACCCTAACCTAACCCTAACCCTAGGCTACCCTTGACTGCTTCTGCCTCCAATAGATTTCCGAAGCACTAGTGTTTTAAGGAACAGCTTAAAAAGAGAATCCTAATGTGATTTCTTTATAATGGGTGTGTTCCTTATCTTATCCTAGTGTCTAAACTCTTCACCATGCCTGGACCCCCAAGTAATATTCCTTTACGTGCTAAGGGGTATCTACAGAGTGGGATAGGTTTAATCACTACCCTAACCCTAACACGTACATTAACCCTAACCACTATCCTAACCGTAACACGTACCCTAATCCTAACCCGTACCCTAAACCGAGCCCTAACCCTAACACTAACCCTAACCCTAACCCTAACCCATACCCTACGCCGTACCCGAAGCCCTCCCCGAACCCGTACCCTAAGCCGTACGCTAACCCTAACCCTAAGCCTAAACCTAACACTAGGCTACCCTTGACTGCTTCTGCCTCCAATAGATTTCCTAAGCACTAGTGTTTTAAGGAACAACTTAAAAAGAGAATCCTAATGTGATTTCTTTATAATGGGTGTGTTCCTTATCTTATCCTAGTGTCTAAACTCTTCTCCAGGGCTGGACCCCCAAATAATATTCGTTTACGTGCTAAGGGGTATCTAGAGAGTGGGATAGGTTTAATCACTACCCTAACCCTAACACGTACACTAACCCTAACCACTACCCTAACCCTAACACGTACCCTAATCCTAACCCGTAACCTAAACCGAGCCCTAACCCTAACACTAACACTAACACTAACCCTAACCCATACCCTACGCCGTACCCGAAGCCCTCCCCGATCCCGTACCCTAAGCCATACCCTAACCCTAACCCTAAGCCTAACCCTAACCCTAGGCTACCCTTGACTGCTTCTGCCTCCAATAGATTTCCTAAGCACTAGTGTTTTAAGGAAGAGCTTAAAAAGAGAATCCTAATGTGATTTCTTTATAATGGGTGTGTTCCTTATCTTATCCTAGTGTCTAAACTCTTCACCATGGCTGGACCCCCAAGTAATATTCCTTTACGTGGTAATGGGTATCTACAGAGTGGGATAGGTTTAATCACTACCCTAACCCTAACACGTACATTAACCCTAACCACTATCCTAACCGTAACACGTACCCTAATCCTAACCCGTACCCTAAACCGAGCCCTAACCCTAACACTAACCCTAACCCTAACCCTAACCCATACCCTACGCCGTACCCGAAGCCCTCCCCGAACCCGTACCCTAAGCCGTACGCTAACCCTAACCCTAAGCCTAAACCTAACCCTAGGCTACCCTTGACTGCTTCTGCCTCCAATAGATTTCCTAAGCACTAGTGTTTTAAGGAACAACTTAAAAAGAGAATCCTAATGTGATTTCTTTATAATGGGTGTGTTCCTTATCTTATCTTAGTGTCTAAACTCTTCTCCATGGCTAGACCTCCAAATAATATTCCTGTACGTGCTAAGGGGTATCTAGAGAGTGGGGTAGGTTTAATAACTACCCTAACGCTAACGCGTACCCTAACCCTAACCCCTACCCTAACCCTAACACGTACCCTAATCCTAACCAATACCCTAAACCGAGCCCTAAACCTAAAACTAACCCTAACCCTAACCCTAACCCATACCCTGCGCAGTACCCGAAGACCTCCCCGAACTCGTACCCTAAGCCCTACCCTAAGCCTAACCCTAAGCCTAAACCTAACCCTAGGCTACCCTTGACTGCTTCTGCCTCCAATAGATTTCCTAAGCATTAGTGTTTTGAGGGAGAGCTTAAAAAGAGAATCCTAATGTGATTTCTTTATAATGGGTGTTTTCCTTATCTTATCCTAGTGTCTAAACTCTTCTCCAGGGCTGGACCCCCAAATAATATTCGTTTACGTGCTAAGGGGTATCTAGAGAGTGGGATAGGTTTAATCACTACCCTAACCCTAACACGTACACTAACACTAACCACTACCCTAACCCTAACACGTACCCTAATCCTAACCCGTAACCTAAACCGAGCCCTAACCCTAACACTAACACTAACACTAACCCTAACCCATACCCTACGCCGTACCCGAAGCCCTCCCCGATCCCGTACCCTATGCCATACCCTAACCCTAACCCTAAGCCTAACCCTAACCCTAGGCTACCCTTGACTGCTTCTGCCTCCAATAGATTTCCTAAGCACTAGTGTTTTAAGGAAGAGCTTAAAAAGAGAATCCTAATGTGATTTCTTTATAATGGGTGTGTTCCTTATGTTATCCTAGTGTCTAAACTCATCTCCATGGCTGGACCCCCAAATAATATTCTTTATGTGCTAAGGGGTATCTAGAGAGTGGGATAGGTTTAATAACTACCCTAACCCTAACACGTACCCTAACCCTAACCCCTACCCTAACCATAACACGTATCCTAATCCTAACCAATACCCTAAACCGACCCCTAACCCTAAAACTAACCCTAACCCTAACCCTAACCCATACCCTACGCCGTACCCGAAGCCCTCCCCGAACCCGTACCCTAAGCCGTACGCTAACCCTAACACTAAGCCTAACCCTAACCCTAGGCTACCCTTGACAGCTTCTGCCTCCAATAGATTTCCTAAGCACTAGTGTTTTAAGGAACAGCTTAAAAAGAGAATCCTACTGTGATTTCTTTGTAATGGGTGTGTTCCTTATTTTATCCTAGTGTCTAAACTCTTCTCCTTGGCTGGACCTCCAAATAATATTCCTTTACGTGCTAAGGGGTATCTAGAGAGTGGGATAGGTTTAATAACTACCCTAACGCTAACGTGTACCCTAACCCTAACCCCTACCCTAACCCTAACACGTACCCTAATCCTAACCAATACCTTAAACCGAGCCCTAACCCTAACACTAACCCTAACCCTAACCCTAACCCATACCGTACGCCGTACCCGAAGCCCTGCCCGAACCCGTACCCTAAGCCGTACCCTAATCCTAACCCTAAGCCTAAACCTAACCCTAGGCTACCCTTGACTGCTTTTGCCTCCAATAGATTTCCTAAGCACTAGTGTTTTAAGGAAGAGCTTAAAAATGGAATCCTAATGTGATTTCTTTATAATGGGTGTGTTCCTTATCTTATCCTAGTGTCTAAACTCTTCTCCATGGCTGGACCCCAAATAATATTCCTTTACGTGATAAGGTGTATCTAGAGAGTGGGATAGGTATAATAACTACCCTAACTCTAACGCGTACACTAACCCTAACCCCTAACCTAACCCTAACACCTACCCTAATCCTAACCCGTACCCTAAACCGAGCCCTATCCCTAACACTAACCCTAATCCTAACCCTGACCCATACCCTACGCCGTACCCGAACCCCTCCCCGAACCCGTACCCTAAGCCGTACCCTAAGCCTAACCCTAAGCCTAACACTAACCCTAGGCTACCCTTGACTGCTTCTGCCTCCAATAGGTTTCCTAAGCACTAGTGTTTTAAGGAACAGCTTAAAAAGAGAGTCCTAATGTGATTTCTTTATAATGGGTGTGTTCCTTATCTTATCCTAGTATCTAAACACTTCTCCATGGCTGGACCCCCAAATAATATTCCTTTACGTGCTAAGCGGTATCTAGAGAGTGGGATAGGTTTAATCACTACTGAAACCCTAACACGTACATTATCCCTAACCCCTACCCTAACCCTAACACGTACCCTAATCCTAACCCGTACCCTAATCTGAGCCCTAACCCTAACACTAAACCAAACCCTAACCCTAACACATACCCTATGCCGTACCCGAAGCCCTCCCCGAACCCGTACCCTAAGCCGTACCCTAAGCCTAACCCTAAGCCTAACCCTAACCTTAGGCTACCCTTGACTGCTTCTGCCTCCAATAGATTTCCTAAGCACTAGTGTTTTCAGGAACAGCTTAAAAAGAGAATCCTAAAGTGATTTCTTTATAATGGGTGTGTTCCTTATCTTATCCTAGGGTCTAAACTCTTCTCCATGGCTGGACCCCCAAATAATATTCTTTATGTGCTAAGGGGTATCTAGAGAGTGGGATAGGTTTAATAACTACCCTAACCCTAACATGTACCCTAACCCTAACCCCTACCCTAAACCTAACACGTACCCTAATCCTAAACCGTACCCTAAACCGAGCCCTAACCCTAACACTAACCCTAACCCTAACCCTAACCCATACCCTACGCCGTGCCCGAACCCCTACCCGAACCCATACCCTAAGCCGTACCCTAACCCTAACCCTAACCCTAGGCTACCCTTGACTGCTTCTGCCTCCAATAGATTTCCTAAGCACTAGTGTTTTCAGGAACAGCTTAAAAAGAGAATCCTAATGTGATTTCTTTATAATGGGTGTGTTCCTTATCTTATCCTAGGGTCTAAACTCTTCTCCATGGCTGGACCCCCAAATAATATTCTTTATGTGCTAAGGGGTATCTAGAGAGTGGGATAGGTTTAATAACTACCCTAACCCTAACACGTACCCTAACCCTAACCCCTACCGTAACACTAACGCGTACCCTAACCCTAACCCCTACCCTAACCCTAACACGTAACCTAATCCTAACCCGTACCCTAAACTGAGCCCTAACCCTAACACTAAACCAAACCCTAACCCTAACCCATACCCTACGCCGTACCCGAAGCCCTCCCCGAACCCGTACCCTAAGCCGTACCCTAAACCTAACCCTAAGCCTAACCCTAACCCTAGGCTACCCTTGACTGCTTCTGCCTCCAATAGATTTCCTAAGCACTAGTGTTTTAAGGAACAGCTTAAAAAGAGAATCCTAATGTGATTTCTTTATAATGGGTGTGTTCCTTATCTTATCCTAGTGTCTAAACTCTTCTCCATGGCTGAAACCCCAAATAATATACCTTTACATGCTATGGGGTATCTAGAGAGTGGGATAGGTTTAATAACTACCCTAACCCTAACACGTATCCTAATCCTAACCCCTACCCTAACCCTAACACGTACCATAATCCTAAACCGTACCCTAAACCGAACCCTAACCCTAACACTAACCCTAACCCATACCCTACGCCGTACCCGAAGCCCTCCCCGAACCCGTACCCTAAGCCTTACCCTAAGCCTAACCCTACGCCTAACCCTAACCCTAGGCTACCCTTCACTGCTTCTGTCTCCAATAGATTTCCTAAGCACTAGTGTTTTAAGGAACAGCTTAAAAAGAGAATCCTAATGTGATTTCTTTATAATGGGTGTGTTCCTTATCTTATCCTAGTGTCTAAACTCTTCTCCATGGCTAGACCCCCAAATAATATTCCTTTACGTGCTAATGGGTATCTAGACAGTGGGATAGGTTTAATAACTACCCTAACTCTAATGCGTACCCTAACCCTAACCCCTACCCTAACCCTAACACGTACCCTAATCCTAACCAATACCCTAAACCGAGCCCTAACCCTAACACTAACCCTAACGCTAACCCTAACCCATACCCTACGCCGTACCCGAAGCCCTCCCCGAACCCGTACCCTAAGCAGTACCCTAAGCCTAACCCTAAGCCTAACACTAACCCGAGGATTCCCTTGACTGCTTCAGCCTCCAATAGATTTCCTAAGGACTAGTGTTTTAAGCAACAGCTTAAAAAGAGAATCCTAATGTGATTTCTTTATAATGGGTGTGTTCCTTATCTTATCCTAGTGTCTAAACTCTTCTCCATGGCTGGACACCCAAATAATATTCCTTTACGTGCTAATGTGTATCTAGGGAGTATGATAGGTTTAATAACTACCCTAACCCTAACACGTACCCTAACCCTAACCCCTACCCTAACCCTAACACGTAACATAATCCTAAACTGTACCCTAAACCGAGCCCTAACCCTAACAATAACCCTAAACCTAACCCTAACCCATACCCTACGCCGTGCCCGAACCCCTACCCGAACCCATACCCTAAGCCGTACCCTAACGCTAACCCTAACCCTAGGCTACCCTTGACTGCTTCTGCCTCCAATAGATTTCCTAAGCACTAGTGTTTTAAGGAACAGCTTAAAAAGAGAATCCTAATGTGATTTCTTTATAATGGGTGTGTTCGTATCTTATCCTAGTGTCTAAACTCTTCTCCATGGCTGGACCCCCAAATAATATTCCTTTACATGCTAAGGGGTATCTAGAGAGTGGGATAGGTTTAATAACTACCCTAACCCTAACACGTACCCTAATCCTAACCCCTACCCTAACCCTAACACGTACCCTAATCCTAAACCGTACCCTAAACCGAACCCTAACCCTAACACTAACCCTAACCCTAACCCTAACCCATACGCAACGCCGTACCCGAAGCCCTCCCCGAACCCGTACCCTAAGCCTTACCCTAAGCCTAACCCTAAGCCTAACCGTAACCCTAGGCTACCCTTCACTTCTTCTGTCTCCAGTAGATTTCCTAAGCACTAGTGTTTTAAGGAACAGCTTAAAAAGAGAATCCTAATGTGATTTCTTTATAATGGGTGTGTTCCTTATCTTATCCTAGTGTCTAAACTCTTTTCCATGGCTGGACCCCCAAATAATATTCCTTTACATGCTAAGGGGTATCTAGAGAGTGGGATAGGTTTAATAACTACCTTAACTCTAACGCGTACCCTAACCCTAACCCCTACCCTAACCCTAACACGTACCCTAATCCTAAACAATACCCTACACCGAGCCCTAACCCTAACACTAACCCTAACCCTAACCCTAACCCATACCCTATGCCATACCCGAAGCCCTCCCCGAATCCGTACCCTAAGCCGTACCCTAAGCCTAACCCTAAGCCTAACCCTAACCCTAGGCTACCCTTGACTGCTTCTGCCTCCAATAGATTTCCTAAGCACTAGTGATTTAAGGAACAGCTTAAAAAGAGAATCCTAATGTGATTTCTTTATAATGTGTGTGTTCCTTATCTTATCCTAGTGTCTAAACTCTTCTCCATGGCTGGACCCCCAAATAATATTCCTTTACGTGCTAAGGGGTATCTAGAGAGTAGGATAGGTTTAATAACTACCCTAATCCTAATGAGTACCCTAACCCTAACCACTACCCTAACAGTAACACCTACCCTAATCCTAACCCGTACACTAAACCGAGCCCTTACACTAACACTAACCCTAAACATAACCCTAACCCATACCCTACGCCGTACCCGAACACCTCCCTGAACCCGTACCCTAAGCCGTACCCTAAGCCAAACCCAAGCTTAACCCTAACCCTAGGCTACCGTTGACTGCTTCTGCCTCCAATAGATTTCCTAAGCACTAGTGTTTTAAGGAACAGCTTAAGAAGAGAATCCTAATGTGATTTCTTTATAATAGGTGTCTTCCTTATCTTATCCTAGTGTCTAAACTCTTCTCCATGGCTGGACCCCCAAATAATATTCCTTTACGTGTTAAGGGGTATCTAGAGAGTGGGATAGGTTTAAAAACTACCCTAACCCTAACGCGTACCCTAACCCTAACCACTACCGTAACCCTAACACGTACCCTAATCCTAACCCGTACCCTAAACCGAGCCCTAACCCTAACACTAACCCAAACATTAACCCTAACCCATACCCTCCGCCGTACACGAACCCCTCCCCGAACCCGTACCCTAAGCCGTACCCTAAGCCTAACCCTAAGCCTAACCCTAACCCTAGGCTACCCTTGACTGCTTCTGCCTCCAATAGATTTCCTAAGCACTATTGTTTTAAGGAACAGTTTAAAAAGAGAATCCTAATGTGATTTCTTTATAATGTGTGTGTTCCTTATCTTATCCTAGTGTCTAAACTCTTCTCCATGGCTGGACCCCCAAATAATATTCCTTTACGTGCTCAGGGGTATCTAGAGAGTGGGATAGGTTTAATAACTACCCTAACCCTAACGCGTACCCTAACCCTAACCCCTACCCTAACCATAACACGTACCCTAATCCTAAACAGTACACTAAACCGAGCCCTTACACTAACACTAACCCTAACCATAACCCTAACCCATACCCTACGCCGTACCCGAACACCTCCCTGAACCCGTACCCTAAGCCTTACCCTAAGCCTAACCCTAAGCCTAACCCTAACCCTAGGCTACCCTTCACTGCTTCTGTCTCCAATAGATTTCCTAAGCACTAGTGTTTTAAGGAACAGCTTAAGAAGGGAATCCTAATGTGATTTCTTTATAATGGGTGTGTTCCTTATCTTATCCTAGTGTCTAAACTCTTCTCCATGGCTGGACCCCCAAATAATATTCCTTTACGTCCTAAGGGGTATCTAGAGAGTGGGATAGGTTTAATAACTACCCTAACTCTAATGCGTACCCTAACCCTAACCCCTACCCTAACGCTAACACGTACCCTAAACCGAGCCCTAACCCTAACACTAACACTAACCCTAACCCTAACCCATACCCTACGCCGTACCCGAAGCCCCCCCCGAATCCGTACCCTAAGGCGTACCCTAACCCTAACCCTCAGCCTAACACTAACCCTAGGCTACCCTTGACTGCTTCTGCATCCAATAGATTTCCTAAGCACTAGTCTTTTAAGGAACAGCTTAAAAAGAGAATCCTAATGTGATTTCTTTATAATGTGTGTGTTCCTTATATTATCTTAGTGTCTAAACTCTTCTCTATTGCTGGACCCCCAAATAATATTCCTTTACGTGCTAAGGGGTATCTAGAGAGTGGGATAGGTTTAATAACTATCCTAACCCTAACGCGTACCCTAACCCTAACCCCTACCCTAACCCTAACACGTACCCTAATCCTAACCCGTACCCTAAACCGAGCCCTAAGCCTAACACTAACCCTAACCCTAACCCTAACCCATGCCCTACGCCGTACCCGAAGCCCTCCCTGAACCCGTACCCTAAGCCGTACCCTAAGCCTAATCCTAAACCTAGGCTACCCTTGACTGCTTCTGCCTCCAATAGATTTCCTAAGCACTAGTCTTTTAAGGAACAGCTTAAAACGAGAATCCTAATGTGATTTCTTTATAATGGGTGTGTTCCTTATCTTATCCTAGTGTCTAAACTCTTCTCCATGCCTGGACCCACAAATAATATTCCTTTACGTGCTAAGGGGTATCTAGAGAGTGGGATAGGTTTAATCACTACCCTAACCCTAACGTGTACCCTAACCCTAACCCCTACCCTAACCCTAACACGTACCCTAATCCTAACCCGTACCCTAAACCGAGCCCTAACCCTAACACTAACCCTAACCCTAACCCTAACCCATACCCTACGCCGTACCCGAAGCCCTCACCGAACCCGTACCCTAAGCCGTACCCTAAGCCTAACCCTAAGCCTAACCCTAACACTAGGCTACCCTTGACTGCTTCTGCCTCCAATAGATTTCCTAAGCACTAGTGTTTTAAGGAACAGCTTAAAACGAGAATCCTAATGTGATTTCTTTATAATGTGTGTGTTCCTTATATTATCTTAGTGTCTAAATTCTTCTCCATGGCTGGACCCCCAAATAATATTCCTTTACGTGCTACGGGGTATCTAGAGAGTGGGATAGGTTTAATAACTACCCTAACCCTAACGCGTGCCCTAACCCTCACTCCTACGCTAACCCTAACACGTACCCTAATCCTAAACCGTACCCTAAACCGAGCCCTAACCCTAACACTAACCGTAACCCTAACCCTAACCCATACCCTACGCCGTATCCGAAGCCCTCACCGAACCCGTACCCTAAGCCGTACCCTAAGCCTACCCCTAAGCCTAACCCTAACCCTAGGCTACCCTTGACTGCTTCTGCCTCCAATAGATTTCCTAAGCACTAGTGCTTTAAGGAACAGCTTAAAAAGTGAATCCTAATGTGATTTCTTTATAATGGGTGTGTTCCTTATCTTATCCTAGTGTCTAAACTCTTCTCCATGGCTGGACCCCCAAATAATATTACTTTATGTGCTAAGGGGTATCGAGAGAGTGGGATAGGTTTAATCACTACCCTAACCCTAACGCGTACCCTAACGCTAACCCCTACCCTAACCCTAACATGTACCCTAATCCTAACCCGTACCCTATACCGAGCCCTAACCCTAACACTAACCCTAACCCTAACCCTAACCCATACCCTACGCCGTACCCGAAGCCCTCCCCGAACCCGTACCCTAAGCCGTACCCTAAGCCTAACCCTAAGCCTAACCCTAACCCTAGGCTACCCTTGACTGCTTCTGCCTCCAATAGATTTCCTAAGCACTAGTGTTTTAAGGAACAGCTTAAAAAGAGAATCCTAATGTGATTTCTTTATAATGTGTGTGTTCCTTATCTTATCCTAGTGTCTAAACTCTTCTCCATGGCTGGACCCCCAAATAATATTCCTTTACGTGCTAAGGGGTATCTAGAGAGTGGGATAGGTTTAATAACTACCCTAACCCTAACGCGTACCCTAACCCTAACCCCTACCCTAACCATAACACGTACCCTAATCCTAAACAGTACACTAAACCGAGCCCTTACACTAACACTAACCCTAACCATAACCCTAACCCATACCCTACGCCGTACCCGAACACCTCCCTGAACCCGTACCCTAAGCCTTACCCTAAGCCTAACCCTAAGCCTAACCCTAACCCTAGGCTACCCTTCACTGCTTCTGTCTCCAATAGATTTCCTAAGCACTAGTGTTTTAAGGAACAGCTTAAGAAGGGAATCCTAATGTGATTTCTTTATAATGGGTGTGTTCCTTATCTTATCCTAGTGTCTAAACTCTTCTCCATGGCTGGACCCCCAAATAATATTCCTTTACGTCCTAAGGGGTATCTAGAGAGTGGGATAGGTTTAATAACTACCCTAACTCTAATGCGTACCCTAACCCTAACCCCTACCCTAACGCTAACACGTACCCTAAACCGAGCCCTAACCCTAACACTAACACTAACCCTAACCCTAACCCATACCCTACGCCGTACACGAAGCCCCCCCCGAATCCGTACCCTAAGGCGTACCCTAACCCTAACCCTCAGCCTAACACTAACCCTAGGCTACCCTTGACTGCTTCTGCATCCAATAGATTTCCTAAGCACTAGTCTTTTAAGGAACAGCTTAAAAAGAGAATCCTAATGTGATTTCTTTTTAATGTGTGTGTTCCTTATATTATCTTAGTGTCTAAACTCTTCTCTATTGCTGGACCCCCAAATAATATTCCTTTACGTGCTAAGGGGTATCTAGAGAGTGGGATAGGTTTAATAACTATCCTAACCCTAACGCGTACCCTAACCCTAACCCCTACCCTAACCCTAACACGTACCCTAATCCTAACCCGTACCCTAAACCGAGCCCTAAGCCTAACACTAACCCTAACCCTAACCCTAACCCATGCCCTACGCCGTACCCGAAGCCCTCCCTGAACCCGTACCCTAAGCCGTACCCTAAGCCTAATCCTAAACCTAGGCTACCCTTGACTGCTTCTGCCTCCAATAGATTTCCTAAGCACTAGTGTTTTAAGGAACAGCTTAAAACGAGAATCCTAATGTGATTTCTTTATAATGGGTGTGTTCCTTATCTTATCCTAGTGTCTAAACTCTTCTCCATGCCTGGACCCACAAATAATATTCCTTTACGTGCTAAGGGGTATCTAGAGAGTGGGATAGGTTTAATAACTACCCTAACCCTAATGTGTACCCTAACCCTAACCCCTACCCTAACCCTAACACGTAACCTAAACCTAACCCGTACCCTAAACCGAGCCCTAACCCTAACACTAACCCTAAACCTAACCCTAACCCATACCCTACGCCGTACCCGAAGCCCTCCCCGAACCCGTACCCTAAGCCGTACCCTAAGCCTAACCCTAAGCCTAACCCTAACCCTAGGCAACCCTTGACTGCTTCTGCCTCCAATAGATTTCCTAAGCACTAGTGTTTTAAGGACCAGCATAAAAAGAGAATCCCAATGTGATTTCTTTATAATGGGTGTGTTCCTTATCTTATCCTAGTGTCTAAACTCTTCTCCATGGCTGGACCCCCAAATAATATTCCTTCATGTGCTAAGGGGTATCGAGAGAGTGGGATAGGTTTAATCACTACCCTAACCCTAACGTGTACCCTAACCCTAACCCCTACCCTAACACTAACACGTACCCTAATCCTAACCCGTACCCTAAACCGAGCCCTAACCCTAACACTAACCCTAACCCTAACCCTAACCCATACCCTACGCCGTACCCGAAGCCCTCCCCGAACCCGTACCCTAAGCCGTACCCTAAGCCTAACCCTAAGCCTAACCCTAACCCTAGGCTACCCTTGACTGCTTCTGCCTCCAATAGATTTCCTAAGCACTAGTGTTTTAAGGAACAGCTTAAAAAGTGAATCCTAATGTGATTTCTTTATAATGGGTGTGTTCCTTATCTTATCCTTGTGTCTAAACTCTTCTCCATGGCTGGACCCCCAAATAATATTCCTTTATGTGCTAAAGGGTATCGAGAGAGTGGGATAGGTTTAATCACTACCCTAACCCTAACGCGTACCCTAACGCTAACCCCTACCCTAACCCTAACATGTACCCTAATCCTTACCCGTACACTAAACCGAGCCCTAACCCTAACACTAACCCTAACCCTAACCCTAACCCATACCCTACGCCGTACCCGAAGCCCTCCGCGAAAACGTACCCTAAGCCGTACCCTAAGCCTAACCCTAAGCCTAACCCCAAACCTAGGCTACCCTTGACTGCTTCTGCCTCCAATAGATTTCCTAAGCACTAGTGTTTTAAGGAACAGCTTAAAACGAGAATCCTAATGTGATTTCTTTATAATGGGTGTGTTCCTTATCTTATCCTAGTGTCTAAACTCTTCTCCATGCCTGGACCCCCAAATAATATTCCTTTACGTGCTAAGGGGTATCTAGAGAGTGGGATAGGTTTAATAACTACCCTAAACCTAATGTGTACCCTAACCCTAACCCCTACCCTAACCCTAACACGTAACCTAAACCTAACCCGTACCCTAAACGGAGCCCTAACCCTAACACTAACCCTAACACTAACACTAACCCATACCCTACGCCGTAAACGAACCCCTCCCCGAACCCGTACCCTAAGTCGTACCCTAAGCCTAACCCCAAGCCTAAACCTAACCCTAGGCTACCCTTGACTTCTTCTGCCTCCAATAGATTTCCTAAGCACTAGTGTTTTAAGGACCAGCATAAAAAGAGAATCCCAATGTGATTTCTTTATAATGGGTGTGTTCCTTATCTTATCCTAGTGTCTAAACTCTTCTCCATGGCTGGACCCCCAAATAATATTCCTTTACGTGCTAAGGGGTATCTAGAGAGTGGGATAGGTTTAATAACTACCCTAACTCTAATGCGTACCCTAAACCTAAACCCGACCCTAACGCTAACACGTACCCTAAACCGAGCCCTAACCATAACACTAACAATAAGCCTAACCCTAACCCATACCCTACGCCGTACCCGAAGCCTTCCCCGAACCCGTACCCTAAGCCGTACCCTAAGCCTAACCCTCAGCCTAACACTAACGCTAGGCTACCCTTGACTGCTTCTGCCTCCATTAGATTTCCTAAGCACTAGTGTTTTAAGGAACAGCTTAAGAAGAGAATCCTAATGTGATTTCTTTATAATAGGTGTGTTCCTTATCTTATCCTAGTGTCTAAACTCTTCTCCATGGCTGGACCCACAAATAATATTCCTTTTCGTGCTAAGGGGTATCTAGAGAGTGGGATAGGTTTAATAACTACCCTAACCCTAACGCGTACCCTAACCCTAACCCCTACCCTAACCCTAACACGTACCCTAATCCTAACCCGTACCCTAAACGGAGCCCTAACCCTAACACTAACCCTAACCCTAACCCTAACCCATACCCTACGCCGTACCCGAAGCCCTCCCCGAACCCGTACCCTAAGCCGTACCCTAATCCTAACCCTAAGCCTAACCCTAACCCTAGGCTACCCTTGACTGCTTCTGCCTCCAATAGATTTCCTAAGCACTAGTGTTTTAAGGAACAGCTTAAAAAGAGAATCCTAATGTGATTTCTTTATAATGTGTGTGTTCCTTATATTATCTTAGTGTCTAAACTCTTCTCTATTGCTGGACACCCAAATAATATTCCTTTACGTGCTAAGGGGTATCTACAGCGTGGGATAGGTTTAATAACTATCCTAACCCTAACGCGTACCCTAACCCTAACCCCTACCCTAAACCTAACACGTACCCTAATCCTAACCCGTACCCTAAACCGAGCCCTAACCCTAACACTAACCCTAACCCTAACCCTAACCCATGCCCTACGCCGTACCCGAAGCCCTCCCTGAACCCGTACCCTAAGCCGTACCCTAAGCCTAATCCTAAACCTAGGCTACCCTTGACTGCTTCTGCCTCCAATAGATTTCCTAAGCACTAGTGTTTTAAGGAACAGCTTAAAACGAGAATCCTCATGTGATTTCTTTATAATGGGTGTGTTCCTTATCTTATCCTAGTGTCTAAACACTTCTCCATGCATGGACCCACAAATAATATTCCTTTACGTGCTAAGGGGTATCTAGAGAGTGGGATAGGTTTAATAACTACCCTAACCCTAATGTGTACCCTAACCCTAACCCCTACCCTAACCCTAACACGTAACCTAAACCTAACCCGTACCCTAAACCGAGCCCTAACCCTAACACTAACCCTAAACCTAACCCTAACCCATACCCTACGCCGTACCCGAAGCCCTCCCCGAACCCGTACCCTAAGCCGTACCCTAAGCCTAACCCTAAGCCTAACCCTAACCCTAGGCAACCCTTCACTGCTTCTGCCTCCAATAGATTTCCTAAGCACTAGTGTTTTAAGGACCAGCATAAAAAGAGAATCCCAATGTGATTTCTTTATAATGGGTGTGTTCCTTATCTTATCCTAGTGTCTAAACTCTTCTCCATGGCTGGACCCCCAAATAATATTACTTCATGTGCTAAGGGGTATCGAGAGAGTGGGATAGGTTTAATCTCTACCCTAACCCTAACGTGTACCCTAACCCTAACCCCTACCCTAACCCTAACACGTACCCTAATCCTAACCCGTACCCTAAACCGAGCCCTATCCCTAACACTAACCCTAACCCTAACCCTAACCCATACCCTACGCCGTACCCGAAGCCCTCCCCAAACCCGTACCCTAAGCCGTACCCTAAGCCTAACCCTAAGCCTAACCCTAACCCTAGGCTACCCTTGACTGCTTCTGCCTCCAATAGATTTCCTAAGCACTAGTGTTTTAAGGAACAGCTTAAAACGAGAATCCTAATGTGATTTCTTTATAATGTGTGTGTTCCTTATATTATCTTAGTGTCTAAATTCTTCTCCATGGCTGGACCCCCAAATAATATTCCTTTACGTGCTACGGGGTATCTAGAGAGTGGGATAGGTTTAATAACTACCCTAACCCTAACGCGTACCCTAACCCTCACCCCTACGCTAACCCTAACACGTACCCTAATCCTAAACCGTACCCTAAACCGAGCCCTAACCCTAACACTAACCGTAACCCTAACCCTAACCCATACCCTACGCCGTACCCGAAGCCCTCCCCGAACCCGTACCCTAAGCCGTACCCTAAGCCTAACCCTAAGCCTAACCCTAACCCTAGGCTACCCTTGACTGCTTCTGCCTCCAATAGATTTCCTAAGCACTAGTGTTTTAAGTAACAGCTTAAAAAGTGAATCCTAATGTGATTTCTTTATAATGGGTGTGTTCCTTATCTTATCCTAGTGTCTAAACTCTTCTCCATGGCTGGACCCCCAAATAATATTCCTTTATGTGCTAAGGGGTATCGAGAGAGTGGGATAGGTTTAATCACTACCCTAACCCTAACGCGTACCCTAACGCTAACCCCTACCCTAACCCTAACATGTACCCTAATCCTAACCCGTACCCTAAACCGAGCCCTAACCCTAACACTAACCCTAACCCTAACCCTAACCCATACCCTACGCCGTACCCGAAGCCCTCCCCGAACCCGTACCCTAAGCCGTACCCTAAGCCTAACCCTAAGCCTAACCCTAACCCTAGGCTGCCCTTGACTGCTTCTGCCTCCAATAGATTTCCTAAGCACTAGTGTTTTAAGGAACAGCTTAAAAAGAGAATCCTAATGTGATTTCTTTATAATGTGTGTGTTCCTTATATTATCTTAGTGTCTAAACTCTTCTCCATGGCTGGACCCCCAAATAATATTCCTTTACGTGCTAAGGGGTATCTAGAGAGTGGGATAGGTTTAATAACTACCCTAACCATAACGCGAACCCTAACCCTAACCCCTACCCTAACCCTAACTCGTACCCTAATCCTTACCCGTACACTAAACCGAGCCCTAACCCTAACACTAACCCTAACCCTAACCCTAACCCATACCCTACGCCGTACCCGAAGCCCTCCCCGAACACGTACCCTAAGCCGTACACTAAGCCTAACCCTAAGCCTAACCCCAACCCTAGGCTACCCTTGACTGCTTCTGCCTCCAATAGATTTCCTAAGCACTAGTGTTTTAAGGAACAGCTTAAAACGAGAATCCTAATGTGATTTCTTTATAATGGGTGTGTTCCTTACCTTATCCTAGTGTCTAAACTCTTCTCCATGCCTGGACCCCCAAATAATATTCCTTTACGTGCTAAGGGGTATCTAGAGAGTGGGATAGGTTTAATAACTACCCTAAACCTAATGTGTACCCTAACCCTAACCCCTACCCTAACCCTAACACGTAACCTAAACCTAACCCGTACCATAAACGGAGCCCTAACCCTAACACTAACCCTAACACTAACACTAACCCATACCCTACGCCGTAAACGAACCCCTCCCTGAACCCGTACCCTAAGCCCTACCCTAAGCCTAACCCCAAGCCTAAACCTAACCCTAGGCTACCCTTGACTTCTTCTGCCTCAAATAGATTTCCTAAGCACTAGTGTTTTAAGGAACAGCTTAAACAGAGAATCCTAATGTGATTTCTTTATAATGTGTGTGTTCCTTATATTATCTTAGTGTCTAAACTCTTCTCCATGGCTGGACCCCCAAATAATATTCCTTTACGTGCTAATGGGTATCTAGAGATTGGGAAAGGTTTAATAACTACCCTAACCCTAACGCGTACCCTAACCCTAACCCCTACCCTAACCCTAACACGTACCCTAATCCTAACCCGTACCCTAAACCGAGCCCTAACCCTAACACTAACCCTAAACCTAACCCTAACCCATACCCTACGCCGTACCCGAAGCCCTCCCCGAACCCGTACCCTAAGCCGTACCCTAAGCCTAACCCTAACCCTAGGCAACCCTTGACTGCTTCTGCCTCCAATAGATTTCCTAAGCACTAGTGTTTTAAAGACCAGCATAAAAAGAGAATCCTAATGTGATTTCTTTATAATGGGTGTGTTCCTTATCTTATCCTAGTGTCTAAACTCTTCTCCATGGCTGGACCCCCAAATAATATTCCTTTACGTGCTAAGGGGTATCTAGAGAGTGGGATAGGTTTAATAACTACCCTAACTCTAATGCGTACCCTAACCCTAAACCCGACCCTAACGCTAACACGTACCCTAAACCGAGCCCTAACCCTAACACTAACAATAAGCCTAACCCTAACCCATACCCTACGCCGTACCCGAAGCCTTCCCCGAACCCGTACCCTAAGCCGTACCCTAAGCCTAACCCTCAGCCTAACACTAACGCTAGGCTACCCTTGACTGCTTCTGCCTCCAATAGATTTCCTAAGCACTAGTGTTTTAAGGAACAGCTTAAGAAGAGAATCCTAATGTGATTTCTTTATAATAGGTGTGTTCCTTATCTTATCCTAGTGTCTAAACTCTTCTCCATGGCTGGACCCACAAATAATATTCCTTTTCGTGCTAAGGGGTATCTAGAGAGTGGGATAGGTTTAATCACTACCCTAACCCTAACGCGTACCCTAACCCTAACCCCTACCCTAACCCTAACACGTACCCTAATCCTAACCCGTACCCTAAACCGAGCCCTAACCCTAACACTAACCCTAACCCTAACCCTAACACATACCCCACGCCGTACCCGAAGCCCTCCCCGAACCCGTACCCTAAACCGTACCCTAAGCCTAACCCTAAGCCTAACCCTAACCCTAGGCTACCCTTGACTGCTTCTGCCTCCAATAGATTTCCTAAGCACTAGTGTTTTAAGGAACAGCTTAAAAAGAGAATACTAACGTGATTTCTTTATAATGTGTGTGTTCCTTATATTATCTTAGTGTCTAAACTCTTCTCCATTGGTGGACCCCCAAATAATATTCCTTTACGTGCTAAGGGGTATCTAGAGAGTGGGATAGGTTTAATCACTACCCTAACCGTAAGGCGTACCCTAACCCTAACCCCTACCCTAACCCTAACACGTACCCTAATCCTAACCCGTACCCTAAACCGAGCCCTAACCCTAACACTAACCCTAACCCTAACCATAACCCATACCCTACGCCGTACCCGAAGACCTCCCCGAAAACGTACCCTAAGCCGTACCCTAAGCCTAACCCTAAGCCTAACCCTAACCCTAGGCTACCCTTGACTGTTTCTGCCTCCAATAGATTTCCTAAGCACTAGTGTTTTAAGGAACAGCTTAAAAAGAGAATGCTAAAGTGATTTCTTTATAATGGGTGTGTTCCTTATCTAATCCTAGTGTCGAAACTCTTCTCCATGCCTGGACCCCCTAAATAATATTCCTTTACGTGCTAAGGGGTATCGAGAGAGTGGGATAGGTTTAATAACTACCCTAACCCTAACGCGTACCCTAACCCTAACCCCTACCCTAACCCTAACACGTACCCTAATCCTAAACCGTACCCTAAACCGAGCCCTAACCCTAACACTAACCCTAACCCTAACACTAACCCATACCCTACGCCGTACCCGAAGCCCTCCCCGAACCCGTACCCTAAGCCTAACCCTAAGCCTAACCCCAACCCTAGGCTACCCTTGACTGCTTCTGCCTCCAATAGATTTCCTAAGCACTAGTGTTTTAAGGAACAGCTTAAAAAGAGAATCCTAATGTGATTTCTTTATAATGTGTGTGTTCCTTATATTATCTTAGTGTCTAAACTCTTCTCCATGGCTGGACCCCCAAATAATATTCCTTTACGTGCTAAGGGGTATCTAGAGAGTGGGATAGGTTTAATAACTACCCTAACACTAACGCGTACCCTAACCCTAAACCCTACCCTAACCCTAACACGTACCCTAATCCTAAAGCGTACCCTAAACCGAGCCCTAACCCTAACACTAACCGTAACCCTAACCCTAACCCATACCCTACGCCATACCCGAAGCCCTCCCCGAACACGTACCCTAAGCCGTACCCTAAGCCTAACCCTAAGCCTAACCCTAACCCTAGGCTACCCTTGACTGCTTCTGCCTCCAATAGATTTCCTAAGCACTAGTGTTTTAAGGAACAGCTTAAAAAGAGAATCCTAATGTGATTTCTTTATAATGTGTGTGTTCCTTATATTATCTTAGTGTCTAAAGTCTTCTCCATGGCTGGACCCCCAAATAATATTCTTTACGTGCTAAGGGGTATCTAGAGAGTGGGATAGGTTTAATAACTACCCTAAGCCTAACGCGTACCCTAACCCTAACCCCTACCCTAACCCTAACACGTACCCTAATCCTAACCCGTACCCTAAACCGAGCCCTAACCCTAACACTAACGCTAACCCTAACCCTAACCCATACCCTACGCCGTACCCGAAGCCCTCCCCGAACCCGTACCCTAAGCCGTACCCTAAGCCTAACCCTAAGCCTAACCCTAACCCTAGGCTACCCTTGACTGCTTCTGCCTCCAATAGATTTCCTAAGCACTAGTGTTTTAAGGAACAGCTTAAAAAGAGAATCCTAATGTGATTTCTTTATAATGGGTGTGTTCCTTATCTTATCCTAGTGTCTAAACTCTTCTCCATGGCTGGACCCCCAAATAATATTCCTTTACGTGCTAAGGGGTAACTAGTGAGTGGGATAGGTTTAATAACTACCCTAACCCTAACGCATACCCTAACACTAACCCCTACCCTAACCCTAATACGTACCCTAATCCTAACCCGTACCCTAAACCGAGCCCTAACCCTAACACTAACCCTAACCCTAACCCTAACCCATACCCTACGCCGTACCCGAAGCCCTCCCCGAACCCGTACCCTAAGCCTTACCCTAAACCTAACCCTAAGCCTAACCCTAACCCTAGGCTACCCTTGACTGCTTCTGCCTCCAATAGATTTCCTAAGCACTAGTGTTTTAAGGAACAGCTTAAAAAGAGAATGCTAAAGTGATTTCTTTATAATGGGTGTGTTCCTTATATTATCTTAGTGTCTAAACTCTTCTCCATGCCTGGACCCCCTAAATAATATTCCTTTACGTGCTAAGGGGTATCGAGAGAGTGGGATAGGTTTAATAACTACCCTAACCCTAACGCGTACCCTAACCCTAACCCCTACCCTAACCCTAACATGTACCCTAATCCTAAACCGTACCCTAAACCGAGCCCTAACCCTAACACTAACCCTAACCCTAACCCTAACCCATACCCTACGCCGTACCCAAAGCCCTCCCCGAACCCGTACCCTAAGCCTAACCCTAAGCCTAACCCCAACCCTAGGCTACCCTTGACTGCTTCTGCCTCCAATAGATTTCCTAAGCACTAGTGTTTTAAGGAACAGCTTAAAAAGAGAATCCTAATGTGATTTCTTTATAATGTGTGTGTTCCTTATATTATCTTAGTGTCTAAACTCTTCTCCATGGCTGGACCCCCAAATAATATTCCTTTACGTGCTAAGGGGTATCTAGAGAGTGGGATAGGTTTAATAACTACCCTAACCCTAACGCGTACCCTAACCCTAAACCCTACCCTAACCCTAACACGTACCCTAATCCTAAAGCGTACCCTAAACCGAGCCCTAACCCTAACACTAACCGTAACCCTAACCCTAACCCATACCCTACGCCGTACCCGAAGCCCTCCCCGAACACGTACCCTAAGCCGTACCCTAAGCCTAACCCTAAGCCTAACCCTAACCCTAGGCTACCCTTGACTGCTTCTGCCTCCAATAGATTTCCTAAGCACTAGTGTTTTAAGGAACAGCTTAAAAAGAGAATCCTAATGTGATTTCTTTATAATGTGTGTGTTCCTTATATTATCTTAGTGTCTAAAGTCTTCTCCATGGCTGGACCCCCAAATAATATTCTTTACGTGCTAAGGGGTATCTAGAGAGTGGGATAGGTTTAATAACTACCCTAAGCCTAACGCGTACCCTAACCCTAACCCCTACCCTAACCCTAACACGTACCCTAATCCTAACCCGTACCCTAAACCGAGCCCTAACCCTAACACTAACGCTAACCCTAACCCTAACCCATACCCTACGCCGTACCCGAAGCCCTCCCCGAACCCGTACCCTAAGCCGTACCCTAAGCCTAACCCTAAGCCTAACCCTAACCCTAGGCTACCCTTGACTGCTTCTGCCTCCAATAGATTTCCTAAGCACTAGTGTTTTAAGGAACAGCTTAAAAAGAGAATCCTAATGTGATTTCTTTATAATGGGTGTGTTCCTTATCTTATCCTAGTGTCTAAACTCTTCTCCATGGCTGGACCCCCAAATAATATTCCTTTACGTGCTAAGGGGTAACTAGTGAGTGGGATAGGTTTAATAACTACCCTAACCCTAACGCATACCCTAACACTAACCCCTACCCTAACCCTAATACGTACCCTAATCCTAACCCGTACCCTAAACCGAGCCCTAACCCTAACACTAACCCTAACCCTAACCTTAACCCATACCCTACGCCGTACCCGAAGCCCTCCCCGAACCCGTACCCTAAGCCTTACCCTAAACCTAACCCTAAGCCTAACCCTAACCCTAGGCTACCCTTGACTGCTTCTGCCTCCAATAGATTTCCTAAGCACTAGTGTTTTAAGGAACAGCTTAAAAAGAGAATGCTAAAGTGATTTCTTTATAATGGGTGTGTTCCTTATATTATCTTAGTGTCTAAACTCTTCTCCATGCCTGGACCCCCTAAATAATATTCCTTTACGTGCTAAGGGGTATCGAGAGAGTGGGATAGGTTTAATAACTACCCTAACCCTAACGCGTACCCTAACCCTAACCCCTACCCTAACCCTAACACGTACCCTAATCCTAAACCGTACCCTAAACCGAGCCCTAACCCTAACACTAACCCTAACCCTAACCCTAACCCATACCCTACGCCGTACCCGAAGCCCTCCCCGAACCCGTACCCTAAGCCTAACCCTAAGCCTAACCCCAACCCTAGGCTACCCTTGACTGCTTCTGCCTCCAATAGATTTCCTAAGCACTAGTGTTTTAAGGAACAGCTTAAAAAGAGAATCCTAATGTGATTTCTTTATAATGTGTGTGTTCCTTATATTATCTTAGTGTCTAAACTCTTCTCCATGGCTGGACCCCCAAATAATATTCCTTTACGTGCTAAGGGGTATCTAGAGAGTGGGATAGGTTTAATAACTACCCTAACCCTAACGCGTACCCTAACCCTAAACCCTACCCTAACCCTAACACGTACCCTAATCCTAAAGCGTACCCTAAACCGAGCCCTAACCCTAACACTAACCGTAACCCTAACCCTAACCCATACCCTACGCCGTACCCGAAGCCCTCCCCGAACACGTACCCTAAGCCGTACCCTAAGCCTAACCCTAAGCCTAACCCTAACCCTAGGCTACCCTTGACTGCTTCTGCCTCCAATAGATTTCCTAAGCACTAGTGTTTTAAGGAACAGCTTAAAAAGAGAATCCTAATGTGATTTCTTTATAATGTGTGTGTTCCTTATATTATCTTAGTGTCTAAAGTCTTCTCCATGGCTGGACCCCCAAATAATATTCTTTACGTGCTAAGGGGTATCTAGAGAGTGGGATAGGTTTAATAACTACCCTAAGCCTAACGCGTACCCTAACCCTAACCCCTACCCTAACCCTAACACGTACCCTAATCCTAACCCGTACCCTAAACCGAGCCCTAACCCTAACACTAACGCTAACCCTAACCCTAACCCATACCCTACGCCGTACCCGAAGCCCTCCCCGAACCCGTACCCTAAGCCGTACCCTAAGCCTAACCCTAAGCCTAACCCTAACCCTAGGCTACCCTTGACTGCTTCTGCCTCCAATAGATTTCCTAAGCACTAGTGTTTTAAGGAACAGCTTAAAAAGAGAATCCTAATGTGATTTCTTTATAATGGGTGTGTTCCTTATCTTATCCTAGTGTCTAAACTCTTCTCCATGGCTGGACCCCCAAATAATATTCCTTTACGTGCTAAGGGGTAACTAGTGAGTGGGATAGGTTTAATAACTACCCTAACCCTAACGCATACCCTAACCCTAACCCCTACCCTAACCCTAACACGTACCCTAATCCTAAACCGTACCCTAACCCGAGCCCTAACCCTAACACTAACCCTAACCCTAACCCTAACCCATACCCTACGCCGTACCCGAAGCCCTCCCCGAACCCGTACCCTAAGCCTAACCCTAAGCCTAACCCCAACCCTAGGCTACCCTTGACTGCTTCTGCCTCCAATAGATTTCCTAAGCACTAGTGTTTTAAGGAACAGCTTAAAAAGAGAATCCTAATGTGATTTCTTTATAATGTGTGTGTTCCTTATATTATCTTAGTGTCTAAACTCTTCTCCATGGCTGGACCCCCAAATAATATTCCTTTACGTGCTAAGGGGTATCTAGAGAGTGGGATAGGTTTAATAACTACCCTAACACTAACGCGTACCCTAACCCTAAACCCTACCCTAACCCTAACACGTACCCTAATCCTAAAGCGTACCCTAAACCGAGCCCTAACCCTAACACTAACCGTAACCCTAACCCTAACCCATACCCTACGCCGTACACGAAGCCCTCCCCGAACACGTACCCTAAGCCGTACCCTAAGCCTAACCCTAAGCCTAACCCTAACCCTAGGCTACCCTTGACTGCTTCTGCCTCCAATAGATTTCCTAAGCACTAGTGTTTTAAGGAACAGCTTAAAAAGAGAATCCTAATGTGATTTCTTTATAATGTGTGTGTTCCTTATATTATCTTAGTGTCTAAAGTCTTCTCCATGGCTGGACCCCCAAATAATATTCTTTACGTGCTAAGGGGTATCTAGAGAGTGGGATAGGTTTAATAACTACCCTAAGCCTAACGCGTACCCTAACCCTAACCCCTACCCTAACCCTAACACGTACCCTAATCCTAACCCGTACCCTAAACCGAGCCCTAACCCTAACACTAACGCTAACCCTAACCCTAACCCATACCCTACGCCGTACCCGAAGCCCTCCCCGAACCCGTACCCTAAGCCGTACCCTAAGCCTAACCCTAAGCCTAACCCTAACCCTAGGCTACCCTTGACTGCTTCTGCCTCCAATAGATTTCCTAAGCACTAGTGTTTTAAGGAACAGCTTAAAAAGAGAATCCTAATGTGATTTCTTTATAATGGGTGTGTTCCTTATCTTATACTAGTGTCTAAACTCTTCTCCATGGCTGGACCCCCAAATAATATTCCTTTACGTGCTAAGGGGTAACTAGTGAGTGGGATAGGTTTAATAACTACCCTAACCCTAACGCATACCCTAACACTAACCCCTACCCTAACCCTAATACGTACCCTAATCCTAACCCGTACCCTAAACCGAGCCCTAACCCTAACACTAACCCTAACCCTAACCCTAACCCATACCCTACGCCGTACCCGAAGCCCTCCCCGAACCCGTACCCTAAGCCTTACCCTAAACCTAACCCTAAGCCTAACCCTAATCCTAGGCTACCCTTGACTGCTTCTGCCTCCAATAGATTTCCTAAGCACTAGTGTTTTAAGGAACAGCTTAAAAAGAGAATGCTAAAGTGATTTCTTTATAATGGGTGTGTTCCTTATATTATCTTAGTGTCTAAACTCTTCTCCATGCCTGGACCCCCTAAATAATATTCCTTTACGTGCTAAGGGGTATCGAGAGAGTGGGATAGGTTTAATAACTACCCTAACCCTAACGCGTACCCTAACCCTAACCCCTACCCTAACCCTAACACGTACCCTAATCCTAAACCGTACCCTAAACCGAGCCCTAACCCTAACACTAACCCTAACCCTAACCCTAACCCATACCCTACGCCGTACCCGAAGCCGTCCCCGAACCCGTACCCTAAGCCGTACCCTAAGCCTAACCCCAACCCTAGGCTACCCTTGACTGCTTCTGCCTCCAATAGATTTCCTAAGCACTAGTGTTTTAAGGAACAGCTTAAAAAGAGAATCCTAATGTGATTTCTTTATAATGTGTGTGTTCCTTATATTATCTTAGTGTCTAAACTCTTCTCCATGGCTGGACCCCCAAATAATATTCCTTTACGTGCTAAGGGGTATCTAGAGAGTGGGATAGGTTTAATAACTACCCTAACCCTAACGCGTACCCTAACCCTAAACCCTACCCTAACCCTAACACGTACCCTAATCCTAAAGCGTACCCTAAACCGAGCCCTAACCCTAACACTAACCGTAACCCTAACCCTAACCCATACCCTACGCCGTACCCGAAGCCCTCCCCGAACACGTACCCTAAGCCGTACCCTAAGCCTAACCCTAAGCCTAACCCTAACCCTAGGCTACCCTTGACTGCTTCTGCCTCCAATAGATTTCCTAAGCACTAGTGTTTTAAGGAACAGCTTAAAAAGAGAATCCTAATGTGATTTCTTTATAATGTGTGTGTTCCTTATATTATCTTAGTATCTAAAGTCTTCTCCATGGCTGGACCCCCAAATAATATTCTTTACGTGCTAAGGGGTATCTAGAGAGTGGGATAGGTTTAATAACTACCCTAAGCCTAACGCGTACCCTAACCCTAACCCCTACCCTAACCCTAACACGTACCCTAATCCTAACCCGTACCCTAAACCGAGCCCTAACCCTAACACTAACGCTAACCCTAACCCTAACCCATACCCTACGCCGTACCCGAAGCCCTCCCCGAACCCGTACCCTAAGCCGTACCCTAAGCCTAACCCTAAGCCTAACCCTAACCCTAGGCTACCCTTGACTGCTTCTGCCTCCAATAGATTTCCTAAGCACTAGTGTTTTAAGGAACAGCTTAAAAAGAGAATCCTAATGTGATTTCTTTATAATGGGTGTGTTCCTTATCTTATCCTAGTGTCTAAACTCTTCTCCATGGCTGGACCCCCAAATAATATTCCTTTACGTGCTAAGGGGTAACTAGTGAGTGGGATAGGTTTAATAACTACCCTAACCCTAACGCATACCCTAACACTAACCCCTACCCTAACCCTAATACGTACCCTAATCCTAACCCGTACCCTAAACCGAGCCCTAACCCTAACACTAACCCTAACCCTAACCCTAACCCATACCCTACGCCGTACCCGAAGCCCTCCCCGAACCCGTACCCTAAGCCTTACCCTAAACCTAACCCTAAGCCTAACCCTAACCCTAGGCTACCCTTGACTGCTTCTGCCTCCAATAGATTTCCTAAGCACTAGTGTTTTAAGGAACAGCTTAAAAAGAGAATCCTAATGTGATTTCTTTATAATGTGTGTGTTCCTTATATTATCTTAGTGTCTAAACTCTTCTCCATGGCTGGACCCCCAAATAATATTCCTTTACGTGCTAAGGGGTATCTAGAGAGTGGGATAGGTTTAATAACTACCCTAACCCTAACGCGTACCCTAACCCTAACCCCTACCCTAACCCTAACACGTACCCTAATCCTAAAGCGTACCCTAAACCGAGCCCTAACCCTAACACTAACCCTAACCCTAACCCTAACCCATACCCTACGCCGTACCCGAAGCCCTCCCCGAAAACGTACCCTAAGCCGTACCCTAAGCCTAATCCTAACCCTAGGCTACCCTTGACTGCTTCTGCCTCCAATAGATTTCCTAAGCACTAGTGTTTTAAGGAACAGCTTAAAAAGAGAATCCTAATGTGATTTCTTTATAATGGGTGTGTTCCTTATCTAATCCTAGTGTCTAAACTCTTCTCCATGGCTGGAACCCCAAATAATATTCCTTTATGTGCTAAGGGGTATCGAGAGAGTGGGATAGTTTTAATAACTATCCTAACCCTAACGCGTTCCCTAACCCTAACCCCTACCCTAACCCTAACACGTACCCTAATCCTAAACCGTACCCTAAACCGAGCCCTAACCCTAACACTAACCGTAACCCTAACCCTAACCCATACCCTACGCCGTACCCGAAGCCCTCCCCGAACACGTACCCTAAGCCGTACCCTAAGCCTAACCCTCAGCCTAACCCTAACCCTAGGCTACCCTTCACTGCTTCTGCCTCCAATAGATTTCCTAAGCACTAGTGTTTTAAGGAACAGCTTAAAAAGAGAATCCTAATGTGATTTCTTTATAATGTGTGTGTTCCTTATATTATCTTAGTGTCTAAACTCTTCTCCATGGCTGGAACCCCAAATAATATTCCTTTACGTGCTAAGGGGTATCGAGAGAGTGGGATAGGTTTAATAACTACCCTAACCCTAACGCGTACCCTAACCCTAACCCCTACCCTAACCCTAACACGTACCCTAATCCTAAACCGTACCCTAAACCGAGCCCTAACCCTAACACTAACCCTAACCCTAACCCTAACCCATACCCTACGCCGTACCCGAAGCCCTCCCCGAACCCGTACCCTAAGCCGTACCCTAAGCCTAACCCTAAGCCTAACCCTAACCCTAGGCTACCCTTGACTGCTTCTGCCTCCAATAGATTTCCTAAGCACTAGTGTTTTAAGGAACAGCTTAAAAAGAGAATCCTAAAGTGATTTCTTTATAATGGGTGTGTTCCTTATCTTATCCTAGTGTCTAAACTCTTCTCCATGGCTGGACCCCCAAATAATATTCCTTTACGTGCTAAGGGGTAACTAGAGAGTGGGATAGGTTTAATAACTACCCTAACCCTAACGCGTACCCTAACGCTAACCCCTACCCTAACCCTAACACGTACCCTAATCCTAACCCGTACCCTAAACCGAGCCCTAACCCTAACACTAACCCTAACCCTAACCCTAACCCATACCCTACGCCGTACCCGAAGCCCTCCCCGAACCCCTACCCTAAACCGTACCCTAAGCCTAACCCTAAGCCTAACCCTAACCCTAGGCTACCCTTGACTGCTTCTGCCTCCAATAGATTTCCTAAGCACTAGTGTTTTAAGGAACAGCTTAAAAAGAGAATACTAATGTGATTTCTTTATAATGTGTGTGTTCCTTATATTATCTTAGTGTCTAAACTCTTCTCCATTGGTGGACCCCCAAATAATATTCCTTTACGTGCTAAGGGGTATCTAGAGAGTGGGATAGGTTTAATCACTACCCTAACCGTAACGCGTACCCTAACCCTAACCCCTACCCTAACCCTAACACGTACCCTAATCCTAACCCGTAACTTAAACCGAGCCCTAACCCTAACACTAACCCTAACCCTAACCCTAACCCATACCCTACACCGTACCCGAAGCCCTCCCCGAACACGTACCCTAAGCAGTACCGTAAGCCTAACCCTAAGCCTAACCCTAACCCTAGGCTACCCTTGACTGCTTCTGCCTCCAATACATTTCCTAAGCACTAGTGTTTTAAGGAACAGCTTAAAAACAGAATCCTAATGTGATTTCTTTATAATGTGTGTGTTCCTTATATTATCTTAGTGTCTAAAGTCTTCTCCATGGCTGGACCCCCAAATAATATTCCTTTACGTGCTAAGAGGTATCTAGAGAGTGGGATAGGTTTAATAACTACCCTAAGCCTAACGCGTACCCTAACCCTAACCCCTACCCTAACCCTAACACGTACCCTAATCCTAACTCGTACCCTAAACCGAGCCCTAACCCTAACACTAACCCTAACCCTAACCCTAACCCATACCCTACGCCGTACCCGAAGCCCTCCCCGAACCCGTACCCTAAACCGTACCCTAAGCCTAACCCTAAGCCTAACCCTAACCCTAGGCTACCCTTGACTGCTTCTGCCTCCAATAGATTTCCTAAGCACTAGTGTTTTAAGGAACAGCTTAAAAAGAGAATCCTAATGTGATTTCTTTATAATGGGTGTGTTCCTTATCTTATCCTAGTGTCTAAACTCTTCTCCATGGCTGGACCCCCAAATAATATTTCTTTACGTGATAAGGGGTAACTAGAGAGTGGGATAGGTTTAATAACTACCCTAACCCTAACGCGTACCCTAACGCTAACCCCTACCCTAACCCTAACACGTACCCTAATCCTAACCCGTACCCTAAACCGAGCCCTAACCCTAACACTAACCCTAACCCTAACCCTAACCCATACCCTACGCCGTACCCGAAGCCCTCCCCGAAAACGTACCCTAAGCCGTACCCTAAGCCTAACCCTAAGCCTAACCCTAACCCTAGGCTACCCTTGACTGCTTCTGCCTCCAATAGATTTCCTAAGCACTAGTGTTTTAAGGAACAGCTTAAAAAGAGAATCCTAATGTGATTTCTTTATAATGGGTGTGTTCCTTATCTAATCCTAGTGTCTAAACTCTTCTCCATGGCTGGACCCCCAAATAATATTCCTTTATGTGCTAAGGGGTATCTAGAGAGTGGGATAGGTTTAATAACTACCCTAACCCTAACGCGTACCCTAACCCTAACCCCTACCCTAACCCTAACACGTACCCTAATCCTAAACCGTACCCTAAACCGAGCCCTAACCCTAACACTAACCGTAACCATAACCCTAACCCATACCCTACGCCGTACCCGAAGCCCTCCCCGAACCCGTACCGTACGCCGTACCCTAAGCCTAACCCTAAGCCTAAACCTAACCCTAGGCTACCCTTGACTGCTTCTGCCTCCAATAGATTTCCTAAGCACTAGTGTTTTAAGGAACAGCTTAAAAAGAGAATCCTAATGTGATTTCTTTATAATGGGTGTGTTCCTTATCTTATCCTAGTGTCTAAACTCTTCTCCACGGCTGGACCCCCAAATAATATTCCTTTACGTGCTAAGGGGTAACTAGAGAGTGGGATAGGTTTAATAACTACCCTAACCCTAACGCGTACCCTAACGCTAACCCCTACCCTAACCCTAACACGTACCCTAATCCTAACCCGTACCCTAAACCGAGCCCTATCCCTAACACTAACCCTAAAACTAACCCTAACCCATACCCTACGCCGTACCCGAAGCCCTCCCCGAACCCGTACCCTAAACCGTACCCTAAGCCTAACCCTAAGCCTAACCTAATCCTAGGCTACCCTTGACTGCTTCTGCCTCCCATAGATTTCCTAAGCACTAGTGTTTTAAGGAACAGCTTAAAAAGAGAATACTAATGTGATTTCTTTATAATGTGTGTGTTCCTTATATTATCTTAGTGTCTAAACTCTTCTCCTTTGGTGGACCCCCAAATAATATTCCTTTACGTGCTAAGGGGTATCTAGAGAGTGGGATAGGTTTAATCACTACCCTAACCGTAACGCGTACCCTAACCCTAACCCCTACCCTAACCCTAACACCTACCCTAATCCTAACCCGTACCCTAAACCGAGCCCTAACCCTAACACTAACCCTAACCCTAACCCTAACCCATACCCTACGCCGTACCCGAAGCCCTCCCCGAAAACGTACCCTAAGCCGTACCCTAAGCCTAACCCTAAGCCTAACCCTAACCCTAGGCTACCCTTGACTGCTTCTGCCTCCAATAGATTTCCTAAGCACTAGTGTTTTAAGGAACAGCTTAAAGAGAGAATCCTAATGTGATTTCTTTATAATGGGTGTGTTCCTTATCTAATCCTAGTGTCTAAACTCTTCTCCATGGCTGGACCCCCAAATAATATTCCTTTATGTGCTAAGGGGTATCGAGAGAGTGGGATAGGTTTAATAACTACCCTAACCCTAACGCGTACCCTAACCCTAACCCCTACCCTAACCCTAACACGTACCCTAATCCTAAACCGTACCCTAAACCGAGCCCTAACCCTAACACTAACCCTAACCCTAACCCTAACCCATACCCTACGCCGTACCCGAAGCCCTCCCCGAACCCGTACCCTAAGCCGTACCCTAAGCCTAACCCTAAGCCTAACCCTAACCCTAGGCTACCCTTGACTGCTTCTGCCTCCAATAGATTTCCTAAGCACTAGTGTTTTAAGGAACAGCTTAAAAAGAGAATCCTAAAGTGATTTCTTTATAATGGGTGTGTTCCTTATCTTATCCTAGTGTCTAAACTCTTCTCCATGGCTGGACCCCCAAATAATATTCCTTTACGTGCTAAGGGGTAACTAGAGAGTGGGATAGGTTTAATAACTACCCTAACCCTAACGCGTACCCTAACGCTAACCCCTACCCTAACCCTAACACGTACCCTAATCCTAACCCGTACCCTAAACCGAGCCCTAACCCTAACACTAACCCTAACCCTAACCCTAACCCATACCCTACGCCGTACCCGAAGCCCTCCCCGAACCCCTACCCTAAACCGTACCCTAAGCCTAACCCTAAGCCTAACCCTAACCCTAGGCTACCCTTGACTGCTTCTGCCTCCAATAGATTTCCTAAGCACTAGTGTTTTAAGGAACAGCTTAAAAAGAGAATACTAATGTGATTTCTTTATAATGTGTGTGTTCCTTATATTATCTTAGTGTCTAAACTCTTCTCCATTGGTGGACCCCCAAATAATATTCCTTTACGTGCTAAGGGGTATCTAGAGAGTGGGATAGGTTTAATCACTACCCTAACCGTAACGCGTACCCTAACCCTAACCCCTACCCTAACCCTAACACGTACCCTAATCCTAACCCGTAACTTAAACCGAGCCCTAACCCTAACACTAACCCTAACCCTAACCCTAACCCATACCCTACGCCGTACCCGAAGCCCTCCCCGAACCCGTAACCTAAGCCGTACCCTAAGCCTAACCCTAAGCCTAACCCTAACCCTAGGCTACCCTTGACTGCTTCTGCCTCCAATAGATTTCCTAAGCACTAGTGTTTTAAGGAACAGCTTAAAAAGAGAATCCTAAAGTGATTTCTCTATAATGGGTGTGTTCCTCATCTTTTCCTAGTGTCTCAACTCTTCTCCATGGCTGGACCCCCAAATAATATTCCTTTACGTGCTAAGGGGTAACTAGAGAGTGGGATAGGTTTAATAACTACCCTAACCCTAACGCGTACCCTAACGCTAACCCCTACCCTAACCCTAACACGTACCCTAATCCTAACCCGTACCCTAAACCGAGCCCTAACCCTAACACTAACCCTAACCCTAACCCTAACCCATACCCTACGCCGTACCCGAAGCCCTCCCCGAACCCCTACCCTAAACCGTACCCTAAGCCTAACCCTAAGCCTAACCCTAACCCTAGGCTACCCTTGACTGCTTCTGCCTCCAATAGATTTCCTAAGCACTAGTGTTTTAAGGAACAGCTTAAAAAGAGAATCCTAATGTGATTTCTTTATAATGTGTGTGTTCCTTATATTGTCTTAGTGTCTAAACTCTTCTCCATGGCTGGACCCCCAAATAATATTCCTTTACGTGCTAAGGGGTATCTAGAGAGTGGGATAGGTTTAATAACTACCCTAAGCCTAACGCGTACCCTAACCCTAACCCCTACCCTAACCCTAACACGTACCCTAATCCTAAACCGTACCCTAAACCGAGCCCTAACCCTAACACTAACCCTAACCCTAACCCTAACCCATACCCTACGCCGTACCCGAAGCCCTCCCCGAACCCGTACCCTAAGCCGTACCCTAAGCCTAACCCTAAGCCTAACCCTAACCGTAGGCTACCCTTGACTGCTTCTGCCTCCAATAGATTTCCTAAGCACTAGTGTTTTAAGGAACAGCTTAAAAAGAGAATCCTAATGTGATTTCTTTATAATGGGTGTGTTCCTTATCTTATCCTAGTGTCTAAACTCTTCTCCATGGCTGGACCCCCAAATAATATTCCTTTACGTCCTAAGGGGTATCTAGAGAGTGGGATAGGTTTAATAACTACCCTAACTCTAATGCGTACCCTAACCCTAACCCCTACCCTAACGCTAACACGTACCCTAAACCGAGCCCTAACCCTAACCCTAACACTAACCCTAACCCTAACACGTACCCTAATCCTAACCCGGACCCTAAACCGAGCCCTAACCCTAACACTAACCCTAACCCTAACCCATACCCTACGCCGTACCCGAAGCCCTCCCCGAACCCGTACCCTAAGCCGTACCCTAAGCCTAACCCTAAGCCTAATCCTAACCCTAGGCTACCCTTGACTGCTTCTGCCTCCAATAGATTTCCTAAGCACTACTGTTTTAAGGAACAGCTTAAAAAGAGAATCCTAATGTGATTTCTTTATAATGGGTGTGTTCCTTATCTTATCCTAGTGTCTAAACTCTTCTCCATTCCTGGACCCCCAAATAATATTCCTTTACGTGCTAAGGGGTATCTAGAGATTGGGGTAGGTTTAATAACTACCCTAACCCTAATGCGTACCCTAACCCTAAACCCTACCCTAACCCTAACACGTACCCTAATCCTAACCCCTACCCTAACCCTAACACGTACCCTAATCCTAACCCGTACCCTAAACCGAGCCCTAACCCTAACACTAACCCTAACCCTAACCCTAACCCATGCCCTACGCCGTACCCGAAGCCCTACCTGAACCCGTACCCTAAGCCGTACCCTAAGCCTAATCCTAAACCTAGCCTACCCTTGACTTCTTCTGCCTCCAATAGATTTCCTAAGCACTAGTGTTTTAAGGAACAGCTTAAAACGAGAATCCTAATGTGATTTCTTTATAATGGGTGTGTTCCTTATCTTATCCTAGTGTCTAAACTCTTCTCCATGCCTGGACCCACAAATAATATTCCTTTACGTGCTAAGGGGTATGTAGAGAGTGGGATAGGTTTAATAACTACCCTAACCCTAATGTGTACCCTAACCCTAACCCCTACCCTAACCCTAACACGTAACCTAAACCTAACCCGTACCCTAAACCGAGCCCTAACCCTAACACTAACCCTAAACCTAACCCTAACCCATACCCTACGCCGTACCCGAAGCCCTCCCCGAACCCGTACCCTAAGCCGTACCCTAAGCCTAACCCTAAGCCTAACCCTAACCCTAGGCAACCCTTGACTGCTTCTGCCTCCAATAGATTTCCTAAGCACTAGTGTTTTAAGGACCAGCATAAAAAGAGAATCCCAAT
The DNA here is from genome assembly GCF_965194825.1 of Balaenoptera physalus. NCBI lineage: Eukaryota > Metazoa > Chordata > Mammalia > Artiodactyla > Balaenopteridae > Balaenoptera > Balaenoptera physalus. The sequence goes on along the minus strand of NW_028126434.1, from coordinate 37,439 downwards.
GTGATTTCTTTGTAATGGGTGTGTTCCTTATCTTATCCTAGTGTCTAAACTCTTCTCCATGGCTGGACCCCCAAATAATATTCCTTCATGTGCTAAGGGGTATCGAGAGAGTGGGATAGGTTTAATCACTACCCTAACCCTAACGTGTACCCTAACCCTAACCCCTACCCTAACCCTAACACGTACCCTAATCCTAACCCGTACCCTAAACCGAGCCCTAACCCTAACACTAACCCTAACCCTAACCCTAACCCATACCCTACGCCGTACCCGAAGCCCTCCCCGAACCCGTACCCTAAGCCTAACCCTAAGCCTAACCCTAACCCTAGGCTACCCTTGACTGCTTCTGCCTCCAATAGATTTCCTAAGCACTAGTGTTTTAAGGAACAGCTTAAAACGAGAATCCTAATGTGATTTCTTTATAATGTGTGTGTTCCTTATATTATCTTAGTGTCTAAATTCTTCTCCATGGCTGGACCCCCAAATAATATTCCTTTACGTGCTACGGGGTATCTAGAGAGTGGGATAGGTTTAATAACTACCCTAACCCTAAGGCGTACCCTAACCCTCACCCCTACGCTAACCCTAACACGTACCCTAATCCTAAACCGTACCCTAAACCGAGCCCTAACCCTAACACTAACCGTAACCCTAACCCTAACCCCTACCCTAACCCTAACACGTACCCTAATCCTAACCCGTACCCTAAACGGAGCCCTAACCCTAACACTAACCCTAACCCTAACCCTAACCCATACCCTACGCCGTACACGAAGCCCTCCCCGAACCCGTACCCTAAGCCGTACCCTAAGCCTAACCCTAAGCCTAACCCTAACCCTAGGCTACCCTTGACTGCTTCTGCCTCCAATAGATTTCCTAAGCACTAGTGTTTTAAGGAACAGCATAAAAAGGGAATCCTAATGTGATTTCTTTATAATGGGTGTGTTCCTTATCTTATCCTAGTGTCTAAACTCTTCTCCATGGCTGGCCCCCCAAATAATATTCCTTTACGTGCTAAGGGGTATCTAGAGAGTTGGATAGGTTTAATAACTACCCTAACCCTAACGCGTAACCTAACCCTCACCCCTACCCTAACCCTAACACGTACCCTAATCCTAAACCGTACCCTAAACCGAGCCCTAACCCTAACACTAACCGTAACCCTAACCCTAACCCATACCCTACGCCGTACCCGCAGCCCTCCCCGAACCCGTACCATAAGCCGTACCCTAAGCCTAACCCTAAGCCTAACCCTAACCCTAGGCTACCCTTGACTGCTTCTGCCTCCAATAGATTTCCTAGGCACTAGTGTTTTAAGGAACAGCTTAAAAAGAGAATCCTAATGTGATTTCTTTATAATGGGTGTGTTCCTTATCTTATCCTAGTGTCTAAACTCTTCTCCATTCCTGGACCCCCAAATAATATTCCTTTACGTGCTAAGGGGTATCTAGAGAGTGGGATAGGTTTAATAACTACCCTAACCCTAATGCGTACCCTAAGCCTAACCCCTACCCTAACCCTAACACGTACCCTAATCCTAACCCCTACCCTAACCCTAACACGTACCCTAATCCTAACCCGTACCGTAAACCGAGCCCTAACCCTAACACTAACCCTAACCCTAACCCTAACCCATGCCCTACGCCGTACCCGAAGCCCTACCTGAACCCGTACCCTAAGCCGTACCCTAAGCCTAATCCTAAACCTAGGCTACCCTTGACTTCTTCTGCCTCCAATAGATTTCCTAAGCACTAGTGTTTTAAGGAACAGCTTAAAACGAGAATCCTAATGTGATTTCTTTATAATGGGTGTGTTCCTTATCTTATCCTAGTGTCTAAACTCTTCTCCATGCCTGGACCCACAAATAATATTCCTTTACGTGGTAAGGGGTATCTAGAGAGTGGGATAGGTTTAATAACTACCCTAACCCTACTGTGTACCCTAACCCTAACCCCTACCCTAAACCTAACACGTAACCTAAACCTAACCCGTACCCTAAACCGAGCCCTAACCCTAACACTAACCCTAAACCTAACCCTAACCCATACCCTACGCCGTACCCGAAGCCCTCCCCGAACCCGTACCCTAAGCCGTACCCTAAGCCTAACCCTAAGCCTAACCCTAACCCTAGGCAACCCTTGACTGCTTCTGCCTCCAATAGATTTCCTAAGCACTAGTGTTTTAAGGACCAGCATAAAAAGAGAATCCCAATGTGATTTCTTTGTAATGGGTGTGTTCCTTATCTTATCCTAGTGTCTAAACTCTTCTCCATGGCTGGACCCCCAAATAATATTCCTTCATGTGCTAAGGGGTATCGAGAGAGTGGGATAGGTTTAATCACTACCCTAACCCTAACGTGTACCCTAACCCTAACCCCTACCCTAACCCTAACACGTACCCTAATCCTAACCCGTACCCTAAACCGAGCCCTAACCCTAACACTAACCCTAACCCTAACCCTAACCCATACCCTACGCCGTACCCGAAGCCCTCCCCGAACCCGTACCCTAAGCCTAACCCTAAGCCTAACCCTAACCCTAGGCTACCGTTGACTGCTTCTGCCTCCAATAGATTTCCTAAGCACTAGTGTTTTAAGGAACAGCTTAAAACGAGAATCCTAATGTGATTTCTTTATAATGTGTGTGTTCCTTATATTATCTTAGTGTCTAAATTCTTCTCCATGGCTGGACCCCCAAATAATATTCCTTTACGTGCTACGGGGTATCTAGAGAGTGGGATAGGTTTAATAACTACCCTAACCCTAACGCGTACCCTATCCCTCACCCCTACGCTAACCCTAACACGTACCCTAATCCTAAACCGTACCCTAAACCGAGCCCTAACCCTAACACTAACCGTAACCCTAACCCTAACCCCTACCCTAACCCTAACACGTACCCTAATCCTAACCCGTACCCTAAACGGAGCCCTAACCCTAACACTAACCCTAACCCTAACCCTAACCCATATCCTACGCCGTAACCGAAGCCCTCCCCGAACCCGTACCCTAAGCCGTACCCTAAGCCTAACCCTAAGCCTAACCCTAACCCTAGGCTACCCTTGACTGCTTCTGCCTCCAATAGATTTCCTAAGCACTAGTGTTTTAAGGAACAGCATAAAAAGGGAATCCTAATGTGATTTCTTTATAATGGGTGTGTTCCTTATCTTATCCTAGTGTCTAAACTCTTCTCCATGGCTGGCCCACCAAATAATATTCCTTTACGTGCTAAGGGGTATCTAGAGAGTTGGATAGGTTTAATAACTACCCTAACCCTAACGCGTAACCTAACCCTCACCCCTACCCTAACCCTAACACGTACCCTAATCCTAAACCGTACCCTAAACCGAGCCCTAACCCTAACCCTAACCCTAACCCTAACCCTAACCCATACCCTACGCCGTACCCGCAGCCCTCCCCGAACCCGTACCCTAAGCCGTACCCTAAGCCTAACCCTAAGCCTAACCCTAACACTAGGCTACCCTTGACTGCTTCTACCTCCAATAGATTTCCTAAGCACTAGTGTTTTAAGGAACAGCTTAAAAAGAGAATCCTAAAGTGATTTCTTTATAATGGGTGTGTTCCTTATCTAATCCTAGTGTCGAAACTCTTCTCCATGCCTGGACCCCCTAAATAATATTCCTTTACATGCTAAGGGTTATCGAGAGAGTGGGACAGGTTTAATAACTACCCTAACCCTAACGCGTACCCTAAACCTAACCCCTACCCTAACCCTAACACGTACCCTAATCCTAACCCGTACACTAAACCGAGCCCTAACCCTAACACTAACCGTAACCCTAACCCTAACCCATACCCTACGCCGTACCCGAAGCCCTCCCCGAACACGTACCCTAAGCAGTACCCTAAGCCTAACCCTAAGCCTAACCCTAACCATAGGCTACCCTTGACTGCTTCTGCCTCCAATAGATTTCCTAAGCACTAGTGTTTTAAGGAACAGCTTAAAAAGAGAATCCTAATGTGATTTCTTTATAATGTGTGTGTTCCTTATATTATCTTAGTGTCTAAAGTCTTCTCCATGGCTGGACCCCCAAATAATATTCCTTTACGTGCTAAGGGGTATCTAGAGAGTGGGATAGGTTTAATCACTACCCTAACCGTAACGCGTACCCTAACCCTAACCCCTACCCTAACCCTAACACCTACCCTAATCCTAACCCGTACCCTAAACCGAGCCCTAACCCTAACACTAACCCTAACCCTAACCCTAACCCATACCCTACGCCGTACCCGAAGCCCTCCCCGAAAACGTACCCTAAGCCGTACCCTAAGCCTAACCCTAAGCCTAACCCTAACCCTAGGCTACCCTTGACTGCTTCTGCCTCCAAGAGATTTCCTAAGCACTAGTGTTTTAAGGAACAGCTTAAAAAGAGAATCCTAATGTGATTTCTTTATAATGGGTGTGTTCCTTATCTAATCCTAGTGTCTAAACTCTTCTCCATGGCTGGACCCCCAAATAATATTCCTTTATGTGCTAAGGGGTATCGAGAGAGTGGGATAGGTTTAATAACTACCCTAACCCTAACGCGTACCCTAACCCTAACCCCTACCCTAACCCTAACACGTACCCTAATCCTAAACCGTACCCTAAACCGAGCCCTAACCCTAACACTAACCCTAACCCTAACCCTAACCCATACCCTACGCCGTACCCGAAGCCCTCCCCGAACCCGTACCCTAAGCCGTACCCTAAGCCTAACCCTAAGCCTAACCCTAACCCTAGGCTACCCTTGACTGCTTCTGCCTCCAATAGATTTCCTAAGCACTAGTGTTTTAAGGAACAGCTTAAAAAGAGAATCCTAATGTGATTTCTTTATAATGTGTGTGTTCCTTATATTATCTTAGTGTCTAAACTCTTCTCCATGGCTGGAACCCCAAATAATATTCCTTTACGTGCTAAGGGGTATCTAGAGAGTGGGATAGGTTTAATAACTACCCTAACCCTAACGCGTACCCTAACCCTAACCCCTACCCTAACCCTAACACGTACCCTAATCCTAAACCGTACCCTAAACCGAGCCCTAACCCTAACACTAACCGTAACCCTAACCCTAACCCATACCCTACGCCGTACCCGAAGCCCTCCCCGAACACGTACCCTAAGCCGTACCCTAAGCCTAACCCTAAGCCTAACCCTAACCCTAGGCTACCCTTGACTGCTTCTGCCTCCAATAGATTTCCTAAGCACTAGTGTTTTAAGGAACAGCTTAAAAAGAGAATCCTAATGTGATTTCTTTATAATGTGTGTGTTCCTTATATTATCTTAGTGTCTAAACTCTTCTCCATGGCTGGACCCCCAAATAATATTCCTTTACGTGCTAAGGGGTATCTAGAGAGTGGGATATGTTTAATAACTACCCTAAGCCTAACGCGTACCCTAACCCTAACCCTTACCCTAACCCTAACACGTACCCTAATCCTAAACCGTACCCTAAACGGAGCCCTAACCCTAACACTAACCCTAACCCTAACCCTAACCCATACCCTACGCCGTACCCGAAGCCCTCCCCGAACCCGTACCCTAAGCCGTACCCTAAGCCTAACCCTAAGCCTAACCCTAACCCTAGGCTACCCTTGACTGCTTCTGCCTCCAATAGATTTCCTAAGCACTAGTGTTGTAAGGAACAGCTTAAAAAGAGAATCCTAAAGTGATTTCTCTATAATGGGTGTGTTCCTCATCTTTTCCTAGTGTCTCAACTCTTCTCCATGGCTGGACCCCCAAATAATATTCCTTTACGTGCTAAGGGGTAACTAGAGAGTGGGATAGGTTTAATAACTACCCTAACCCTAACGCGTACCCTAACGCTAACCCCTACCCTAACCCTAACACGTACCCTAATCCTAACCCGTACCCTAAACCGAGCCCTAACCCTAACACTAACCCTAACCCTAACCCTAACCCATACCCTACGCCGTACCCGAAGCCCTCCCCGAACCCCTACCCTAAACCGTACCCTAAGCCTAACCCTAAGCCTAACCCTAACCCTAGGCTACCCTTGACTGCTTCTGCCTCCAATAGATTTCCTAAGCACTAGTGTTTTAAGGAACAGCTTAAAAAGAGAATCCTAATGTGATTTCTTTATAATGTGTGTGTTCCTTATATTATCTTAGTGTCTAAACTCTTCTCCATGGCTGGACCCCCAAATAATATTCCTTTACGTGCTAAGGGGTATCTAGAGAGTGGGATAGGTTTAATAACTACCCTAAGCCTAACGCGTACCCTAACCCTAACCCCTACCCTAACGCTAACACGTACCCTAAACCGAGCCCTAACCCTAACCCTAACACTAACCCTAACCCTAACACGTACCCTAATCCTAACCCGGACCCTAAACCGAGCCCTAACCCTAACACTAACCCTAACCCTAACCCATACCCTACGCCGTACCCGAAGCCCTCCCCGAACCCGTACCCTAAGCCGTACCCTAAGCCTAACCCTAACCCTAGGCTACCCTTGACTGCTTCTGCCTCCAATAGATTTCCTAAGCACTAGTGTTTTAAGGAACAGCTTAAAACGAGAATCCTAATGTGATTTCTTTATAATGTGTGTGTTCCTTATATTATCTTAGTGTCTAAATTCTTCTCCATGGCTGGACCCCCAAATAATATTCCTTTACGTGCTACGGGGTATCTAGAGAGTGGGATAGGTTTAATAACTACCCTAACCCTAAGGCGTACCCTAACCCTCACCCCTACGCTAACCCTAACACGTACCCTAATCCTAAACCGTACCCTAAACCGAGCCCTAACCCTAACACTAACCGTAACCCTAACCCTAACCCCTACCCTAACCCTAACACCTACCCTAATCCTAACCCGTACCCTAAACGGAGCCCTAACCCTAACACTAACCTTAACCCTAACCCTAACCCATACCCTACGCCGTACACGAAGCCCTCCCCGAACCCGTACCCTAAGCCGTACCCTAAGCCTAACCCTAAGCCTAACCCTAACCCTAGGCTACCCTTGACTGCTTCTGCCTCCAATAGATTTCCTAAGCACTAGTGTTTTAAGGAACAGCATAAAAAGGGAATCCTAATGTGATTTCTTTATAATGGGTGTGTTTCTTATCTTATCCTAGTGTCTAAACTCTTCTCCATGGCTGGCCCCCCAAATAATATTCCTTTACGTGCTAAGGGGTATCTAGAGATTTGGATAGGTTTAATAACTACCCTAACCCTAACGCGTAACCTAACCCTCACCCCTACCCTAACCCTAACACGAACCCTAATCCTAAACCGTACCCTAAACCGAGCCCTAACCCTAACACTAACCGTAACCCTAACCCTAACCCATACCCTACGCCGTACCCGCAGCCCTCCCCGAACCCGTACCCTAAGCCGTACCCTAAGCCTAACCCTAAGCCTAACCCTAACCCTAGGCTACCCTTGACTGCTTCTGCCTCCAATAGATTTCCTAGGCACTAGTGTTTTAAGGAACAGCTTAAAAAGAGAATCCTAATGTGATTTCTTTATAATGGGTGTGTTCCTTATCTTATCCTAGTGTCTAAACTCTTCTCCATTCCTGGACCCCCAAATAATATTCCTTTACGTGCTAAGGGGTATCTAGAGAGTGGGATAGGTTTAATAACTACCCTAACCCTAATGCGTACCCTAAGCCTAACCCCTACCCTAACCCTAACACGTACCCTAATCCTAACGCCTACCCTAACCCTAACACGTACCCTAATCCTAACCCGTACCGTAAACCGAGCCCTAACCCTAACACTAACCCTAACCCTAACCCTAACCCATGCCCTACGCCGTACCCGAAGCCCTACCTGAACCCGTACCCTAAGCCGTACCCTAAGCCTAATCCTAAACCTAGGCTACCCTTGACTTCTTCTGCCTCCAATAGATTTCCTAAGCACTAGTGTTTTAAGGAACAGCTTAAAACGAGAATCCTAATGTGATTTCTTTATAATGGGTGTGTTCCTTATCTTATCCTAGTGTCTAAACTCTTCTCCATGCCTGGACCCACAAATAATATTCCTTTACGTGGTAAGGGGTATCTAGAGAGTGGGATAGGTTTAATAACTACCCTAACCCTACTGTGTACCCTAAACCTAACCCCTACCCTAAACCTAACACGTAACCTAAACCTAACCCGTACCCTAAACCGAGCCCTAACCCTAACACTAACCCTAAACCTAACCCTAACCCATACCCTACGCCGTACCCGAAGCCCTCCCCGAACCCGTACCCTAAGCCGTACCCTAAGCCTAACCCTAAGCCTAACCCTAACCCTAGGCAACCCTTGACTGCTTCTGCCTCCAATAGATTTCCTAAGCACTAGTGTTTTAAGGACCAGCATAAAAAGAGAATCCCAATGTGATTTCTTTGTAATGGGTGTGTTCCTTATCTTATCCTAGTGTCTAAACTCTTCTCCATGGCTGGACCCCCAAATAATATTCCTTCATGTGCTAAGGGGTATCGAGAGAGTGGGATAGGTTTAATCACTACCCTAACCCTAACGTGTACCCTAACCCTAACCCCTACCCTAACCCTAACACGTACCCTAATCCTAACCCGTACCCTAAACCGAGCCCTAACCCTAACACTAACCCTAACCCTAACCCTAACCCATACCCTACGCCGTACCCGAAGCCCTCCCCGAACCCGTACCCTAAGCCTAACCCTAAGCCTAACCCTAACCCTAGGCTACCGTTGACTGCTTCTGCCTCCAATAGATTTCCTAAGCACTAGTGTTTTAAGGAACAGCTTAAAACGAGAATCCTAATGTGATTTCTTTATAATGTGTGTGTTCCTTATATTATCTTAGTGTCTAAATTCTTCTCCATGGCTGGACCCCCAAATAATATTCCTTTACGTGCTACGGGGTATCTAGAGAGTGGGATAGGTTTAATAACTACCCTAACCCTAACGCGTACCCTAACCCTCACCCCTACGCTAACCCTAACACGTACCCTAATCCTAAACCGTACCCTAAACCGAGCCCTAACCCTAACACTAACCGTAACCCTAACCCTAACCCCTACCCTAACCCTAACACGTACCCTAATCCTAACCCGTACCCTAAACGGAGCCCTAACCCTAACACTAACCCTAACCCTAACCCTAACCCATATCCTACGCCGTAACCGAAGCCCTCCCCGAACCCGTACCCTAAGCCGTACCCTAAGCCTAACCCTAAGCCTAACCCTAACCCTAGGCTACCCTTGACTGCTTCTGCCTCCAATAGATTTCCTAAGCACTAGTGTTTTAAGGAACAGCATAAAAAGGGAATCCTAATGTGATTTCTTTATAATGGGTGTGTTCCTTATCTTATCCTAGTGTCTAAACTCTTCTCCATGGCTGGCCCCCCAAATAATATTCCTTTACGTGCTAAGGGGTATCTAGAGAGTTGGATAGGTTTAATAACTACCCTAACCCTAACGCGTAACCTAACCCTCACCCCTACCCTAACCCTAACACGTACCCTAATCCTAACCCGTACCCTAAACCGAGCCCTAACACTAACACTAACCCTAACCCTAACCCTAACCCATACCCTACGCCGTACCCGAAGCCCTCCCCGAACCCGTACCCTAAGCCGTACCCTAAACCTAACCCTAAGCCTAACCCTAACCCTAGGCTACCCTTGACTGCTTCTGCCTCCAATAGATTTCCTAAGCACTAGTGTTTTAAGGAACAGCTTAAAAAGAGAATCCTAAAGTGATTTCTTTATAATGGGTGTGTTCCTTATCTAATCCTAGTTTTGAAACTCTTCTCCATGCCTGGACCCCCTAAATAATATTCCTTTACGTGCTAAGGGTTATCGAGAGAGTGTGACAGGTTTAATAACTACCCTAACCCTAACGCGTACCTTAACCCTAACCCCTACCCTAACCCTAACACGTACCCTAATCCTAACCCGTACCCTAAACCGAGCCCTAACCCTAACACTAACCCTAACCCTAACCCTAACCCATACCCTACGCCGTACCCGAAGCCCTCCCCGAACCCGTACCCTAAGCCTAACCCTAAGCCTAACCCTAACCCTAGGCTACCCTTGACTGCTTCTGCCTCCAATAGATTTCCTAAGCACTAGTGTTTTAAGGAACAGCTTAAAAAGAGAATCCTAATGTGATTTCTTTATAATGGGTGTGTTCCTTATCTAATCCTAGTGTCTAAACTATTCTCCATGGCTGGACCCCCAAATAATATTCCTTTATGTGCTAAGGGTTATCTAGAGAGTGGGATAGGTTTAATAACTACCCTACCCTAACGCGTACCCTAACCCTAACCCCTACCCTAACCCTAACACGTACCCTAATCCTAAACCGTACCCTAAACCGAGCCCTAACCCTAACACTAACTGTAACCATAACCCTAACCCATACCCTACGCCGTACCCGAAGCCCTCCCCGACCCGTACCCTAAGCCGTACCCTAAGCCTAACCCTAAGCCTAACCCTAACCCTAGGCTACCCTTGACTGCTTCTGCCTCCAATAGAATTCCTAAGCACTAGTGTTTTAAGGAACAGCTTAAAAAGAGAATCCTAATGTGATTTCTTTATAATGTGTGTGTTCCTTATATTATCTTAGTGTCTAAACTCTTCTCCATGGCTGGAACCCCAAATAATATTCCTTTACGTGCTAAGGGGTATCTAGAGAGTGGGATAGGTTTAATAACTACCCTAACCCTAACGCGTACCCTAACCCTAACCCCTTCCCTAACCCTAACACGTACCCTAATCCTAAACCGTACCCTAAACCGAGCCCTAACCCTAACACTAACCGTAACCCTAACCCTAACCCATACCCTACGCCGTACCCGAAGCCCTCCCCGAACACGTACCCTAAGCCGTACCCTAAGCCTAACCCTAAGCCTAACCCTATCCCTAGGCTACCCTTGACTGCTTCTGCCTCCAATACATTTCCTAAGCACTAGTGTTTTAAGGAACAGCTTAAAAAGAGAATCCTAATGTGATTTCTTTATAATGTGTGTGTTCCTTATATTATCTTAGTGTCTAAACTCTTCTCCATGGCTGGACCCCCAAATAATATTCCTTTACGTGCTAAGGGGTATCTAGAGAGTGGGATAGGTTTAATAACTACCCTAAGCCTAACGCGTACCCTAACCCTAACCCCTACCCTAACCCTAACACGTACCCTAATCCTAAACCGTACCCTAAACCGAGCCCTAACCCTAACACTAACCCTAACCCTAACCCTAACCCATACCCTACGCCGTACCCGAAGCCCTCCCCGAACCCGTACCCTAAGCCGTACCCTAAGCCTAACCCTAAGCCTAACCCTAACCCTAGGCTACCCTTGACTGCTTCTGCCTCCAATAGATTTCCTAAGCACTAGTGTTTTAAGGAACAGCTTAAAAAGAGAATCCTAAAGTGATTTCTTTATAATGGGTGTGTTCCTTATCTTATCCTAGTGTCTAAACTCTTCTCCATGGCTGGACCCCCAAATAATATTCCTTTACGTGCTAAGGGGTAACTAGAGAGTGGGATAGGTTTAATAACTACCCTAACCCTAACGAGTACCCTAACGCTAACCCCTACCCTAACCCTAACACGTACCCTAATCCTAACCCGTACCCTAAACCGAGCCCTAACCCTAACACTAACCCTAACCCTAACCCTAACCCATACCCTACGCCGTACCCGAAGCCCTCCCCGAACCCCTACCCTAAACCGTACCCTAAGCCTAACCCTAAGCCTAACCCTAACCCTAGGCTACCCTTGACTGCTTCTGCCTCCAATAAATTTCCTAAGCACTAGTGTTTTAAGGAACAGCTTAAAAAGAGAATACTAATGTGATTTCTTTATAATGTGTGTGTTCCTTATATTATCTTAGTGTCTAAACTCTTCTCCATTGGTGGACCCCCAAATAATATTCCTTTACGTGCTAAGGGGTATCTAGAGAGTGGGATAGGTTTAATCACTACCCTAACCGTAACGCGTACCCTAACCCTAACCCCTACCCTAACCCTAACACGTACCCTAATCCTAACCCGTAACTTAAACCGAGCCCTAACCCTAACACTAACCCTAACCCTAACCCTAACCCATACCCTACGCCGTACCCGAAGCCCTCCCCGAAAACGTACCCTAAGCCGTACCCTAAGCCTAACCCTAAGCCTAACCCTAACCCTAGGCTACCCTTGACTGCTTCTGCCTCCAATAGATTTCCTAAGTACTAGTGTTTTAAGGAACAGCTTAAAACGAGAATCCTAATGTGATTTCTTTATAATGTGTGTGTTCCTTATATTATCTTAGTGTCTAAACTCTTCTCCATGGCTGGACCCCCAAATAATATTCCTTTACGTGCTAAGGGGTATCTAGAGAGTGGGATAGGTTTAATAACTACCCTAAGCCTAACGCGTACCCTAACCCTAACCCCTACCCTAACCCTAACACGTACCCTAATCCTAACCCGTACCCTAAACCGAGCCCTAACCCTAACACTAACCCTAACCCTAACCCTAACCCATACCCTACGCCGTACCTGAAGCCCTCCCCGAACCCGTACCCTAAGCCGTACCCTAAGCCTAACCCTAAGCCTAACCCTAACCCTAGGCTACCCTTGACTGCTTCTGCCTCCAATAGATTTCCTAAGCACTAGTGTTTTAAGGAACAGCTTAAAAAGAGAATCCTAAAGTGATTTCTTTATAATGGGTGTGTTCCTTATCTTATCCTAGTGTCTAAAGTCTTCTCCATGGCTGGACCCCCAAATAATATTCCTTTATGTGCTAAGGGGTATCGAGAGAGTGGGATAGGTTTAATAACTACCCTAACCCTAACGTGTACCCTAAACCTAACCCCTACCCTAACCCTAACACGTACCCTAATCCTAACCCGTACCCTAAACCGAGCCCTAACCCTAACACTAACCCTAACCCTAACACTAACCCATACCCTACGCCGTACCCGAAGCCCTCCCAGAACCCGTACCCTAAGCCGTACCCTAAGCCTAACCCTAAGCCTAACCCTAACCCTAGGCTACCCTTGACTGCTTCTGCCTCCAATAGATTTCCTAAGCACTAGTGTTTTAAGGAACAGCTTAAAAAGAGAATCCTAAAGTGATTTTTTTATAATGGGTGTGTTCCTTATCTTATCCTAGTGTCTAAACTCTTCTCCATGGCTGGACCCCCAAATAATATTCCTTTACGTGCTAAGGGGTAACTAGAGAGTGGGATAGGTTTAATAACTACCCTAACCCTAACGAGTACCCTAACGCTAACCCCTACCCTAAACCCTAACACGTACCCTAATCCTAACCCGTACCCTAAACCAAGCCCTAACCCTAACACTAACCCTAACCCTAACCCTAACCCATACCCTACGCCGTACCCGAAGCCCTCCCCGAACCCCTACCCTAAACCGTACCCTAAGCCTAACCCTAAGCCTAACCCTAACCCTAGGCTACCCTTGACTGCTTCTGCCTCCAATAGATTTCCTAAGCACTAGTGTTTTAAGGAACAGCTTAAAAAGAGAATACTAATGTGATTTCTTTATAATGTGTGTGTTCCTTATATTATCTTAGTGTCTAAACTCTTCTCCATTGGTGGACCCCCAAATAATATTCCTTTACGTGCTAAGGGGTATCTAGAGTGTGGGATAGGTTTAATCACTACCCTAACCGTAACGCGTACCCTAACCCTAACCCCTACCCTAACCCTAACACGTACCCTAATCCTAACCCGTAACTTAAACCGAGCCCTAACCCTAACACTAACCCTAACCCTAACCCTAACCCATACCCTACGCCGTACCCGAAGCCCTCCCCGAAAACGTACCCTAAGCCGTACCCTAAGCCTAACCCTAAGCCTAACCCTAACCCTAGGCTACCCTTGACTGCTTCTGCCTCCAATAGATTTCCTAAGTACTAGTGTTTTAAGGAACAGCTTAAAAAGAGAATCCTAATGTGATTTCTTTATAATGGGTGTGTTCCTTATCTTATCCTAGTGTCTAAACTCTTCTCCATGGCTGGACCCCCAAATAATATTCCTTTATGTGCTAAGGGGTATCGAGAGAGTGGGATACGTTTAATCACTACCCTAACCCTAACGCGTATCCTAACGCTAACCCCTACCCTAACCCTAACACGTACCCTAATCCTAACCCGTACCCTAAACCGAGCCCTAACCCTAACACTAACCCTAACCCTAACCCTAACCCATACCCTACGCCGTACCCGAAGCCCTCCCCGAACCCGTACCCTAAGCCGTACCCTAAGCCTAACCCTAAGCCTAACCCTAACCCTAGGCTACCCTTGACTGCTTCTGCCTCCAATAGATTTCCTAAGCACTAGTGTTTTAATGAACAGCTTAAAAAGAGAATCCTAATGTGATTTCTTTATAATGGGTGTGTTCCTTATCTAATCCTAGTGTCGAAACTCTTCTCCATGCCTGGACCCCCTAAATAATATTCCTTTACGTGCTAAGGGTTATCGAGAGAGTGGGACAGGTTTAATAACTACCCTAACCCTAACGCGCACCCTAACCCTAACCCCTACCCTAACCCTAACACGTACCCTAATCCTAACCCGTACCCTAAACCGAGCCCTAACCCTAACACTAACCCTAACCCTAACCCTAACCCATACCCTACGCCGTACCCGAAGCCCTCCCCGAACCCGTACCCTAAGCCTAACCCTAAGCCTAACCCTAACCCTAGGCTACCCTTGACTGCTTCTGCCTCCAATAGATTTCCTAAGCACTAGTGTTTTAAGGAACAGCTTAAAAAGAGAATCCTAATGTGATTTCTTTATAATGTGTGTGTTCCTTATATTATCTTAGTGTCTAAACTCTTCTCCATGGCTGGACCCCCAAATAATATTCCTTTACGTGCTAAGGGGTATCTAGAGAGTGGGATAGGTTTAATAACTACCCTAACCCTAACGCGTACCCTAACCCTAAACCCTACCCTAACCCTAACACGTACCATAATCCTAAAGCGTACCCTAAACCGAGCCCTAACCCTAACACTAACCGTAACCCTAACCCTAAACCATACCCTACGCCGTACCCCAAGCCCTCCCCGAACACGTACCCTAAGCCGTACCCTAAGCCTAACCCTAAGCCTAACCCTAACCCTAGGCTACCCTTGACTGCTTCTGCCTCCAATAGATTTCCTAAGCACTAGTGTTTTAAGGAACAGCTTAAAAAGAGAATCCTAATGTGATTTCTTTATAATGTGTGTGTTCCTTATATTATCTTAGTGTCTAAAGTCTTCTCCATGGCTGGACCCCCAAATAATATTCCTTTACGTGCTAAGGGGTATCTAGAGAGTGGGATAGGTTTAATAACTACCCTAAGCCTAACGCGTACCCTAACCCTAACCCCTACCCTAACCCTAACACGTACCCTAATCCTAACCCGTACCCTAAACCGAGCCCTAACCCTAACACTAACGCTAACCCTAACCCTAACCCATACCCTACGCCGTACCCGAAGCCCTCCCCGAACCCGTACCCTATGCCGTACCCTAAGCCTAACCCTAAGCCTAACCCTAACCCTAGGCTACCCTTGACTGCTTCTGCCTCCAATAGATTTCCTAAGCACTAGTGTTTTAAGGAACAGCTTAAAAAGAGAATCCTAATGTGATTTCTTTATAATGGGTGTGTTCCTTATCTTATCCTAGTGTCTAAACTCTTCTCCATGGCTGGACCCCCAAATAATATTCCTTTACGTGCTAAGGGTTAACTAGTGAGTGGGATAGGTTTAATAACTACCCTAACCCTAACGCATACCCTAACGCTAAGCCCTACCCTAACCCTAACACGTACCCTAATCCTAACCCGTACCCTAAACCGAGCCCTAACCCTAACACTAACCCTAACCCTAACCCTAACCCATACCCTACGCCGTACCCGAAGCCCTCCCCGAACCCGTACCCTAAGCCTTACCCTAAACCTAACCCTAAGCCTAACCCTAACCCTAGGCTACCCTTGACTGCTTCTGCCTCCAATAGATTTCCTAAGCACTAGTGTTTTAAGGAACAGCTTAAAAAGAGAATCCTAAAGTGATTTCTTTATAATGGGTGTGTTCCTTATCTAATCCTAGTTTTGAAACTCTTCTCCATGCCTGGACCCCCTAAATAATATTCCTTTACGTGCTAAGGGTTATCGAGAGAGTGGGACAGGTTTAATAACTACCCTAACCCTAACGCGTACCCTATCCCTAACCCCTACCCTAACCCTAACACGTACCCTAATCTTAACCCGTACCCTAAACCGAGCCCTAACCCTAACACTAACCCTAACCCTAACCCTAACCCATACCCTACGCCGTACCCGAAGCCCTCCCCGAACCCCTACCCTAAACCGTACCCTAAGCCTAACCCTAAGCCTAACCCTAACCCTAGGCTACCTTTGACTGCTTCTGCCTCCAATAGATTTCCTAAGCACTAGTGTTTTAAGGAACAGCTTAAAAAGAGAATACTAATGTGATTTCTTTATAATGTGTGTGTTCCTTATATTATCTAAGTGTCTAAAGTCTTCTCCATGGCTGGACCCCCAAATAATATTCCTTTATGTGCTAAGGGGTATCGAGAGAGTGGGATAGGTTTAATAACTAACCTAACCCTAACGTGTACCCTAAACCTAACCCCTACCCTAACCCTAACACGTACCCTAATCCTAACCCGTACCCTAAACCGAGCCCTAACCCTAACACTAACCCTAACCCTAACCCTAACCCATACCCTACGCCGTACCCGAAGCCCTCCCCGAACACGTACCCTAAGCCGTACCCTAAGCCTAACCCTAAGCCTAACCCCAACCCTAGGCTACCCTTGACTGCTTCTGCATCCAATAGATTTCCTAAGGACTAGTGTTTTAAGGAACAGCTTAAAACGAGAATCCTAATGTGATTTCTTTATAATGGGTGTGTTCCTTATCTTATCCTAGTGTCTAAACTCTTCTCCATGCCTGGACCCCCAAATAATATTCCTTTACGTGCTAAGGGGTATCTAGAGAGTGGGATAGGTTTAATAACTACCCTAAGCCTAACGCGTACCCTAACCCTAACCCCTACCCTAACCCTAACACGTACCCTAATCCTAAACCGTACCCTAAACCGAGCCCTAACCCTAACACTAACCATAACCCTAACCCTAACCCATACCCTACGCCGTACCCGAAGCCCTCCCCGAACCCGTACCATAAGCCTAACCCTAAGCCTAACCCTAACCCTAGGCTACCCTTGACTGCTTCTGCCTCCAATAGATTTCCTAAGCACTAGTGTTTTAAGGAACAGCTTAAAAAGAGAATCCTAATGTGATTTCTTTATAATGTGTGTGTTCCTTATATTATCTTACTGTCTAAACTCTTCTCCATGGCTGGACCCCCAAATAATATTCCTTTACGTGCTAAGGGGTATCTAGAGAGTGGGATAGGTTTAATAACTACCCTAACCCTAACGCGTACCCTAACCCTAAACCCTACCCTAACCCTAACACGTACCCTAATCCTAAAGCGTACCCTAAGCCGAGCCCTAACCCTAACACTAACTGTAACCCTAACCCTAACCCATACCCTACGCCGTACCCCAAGCCCTCCCCGAACACGTACCCTAAGCCGTACCCTAAGCCTAACCCTAAGCCTAACCCTAACCCTAGGCTACTCTTGACTGCTTCTGCCTCCAATAGATTTCCTAAGCACTAGTGTTTTAAGGAACAGCTTAAAAACAGAATCCTAATGTGATTTCTTTATAATGTGTGTGTTCCTTATATTATCTTAGTGTCTAAAGTCTTCTCCATGGCTGGACCCCCAAATAATATTCCTTTACGTGCTAAGGGGTATCTAGAGAGTGGGATAGGTTTAATAACTACCCTAAGCCTAACGCGTACCCTTACCCTAACCCCTACCCTAACCCTAACACGTACCCTAATCCTAACCCGTACCCTAAACCGAGCCCTAACCCTAACACTAACGCTAACCCTAACCCTAACCCATACCCTACGCCGTACCCGAAGCCCTCCCCGAACCCGTACCCTATGCCGTACCCTAAGCCTAACCCTAAGCCTAACCCTAACCCTAGGCTACCCTTGACTGCTTCTGCCTCCAATAGATTTCCTAAGCACTAGTGTTTTAAGGAACAGCTTAAAAAGAGAATCCTAATGTGATTTCTTTATAATGGGTGTGTTCCTTATCTTATCCTAGTGTCTAAACTCTTCTCCATGGCTGGACCCCCAAATAATATTCCTTTACGTGCTAAGGGGTAACTAGTGAGTGGAATAGGTTTAATAACTACCCTAACCCTAACGCATACCCTAACGCTAAGCCCTACCCTAACCCTAACACGTACCCTAATCCTAACCCGTACCCTAAACCGAGCCCTAACCCTAACACTAACCCTAACCCTAACCCTAACCCATACCCTACGCCGTACCCGAAGCCCTCCCCGAACCCGTACCCTAAGCCTTACCCTAAACCTAACCCTAAGCCTAACCCTAACCCTAGGCTACCCTTGACTGCTTCTGCCTCCAATAGATTTCCTAAGCACTAGTGTTTTAAGGAACAGCTTAAAAAGAGAATCCTAAAGTGATTTCTTTATAATGGGTGTGTTCCTTATCTAATCCTAGTTTTGAAACTCTTCTCCATGCCTGGACCCCCTAAATAATATTCCTTTACGTGCTAAGGGTTATCGAGAGAGTGGGACAGGTTTAATAACTACCCTAACCCTAACACGTACCCTAACCCTAACACCTACCCTAACCCTAACACGTACCCTAATCCTAACCCGTACCCTAAACCGAGCCCTAACCCTAACACTAACCCTAACCCTAACCCTAACCCATACCCTACGCCGTACCCGAAGCCCTCCCCGAACCCGTACCCTAAGCCTAACCCTAAGCCTAACCCTAACCCTAGGCTACCCTTGACTGCTTCTGCCTCCAATAGATTTCCTAAGCACTAGTGTTTTAAGGAACAGCTTAAAAAGAGAATCCTAATGTGATTTCTTTATAATGTGTGTGTTCCTTATATTATCTTAGTGTCTAAACTCTTCTCCATGGCTGGACCCCCAAATAATATTCCTTTACGTGCTAAGGGGTATCTAGAGAGTGGGATAGGTTTAATAACTGCCCTAACCCTAACGCGTACCCTAACCCTAAACCCTACCCTAACCCTAACACGTACCCTAATCCTAAAGCGTACCCTAAACCGAGCCCTAACCCTAACACTAACCGTAACCCTATCCCTAACCCATACCCTACGCCGTACCCGAAGCCCTCCCCGAACACGTACCCTAAGCCGTACCCTAAGCCTAACCCTAAGCCTAACCCTAACCCTAGGCTAACCTTGACTGCTTCTGCCTCCAATAGATTTCCTAAGCACTAGTGTTTTAAGGAACAGCTTAAAAAGAGAATCCTAATGTGATTTCTTTATAATGTGTGTGTTCCTTATATTATCTTAGTGTCTAAAGTCTTCTCCATGGCTGGACCCCCAAATAATATTCCTTTACGTGCTAAGGGGTATCTAGAGAGTGGGATAGGTTTAATAACTACCCTAAGCCTAACGCGTACCCTAACCCTAACCCCTACCCTAACCCTAACACGTACCCTAATCCTAACCCGTACCCTAAACCGAGCCCTAACCCTAACACTAACGCTAACCCTAACCCTAACCCATACCCTACGCCGTACCCGAAGCCCTCCCCGAACCCGTACCCTATGCCGTACCCTAAGCCTAACCCTAAGCCTAACCCTAACCCTAGGCTACCCTTGACTGCTTCTGCCTCCAATAGATTTCCTAAGCACTAGTGTTTTAAGGAACAGCTTAAAAAGAGAATCCTAATGTGATTTCTTTATAATGGGTGTGTTCCTTATCTTATCCTAGTGTCTAAACTCTTCTCCATGGCTGGACCCCCAAATAATATTCCTTTACGTGCTAAGGGGTAACTAGTGAGTGGGATAGGTTTAATAACTACCCTAACCCTAACGCATACCCTAACGCTAAGCCCTACCCTAACCCTAACACGTACCCTAATCCTAACCCGTACCCTAAACCGAGCCCTAACCCTAACACTAACCCTAACCCTAACCCTAACCCATACCCTACGCCGTACCCGAAGCCCTCCCCGAACCCGTACCCTAAGCCTTACCCTAAACCTAACCCTAAGCCTAACCCTAACCCTAGGCTACCCTTGACTGCTTCTGCCTCCAATAGATTTCCTAAGCACTAGTGTTTTAAGGAACAGCTTAAAAAGAGAATCCTAAAGTGATTTCTTTATAATGGGTGTGTTCCTTATCTAATCCTAGTTTTGAAACTCTTCTCCATGCCTGGACCCCCTAAATAATATTCCTTTACGTGCTAAGGGTTATCGAGAGAGTGGGACAGGTTTAATAACTACCCTAACCCTAACGCGTACCCTATCCCTAACCCCTACCCTAACCCTAACACGTACCCTAATCTTAACCCGTACCCTAAACCGAGCCCTAACCCTAACACTAACCCTAACCCTAACCCTAACCCATACCCTACGCCGTACCCGAAGCCCTCCCCGAACCCCTACCCTAAACCGTACCCTAAGCCTAACCCTAAGCCTAACCCTAACCCTAGGCTACCTTTGACTGCTTCTGCCTCCAATAGATTTCCTAAGCACTAGTGTTTTAAGGAACAGCTTAAAAAGAGAATACTAATGTGATTTCTTTATAATGTGTGTGTTCCTTATATTATCTTAGTGTCTAAATTCTTCTCCATTGGTGGACCCCCAAATAATATTCCTTTACGTGCTAAGGGGTATCTAGAGAGTGGGATAGGTTTAATCACTACCCTAACCGTAACGCGTACCCTAACCCTAACCCCTACCCTAACCCTAACACGTACCCTAATCCTAACCCGTAACTTAAACCGAGCCCTAACCCTAACACTAACCCTAACCCTATCCCTAACCCATACCCTACGCCGTACCCGAAGCCCTCCCCGAAAACGTACCCTAAGCCGTACCCTAAGCCTAAACCTAAGCCTAACCCTAACCCTAGGCTACCCTTGACTGCTTCTGCCTCCAATAGATTTCCTAAGTACTAGTGTTTTAAGGAACAGCTTAAAAAGAGAATCCTAATGTGATTTCTTTATAATGTGTGTGTTCCTTATATTATCTAAGTGTCTAAAGTCTTCTCCATGGCTGGACCCCCAAATAATATTCCTTTATGTGCTAAGGGGTATCGAGAGAGTGGGATAGGTTTAATAACTAACCTAACCCTAACGTGTACCCTAAACCTAACCCCTACCCTAACCCTAACACGTACCCTAATCCTAACCCGTACCCTAAACCGAGCCCTAACCCTAACACTAACCCTAACCCTAACCCTAACCCATACCCTACGCCGTACCCGAAGCCCTCCCCGAACACGTACCCTAAGCCGTACCCTAAGCCTAACCCTAAGCCTAACCCCAACCCTAGGCAACCCTTGACTGCTTCTGCATCCAATAGATTTCCTAAGCACTAGTGTTTTAAGGAACAGCTTAAAACGAGAATCCTAATGTGATTTCTTTATAATGGGTGTGTTCCTTATCTTATCCTAGTGTCTAAACTCTTCTCCATGCCTGGACCCCCAAATAATATTCCTTTACGTGCTAAGGGGTATCTAGAGAGTGGGATAGGTTTAATAACTACCCTAAGCCTAACGCGTACCCTAACCCTAACCCCTACCCTAACCCTAACACGTACCCTAATCCTAAACCGTACCCTAAACCGAGCCCTAACCCTAACACTAACCATAACCCTAACCCTAACCCATACCCTACGCCGTACCCGAAGCCCTCCCCGAACCCGTACCATAAGCCTAACCCTAAGCCTAACCCTAACCCTAGGCTACCCTTGACTGCTTCTGCCTCCAATAGATTTCCTAAGCACTAGTGTTTTAAGGAACAGCTTAAAAAGAGAATCCTAATGTGATTTCTTTATAATGTGTGTGTTCCTTATATTATCTTACTGTCTAAACTCTTCTCCATGGCTGGACCCCCAAATAATATTCCTTTACGTGCTAAGGGGTATCTAGAGAGTGGGATAGGTTTAATAACTACCCTAACCCTAACGCGTACCCTAACCCTAAACCCTACCCTAACCCTAACACGTACCCTAATCCTAAAGCGTACCCTAAGCCGAGCCCTAACCCTAACACTAACTGTAACCCTAACCCTAACCCATACCCTACGCCGTACCCCAAGCCCTCCCCGAACACGTACCCTAAGCCGTACCCTAAGCCTAACCCTAAGCCTAACCCTAACCCTAGGCTACTCTTGACTGCTTCTGCCTCCAATAGATTTCCTAAGCACTAGTGTTTTAAGGAACAGCTTAAAAACAGAATCCTAATGTGATTTCTTTATAATGTGTGTGTTCCTTATATTATCTTAGTGTCTAAAGTCTTCTCCATGGCTGGACCCCCAAATAATATTCCTTTACGTGCTAAGGGGTATCTAGAGAGTGGGATAGGTTTAATAACTACCCTAAGCCTAACGCGTACCCTTACCCTAACCCCTACCCTAACCCTAACACGTACCCTAATCCTAACCCGTACCCTAAACCGAGCCCTAACCCTAACACTAACGCTAACCCTAACCCTAACCCATACCCTACGCCGTACCCGAAGCCCTCCCCGAACCCGTACCCTATGCCGTACCCTAAGCCTAACCCTAAGCCTAACCCTAAGCCTAGGCTACCCTTGACTGCTTCTGCCTCCAATAGATTTCCTAAGCACTAGTGTTTTAAGGAACAGCTTAAAAAGAGAATCCTAATGTGATTTCTTTATAATGGGTGTGTTCCTTATCTTATCCTAGTGTCTAAACTCTTCTCCATGGCTGGACCCCCAAATAATATTCCTTTACGTGCTAAGGGGTAACTAGTGAGTGGAATAGGTTTAATAACTACCCTAACCCTAACGCATACCCTAACGCTAAGCCCTACCCTAACCCTAACACGTACCCTAATCCTAACCCGTACCCTAAACCGAGCCCTAACCCTAACACTAACCCTAACCCTAACCCTAACCCATACCCTACGCCGTACCCGAAGCCCTCCCCGAACCCGTACCCTAAGCCTTACCCTAAACCTAACCCTAAGCCTAACCCTAACCCTAGGCTACCCTTGACTGCTTCTGCCTCCAATAGATTTCCTAAGCACTAGTGTTTTAAGGAACAGCTTAAAAAGAGTATCCTAAAGTGATTTCTTTATAATGGGTGTGTTCCTTATCTAATCCTAGTTTTGAAACTCTTCTCCATGCCTGGACCCCCTAAATAATATTCCTTTACGTGCTAAGGGTTATCGAGAGAGTGGGACAGGTTTAATAACTACCCTAACCCTAACACGTACCCTAACCCTAACCCCTACCCTAACCCTAACACGTACCCTAATCCTAACCCGTACCCTAAACCGAGCCCTAACCCTAACACTAACCCTAACCCTAACCCTAACCCATACCCTACGCCGTACCCGAAGCCCTCCCCGAACCCGTACCCTAAGCCTAACCCTAAGCCTAACCCTAACCCTAGGCTACCCTTGACTGCTTCTGCCTCCAATAGATTTCCTAAGCACTAGTGTTTTAAGGAACAGCTTAAAAAGAGAATCCTAATGTGATTTCTTTATAATGTGTGTGTTCCTTATATTATCTTAGTGTCTAAACTCTTCTCCATGGCTGGACCCCCAAATAATATTCCTTTACGTGCTAAGGGGTATCTAGAGAGTGGGATAGGTTTAATAACTGCCCTAACCCTAACGCGTACCCTAACCCTAAACCCTACCCTAACCCTAACACGTACCCTAATCCTAAAGCGTACCCTAAACCGAGCCCTAACCCTAACACTAACCGTAACCCTATCCCTAACCCATACCCTACGCCGTACCCGAAGCCCTCCCCGAACACGTACCCTAAGCCGTACCCTAAGCCTAACCCTAAGCCTAACCCTAACCCTAGGCTAACCTTGACTGCTTCTGCCTCCAATAGATTTCCTAAGCACTAGTGTTTTAAGGAACAGCTTAAAAAGAGAATCCTAATGTGATTTCTTTATAATGTGTGTGTTCCTTATATTATCTTAGTGTCTAAAGTCTTCTCCATGGCTGGACCCCCAAATAATATTCCTTTACGTGCTAAGGGGTATCTAGAGAGTGGGATAGGTTTAATAACTACCCTAAGCCTAACGCGTAACCTAACCCTAACCCCTACCCTAACCCTAACACGTACCCTAATCCTAACCCGTACCCTAAACCGAGCCCTAACCCTAACACTAACGCTAACCCTAACCCTAACCCATACCCTACGCCGTACCCGAAGCCCTCCCCGAACCCGTACCCTATGCCGTACCCTAAGCCTAACCCTAAGCCTAACCCTAACCCTAGGCTACCCTTGACTGCTTCTGCCTCCAATAGATTTCCTAAGCACTAGTGTTTTAAGGAACAGCTTAAAAAGAGAATCCTAATGTGATTTCTTTATAATGGGTGTGTTCCTTATCTTATCCTAGTGTCTAAACTCTTCTCCATGGCTGGACCCCCAAATAATATTCCTTTACGTGCTAAGGGGTAACTAGTGAGTGGGATAGGTTTAATAACTACCCTAACCCTAACGCATACCCTAACGCTAAGCCCTACCCTAACCCTAACACGTACCCTAATCCTAACCCGTACCCTAAACCGAGCCCTAACCCTAACACTAACCCTAACCCTAACCCTAACCCATACCCTAGGCCGTACCCGAAGCCCTCACCGAACCCGTACCTTAAGCCTTACCCTAAACCTAACCCTAAGCCTAACCCTAACCCTAGGCTACCCTTGACTGCTTCTGCCTCCAATAGATTTCCTAAGCACTAGTGTTTTAAGGAACAGCTTAAAAAGAGAATCCTAAAGTGATTTCTTTATAATGGGTGTGTTCCTTATCTAATCCTAGTTTTGAAACTCTTCTCCATGCCTGGACCCCCTAAATAATATTCCTTTACGTGCTAAGGGTTATCGAGAGAGTGGGACAGGTTTAATAACTACCCTAACCCTAACGCGTACCCTATCCCTAACCCCTACCCTAACCCTAACACGTACCCTAATCTTAACCCGTACCCTAAACCGAGCCCTAACCCTAACACTAACCCTAACCCTAACCGTAACCCATACCCTACGCCGTACCCGAAGCCCTCCCCGAACCCCTACCCTAAACCGTACCCTAAGCCTAACCCTAAGCCTAACCCTAACCCTAGGCTACCCTTGACTGCTTCTGCCTCCAATAGATTTCCTAAGCACTAGTGTTTTAAGGAACAGCTTAAAAAGAGAATACTAATGTGATTTCTTTATAATGTGTGTGTTCCTTATATTATCTTAGTGTCTAAACTCTTCTCCATTGGTGGACCCCCAAATAATATTCCTTTACGTGCTAAGGGGTATCTAGAGAGTGGGATAGGTTTAATCACTACCCTAACCGTAACGCGTACCCTAACCCTAACCCCTACCCTAACCCTAACACGTACCCTAATCCTAACCCGTAACTTAAACCGAGCCCTAACCCTAACACTAACCCTAACCCTAACCCTAAACCATACCCTACGCCGTACCCGAAGCCCTCCCCGAAAACGTACCCTAAGCCGTACCCTAAGCCTAAACCTAAGCCTAACCCTAACCCTAGGCTACCCTTGACTGCTTCTGCCTCCAATAGATTTCCTAAGTACTAGTGTTTTAAGGAACAGCTTAAAAAGAGAATCCTAATGTGATTTCTTTATAATGTGTGTGTTCCTTATATTATCTTAGTGTCTAAAGTCTTCTCCATGGCTGGACCCCCAAATAATATTCCTTTATGTGCTAAGGGGTATCGAGAGAGTGGGATAGGTTTAATAACTAACCTAACCCTAACGTGTACCCTAAACCTAACCCCTACCCTAACCCTAACACGTACCCTAATCCTAACCCGTACCCTAAACCGAGCCCTAACCCTAACACTAACCCTAACCCTAACCCTAACCCATACCCTACGCCGTACCCGAAGCCCTCCCCGAACACGTACCCTAAGCCGTACCCTAAGCCTAACCCTAAGCCTAACACCAACCCTAGGCTACCCTTGACTGCTTCTGCATCCAATAGATTTCCTAAGCACTAGTGTTTTAAGGAACAGCTTAAAACGAGAATCCTAATGTGATTTCTTTATAATGGGTGTGTTCCTTATCTTATCCTAGTGTCTAAACTCTTCTCCATGCCTGGACCCCCAAATAATATTCCTTTACGTGCTAAGGGGTATCTAGAGAGTGGGATAGGTTTAATAACTACCCTAAGCCTAACGCGTACCCTAACCCTAACCCCTACCCTAACCCTAACACGTACCCTAATCCTAAACCGTACCCTAAACCGAGCCCTAACCCTAACACTAACCATAACCCTAACCCTAACCCATACCCTACGCCGTACCCGAAGCCCTCCCCGAACCCGTACCATAAGCCTAACCCTAAGCCTAACCCTAACCCTAGGCTACCCTTGACTGCTTCTGCCTCCAATAGATTTCCTAAGCACTAGTGTTTTAAGGAACAGCTTAAAAAGAGAATCCTAATGTGATTTCTTTATAATGTGTGTGTTCCTTATATTATCTTAGTGTCTAAACTCTTCTCCATGGCTGGACCCCCAAATAATATTCCTTTACGTGCTAAGGGGTATCTAGAGAGTGGGATAGGTTTAATAACTACCCTAACCCTAACGCGTACCATAACCCTAAACCCTACCCTAACCCTAACACGTACCAGAATCCTAAAGCGTACCCTAAGCCGAGCCCTAACCCTAACACTAACTGTAACCCTAACCCTAACCCATACCCTACGCCGTACCCCAAGCCCTCCCCGAACACGTACCCTAAGCCGTACCCTAAGCCTAACCCTAAGCCTAACCCTAACCCTAGGCTACTCTTGACTGCTTCTGCCTCCAATAGATTTCCTAAGCACTAGTGTTTTAAGGAACAGCTTAAAAAGAGAATCCTAATGTGATTTCTTTATAATGTGTGTGTTCCTTATATTATCTTAGTGTCTAAAGTCTTCTCCATGGCTGGACCCCCAAATAATATTCCTTTACGTGCTAAGGGGTATCTAGAGAGTGGGATAGGTTTAATAACTACCCTAAGCCTAACGCGTACCCTTACCCTAACCCCTACCCTAACCCTAACACGTACACTAATCCTAACCCGTACCCTAAACCGAGCCCTAACCCTAACACTAACGCTAACCCTAACCCTAACCCATACCCTACGCCGTACCCGAAGCCCTCCCCGAACCCGTACCCTATGCCGTACCCTAAGCCTAACCCTAAGCCTAACCCTAACCCTAGGCTACCCTTGACTGCTTCTGCCTCCAATAGATTTCCTAAGCACTAGTGTTTTAAGGAACAGCTTAAAAAGAGAATCCTAATGTGATTTCTTTATAATGGGTGTGTTCCTTATCTTATCCTAGTGTCTAAACTCTTCTCCATGGCTGGACCCCCAAATAATATTCTTTACGTGCTAAGGGGTAACTAGTGAGTGGAATAGGTTTAATAACTACCTTAACCCTAACGCATACCCTAACGCTAAGCCCTACCCTAACCCTAACACGTACCCTAATCCTAACCCGTACCCTAAACCGAGCCCTAACCCTAACACTAACCCTAACCCTAACCCTAACCCATACCCTACGCCGTACCCGAAGCCCTCCCCGAACCCGTACCCTAAGCCTTACCCTAAACCTAACCCTAAGCCTAACCCTAAACCTAGGCTACCCTTGACTGCTTCTGCCTCCAATAGATTTCCTAAGCACTAGTGTTTTAAGGAACAGCTTAAAAAGAGAATCCTAATGTGATTTCTTTATAATGTGTGTGTTCCTTATATTATCTTAGTGTCTAAAGTCTTCTCCATGGCTGGACCCCCAAATAATATTCCTTTACGTGCTAAGGGGTATCTAGAGAGTGGGATAGGTTTAATAACTACCCTAAGCCTAACGCGTACCCTAACCCTAACCCCTACCCTAACCCTAACACGTACCCTAATCCTAACCCGTACCCTAAACCGAGCCCTAACCCTAACACTAACGCGAACCCTAACCCTAACCCATACCCTACGCCGTACCCGAAGCCCTCCCCGAACCCGTACCCTAAGCCGTACCCTAAGCCTAACCCTAAGCCTAACCCTAACCCTAGGCTACCCTTGACTGCTTCTGCCTCCAATAGATTTCCTAAGCACTAGTGTTTTAAGGAACAGCTTAAAAACAGAATCCTAATGTGATTTCTTTATAATGGGTGTGTTCCTTATCTTATCCTAGTGTCTAAACTCTTCTCCATGGCTGGACCCCCAAATAATATTCCTTTACGTGCTAAGGGGTAACTAGTGAGTGGGATAGGTTTAATAACTACCCTAACCCTAACGCATACCCTAACGCTAACCGCTACCCTAACCCTAACACGTACCCTAATCCTAACCCGTACCCTAAACCGAGCCCTAACCCTAACACTAACCCTAACCCTAACCCTAACCCATACCCTACGCCGTACCCGAAGCCCTCCCCGAACCCGTACCCTAAGCCTTACCCTTAACCTAACCCTAAGCCTAACCCTAACCCTAGGCTACCCTTGACTGCTTCTGCCTCCAATAGATTTCCTAAGCATTAGTGTTTTAAGGAACAGCTTAAAAAGAGAATCCTAATGTGATTTCTTTATAATGTGTGTGTTCCTTATATTATCTTAGTGTCTAAACTCTTCTCCATGGCTGGACCCCCAAATAATATTCCTTTACGTGCTAAGGGGTATCTAGAGAGTGGGATAGGTTTAATAACTACCCTAACCCTAACGCGTACCCTAACCCTAACCCCTACCCTAACCCTAACACGTACCCTAATCCTAAAGCGTACCCTAAACCGAGCCCTAACCCTAACACTAACCGTAACCCTAACCCTAACCCATACCCTACGCCGTACCCGAAGCCCTCCCCGAACACGTACCCTAAGCCGTACCGTAAGCCTAACCCTAAGCCTAACCCTAACCCTAGGCTACCCTTGACTGCTTCTGCCTCCAATACATTTCCTAAGCACTAGTGTTTTAAGGAACAGCTTAAAAACAGAATCCTAATGTGATTTCTTTATAATGTGTGTGTTCCTTATATTATCTTAGTGTCTAAAGTCTTCTCCATGGCTGGACCCCCAAATAATATTCCTTTACGTGCTAAGGGGTAACTAGTGAGTGGGATAGGTTTAATAACTACCCTAACCCTAACGCGTACCCTAACGCTAACCCCTACCCTAACCCTAACACGTACCCTAATCCTAACCCGTACCCTAAACCGAGCCCTAACCCTAACACTAACCCTAACCCTAACCCTAACCCATACCCTACGCCGTACCCGAAGCCCTCCCCGAAAACGTACCCTAAGCCGTACCCTAAGCCTAACCCTAAGCCTAACCCTAACCCTAGGCTACCCTTGACTGCTTCTGCCTCCAATAGATTTCCTAAGCACTAGTGTTTTAAGAAACAGCTTAAAAAGAGAATCCTAATGTGATTTCTTTATAATGGGTGTGTTCCTTATCTAATCCTAGTGTCTAAACTCTTCTCCATGGCTGGACCACCAAATAATATTCCTTTATGTGCTAAGGGGTATCTAGAGAGTGGGATAGGTTTAATAACTACCCTAACCCTAACGTGTACCCTAACCCTAACCCCTACCCTAACCCTAACACGTACCCTAATCCTAAACCGTACCCTAAACCGAGCCCTAACCCTAACACTAACCGTAACCATAACCCTAACCCATACCCTACGCCGTACCCGAAGCCCTCCCCGAACCCGTACCCTAAGCCGTACCCTAAGCCTAACCCTAAGCCTAACCCTAACACTAGGCTACCCTTGACTGCTTCTGCCTCCAATAGATTTCCTAAGCACTAGTGTTTTAAGGAACAGCTTAAAAAGAGAATCCTAATGTGATTTCTTTATAATGTGTGTGTTCCTTATATTATCTTAGTGTCTAAACTCTTCTCCATGGCTGGAACCCCAAATAATATTCCTTTACGTGCTAAGGGGTATCTAGAGAGTGGGATAGGTTTAATAACTACCCTAACCCTAACGCGTACCCTAACCCTAACCCCTTCCCTAACCCTAACACGTACCCTAATCCTAAACCGTACCCTAAACCGAGCCCTAACCCTAACACTAACCGTAACCCTAACCCTAACCCATACCCTACGCCGTACCCGAAGCCCTCCCCGAACACGTACCCTAAGCCGTACCCTAAACCTAACCCTAAGCCTAACCCTATCCCTAGGCTACCCTTGACTGCTTCTGCCTCCAATACATTTCCTAAGCACTAGTGTTTTAATGAACAGCTTAAAAAGAGAATCCTAATGTGATTTCTTTATAATGTGTGTGTTCCTTATATTATCTTAGTGTCTAAACTCTTCTCCATGGCTGGACCCCAAAATAATATTACTTTACGTGCTAAGGGGTATCTAGAGAGTGGGATAGGTTTAATAACTACCCTAAGCCTAACGCGTACCCTAACCCTAACCCCTACCCTAACACTAACACGTACCCTAATCCTAAACCGTACCCTAAACAGAGCCCTAACCCTAACACTAACCCTAACCCTAACCCTAACCCATACCCTACGCCGTACCCGAAGCCCTCCCCGAACCCGTACCCTAAGCCGTACCCTAAGCCTAACCCTAAGCCTAACCCTAACCCTAGGCTACCCTTGACTGCTTCTGCCTCCAATAGATTTCCTAAGCACTAGTGTTTTAAGGAACAGCTTAAAAAGAGAATCCTAAAGTGATTTCTTTATAATGTGTGTGTTCCTTATATTATCTTAGTGTCTAAACTCTTCTCCATTGGTGGACCCCCAAATAATATTCCTTTACGTGCTAAGGGGTATCTAGAGAGTGGGATAGGTTTAATCACTACCCTAACCGTAACGCGTACCCTAACCCTAACCCCTACCCTAACCCTAACACGTACCCTAATCCTAACCCGTAACTTAAACCTAGCCCTAACCCTAACACTAACCCTAACCCTAACCCTAACCCATACCCTACGCCGTACCCGAAGCCCTCCCCGAAAACGTACCCTAAGCCGTACCCTAAGCCTAACCCTAAGCCTAACCCTAACCCTAGGCTACCCTTGACTGCTTCTGCCTCCAATAGATTTCCTAAGTACTAGTGTTTTAAGGAACAGCTTAAAAAGAGAATCCTAATGTGATTTCTTTATAATGTGTGTGTTCCTTATATTATCTTAGTGTCTAAACTCTTCTCCATGGCTGGACCCCCAAATAATATTCCTTTACGTGCTAAGGGGTATCTAGAGAGTGGGATAGGTTTAATAACTACCCTAAGCCTAACGCGTACCCTAACCCTAACCCCTACCCTAACCCTAACACGTACCCTAATCCTAACCCGTACCCTAAACCGAGCCCTAACCCTAACACTAACCCTAACCCTAACCCTAACCCATACCCTACGCCGTACCCGAATCCCTCCCCGAACACGTACCCTAAGCCGTACCCTAAGCCTAACCCTAAGCCTAACCACAACCCTAGGCTACCCTTGACTGCTTCTGCCTCCAATAGATTTCCTAAGCACTAGTGTTTTAAGGAACAGCTTAAAACGAGAATCCTAATGTGATTTCTTTATAATGGGTGTGTTCCTTATCTTATCCTAGTGTCTAAACTCTTCTCCATGCCTGGACCCCCAAATAATATTCCTTTACGTGCTAAGGGGTATCTAGAGAGTGGGATAGGTTTAATAACTACCCTAAACCTAATGTGTACCCTAACCCTAACCCCTACCCTAACCCTAACACGTAACCTAAACCTAACCCGTACCCTAAACGGAGCCCTAACCCTAACACTAACCCTAACACTAACACTAACCCATACCCTACGCCGTAAACGAACCCCTCCCCGAACCCGTACCCTAAGCCGTACCCTAAGCCTAACCCCAAGCCTAAACCTAACCCTAGGCTACCCTTGACTTCTTCTGCCTCCAATAGATTTCCTAAGCACTAGTGTTTTAAGGAACAGCTTAAACAGAGAATCCTAATGTGATTTCTTTATAATGTGTGTGTTCCTTATATTATCTTAGTGTCTAAACTCTTCTCCATGGCTGGACACCCAAATAATATTCCTTTACGTGCTAATGGGTATCTAGAGATTGGGAAAGGTTTAATAACTACCCTAACCCTAACGCGTACCCTAACCCTAACCCCTACCCTAACCCTAACACGTACCCTAATCCTAACCCGTACCCTAAACCGAGCCCTAACCCTAACCCTAACCCTAACCCATACCCTACGCCGTACCCGAAGCCCTCCCCGAACCCGTACCCTAAGCCGTACCCTAAGCCTAACCCTAAGCCTAACCCTAACCCTAGGCTACCCTTGACTGCTTCTGCCTCCAATAGATTTCCTAAGCACTAGTGTTTTAAGGAACAGCTTAAAAAGAGAATCTTAAAGTGATTTCTTTATAATGGGTGTGTTCCTTATCTTATCCTAGTGTCTAAACTCTTCTCCATGGCTGGACCCCCAAATAATATTCCTTTACGTGCTAAGGGGTAACTAGAGAGTGGGATAGGTTTAATAACTACCCTAACCCTAACGCGTACCCTAACGCTAACCCCTACCCTAACCCTAACACGTACCCTAATCCTAACCCGTAGCCTAAACCGAGCCCTAACCCTAACACTAACCCTAACCCTAACCCTAACCCATACCCTACGCCGTACCCGAAGCCCTCCCCGCACCCCTACCCTAAACCGTACCCTAAGCCTAACCCTAAGCCTAACCCTAACCCTAGGCTACCCTTGACTGCTTCTGCCTCCAATAGATTTCCTAAGCACTAGTGTTTTAAGGAACAGCTTAAAAAGAGAATACTAATGTGATTTCTTTATAATGTGTGTGTTCCTTATATTATCTTAGTGTCTAAACTCTTCTCCATTGGTGGACCCCCAAATAATATTCCTTTACGTGCTAAGGGGTATCTAGAGAGTGGGATAGGTTTAATCACTACCCTAACCGTAACGCGTACCCTAACCCTAACCCCTACCCTAACCCTAACACGTACCCTAATCCTAACCCGTAACTTAAACCGAGCCCTAACCCTAACACTAACCCTAACCCTAACCCTAACCCATACCCTACGCCGTACCTGAAGCCCTCCCCGAAAACGTACCCTAAGCCGTACCCTAAGCCTAACCCTAAGCCTAACCCTAACCCTAGGCTACCCTTGACTGCTTCTGCCTCCAATAGATTTCCTAAGCACTAGTGTTTTAAGGAACAGCTTAAACAGAGAATCCTAATGTGATTTCTTTATAATGTGTGTGTTCCTTATATTATCTTAGTGTCTAAACTCTTCTCCATGGCTGGACCCCGAAATAATATTCCTTTACGTGCTAATGGGTATCTAGAGATTGGGAAAGGTTTAATAACTACCCTAACCCTAACGCGTACCCTAACCCTAACCCCTACCCTAACCCTAACACGTACCCTAATCCTAACCCGTACCCTAAACCGAGCCCTAACCCTAACACTAACCCTAACCCTAACCCTAACCCATACCCTACGCCGTACCCGAAGCCCTCCCCGAACCCGTACCCTAAGCCGTACCCTAAGCCTAACCCTAAGCCTAACCCTAACCCTAGGCAACCCTTGACTGCTTCTGCCTCCAATAGATTTCCTAAGCACTAGTGTTTTAAGGACCAGCATAAAAAGAGAATCCCAATGTGATTTCTTTATAATGGGTGTGTTCCTTACCTTATCCTAGTGTCTAAACTCTTCTCCATGGCTGGACCCCCAAATAATATTCCTTTACGTGCTAAGGGGTATCTAGAGAGTGGGATAGGTTTAATAACTACCCTAACTCTAATGCGTACCCTAACCCTAAACCCGACCCTAACGCTAACACGTACCCTAAACCGAGCCCTAACCCTAACACTAACAATAACCCTAACCCTAACCCATACCCTACGCCGTACCCGAAGCCCTCACCGAACCCGTACCCTAAGACGTACCCTAAGCCTAACCCTAAGCCTAACCCTAACCCTAGGCTACCCTTGACTGCTTCTGCCTCCAATAGATTTCCTAAGCACTAGTGTTTTAAGGAACAGCTTAAAAAGAGAATCCTAATGTGATTTCTTTATAATGTGTGTGTTCCTTATATTATCTTAGTGTCTAAACTCTTCTCCATTGGTGGACCCCCAAATAATATTCCTTTACGTGCTAAGGGGTATCTAGAGAGTGGGATAGGTTTAATAACTAGCCTAACCCTAACGCGTACCCTAACCCTAAACCCTACCCTAACCCTAACACGTACCCTAATCCTAAAGCGTACCCTAAACCGAGCCCTAACCCTAACACTAACCGTAACCCTAACCCTAACCCATACCCTACGCCGTACCCGAAGCCCTCCCCGAACACGTACCCTAAGCCGTACCCTAAGCCTAACCCTAAGCCTAACCCTAACCCTAGGCTACCCTTGACTGCTTCTGCCTCCAATAGATTTCTTAAGCACTAGTGTTTTAAGGAACAGCTTAAAAAGAGAATCCTAATGTGATTTCTTTATAATGTGTGTGTTCCTTATATTATCTTAGTGTCTAAAGTCTTCTCCATGGCTGGACCCCCAAATAATATTCCTTTACGTGCTAAGGGGTATCTAGAGAGTGGGATAGGTTTAATAACTACCCTAAGCCTAACGCGTACCCTAACCCTAACCCCTACCCTAACCCTAACACGTACCCTAATCCTAACCCGTACCCTAAACCGAGCCCTAACCCTAACACTAACGCTAACCCTAACCCTAACCCATACCCTACGCCGTACCCGAAGCCCTCCCCGAACCCGTACCCTAAGCCGTACCCTAAGCCTAACCCTAAGCCTAACCCTAACCCTAGGCTACCCTTGACTGCTTCTGCCTCCAATAGATTTCCTAAGCACTAGTGTTTTAAGGAACAGCTTAAAAAGAGAATCCTAATGTGATTTCTTTATAATGGGTGTGTTCCTTATCTTATCCTAGTGTCTAAACTCTTCTCCATGGCTGGACCCCCAAATAATATTCCTTTACGTGCTAAGGGGTATCTAGAGAGTGGGATAGGTTTAATAACTACCCTAAGCCTAACGCGTACCCTAACCCTAACCCCTACCCTAACCCTAACACGTACCCTTATCCTAACCCGTATCCTAAACCGAGCCCTAACCCTAACACTAACCCTAACCCTAACCCTAACCCATACCCTACGCCGTACCCGAAGCCCTCCCCGAACCCGTACCCTAAGCCGTACCCTAAGCCTAACCCTAAGCCTAACCCTAACCCTAGGCTACCCTTGACTGCTTCTGCCTCCAATAGATTTCCTAAGCACTAGTGTTTTAAGGAACAGCTTAAAAAGAGAATCCTAAAGTGATTTCTTTATAATGGGTGTGTTCCTTATCTTATCCTAGTGTCTAAAGTCTTCTCCATGGCTGGACCCCCAAATAATATTCCTTTATGTGCTAAGGGGTATCGAGAGAGTGGGATAGGTTTAATAACTACCCTAACCCTAACGTGTACCCTAAACCTAACCCCTACCCTAACCCTAACACGTACCCTAATCCTAACCCGTACCCTAAACCGAGCCCTAACCCTAACACTAACCCTAACCCTAACCCTAACCCATACCGTACGCCGTACCCGAATCCCTCCCCGAACACGTACCCTAAGCCGTACCCTAAGCCTAACCCTAAGCCTAACCACAACCCTAGGCTACCCTTGACTGCTTCTGCCTCCAATAGATTTCCTAAGCACTAGTGTTTTAAGGAACAGCTTAAAACGAGAATCCTAATGTGATTTCTTTATAATGGGTGTGTTCCTTATCTTATCCTAGTGTCTAAACTCTTCTCCATGCCTGGACCCCCAAATAATATTCCTTTACGTGCTAAGGGGTATCTAGAGAGTGGGATAGGTTTAATAACTACCCTAAACCTAATATGTACCCTAACCCTAACCCCTACCCTAACCCTAACACGTAACCTACACCTAACCCGTACCCTAAACGGAGCCCTAACCCTAACACTAACCCTAACACTAACACTAACCGATACCCTACGCCGTAAACGAACCCCTCCCCGAACCCGTACCCTAAGCCGTACCCTAAGCCTATCCCCAAGCCTAAACCTAACCCTAGGCTACCCTTGACTTCTTCTGCCTCCAATAGATTTCCTAAGCACTAGTGTTTTAAGGAACAGCTTAAACAGAGAATCCTAATGTGATTTCTTTATAATGTGTGTGTTCCTTATATTATCTTAGTGTCTAAACTCTTCTCCATGGCTGGACACCCAAATAATATTCCTTTACGTGCTAATGGGTATCTAGAGATTGGGAAAGGTTTAATAACTACCCTAACCCTAACGCGTACCCTAACCCTAACCCCTACCCTAACCCTAACACGTACCCTAATCCTAACCCGTACCCTAAACCGAGCCCTAACCCTAACCCTAACCCTAACCCATACCCTACGCCGTACCCGAAGCCCTCCCCGAACCCGTACCCTAAGCCGTACCCTAAGCCTAACCCTAAGCCTAACCCTAACCCTAGGCTACCCTTGACTGCTTCTGCCTCCAATAGATTTCCTAAGCACTAGTGTTTTAAGGAACAGCTTAAAAAGAGAATCTTAAAGTGATTTCTTTATAATGGGTGTGTTCCTTATCTTATCCTAGTGTCTAAACTCTTCTCCATGGCTGGACCCCCAAATAATATTCCTTTACGTGCTAAGGGGTAACTAGAGAGTGGGATAGGTTTAATAACTACCCTAACCCTAACGCGTACCCTAACGCTAACCCCTACCCTAACCCTAACACGTACCCTAATCCTAACCCGTACCCTAAACCGAGCCCTAACCCTAACACTAACCCTAACCCTAACCCTAACCCATACCCTACGCCGTACCCGAAGCCCTCCCCGAACCCCTACCCTAAACCGTACCCTAAGCCTAACCCTAAGCCTAACCCTAACCCTAGGCTACCCTTGACTGCTTCTGCCTCCAATAGATTTCCTAAGCACTAGTGTTTTAAGGAACAGCTTAAAAAGAGAATACTAATGTGATTTCTTTATAATGTGTGTGTTCCTTATATTATCTTAGTGTCTAAACTCTTCTCCATTGGTGGACCCCCAAATAATATTCCTTTACGTGCTAAGGGGTATCTAGAGAGTGGGATAGGTTTAATCACTACCCTAACCGTAACGCGTACCCTAACCCTAACCCCTACCCTAACCCTAACACGTACCCTAATCCTAACCCGTAACTTAAACCGAGCCCTAACCCTAACACTAACCCTAACCCTAACCCTAACCCATACCCTACGCCGTACCTGAAGCCCTCCCCGAAAACGTACCCTAAGCCGTACCCTAAGCCTAACCCTAAGCCTAACCCTAACCCTAGGCTACCCTTGACTGCTTCTGCCTCCAATAGATTTCCTAAGCACTAGTGTTTTAAGGAACAGCTTAAACAGAGAATCCTAATGTGATTTCTTTATAA